>NW_026652276.1:214981855-216242616 GCF_009828535.3 Hylobates moloch
AGCTCTTATTATTTTGAGATACGTCCCATCAATACCTAATTTATTGAGAGTTTTTAGCATGAAGGGTTGTTGAATTTTGTCAAAAGCCTTTTCTGCATCTATTGAGATAATCATGTGGTTTTTGTCTTTGGTTCTGTTTATATGCTGGATTACATTTATTGATTTGCGTATGTTGAACCAGCCTTGCATCCCAGGGATGAAGCCCACTTGATCATGGTGTATAAGCTTTTTGATGTGCTGCTGGATTCGGTTTGCCAGTATTTTATTGAGGATTTTTGCATCAATGTTCATCAAGGATATTGGTCTAAAATTCTCTTTTTTTGTTGTGTCTCTGCCAGGCTTTGGTATCAGGATGATGCTGGCTTCATAAAATGTGTTAGGGAGGATTCCCTCTTTTTCTATCGATTGGAATAGTTTCAGAAGGAATGGTACCAGTTCCTCCTTGTACCTCTGGTAGAATTCAGCTGTGAATCCATCAGGTCCTGGACTCTTTTTGTTTGGTAAGCTATTGATTATTGCCACAATTTCAGAACCTGTTATTGGTCTATTCAGAGATTTGACTTCTTCCTGATTTAGTCTTGGGAGGGTGTATTTGTCGAGGAATTTATCCATTTCTTCTAGATTTTCTAGTTTATTTGCATAGAGGTGTTTGTAGTATTCTCTGATGGTAGATTGTATTTCTGTGGGATCGGTGGTGATATCCCCTTTTTCATTTTTTATTGCATCTATTTGATTCTTCTCTCTTTTCTTCTTTATTAGTCTTGCTAGCGGTCTATCAATTTTGTTGATCTTCTCAAAAAACCAGCTCCTGGCTTCATTAATTTTTTGAAGGGTTTTTTGTGTCTCTATTTCCTTCAGTTCTGCTCTGATTTTAGTTATTTCTAGCCTTCTGCTAGCTTTTGAATGTGTTTGCTCTTGCTTTTCTAGTTCTTTTAATTGTGATGTTAGGGTGTCAATTTTGGATCTTTCCTGTTTTCTCTTGTGGACATTTAGTGCTATAAATTTCCCTCTACACACCGCTTTGAATGTGTCCCAGAGATTCTGGTAGGTTGTGTCTTTGTTCTCATTGGTTTCAAAGAACATCTTTATTTCTGCCTTCATTTCATTATGTACCCAATAGTCATTCAGGAGCAGGTTGTTCAGTTTCCATGTAGTTGAGCGGTTTTGAGTGAGTTTCTTAATCCTGAGTTCTAGTTTGATTGCACTGTGGTCTGAGAGACAGTTTGTTATAATTTCTGTTCTTTTACATTTGCTGAGGAGAGCTTTACTTCCAACTATGTGGTCAATTTTGGAATAGGTGTGGTGTGGTGCTGAAAAAAATGTATATTCTGTTGATTTGGGGTGGAGAGTTCTGTAGATGTCTATTAGGTCCACTTTGTTTAGAGCTGAGTTCAATTCCTGGATATCCTTGTTAACTTTCTGTCTAGATGATCTGTCTAATGTTGACAGTGGGGTGTTAAAATCTCCCATTATTATTGTGTGGGAGTTTAAGTCCCTTTGTAGGTCACTCAGGACTTGCTTTATGAATCTGGGTGCTCCTGTGTTGGGTGCATATATATTTAGGATAGTTAGCTCTTCTTGTTGAATTGATCCCTTTACCATTATGTAATGGCCTTCTTTGTCTCTTTTGATCTTTGTTGGTTTAAAGTCTATTTTATCAGAGACTAGGATTGCAACCCCTGCCTTTTTTTGTTTTCCATTTGCTTGATAGATCTTCCTCCATCCCTTTATTTTGAGTCTATGTGTGTCTCTGCACGTGAGATGGGTTTCCTGAATACAGCACACTGATGGGTCCTGACTCCTTATCCAGTTTGCCAGTCTGTGTCTTTTAATTGGAGCATTTAGCCCATTTACATTTAACGTTAATATTGTTATGTGTGAATCTGATCCTGTCATTATGATGTTAGTTGGTTATTTTGCTCATTAGTTGATGCAGTTTCTTCCTAGCCTCGATGGTCTTTACAATTTGGCATGTTTTTGCAGTGGCTGGTACTGGTTGTTCCTTTCCATGTTTAGTGCTTCCTTCAGGAGCTCTTTTAGGGCAGGCCTGGTGGTGACAAAATCACTCAGCGTTTGCTTGTCTGTAAAGTATTTTATTTCTCCTTCACTTATGAAGCTTAGTTTGGCGGGATAGGAAATTCTGGGTTGAAAATTCTTTTCTTTAAGAATGTTGAATATCGGCCCCCACTCTCTTCTGGCTTGTAGAGTTTCTGCCGAGAGATCAGCTGTTAGCCTGATGGGCTTCCCTTTGTGGGTAACCCGACCTTTCTCTCTGGCTGCCCTTAACATTTTTTCCTTCATTTCAACTTTGGTGAATCTGACAATTATGTGTCTTGGAGTTGCTCTTCTCGAGGAGTATCTTTGTGGCGTTCTCTGTATTTCCTGAATCTGAATGTTGGCCTGCCTTGCTAGATTGGGGAAGTTCTCCTGGATAATATCTTGCAGAGTGTTTTCCAACTTGGTTCCATTCTCCCCGTCATTTTCAGGTACACCAATCAGATGTAGGTTTGGTCGTTTCACGTAGTCCCAAATTTCTTGGAGGCTTTGTTCATTTCTTTTTATTCTTTTTTCTCTAGACTTCCCTTCTCGCTTCATTTCATTCATTTCATCTTCCATCTGCGATACCCTTTCTTCCAGTTGATCGCATCTGCTACTGAGGCTTCTGCAATCTTCACGTAGTTCTCGAAACTTGGCTTTCAGCTCCTCCATCTCCTTTAAGCCCTTCTCTCCATTGGTTATTCTAGTTATCCATTCTTCTAATTTTTTTTCAGAGTTTTTAACTTCTTTGCTATTGTTTTGAATTTCCTCCCGTAGCTCAGAGTAGTTTGATCGTCTGAAGCCTTCTTCTCTCAACTCGTCAAAGTCATCCTCCATCCAGCTTTGTTCCGTTGCTGGTGAGGAACAGCGTTCCTTTGGAGGAGGAGAGGTGCTCTGCTTTTTAGAGTTTCCAGTTTTTCTGCTCTGTTTTTTCCCCATCTTTGCGGTTTTATCTACTTTTGGGCTTTGATGATGGTGATGTACAGATGGGTTTTTGGTGTGGATGTCCTTTCTGTTTCTTAGTTTTCCTTCTACCAGACAGGACCCTCAGCTGCAGGTCTGTTGGAGTTTACTAGAGGTCCACTCCAGACCCTGTTTGGCTGGGTGTCAGCAGCGGTGGCTGCAGAACAGCGGATTTTCGTGAGACCACCAATTCAGCTGTCTGATAGTTCCTCTGGAAGTTTTGTCTCAGAGGAGTACCTGGCCCAGTGAGGTGTCAGTCTTTCCCTTCTGGGGGGGTGCCTCCCAGTTAGGCTGCTCAGGGGTGAGGGACCCACTTTAGGAGGCAGTCTGTCGGTTCTCAGATCTCCAGCTGCGTGCTGGGAGAACCACTACTCTCTTCAAAGCTGTCAGTCAGACAGGGACCTTTAAGTCTCTGGAGATTCCTGCTGACTTTTTGTTTGTCTGTGCCCTGCCCCCAGAGGTGGAGCCTACAGAGGCAGACAGGCCTCCTTGAGCTGTGGTGGGCTCCACCCAGTTCGAGCTTCCTGGCTGCTTTGTTTACCTAAGCAAGCCTGGGTAATGGCGGGCGCCCCTCCCCCAGCCTCCCTGCCGCCTTGCAGCTTGATCTCAGACTGCTGTGCTAGCAATCAGCGAGACTCCATGGGCATAGGACCCTCCGAGCCAGGTGCGGGATACAATCTCCTAGTGTGCCGTTTTCCAGGCCCGTTGGGAAAGCGCAGTATGAGAGTGGGACTGACCCTATTTTCCAGGTGCCGTCTGTTACCCCTTTCTTTGACTAGGGAAGGGAACTCCCTGACCCCTTGCGCTTCCCAAGTGAGGCAGTGCCTCGCCCTGCTTCGGCTCGCGCACAGTGGGCTTCACCGACTGTCCTGCACCCACTGTTTGGCACTCCCTAGTGAGATGAAACCGGTACCTCAAGCAGAAATGCAGAAATCACCAGTCTTCTGTGTCGCTCGGGCTGGGAGCTGGAGACCAGAGCTGTTCCTATTCGGCCATCTTGGCTCAAGTCCAGCTCTAATATTTTTAACAGAGCTTGTAAGGTTTAGGTAATGTGTAGGGTGTAAGATGGCAGACTTCATTACTGTACTTTCACAGAGAAACAAAAAGGACTAAATCCACAACTGAGAAAGAATAGGAGGATTTACCAATAAATAAATGATGACAGCAACTTTCTGGATGATAGGAAGAAGATGGAACATTGTTAATGGATAAAGTAGTGGGGGAAAAGGAAACCCTCAGTCTGGAATGTGCAATGAGGACCTCAGAGAAGTTCCAGGCTCATAATCAGCAGTTCAAAAAAAAAAATGTAGGAGTGCAAAGAGAAACTGAAAGTAGAGACTAATGAAAATTTTCTAGACATAAAATATATATCCTACAGCACTATTTTCTTCACCCCTCCAAAATGTTGGTATCCAGAAGTTGTTCTTGAAAGAGCCATCCTAGGAAATATTTAGGGAAAGTCAAGACTTCTGGTGTGGATGTTGGAGAACCAGAATAAGACCTTCTTCATTCTAGCATTGGAGGGAGAGGTCCCTAGCCTAACAGTTGGCATCCCACCTGCTCATCCTAAAGAGAAACCCACCTGTTAGCACCTTCTGCACCACCCCACATAACACTCCCAGGAACTCCCTCCCTCTAAGAACCTTTTTAGAAACATGATCTTGCCTATAATTAGAGGCCCAGGATCCAATTGGAGTCCGAAGAAAAGAGAACAGAAAGTGAAGGGGAGGGGAAATTAATGAAGAACTAGTAAAAATGCTTTTCTAGAACTCAGGAAGGGCCCAAGACTTCATATTAAGAGCCTGTTGAGTGCCCAGTGCAGTGAATGAAGAAATAGCCTCACCTAAAACACAGCCTCCTGAATTTTCGGAATGCCAAAAGTAAACTTATAAAAGCTCCAGAGAGAGGGGCATAAAAAAATGTCAGCTGGTATCAAACTTGTGATAATAGCACTAAGTGCTAAGAAATAATGAAGCAGTTCTTTCTCAGCTCCAAGGGAGAATGATTTCAACCTAGAATTAGACATCCAAACAGTGTATCGGCCAATTTTGAGGGCGCAATAAGGGCTTCTTCAGATTTACGAAGACTTGGAAAGTTGACTTTTCATGCTCTTCTTTCCAGGGAACTTTTTGAGAATGCATTTAAGCAAAGCAAGTAAATTAACCACAAAAATCAGAAAACGTCGTGTCTAAAAAACACTTGATCCAGCTCAGTACAGTGAAAAGGTAACCGTGAAGCAGGCTTAGAGAGGAACCAGTCCAAATTGGGATAATGAGATACAGCTGTTCTGGGGAACGGTCTCTGAGTGGGAAAAGACTCAAGAAAATAGATAGTATGATTGAGAGGTTGAAAAAGAACCTAAGATGTGAAAAACTCAAATAGTACAAGAAAAAGGAAAGGCAATTGGAAATTTTTAGGAAAAAAAGCAACTATACAGGAAATGTGTGGCCTGCATACAAAGTGAACTCCTAGAAGCACCCTCTTTGAGAGGCCTCAGGGCTGTGATATAGTTAGGCTTTGTGTCCCCACCCAAATCTCATCTTGAATTGTAATCCCCATAATCCCCACATGTCAAGGGAGAGACCAGGTGGAGGTAACTGAATCGTGGGGACAGTTTCCCCCATGTTGTTCTCGTGATAGTGAGTTCTCATGAAATCTGATGGTTTTATAAGGAGCTCTTCCCCCTTCGCTCAGCACTTCTCTTTCCTGCAGCTTTGTGAATAGGGTGCCTTGGTTACCCTTCACCTTCTGCCATGATTGTAAGTTTCCTGAGGCCTCCCCAGACATGTTGAACTGTGAGTTGGTGAAACCTGTTTCCTTTATAAATTATTCAGCCTTGGACAATTCCTTATAGCAGTATGAAAACGGACTAATACAGGTTGTAAGTGACAGATAGAGAAGGAATATAATCCTTAGCATCACTGGCCAAGCACTATCTGTGTATATGCGATGGCATAAATGCTTTTTATTGTTTTTCATGAATCATCATGCAAACAAAGCATGAAAGACTCCATTGTGTTTGCAGGATAGTATGTAAATGTTTATCTTCACGCAGCAAAAGTAAGAATGTAGCTGAGAGAAAATAGAAGGTGAGAGACAGAAATATGGTTGGGGGGGAGAAAAAAAAGGTTTTTTTTTCTTTTTTCTTTTCTTTACTTTTTTTTTTTTTTTTTTTTTTTTTTTGAGACAGAGTCTCACTCTGTCGGCCAGGCTGGAGTGCGGTGGCATGATCTGGGCTCACTGCAACCTCCACCTCCCAGGTTCAAGCCATTCTCCTGCCTCAGCTTCTGGAGTAGCTGGGATTACAGGCATGCGCCACCATGCCCAGCTAATTTTGTATTTTTAGTAGAGACAGGGTTTCTCCCTGTTGGTCAAGCTGGTCTGGAACTCCCGATCTCAGGTGATCCACCTCCGTCAGCCTCCCAAAGTGCTGGGATTACAGGCGTGAGCCACTGTGCCTGGCCAAAAAGGTTTTTTAAAAGGGTCATTAATAGTGTCATCGTAAAAGTAGGAGCAGGCAGGAGATTTGTTGAAGTAAAATAGTGGTTTAGGTAGTTAATTTAAATTACAAAGAACAGCATTTTCACACAAAAATGATAAAATATAACCATAAAATACTAGAAGAAGGAGAGCAGTATTACAGATGAGCCATATCTTTGTCTTCCACATCAGGAGATTTATCTTTTAGGATACTTTTAACTGCATGTAACAGAAAACACTGACTTAAGTGACTTTAAACTTTTTTTTTTAAGTTTTCTCTCATCTAATGTGAAGTCCCAAGGTAGGGTGGCTTGTGGGTGGGCTAATTCAGTAGCCCATTGATGTCATGAAAAACCCATGTTCTTGCCATCTCTCTGCTCTTCCTTAAAGTGTGTTGGCTTCATCCTCTGAAGCTGCTCCCGTGGTACAGGGTTGCCTGCTGAGTTTCCAAACACCACAGAGACACATTGGAAAAAGAGTGTTTCCTTCTGGGCTTTATCTTCATCAGCAGGGAAACATTTCCTAGCAGTCCCTCAGCTGACTTCTGCCCATGTCCTGTTGGCCAGAACTTGATCACACATTCTCCCTAAACTAGTAACTGTAACGGAAATGGAGAACTGCTTTCTTACGGCCACTCTTCAGCAGATTTGATTTGGTGGAAGTCCCTGGAAATAGCAATTTGTATCTCAGCATGAACCTGACTTAAGCGTGACAACTGTTAATCTCACCTTTCCCTTAATTGATAAGTGTTCATACCAGTAGCCCTATTACAGACAAGTTGTCTGTGCTGCCCCTGTATGAGTTTAATGACAAACGTAATTCAGAAAAAAAAGGCCATGGTGACTTTCTAGTTTCCTTGATCAGTAATTTTCCCTTGAGATGCAGAAAGAGAGCATCCTTTTCTCTGGCTTATGTATCATACCAAAATCCTCAGAGCTGCCCGGGCATGATGACTCAAGCCTGTAATACCAGCACTTTGGGAGGCCAAGATGGGTGGATCATTTGAGCTCAGGAGTTCAAGACCAGCCCAGCAAACAGGAGGAAACCTCATCTCTATCAAAAACACAAAAATTATCTGGGTGTGGTGGTGCATGCCTGTTGTCCCAGCTACTCAGGAGGCTGAGGTGGGAGGATCCCTTGAGCCTGGGAGGTTGAGGCTGAAGTGAGCTGTGTTCACGCCACTGAACTCTAGCCTGGGAGAGAGAGCAGGACGCTGTCTCAAAAGCAAAAAAGAGAGAGAATCCTCAGAACTGCTGAATGAGTTTTTTCTTGGATTAAATAGCTTTATGTAATTCATGGATTCTAGAAGTTTCTTCATCTCTGTAAATCTATAGATTTTACATTTATATATGTAGATATTCTATAGAGACAGAAGGTTTCTGTGTCACTTCTCAAAGTTTCCTTGTCTTGCTTGGTGAGGTGGAAACAAAATGCAAGCTAGAGCTTGAATCCCACCTTTTACTAGTAGCTGCTTAGCCCCCAGTAGTTTTTAACCTTTTAATACTTTGGTTACCTTATCTATAAAATGGA
The DNA here is from genome assembly GCF_009828535.3 of Hylobates moloch. NCBI lineage: Eukaryota > Metazoa > Chordata > Mammalia > Primates > Hylobatidae > Hylobates > Hylobates moloch. Next base: position 214,989,866 of record NW_026652276.1, read on the forward strand.
GATGATATCTTTACACTTTAGAGTGGTTGTAGATTAAATGAAACTGCAAGTAAAATATCTAGTACAAATAGAAGGGGGAGATTAGTAATTATTCATTCTTATTCTTCCTATTGTAATGTGTAAGAGGATTCTAGCACTTGGTTTCCCAGTTTTTATATTTTTGATAGTAGCTTGATGTTATTGAAAAGTGAGTCAAATTAGGGGGCAAGGCAAAGGAATTTAATTCTCATTTTAAACAGGAATATAATAACAAGAGAAGAGATGAAAGGCAGCAAGGATAAAGACCGAAGGGACAAGGTATCAGTGGTTTTGACGAAGTTTTCTCAATCAAAGACTGCAAGCTGCTCCCACGTTGCCCAGATCCGGATCCTACAGAGCTCCATTGAAGGAGATTTCAGTGGAATGGTTTCCTCACAGAAGGAGACCAGGGTGACTTTACTTCTTCACCGAAACACTTTGATTATAAAAAGAAATCAGATGATCAAAAAGCATGAGATGATGGGTGAAATATGTTATATGATTATAATTCAATAACAATTGAATTTCTCTAGCATTTTTCCCTTGTGGGAGGCTCAAAGAAGTTCAGATGTATTATCTGAATTCGTTTCGGCATACATCGGTGGAGAGGGGCCCTGTGTTAGGCTTTCCATTCTTCATACACTACCCAGGCCATGAGACCGGAGCAATGTTCCTGTAGCTTTGGTACCCGTGGCTTTATAAACATGAACATGAACATTTTAGGCACAATTGAGAAGTGGATTATCCTCATCCCTCCTCAGGGAGAGTCCTTGAGTAGAAGCGTCATCTTTCCAGTTTCTTTTGAATCCCCTTCGAGCAATTGCTCTAGGTTCAAACAGTTCATGAAACAGAATGCCACAATAAAACTGAAGACTTCCTATGAGTTTTTGCAAGTTCTTATTTCCCAGTGATGTCCCAGGAGTTCTTGATAAAAAGGACCTTTTTTCTTTCTAGTATTCCAATTATAAGATAGCGATCCTCAGCATCTTGCTACTCACCAGCTCAGGTGTTCTCTGATTCTGATCCCGGGGAGTTCTTTTCAAAATGCCTAGAACTATGAATAACAAGGTGCTAACATAGATAACTTATCTTCCACTGTTTACCTTTAAAAGGTCAAGACTCAGTGCATTCTAGGCCCCCTATACCTACTGTGGACCACTCAGTAGAACAGACATCACATTTCCTGAGGCCAGTCTGAGAAGCATGGGCTAAGGAGTCGCAGTATCGATTGTATAACATTAGCATATCTGGCAGATGGGAACTGTCTGAACTCATTCAACTGAGAGGCATCTGCATCAGGCGGTTTGGCATTGCTGAACTTTCACACAGCAAATTGAGGATTTTAACATGCAGCCCGACTTCTCCCCTGGAGATCCAGTGAACACATAAAAAGATTTCAGTCTTTATGAATTCCTGGGTATGTTAGGCATTACAAAATAAAAATATTTTCCCAAGTGCTGTATTGATACTCTAGGCACCTATACTTACATTTATGTTCTTCGGGAACCACTCCATGTAGTCAGATATCCAGGGATTGTTGGACTCTCATTTGTTTTATATATCCTTTAATTGCCTTAGACTGCTGAGCTTCATTATGTGGGTCAATTAGTCTTTTTTGAGGAATCACTTGTAACACACTAATTTTATTCTCTGTTGCTTCCTTCTGATTCCTCGTCTCTTTCCCAGTCTCCACCCTCTAACTCATTCTCATTTTTATTTTACTTCTCCTGTTTATTACCTTATGTTCCCTCGCTATCCTCCACAGCCCCATGCCCTCATCTTCCCAGAGAGTGCTGGAGGCCTAGACCAAGCAGAGCAGCCACACCACAGGCTGCTCCCAGTCTGTGTCACTTACCATTGGCAGTAACTAGGGGCTCTTGGAGCATCCCTGAGCTATCAGTTGGAAACAAGATCTTCCTAGGTCTTGACTAGGTCTAGGTCAGGATGCTGAGAATCAAGATGAATGGACATTTGCTTACCTAGCAGCCTCAAAGCACTCCAAATGCATGTATAAAGAGATACCCATGTGTGTCTACATGGTAAATCCCATAACCTGTGTTCCCACTTCTGGAGATACTGAGGTTTCTGCCTTCATTTTCCTTGGGGGAACATGGAAAGGTCCACCCACCTTTACTTTGTTCCCCTCTCCTGCTTCTGTGTATGGTCTGAGTAGACATCTTGCTTAAGCAGAAATAGAAATGGGTGAAAGATTGCTACATGAGGCCATAATGATCAATAGATACAGATAATAGATAAATGTATATGTACTCACGTAGGTATGGTATATACCTACATAATGAGTATAGGAGTATAAACCATGTACTCCTAACTTAGAGTGCATGATAAAGCTTCAGGGAGTGCATGATAAAGCTTGGAGTGCATGATAAAGCTTCAGGGAGTCCATAAACCCCCAAAATTACATGCAAAATCTATGTTTATATAGATGTGAATTTTTTCTGGCAAGATAGTCCATGATTTTACCAAATTTTCAAAAGGTGCTGTGAGAGTCTAAATCCATTCTCTTTGGCTGGCTGTATTTACTTTCTTGATCTTAGAATTCTGAACAAAACATTAGGGATCAGAACAGGCAATCATACTAATGCTGAAATAAAATCATATTTCCAGGCCTGCTAGTGTTGTCTCCTTCACCACTGCCCTCCATCGTAGTCCTCCATTCAGAACTGACCTCTACCCCCAGCTGGTCATATTGCTTTTCCTTGCTGCCCCAGTACAATGAGCAACCATGGGAATACAGTCTCAGGATACCCAGGTTTTCACTGTACTGAAGAGTTTACATGCAAAGCTCATCATCTTCTCTCATACAGCAGGTCCCCATTTCTAACTTTGATAGCATTCTCATTCAGGAGGGAAGTCTTGGATGATTGTTCACTCCTGATTCTTTTTCATCATCTGTATCTGGTCCTAGCAACTCTACTTCCAAGTTTTCAGATATTAGTAACAGACTAACAGCTTCATTAACTTGGATTTTGGTTCTCTGTGAAAGTAGCCTCAAGATCTGCCAAATCTGAATCTTAGTTCCATATTCCATCCCTTAACCTTAGATTTCACATTACACAAATTGCCAACACCTCTCTATGGCTCACCCATCTGTCCTGTCAGCCCTTTATATCCTGTTAAACACATAGACTTGTTGACTCTTTCTTCCTCCAAATCTGGAATAAAGCGACAGTCCCACAGCTGATGTTCATGTCTCTTGGTCTCTTCCCTTCAGCCATCCTTTGTGATGTAGATAGACTAATCATCCCAAGATATTGTGTCTCTTAATTTTTTGCCCAATCCATAGAGTGACTTTTTCTATAAATACACTATTTGGCCCAAATTTGTCAGCGTTAAAGAAAAACTTGCCTGATTACTGTTCTTTCTTAATTGGCCAGCATCTTCTCTCATTATTTAACCTTATGTTCCCACTGATTTGACAGTCTTCTTTACATGTGACTCATGGTCCAACCTCCATGCCTTTATTCTGGCTGTTCTGATTCATTCTTCAACTCCCAGCCTTCAAAACACATCGCACTCCCACCCCTCCTCCGGAATAATTGACTGCTCCAGTTGACCCTCATTTTTCAGTTTTCTGAAGTCATTGCCATGTTACTTGAAACCTCCATAATGAAGCACATGGCATAAAACAGATATTTAATAAATATTTGATCTTTTCAAAGATAGTTTTCCAACCAATGGAATTGAAGAGCAATAAAGGCATGTCTTGGGGAAAGCAGGTAGTGATAATGGCAAAGTAATCAGTGCACAAATGTTTAGCAATATGTAGCTAATTCTGAGGTAACTAAAGCTCAATTAACAATATTTGTAATATTGCATGTCAGCAAAGAAAAATATGTAAGCAGGCCGGACGCGGTGGCTCACGCTTGTAATCCCAGCACTTTGGGAGGCTGAGGCGGGCGGATCACAAGGTCAGGAGATTGAGACCACGATGAAACCCCGTCTCTACTAAAAATACAAAAAAAATTAGCCGGGCGTTGTGGCGGGCGCCTGTAGTCCCAGCTACTCAGAGAGGCTGAGGCAGGAGAATGGCGTGAACCTGGGAGGCGGAGCTTGCAGTGAGCCGAGATCGCGCCACTGCACTCCAGCCTGGGCGACAGAGCGAGACTCCGTCTCAAAAAAAAAAAAAAAAAAAAAGAAAAGAAAAATATGTAAGCAATGCATGTTTCAGGATGATACTTCTAAAGGATAGTCAATCACCTGTGGTACTATCATCAGTGGTACTAGTATTGGTCAACATATGCGGTATAGGTGGTCAGGCCTTCTCTTTAACTAATCAGACGGATATTTAATATAGCTTCCCAAGCCTAATCCTTGGCTGAACCGTGACACGTGATCAGCTGGTGTGTACCTCTACCCTCTAATAAAGCCGAACCATGCATTTTCCTTCCCCTCCCTAAACTGATGGTAAAACCCACCAAACTTGCATATAGCCTCCTCTCCCCATGATTATGGCATCAGATGTTTATAGATGGTTCTGTTTGAGTTGATCCTAAATAAGGGAGACTTTTACCGTTGTAGCTGCTGTTCCCAAAGGGTAACATAAGCTGCTTTAATCAGCAAAATATATATATCATCTTTGCCTTGGTAGATATTGAATTGCTGGCTCTTTCTTCTTTAGACCCAGTAGTCATTTCTTTACCTCCTTAATTTATGCATGAAGCCAAAAGAAAAATTACTTCATATTCTTAATAAAAACTGCATAAGGTTTAGATAATTTTTTTACTATATGCATTAAAAATGCAAATTTGTGTGGCTTATTTGCAAATGTAGACATTAATAACTGATATTTAAACAGGCCAGATTAGCAATTTTACTGATATATTTAAGAGATTTTTCCAATAATTTGCACACTCAAAATCAATTTGAATACAACATGTAAATTGAATTTAATTTTTTATACAAAATTGTGGTTATCAGCTTGAACCATTAAATTTACTATTTAATATATGCTTTCCAGATCACTTGGTTAGAATTTCATTGCACCTTATCTATATAAATTTAATTAGGCTTGATATCATCAGTATATTATAGAACTAATTAAAGATTTAGATAAGTGCTGAGGGGGCTTATTGAAAACTCCATAAAGTTCCATTTGGAAAATGAGATATTCTTCCTTCAGTTCATTGTGAGAGAGAGAAGGAAACAGCAAGAATATTTCTTGCAGTGTTTCTGAAAAATTATTTAACTGCATTTAATGGGCTTATTCCATTCTTTGAAGAGCTTTTTAATTACTCTATGTCTTTGTGCAGTCCAACAACAGTTACAGTCTTTATTTAAAGGCTTTAAAATCCTCATTTCCCTCTTCTCCCACTGAGCCAACTGTGTTACATTCTGCTGGGCATATGTGCAGGTAGGCAGTACAGCGTTTGTGTACCCTGATTGCGATCATATAATATGTAGCAGCATTTGTGGGGAAGTCTATCTAGTCCTCCCAAGCAGAAGAAACGTTGAGAAAGCTCAGCGAGCGCCTGCCACAAATGTCTTAGAAAAAGAGAAAAGAAAGAAACCCTAGCCCAGGAGGATACCTGGGAAAAACTGAGGCTTCCACTCAAAAGATACAGCGACTTTGAGTAATCATTTTGCAGAAATCACTTTTGAATTCCCTTGTATCTGCATCTCTGCTATAGAGTATAAAGCATATTAGTTTAAAAGAGTATTATTTCAACTAAGTGCTTTGTGTCTTCATTACAAAGCACAATAAAGCTTTTTAATACAATAAAGTCTCTATTACTTTCAATTGAATATGCCTGGAAGTAAAGCTGCATCAACCACATTTGCCAGTGTGCTCAATGCTCTTGTCAAAAGCACTTTTTCTTCATTGCAGATTGAGTGACACAATGCATGCTAGGAAAAAAAAAAAAAAAGGAAAGTGAAAGGACACATGACAAATGTGGGCCATCTACGACTGGGCGCACTGTCGATTACGACAGAGGCCCGAGGAAGCCAGGGAACCGGAGAAACTGTCAAGAGCCTGTGTGGTGTAATAGAAAGGTTACAGGCTTTGGGCTCTGGAGATGCAGATTTAAGTGAGAGCCCTGCTGCTGATCAGCTGTGTGACCTGGACCTCATCTTTCCACACCTAAATCTTGTTTCCTGGAAATGGAAATAATATTAATAATGCTGCCCTGGCCAGGCACGGTAGCTCACACCTATAATCCCAGCACTTCGGGAGGCTGAGGTGGTGGATCACCTGAGGTCAGGAGTTCAAGACCAGCCTGGCCAACATGGCAAAACCTCATGTGTAGTAAACATACAAAAATTAGCTGGCCATGGTGGCGCATGCCTGTAATCTCAGCTACTGGTGCCGGGGGCTGAGGCAGGAGAATTGCTTGAGCCCGGGAGGCAGAGGTTGCAGTTAGCTGAGATTGCGCCACTGCACTTCAGCCTGGGTGACAGATCAAGACTCCATCTCAGTCAATCAATCAATATAATGCTGCCTCTTCCCCCACTGCAGTCTCCTTCATGGGTTCAGATGGTTTTTAGATGTCATATATTCTAGTCTACTTCATTTTTTTTCCAGATATGGAAACTGAGGTACAGTGGGATTGCGTGGCATGATCATGATCACTAGTTAGCTAGTGCTGGGGCAAGGACTGGAATAGATGCCTCAGAGATGTCGTGTCATGTCTGTGCTGTCACACAGCACATAAAGGAGCAGATAATTATTTTCTTAATGACACCCTGGCTGCATTTGGTAGGGGTGGGATTTTTTCCCCCAAGCAACTATTACTGAAACACATCACTGCTGTTTTCCTGCTCAAATAGTTTGTAAACATTTACACCCCCCAGCCTGAGAAAACATTTGCAGAAACATTTGGGTCACAAACCAATGTTTGCTTCACCACCACATTTGAAATATTTCTCTTTGAAAACATTAGAAATGTTTGTCAGTAAAACAGATTCTCAACAGAAGTATAAATCTGGAAAGGGAGGGACACCCACAGCCACCTGGTTTGGGGCATTCAGGGTCCTCCAGGGATAGCAGTTTCTTCCTGGCCCCTAGGAATGTGTGACACCTCCCAGCATCACCCGTAGACTCTGGCATTTCTTGGGTGTAAACTATTAGGGGCACATTGAGGAGTGCAATGGTTTCGGGGGAGGTTTGGAGGTGGCAAGTGAGTTCTCTCGTGCACCTGTGAATGTAGGGTAGTTGTTGAGAAGGAAGTGTAAAGAGAGGAGGCAGGAGATTGGCCAGGGCAGTCTGCCTGTAGAGAAGGACAGGCTGAGGCTTACTTGATTCTTCCTCATCTTTTCCCTCACTCCCCAGCACAGCCTCTGCAGCTCCAACACAGTTGTGCTAATTGGAAGTGGGGCCTTTAAAATAACCTTGGTTTGTAGCCCTTGCCTGATCAGTGATGGAGCATGGTTTAAGAACTGGATCAGCAGTTTGGAGTCCAGGCAGAGTGGGTTGGATCCTAATTCTATTTCTGACTCATGGATAATCTCAACTAATCCACCTTGCCACTGGGTGAAGCCTAGTGGAGAAGAGCTGAAAGGAGCCTGTGCGGAGTTTGCTCAAGGGAGTCCTTGTCACCACCTTCCTCCCATTTTGTTTTCTCCACCAATATCCAGGTCATGAGAGCAGCCCTTCCTCTGAGCCACAGGGAAGTAATCAATAAGGCCACATCCCGCTCACTGACATCCCCGCTGAAGCAGGTGAAGCACCTGTGGAAGGTCATGAGATTTTTGAAAGCACTGGAAATTACGAGACTGATTCTGAAGGTAGCAAGTGTGAGGGAAATGGAACCTCTGCTGCGTCCTGCCTACCACCATCTTCTGCAGGATTTGTAAAAAACTAGGTTCAGGTTTCCAGGCTACTTTTGCTGCCGTTTGAACAGTGTCTACTTTTTCTACTAGGGATCAGCATGTATTTTCTTTGACATCTGTATCTGCTGAGATCACAGGCCATCCTGGTCACCACCTTGCTGTCTAGAACAGCCTCAACTCAACTGAACAGTCATCCATTGCCATGAATAAAGATCTGAAGGTCCACTCTGTGAAAGAGCAGACAATTGCAAGGCATCTCCTCCTTCAATTTAATGTAGTACAAGTTAGCACAACGTGCACACTTGGAGCAGTCATCTGCATCTCAGTTTCCAGCTCCCCCCATCCAGTGCTGTTAATGTGTTCTTGCCAGATACTTATATTCACATAGCACTTTACAGTCAACATAGGGCTTTCACAAATATGATTTCAGTGGGTCTCTTGATGAGTCAACATTTTTATCTCCCCGAGCATTTTCTGATTTGAACTGTTTTCTCACAGCCTAACTCAGCAGTTTTCCTGGAATGATGTGTGGGAGGTAAGGTATGATAGTGTATTGCTATGTAGTCAAACTTTAACCCTGAAAGAATAAAAGAATTCAATTCTAGTGCCGTTGTTAACTAGCCAGCTGACTGTAGGCAGGTGTTTTGCCTTTGGAGCCTCAGGTTGTGAGAACTAAACCAGCTGTATGTGAAAGGACCTGGTATATAGTAAGTGTTAAATGCTAGTTGTTCCATATAGTTATGGTCCTTCTTAATAATAAACATTAATAGAATCATTAGTGAATCTTTGGCTGAATTATATGTCTATCATACAGAGTTGTTCCCAATTCTAACCTATATTTCTCGTAAGGGTTACTCATTACTAGTTGTTATCAATGTTTCTTGAGAATAGTATGTAGGGATGGAGAGAGTTCAAAGGCGTTTAGCACAAAGATGCTGGGGGTCAGTTAACTTACAAAAGTGTAGAGCCCTGAGACATGACTTTAATACATTTCTGGGGCACTTAGTGAAAATGTGAGCTAGTGAAGATGTTGCCATATCCGTCAGCTTACAGAATCTTCTCTGCAGTTATCACAGGAGAACATGGAACTGCAGCAAACATCTCAGTTAATGGATCAATCCTCACAACAGTATTGGCTGTGGACAGATGTCTTCTGTATAGTTAAGAAGTCAGGGTTCTAGTTTATAAGATTTGCATTTTTAGAACAGCTTTATCAAGATATAATTTACGTACCATAAACATTAACCCTTTTAATGTATGCAATTCATTGGTTTTTAGTATAGTCACAGAGTTGTACAGCCATCATCACCAGCTAGTTTTCGAACATTTTCATCACCCCCAAAAGAAACCCCATATCCATTAGCAGTCACTCATTTCCCCCAAACGCTACTACCCCTGGCAACCATACATTTACTTTCTGTCTCTGTGGGTTTGCCTCTTCTGGATAGATCATAGAAGTGAAATTACATAATATTTAGTCTTTTGTGGCTAGCTTGTTTCAATTAGCGTAATATTTTCAAGATTTATAAAATTAACACTTGTCTTAATAACAGAGTATGAGACAGTTAAAAATATACTCAGGTACGCATCCCAACACCTGGCCTACAGCCTGCTCCCTTTTTCGTTTCCTTTTTCTGTAGGGGTGGGGAGAAGGAAGCTAAGGTGTTTATATCAAAGTATGGCATACACACAGTAAACTGCACAGATCTTAAGTACACAGCTTGATTCCTCTTGACAAAGAGAATACACCCTTATAACCATCACTCTTATAAAAATACAGAACGTTATAACCACCTCAGGGCCGGCACAATGGCTCATGCCTATAATCCCACCACGTTGGGAGGCTGAGGCAGGCGGATTGCTTGAGGCCAGGAGTTCGAGACCAGCCTGACCAACATGGTGAAACCCCATCTCTAATAAAAATACAAAAATTAGCCAGGTGTGGGTAGTCCCAGCTACCTGGGAGGCTGAGGCAGGAGAATCGCTTGAACCTGGGAGGCAGAGGTTGCAGTGAGCCAAGATCGCACCACTGCATTCTAGCCTGGGTGACAGAGTAAGACTGTGTCTTAAAAAAAAAAAAAAAAAAGCGGCTCAGATTGTCCCCTCCTAAGTCATTGCCCTCACCACAGGCATTTCCTAATTTTGTTTGATTTTTTTTTTTTTTTTCTGAGTTTGTTTCCCTGTATGTCTATTAATACAGGTAGTAAGTATGTGGTCCCCTGAGCCCAGGAGACCTTTCCCCAGTACTCCAGGCCTCAGTTACCTGCGTTCATTAATGTTGGTTCCCAGGGAAAACAAAGCAGCACCAAGCACTCAGGACCCATGGCCTCTTCTTCTGAACCCAGGGACTCCCATGCCTTTGCATTTTCTCCTCGCTTTTGTCCCCAGCTTTCCTTCTAAACACCAGCGAGCTCTCAGCACAGATCATTACAAAAAACAGTTCAGGGGCATGGGGCGGGCTGTAGGGAGAGCATTAACCCCCGTCAGGGACAATTGGGGGCAAATGTTGCGCTCCAAAGGCAGATGTTTTGAGGAGGACTCCTAATTGTGACAAAGGCAGCCCCTGCACACCGGATGCCGGCCAGCCTCTGCCATTAACTCGCCTACCTCCTCACTGGTGTGATCAAATCAGTACCGCTCTTATGAAATTATGTGTGTTAGCTGGCTCTTCAGAAATAAAATATCTTTTCTTAAAGAAATTAAGGTTTCATTTTAAATTCACTTTATGGTCTTTGAAAAACTTTAGTTTTTGTGTGGTCCAGGGCTATAGGTTAGCATTAGCATTTAAATAGAGGCATTAAACTTGCCTGAAGACCTTCCTCTCATAATGTTGCCCTTTCTGAGAGGTTTTTTCAAATCAGATACTTTTTCGTCCTAAAAAATGAATGCAAATGCTCTCTATATTTTTCCCATCAAAGGCCTTTTTTCTTTATATATAGACTTAGGAGAGCCACATTGTGGAGCAGCCTCAGTATTAGTCTTTTTGTATGGAAAGGGCCACGTAAAAAAAAATTGCTATTCTCTCCTACAATGCCTGATTTTCTCTGCTGACTCTCAGGATGTATTTTCCTATGGTTAATTTTATCCTATTATGTCATTCCACTCCAGACACCCCCCAAAGGCACAAATCCCGATTCTACAACTAAGAATCTAATGTAAACTCCTGCTATGTAACAGTGACTCTAGGAGTTCCCAGTGTCCCCAGCAAATCCCCATAACTTTAGTAGAATCAAAGCTTGAGCTTTTGAATTGGATGAACTAGAGTTTAAGTCGTGTTCATCACAAGGAGGTTTTGTGACCTTCTTCTCTGACCCTTTATTTATCTGCCAAATTAAGGTTATCAAGCCTTTCTTGTATGTTTGTCAAGAGTTTAAATGAGATCATATTTGTACTCCTAATTTATACTCTGTGCTCTTAGGTCCTATAACCTAACCAGACAGGTTCTTCCTGCCTGCTGCACAAATAAAGACCATGGCCTTGCAGTAAAGAAAGAGTTTAATTGATGCGAGGCTAGCCATGCCATACAGTAGATGGAGTTGTTACTCAAATCAATCTCCCCAGAAATTCAGGGATCAGAGTTTTTAAGGATAATTTGGTGGGCAAGGGATCAGAAAGTGGGGAGTGCTGATTGATTGGGTCAGAGGTGAAATCATAGGGAGTTGAAGCTGTTCTCTTGCACTGAGTCATTTCCCAGGTGGGGGCCACAAGACCAGATGAGCCAGTTTATTAATTTGGGTGGTGCCAGCAGATGCACTGAGTGCAGGGTCTGCAAAATATCTTAAGCACTTATCTTAGGTTTAACAATAGTGATGTTATCCCCAGGAGCAATTTGGGGAGGTTCAGAATTTTGCAGCCTCCAGCTGCATGACTTCTAAGCCATAATTGTGAATCTTGTAGGTAATTTTTTAGTCCTTCAAAGACAGTGTAGTCCCCAGGCAGGAAGGGGTTTGTTTTGAGAAAGTGCTGTTGTCATCAAAGTTTAACTATAAGCTAAGTTTCTCTCAAAGTTAGTTCAGCATATACCCAGGAATGAGCAAGGACAGCTTGGAGGTTAGAGGCAAGATGGAGTCTGTTAGGTCAGGGTCTCTTTCACTGTAATACCTTTCTCAGCTACAATTTTTGCAAAGGCAGTTTCAGTACCCCTCCCTCACATTTCAACCAGACCAGCTGAGGAGTAGGTTAGGAGGAACCTTTGAGTAAAAGGTGTCCTCTTATTTCTTATGTTCTCACTGCCAGCCTTCCCTTTCCTGTCAGCTGCCGGCCTCATCTCAGTACAGTTGTGTGTATTTTAATGGCCCCAGTCACAGTTGACTTGAAGGAGACATACTAGAGGTGAGAGCCTGATGTGTTGTTCTTTACCGAGGTGCTGGCACCCTTCTCTCTTTGAGGTTGATTTTGTTTAGCTACAAGCTTGGGGATGTGGAGTTGTGAGGAAACCTTCTAGAAGATTGGCATGGTCTGATACTAGAAAAAAAAAAATAGCCAAGTTGCCCAACAGTCTGAAGGCTTTCTTACCCTCAGGTCCATCCTCCATGCTGCAGCTGGAAAGGTCTTTCTAAAACACAGTTGTCATCATGTGTGACTTCTTTCTAAAATCATCTGTTTCCGGATTCCTCCCTGTCATTGGTTCCAAATGCCAGGGTGTATGTAAACTGAAGCTGATTGTCCTCATGCATAGAAAAATTAGAAAAATAATGACTGTACTTTGTGAGTTTCTCATAAATAATGACTAAAAGTTTCTGAGTTTCCCACACAATAAAACATTTAACCTTTTTGTTCTGAGATTATTTTCTTTCCACTTAAGGAGTGTTAAAATACCTTCTTTTATCAAATCTTGGTAATAATAAATGGTAATTGTTTTGTTTGAATAATCTAGGCAAAATAAAGGTTCATTCACATTCATCCTTCCACTGACCCATGAAAGTCCAAAGTCTTAGCATGGCCCACAGGTCTGTTAGGCTCCAGGCCCATCTTGCCTTGCCCACCTTTCGCCTTCCTTGCCCTTCCCCACACCCTATGCACTCACTCCAGTGAGGAATAAACCACTTGTCTTTTTCCCTAAATACTGTATTCTTCCTACTCTCCCTCCCAGTTCACACATTCTGTTTCCTTTGCTTGTGGAGGACTTTCTTTCCTTCATATTTGCCTCATTGTTGACAACTTCTCCTTCTCTATTAAGCCTTCCCGGGCTGCTCTCAGAAGCCTACAACCCTTCCTTCCTGTGATCTTAGAGAATCTCCTCCCTACCTTTATTATGGCCACTGTCACATTGCTGTAAGCACATACAGTGCTTGGCTGCTTTCACACCAGACTGCATCGCCAGAGAACAAGGACTATGTTTTACTTACCTCTGCATCCACAGTATCTACTGTATACTACCTGGTGTGTCATTGATGCTGAAGTATTTGTTGAGCAAGTAAACAAATTTAAAAAGAACTTTGAAAGGCACTGTAGACGCAGTGAGGATGATACAAAGAGTCACAAGACACAGTCTTTGACATCAAGGAATCTACAGTCTAGGTGAGGTTAATGTATAATGGTACATCCATACTTTTTTATTTATTATTATTAAACACAGAATAGCAATATGATCCAACTAAGAACTGGGGGTTAGTCTAGGAGGAGTGAGTGAGTCAGGTGGCCAGTTAAGAGGCAACTGTAACAGTCCAATTAGAAGAGTGTAGGGTCTGTGATAGTGAGATCGGAAAGAAGAAATGAACATGAAAGATGTTGCATTGATAGACCTGGTAACAACTGGACAAAAGAAATGAAGGAGAGCGAAGATTCCAGGTGACACTGAGATTTTGAGGTTTTGCAAGCTAGTTCCTTTAAGCGAAATTCAGAGGCTAGGGAGGCCGCCTGACAAAGGCAGCTGATAGAAATGTCTGCAGACAAGTGAAAATGAAGCTTTGATCTATTGAGAAACCAGATCTTGAGAGAGACATCTGAGCATTACATGCACAGATAAGACTTTCAGAAGCAGAGGGAGGAGAATGGAGGGCCCCCACCTGACTGGCAGGAACACCTGCAGCAGGCAGACACAGAGCCAATAGCAGAATCAGAGAAGAAACTTAGAGGGAGCTGGGAAAAGTGCCTTAAAAATGTGGCACCATGGGGCTGGGCGCTGTGGCTCATGCCTAGCACTTTGGGAGGCCGAGGCAGGTGGATCATGAGGTCAGGAGTTCAAGACCAGCCTGGCCAAGATGGTGAAACCCCGTATCTACTAAAAATACAAAAAATTAGCCGGGTGTGGTGGCACGTGCCTGTAATCCCAGCTACTCCGGAGGCTGAGGCAGAGAATTGCTTAAACCTGGAGGGGCAGAGGTTGCAGTGAGCCAAGATCGTGCCACTGCACTCCAGCCTGGGAGACAGAGCAAGACTCCGTCTCAAAACAAACAAACAAACAAACAAAAAAATATGTGGTTCCATGGGCCGGCACAGAGGCTCACGCCTGTAATCCCAGCACTTTGGAAGGCCAAGGCGGGCAGATCACGAGGTCAGGAGATCGAGAGCATCCTGGCTAACACGGTGAAACCCCGTCTCTACTAAAAATACAAAAAAATTAGCCGGGCGTGGTGGTGGGCGCCTGTAGTCCCAGCTACTCGGGAGGCTGAGGTAGGAGAATGGCATGAACCCAGGAGGCAGAGCTTGCAGTGAGCCGAGATCGCACCACTGCACTCCAGCCTGGGCAGCAGAGTGAGACTCCCATCTCAAAAAAAAAGAAAGAAAAAAAAAATGTGGCTCCATGGCAGTTGGGTTTAGGATGGAAAACTGTCAAGGAAAAGAGAACTTAGGAAAAGCCACTGTGCGTGTCCATGAGGACGTCATTGATGACCCTTTTCATAGACACATTGGAGGCATAGAAAGGACAGGCAGTGAATACAAATGATTTGTCCAAGAAATTCAACAATGAAAGGGAGAAAAGACACAAGGGGAGAGATGCAGTGGACACAGGATCACATAAAGGGTTTGGGATTTGTTTCTTGATTTGTTTTTCCAAAATGTGAGAAGCAGAAGGATGTTTGAAGCAGACATGAAAGAACCAGTGAAAAGGGAAGATATTGGATACAAGAGTTAAAAACAAAACAAGGCCGGGCGCGGTGGCTCACGCTTGTAATCCCAGCACTTTGGGAGGCCGAGGCGGGCGGATCACGAGGTCAGGAGATCGAGACCACGGTGAAACCCCGTCTCTACTAAAAAATACAAAAAATTAGCCGGGCGTGGTGGCAGGCGCCTGTAGTCCCAGCTACTCGGAGAGGCTGAGGCAGGAGAATGGCGTGAACCCGGGAGGCGGAGCTTGCAGTGAGCCGAGATTGCGCCACTGCACTCCAGCCTGGGTGACAGAGCGAGACTCTGTCTCAAAAAAAACAAAAAAAAACAAAAAAAAACAAAAACCCAGCAGAGTCTTGAAACCATTGGGAGGGGTGAGGATCAAAGGCATAGGGCTAATCTTACAAAAAGAAAAAAAGAAAAGAAAATCCTCTTCTTCTGAGTCAAGAGGGAAGGATTGATTTTTTTTAATGTATTTCATTATGGAGGATGTGATACCTCATACAATTGTGAGACCCATAGAGATAATATATACATGAACAATGGCCAATACAGACTACAGAGGAGTATGCAACCAAAGTTAGCAATTATTTTTATCATTTGTATTATATCACATAGCAGGTGTTCTGTCATATCATTTGATTAATCTTCAAACCTAACGTGATATAATCTTATTTATCCCATGCCTAAATGAAAAAACTGAAGTTGAGACCGGTTCAGAAGTTTCCAGTCATGCATCTTAGGTAAAAGATGTGGGATTCATGTCTAAATCTGCCAGAGAACGAAAAGCTGAGAAGGATTACAGATCACTAGTGAAAACATGGATCTCTGTTGTCTCCCCCTTTTCCATTAGCGACCACTATCCTGACCATCTCCCCCCGGGAGTTACATCAGAATAACCCTTTGTGTTTTATACAGATCAATTATTTCATTCATAGTTCCTCTCTTCCCAGTGTCAGAGAATCATAGACTGCTTTTTAGATTGTATGTCATACTCAATGACATGTATAGACTATCAGCTGTCTCATTCATTCATTCTTTTTCATTCACTCAGCACTCACAAGTTACTGTCTTCTTAGGCCAAGGGGTAAGGGCAAGTTGAATATAGAATTCAGCCCTGCTCTAGAGAATGGCGTGAACCCAGGAGGCGGAGCTTGCAGTGAGCAGAGATTGTGCCACTGCACTCCAGCCTGGGCGACAGAGCGAAACTCTGTCTCAAAAAAAAAATAAAGAAGAAGAATTCAGCCCTGCTCTAATAGAACCTGCATTGGAGGAGGAGGGGGAAGTAGGTACTTGTTTATGTACTAAATGCTTCCACATTCTTACTCTGTCTAGCAACTGTTCTTAATCATTTAAGCCTTGGAACAACCCTATGTTACTATTTCCTTTTCTCAGATGAAGAGAATAAGGCACAGAGAGATTAATAACTTGACCAAAGTCGTACAAATAAGAAGAGGCAGAATTGGGTTTAAATCCCAGGCAACTGGCTCCCGAGTCCATGATCTTAACCATTGTATATGCTGATCAAAGTATCTCTGATTTTATATATACATATATTTAAATATATAATTTTAAATATATTTTGGAAATACATTTTTTAGTTGGAGATGAATGCTAAAAAGAAAGTTAAAGCTCATTTAAAGGACAAAGCTTGATGAAGATGGAGCAAGTATCGTTTAAAATAACGTGGTCAGGGAAAACCTCACTTATTGATAAGCAGACATTTGAGCAAAAATTGACCTGAATCTCTTTTAATCTTCTATTTTCCCCCAACCTCCTGTCCCTTTAATCCCATCTGATCCTCTTTTCTGATTTTCTTTCAATTGGCTTACAGTATAAAGCAAAAGAAGAACTATGAAATATAACAAAGACAAATTATTGTCACTTCCTTGCTCTATAGCTGGTACTTTTTATCTTACTTTATTTTATTTTTTAATTATTTTTTCTAAGATAGAGTCTCTCCCTGTCACCCAGGCTGTAGTGCAATGGCATGATCTTGGCTCACTGCAACCTCCACCTCCCAGGTTCAAGCGATTCTCCTGCCTCTGCCTCCCAAGTAGCTGAGACCACAGGTGTGCGCTACCATGCCCAGCTAATTTTTTGTATTTTTGGTAAAGACAGAGTTTTGTCATGTTGGCCAGGCTGGCCTTGAACTCCTGACCTCAGGTGATCCACCTGCCTTGGCCTCCCAAAGTGCTGGGATTACAGAACTGGTACTTTTAAAATAGAAACTAAGAAATGCTCTGGTTCCAAGGCCCTTACCACCCACCCCAACACACTCACCTCCTCCTCCCCACCCAGTGACCATTCACCCACCTGTTCTAAGGTTTCTCCCAACTATTGAATGAATATAGGAGATTAGAATTTCTCCCAGACAAATTCACTTGGGTTTTTCTAAGATGACTCCCCTTTCATTACTTGCTTCCCATAATTCCAGATTCCCTGGAGTCCTTGATGTGATTTTTCCTTTCTTGTTGCCATTCACAGCCCTTCCCCGTTCACTAACATTGGCCCCTTTCACCACTCTGTATCTTCCTGTGCATTAATGAAGGTATTAAGTGAGATCAGTTCTAAAGCCAGCATCCTTAGCATTCACTAGATGCTTCTCTTCTGCATTTGTTGACTTGCCGTTATCATTACTCTCTGTTTGTTTTTCAGCCTGTGTCCTATCGAGGGTAGCCATTCAGAATAAATTCATTTTGCTAGTTATATTTTTCTAGAGGCACTGCATCAAATGGTTCACTGACATTCAAATACATATCAGCCACAGTAGTCTTTTCATCCACCAAATTCACATTGTTATCCAAAGCTATCCATCACGTTTGTCAGAGTATTTGGATCTTTAAACCTGCTGGATATTGTTTATATTTCCATTACCTCCTTTCTAGTTAGTCTATTATTTTTCTAATTGACATCTGTTCTGAGTCACATGTCCTTGAATTTCAGATGGCCCATTTTGTAGCTTTGGTTTATTTAGGTTTTCTCTCTTTCATAAATTGCCTAAGGATTTAGTTAATACACCCTCAAGTGTTTGCCACTGGGACCTGCTGATTTACATATGTTTACACATCTCAAATAATCCAGAGTTTTTTGGTTCTTCTACGAAATCATTTTCCTTTGTGGCCCTTCAGTCCTGTAAGAAGTGGTCTTGTGTCTCAGCAAGGCAGAGAGATCTCTTACAATTTCAAGAACTGTACTAGAGTCACTAACCAGGACCAGAAGGTCAGGAATCAGGGTTTGAGTGACTCAACCAAGTGGTGGCTGAATAGCGGTCCTTGCGTCTTAAGACTCCCAGAAGCTGTGGTGGGTTGCAGCGAACTCTCCATTCAGCCTCCCTCAGCCCTGTCTTAACATCATTGTGAGGTAGCTGGCTAGGGGCAGAATCAATGGCCAAAAAATAGAACAAATTGGCACCTGCCAGAATCAGCCATTACCTTGGCCTCATTGGCATCATGCTCATCATGCTCTTGTTAATGGGAGCATATGTTCCCATCAAAGCCATGCAGTCCATGCCTGTTCCCACTCACTGTTCTCCTCACACACCCACAGGTAGGGCAAGATCCAGTATTATAAATACAGAAAGCCCATTACCCATTCACTTCACCATCTCATTTCCAACCCTGGTCGTCATTTGGAGCAGAAGCGTTGTTTTTATCCCTTGTCTAGGGCACTCCAACTCTTTGTGCCTTTCTTATGTACCAGGAGATGAGGGCAGGCAGGCAGACTGCCAAGCCCTAGTTTTGCTTTACTTTAAATTAAAACATTTGCTTCATGCCTTGGGTATTTTTGGTCTGAGCCTGGATTAGATTTTAAAAATAAACAAATAAATAAAGCTTCTTGAAGCCAAGGACTATACCTTTCTATATCATATTAACATTTAAAATGTTATTGGAGTTTCCTAAGCATTAGTAAAAACATTAGGTTTTGCTTTGAAGAAATCCTTTGCATTATTTATTGAAAAATTAATAATGTGATTTTATTACTAAAAATTGAAAAAGCCATAGGGCCTCTCAGCAATTGTTTACCAGATTGCTAATCTGAAAAGTGTAGATAATATACACTACAAGAGTCTTGTGCTAATTGGGTTAAATGATACGTAGCTTTGTGGTCACTAAAATATATCATACAATGTCCTTTTTATCAACCTATGATATTAGATAAATTGTCTTTAAAAATCAGAAAGACTCTCTAAAGTGATATTTGATGAACTATTTTCTTAAATTGAAAAGACTCTAAAGTGATATTCAGCTCAGAATAGCACTCCTTAACCTGGACTCACCTTTTGATAATCGAAAGAACATTTACAGAAGTATGAGACAAACACAATTATGAAAGTAAAATGAAGGCCCTAAATAAAAAATCACAGAACAAGAGAGTAATTCTATTCACTCTTTCATATTTCATTATTTGATAACATCAGAAGATGAATCCATCAGAATTGCCTTGGCAAGTGCAAACAGAAATGTGCCTGATCAATATTTATTAAAACCTTCAAAATGGGAGAAGGAGTTGAGCAGACTTCTTAATGGACTGAATAATTATTCATACAAATGGGGTTTGACCAAAGGCAGTGCCAGACCAAAGAGACACAGTTTTAATTGTACTGAATTTAAAATGCAGATCTTCCTCCAGCCCTGTTGTAGAAAACTTAATTTAAAAAATTATCTGATGTAGCAGAGAGTGACATATGAATCCTTAAGTTGTTGAAGGGGACATTTCAACCATAGATATTTATAAATTTAGAACGTGTTCCAAAGGTGGGGAGCAAAGTTGCTAGCTAAGGGAACAAAAAGAAATTTTCTCCCCATTTCAATGACTGTAACTGAGCCTAGGAGTGTGTCATCATCTCAACGGTGATGGGAATGTCCTGGAGGAGTTTCTTTGTTTCAAGTGGTTTTATTATCTGAAGAGAAATAAAGCAAGGCTCTGGCTGCTGCTGTCTATCAAAAATGTCAGGATATGTTCCTGAGAGGAGTGAAACAGCTGATTTTAACTTTCAGCGTCTCCCCAGGACAGCCCCCCACCCCCGCAGTACTGCTGAGGCGTGATGGTTATCAGGACAAGGCCAAGAGGTAACTGGTAACTGCCATTTAAGGAAAGCGCCATTGACAAAGGGCAAGTGCCTGCGTGTGTCACTATATGTAAAAAACAGGTAGTTAGATGACCGATCAAAGAAGCCCGAGCAAGCCTTAAAGCAACAGACTCCCAGGCTATCTTTACCTCTTGAATGATTTTCTGCTGCCACCAGCTGAGGAAATATAAGCAATATGTTTTCTAAAGACTATTCTTTACTTCCAGCATGTCCTGATCAGAACAAAAACCTGTACAATCCGTTGTGAGAAGTGTAAAAAAAAAAAAAAAAAAAAAAAACTATCCTGATATAGAATATACACCTAATTGTGCCACTGTCTGAAAATTATTTAGCTTTTCTCCATCTTAGTTTTCTTATTCCTAAAATGGAAATAACTTCAGCTCATTTTAAATTAGAATTTTCAATCATGTTTGTAATAAACTCTAGGCTCTTCAAAGGGGAATACAAATAAGAGCAATTAGATCTACACTTTTTAATAAACTAATTTATTCTTCTGACACACAGGATTACCATCCATTTTATTATTGGTCTGGAAAGTCCATTTGAGCTGAGATTACACTTGTTCAGAGTGTTTTCAAGTCAATTGCTACTGCGTTTTGTCTACCATTGCTTGAAGAAAAACAGCATCAGCTAATTCTGATGGAAGCCCCATGATTTTAAAGGACCAAGCAGGGGATGCTCTAAAGGTTTAAAATCCAAAAATTCCAGTGCTTTTATATAGTATCTGCTGTAACCTTTCTCTTTTGGACATGAGAAATGATCCAGAGAGCTGGTGGTATTTGCCCAAGGTCACATGGCTAGTTAGTAGCAAAGAATGAAAGACTTAACCAGATTCGGAGTTTAGTTGATCTCTTAAATATTTACCTCACTAAGTTGTTTTGCTATCACTATGACCTCTCAATTATTTATGGATGATTATCTGGTTTATGGATTATTCTTTTTTCTCTTGTCATTTCCCCGTTATTATCATAGGTACTATTGAGTGGGTGGAGAAAACAGGAGTTCACTGCTTCACTTGACAACTTAGTGACCCATCTACCATTGGGTTTTTATTAAAGTGCTCAAAATGCTGTAGATATTGGCTAAAAATAATGTTGGGAGCTACAGTCAATACTAAGTTTTATTCAGCTCAATTTTTCTCCCTCTCAAATTTGTATTTCAGAAGTCAGATTCAGCACATAATTCACTTGTTGACATTAATGCTAGAGCTTTATCTTGGGAAGGACTACAAGAGAAAGTCTTTACAATGAAAATAATTATCTCCCTTCCCCAAAAAAGTACTGAATCAGAGGGACAGTCAACTTTTGGAAAGAAAGGTTACTTCATCCATTACCAGCTTGAAGGGGCAAAAAGGAAGAAATAAAAAGAGGTGACAAAATGAAAAAGCCAAAAACTCTTTCTTGTAAACTCCCAAATTAAGTGTTAAATTTACAACACTACTGCATTACTTGGTTTAGAGCACTGAATTCCCAGATCAAATCCAGTGTTGTTCAAATATAACTGCAAAGTTTGTACAAACGAATTTGAATTGCCACAATACTGGCTCATTGCATTACAATGAAAGACAGAGCTGAGTATGGGAATTTTATTTAATTCATATTTATGTACTCAAGACTCAAATGAGTCAGCGATAAAAATACTCTTTTCAGTTCTTTTACTTTTTATAGTTTCAAATATTTTTGTATTAAGGTGGTTTTAGAGTAAATACAGGGCTCGAAGTCTTTCATTTTGAGGCCTTAGACAAATCACTCATACTCTGTAGAGCTCAGTTTTCTCATATGTATAACGTAGATAATTGTAGTACCTATTTAAAAGGATTGAAATGCACCTAAAAGCTAGACATTATTATTAATATTCTACAATCAAGACAGATTCCAAAACCCAGCATGAGATGTAGCTGTATATTTTAAAACACAGTTTCCATTCCGGGATCTAGGACTCTGAATTCTACCAAGTAAAGGAAGGCAAAAGGCAAAGCTTTCCTCAGAGACCATGGACAGTTCCCCAGTCAGGGCCTTGCTGTCACCCCTACAGGCAAAGTTTATGGAACGCCTACAAGTACAGGAACAAGAGTTGCCATGGGCGGGAATAGTTCATGTTAGTGAGTATTTCTTCCCTCAATTTGCAAAGAAGGGAAATGAAACTGTTTCTAATCACTTTCAGAGATGCAGTACTAATTTTTGCACTGAGCATGCCAACGTGGGAGGTAGAACCAAGGATGAGAAAACTCCCTAGCCTTTGTCTATGAAAATTTATGAAAAGCTCTTAAAGAGAAGTCAGAAAAGCACTAATACTCAAAGATAAAAAGATATCAACAATTCATTTATACACACACACATACCTACATACATTAAAAACAAGTAGATGAAAAATTGTTCAACCTCATGCAAATCAAAAGAATGTGAGTTAGATGCTGCCCATATGTTGTTGATAGGAGGATAAATTGATAGAGCTTTTTTAGAAAGCAACTTGGCAGCATTGTCAAGTGTCCTAAATAATATACTTATCTTTTAACTAATTCTGTTTTTAGAAATCTATCCATGAGAAAGTAAGTCTTTATAATTGGAAACAATTGAAGTATCCAATTGTGTTTCAATCTAAATATTTCAACTACAAGAAAGAAATTGGCTAGAACACTACATGTGGTGGGGGCAAACTACAAGAAAATATGCCAAACTGTGGTTTATCTTTATGATGAAATTATGAGAAATCTTTCTCTATGGCCCATATATTCTATATGGCACATGTATTAACTTTCCAATCAGAGGAAGATAAAATTTTATTTTAAAACTTTAAAAAGATTTGCCCACCTTTCCAAAATACCCTGTATTTCCTTCCTGGTAGAAATGTTTTCAGACAGAATGTATGGGGGAGAAAGAGTCGCAGTGCAATACCATTAAAATAAAGCACAAAAGAAAAAGCCACAGAGAACAGTCTGTTGATGAAGCAAACATGAGGAAGATAAGAGAAAATGATCTGTTTGTACCAGAACAAAGCATAAACATTGTCATGTTCTAGACTCTGCACATGAGACCAGTCTGTGAAGTCACACCTCCACTTCTCTGTCACTCTACTCCCTCACCTCTCTGCTTATAATACTTTGAGAACTGCTGCAAAAAGGCACACAGCAAAGGGTAGGAGAAACCACAGCAAGGTACACATCTCCTTCCAGAATGTTCTGTCCACCAGGGTGACATGAAACTCTTTGGTCTCCAGAATAAGATATTTGGTGTACATCTAGCAATTGGCTGCTGAATATTGTAGGCTATGAAGAGTCTGTGAAGGGCTACAAACCATGAGCCAGAAAATGTTTCAATCAAATGTGCATTCACTGATCCCATCCAGGCAGCCCCAGCAAAGTGTCATCAAATGGAAAACGTGTGGCCCTGGAAGCCATGGCTGCTATTTTAATGCTCGATGATGAAGACCAAGCTTTCAATTTCCTGGGGCCTCAATAAGTCCTGATAAATTATTTATCCCTATTGGGTGACATGATTTCATTTCAGTCTGTCAGTGTTTATCATGGAAGCTCATTCTAATAGTATAGTTTGGGGCATTTTTCTATTTTCTCTTTAGGACACCTGGTAGCACCCTTTCCCCACCTCCAGTTGAAACTGTTGTTGTGTCAGTATAGTCATCTTTGCTCCTGGGTACCATTCTGAAAGATAAATGAATTTCATTCTGTCTTTAAATATTTATGATTCTTTATGATCTAATATATCATCATGGTTATGGAGGAATTTTTTTCTCCGTAACTATAGAAAATACACCATCAGTTACCTGTCAATTTTGTTGAATAACTCAGCTTTGCAATTCAGGGGCACTGTTCATACGAAGCTCTCGAGGACTCTTTTAGTCTCTCAGTCCACTTCAGACTGTCATTCTGGGATTTATAAAGGTCTTCATTGCACAGAGGATATTGAAACATTAAGGACTTAAGTGGCATGCCCTTTATCACTCATCACACTGGAAGATCCAAGAGTAGAAATGCAAGCATCTTTGTTTTGTTGTTTGCTCCCAGCGTGGAACAACGGCCTCTGTAGAAAACCAGCCAGTATCCCTGGAAACAATTCATCAGATTTTTCAAAAGAAATCTAATTTCATCTGGCATAATGGGCTTAGTGTTGCTTCTTAAGATAAATGATAAAAATATCAACATCCTAATACAAAGAAATCCAGTTCTTTTGGTTTAATCTCAGTGAAAAGCATCACAAACCTTTTATTGCTTCTGTAGCCTTCCCTGATGCGTTTAGGTCCTTGGCTGGAGGAGACAGTGGTTCTGTAACTGTTGGTCTACCAAACAGACTCTGACTGAGTCGTGGCTGGTTCAGAACCTTTAAGAAGCACATATCTGGGGATGGGGCCTCAGGAATCTGCACTTTTCATAGGCGCCCCAAGGTAATTCTTAGTTAGGTACCATAAAGTTCAAGAACTGCGAGTCTAGAAACCGCAGCTTTCAAGTTCCTTCTAGCTTTGAAAGAATCATGAGCCCCAGATTTGCTCTCATTTCGTTTGGTAAATCTCAATGCATGCATGAGCTCTTCTTGGGCAATTTTAAAAATGTATATTGTTAGGAAGCTCCGTTAATAGACAACTCTCTCCATCACCTGTGCATCTACGGGAAACAGAATTAGATGACATAAGGCATCATTTCTCAAAATAGGGGCCAATATCAGGGAGAGCTGGGGACATGCAAAGTTGTAGGATAAATATTAATATGATGCTTCTTCCTGCAGCATCAAGTTTTTCATAGAAACAGTGTGTTTAAATTACAGCAGATACATTAAGGAGTAGAATGCAAAGTTCACAAGAGTTTTATGCTAAACATGAAACTTCAAAAGATTTACTGATCTGGCACTGGGGTCTCACACCCCTGGAAGTGGAGTTTTATATCCCCTTCTACCAAGTATTTCTGTCTATATTCAGGGTCACCCTGGACCAGTGATTGCTATGTATCTGGTTCTGTGATGCCAAAATGCACACTCGTTTGAAACCACTATAGAAAATTAGCCCCCTGTACACAAGGACGCTGACCGATTTGCTCGCAGGAGAGCCTCATTAGCTTACCAATCTACGAAGAGCACTTTCCATTTCTGCCACTATTTAGGGACTATTCACAAAAGATTATTCTCTCCCCTATTTTTTAAAAGAGTGTGTTAGTTAGAAAAGGAGGCTTAGCAAGAGGAAAAGAAGCTAACCGTGTGAAAAGACACCACAGCTCTTCCTGACCACATTCTCCTTGTACCAGCAATTCAATAAAACAGGCCTGAAATTATGGAGCTCCTAGAATGTATTTCTTACCACAAAGATAGCTTCATTTCCCCATAGGAGGTTCTTTTTTTCAAAATTCTCCTGATGAGAAAGAAACAAATTCACGGCCCTGAGTCTAATAATACAGGATTTCTGAGCCACTGATCCTGCTAGGTCTGGAAGATTCCTTCGCCCCCAAGAGTTGCCTTGGAGCGCACTGCCTGGTTCTGTCCCCTCGATCTTGGCACAGTTACCTTTCACATCAGAGAGAAGTGAATAACACTCTTCCTTTCGCTGACAAGCTGTGATAAGCCTTGCTGGCTCAGAGTCTGTTGAACTTGACCTCCTGGGTAATTTGGAGTGGCCATGCAAGTCACAGCCTCAGAGTCCAGTAGACTGAGAGATAGCAGTGGCACAGTATTGGTTTAAAGAATGGTGAGTGGTCGTCTTCTCCCCTTCCTGACTCCTACCTTCATCTTCTTGCTGCATTGAAGAATCCCTCTAATGCATATTTCTATTACAGGCACAAGTCTTTCTCCACCAAAGGACAGAGCCAGGCCAATGGCCTTGCCGTTAAGTGGCTCTCAAGTCTCCTCTTTCTGCTAGAATTGTAACCAACGCCCTGCCAGACCATTCTGCATTCGACTGTCACATTAATCTTCCAGAAGCACAATTTTGAATGGCACCTCTGCTCTCTGGAAGAAGGAAGTCCCTTATTGGCTTAACTAGGTCTAAAATCATAGCCTGATGTTCAGAGGCTCTACCTTGTGGCTTCAACTGCCTCATCCCAGGACTCTCTGCTATTGCTCTGCACTCCCCAGTCTAACCAGATTACTCTTCCATGCCTTTGCTCATGCTCTTCCCTCCAACTAGAATTTCCTTCCTGGAAGCCCTGCCTGACAGAATCTTACCCCATAGGAAGTCTTCCTCAGTCCCACACCATCCCCTCAGCATGGTGTGATTTCTCCTCTTCTGCTATTAATTCACGGTACTAGGACCTCACTTACGGCACATAGAATACTCTTGTGAGTTGTCAGGTGTCCATGAAGAGACAGTCTTGAACTTAGAGTCAGAAACCTGGGGTCAGATCCTGGCATAGTCAGTCCCTGTCTTTGTGACATGGTAAAGCCCTCTAACTTCTCCGTGCTTTGGTCTTTATATCTGGGAAAAGGGAGGTGCAGCCCCTGGGTGGAGTGAGGGGTAAGTGGCACAGTGCTTGGGAATGAACTTGGTCAACAGCACTGGAATCCTTATGTCTCTGCTTTTCAGGACCTTTCCTCCTTGTCTCTGAGCTACTTGAGGAAAGGGGCTGCGTCTTGCCCATTCTTATATACTACTATTAATTGTATTACATTACTATCACACATTAGCATCATTATAGTTCTAATAATAATAATCTTTATGAAGCACCACCATTCTGAGTGCTTTATATGTATTAATTAATTCAACTATTTCAATAACCCCAAGAGGTAGGTACTATTATTAACCCACTTTATGGAACAGAAAACCATGTACAGTATTTCACAAAACCTCCAATGAATAATGAATAAATGAGGGATTGAATGAGACAAAACCTGTTAACAATGTCTTCTCTCCTTCAGGCTACACCCCTACTTTTCTTTCCTTTTTCCCAAGGTAAATGCAAAATTAGCAAAAAATGTAGGATGAGCTGAGCCACTGAAAGGTATGCGGCCTCCCTGGGTCCTCACTTAGACTTCTGAAGAGAGCTCCCATGAGCTCCAAAGGACAGAGCTTGTGGTTGTCCTGTTCTTTATTCTGTTGGTGGGGCCTAGAACACTGCCTGCTGATCAATTGTTTTGAAGTAAGTAGAGGAATCAATGTATAGACAGCGTATTTGTCCCCTCGAGATGGATGTTACCAGTGGTGGAGCCAGTGAGCAGTGTTCTCTCTTGCTTTCTCAGGCAGTACTACGAGATGCTTTACAACACAGCTGACGAGCTCCTGAACCTGGTGGTGGACCAGGGTGTGAAGTACACGGAGCTGGAGTACATCCACGCCCTGACCCTTCTGCACCGCAGCCAGACCGGGGTGGGGGAACTGACCACCCAGAACATGAGGCTGCAGCGGCTCAAAGAGATCATCTGCGAGCAGGCTGCCATCAAGCAAGCCACCAAGGACAAGAAGATAACTACCGTTTAGCAGGGCGTACTGCGGTTGGTGACGGGGGTCCCCTCAGTCACACTCACTTTTTTCCTTGGTATGTTATTGAGTATATTCTGAGCTTAGTTTTCTCTGCAGTGATACTTTAGTGGAGAGGAGGTGTAAGGATTGTTTCTCTCTGGTTTTGGCTTTTCATATAAATGCTAAAGGAAGGCGACAGCACAGAGTGTTTTGGTTGAACAACTACTTTAATGTAGTCAAATCTAATGGGACTAGGGTGGGATAGGGAGGAAGGTGGTATCAAATTGTTGGACTCTGAAAAACAAGTGGATGGATTACTAATATTTGGTTTATTACTCAATATATATATAATTCCAGCCTTGGAAAGTAGGAAAGTAGGCTGCTGCCTAAGTTTTAGTCCCTTCCAAAAACCATTTAGTAAGGTTCTATTACATAAACAGTAGGGTTTTTCCTCTCCTGACCTTATCCGTTTACAGTTCAGTGAAATAAGTGTATGTGCATTGCTGTCTGTCTCTATTGCCAAAATCAAATAAATGGCTTCTCAGTTGCTGTTTACAACAAACTTCCCTAACCAAAACAGAACCTCTAATTTAGGACCAGGAATAGAAGTCTTTTGATCCCAGTCCCTGGGACAGTTTTGTATGCTGTATCTTGTACACAGGTTGTAGGTTGGTTTATTGCCATGTTTTTTTATTTCTGCTATATAAAAACCAAGAGCCAGACAATTAGATAAATATGGAGGAATGAAAGGCAATTCAAACATCTGCTTGATTTCTGCCCCACCCCCCCAATTTCTGAGAGAATAATGGTTAGAGAACATTGCATCTCACTTGAAACATCCTTTGGGGGTAAATGATTCTTAGGTGCTCAGTTGGTCTGAGCTCAGCTGAATGCAGGGAAGATGGGACAGAGTGACATTTCTCCTCTGTGCGGCCTCCAGCTGAGCCTGTCTCTGAATTGTTCCCTCCCCCGCAATGTGGGCACTTACCATGTTCCTGGCACACTGGACCTCACCATGTCCCCCGGTCCCCAGTCCTCTTGCTGCCAATGGTTCATAGGTAACAGAAGGCAGCAATGCACTGACTGGGCCACATCTTGAAAACTCGTGGAAAGGGAAAGGGGAGGAGATGGGACTTTGACCACACACAGTGATGCCTCACACCCTGAAGGTGGGGGATTTTGTACCTGTTTGTACAACTTTGGTCTTGATGGGAAAAATGGAAAATTAAAAAGTGCTTTGAGAAGCTTAAATGTTTCATGTTATTTTTCTTGTGTTCTTTATTCAGCAAATATTCCCCAGAAGCCTAATATGTGCTCCATGCTGCCACACAGAAGGGCAAATGGATAGATGAAGAGGACACCCTTATTATCTAAGAGTGTGTGAACTGGACTGGAGCCAAAAATCCCAACAGCTCAAACTCAGGGCTGGGTCAGAATCAGGTCAGGCAGTGGGGCTGCTGGGAAGGGGATTCAGTGGGCAGCTGGAGGTTCCAGGGGATTCTGGTGGGGAGGAATGTAGTCAATCTGTCTGGCTCCAAGGGGCTGACTGGGAAGAAGTTGAATCTCTGTAGGAGACAACTGTGGATGAACATACTGCCCTAAACAAGATCATGAGAAATAGTCTACCCTAGAAGCAGGAGTGGAAGAAGAGGGGATGAGAGGAGATTAGGGTTGCCTAAGCCGCTTCTTCATGGCCATGACCCCCAGCATTGATTCTGTACCTTTCCTTTTTCTTCCTGTCCACTCCAGGCGGAGAAACCGGAGTGGTGACAGTGATGGCAGCAGAGCCAGGGTGAGACTGAGAGTGCTCAGACTAGTTTTCTTGGAAGTAGTGGAAAGTTCCACTAAAAAAGAGACGTGGGTTTGGATTGAGCAGAATGTCAAGAGCCCTGAGAACCAACCAAAAAATGGCAGATAAGCTGTTTCAGGGGCAACATTTAGGAAAGTGAAATCTCTGCTTTGCTTACAATGACGGGACTGAAAATGGCAATTCTGCACAGGAAAGGGGCTCTGGGACTCTTCCAAGACATTTAGGACATCGAAGTTTCTTTGAAGGTTGGCACATTAGTCTTTATTCTTCTACAGGTAAAGAACAGCCAGTGACACACTCAGTGGATGGTCAGTGGCTACCTCACAACCTATATGCATTTGGGACACAGTGAAGATTTCCACATTTTGGTCCTACTTAGGAGTATTTTGTGAGACTGTTGTGCTGTTCACAGCCTTGACCAACCAGAAGGTGCTAGAGAGAGCCGGGGTCTGCCAAGGACAGGGCCCACCAAACACATACACAGTTATGTAATGTTCTTGCGTGAAGACCTCTCCCTAAGTGTGCTATTGCAGATAAGAAGGCCAACAAAGGTCAGGCATGGTGGCTCACACCTGTAATCCCAGCACTTTGGGAGGCCTAGGCAGGCAGATCAGGAGGTCAGGAGTCCAAGACCAGCCTGGCCAACATAGTGAAACCCCATCTCTACTAAAAATACAAAAATTAGCTGGTGTTGTGGTGTACGCCTGTAATCCCAGCTACTCAGGAGGCTGAGGCAGGAGAATCACTTGAACCTGGGAGGTGGAGGTTGCAGTGAGCCAGGATCACGCCATTGCATTCCAGCCTAGGCAACAGAGCAAGACTCTGTCTCAAAAAAAAAAAAAAAAAGGGCCAACGAAATAGGCCTTACCAGAAGGGGTGCTGGAAACAAAGCAAACCATTTTCTCATTTTTATACAGAGCTACAAATGGGAGGGACATGTGGACTGCTGCCCGCATCACTAGTCACTGTGCCATGGAGTAGGCCCACGGCAGTAGGAGGGGTCCTGAGATGGGAAATCAACATGACCATGAAGAAGGAAGGCTTTGGAGTGATGTCATCCAACTTGGTTGTCAGAACAGCAGCTCCCAGAGAGCACTTCGTTCTAACACTGTTATCTACTCTCTGGTACTTAGCATGTGTTCCCATTTTGTCCTCACGGCAACCCTTATCATAAATATTACTTTCCTCTCTTCCATACCCAAGGGCCCAGAAACTACTGAAAGAATCTCTTCCAAGTTACCCTTCCTTGGAATAAATTCCTTGAAAAAGAGGTAGTTTATCAGCTAGGACCCAACTCTTTTATATATATATACACACAGGCAAATTGTGTTCTTGGAAGTGCTGGTAGTGGTTTCTTCTACATTTTGTGGTTACTTTTAGCTATCATATTGTTGCCTGTCAGTATACCTTCCAATTTATAAATGAAACTACTCTTTGGGTGATATTGTGCCCTTTACCCCAAAGGCACTTCTTTCTACCTGCTCTATTAATACAGTTTCTTTCAGGGTCTCTAATCCTAGGCAGTGTTTTTATTCCTACCTCACAGCAGGCTTTGAAATCTTACTGCCCAACTAGAACATTTTCCCCCTCCACACTGATTTCATCCCAATGATTAGACAAGGATTGGTTCCTCAGGTTGCCCTTGCTGGTTAAGGACAAGTCCTGCTTCCAGGCTCTGAAAGACAAGGTTATTTTTTAGTATGTCCAGATCAGCTCAAGTTTAGTGGTAAGACCTGGCCTGAGCTGCCACAGCCCATACTCTTGAAACCCATACTCTTGAAACT
Organism: Hylobates moloch; assembly: GCF_009828535.3. NCBI lineage: Eukaryota > Metazoa > Chordata > Mammalia > Primates > Hylobatidae > Hylobates > Hylobates moloch. The sequence goes on from NW_026652276.1 coordinate 215,020,800, forward strand.
CTTGACACCACACTGGAAATCTTGTGAAAAGCCTCTGCTCTTCATGACCTTTCCTCCTTGTTTCTGACCTACTTGAGGAAAGGAGCTGATACAGTTTGGCTGTGTCCCCACCCAAATCTCATCTTGAATCGTAGCTCCCATAATCCCACGTGTCAGGGGAGGGACCTGGTAGAAGGTTACTGAATCATGGGGGTGAGTTTTTCCAGTGCTGTTCACATGATAGTGAATTAGTCTCACAGGATCCAGTGGTTTTATAAAGGGCAGTTCTCCCACACACTTCTCTTTGCCTGCCGCCACGTAAGACGTGACTTTGCTCCTCCTTCACCTTTCTCCATGATTGTGAGGCCTCCCCAGCCATGTGGAACTGTGAGTCCATTAAACCTCTTTTTCATTATAAATTACCCAGTCTCAGGTATTTCTTCATAGCAGTATGAAAATGGACTAATATAGGGGCTGTATCTTGCCCATCCTTAGGTACTATTACTTCTATTACATTACTGTTAATCTGGTGGGATCCTCTTCCGGCAGTTACTGCCCTCTGCAGAGTAACCCCATTCCAAGAAGCCCCACCCTCTCTCCAAGACTTTATTCTTGCCTGAATGTTTTCTGAGCCTGATGGTCCTTATTTATGTTTCAAATAGCTTGGGAGGAAAAACTCCAATACAGAAAACTTGAATTGGCAACCAAACCCTGATGGTACTTACTGTCAAGTCATATCCGTGAATTTCGTAGCACTAATGCATTCATTCAGTCAGTCAAATAGAATTGCCTGTTACAGCTCAGGTTGATATGGGAGTCAGGCAATGACAGGCAAAAGAGACAGCCCCTTGTGACACAAAACTTATACTTCCACTGGCTTCTTACAACTCCTCTCTGATCTACCCTTACCAGAGTCCATATTTCCCCCCTCGATTCTCTGAGACCACCCTTTCATTTAGGAAGACAGCTTGAATTTCAGCCTGACTGTGCACTCTCTTCTGAGCTTTGCTTCTCTGGAAGCTTAGGCCTCTCACGATCCACTGTGCTCCACTGGCTAGCACACCTAGCAGTTCACCCTTTACCATTTCTTCTTCTTCTCCTCCTTCTCTTCCTTCTTCTCCTTCTTATTCTCCTTCTCCTTCCTCCTCCCTCCTCTTCTCCTCCTCCTTCTCTCCCTCATTCTCCTCCTCCTTCTCCTCTTCCTTCTCCCCCTCCTTCTTCCTCCTCCCTCCCCTTCTCCTTCTTCTCCCCCTCTTCTCCCCCTCTTCTCCCTTCTCCCCCTCCTTCTCCCCCTCCTTCTCCTTCCTCCTCCCTCCTCTTCTCCTCCTCCTTCTCCCCCTCCTTCTGCCCCTCCTTCTCCTCCTCCTTCTCCTTCTCCTTCTCCTTCTCCTTCTCCTTCTCCTTCCTCCTCCCTCCTCTTCTCCTCCTCCTTCTCCTCCTCCTTCTTCTCCTTTCTTCTTTCTTCTTCTTCAAGACAAGATCTCACTCTGTCACCCTGGCTGGAGTGCATTGGCACCATTTCAGCTCACTGTAACCTCTGCCTCCGGGGTTCAAGTGATTCTCACACCTCAGCCTCTCGAGTAGCTGGAACTACAGACCATGTCCAGGTAATTTTTGTATTTTTAGTACAGATGGGGTTTCACCGTGTTGGCCAGGCTGGTCTCAAACCCCTGGGGCTCAACCTCCCAAAGCGCTGGGACTACAGGCCTGAGCCACCACACCTGGCCCCTTTACCATTTCTTGATCGAACTAATAGATTCCCACCCTCAGCCTTTATGAATGGACTGAGGCCATTGAATTCAGGTTTCTTGCTTTAGTGCATAGCTGTGGCTGCCTCCCTAGGACCAGGGCACAGAAATTTCACAGTAACCAATGAAAGAGACCAGAGGCCAGCTCCAAGCCAGAGTCATTTCATTCAGGGCAGATGTGATCAGAAGACCAGCCAAGGGGCTGTCCCTCTAGCAGGATGTGAAAACAAGGAGAGTCCTGGTCAACACAATTTTGCTTGGAAAGCAAAGTGGATGCTGAAATACATACACCTGAGAGCGATTGTCTTAATGTGGCAGGAATGTAAAACAAATTGGACATAATTTGGAGGGAGGGTAATGAGGTACCAAGAACAAGAAAACATAAAGAATCACTAGGCTCGGCAAGGTGTCAACCCTGTCCTAATTAGGCACAGTTGTTATAAGAAGTACATAATTAATAAGCGTGTGACCAGATGTGAAATACAGCAGAGGTTTTTCCTGAAATGGAGGCTGTAATGAACTGTGCGCAGCTGGAAGTAGTTGTCCTAATTTGGCGGAGGCCGAAGGCCTGCCTGGAATTTTGAAGAGGTGTAGTAAGATGCACACCACAGGTTTACACCTGAAAACAACTAATCCTATTCCAACTGGGCTGGGGTGTAATAAGATAGAGCTAATTATCAAGAGTGTGATGAGATGCAAAAGCCATTGGAACTGAGCTGGAAATTTCTTTAGAAGTGAACTAAGACGCAAACACCAGGAAAGAATTTCTGCTAATGGAGGTAGGTGTGAGTGTGATGAAACGTACACCATGTGAGGAGGGGCTGCTTTACCATGTCTGGGCCAAAGACGCGTCTGTAATTAAAAATATTGCCAGGACATTCACACACCTGGAGCAAGAGTCCCTGGGAACCTAAGAATGCAATGACTTGTAAAAACCACATGCATACTATTAAGATGTATGTGACTGCTTATGTGTGTACAAATAACTGGAGAAAAAAATAAGGAGGTTAGGTGTTTTTGGGTGAGTGCAGTTCCCATTTTCCTTGATCCCATTTAGAAAGGTGACCTCAGATTCCTGCTGACTTTGCAATAGATACTCTATCAGGAACCTGATTCCAAACAGAAAACCCAGCAATCTCTTCATCCCAAACTGATTTAATTATCACCAGCTCAAGTTTTCTTTCACACAAGGATTTATTTACTGTGTGAGAGAGATCAGGAAACCATTAGTAGCTGGTTTTTGTGGTTGTTTTTATTTTATGATTGTTACTATGTTATTCTAGACACCATTTATGGAACACTTCATGTGCATCAGGTGCTGTGCTAAATGCTTTACCACATTATTTCATTTAATCCTCACAATAATCCTACAAGATGTATATTATTATCATCCCCACTTTACAGAGGAAACTAAGGCTCGGATTAAGGGCTTTGCACCAGATCTGGTAAGTGAGCCAGCTCTGCCCAACACCAGAGTTCATGCTTGGAACCGTAGCCAAATCCAAAGCTCATACCGCTCGTCTCACAACAGCCAATAAGACAAGACATACTCAACTATTTTTTCCAAATAAAGGAAAGTGACTTTATTTCAGGAAGCCAGCAAACTGAGAAGATGGCAGACTGGTGTCCTAAAGAACCATCTTCAAAGGTAGGAATCTCAAGCTTCTTTTTATATTGGGTAAAGGGAACAAGGAGGCGGTTAAGGTCAGGAGGTGACAGGTGACCACAGACATCTGGGTGTCAGCAAGAGTCTAAGGGAGTTTCATAACTTCTTTATCTTTGTTCAGGTCACAGCACTCCTACAAGTCTTTAGCATAACACTGTGACTTGGGTGTATGCCCTCCTTATCTCCTCAGGGGTTAGTTTGGGGAAGGCCCTATTATCATCCTTGCTTTAAAGTTAAGCTATACACTAAATTCCTCCCGTAGTTAGCTGGGCCTACATGCAGGAATGAGCAAAGGCAGTTTGCTTGGGGGTTAGAAGCAAGATGGAGTCAACTATACTAGATTTCTCTCACTGCTACAGAACCCCCCTCTGCTCTATTTTGAGCCAAACCCCCTTGTCTAGTGTGGCAAAGGCAGGGACTCTCACATGCTATATTTGAGCCCCAAGTGATACTGGTAGTCTGACTCATCCATTCACCCTGTCCTCTCCTGTAACCTCCAGCAGGAACGATTTCTGGACCACATTTGGGGCCACCATTGCCCACTCTCCTCTCTGCTTCTCCTCCACCCCCGGCTGCCTGAGCCCATCCCTGTGGCCAGTACATTGACAGAAATCTTGGAAACACAAACCTTTGGTTCAGGGGCTGACCCCAGCCAGTTGGAGGCTGGAGATAACCCCCAAGAGGCTGAAGCTAAATGCTCAGGTTCTAGAATCTGGTGTATCTTGGCTAAACATGTTGCTTTAGCCTTTGTAGGAGAGGCAACTTATCTTTTCCTTCTATCTATCTTAGGTTCATTGTCTGGAACCCCTGTAACAAAAGACAGATTAAGAAGACGAAAGCATACTAATTTATTTAATATAAGTTATACATGAAAAAAATGAAGACCTGAAGAAGTAATTAAACCTGGGTGGGGTTTTGTCATTGTTTTTGGTGGTGGTGGTGTTTTAGAGGCAGGGTCTCGCTGTATCGCCCAGCCTAGTCTCTCACAGGAGGGTCTTAGGCCTGCTTCAGGGGAAGGTCAGAAAAGTCTTCCTAGGTTTTATGACCTGCTACAGAGGGGAAAGAAGTGGGATGGCGGGGGGAGGTCAGAGAAACCTTCCTGAACATGCTGTTTCTCAGATTCCTTCTGCTTAAACTGTTTGCTATGCTAAGGTGCCAGATTTGAGAATAGCGTGTCCTGAACCCCATCAACTTTTGCAGGTGATTTGATGTGGTTACAAGTGCTTAAAAATGCCCTCAGTTGCCTCATCTTTGAAGTGGGATAACAGTGATACTAATAGCTCCTGTCCAACAGAGGTGTTCGATGCCTGGCATGTCATAAATATTATATATACATAATAAATAATATTATCTTGTCTGTTTCTTTGAGGAGTTTCAGACACACTATCAAGAAAGCCTGCTGTGTTGAGGTGTAGTAAGAGTGCAGCCCCACTTACCATGCTTCTTGGTTAGAAAGACCCAGGCTAGGCCAGGCGTGGTGGCTCACGCCTGTAATCCCAGCACTTTGGGAGGCCGAGGTGGGTGGATCACTTGAGGTCAGGAGTTCGAGACCAGCCTGGCCAACATGGTGAAACTCCGTCTCTACTAAAAATACAAAAAGTTAGCTGGGCATAGTGGCAGGTGCCTGTAATCCCAGCTACTCAGGAGGCTGAGACAGGAGAATCGCTTGAACCTGGTAGACGGAGGTTGCAGTGAGCCAAGATTGTGCCATTGCACTCCAGCCTGAGCGACAGGGTGAAACATCATCTCAAAAAAAAAAAAACAACAAAGGCCCAGGCTATGGCAGGGTAGGCCCAAGACTGTTACTTGCTGTATGTGGACACCTGAAGGCCCCCAGAACCGGATATCCTCATCATAGGAACCGGATGTTCTGATCTTACACGATTGTTTCAGCCCCCTCCCCACACAGGCCGACTACCCTCAGTGTCTGGTTCCTTAAGCCTGCTTCCATTTTAGCTATTAGCGAGGGTTTTGCATCTCATTGCCTACCAGCATATTATGTGCATCTCATTAACTCTGAAGGCTCTAGTACCCTTTAGGGACCAGACCTTCACAGACATAATGGCCTTCTGCCTGGGGTTTGAGTTTGCTGTTACTCTTTCTACCTCTGCTGAGGAATGTCAGCTCATGGAGTTCTAATAAGTTCACAAATTGCTCTGTGAAATTGAGGTGAGAAAAATGTCACATTCTTTTTTTTTTTAATTTTTAAAAATCAAATCTGGCTTAGAGCCCCCACTTACCATTCTCAGCAGAAGTCCAGCTCCAGTCATTGTGATTTCATCATGGGCAGGGGATGGGGGTTTTGGGGAGAGGCTTCCCTTCCTTCAGGTTGCACCAACACCCTGCTGCCGAAGCAGGTCAGGAGAGTGGGGTGAGCACTACATCATCAGGGCATCCTGATCACTCTGTCCCCATGCTCCTTCTGCAACACAGCGAAGGCTCTAAACACTGTCTGGTGCTGTCCTCAGGCCCTGCCCTCCAACATGCAGAGTCCTTTCCAGTGTGCCCAGGCTTTGTTCCAGGGACCTCCAGGCCTCAGTGTCCATCCACCACAGGCATCCCTGACAGTTGCCCAACAAGGTCCTGCCCGCTATGGGCACTGTGAGCTAGACGCTGTGGAGCTACCGTGCACACTACAGCAGGTTGGGCAGTTCTCTCCTCTTTCCTCCCAACGCCAAAGTCTCTTTTCCTTTCTGCCACTGGGAGAGCAAAGCCTCCTTCCCTGGGCCTAGACCTTTCAAACAATAGGCTGTTGGAGGGAGTATCTGAGTGAAGGTAAGTTTTCTCTCTCCCCTCCCCTCCCTTCTCCTCTTTTTTTTCTTACGCCCTGAAACAAGAAGTTTGTTAACCAGACTTCTGAGGATAAAGAGAGCCTGGGCTCAAGAGCAATCCCCAGGTAACCCTATAGGGTGGCAGTGGGAATCTTTTATCCTAATTTGGGGTGGGGAGTTGGCATCAATTACTTTCTCAATAACTCACCCTGTTGTGGATTCATAGAACTGGATAGAACTTGAGAGAGCTTCTGTCCCAACCATCTCATTTTTTAAAGGAACCAGAGGAGCAAAGGGAGGAGGCCCAAGAGGAGAGTGGGGATGCCTAGTTCATGTCTGAGCCAGGACCAGCATCCAGGTCTCGACTGCCACTCCCAGCGTCCTGCATTTGGGAGCCCCCAGGTGAATCATGCTGTTAGACTGCCAAGTGGAGGGATAGAAGGCAAGGTCCTGCCTTCAAAGACATGACTGTCACATGGAAAGACCAGGGCAACACACATGAATCCACTATGGAGTATCGTAAGCCAGTGTACCAATGAAAGCTCACTGAGCAGTTTCTGAGGAACTCAGAAAAACGAATAATGATTGTAGACAATCGTTAGTCAAATACAACTGAACTGGGAAAGTGGAACTGGACCATGGTCTTGAAAAACAAGTGGAGCTAGAGAATCAATGTGAGGGCTGAGATAAAGGTATGCATTTTGTTAACCTCCACAGTATAAAAAAAAAAAATAAGCAAAGAAAGTGAAGCAAAAGAAAACTCAGGAGTATGAGGAGGATCAGCACAGTGCAGTCATGAAAACCAGCAAAGGCAAACCAGCCTAGCAGGAGGCCTGGCACATTTTGGATGTTCTTGACTTCTTTTTTCTTACCTTGCAGGCAGTCAGCAGATACATGGGATCTTTGAACCCTCTAGAATTAACATGCATACAGCATGGGTGATTTGGGGTGATGATGTATAAGTGCATTATATGAAATCAGGTCTGAGGTTTTCATTAGGTTCTCAATATGTCTTGCTCTCCCTCTTCCAGGAATATAGTAGGATTGCATTTCTGAGCCTGTATTAGTCCGTTTTCACACAGCTGATAAAGACATACCCAAGACTGAGTAGTTTACAAAAAAAAGAGGTTTAATGGACTCACAGTTCCACGTGGCTGGGGAGGCCTCACAATCATGGTGGAAGGCAAAAGGCGTGTCTTAGATGGCAGCAGGAAGACAGAATGAGAGCCAAGTGAAAGGGGAAACCCCTTATAAAACCATCAGATCTCATGAGATTTATTCACTACCGCAGAACATTATGGGGGAAACTGCCCCCATGATTCATATCCTACTGGGTCCCTCCCACCACACGTGGGAATTATGGGGGCTACAACTCGAGATTTGGGTGGGGACACAGCCAAACCATATCAGGGCCCTTCTGTGTTTGGGTGGTACCATGTGATTAGGTGGTCAATAAGTTATGAGTAGAAGGGTGTCACTTCCCAACCAAAGCCATCTAATTACCTGTGTGAAACCCTCCAGAGCTCCGTGCCCCCTCTGTCACAATGGCCAGCAATGTTCCAGATAGTGACCACTCACTCAGCTAGGGTTCCAGAGGGAGGAAGATGCAGAGCAGAGCCCCAGCTGACCTGCAGTGGACACATGAGGTAAGTAAGAAATACATCTTTGTTGTTTAAAGCCATTGACATTTTGAGATTGTTTGTTACTGCAGCATAACCCTCCCTATCCTGACTGATACACACAACAAAGAGGCTGATCCCGGTGAGGAGAGCAGAAAGAGCAAGGGAATTTTAATGAGGGATGAGATTTTGACTTTAAAGAGAACTGGTTGAGAGGAGGATTGAGAATAAGAGCCAAATTTAGAGGCTGAAGGAGGAGAAAAGATAGTGCTTTCCCAACAAGTCCTCAGTCAGTACATGTCTGTCCTAAAGACAGAAGCAACAAGGCTGGGTGCGGTGGCTCACGCCTGTAATCCCAACACTTTGGGAGGCTGAGGCGGGCAGATCACGAGGTCAGGAGATCAAGACCATCCTGGTGAACACTGTGAAACCCCGTCTCTACTAAAAATACAAAAAAAATTAGCCAGGCGTGGTGGCAGGCGCCTGTAGTCCCAGCTACTGAGGAGGCTGAGGCAGGATAATGGTGTGAACCTAGGAGGCGGAGCTTGCAGTGAGCAGAGCTCACGCCACTTCACTCCAGCCTGGGCAACAGAGCGAGACTCCATCTCAAAAAAAAAAAAAGAAGCAACAAGTATGTGTTGTTCACTCAAGGAGTGTATTAGCCAGGGTTTTCCAGAGAAATAGAACCAATAGGATATAGATAGATAGATAGATAGATAGATAGATAGATAGATAGATAGATATATCTAGATAGATAGATATAAATATATATAAATATATACAAATATATATATAAATAGAACCAATGGGATATATATATAAATAAATAATACCAATAGGATATATATATCTCTCTTTAAGATATATATCCAACATATAAACAAAAAAATATAAATATATATCTAACATATAAACAGAAAAAAACTATCATCTATAATTGTGTATATATATATATGTATATCTCAAACAATAAATGAAGAACAACAAATATTCTTCACTTTTTTATGCTAACCTTGTTAGAACTCAGCAGATACATGGAATCTTTGCACCCCTAGAATTACATATACAGATGATCCATGACTTACAATGGTTTGACGTAAAATTTTTTGGCTTTACAATGGTTCAAAAGTAATACTCATTCAGGAACACTCTGTGACTTACATCCTGATAAACCCGTCATAAGTTGAGGATCTGCATATGTGTGTGTGTGTGTACAATAGAGAGAACAGAGCAAGACAGAGAGAGAGATGAGGAGACAGAATTATTATGGGAGTTGGCTCACATGATTATGGAGACTGAGAAGTTCCATAATCTGCCATCTGCAAGCTGGAGAATCAGGAAAGCTGGTGGTGTAATTCAGCCCAGGTTTGGAGGCCTGAAAACTAGTAGAGCCAGTGGTGTAACTCTCAGTGGGGTAGTTGAAGGTGGGGGACTGGTCTAAGTCTCAGAGTACAAAGGCTCAAGAACCAAGAGCTCCAATGTTTACAGGCAGAAGAATATGGATGTCCCAACTCAAAGAAAGAGGGAAAGACTTGTCCTTCTTCCACCTTTTTATTCTATCAGGGCCTTCAACAAATTGGATGATGCTTACCCACATTGGTGAGGACAGATCTTTACACAGCCTACTGCTTCAAATGCTAAGCCCTTCCAGAAACACCCTCACAGACAAACCCAAAAATAATGTCTTACCAGCCATCTGGGCATCCCTTAGCTCAGTCAAGTTGACATATAAAACTAACCATTGTTGCAGGATTCAGGAGGACAAGAGAGACCTCGGGTTGAAACAGGAGAATCTTTATTGAGTGCGCTCAGGCCCAGCTGACTCACCTCCAAAAAAACTGGGCCCAGAACAAAGACCACACCTGACTTTTATACACACTTCACTAAAGGGGGTGGGCTAGCTTAAAGCAAGCTTACAGTGGTGTGAAAGCAGGAATACAGAGACAGGACAAAGACAGGATTGCACATGACTATTGCCAAGCAACCCAGATGTCCGTTATCTAGGTTTGTCTGGGCACAGGCTTATCCTGTAACCTTCACTATGGTGCCCAGGCAGCTGTAGTTCAGGCCTACTCAAGCTCCTCATGACCTTCACTGTACTTCTTAGATAAAACAATACTTGAAGTCAGTAGTTACAGAGAACAGGAATCTATAAACTCATTCCATAAAACAAAGGAAAATTTGTTTTTCTTCTCCTTATGTTGAGGGAGTGCTGGGAGAGTCTCCAGAGCACATTAGATAATATTATCAAGACTTTTCCTGGGTCTGGGCTGTGCCTGTTGCTGCCTCTGGGACAGGTCAGCCTAATAGAGGAAAACTTATTTTGCTTTCTTTTTAATTTTATTTTTCTTTAATTTCCTGCATCAACCATCACAGTGAGCAATCCTGGATCCCCTCCAGTTTATTTGTGTCTTTTGCTTTATCCACCTTTTTCTTTTATTTGAACTCCTATAGTATTAGTGAGCTGAGATACATAGGTCTTAATTCAGTGTCTCTGAGTACTCATAGGAAAGCTTCTATGTAAATCCAACATATAAACAGAAAAAAACTATAATAGTTAACTATGTATAATATTATACCTATAATATTATAGATAGAGATTATAAATCTGCTGTCTATAATAATTAGCTGTTACTAAAGCTTAAAACCCCCTACAAGATGCCACACATCCCTGCTCCAAAATCCTGATGTCTAATTATCTCACCGGACCAGCCCCTTTTTCCTTAGGAACTTTCTATTTCAGTACCATTTATTACCCATCCTCAGCAGTAAGTGTTTACCCTCTAACAACGTAGGCCCAATCACCAAAACATGAAAAAGACTGGGGAAAAGAATATATTTTTCTACCCTCCTCCCCAACAGCTTAGAGTTCCTTGTATTTCTCTGATGTCCCAATGGATGTAAATGTTAATGGTTTTGAACGAGATTTGAGGTTGCAATCTTAAAATGAGGAAACATAACACTTAAATGCTGTTAACTCAGCTAGCTTTAAGAGACTAATAAAGCACAAGGTACTAGGCCTCTTGGCAGTTAAAGAGCAATTCACTCATCTGTGATAACAGCAAACATTAAAGTATTTTCATAGGGGATATAGAAATTCTTGCATCTTGCAGTTGTATTAACTGTCATCGTTTTCTTAGATTTTCATTTCCATGTTTCCTGGATGCCCCTGAGATGCTTACACACTGTTCCAGATCTACAGAGTTCAGAAGGGAAGTAAGAGTAGCTACATCATTCGCCCCACATCCCACCCTCCATGGAGGACTGATCTAGGGCAATTTGACATTCCTGCTGTCCAAATTCCTTCAGTAAACATCAGTAGCCTTCTGCCATAAGCAGAGATGGAAGCAGTGTGACTCCTCCCCTCAACTTTGCTAGCAGGCAGTGTGCTACAAAGTAAGCAGTCCACAGACAACACTCATTATTAAGCGAACACAAACATCATCTTCCAACCTGCTCAGGAAGCAGTCTCTGTCCCTATTCTCTGTCCAGCACCTAATTGGAAAGTTTCCTCTGAGGCAAGCACAACGATGTTCTGTCAGCAGGATCAGACCCACCTTCTAGTTTGATCTAGAGACAGAGTTCTGCATGCATTCTGGGTGCTTGAGGACCTTCTGGGTTTCATAGCTGTCAAATACTAGGTCAAGTGCTGTTTCATAGCTGTCAAGTACTAGGTTTACTTATTTTTTTTTTAATTCATTCGCAAAAAGTTGCTAAAACCCATAAAGTCTTACCAGACACCACATGTCTTGAACAATTTCAGCATTCATTTCTTACCCCTTTTATGCTGATTAACCAGCCCTCCAGTACTATTCCTGTTTAGATGGCAGCCCTTGAAAACTTTGCCACAGCCACCTCTGGAGAGTGTGTTCTGGAAGGAGGCGCCTGAGTTTGATCTTTAAGGATGTCATTTCTCAGGGAGCTGCCTGGTTGGGCTATCCTGTCCCTAATTAATAAATGCCCTGCCCTTCAGATGCAGTGTCAGTTCCTCTGGTACTCCACAACAGGACATCTACTAACCATCACTTTCCTAGTTGTGGGCATGACTTTGCACTGAGCCATCCACATGTCCTTGGAAACTTCAATGCAAATTTGCAAGGCAGGACCCAGGGTGCTGTCCCAGCCTGCCTCAGAGCACAAGGATGCTAAACACATTCACCAGAAACACCCTCTCACGCGCAAAACCTAACCCCGATGCTAGTCCAAACAGGCTTCCTCTCCAAGGATACAGAGCCTTGGACTCTGATCATGCCAGAATCTAGAGTCCATCCAGCTTATGCCTATTAATAGCTGGGGCCATGCTACCAGCCCATAGCTTATTAATAATGTATAGCTGCAGCCCCTGACTTTGTTCAGCTATAAACATTCCTCATCTGCATGATTAGTTCTTAACTTACTGATTAGAAAGTTTCATCCTGCCACAAAACCTACCCTGTCTGAATGAATGGCTCTTTTAAAGGCAGCCAAGTTCTCTAAAATGCATCTCAAACCCAAATAAAAAATAATCTACAACAAAAACAAAATTCTACTATTTTCTTTATGGAATGAGGAAAAAAAAGGAGCTTAAGAAGGTATTTAAAAGTTCAGCTCCATGCTTACTGAAGGGACTAACAGTAGTTGTGAGTACAACTGGGGACTTGGGGAGATAAGGTTGGAGAATAATTCAGTGGCAAGTAGGAGATATTCATAAGTTTTTTTTTTGTTTTTTTGTTTTTTTGTTTTTTTTACCTTGAGGGATCTGTTATAACCACTAAGGAGTTTTAAGCAAGTAAGTAGTATTGGCTTTTGACTTTACAAATATCACCCTGGAAGATGGATAATGGACTGGAAGGCAGATGGCAGGAAGACTAGTCAGTGGTCAAGGAGAATGACGGTAGCGGCTTCAACTAGGGTGGTAGTAATACAGATGGAGGGAGGTGGACAGATTCAGGAAATACTTAAAAGCACAATGGCCAGGTGCAGTGTCTCATGCCCATAATCCCATTCCTTTGGGAGGCCAAGATGGGATTGCTTGAGCCCAGGAGTTCAAGACCAGCCTGGGCAACATAGCAAGACCCCATCTTTACAAAAAATCTAAAAATTAGCCAGGCATGGTAGTACCCAACCTGTAATCTCAGCTACTTTGGAAACTGAGGCAGAAGGATTGCTTCAGTCCAGAAGTTTGAGGTTGAATTGAGCTATGATCGTGCTACTGCAGAGGGCAACGGAAATGAGACCCTGTCTCTAAAAAAATTGTAAATACATAAATAAAAGCATGATTGCTCCCTCACCTCCTTTAGGTCTCTGCTTTAATTTTACCTTCTAAATGATTCCTTTCTTGACCACCTATTTAAAACAGCAACCCTGGCCGGGCGTGGTAGCTTGTGCCTGTAATCCTAGCACTTCGGGAGGCTGAGGCAGGTGAATCACCTGAGCTCAGGGGTTTGAGACCAGCCTGGCCAACGTGGCAAAACCCCATCTCTACCAAAAAATACAAAAATTAGCTGGGTTTATTGGCACATGCCTGTAATCCCAGCTACTCAGCAGGCTGAGGCAGGAGAATCACTTGAGCCCAGTGGGTGGAAGTTGCAGTGAGCTGAGATTGCGCCACTGCACTCCAGCCTGGGTGACAGGTGACAGAGCAAGACTACGCCTCAAAAAATTAAATAAATAAACAGCAGCCCCTTCCCTACACCCTATACTTTCTCTGCTTAATTTTTCTCCAAGTTTTTATTGCCATCTGACATTCTGTATAACTCAATCATTAATTTGATTATTCTTTGTCTTCCCCAACTAAAGTATACACTCTTTGAGGGCAGAGGTTTTTATATCTTTTGTTCTCTGTAGCCCCAATACTTAGAACTATCCCTGGCACATAATAGATGGTCAATAAATATTTTTAGAATGAATGAATAGGTGAAAGATGACAGAATTGACAGGACGTGATCACTGGTTGAATGGGAGGGGGTAAGAGGAAGTGGTAAAGGAGCAAAGGTAGGTTCCCAGGTTTCTAGCTAGGTTAACTGAGGGGATGGCCTGCTATTCAGTGAGATAAGGAACACCAGGCAGGATGGGGAGAAGCAGGTTTGGAGGTGAAGGGTTGGAGGTGAAGGAGGTGATGATAAACTTGAGGCACTTGAGGGCTGTGTACAGAAAAATGTAGAGGCGACAGGACTTTGGGCTGAAAGAATAGATTGTGCAGCCTTTAGAGTCCTTATACATTCAAAAAATATTTGTTGTGAACCCTCTTTGTTCCAGACCCTACACCAAGCATGTTCAATACACAGATGAGTAAACTGAGGTTGTTACCAGAAAGGGATCCTGATTCAGACCCCAAGAGAGGGTTCTTGGATCTCACACAAGAAAGAATTCAGGGAGAGTCCATAAAGTAAAGTGAAAGCAAGTTTATTAGGAAAGTAAAGGAATAAAATAATGGCTATTCCATAGGCAGAGCAGCCCTGAGGGCTGCTGGTTACCCATTTTTTTGGTTATTTCTTGATTATATGCTAAACAAGGGGTAGATTATTCATGAGTTTTCTTGGAAAAGGTGGGCAATTCTGGAACTGAGGGTTCCTCCCCTTTTTATACCATATAGGGTAACTTCCTGGTGTTGCCATGGCATTTGTAAACTGTCATGGCACTGATAGGAGTGTAGCAGTGAGGATGACCTGAGTCACTCACATGGCCGTCTTGGTTTTGGTTGGTTTTAGCCAGCTTCTTTACTGCAACCTAGTTTTTATTGTTGTTGTTGTTGTTGTTGTTGGATACCGAGTCTTGCTGTGTCACCAGGCTGGAGTGCAGTGGCATGATCTCTGCTCACTGCAACCTCCGCCTCCCAGGTTCAAGTGATTCTCCTGTCTCAGCCTCCAGAGTAGCTGGGACTACAGGCATATGCCACCAGGCCCATCTAATTTTTGTATTTTTAGTAGATACGGGGTTTCACCATGTTGGCCAGGATGGTCTCAATCTCCTGACCTGGTGATCCACCCGCCTCGGCCTCCCAAAGTGCTGGGATTACAGGCATGAGCCACTGCACCTGGCCTACTGCAACCTGTTTTATCAGCAAGCTCTTTATGACTTGTATCTTGTGCTGACCTCCTATCTCATCCTATGACTTAGAATGCCTTAACCGTCTGGGAATGCAGCCCAGTAGGTCTCAGCCTCATTTTATCCAGCTCCTATTCAAGATGGAGTTGCTCTGGTAAAGGCCTCTGACAAGGTCATGCAAATGGATGACATTACATATAAAATCACAGTTACCACACAGTTGGTAACAGCCAGTGTTACTGAGGGGACAGGGAGTAAGCACTCTCATAGACTTTGGAAGGAGCTGGAAAAGGGTGGAATCTTTCTGGAATACAATTTGACAGTATCAAAAAGTTTAGAAATTTACATATCCGTGACTCAGCGATTTCCCTTCTAGATACATATTTGCTGGTCATAAGCACAAGATTTGCTATTCACCAAGAGGACAAGGGAGGTTCCTACTTGGGTATGACCAGCCTGTGTACTAAGCAGGCACCTAGGAGCCCCATCAAGTGATGCACCAGCAGGACACCCTAAGAGGGGTTATATGGGCCCCATCTAGAGGCAACTGCAGAAAAGTCAGGGTCTACCTCTAGTCCCTTGCTTATGTCTAAGGCAGACTCTCACAGAAGGGCAACTGGCTCCCTGTTCTGGTTATTTGTCTCTGCATAACAAACTAATCCAAGACTTAGTAGCTTAAAACAGTTATTCTATCTCATGATACCATGGGTCAGGAATTTGAGGGGTGATCAGCTGGGTGATTCTTATGTTCCATATGGCACCAACTAGAGTCACCTGATGGTACTAAGCTGCTACCTGGGCCAGTCTGGAACATCCAAGATGGCTTCATTCACAAGCCCAACACCTTGGTGGGAACAGCTCTCAGGCTGTAGTCTCAGAGCCCCTCCATGTGATCTCTTCAGCAGGGTAGTCGGACTTCTTAAATGGTGACTCAGGGCTCTAAAAAAAACCAAAGCAGACGTGACCAGTCCTTTTAAATGCTAGTCCTAAACTAGCAGAGCATCACTTTGACCATACTCTAAAGGTCAAAATGTAATAGGCCAGTCATAGATCCAACCTCTCAACAGGAGGAATATCAATGAATTTGCAGCCATCTGTAATCTGTCACACTCTCTGGTTCAGGATTTTCAAGGGGGCAAGGTCTGATGCACACATCCAAGTTGTTCTCCTTCTGCTCCTCTACTGTGTGGGCCAATTTCTCTCTAGAAGTGTCTTGCAAAGTCAAAATCTCTCCACTTCTTCCTTCGTAGGAAGTGAGGCTTATTTTAGCAAACAGAAAGGATCCCTTATGCTATCACTCTAATACCAAGGCTGTCTGGCTCCAGTGAGGTGCTAAGCTGGCTCTCCTGAGAAGGCCGTTTGCTGTGAAAGAGATGTAATCAGCCTGGAAACATGACTCATCCAAGGGTATGGAGTTTCTACTGATCAGTTATCACACCAGTCACCAGCAATAACTGGCCATTCTGAAGGCAGTTGCTTCTAAGCCAGACGTGCAGAACTTAGTTATAATTCCTGAATATTCTTGTGAAAGTCATTGAGACTAACTTATTTCTCAATAGTGGAGAGATATAGCTCTTGCCAGTGTTATAGACAGTTTAAAATCTCGTAGGGCATCATGAACTACACAAAAAGCGCCTGAGGAGTGGCCAAAAGTGAGAAGATAGCTACCAATTGGTGGAGCACCATCAAGGCAAGGAGAAGAGCGACTAGTGGCACTGGGAAACCTCACTGAGAAAGCTAATCAGAGAGAAGGTCCCAAGAGGCTGGAAGATCCTCTCATCTCAGGCTGACATCGGGACTCCCCTTGGATTATCTTTATATCAAGAGGGCCTCAGGAGGTTTCTCTGAATGTGGATGCCTTTCTACCTTGCAAGGCTGGCAGGTGGTTACAAAGGGCACAGGCTTTCCAAGTGCTCAAAGAGAGGACACAAACTTCCGGAAAAGCATTTGGTGCAGATGTAAAAAAAAAAAAAAAAAATTCACCAAAGGACAGCCTCCCCACCCCCTTAATTCCATTGCTAAGCCTCTGTTAAAAGGAAAACTTCAGCCAAATTAAATTTAAAGGGTTTAATTGAGCAATGAATGATTCACGAGTTGGGCAGCCTTCAGAATCACAGCAGATTCAGAGAGACTACAGTGATGCCTAGTGGTCAGAACAAATTTATAGACAAAGAAAGGGAAGTGACATACAGAAATCGGAAGTAAGGCATAAAAACAGCTGGGTTGGTTACAGCTGGGCATTTGCCTTTTTTGAACACAGTTTGAACACTCAGCAGTATATGAGTGGTTGAAGTATGGCTGCTGAGATTGGCCAAGACTCAGCTATTGTTACAGGTGCATACTCCTAAATTAGGTTTTTAATCTTGTCCACCTATCAAGTTAAGTTACAGTTCATCCACAAGGACTCAAATATAGAAGTACAGACTCCTTCTCAGGCCATGTTTAGTTCACTTTAATACATCATTACTGTTAATTGCAGCTCTAGGTCAGGTTGAGAGGTTGGAGACTTCCAGAATGGTGAAGTAATAACCTTCCAAAAATCCACTCTTAAGAATACGTGGCCAAAAAAAAAAAAATCAACTTTTTTAAACTCTGGAAATTAACCAAAGGCTTGCAAAAAATCCAAGGAGCGTTTATGCAAGAAAAACTGCTGAATCTTGGTAAGAATAGCAAAATGTTGTAACATTTTAACTTACACTATTCCTGTACTCCTCACTCCCACTCTGCAGAAACCTTGAAAACAGCAGCTCTGCAATTATGGAAGCTACGAAAATGAGCAGCCTTACAGCCACTGGAGGTATAACCTGGATTTAGAGCTCCCCCAAACGCACATCTCCTTAGAATTGTCACTATTTTACCTGTCTTTCAGCTCCCTAGAAAAGCTCCATTCACAGGATGTTGTTGTCATTATTTGATCTGATTCACAACTCATTGCTTGTGATCTGGGGAGTAGAACTTATCCCTAGGGTGTTTGTCAAAAACAACCAATAGCAATGATTTAACATCTGTCTGCCTGAGGCTGCAATACCAGTTGGGGCAAATGCGAGCCTGGCAAAACATTTAAAAGGAAGATCCTGGGAATGGGATACTCACAGGGGGCTTTGAAAAAGCTCCAACATATCACAGGGGATCTGGAAGGCCATACACATGGCAGAGCTGTGTGTGCTCAGGAAAGACCTAAGTGGAACCTAACTTCTCACCTCTGGCTAACCTTGCAAGCAGGAAGTCATACCAGAGCATTGAAAGTGTGTGCCAACACATAGCTAACAGTACCCCTTGGCTAAGGCTAGAGAATTATTAGTTCAAAGAACTTAAGAAAATCTCTGTTCAATTATTAGCTGACCACTAAGTTAACTGAGTAGGACTTCAGTCATAATAGGAAATACTTATTTAGAGAATTTGTCCAGGAAAGTTACTAAACAACCAGTAAAAACAACAAAACAGCAACAACAAACCCTGGATACAGAGGGTACAGGTTGAGCATCCATTATATAAAAATCTGAAATTTGAAATGTTGCAAAATTTGAAAGTTGAGCACCGACATGATGCCATGAGTGGAAAATTCCACAGCTGACCTCATGTGACAGGTCTCAGTCAGAACTTTGTTTCACGCACAAAATTATTCGTGTGTAGGGGAGCAACATAATTTCTTTTCCTTTCTTTTTCAAGTTCTTAATTGAGACACCCTCCTGAAAACAAAAGTAAGATTAGCAGAAGAAAAACAAGTAGAAGTTTAGTAATGCATGCTGTACCCATCACAGGGAAAGGCCTCAGTTCAAAAGTATTTCCGTCTCAAGGCAGTGGTTCTGGGGTCTTGCTTAAATAGTATTGTTACAGGAGAGGGGTCCTGATCAAGACCCCAAGAGAGGGTTCTTAGATCTCAGGCAAGAAAAAATTCAGGGCGAGTCCACAGTGCAATGCAAAAGCAAGTTTATTATGAAAGTAGAGAAATAAAAGAATGGCTACTTCATAGACAGAGCAGCCACAAGGGCTGCTGGTTACCCATTTTTATGGTTATTTCTTGATGATATGCGAAACATGGGGTAGATTATTCATGCCTCCCCTTTTTAGACCATATAGGGGAACTTCCTGTTGTTGCCACGGCATTTGTAAACTGTCATGGCACTGGTGGGAGTGTAGCAGTGAGGATCAGAAGTCACTCTTCATGGCCATCTTGGTTTTGGTGGATTTTAGCCAGCTTCTTTACTGCAAACTGTTTTATCAGCAAGGTCTTTATGACCTGTATCTTGTGCTGACCTCCTGTTTCATCCTGTGACTTAGAATGCCTTAACCATCTGGAAATGCAGCCCAGTAGGTCTCAGCCTCATTTTACCCAGCCCTTATTCAAGATGGATTTGCTCTGGTTCAAATGCCTCTGACATTTCCCCCCTCCCTTTTAAAAGACAAGCCTAACTTCAAGGTTTGCACAGGGATGAAGATCTATCTTCTGTAACTACAGGCAGAATAGGGGTGATGATGTTCCTGCCTAACTATTAGAGTCTCTTGTATTTGGAGTATAAAACAGCTCAGTCAGGAAGCATTAGTATGGTGAGGGCCATTCATAATTTTTGAGTTCCAACAAAAGACGGTATCTGGAAGATTGATAAGTGTTCAATTTAAGAAAACATTGAGTAACCTCATCCTCATCCCTACACAAAGAGTACAACAGCAATATATTACACAAGAGTAAGGCAAAATAAGTAAAATTATCCCAAGCAAACTAAATTAGAAGGCTTTCCATGAACTGGGCAGCTTTTGGAACCAAGCTGATATGGGGTTGCTAGATGATTTCAATATGTGTCCAGAATATTGATCCAGATTTTTACATTACCCAGGCCTCTTGTTTCTGCTGAGCAACAGCCAGAGATCACTGGTTGGTTCACAGGAATAAGCAGGATTAGTCTTAATTGCAGGAAATAAACTCATAAACAACTGATGAGACTAGAATTTAATAACAAGTGTACCATAGTTCTTGAAACATAATTTTTCTCTCTCCAGTTTCCCATTTTTATTAAGACAAATCATGGTAAGACTGATTTGTTTTATTTTACTTGGCCTGATTATTTGTATAAAGTGCAGCAAGAATAATTATTTTTCACATAAGCTCTCTTTAAATTGGCATTGATGGAACTCTGTTCCATAGAAGGAATCTTAGATAGGACTTTTTTAGAGCTGAGCCCTGCTGTGGGTTTGTACCCTCAAATTCCTATAAGTTGAATAAATTCCTCTCCTCTTGAGGTTCCAAGATAACTTACCTCTCCTAGGCCTGATAGAAAGTGACATTCTTTACTTATGACATGTCAGGAACCCTGTACAGGAACTGTGTAGACAAGGTATGAGGCCAGTTTTCCCAAGGGGCTTTTATTGGCTCTATAAGTCAAGTTTAATTCCTTAAAGGAAAACACACCATTCCAGTCAAAGCCTTGGTAAAATAACCAGTTTTTCCAATTGTGTCCTGTTACAAAATAAAACAGATTCTTATTATACTTATGCAAACAACTATATTGCCATAAATTAAGAATACTTACAAGTAGTTTCCAAATTCTGGAGAAACTAGGTAGAAAGAAACAAATATGCTCCAAATTGTGTTCATAGGAGTATACTTTACCTAATTGTTAAAAGCTGTAAATAGCTTAAAAGGATTGTTTTCTTGACTTTGAAACAAAACAAAGAATCAGCAACATTTTAACCAAAAAGTTAAAAAGATTACTTTAGACTTCTACTAGTTTACTCCATGCAGTTAACTTCTCTCCTGTTTGATATTCATGAACACTTCAGTTCTCCATGAGAGTTCTGAAAGTTGTTTCTTCTATTCTAATGTCACAATTTCCAAAGTTATCAGAAAACCGCATTTAAGAACACCTGTTAGAGTGCTATAGCTGACTATGAAACCATCTTTTGAAGAGGATTAAAACAAGAAAACAATTGTTTGTGGATGACAAAACGTTTTAGGACAGCCACAGCCAAAAACATGATTGACAAAGAAATTTGGTTACCTCTGTGGCATACAGTGATTTTATGTAACAATTATAATTATTAATAACCTATAATAAGTTTTATTATATTTGTCAGTGATTCCTGTATGATTTTACTACACCAAATAAGGCAAATTTTACCTTTGCATTAGTGTACTACTACCATTAAACCCAATTCTTAATAAAACCTTATAAATAAATCTGTCCAATCTTAATCCATTTGACCATAAGATAAGATTTTCATAAATCTTGTATAACCCTTTACAAATTTTTATTAAAGAACAGATTATAAGCAGGTTTTTGCTGTAAGAAAAACCTGTTGTCCTTTTATTCCAGTGTTCAATTTACAGAAAAACTGAATAATACCCCTTTAACTTCAGCCAATATGTTCACACACAGAATCTCTTTCACAATTAATTTTTCACAAACCTTCCACAACTTGCTGAAATCTTCGGCTTTACCTTATCTAACTTAAAACAATCCTTTAACACTTTCAGCATAAAAAATCCACATTCCTATGACTTCTTATAATCTTTTACCAAAAACACATTTCACTTTCTTTACACACCTTGCACGTAAAACTGTTTTTTAGTAGTCTCAAATACATGTTACACTGTTAACTCTCAGCACCTCTTACTTCTGGTGAAAAGCTTGGTTAGTAAGCCATTTTAATTATGTACTAGTGTGGAGCCTAGGACCCAGACAGAAGTGCAGCTAAGTCTTGACTCTTTCCAACATCTGACTTCACGTGTCCCAAGCCTTACCTAGCTGTAAAACAGACAAGTTGTATAGTTAAGCATCATAGTGATATTCTATGAAGCATTTAGGAGGCCTAATCACCTTTAAATCGTACATTTCTTGCATAAATTCCCTGCTATGGAAATTTCCTGATCTACACAGACTGTCTATGACATACTTTGACTTTGTGACTTGTCCTAAACATCCCTTTTTTTAAACAACCAGTTATTTTACTTTAGGACAAGAATTTACCATATAAGATCCTTTCTACATGAAGTCTCTTTTCTTTATAAATTTCTTTGCATAGCTATGGGGTATGGCTAATTCCACATATCCCCAGGCCTTATCTAGAATCTAATGCTTCAAAGTAGGTAAACTGAACAATTTTTAAAAGTCAAAGAAGCAGTTTATGACCTTAAAGCATTTAGTAAACTTAATATCTGACCTGCATAATTTAGACGAAATGTTTACATTTTGGAAGATATTTTTATTTTACCAGTAATTTTAAAAACTGTCTCTATTTCCCAAAGATTACTAAAGTCACATGAAGTAAAAGGCATTACACTTTTTACTTTTCTGACAACATATTTGATTTAAGCACTTACTTTTAAGCCAATTAAAGCTCTTTCATATATAATCACACACACAACACATATAAATACACAGACAGACAGAAGATAAAGGACTCATTCACTAAGCCAGGAACTGGACCCTGGACCCAGGCCACCATTGTGAAAAAAGAAAGCACAGGCACATGGTTACAAGGTCAAGCTCCCAAGGACATACTAGACAAGAAGGAAACCTCATCCAGTTTTTTTCAGGGACCTGCAGTAAAGTTTGTAACTGACCAGTTTGTTGGGCTATTTTGAAAAGCCCATGCTGTATCCTAAGGTACCCCTCTTTATGACAGAACAATACAGAAAAACACATAAAGCACACTAGATTTGCTACAGCTTAACACTAGCCTCTCAAATCCTTTTTCCATTAATCAGAACTTTACAGAGGAGATAAACAGTGATTTTTACCATTAATTCAACTGGTTAGCATAGAGAGAGACAGAGAGAGAGAAAGCATTGCCTGAGGCAGGGTGGGGAAGGCAAAGAGCTCAGGGAGACCAGAGAAGGATCCCCCCATTTCTCAAACATTCAGGTGGCCGCTTTTTGGTCATGAAGGGATCTTTTCCAGCAGTTTCATCAGCTCTTAGGTTTTCCCTTTTAGGGAAGAAGACACTCCCTATGTCCCATGATTCTGTACATGCCTAATCCTGTCACCCACAGCCGTCAGCAAAGAGTGCAAGGCAGATTAATCCAAAGAGAATAGCAGTTAGCATCCCATAGTGCCAAACCCATCCTTAGCCAAAAGGGACTTTACCGAGAGGGGCCTCTGACCCACTCTGTCTTAGAAGAGACTCTAACTCCCCTAAGTTGAGCCTCTAACCCAATCCCATTCTTTACCCAGGTATATGCACCCCACTTACCCAAAGGCAGCCAAAATTGGTGCGAGCAGATGATTTTCAGTTGAGATTAGGGGTCCCTTCAGTATCATCCCTTTGCAGTTGCCAGAAAGATGTTACAGGAAAGGGGTTCTGATCCAGACCCCAAGAGAGGGTTCTTGGATCTCGGTCAAGAAAAAATTCAGGGCAAGTCCACAGTGCAAAGCAAAAGCAAGTTTGTTAAGAAAGTAGAAGAATAAAAGAATGGCTACTCCATAGACAGAGCAGCCACAGGGCTGCTGGTTGCCCATTTTTATGGGTTATTTCTTGAAGATATGCTAAACAAGGGGTGAATTATTCATCCCTCCCCTTTTTAGACCATATAGGGGTACTTCCTGTCATTGCCATGGCATTTGTAAACTGTCATGGTACTGGTGAGAGTGTAGCAGTGAGAATGACCAAAGGTCACTCTACATGGCCATCTTGGTTTTGGTAGGTTTTAGTCAGCTTCTTTACTGCAACCTGTTTTGTCAACAAGGTCATTATATATATGCAAATATTCCAAAATCCAAAACAAATCCAAAATCTGAAACACCTTTGTTCTTAAGCATTTTTGGATAAGGGATATGTGACTTTGTCTGATTTCCAGAGTTAGTACATTACATTATTTTAAATGTCCAGTTTTGAATTACTAGGTAAGAGGTTTCTTTTTGGGTTGATGTAGGTGTTCTGGAATTTGTGGTGATGCCTCCAGAACCTTCTGAATGTACTAAAATCCATTGAATTATATGTACACTTTAAAAGGGTAAATATTATGGTATGAGACATATTTCAATTAAAAAAACTTTAAAGAAAAAAAGTCCAATTTTTAACAAAAAAAAACTTATGCACAGAGAAACCAGAAAGTATGGGCCATCCACAGGAAAAGACGAGTCAATAGAAATTGAGGAAGTCCAGATACTTATTATGCAGATAGTTTTAATCAGCCAATATGAATATTTTCAAAGAATTAAAGGAAATCATGTCTAAAGAGTTAAAGGACAGCATGAGAATAGTATCTACTCAGCAGAAACCTTATAAGCCAGAAGAGACTTGGGGCCTATTTTCAGCATTCTCAAAGAAAAGAAATTCCAACCAAGAATTTCATATCCCACCAAAGTAAGCTTCATAAGCAAAGGAGAAATAAAATATTTTCCAGACAAGAAAGTGCTAAGGGAATTCATTACCACTATACTAGCCTTACAAGAGATCGTGAAACCACCTGGCCAACATGGTGAACCCCCATCTCTACTAAAAATACAAAAATTAGCCAGGTGTGGTGGTACATGCCTGTAATCCCAGCTACTTGGGAGGCTGAGGCAGGAGAATTCCTCAAACCCAGGAGGCGGACATTGCAGTGAACCAAGATCACGCCACTACATTCCAGCCTGGGTGACAGAGTGAGACTCCATCTCAAAAAAAAAAAAGGAAACCAAAGAACGATACCTACTGCCAGAAATACATACTTAAGTACATAGCCTGCAGACCCTATGGAGCAAAAACACAATAGAAATTACAAAGCAAAAAGCTAACAACTTCACCATTGGATCAAAACCTCGCACGTAAATATTAACCTTAAATGTAAATGGTCTAAATGCCCCACTTAAAAGGCACAGAGTGGCAAGTTGGATTAAAAAAACAAGACCCTTCCTTCCATGTGCTGTGTTTAAGAGACCCATCTCACACATAATGGTGCCCAAAGGCTCAAAGTAAAGTGTTGGGGAAAGATCTGCCATGCAAATGGAAAACAAAACAAAACAAAAAGCAGGGGTCACTGTTTTTATATCAGATAAAACAGAGTTAAAACCAACAACAGGAATAAAGGACAAAGAAGGTCATTACATAATAATAAATAATCCAATTCAACAAGAAGACTTAATTATTCTAAATATATATGCACCCAACGTTAAAGCACCCAGATTATTAAAACAAGTACTTCTAGATCTACAAAAAGATTTTAGACTGCCACACAATAATAGAGGGGGGCTTCAACAACCCACTAACAGCATTACACAGGTCATCGAGGCAGAAAACTAACAAAGAAATCCCGGACTTAAACTCAACACTTCACCAATTGGACCTATTAGATATATGCAGAATACTTCACCCAACTGGACCTATTAGATATATGCAGAATATTTCACTTATCAACCACAGAATATACATTTTTCTCATCTGTATATGGAACATACTCCAAGATTGATCACATGCTCATTCATAAACCAAGTATCAGTAAATTTTTAAAACTCGAAATTATACCAACCATACTCTCAGACTACAGTGGAATAAAAATAGAAATCAATACCAAGAAGATTCCTCAAAACCACGTAATTATGTGGAAATTAAACAACTTGCTCCTGAATGACTTTTGGGTAAACAACAAACAAAATCAAGACAGAAATAAAATTATTTGAAATAAATGAAAACAGAGATGTGACATATCAAAATCTCTGGCATGCAGCAAAAGCAGTGTTAAGAGGAAAGTTTATAACACTAAATGTCTACCTCAAAAAGTTATAAAGATCTCAAATTAGCAATCTAACATCACACACAGAGGAACTAGAAAAACAAGAGCAAATGAATGCCAGAGCTAGCAGAAGAAAAGAAATAACTAAAATCAGAGCATAACTGAAAAAATTGAGTCCCAGAAATCCACACAAAGAATCAACAAAACCGAAAGTTGGTTATTTGAAAGGATGAACAAGATTAATAATCTGCTAGCTAGGTTAACAAAGATCCAAATAAGCACAATCAGAAATGACAAAGATGATATTATAACTGATCCCACAGAAATACAAAAGATCATAAGAGACTATTATGAACACCTCTACACACACAGACTAGAAAATCTGAAGGAAATGGATAAATTCCTGGAAACACACAATCTCCTGAAACTGAATCAGGAAGAAATTGAAACACTGAACAGACCAATATCGAGTTCTGAAATTGAATCAGTAATTTAAAAACCTACCAACCAAAAAATATCCCAGACCGGATGGATTCACAGGTGAATTCTACCAGATATACAAACAAGAGCTGGTACCAATCCTGCTGACATTATTTAAAAAAATCGAAGAGGAGAGACTCCTCCCTAACTCATTCTGTGAAGCCAGCATCAGTATTGATAACAAAACCTGACAAAGACACAACGAAAAAGGAAAACTATAGGCCAAGATCCTTGATGAATATAGATGCAAAAATCTTCTAACACCAGTCATTAAATGCAAATCAATAAATGTGATTCACCACATAAGCAGAACTGAAAAACAAAAACCATATGATCATCTCAATAAATACAGAAAAAGCTTTCAATAAAATCCAACATCCATTCATAATAAAAACCCTCAACAAACTAGGCATCAAAGGAACATATCTATGACAAACATACAGCAAACATCATACTGAATGGGCAAAAGCTAAAACCATTTCTCTTGAGAAGTGGAACAAGGATGCCTACTCTCACTACTCCTATTCAACATAGTACTAGAAGTCCAAGCCACAGCAATCAAGCATGAGAAAGAAGTAAAAGGCATCCCAATAGGAAAAGTCAAACTATCTCTCTTTGTGGATAATAGGATTCTATAACTTGAAAACCCTAAAAACTCCACCGAAAGGCTCCTGGAACTAATACATGACTTCAGCAAAGTTTCAGGCTACAAGATCAATGTACAAAAATCAATTACATAATTTCTACACACCAACAATATTCAAGCTGAGAGCCAAATCAGAACACAATCCCATTTATAATAGCCACACCAAAAACAAAACACCAACAAAAAAAATCCTAGGAATACATATAACCAAGAAGATGAAAGATCTCTACAAGGAGAACTACAAAACACTGCAAAAAAGAAATCATAAATGGCACAAACAAATGGGAAAATATTCCATGCTCATGGATTAGAAGAATCAATGTTATTAAAATGGCCATACTTTCCAAAGCAATCTACAGATTCAATGCTATTCCTATCAAACTGCCAACTTCATTTTTCACAGAATTAGAAAAAACTATTCTAAAATTCATATGGAACCATAAAAGAGTCCAAGTAGCCAAAACAATCCTAAGCAAAAAGAACAAAGCCAGAAGCATCACATTACCCAACTTCAAATTATACTATAAGGCTACGGTCATGAAAACTACATGATACTGGCTCAAAAACAAACACACCAATGAAATAGAATAGAGAACCCAGAAATAGAGCTGCACACCTATGGCCATCTAATCTTCTACAAAGTTGACAAAAATAAGCAATGGGGAAAAGACTTCCTACTCAATAAATCTTGCTGGGATAACTGGATAGCCATATGTAGAAAAATGAAATTGGACCCCTACTTTTCACCTTATAAAAATTAACTCAAAATGCATTAAAGTAAATGTAAGACCCCAACCTTTAAGAATCCTGGAAGAAAACCTAGGAAACACCATTTTGGACATGGGCTCTGGGAAATAATTTATGACTAAGTCTTCAAAAGCAATTCCAATAAAAACAAAAAGTGACAAGTGTGACCTAATTAAAGAGTTTCTTCATAGCAAAAGAAACTATCAACAGAGTGAACAGATAACCCACAGAAAGGGAGAAAATATTTGCAAACTATGCGTCTAACAAAGGTCTAATTTGCAGAATCTATAAGGAACTTAAATAATTGAACTAACAAAACACATTAGAAAGTGGGCAAAAGACATGAACAGACACTTCTCAAAAGGAGGCATACAACAAGTATATGAAAAAATGTTCAACATCACTAAGCATCAGAGAGGTGCAAATCAAAAGCACAATGAGTTTTAATAAAAGGAAGAACTTTACATAGGAAGAGTAGCCCACAATGGAATAAGTCACATTTTAAAGTGGTGTGCTGTTTTTCACTTAAAGACTTGAATCAAAGATAGAGGGCCATTTATCACAATGTTGAATGTGATTTTCTTCTCTACTGGGTAGAGGATTTTTTAGAAGACCTCTTGTATTAGTCAGGGTTCTCTAAAGGGACAGAACTAATAGGATATAGGTGTATATATGAAGGGGAGTTTATTAAGGAGTATTGACTCATACGATCACAAGGTGTAAGTCCCACAATAGGCCATCTGCAAGCTGAGGAGCAGGGAAGCCAGTCCATTCCAAAACCTCAGAAGTCAGGAAGCTGACAGTGCGGCCTTCAGTCTGTGGCCAAAAGCCCAAGAGCCCCTGACAAACCACTGGTGTAAGTCCAAGAGTCCAAAAGCTGAAGAATTTGGAGTCTGATGTTCAAGGGCAGGAAGCATTCAGCACGGGAGAAAGAAGTAGGCTGGAAGACTCCGCAAATCAAGTGCTCCCACCTTCTTCTGCCTGATTTATTCTAGCCTCTCTGGCAGCTGATGAGATGGTGCCCACCCAGATTGAGGGTGGGTCTGCCTCTCCCATCCACTTACTCAAATGTTAATCTCCTTTTGTAACACCCTCACAGACACAACCAGGAACAATACTTTGCATTCTTCAATCCAATCAAGTTGACACTCAATATTAACCATCACAACTCTGTTTTCAAGTTGACTTATAACTTGACATCCACCACCACCACCATTTTTTTACAGAAAAAATATGAAGTAGTATGGAATTATGATATATACACATTAAAAAGATACAAATCTAAAAAAATAGAGATCAGAAACCACATGGAAGACTTAGGAGAGTAGCAACAATTAAAATTAAAAATTTGAGCTCATGGAAGTTCAAAGAAGAAAATCCAGCTCCCAACCATTGGAGATGTTAATTTAGTACATCTGGAGTGGAACTGGGTAATATATTCTTTTTTTTAAGCCTCTTATCTAATTCTGGTTAGAGATCGACTGTCTCAGACTGTCTCTCCCAGCTCTTGGTCATCTCCTCCATGATTTTGTCAGGGGCAAAACATTACCCAATTTAAGGTAAGCTAAAGAGAATTCCTGTTGCAGATAGAAAAAAAAAAGTTCATGGGCAGCAGTTCCCAGAAGGTGGGTATGAAAAGCCCAGCTCCCTCCCTAATGGAGAAAAGCAAATCTCACCATCCATTATTCACAGAGACTGCTTTGTAGTTCCCCGAAGCAAGGCTGTTTTATCCTGCCTAACTTGGAGGGCATTCTCCTTGGTTCACCCTAATGGAAAATGGAGGAGAAAATGGTTTATAGACTATTCTTGCTGAGACAAGCCTCTGGGTGGCCCAAAACAAAAATCAACTAATCAATCCCAAGGCTTCCTACACATGACTGGAAATCTACCCCCACAACTTGATGTGGGAGGGAAGCACCCAAGTTCCCAGAAAATCCCATTTATCCATAAGACCCTTCTCCTGGTTATTTCAGCTTCCCTAGGGATAGACACTAAGGTGTTATAGCTCTGGTCCATTGCATGAAGAGTTATGCGGGGCCTAGAAGATGTTCATGGTGGCATCAACAGGCCACCTCAGTCATAAATGGTCCTGGAAATCTGACTTGGATCCGTACTGCCTTCTGATCAAAACTCAGATGATCAGTGATATCCAAGGTCCCTAATAACTACTGGATTCTCAGATTCCAGCGTGTGAGCATGAGACAATGAATGCAAATGGGTAGCACCTGGCACACACACATCCCAAGCACTGTCACGAAAGGAGGATTCACACATATCAACATAAAGTCTGAGACCAAAGCGAAGAAACAGCACCTGATGTTCTTTTCAACCAATATCCCTGCTTAATTCCAAACATATTCTTCAGGCTGGATGTCGGGCAGCTGAAGGGTGATCAGTCTTCTGCTGGAATTAAAGCCTGCTGTGATGTTAATGAAGAACCGCCAGTGGGTTTGCTGGAAGATAATTTAGATCTACATAATTATGACTTAATCCCTCACCCGGTGACATCAGAAAGGTCCTTACCCAAGTGCAAGCTGCATGATATGCCACAGAGAGTACAGCTGTGTGACTCCTGTTCCCTTATGTGAGTAGTGCTCACATCAGTCATGATAGCTTTATTAAATGGTGTAACCCGACCCAATTCTTGCACACAGAGTGCTATTTCCTAATCAAAACTGCAAAATGTGGCTGAGCAGGCTGTGAAAAGAAAGCCAGGTCTGCATCTTAAATAGCAGATTAACTGCTCTGCATGGGAAAGTTGCTGGGGTGGAGGGGTGGGGACAGCTAAGAACATCAGTACTTCAGGGGTAGCAGTTGGAGGTACTGCCTCTCTAGCAGTTGGAAGTGAAGAAATCCTCACAGCTATCTTCAGAACTCTACCTCTGGTTCTGGGGACAACTGTCATGGCAGGGACACATCACATTCAGCCAGTTCCCAGGGCCAACGAGAGCTCTCACTGAAGTATTTATGCTTCTTGTCCTCCATCCTTCAAGGGAGATGAGACATGGGTGTGAGAAAGAGAAACCCTTTAGAAAATAGCTTGGAGCCACGTCCAACACAGTGCCTGACTCGGATGAAAAGCCAGTGTTTTGTGCCATCAAGTATGGTAAAGATGTAAGAGTTTCTTAGGCCAGAGGCATTCAAGGAGGGATAGAGTTTATGTCAAGCTTGGGGTAGGGAGGTGGGGAAAGGGTCAAGGGTGTTTCCAGAAGGAGATGGCATTTGGGCTTGGCCTAAAGGATGGTGTTATGAGTTGAACTGTGTCCCCCGCCAAAATGCGTATTTTAAGTCTTAACCCCCAGTACCTCAGAATGTGACCTTATTTGGAATTAGGGTTATTGTAGATGTAATTAGTTAAGATGAGGTCATACTAGAGTAAGGCGAGCCTCTAATCCCATAAATGGTGTCCTTGTAAAAAGGGTGATGGGACTCAGGACATGCTACCAACATTATGGCACTTTGGCATTTGAGAAAACAGCAGAAGCAAGAAGGTCATTTTCACCATTCCCCTCACCCTTTGTCCCTGAAGCAGGCCATAAAACCTAGAAAGGTCACTCTCTGACCTCCCTGTCTTCTCTCTTGAAGACCCTCATGTGACAACTGTCCTGTCTTATACCTAGAGAGAAGGAAAGTCACACAGAGACACCAAGAAGGAGCTGAACAAACAGGCCTTCTAGTTCCCCCTAGTGTATTACCATTAGATGGTTCCCTTTGCTCCTCCCATCACACTTTTTTTTTTTTTTTGAGATGGAGTTTTGCTCTTGTCACCCAGTCTGGAGTGCAATGGCGCAATCTCAGTTCACTGCAACCTCCACCTGCTGGGTTCAAGTGATTCTCCTGCCTCAGTCTCCCAAGTAGCTGGGATTACAGGTGTCCACCACAACACCCAGCTATTTTTTGTATTTTTAGTAGATACAGGGTTTCGCCATGTTGGCCAGGCTGGTCTCAAACTGCTGACCTTAGGTGACCCACCCACCTTGGCCTCCCAACGTGCTGGGATTACAGGCATGAGCCACTGCACCTGGCCCTCCCATCACACTTCTGCACAGGTTTCCCTGGTTGTTTGGGTCTTCATTTCTAAAGGCTACCATGTCACATAAAACTTAAAAAAAATAGCATTTTTCTTGCTGATATGTCTTTTGTTATAGTGGTCTCAGCCATGAACCTTGTTAATGGGTGAGGAAAATACCTTTTTCTCTCCTACAGGGGGAAATTTGGAGACAGACACATACATGGGGAGATGCCATGTGAAGACTTGAGTTCTGCTGCCACAAGCCTAGGAACCATTAGAAGCCAGGAAAGAGGCCTGGAACAGCTCCTTCCCCAGCACCTTCAGAGGAGCAAGGCTCTACCAACAACCTGATTTTGAACTCCTCGCCTCCACAACTGCGAGACAATATATTTCTGTTGTTTTAAGCCACCCAGCATGTGGTACTTGGTTACAGCAGCCCTGGCAAACGAATACAGGTTTGTAAGACTGTATTTTTAGAGATGGAAAGGAGAACCTCAAGCGGAAGGAAGAGCATGAGCTTACTAGGGTAAGAATATGTATTTATATATTGAGCGCATTCAGCAGTTCGGTTCTACTGGAACCAAGGTCTATAAAGGAGCCATGGGAAGGTTATTGTGGCCAAGTAACAGAGGCTTTGAATGCTGGAAAAGACATCTAAATTTTGGGGCCAGGCACGGTGGCTCACGCCTGTAATCCCAGCACTTTGGGAGACCGAGGCAGGTAGATCACAAGGTCAAGAGATTGAGACTATCCTGGCCAACATGGTGAAACCCCATCTCTACTAAAAATACAAAAACTAGCTGGGCATGGTGGCATGCACCTGTAGTCCCAGCTACTTGGGAGGCTGAGGCAGGAGAATCGCTTGAGCCTGGGAGGCGGAGGTTGCAGTGAGCTGAGATTGCACCACTGCACCCCAGCCTGGTGACAGAGCAAGACTCCATCTAAAAAAAAAAGACATCTACATTTTTACGTGGCAGAGTTTGCTTGTTTTGTGTTAATATTTATTTCTATCTATCTTGGCCTAAAATGATTTGAGATGGCTGACCTTAGCATGTAGATCATGGTGTGTCCGGAATTGGTGGGTTCTTGGTCTCACTGACTTCAGGAATGAAGCCGCGGACCCTCGCGGTGAGTGTTACTGCTCTTAAGGTGGCGCGTCTGGAGTTTGTTCCTTCTGATGTTCAGATGTGTTCAGAGTTTCTTCCTTCTGGTGGGTTTGTGGTCTCGCTGGCTCAGGAGTGAAGCTGCAGACCTTCGCGGTGAGTGTTACAGTTCTTAAGGTGGCGCGTCTGGAGTTGTTCGTTCCTCCCAGTGGGCTCGTGGTCTCGCTGCCTTCAGGAGTAAAGCTGCAGACCTTTGCAGTGAGTGTTACAGCTCATAAAAGCAGTGTGGACCCAAAGAGTGAACAGTAGCAAGATTTATTGCAAAGAGCGAAAGAACAAAGCTTCCATAGTGTGGAAGGGGACCCGAGCAGGTCGCCGCTGCTGGTTCGGGCAGCCTGCTTTTATTCTCTTATCTGGCCCCAACCACGTCATGCTGATTGGTAGAGCCGAGTGGTCTGTTCTGACAGGGCGCTGATTGGTGCGTTTACCATCCCTGAGCTAGACATGAAAGTTCTCCACGTCCCCATCAGATCAGTTAGATACAGAGTATCGACACAAAGGTTCTCGAAGGCCCCACCAGAGCAGCTAGATACAGAGTGTCAATTGGTGCACTCACAAACCCTGAGCTAGACACAGGGTGCTGATTGGTGTGTCTGCAAACCTTGAGCTAGATACAGAGTACCGATTGGTGTATTTACAATCCTTGAGCTAGACATAAAGGTCCTCCAAGGCCCCATCAGAGCAGCTAGATACAGAGTGTCAATTGGTGCATTCACAGACCCTGAGCTAGACACAGGGTGCTGATTGGTGTATTTACAATCCCTGAGCTAGACATAAAGGTTCTCCACCTCTCCACCAGACTCAGGAGCCCAGCTGGCTTCACCCAGTGGATCCTGCACCAGGGCTGCAGGTGGAGCTGCCTGCCAGTCCCGCGCTGTGCGCTCGCACTCCTCAGCCCTTGGGTGGTTGATGGGACTGGGCGCCGTAGAGCAGGGGGCAGCGCTCGTCGGGGAGGCTCGGGCTGCACAGGAGCCCGTGGAGGGGGTGGGAGGCTCACGCATGGCGGGCTGCAGGTCCGGAGCCCTGCCCCACGGGAAGACAGCCAAGGTCCGGTGAGAAATCGAGCACAGCGCCGGTGGGTCAGCACTGCTGGGGGACCCAGCACACCCTTTGCAGCCGCTGGCCTGGGTGCTAAGCCCCTCATTGCCTGGGGCCGCTGTTCTGAGTGAGGGGCCCGCCAAGCCCACACCCACCCGGAACTCCAGCTGGCCCGCAAGTGCCGCGCGCAGCCCCGGTTCCCGCTTGCACCTCTCCCTCCACACTCCCTGCAAGCTGAGGGAGCCGGCTTCCGCCTTGGCCAGTCCAGAAAAGGGCTCCCACAGTGCAGCAGTGGGCTGAAGGGCTCCTCAAGTGCCGCCAAAGTGGGAGCCCAGGCAGAGGAGGTGCCGAGAGCGAGCGAGGGCTGTGAGGACTGCCAGCACACTGTCACCTCTCAATGGGGAACCAGGTTGTGTGCCAGGAAGTGACTTGATCAGCACCTGCACAGGAAGATGATCTCAGATGCAACTGCTTGGAGAAACAGCCAAGCAGCAGACTAGGTGAGAAGCTGTGGCCATCATCTGAAAACTATGCAAAGCAGGTCTGAACTAGGAAAAGGGCAGCAGGTCAGAGAAGAGGGGATAAAGACAAGAGGTGAAATGATAGGTTGACCTGGCAAATGCTTGCATGTGAGAGGAAGGGAGAGAGAGGAATTGAACGGAACATGGTCAACATTTGAGCCTGGTGACTGTGAGGACAGTAGTGCCATTTGCAGGTTTAGGAGGAAGCATCACGTGGGGGAGTTGGAGGAGTTTGTTTTGTGCACATTGAATCTGAGGTGGTGGAGGGGTCCAGCAGGCAGTTGGACTTAGGAGAAAATGCGCCATTATTCATCCAAACAAGATCATTGAATTTTTGAAGGCAGCTAAAAAATAATGGTTCTACTCTACAAGAAATGAAGTGAAATGGTTAAAAAAAAAAAAATACACACACAAAAAAAGCAAAAATCAAAATAACCCACCCAATTAATCCATTTAGAGGTTGTTCTCATCTAGTCAAATGTGTGTGTGTATATGTGTATGTGTGCACTTAAGTACTGTTAACAAAGAAAAGGTCTGGTCAGTGGCAAAAACTACTTGAACGCTGCTTTTAGCAAAGTCATCCCTCTCTTCAGAAGGATGAAGTACTCTTGTTTGTCAAGGAAGGTCCCTCTCAACTAGAAAAACAGCTGCAGGAACTCCAGCCCAATGTCCCCGCAGCCCACAGGAGTGATCTCTTGCTTTGCTCTCCTGGCTGTCTCAGGAAGCAGAAGTGGAAACATTTGAGAATGACAGCAGCTCTGCTTTCTTTGTAGAGTTAATTAGCTGGTGAATACTGAGCTCTCCGACAGAGAGGAAGCTCGCGTTATCAAAGTATTATTAATTGATGCATCTGGAAAAAGAGAGAAGCAGCCCCATCTGGACAGAGCTTGGATTCTTTTAGCACCAGAATGGAAGAAATCCCTTTCCTTAAAGTATAGTAAGAAAAGCCTGGTTCAGCTAAACAGTGAGGGATAGTAGAATCTAACTCACACTGAATCCTACTTAACACCTTCCATTCTTAAGTATTTATTAAGCCTGGTACAAGTGACAAATACCACATGTGATCTGTTGTCACCAAAACTCATTAAGACAAATAATATTGAATAAGATCACACAGGATGGCTTGCCATCAGAACTACTTACTACTTCAGGCCGGGTGCCATGGCTCATGCCTGTAATCCCAGCGCTTTCGGTGGCTGAGGCAGGTGGGTCACCTGAGGCAAGGAGTTCGAGACGAGCCTGACCAACATGGCGAAACCCCGTCTCTACCAAAAATACAAAAATTAGCCAGGCGTGGTGGTGGGTGCCTGTAATCCCAGCTACTCAGGAAGCTGAGGCAGGAGAATCACTTCAACCCAGGAGGCGGAGGTTGCAGCGAGCCAAGATTGCACCACTGCACTCCAGCCGGGGTGACAGAGCAACGCTCCATCTCAAACAAACAAATAAACAAGCAAACAAACAAACAACTTACTACTTCCAATAGAAATAGAATACAAGCCACATGTAATTTTAAACTTTCTTTTTTTTCTTTTAGAGACAGTTTCGCTCTGGTCGCCCAGGCTGGAGTACAGTGGCGTGATCTCAGCTCACTGCAACCTCCACCTCCCAGTTGGTTTCAAGCAATTCTCCTGCCTCAGCCTCCCAAGTAGCTGGTATTACAGGAGACCGCCACCACACCCGGCTAATTTTTTGTATTTTTAGTAGGGACAGGGTTTCACCATGTTGGCCAGGCTGGTCTCAAACTCCTGACCTCAGGTGATCCACCCACCTCTGCCTCCCAAAGTGCTGGGATTACAGGCGTGGGCCACTGCGCCCAGCCAATAATTTTAAACTTTCTAGTAGCCACACTTAAAAAAGTAAAAAGAAACAAGCAAAGTTAATTTTAATAATATATATACTATATAATAGATATTAGTATATATTATATTATATAAATAATATATTATATAATTTATAAATAATATATAATATAATATATATTAATAATATATATTATTTAACCCAGTGTGTCCAAAATATTACCATTTCAACATGCAATCCATATTTTTAAATTATTGAACTATTTTACTTTTTTTAGTATGAAGTCTTCAAAATCCAGCATATACTTTACACTTAAAGTTTATCTCAGTTTTAAGTGTTTGAGGGTCCTGTGTGGCTGGTGGTCCACTTCTTGGGAAGCACAGCACCATCTCTTCTGAACAGAAGACTTCAATCCTTGCTATTTATACAAACCCATTCTCTAGTTATGGCATCACACCTCATTTTCACAATGGATGATCTTTCTTCTGATTAAAAAAAAAATTAGACAAGATACATTTAACAGAACTGATATGAGCAAGGAACGATTCATGAATTGGGCAACAGTCCAGTTCAGCAGGAGAGGTTCAGAGAGCTCTGTAGCTGTAGCAGCATGGGCAGTGGGCTTATATAGGCTGGCATGGAAGTAACACAAAGAAAATCTATTTCATTGCTTAGAGTAGAAAGATCTTAGTTGCAGGTTTATTGGCAGTTTCTGGTTGGTGAAGTTTTTAGTTTTGTTTTATCGTTTACATCAGGCGTTGGTCTGCTTACGTAGAAACTTAAAATATTGGAGTCACCCCAGTCTAATGATTCCCCATCCCCAGGTTTTTTAAATACTTCAAAATGTATAACTAATTAATTTGCTAGAGATTTCTTCAAAATTATAAGGTATTTCCTCCTGTTTAAAAGCTACAGGACTCAGGGCCATACGTGGTGGCTCATGCCTATAATCCCAGCACTTTGGGAAGCCAAGGCCGGCGGATCACTTTAGTTCAGGAGTTTGAGACCAGCCTGACCAATATGGCAAAACCCAGTCTCTACTAAAAATACAAAAATTAGCCAGGCAGGGTGGCATGCACCTGTAGTCCTAGCTACTAGGGAGGCTGAAGCATGAGAATGGCTTGAACCAGGGAGGTGGAGATTGCAGTAAGCTGAATTGTGCCACTGCACTCCAGCCTGGGCAACAGAGTGAGACTCCACCTAAAAATAAAAATAAAAAATAAAAGCTACAGGACTCAGTTTACAGATATTATTTTGTGCTGATGGGGTTCAGGATATGCTACTCCAAAATATGGTACCTTGACATATTGAATATTGTAGGCTGAAAGAATTTGAGAAAACCAAAGAAGCAGGGAGGTCACTTTCTGACTTTCTTTCACACTTCTCTTCTGAAGCAGTTCATAAAACCTAGGAAGGATTTTCTGACCTTCCCCTGAAGCAGGTTGTAAAACCCTTATTCAAGATGTGCCCTCTCTACACCTGCAGGAAAGGAACGTTCTTATCTTTGAGGATACAAAGACACAGAGAAGAATCTGAACAAATAGACCTTGCTAAGATCTCCCTAGTTTATTACCATCAAATCATTCCCCCTTTATCCAGTCATATTTCTCCATGACTGTCCATTCTTCACTAAACTTAGCATAAAAATATACTTAAAGTGCTTCTTTGGGTTATTTCTTTATAAAGCCTCCATGTATGTAAAACTTATTAAATAAATTCATATGCTTTTTCTCTTGTTAATCTGTCTTTTGTTTCTGGCTTTAGCCATGAAGCTAGCAATGGATGAGGAAAAGATATTTTTGTTCCCCTACAGTGCAAAGGCAAGCTTGAATCTCAAATTTTAATGGAAAGGAACTGGGGAGAAAGAGAACATTTACCCAGTGTTTTTTCTATGTGCCACATACCATGCTAGGCACTGCATTTACACTATTTCATGTAATTCTTACATTCAACTGAGCAGCACATATATTACCACCATTTTTCCATTGGGAAAACTGCAGACATAAGAGGATAAATGCCTTGCCCAAGTACATATTACCAGTAACAGCTGGTGTTACCAGTAAAGGCCCTAATTTTCAGTATTACTGGTCCTTTTTACTGTAAGCCTCATAAGGACAGAGGCCAACTCTACTGGCAGTACTTGGTAGATTTCCGTATCTCTGTCATTGAACAAGTCACATGGCGTGTGTTACAGTGTGCTCTTTTAGTTTTGCCATCTGTAGGTGGCTTGTATTAATCAGCTCAATTAGACCCTGTGCCTTATCACAAGAACAGAGGGCTTTCTGTATTCGGGGGTTCTTGCCTTAGTGTACTAGAAAAATTGGACCACACATGGGCTTGGAGAATGAGGGCAAGGTTTTATTGAGTGGTCAAAGTAACTCTCAGCAGATGGATAGGAGCCAGAAGCCGGGTGGTCTTCCCCTGGAGTCGGGCCCCTCGGCAGCCGGGTTCTCTTCCAACCACCCTTGGCCGAACTCCACGTTGTCCTGTTGTAGATGGCCTGCCAGTGTCTCTGGTGTCTGCTGGTGTGCTCTTCTGCCAGTATGTTCCTCTTGACATGCAGCCACTTGTGTCTGTGCCCACTAGGGTTTTGGGGGTTTTATAGGCACAGGATGGGGCGTGGCAGGCCAGGGTGGTCTTGGAAAATGCAGCATTTGGATATGAAAACAGAAATGCCTGTCCTCACCTAAGTCCTTGGGCACAGGCCTGAGAGTGGAGCCCTAGCCAGGGACCATGCCCTTTTCTACCCAGCACTTCCCTGTCCTCCTCCTGTATCAAATGCAGGCCATGTGGTATCCAAGCCTGTCTCACATTCTCATCAAGGTATGTGGCTCATTGGATGCAGCCATTGCCCCCATCCCACCCCACAACAGTACCATGCAGATCTTACTCAGCACAACACTGAAGCCACGTACACCTACTGACAGGGTAGGGCAGACAGGGAACCTTATCCACTGACAGAAGCTAAGGCAGCTGCCCACTGTGTACCCTGGGAAGCCCCAGCCCCTC
This sequence comes from Hylobates moloch, assembly GCF_009828535.3. NCBI lineage: Eukaryota > Metazoa > Chordata > Mammalia > Primates > Hylobatidae > Hylobates > Hylobates moloch. Next base: position 215,059,676 of record NW_026652276.1, read on the forward strand.
TCCTGTTAAACTCTTGTTCCCTCAGGTGAGGCTGAGGGATGAGACTTTACTCAACATCCTGGAGCTGGCTCTTCCTCATGCACAGCCTTTGAAGATCCCATGGAAAAGGGGTGGCAGCTAGCAGCAATAAAATATGTTACTGGTGGAGGGTGTCCAGGTTCTTGGCGTTTTTTTTTTTTTTTTTGAGACTGTCACTCTGTTGCCCAGGCTGTAGTGTAGTGGTGCGATCTTGGCTCACTGCAACCTCCACCTCCCGGGTTCAAGTAATTCTCCTGCCTCAGCCTACCAAGTAGCTGGGATTACAGGTGCGTGCCACCATGCCTGGGTAATTTTTGTATTTTTCATAGAGACGGGGTTTCGCCATGTTAGTCAGGCTGGTCTCGAACTCCTGACCTCATGAAACACCCGCCTTGGCCTCCCAAAATGCTGGGATTACAGGTGTGAACCACCATGGCCAGCCGGTTCTTGGCATCTTGAACAAAGAATTGGACAAAACGCACAGACAAAGCAAGGAAAGAATGAAGCAACAAAAGCAGAGATTTTTTGAAAACGAAAGTGTACTCCACAGAGTGGGAGTGGGCCAAGCACAGGGGCTCAAGAGCCGGTTACAGAATTTTCTGCCATTTAAATACCCTCTAGAGATTTCCATTGGTTACTTGGTGTATGCCCTATGTAAATGAGGAAGATGAAGTAAAGTTACAAACTCATTTACTTGGTGTATGCCCTGTGTAAATGGAAAGGATATTTCCTGTCATAGCTGAAGTGTTTCCATTTGATTTAGTTCTAGGAAGTCAGCGTGAATTGGCCTTATGTTCCCTGCCTCCAGATCCTGTTCTCCTGCCTCATAATACTACATTTTAAAAAGTGGTTGAAGAAAGCTCCTCATTGCAGAGGGAAGGCAGCAGTGCACAACAAGGGGCAATGGGCTAGTTAAGAGGAGAGGTCAAGAAAAGGGTGAGGTGGAAAAAATAGTGGGGGGCCTGCAACCTGTAGAGTCCTGCAGTTGATCTGCAAAGTGAAAGAAGCGGGAGCTGACTCCCCTCTTCTGCCCCCCTCCTCCCGTCTGCTCACTCCCAAGGCTCACCTGCCCTTTCTTTCTCAGCTGGAAAAAATGGGACCCTGATTTGTACTCTCTGCTTACTTTATCCTGATTTATTTCCCTTTCGAGAGTATAAGCTGAGGGCAGAGACTTGACTTTACTCGAGTTTATATCTTGCACCACACTTATCACAGTGCTTTGCACATAGTAGGCAATTCATAGTATTTGGTGAATTTAATGACGAAGATGTGGAGTGCCCTGTGAATTTAAGATTGTAAAGGGGTTAAGAGTAAAAAGACACAGAGAATATTGAGACATTCATTTGCATTTGAGAGAGAGCAGTGGGAGGAGGATACAGAGAGGGACCGAATTGGGACAAGAGGTACAAGTGGGGTGCAGTCTGCAGACCCTTGAAAAGCCCCAGAGAAATCCGAGACCTAGCATTATCTCATTATCACATTAAAGCGCTCCAGCCTGAATGACTGCTTTTTGTTGACAGATACCTGTTTGATCTTACAAAAGAACTTGGGGAGAGAAGTTTCCTCTGGCTTCCTGTGTAATTGCTCTGCATTTCAGAAAGAAAGCTCTCTAAATTAGAAGAAAAGAAATGAATGTGTAGTAATTAATTGCCCCAGATTCTCCAAAAAAAAAAAAGAAAAAGGCAACATAGCTTAAGTAACCATTTCACCATTGGAAACATCCGAAGGCAGTTACCATCATCAAGGGAAATAATGAAAGGCCCAAGCTGGTTTTCTGTGGGATGCACAGAATGTGGTAGAAAGAGCATGGGTTTAAGGATGGGAAGACCTGGGTTGACATTTTTTGCGGCACCACTGAGTAGCTTATGTGTTCTCAGTCTTAGGCAAGTCACCTATACTCCTGAACTATGTTTGTTCCTCTGCAAAATGGGGATAATAATTCCCACCATTATAAATATTAAGAAACAAAGTGTGTAAAGAACTCAGTATAATGCCTGGATTATTGAAGTTGCCCTTATTGTGAAATCCCTTTATTCTATATGCATCCAAAATGGTGGCAGTACCTGGTGGGCCAGCTGCTTATTAATTTGCCAGCGGGTTGACATCCTAGATTTGTTTTCAGAGGAAATGCATTGAATAATTTACAGTTCCACAGTGTCCACAGAGAAAACTGGTAGGATTGGGTATCTTCATAAAATATTGAGGAAGGGAGGCACCTATAGCCAGTCAAGTAAATTAGGAGGCTCAAACTGAAAAGGAAAACATTAGCATGCTTTCTCTCCTCACTAGGACTTGGTACTCCACTTGTTCACTAGTCTATGATAGTGAGAACTGTTGAGTACAAAAAGAGCTCCACTGGCCCCCATTTCTGCTGCTTTTTGTTAGCCCCTGGTCCATAGCTCCATTAGTACATAATCGCATTGTATTACAACACCCATCCATCTTTATGAGTCATCTGGACTTAGTTCACTTTCTCCTGCTAGACCACGGGTTAGCCTAGGCACCTTTTTAAAAACTTTTATTGTCTTCCGACGGGAAATTCCAGGAATCTAGAAGCTTCTGTGTAGTATGTAAATTACAGAGAAAGACTGCCATTTTCCAACTGAAATATGACCCCTTTTAGTGCTGAGATGAGGTCACGGGATGTTCATTTCCTCCTATCTTTAAAGGATAGCTGCAAAGTTAACAGAGCTACTTTCAGAGGAGCCATTAGGAAGGCAAGGGAGGGCTGAGGCTCTGACCCACATTTCATTTTTGTAAGAGTCTGCCATCTTCCTGCTGAGTTATTCCTTTTTTTTTTTTTGAGACAGAGTCTCGCTCCATTGCCCAGGCTGGAGTGCCGTGGCGCAATCTCAGCTCACTGCAACCTTTGCCTCCTGGGTTCAAGTGATTCTCCTGACTCAGCTTCCTGAGTAGCTGGGATTACAGGCGCCCTCCTCCACTCCCAGCAAATTTTTGTATTTTTAGTAGAGATGGGGTTTCACCATGTTGGCCAGGCTGGTCTCGAACTCCTGACCTCAGGTGATCTGCCGTCCTCAGCCTCCCAAAGTGCTGAAAGTGCTCGGATTATAGGCGTGAGCCACTGTGCCTGGACTTATTCTCTTTTTTTCTTTTTTCTTTTTTTTTTTTTTTTTTTAATCTCAGCCTCTTGTGGCAGCTCTCTAACTGTTGTTCTTTGAGAGGGAGTTCTTGTTCCTCTTTTCTAGTAGAGCAGCTTCAAGTTTATGGAATCAGCTTTCTTTGATTTGCTATTGTTCCTCCAGAAGTTGTGTGCTTACCAGAGTTGCTTTAAGAAGAATGTTTGGTTTTCTAGTAATAGTCTTGAGTTGAGCAGTGGTGGCTTCATCCTTGTTTTGCATTTCTACATATTACTCATGCAGTGATACTTCTTCACCTTAGACACTTTGGTCTTTGAGTGGTTGAGCTCAGAACTCTAGCTTTGACAGTCTACAGCCTAAATTCTACAGTTTGTCACATAATTAAAATGCCTGTGCTCTTTTGCCCTCAATTAATACATCAATGGGCCTGCTTAACAATGAAATGTATCTGGTTTCTGTGTTTATTATCTGAAATCATGAACAAGGTAGGTGGGTAGCCCTGGTGATCCTAATAGTAGACCAGTATTTGTTTTGGGACAGGAAGGCAGGCTAGGGTGGGAAGGGATAATCAGGCTGCAAACCCAAGTCCTGTGCCCTATAGGAGAGGAAACTGTCTCCTTCTATGCATCTTAGGTGCATCTTAGGGGCCCCAAAAGACAGACAAACTCATTTAATATAAGTTTTATGTGATACAGGAGTCTTCATAAGGAAGACCTGAAGAAGTGGTTAAACCTGAGTATTTTCTTTTTTTTTTTTTTTTTTTTTTGGGGGGGGATGGAGTCTTGCTCTGTCTCCCAGGCTGGAGTGCAGTGGCGCAGCCTCGGCTCACTGCAACCTCTGCCTCCTGGGTTCAAGCAATTCTCCTGCCTCAACCTCCTAAGTAGCTGGGACTACAGACGCATGCCACCACAGCCGGCTAATTTTTTTTTTTTTTTTTTTTGGATTTTAGTAGAGATGAGGTTTCACCATGTTGCCCAGGCTGGTTTCAAACTCCTGAGCTCAGGCAGTCTGCCTGCCTTGGCCTCCCAAAGTGTTGGGATTACAGGTGTGAGCCACCGCACCCGGTCCTGAGTATTTTTTAATAGTAGGTTTGATAAAGAACAGAAAATTGTGGAGAAATATGATAGGGCAAAAAGGGAATGATCTAATGGTAATAAACTGAGGGAAACTTAGCAAGTCCTGTTCAGACTCTTCTTGCCATCTCTGTGTCTTCAAAGATAATGTTATTTCTTCCACACGCAGGTGGGCACCTCCCACATTAGAGTCTTCTGACCTGCTTCAGGGGAAGGTCAGCAAATCCTTTTTAGGTTTTATGACCTGCTTCAGGGGTTTGGGGAGGGTGGGTGGCAGTCAGAGTGACCTTTCTGCTTCTGTAGTTTTCTCAAATTCTTTCGGTGTCAAATATTCAGTACACCAAGATGATATTTTTGGGGTAGCATTTCTCACACCCCATTATCCCCAGGTAAGTTCTGGGCACCAACTAATATCTCAACCATGGAAGTTTGCTAAAGGCTTAAAGCCAATAGCCACACTGTTACTTGAAGGTAAGTGGACTTGTCTTTGATCCTGAATGACATGACCTTCCCTGTTAAAGCACCTGATCCTTTTCTGGACAATGTCTGGCCCATGCCCACGTTGGTGTCCAGCACTCTCTTCCCCTGGGTTGAGGTGCTTGCCTCTGCTCTTTCTTCTTGCCCTCCCTCATTTGTTTCCCTACCCCTGGAAACAGTATTGCTGCTTCCCATTTGAGTTTGCTTATGCAATCAAGACTCGGCATAGACCATGGTGTATTCTTTTCTCTCCCTATCTTTCCCCTCTGTTCATCTATTTCTTTCTAAGCAATTCAAATGACAACCTCTTCCTACAATGGCAGCCTCTCTGGTAGATACCGTTGTAAAACAATACAGATCTTTTTCTTCTTTACTCAGAAAAACTAATGTCTTTTGTGGTCAAAAGAAAATTAGTAGCAGCTAAAAGTGGAATTTTGATGACAAAACAATCTAATTGTTATTCAGCTTTAACTTTCAATCCTACCTCCTTTTCCACAAATTCCTATTAATTCATCAGCTAAATAATATGCCTTCTTCTAAAGATTCTGACATCTAATTCTCTGCCTGTGCAGGTTTATTGTCAGGGTGAAAAATACTTTGTCTTTATATTTTCATTTTTAAAAACAAGCATAATGAAAATATAAAATATCATTTAGGATTTATCTAAGAAGATTTGGCAGCTTCTTTGAGAAATGATTAGATAAAGAAATATGGATCAAATTTAGAAGTCATCTCTCCTAGCCTTAAGTCATTATTTCAATACATATGAGCTGATTAGATGGGGAGAAGATCTCTCTATCTATAGTTTTAACTATGATCCATGTCCACTTATTTATTTTAAAAAGTTTAACATAAAGAGTAATTTTTGAGACAACAAAGGATTAAGAAGTAGCCATGTAACTGTGTAAATTCTGATGGTTATTATCCTTGAAATAGGTTGGGTTTACAACGTTCATGCCTAGCTGTCTACCTATTGTAACAAGAGGATACAGTCCCTTTGAAAGAGGACTAAAAGAGCAAGAGCAAGAGAAATAGAACACTTGGGTAGTCCCAGATTGGTGTCATAGCTCTCATTCACTTCCGATATGGTAAATTTTGCTTAATGTAATCCAGTCCTGCGTTCACTTGTTATGTCCAAATTATAAATGTATTTCTGTGGCTGAGTGATACATAAACAATGCTTAACATCTTGTCTGGGTTTAGGGAGAATGGAGAAACCCTCCTGGATCCTTTAAGCTGCTGGTAGTGTAAAATCCTATTACTTGTCTGCATATAATAACTATATTAAGCACTACTCAGTAAGAGATGTTGGTCTTTTACATCAAATTTTCCCTTTGGAATCTTAGCCTTTAAAACACACATACACACCCCCCTCAGAATTTCCCTTCCCTTTCTTTCCCCGACAGTTCCCCTCCCCATACCAAAAAAAAAAAAAAAAAAAAAAAAAAAAAAAAAAAGAAAAGAAAAAGAAAAAGAAAGAAAGAAAAGAAAGAAGAAAAAAAGCACAGGAGACATGACTCTTGGGTCTCTCTCACTTAACCATCAACTTCCAAACAGGATGTAAGTACCATAGTGAATATCTCTCTAGACTAATTAGTTTTGTTGGCTCCTTTCAAATGGTTGTCTTTATGTTCACGTACCATTCTTATTGGGCAGGAGCCCAGCAGGAAATATTTGGCCCACTCAAAATTCTGAAGAGAATTTAATAAAGGATCTATTTACAGAGGTATGGGCAAGGTTAAGGAAACCAACAAAGGATGCTGAGGTCTCCGGGGACTAGCCACAGCAGGAAGTTGAAGGATCAAGAGAAGCAAACAATATTTTTTTAAAAAGCAGTAGGGTTTTTTCAACAGATGATGTTGGGACCACTGGATATCCACATGCAGAAGAATAAAATTGCACCCTTATCTCACACCATATATAAAAATCAACTCAAAATGGATTAAAACTTGGCCGGGCATGGTGGCTCATGCCTGTAATCCCAGCACTTTGCCGGGCCAGGGCGGGTGGATCACCTTAGGTCAGGAGTTCGGGCCCAGCCTGGCCAACATGGTGAAACCCCATCTCTACTAAAAATACAAAAATTATCTGGGTGCAGTGGCACATGCCTATAGTCCCAGCTACTCAGGAGGCTGAGGCAGGAGAATCACTTGAACCTGGGAGGTGGAGGTTGCAGTGAGCCCAGATCACACCACTGCACTCCAGCCTGGGTGACAGAGCAAGACACCATCTCAAAAAAAAAAAAAAAAGGATTAAAAACTTAAACATAAGACTTCAAACTGTAAAACTACTAGAAGAAAGCATAGGAAAAAAATGATTCTTAATGTTGGTCTTGGTGTAAGCCAAAAATAAAACTCTAAGCTTTCCCCCTGACCCCCAACTGACTGAATGGATTACTCTCTCAGCCAAGGACATTCCAAAGTAAACCTGAAAAATTAGTTCAGGCCATGATGGGAAGAAGGGGTCAGACATTATACACTCCTCCCTTTGGAATACAAACACAACTGACCAGCATTAACATTAAAACAGAGATCTTAAGACTGACAAAACAGACTCTTGTCAGTATCAATAAGATACTGAATTCCAACCTGACTCTAGTATAGCATCACATGACAGACAGCAGGCCCTGAAAGAAATCAAAGTGTTTTACCCCCAAATATATTTCTTTGACATATTTTGAAATGGCCCTGCAAAACTATTTCTTGCAGGGAAAATTTACATTCTGTAGAGAATCCCCTTCCATTTCCAGGTCATTTCCTGATCCAGGAGAGAACTAACTAAGCGTTTGGCACCATTTTAGGTCTGATAAGAGACATTTCCCATCTATTCTCTCTGAAGCCTGCTACCTGGAGGCTTCATCTACATAATAAAAACTATGGTCTTCACAACCCCTTATCTTAACCCAGACACTCCTTTCTATTTATTGATTTTAGGTCTTTAGATAATTACTTAACTCTTTCAACCAATTGCCAATCAGAAAATCTTTGAATCCACCTATGACCTTGAAGCCTGCACTTTGAGTTGTTCCAACTTTTCAGACCGAACCAGTGCGCACCTTACATGTATTGACTGATGTCTGATTGAGGCTTCTGTCCCCCTAAAATATATAAAATCAAGCTGTAACCAACCACCTTGGGTACATGTTCTCAGACCCTCCTGGGAAATGTGTCATGGGCCTTGGTCACTTATATTTGGCTCAGAATAAACCTTTTTAAATATTTTACAGTTCGACTCTTTGTTGACATTGGTCTTGGCAACAATTTTTTGGGTATGACACAAAAGCATAGGCAACAAAAGCAAGGATAATCAAGTGGCATTGCATCAAAATGAGAAGCTTCTGCACAACAAAGGAAACAATCAACAGAGTGAATGAGAGAAAATGTTTGCAAACCACATATCTAATAAGGTGATAACATCCAAAATATATAAGGAACTCATATAACTCAATAGCAAAGAACACAAATAACCTAATTAAAAAATGAGCAAAAGACCTGGATAGATATTTTTTTCAAAGAGGACTTACAAATGGCCATAGGTATATGAAAAGATGCTCAACATCACTAATTATCAAGGGAAACAGGTGTTGATGAGTGATATGGTTTGGCTCCGTTTCCCCACCAAAATCTCATGTTGAATTGTGATCCACAATGTTGAAGGTGGAGCCTAGTGGGAGGTGATTTGATCATGGGGGTGGTTTCTAATGGTTTGGCACCATCTCCCTAGTGCTGCCTCATGATAGAGTTCTTGTGAGATCTGGTTGTTTACAACTGTGTAGCACCTCCCCCTTTGCTCTCTCTCCTGCCAGCCACGTGCTTGCTTCCCCTTCACCCTCCACCATGATTGTAAGTTTCCTGAGGCCTCCCCAGAAGCAGAAGCCTGTACAACCCACAGAACTGGGAGCCAATTAAGCCTCTTTTCGTTATAAGTTACTCAGTCTCAGGTATGTCTTTATAGCATTGTGAGAATGGATTAATACAGTGAGGACATGGAGAAAATTGAACCTTGTACACTGTTGGTAGGAATGTAAATTGATACAGCCATTATGAAAAACAGTATAGGATTTTCTTAAATTAAAAATAGAGCTATCCTGTGATCTGGCAACTCCACTTGTGGGCATATAGCCAAAGGAAATGAAATCAGGATTTTGAAGGGATAGCTACATTCCTATGTTCATTGTAACATTATTCACAATAACCAAGATATGAAAACAACCTAAATGCGCATTGGCAGTTGAATGTGTAAAGAAAATGTCAGATACATATATATATGTGTGTGTGTGTGTGTGTGTATGTGTATGTATATAACGTGTGTGTGTGTGTGTGTGTGTGTGTGTGTGTGTGTGTTTTGAGATGGAGTCTTGCTCTGTCACCCAGGCTGGAGTGCAGTGACATGATCTCGGCTCACTGCAACCTCCACCTCCTGGGTTCAAGCAATTCTCCTGCCTCAGCCTCCTGAGTAGCTGAGACTACAGGTGTGCACCACCACGCCCGGCTAATTGTTGTATTTTTTTTTTTTTTGAGTCGGAGTCTCGCTCTGTTGCCCAGGCTGGAGTGTCGTGGTGCTATCTCAGCTCACTGCAAGCTCCGCCTCCTGGGTTCATGCCATTCTCCTGCCTCAGCCTCCCAAGTAGCTGGGACTACAGGTGCCTATCACCACACCCGGCTAATTTTTTTGTTTGTTTTTTTTTTTTTTTTTTTTTTTTGAGACGGAGTCTCGCTTTGTCGCCCAGGCTGGAGTGCAGTGGCACAATCTCGGCTCACTGCAAGCTCCGCCTCCCGGGTTCATGCCATTCTCCTGCCTCAGCCTCTCCGAGTAGCTGGGACTACAGGCGCCCGCCACCACGCCTGGCTAATTTTTTGTATTTTTAGTAGAGACGGGGTTTCACCGTGGTCTCGATCTCCTGACCTCGTGATCCGCCCGCCTCGGCCTCCCAAAGTGCTGGGATTACAAGCGTGAGCCACCACGCCCGGCCTGTATTTTTTAGTAGAGACGGGGTTTCACCATGTTAGCCAGGATGGTCTCGATCTCCTGACTTCGTGATCTGCCCGCCTCGGCCTCCCAAAGTGCTGGGATTACAGGCATGATAATTGTTGTATTTTACGTACAGATGGGGTTATGCCATGTTGGCCAGGCTGGCCTCAAACTCCTGATGTCAGGTGATCCACCTGCCTTGGCATCCCGAAGTGCTGGGATTACAGAAATGAGCCACCATGCCTGGCCAGTATAAAACATTGTTGATTGTGATGTTTCATGCATGTAAGTTTTCAATTTTGATGTAATCTTGCTACTTGTCATCTTTGCTTTTGTTTCCTGTACTTTTGTGTCATATCCAATCATATGTATTATATATATATGCACATACACACACATATATATATACAACACATATATAAAATGAAATATTATTCAGTCTTAAAAGGGAAAGAAATCCTGTCATTTGCAACAACATGGATGAACCTGGAAGACATTATGCTAAGTGAAATAAGCCAAACACTGAAAGGCAAATAGTGCATGATCTCATTTATATGTAGAATCTTAAAAAAGTGAAACTCATAGCAACGGAAAGTAGATTGGTGGTTCCCAGGGGCCCAAGAGAGGAGGAAATAAGGAGATTTTGGTAAAGGGTACAAAGTTTCAGTTATGCAAAATGACTAAGTTCTGGAGATCTAGTGTACAGCATAGTGACTATAATGAACAATACAGTATTTTATACTAAAATTTGCTAGTAGAGTAGATCTTGTGTTCTCACCACACACACACACACACACACACAACACACACGAAAGAAAACGATAACTATATGAAGCAATGATATGTTAATCAGCTTGATTGTAGTGATCATTTTACAATATGTGCTTATATCAAAACATCAGGTTGTGTACCTTAAATATATATGATTTTTATTTGTCAATTATACCTCAGTGAAGCTGAAGAAAAAGAGGGGAAAGGCTTAATGATATTGGATTTGGCAATGACTTTTTGGACATGACAGTAAAAGCATAGGCAACAAAAGTAAAAATAGATAAATTGGACTACATCAAAATTAAAAACTTCTTTGCATCAGAAGTCACAATCAACAAAGTGAAAACACAACCCATAGAATGGGAGAAAAAACTACTTGCCAACCATAGATCTGATAAGAGGTTAATATCCAAAATATATAAAGAACTCCTGGCCGGATGTGATGGCTCATGCCTGTAATCCTAGCACTTTGGGAGGCTGAGGTGGGTAGATCACAAGGTCACGAGTTCGAGACCAGCCTGACCAACATGGTGAAACCCCATCTCTACTAAAAATACAAAAATTAGTGTTAGCCAGGATGGTCTCGATCTCCTGACCTCGTGATCCGCCTGTAATCCCAGCTACTCAGGAGGCTGAGGCAGGAGAATTGCTTGAACCCAGAAGGCAGAGGTTGCAGTGAGCCAAGATCTTGCCATTGTACTCCAGCCTGGGTGACAGAGCGAGACTACGTCTCAAAAAAAAAAAAAAAAAAAACCTCCTACAACTCAATAACAACAAAATAACCCAATTTAAAAATGGGCAAAGGACTTGAATAGACATTACACCAAAGAAGATATATAAATGTCAAATAAGCACATAAAAAGATGAAAAGATGCTCAACATCATCAATAATTAGGGAAATGTAAATGGAAACCACAATGAGAAATGAGAAATAATCTTGCACCCATTAGGATGGCTGCTATAAAAAACAGAAAATAAGTGTCGATGAGAATGTAGCAAAATTGAAACCCTTGTGCAGTGTTGGTAAGAATGTAAAATGATGCAACCAGTGTGAAAAACTATGGCATTTTCTAAAGCTAGTGTATTACCATATGATCTAGCAGCTCGACTTATGGGTATATACCTCGAATAATTGAAAGAAGGATCTTGAAGGGATATTTGGGCACCCATGTTTATAGCAATATTATTCGTAATAGCCAAAAGGAGGAAGTAACCTAAGTGTCCATTAACAGATGAGTGGACAAGCAAAATGTGGTCTATCCATACAATGAAATATTATTCAGCCTTAAAAAGGAAGGAAATTCAGACAGAGGCTACAACATAGATGAACCTTCATGGCATTATGCAAAGTGAAATAAGCCATTAACAAAAAGGCACATACCATGTGATTCCACTTTTATGAGATATTTAGACTAGTCAAATTCATAGAGGCAGAAAGTAGAATGGTGTTTGCCAGGGAACAGGGGAGAAAGGAATAGGGAGTTATTGTTTAGTAGTAATGGACTTTCAATTTTGGAAGATGAAAAGAGATCTGGAGACAGGTGGATTGCACTGAAATGTGAATGTATTTAATGCCAGTGGACTATATACTTAGACATAGTTAGGAGGTAAATTTTATGTTGTGTGTATTTTACCACAATATTTTTAAAGGCTGTAGTATTAAGAGCAACTGAATACCTAAAGAGTTAAAATCAAATTTCTCTGAAATGGTTTTTCTTCAAAAGAATTTTGTAAAAGCCCATAAATCATTTGCTGAATGAGTTTCCAGTCAAGACGGACTCTTGAGTAGCTTGATTTGTTCAGGAATGAAAATCACAACGTGACAAAGTGAGAACTTCTTGAGGACACCTCAATAATGAATGACTTTGAAAAATGCCCTACGTCTCCATTTATTTATAATGGAAATACCAAGCCAACTCAAAGCTGTTTGTGTCTGCAAGACTGTATATGTAGCAGCAAATAATTCAAACACAAAATCCCTCACCTTGATATCTAAAGGCAATGAGGGGCAAAGGTCAGGCTTCTGTCTTATTCTTCACATGGCAATGGATTTTTGTCCTCCAGAAATGTTGCTGATGTCCTATGTCTCACCAGAAGGCCCTGTGTGAAATGACTCAGGGTGTGATTCTCTCGTTATCATACTCTTTCCATTTTAAACATTTAATGTTTGATTTGAAGGGGAAATAATTTCAAAGCCACTCCTTGTCTACTTGTACTTTTTCATGATTATCATATTATTTCTATGTGCATCCTAGACTTTGTATTATTCTTAATGGTTTGCATCATCACAAACCTTAAGGAAGGCTGGAGTACTTTCCAGACAGTGGTGCAAGAAATGGAGGAGGATGTTGAAGCAGAGCATCCATGAGGCCCGCTTGGCTGGATGGGAAGGCTGGTACAGCAACATTCAGAGATGTAAGGTTTGTTCTTTCCCTTTAAGAGATTCCAAAGGACTTTCTGTTTGCTGTGGTTTGAACATCTCCTCCAAAACACATGTTGAAACTCAGTTGCCATTGTGGGGTGTCAAGAGGTGGGGCCTTTGGGAGGTGGTTGGGCCATGAGGACTCTGTCCTCATGAATGGATTATGTTTTTATCATAGGAGTGGGTTAGTTATTTTGGGATTTTGGCCCCCCTTTTCATCTCTGTCTTGTGCCCTCTGACCCTCTCTTGCCCTTCTGCCTTCTGCCCTTTTACTGTGAGATGACCCTTGCCAGATGTGGCACCACACTCTTGAACTTCCCAGCCTCCAGCACGGTAAGAAATAAAATTATTTTCCTTATAAATTACTGTCTTTGGTATTCTGTTATAGCAACAGAAAAAAGACTAAGACACTGTTCTTTACTTAGGAACTTCCCTAAGTGTTACATGCTGTGATAATTTTGTCAGTTTGAGTGGGACCTGGGGTGCCTAGATATTTGGTCAAGTTTTATTCTGGGCGTGTCTGTAAGGGTGTTTCTAGATGAGATTAACATACAAGTGGGTAGACTGAGGAAAGAAGATTGCCCTCCCTAATGTGGTGTGCTTCATGCAATTAATTAAAGACCTGAATAGAACAAAAAAGCTGAGTAAGAGGAAACTTTGTCTGCCTGGCTTCTTGAGCTGAGACTTTGGTCTTCCCCTGCCTTCAGACTGGCACTTACACCATCAGCTCTCCTGGTTCTCAGGCACTTGGACTTGTACTGGAATTGTACCACCTGCTCTCCTGAGTCTCCAGCTTGCCAACTGAAGATCATGGAATTCTTAATCTTCATAATTGCATGAGCCAATTCCGTATAATATGTATGTATGTATCTATAGCCTATCGTATTCATTCTGTTTCTCTGAAGAAACATCTTCCATCCTATTAGTTCTGTTTCTCTGGAGAACCCTGACTACAAATACACTTGCATTGTGGGAAAGATTTGCAGCTTCTTTTTTGACCTTTATAGCAGCAAAGATTTGTTTATTATGGAAGATAGTACTCACAGTAGCAAAGACTAATATGAAACTAATCACTTCGGTGAGAGTCAGAAAATAGTCTTTTACTAACCATTGAGTGAGACTGTAGGCATCTCACATCCTATAGACATCCAGATACCATATGTATAAGTTAACTTTTACTGCCTTTCAAACTATCCCAAATATTAGTGGCTTAAAATAGCCATTGATTTGGCTTATGATTCTTGGGGTTGCCTGAGCAGTTCTTCTGGCCTGAGTCATCTCAACTGATTTTTACTGTGCTCCCTCATAAATCAGTTGGCAAGGCAGCTGGTACCAAATAATCTGGGCTGGCTTCATTCTCATGTCTGGCAACGGGATGTGGTTGGCCAGGCCCACAAAGGAAACTGGTCCCAGCATCTCTTGTTATCCCGCAGGCTAGCCTAAGCTTCTTCACAGGGTGGTCACAGCATTCCCAAGAGCAACAAGAACGAGCAGCCAATGGCCAAGCATTTGTACCACATTTGCTACTGTTTTTTTGGCCAAAACAAGTTTCATGGTCAAGCCCAGATTCAAGGGGTAGAGAAATAGACTCCACCTCTTAACTGGAGGAGCTACAAAAGTCACCTTGCAAGGGTTGTGCATGCAGGGATGGGAAGAATTGGTAGCTGTGTTTGCAGTCTAGCACACTGAATCAACCAATTTTACACTCATCTCCTTTAACTTTTCCTGTAACCTTGGAAGGTAGGCATTTGGGCTGGTTTGGATTAGATCTCAGGTCTGACTCTAAATGAGTCCTGTTAGCCCCTCTGAATGCTAGTTTGTGTCTTTTTAATTCTTTGGAGGCTTCAGAGTCTCGGCACTCCTCTCTGAGACAAGCATCCTGATCATTTCATTCCAAGCACTTATCTGCACAGATGTCATTTCACTTAGGAGGAACCAAGTGGCAGATGCATTTGGCATAATCACCATAAAGATAACTTTGTGAGTAGTCATCCATGTTTATAAAGCACACCACTATGTGCAGAAGACTTTCAGCAAGAAAGAGGGATACCCTTGTGGGAGAAAAGTAACTGAGGAAGTTTGGATACAAGGTATAAATAAAAGTTCTATAAGGTGCCTAAAAGGTACAGTAGATCACAGAAAACAGAGCCTCCTATTAACCTCATGGGAGAGCATCATCTGTGTGTAATAGACGTCACGTAAGACCAGGAGTTATAAGGCTCCTGCCTTCCCCTCACTGTTGTCAGGACCTCTAGCTGTGCCCATCTTTTCTTCCTTTGTTTTAACTCTCATCTCTAGATTCTGCTTAGACATTTGACACAATTTCCTCCTTTTCCTCACTCATGTCCCTTTTCTTACAGGAAGGCAATACCCTCCTCCTTCTTCTGACTTGCTGTGAGCAGAGTTTATTCCTATATTATTAATATAGAAATACCAAGCCTACTCAAAGCTGTTTGTGTTTGCAAAGTAGGACAGACTTCTCAGAGACTTCCGACAGCACAGCCCAGCCAGCCTCCTCCCCTTTATCTCTACCACTTCCCCTTCCCAGAATGCCCACTTCCTTCTCCTCTTTCAGGGTCTCACTCAAGTCTTACCTCTTCCCTAAAGCTCCTTAGCAACTCTCTCGGGACAGATTTGACCCCAACTGAGATTTTTCTCTTAACTCCCCTGGACTGGCTCGAGCATTGCAGTATCTGAGTCCAGGAGTGAGCCCCGTCTGCCAACAGTGGTAAGGGGAAAGTGATGCCACTGCTGCCTCCAATTCAGTCCCTCCCTGAAGACCTGTAACACAACTCCAGCCCAATCAGGCAGAACCTATCTCCTCTTGTATACTTTTAACTTATATGTTTGATGTAGGTGTCCTGCTGCTCCAACCATAATGCAAATCCCTTGAATAAAGAGACTACAACTTCAACTTTTTCTGTATCCCCAGTGCCTGAAACAGCCTTCTCTGTGTAGTAGGGCCTTATAGGTTGTATAACCAGTTGCTGATAATGATGACTTGGGTGTTACCTGTGCTTTATATCAGAGCCTGCATGATTTGCTTTTCCATAAAGCAGCACTGTTCCACACTTGTTCTTAACTAGATGAATTGTGTTGCTATTTTTGAAGTGTATGCACTCTGGCAGGATTTCTTGAACCTTTCATGTAACTGTCTTCTATTTGCTCTTCTTCCTGTTTTTATTATTCAGTGCCACTGGGACCCTTTAGTTATTAAAACTTGTGTCTCTCAAGCACTTCTACCTTTTACCACCTCCTGTGATTATTTCTTCCTGAATTTCTGCTGGTCTTCTTTGATCTCCTGACTGTCCTAGTGTAACATTCTCAAGTCTTCATATCTTCATCCCCAAAAGATTTCACACAGTCCCTTCTGGTCATCATTTTAATCATTTTGATCTTAAGTCTTTGTGACTTCCCTGATGATATCCAGTTTTCTGTCTGCTAAGATAATCTGAGCTAGAAATTCTCAGTAATCCTTATCTAGTCCTGTGTTCAGATTTTATTCACAACATGATGCTTGCAATTCCTTTGCAACAATTCTTCATTGGCTTAACTTTTTTGCCTTAGTCTCTGAGCTTTTAAGATTATCTTTTCCTGGACTGCAATTTTTATCTTTGATCTCAACACCAGTATCTGATCTGGGTTATCTATTAGTGGGGCAACCTCCAAAGCACCTTTGATATCTGCTAGGATGGATATTATTTGGTTCACTCAACTTCTGCCTAGACTTTATCGGATCTTGTTAGCCCAATTACTTATGACAATTTTAATCTGAATGTAGCTGATTTCTGCAAATGTAACACATGCATTCCTCATCTGTTCTTGGCTTTTCCCAACTTTATAATCATGAGGCTCAAAGTGTTTGTCTAACATTTTAAAGGGCCCCTCTCCACCATACTGGGTCAAGGCTCCAGGTGAAATTCTCATGGCTCCTATGTTTTCCCTCCTTAGCCCTTACAACAAATAAAAAGACATGATTATTAGTGTAATTGTTTGCTTAATGTCTGTATTCCCACTAGGCTTTTATGAGATAATAAGCTTTCTTTTCTTCTTCCTAGACAGGGATAAGAAACCATCAAAGGATAATAAGTTAATTCATCAAATTATCTCAAATTAAAGATTCTCCTCCATAAAGTTTTACTGAAGCAGTTGAGTAGAAGCACAGTGTTTTGATTAAGGATGTAGGCTGGGAAACCAGACTGTGTATCTGAGTCCTAGCTTTGTCACTGTTTGACACAGTGGATTGAAGTGTTACATGACCTGTCTATGCCTATCCTTCCTCATCTATAATATGGGAATAATAATATTAATCTGTAACTTGTAGGGTACCTGTAGGGATTGAGTTTATATATGTAAAGCACTTAGTTGTCTGGCACTTAGGAATTACTCATAAATATTAATGTGGTTGTGTTTTAATTGTTATTATTATGTTAATACTAATGGTGCGTTCTATTGTGTATCTTTTCTCTTCATTTCAAGGTGTTCTGTAAAAATTACAGTGTTCCATAAAAAATCAGTATGAGTTTGAAGTGCCGCCATCTCAACTTGTCTGAGAAGCACTGTTTGTCCTTGCACAAAAAGGGTGTAAGTATGTACAGGGGAAGGGGACACACATTCTTTGCCTTGCCCAAGGTCCACACTCCTGGAAAGGCATTCTTTCCAAATACAGGCAACAGAAGGTGCACCTGGCCTTTTCTTTCCATTCTGAATGAGGTTAGGTGCTGGCTCCAGACTGGGAGAACAACTCAGTTGCACACAGAAGAGTTTGAGGTAAGTAAGAGTTAATAATAACACCAACGCAAAGATACCATGAAGCTGAAGCTGGAGTCAGCACCCTCTTTCCGACTTAAGCTCTTTACCCCTTTGGTTCTCCCTCCAGGACAGCCTATCCTGGATGCCCTCTCAAAAAAGGCACTCTGAGAGTATCATCATGTCATTCCTCTACTTTCTCCTTCCTCTCACCCAAGGTGGCAAGGATCCAGGGCTATCACAAAAAGACCCTGCTCTCCAGAACGATCATATCCCACTGTCTTTGCCCACCTCACTTCATTCCCTGGTCCCAGAAACCTGAGGTCTTCCTGCCTGCTCCAACACATACACACACCTGCACACACACACACACCCCATTCTCACTCACTCACTCTCTCCCATTTTTAGTATCTCACCAGGGTCAGGTTCTCTATGCCTCGTGATAAGTTCCTAGAAACTAATTCATACTTTTAGAGAAAGAAGAGTATTAATGGTTAATTTCAGGGGCTTTGGAGCCAGGAAGACCTGAGTTGGAATGCCACTTTAGACACAAATTTTGTAACTGGGCAATTGCTTACCATCTTTGGGCCTCTTTCTTCTCCTTTGAAAACAGGGATGTCAATCCTCTTTCAGAGGGCCGTTGGAATAATTAAATGAGATACGTGTATAGCACTTAGAACAGGCCTGGTTTACAGTAAGCAATGAATAAATGGAAGTGATTATTGATGTTTTTGTAATAATGAGAAGAGTTTAGAATAAATATTTCCTCCCCTCACCTCCTTTCCCTCTGTCTAATTCTGTCTTCTCTGCCTGATAAAATAACTTGTTTTATGGATACAACGCCTTGTCCTTTGATGCCCAGAATCCCAAAGTAGGGATTCTATTAGTAAAAGTCCAGCCTAGTGAGCAGTTTGGCGAACTAGCAAGAGCAAAAATTGAACAAGACGTCTAGACTCTAATTCCTGCTCTGCTGCTAACAAGCCAGGCAATTTGGGGCAAGTCATTAGCCCCTGAAGGCTATAATTTCTTCTGTAAAAAGAATTGGGATAAGATGCACTTGTAGGTTCCTTCTGATTTTTATATTTTATGGTTCTACATGAAAAGGTTTTTCTCTGAATGAATTGTTGATACTTAAAAAAGCTTGGCTGATGTATTTTTTCTTCTGAGACCTCTTATTGCATAGCTTTATCTTGCCTCATTTTTTTCACACGCAAAGGGGTAGTTGAAGGTGGACTTGGAGTTGGTCATTCTAGGTTTGGATTTCAGTACCACCACTTGGCTTTTGGCCAGTTATTTAACCTCTCTGAGGCTCAGTGGTCTCATCTGTCTAATGAGGATGGACAGAGGGTAGATGTGAAGATGAAAGGAGGCAGAATTCTTAGACTAACCTCAAAGGCTATAGTTTGATCGTCCTGTAGGACATTAACCAGTTTTGTCTATAGCTTGGCAAACATTTCAAAATGTCTTTTCTCATGGACTCTGAATACCTGATTACTATCTTCCTGATTTCTTCATTAATTAGTGAGTCTAACAGAATCTTTCACATATGCTTCATTCTATTTTTTATGTAAGAATCCTGTTTTTAACTTTTTGAAAATTATTCTTTGACTGCCTTCAGACACTCTCCTCGATAGACTGACATAGGCGAAACTCGCTAGAAATGCTGATTAAGTTACTGAAAAAAAGAAAAACGATCGAGATTTGCATTTTTACACTTTCTGCCTGATTCTTCCCTATGTCACTTAGCCGAAGCCAGGCCCTACGAGGGTAAGGGTGGGGAAAATTCCGTTGGAGGAATCTCTACTTATTGGAAAAAGAAATAAGCAAAAAGCAAGATGAGCCTGGCAGAAAGAGATATTCTGCTTGTGGCCTTTACATTTATGACTAGCAAGATAATGAAGGAGGGTAATTCTGAAAGCTTCATGTCAGTTTTAACGGTCCCTCAAGCACTGAGAAAGATAATAGTCAATGGATGGTGTCCATAAGGATTTTTTCTCCTTCTCCCCTGACAGCCGTTGACAGGATCATTTTGTATTTGCAACTGCTGTCATTGAAGCGTGCAGAAAAGGCCCTGTAAGGCCAGGAGGATGAGGGCTACTTTCCTGCAAGGATCTGTATTGTCATCACTATGGCAATAATAGTTAATATAATTTTCATTCTGCTTTTCTATAGAGTGTCGACTTCGTGGAGCTTAAGGCTATGGGATTTGGGTCACATAAAATCACACTAGCATAAAATCACGCCTTGTTATCTTGAAAGAGTATTTTTTTTAACTGCAAAGAGATCCTATGCAACAAGATTAAAATAATTGCCAATGCAGGTCACTTGACTAATATAATTATTTATGGGATGCTAATAGCTTTTCAGACGCTTTCAGATACAGTGTCAATTTGACAGCAGTTTTTTCTCTCTCTGTTTGGATTGTTAGACCACTGCCAGTTTTTCTCCCCAAGGACAAGGCTTATCATTGGGGGGTGGGGTGGGGAATGTAAATTAATTGGAAATCAGCTCTCAGGCGTCGTCTGGTAGTTTCTCTTTATTATCTGCAATTAAATCATAAGGACAGGAACCATGCCTTCTATTTCACTTATATGCACCCTCATCTCCTAGCGTCGCGCTCTGCATAAATTTCAATGGTACTAGCTTTCCTACAGAAAGCTTTAGAGACATTAGACACTTCTAAAGTACGACTCTGAGGAAAGAGCCCTTTGGGAATGAAGCGGCAACGGTGGCGCACCTGCGATCCTAGCGTGGGGTGACAAAGCTCTAAGAGGAGTCTCAGGGTAGGGAGGAAACAGCTGGAGACAAAGAAAGGGGGTGTAGCGAAAAGAGATGAAAACAAGAAAGATAAGCGAACAGAACAGACCTAAGAGAGAAAAATAACAGAAGAGATTGAGAAAAAGAAAAGTCAAGTGGGGCGCCCACTGCCCCGCCTGCAGAGGGCGAGCACGCGCGGAGGAGACTACAGGCCCCAGAATCCTTCGCGGTTCCCCTTGCCTGGGGTCAGCCTCCTAGGCAACCCCGCTAAACAAGATGGCGACCTCCAAGAGGGCTCTCCTGAGGACCAGAGCTGCCTCTCTCCTGAGAGGCTTGGGCAGATCCCGAACTGGAGCCCGATCGTTACAGTTTCGCGCAGAAAAAGAGCGTCAGCGTTGCTGGTCTTCTTTTCCCATGGGGCAGAAGACGAAAGGCAGGTCTAACATAGCCTCCTCCTACCTGCTCCAGCAGCTCATGCACCGCTATCAGGAGCTGGACGCGGACGGAGACGAGGACCAGGGCGAGGGCGAGGCGGTATCCGAGGAGTCCTCAGAGTCCGAAATGCTGAATTTGGAGGTGTGTCTTCCCCCCAACCCCGTACTCCCTGGCTCCCTCGTCCAGCCGTCAAGCCCTGCTACTTCAGCGGCAGCTCCGCGATGCACCCCCACCAGCCCGAAGCTTCCCACACCTTCTCAGGCTCGCCTCCAGGAACACCTCCTCCCCCTCTTTTCTTCTCCTGTCTTTTACCCCGTTTTCTCACCCCCTGCCTGAAATAGCTCTAAATATCTCCTTTCTTTTTTTCATTAACACATTTAATTTCTTATGAGTCAAGTTAACACAGCGTCACTTTGAAAGAGTGTCTAGATAATTGTCTGGGAATTATGGCTTTAGCTTTTTCAAAATTATACTTTGACAGTATTGTGAGTAGGCAGAGTTCATCTCTGACATTGCCAGCACCTGTTGCCCATGGCTATGACATACTTCCACACTCTTCCTCAGTTCTAGTCCCGTCAGCCTCCCTCCAGGAAAACAAAACAAAAAAAATCTGCTTTAGAAAGTGCTTCTTCAAAGACTAAGTGACCGAAAAGTTGAATACATTGCGTCTCTCAGGGGCATATGCCTTATACAAGCAACATGCACACACACCAGAAAAGCGCCTTAGAATGTTCAAACAGCCAGCTCATTGTGGGAGTATTTTAGGATGTGGGGAATGTTCCCATCATCCCACCCGTATTGACTGGGATGGCGGCTTCACGTTTCACATGACTGCGATTCCCTCCTTTCTACAATACCTCTTCTGACCACCACACAATTCCTCTTCTTTCTTATGCTTATTATCGTCCTTTTCCTTTCTTAGTCCATTGCTGTCTTCTTGTCCTTTTCCACTTCTCATCACATCACTTTTTTTCTCTTGGCTTCTAATAAATTGCTTTCTTTCAAAAGCGTAATTTAATTTGCTTCCTTTCTATTTTATTTATTTTTTTGAGATGGAGTCTGGCTTTGTCACCAGGCAGGAGTGCAGTGGCGCGATCTCTGCTCATTGCAAGCTCCACCTCTTGGGTTCAAGCGATTCTCCTGCATCAGCCTCCCGAGTAGCTGGGACTACAGGTGTGTGCCACCACGCCCAGCTAATTTTTTGTATTTTTAGTAGAGACAAGGTTTCACCGTATTAGCCAGGATGGTCTTTGATCTCCTGACCTCGCCATCCGCCCACCTCTGCCTCCCAAAGTGCTGGGATTACAGGCGTGAGCCACCGCACCCAGCCTAATTTGCTTCCTTTCAATACACTGTTAGGTTCTTCTCTTTGTCTTGACTGCCAGGAAACTTAGATTCAATAGTTTTTCTTAATTTCAAAATTTTCTTTAGGTTTTTTTCTCCCCTTTTCCTCGGCAGTATAAATTGCATGAAATTCTTTTCAGAAGTAAATATAATATAGAGAAGTAGAATATTTTCTTTTCTTTCTTTTTTCTTTCTTTCTCTTTCTTTCTCCTTCCTTCCTTCCTCTCTCTCTCTTTCTTTCTTTCTCTTTCCTTCCTCCCTTCCTCCCTTCCTTCCTTCCTTCCTGCTTTCCCCTCCCTCCTTCTTTCCCTCCCTCCCTCCCTTTCTTTCTTTTGTTTTTCCTTCCTTCTTTCCTCCCTCCCTTCCTTCCTGCCTTCCCCTCTCTCCCTCTTTCTCTTCCTTCCTTCCTTTCCCTCCCTTCCTCCCTCTCTCTCCCTCCCTCCCTCCTACTCTCTCTCTCTCCCTTTCTTTTTCTTTCTTTCTTTCTTTCTTTCTTTCTTTCTTTCTTTCTTTCCTTCTTTCTTTCTTCCCTCCCTCCCTCCCTCCCCTCTACTCTCTCCTTCCTGCCTTCCTCCCCCTCTTCCCTCCCCTCCCCTCCCCTTCTCTCCTCCCCTCCCCTCCTCTCCTCTCCTCTTCTCTTCTCTTTCTTTCCAGGGTCTTACTCTGTCACCCAGACTGGAATACAGTGGTACAGTCACGACTCACTGCAGTCTCAACCTCCTAGGCTCAAGTAATCCTCCTGCCTCAGCCTCCTGAGTAGCAGGGACTATAGGTATACACCAAAGTGCCTGGCTAATTCTTGTATTTTTTGTAAGAGACAGGGGGCCTTGCCATATTGCCTAGGCTGGTCTTGATCTCCTGGGTTCAAGAAATCTGGCCACCTCAGCCTCCCTAAGTGCTGGTGTTACAGGCATGAGCCACTGTGCCCAGCCTAGGATATTTTCAGCGCTCTCATTATGTGATATTCTTCTCATCATGTGATATTCCTCTTTGCATCTTTGCATCTATTCTTAGTCACCTTTTCTCTTGGAGGCCAAACATATTTCTGTGTTATGCCTGTTCCCGTTCACAAACTCCTTTCCTCATTTGTCTTATTTCTTCTTAGTCTCTCCTCTCTAACCTGCGGTGTCTTCTGTTACTCTGAATACTGATCTCGCTCTCCACACACACAATTTCCCATACTATTAACATCTTGCATTGGTGTGGTACATTTTTACAATTGATAAACCAATACTGATACATGATTATTAGCTAAAGTTCATGGCTTACGTGATGGTTCACCCATTGTGTTGTGCAGTTCTATGGGTTCTGACAAGTGCATAGCGTTATGGATCTACCACTGTAGTATCATACAGAGGGATGTATTTACTGCCCTAAAAATGCCCTGTGCTCCGCCCCTTCCAAAGGCTTTGCATTGTTTTTCAAAATAATACCCAAATTCCTTACAGTGTCCCAAAGGAGCTAAATGATCTCACCCTTATCTCCCAAACTTCAGCTTCCACCTCTGCCTCTCCTGCTCGCTGCATCCCAAAGCCACCCTGGCCTTCTGGCTCTCTCTTGAATAAGCCATGCCCATGTCACCCTAAGGCTTCTGCCCTAGCTGTTTTCTCTTACAGGAAAGTTCCTCTTCCAGGTCTTCACATGGCTGGCTCTTCCCTGACTCCGCATCCTAAGTGGGATCTTTCTTGACCATTCAACCTAAACCAGGCACTCACCATTACCTCTCCTTATTTTATTTTCTTCATAGAACTTGCCAGCATTTGAAGCTGTCTTGTTAGTCTGCTTGGGTACTTGCATACCACCTATCCGCCCCATCTAGGTCCCACACAGGGACCTGATCAGCCTGTTCACTGTGGGGTCCCCAGCACTAGAGCATGCCTGCCCCATAAAGGGTTGATAAACATTTACTGAGTGAATCAATGCATAAATGAAAGAATAATAAATGACTAATGCCATGTAAAAAAAAAAAAAAAAAAAAAAAACCACTTGGGTTCCCCTTCCTTTGTAATACCCTGTTCACTTTCAACATTTGGCCTGTTTTTTTTTTCCCATCCTCATACCCCATTTTGTCTTTCCTCTTTTTTTACTTCCTTCTACGTGAGCTAGTTCCCATTAGTTTTGCTTAAAGTTGACCATAGAAAGCTATTAATTATTCTGTTCATTATTACTTCTTTTGTCTTTTGTTGATTTACTTTGCTATCTTTAACAGTGACTGTTGCAAAACTCTAGCAGTGTTTTTTTCAACTTTGAGATGTTTGTATGGTTTCCACCAGCTTCCCCCCCAGAAGAATTCACAAATGAACCACCAGTATACTTTGTTATTCTAATTAACTCATAGCTCTTCGGCTATGGGGTTCATTAGCACCATTGTTAATCTGTCTTCAGTATGCCATTAACAAACCATAGAAGGGGTTGGCATGAACTAGCTATTCCTTTTTGGCTTGTAAGACACATGTGGAACAGGTTCATTATTTCTTCCATTTACATTCTAAATATTAATTTTGTGTTTTTATTCTATTTTGGTTTTTCGTAGTATTGCACACATATTAATATGCTAAATAAACTGAAACAAAGTTTTAAAAAGAAACATTTGGAAATTCATGTTCAGTGATTTATTATTCCCATCTTAGCCTGTTATTCCCAGCTTAGCACCTTGGCAATGCTATCATGGTCACAATGATTATTGAGTGCCTTTAATGCAATTTGCCTTAAACCTCAGAAGCCCTTATGAAGTAAGGGAGGCAGTATGGACCACCTGTTCAAAACACTGCCGTTGGAATCAAAGATTTGTGTTTGATTTAGCCTTTTGTTAGTTGTGAGATCTTGAGCAACTTACTTAACCTCTCTCATTCTTAATGTGGGAATTATAATAATACTTAAAGAAATGTGAGAAATAAATGAGATCCTATATGTTAAATGCTTATCATAATATATTTTGATACAGTTAATAATACAAATAGTAACTTAACATGTTTTTATCTGCTAACTACAGCCCATTAAGTGATTTGATTAATTTAGCCTTCATTGAACAAGCATTTACTGAATGATTGCTATGCAGAAAGCACTCTTTGACTGTACAGAGCAGAAGTTTCTGGGCCCAAAAATTGATGCATGAAAAGCACTTCTTTTCAGTCCCTTAATATGGATAATAATACCTACTCCTGTGATAGTTATGAGCATGAAATTTCATAAGAAACTCTATATTTAAAGTTCTTACTATAATGTCTGATACAGAATAGGCTTTCAAAAAGTTAAAGCTGCAATAAATAATAACAGTAATGGTAGAAAAAGATGAGAACATGATTGAAGACATACATGGTCCCTGCTCTCAAAGCGAGATAAGAATGTGAGTAAATCATAGCAATTCAGCATACCTGTAGTATGTCTTACAGAGATGAGTACAGCTGACAGCTGGATTGCAGGGACATGGAAGACTTCAGGGGAAGGAGACTCTTGCCTGGGTGGAGAGGTGGTGTGTGGGCAGGCAGGTGGCAGCTTTTCCTACCAATGAGTTACAGGTGAGAACAGAAGAAGCCTCCTAGGTAGGGGTGAGATTGTGGAGGGCACTGTGATGTTGTAGGAACACAGACTTGGTTCTCTACACAGTGGGGAACTGCTCTGTTGGCCAGGTGGTATTAGATTGGAGGATGGTAATACTGGAGGCAAGGAGAGCAGTGAGAAGATTCTAGGAAAATCCAGGGGCAGTGAGAAGAGTTGTTATCTATCATAGGAATCAGGGACAGATGGAGCTATGCATTAAGAAGTTGGATATATGAACCATATGACTGGAAATCAGGGGAGGGATCTCAGAGTAGGAGACATGGGAATCATCACCACTAGATTCTGGAAAATCATCCAGGAAGGGATGGGAGGGAAAAGGCCACGAATAGAACCATAAAGGTACAGATACCAAGGGTATTTAAGTGGTAGGCAGATGAAGAAGCAGGGAAGAAAACTGGGAGGGACTGGTAAGAGAAGTATAAGGAGAAAGAAGACCTATATGATAGGGAAGCCAAGAGTCTCAAGAACATGATGATGGGGTGCAGTGGCTCATGCCTGAAATCCTGACACTTTGGGAGCCAGAGGCAGGAGGATGGCTTGAGGCCAGAGTTTGAGACCCATCTAGGTAACATAGTAAGACCCTGTCTCTGTAAAAGAATTTTTTAAAAATTAGCTGACCAGTCATAGTGGTATGCACCTGTAGTCCCAGCTACTTGGGAGGCTGAGGCAAAAGGATCACTTGAGTCCAGGAGTTCAAGGCTGCAGTGAGCTATGATCATGCCACTGCACTCCAGCCTGGGTGACAGAGAAAGACCTTGTCTCAAAAAAAAAAAAAGAAGATGGGAATGGGTTACGCTACAAATAGGTTAAGTGGGAAGAGGCCTAAAAAGTGCTCTTTCATTTTGCCTGTTTGAGGGTCATTGGAGACATTGGCCCATGTGCTTTTTATGAGGTGGTGAAGTCAGGAGGCTAAGTGAAGTTGAAGAGTAGTTGGGAGGCGAGGAAAGGAGAACTAAGGCATAAAAAACAAACAACTCCAGAGAAGATTGATTATTAAAGGAAACTCTAGTTTATAGCTAAAGGAACCTGCAGGACTGAAGAAAGCCTCCGTAGGACAGAAGAGTCTAACACACTTGTATAGCTGGAGTGGGAACCACAGAGAGTGGTGGGTTCAAAACACAGACAAAAGGGGGCAAAAATGGTCCCTGAGGAAAGAGAAAGGGGTGGGACCCTGAGTAGAGAGAAGGCACAGTCTTCCTCTAAGACCTGAGTGAGAAACATTAGGACAGGTGCTCCTAGGAAGCTGAGAGGGTTAACAGCTGAGAGCTTCCGCTTTGCTTCAGAAGTAGAAGAGAAGGGCATTAGTGGAGAAGATGACAAAGGAGTTGAGGCACTGCACAGCTTGAGAGTTATGGAGAGATGGGCTAGTCAAGAAGGGGAGTTGAAAAGGGGCTGATGAAGAATGGGAGACCGTTTCATAGCAAAGAGGCCCAGCTGAAAGTCAGCTTTACAGGGACTCCAGGATGCAGCGTTGTGGGGTCTTCTCCAGCCCACTCAGCAGCTAGGGGGCAGATGAGGTGCATTCATTCATTCAGCCCATGTTTGCGCACTCACCACGTGCGAGGCACTGTTTGCCTCCTTCACATTTAGGCTTCAGCCATCCTGAACCTTCATCGTTCTCTCAATGGGCCATGCTTGCTTTTGCTTTTAGGATTTTGTACATGCTTCCCCTTTTGCCTGTAATACTATTTCTTCGCTTGCTTTTCAGCCTTATCTTCCCTTTTGCCAGAGTAACTCACAAGTTGGGTCTCAACTGAATTGCTGTCTCTCCTAGGAAGATTTTGCTAACCTCTTACTCCACCCTGGTACTGACATACAATGGGGGCCCTGCTCATAGTCAGCAGACACTGCTTATCTCTATTATAATCTTTATCAAATCCAAAAATTGCTTGCGTACTTGTCTGTCTCCCAGACTGAACTGTAAATCCCTTATGGACTGGCACCATATCTGTTCACTGATTCACCATGTCTTATCCATTGAGCCAAGCATAGTGGCTTGCATGTGCTAGGTATTCTATAGAGATTTTTTTTCCCCCTGATGAATGATGAACATGACACAGTCCTGCCTCAATGCAGCAGTTGATTGTGAACTTGATTCTGATTTGTATATGGATGGGGTAGTTGCAACCAGGGGACAAGGATCAGAGACTTGAAGATAGAGAGAAATTGAAATCGCGTATGGGGCCTGGTGCGGTGGCTCATGCCTGTAGTCCCAGCACTTTGGGAGGCGGAAGTGGGCTGATCACTTGAGCCCAGGAGTTTGAGATCAGCCTGGGCAACATGGTGAAACCCTGCCTCTATAAAAAAATTATAAAAATTAGCCAGGTATGGTGGCACATGCCTGTAGACACAGCTATTTTGGAGGCTGAGGTGGGAGGATGGCTTGAGCCTGGGAGGTTGAGGCTGCAGTGAGCTGAGATCACAACACTACATTTCAGCCCAGGTGACAGAGCAAGACCATGTCTAAAAAGAAAGAAAAAGAAAAAAAGAAATTGCCCATGGGCTACCCAGTAGGGAAGGGAGTATAGTCAGAAGGGAACAGATAGACTCTGAAAAAGGTGTCTATCTGTGAATAGACTGGAGATTTTGTTGTGGTCAGTGAACAAGTTCAACAGGTGCTAGATAGGTTGAAGGATAAGCAATTGTGGGATTACAGTGGAACACTGGGGTCTGAGGTTTCCAGGGTGGAGCAGTTTAGCATGATGACTAAGTCCAGGGCATGGCCATGAGAGTAAGCTATCTGGAGCTGAGGCAGTAAAGAATTGTGTATGTGTGCATGTGCTGGCAATAGGGTGTTGGATGGCCATCCATAGGTATTCTGAAGCCACTCAAGATAATGACGGGAGCTTGAAAATGACCGAAGACTGGAAGGAGAAGACATGATACTGCCAAATGTCAGGAACCTCAGGAGGTGTGAGGAGGTTATTGTGCAGAGTGCTGCCTTCCCCAAGGAAAAATGATGACAGTGTGGCTCATCTCCATGTCAATGGCTAAGTTGAAAAATAAGCATCCACCTGCTCTAAGCTAGTAAGTGAGGATGCAGTGTCTTCATATTTCCAGGAAATGGAGGGGGCCAGAGGAACTTCAGAGGGCTAGGTGGAAAGTTTGGAGGGAAGGTAACATTCCTTCCCAGGACTTATATAATAAATTAGAACTTTATTTAGAAAAGTAAATGTGTTTTGCCCATTTTGTGAACAGGCTGATTGGCATAGATGAGTGAAACATTAAGATGTAGAATTTCTGACTTCATCAATTAGTAGCAACAGAAATCATCATTTATTGGGAACACTATGTTGCACATACTGTGCTGTGAGTTTTATGTCCATTTTTTTTTCTTTCTCCAAAATATTAAAAGAAGGTGTTGGGAAGGAATGACTTTCCCTCTACTCTCCTAGCTTTTATAGCTGGATCTATAGAATAAACTGACAACAGGTAGATTAACAGTAGAAAATGTGTTATACATGTATTAATTTTGAATAAATTTGTAATGTTTGTGGGGGACATTGCAGGAAAAAATAAAAGTGAATAATCAAAAAAGCAGTGAGATTTCAGATGTTATGTACCATCTCAATAGGGGAAGGGGAGAAGGGATGCAGGCCACTTAGGGGAGAGTAAATGCTTTTTAGGGAATGAATAGTCCCTTAGAAAAACAGATGTGAGGTATGAGAGTTTGTGACAAAGTCTGTCTGAATGTGACACTGACTTCTGGTCTCCTCCCCTGGGTCGGTAAAAGTCATTCTTCCGTGTTTGATGAAACCACCAGGGGCCAGGGGCGGGAGGAATTTAGGACAACTGAGTTTCTTTTGGAGGATCTGCCTTTAGGCAGATAAAGGGAGTTCAGAAAGAGCCTTTCCCTGCGTTTGCTGTTTGTCAAGTATCTTCAGCTCAAAATAATCAATATACCAACGTGGCATATTTTAGAGTGACATGTCCTGAACTTCTTCAAAGATAATAACATTTCCTATTTATAGCTGAAAACTATGAGGCTCAGTGAAAACTTTACCTCCCCAAAGTCACACATCCAAAATGGCAGGGCTGGGGTTCAAGCCACACCTGCCCAATTCTGAAGCCATGTGCTGCCTCCATGTAGATGGTATTTACTTCCCTGAATCAGTGGAAACTTGTTGGGAAATAAACTCTTTTTTTTTTTTTTTTTGAGACAGAGTCTCACTCTGTCGCCCAGGCTGGAGTGCCGTGGCGTAATCTTGACTAACTGCAAGCTCCGCCTCCCGGCTTCACGCCATTCTCCCACCTCAGCCTCCCGAGTAGCTGGGACTACAGGTGCCTGCCACCATGTCCGGCTAGTTTTTTTGTATTTTTACTAGAGATGGGGTTTCACCATATGAGCTAGGATGGTCTCAATCTCTTGACCTCATGATCCGCCCACCTTGGCCTCCCAAAGTGCTGGGATTACAGGCGTGAGCCACAGTGCCTGGCAAGAAGCTCTTTATAATAGCACAAGCCTACATGCGTATGTCCTCAGTACCTACAGCCGGAGCAGCATTGTTGGTTCCTGAATTCATATACAGGACTTAGAAAAAGCGTATTTTGCCATCGTAATCTATGTGCTAGTCATGGTTAGTTATATTGGTGTGACTGATGTGATCACTATGTTTTGTGTCTTCATGTTGATGTCATTGTTAATGTGTTGGTCATTATGGAGTTGAAGGCAGCACAAACATAATACTGACCCACCTGTTATCTTTTTTGTCTGTCATTGTTGGAGGAAGGGCATGTCAGGGTGCCATTGGTTTATGTGATGTCTATAGACCAAGGGCCAACCTCCTTATGGAAATGATCATCACCTTTTTAATAATCTTGTACATTTTATAAATCTAGCAACATTGACTAATAGGAAGTGAACTGAAGGACCAGTTTTCTCCAGCAAGAATACCAGATTTAGAGAGATAATTGCCTTAATTTGATGTAACCATCCTTTGGGGTGTGGGCAAGCAGTCAAATGGTTAGGGCAGTTTGGGAGAATTGCCCTGGGACTGGACAGATTGGGATTTTCATTCCAGCTCTGTCACATACTATCTGTTTAGTTTCAGGCAAGTTAAACTCCAAACCTTAATTCTTCTGTCTGTAAAGTGGAGATAAGAGTACCTATCTCAGTGTTGTCCAAAGGATTCAATGAGTTCATCCACTGAGAGCTGTTAGTACGGTGTCTGGAATAGAGAACCACTCAATCAATACTACCACTGATACTGCTGCTTCTGCTGCTACAATGTTCACTCAACTTTGAATGCCTAACACAAGTGACCATCTGAAAAAACCAGTGGCAATGAAAACATTGATTTGGCAGATAGTTATTTAATTATATGTAATACATATATGTTATCAACACAGAATTTTTTGGGGGGTTGGTAAATTTTGGAGGGCTCAGCTCCTGGGTATAAAATATACTAAATAAATGCTGGATATGACAAGATAGATTGTTTCTCTTCTAATGAGAGTCTTTTCTTTGTCTACCTTTCCGGGTTTTTTACAGGAGGAATTTGATGGGGTCCTGAGAGAGGAGGCTGTGGCCGAAGCACTCCATCACTTGGGGCGCTCAGGCTCTGGGACTGAGCAAGTCTACCTCAATCTAACTTTATCAGTGAGTACGACAAAATCTCCATTGGCTGGCTACAGCTTGACACTGGCTAGACCATATTCATTTTCTTCAGTACTCTTAGCTTTTGTGGTGGCAGCAAACCTTGGAGCCTCGCATTTGATGGAGACTGGTGACAAGAGATATTTATGTAAATATTAGACTTCAAAGAGCCCTGACCAATCCAGTAATCAGTCCCCCAAATTTCTTAGTTTTCATTCTCTTCACACTCTATTTCTTTCATCTTAAGTAGTCTATATTATAGTAATCAATGCTTTCTTTCCAGGAGGTTGAATTTGATTCTGTAAAACCAATCAAAGACTCTTTAAGAATTTTCTCTCTGATCAGTGGAAGAAACACTAAACTTTATATCTGAATCCAAGGGAACAAAGTATTTTGATATTGACTTTCCCCACTAAGTATGTCAAGAAATAAGAGGCTTTGAGCTATATCTTACTTTCCAAAAGATACCTATCATTAAAGAAAAAAATCTATTATTATTCATCAGTTTTTAAGATTTCAGTACTCGTCATAGAGTAGCACAAAATCTTGGCTTCAATTTTATCAAAAGAAAGGCTGTAAGAGCAAACTACTGGGAATACTTGCTTCTTTCCTCATTTTGTTTCTCTGTAGTCCTAGAAAAACAATTTAAGTCCTTTTGCCTCCTTGTACTGTAAAGTATTAAATATTCATTGGAGATCCACAGAGTAAATTTAAGTACATATGAGAAAAAAAAACGCGCATTGAAATTTTACCATGGCACCGTGATTTGGCGAGAGGATATATAATTCACTGTAAGCCTGTTCTATCTTGGATTTGAATGAGTAAACTAAGCAAGAAATGTTAAGCTCTTTTCACCTTTGCTAGTTCCATGGGCATGTCCTTCAAGGTCAGCATATTAAAACAGTAATCTTTTTCTATTTTCACTTTATAACATTTTATGGATGACTCACCCAGTCAGGCAATAACATACAGGGAGCACCCTGTATGCATTGCACTGTGTTTGACGCTGGAATATGGTATATAATTCCAGCAGCCAATGCATCCCCACACAAGCCCCTTTCAATCAATATTCTACTTCTGTAGGTAGTGCTATGCCTTAAATTGATCTACCCCAAAAAGCAATCCTTTAAATCTTATTTCAGCTGGATGGACTGAAGCTTAATTTATTTTGCCACTGACCTCCTTACATTAGAGATATTGCACGTTGAATTACTTTGACTTAATAACCTGTCTTACTGAATACATTTTCTTAGAGTTGCCTGGTTTGGTGATTTTTTTTTCCTTTATGTCTTACTTATGTTACATGTTATCTTTTTGCTTTCTCTTATTACTTGTGTACATCTCTTCTCTCCTACCAAAGTCATAAGTTTCTTAAGGGCACAATATAGCTCTCTTCCATCATTGCATTTCTCTTCATGCCAAGCACAATGCCTTGTACATGGTAAATATTCAGTAAGTGTTTATTTATTATTACTGTTCTAGCGGCCTTCATTAAACAATCACCATTATTCTATATGAGAACGTGCTTATAATGACTCTTCATTGGTTTGCTTTGTTTCTGACTCTGCCATCATGACATAAAACAGTCATAGAAGTCTTTGTTCCACTCAACCAAATTCCCCTCAACCTCACCTGAAGTTAACTAGAATCAAGATTTCTTGGAAAGAATTTTGGACAAGGATTCAAGAGACTTAGATACTACTTCTCTGTAACTAACTTGCTGTGTGATTTCAGGCTATTAACATACCTCTCTGTACTTTACATCCCTCATCTCTAAATTGGGAATAAGCTGCCCTACAGATTTCACAGGTGTGTTTGATCAGATGCGATTATTGTGAAAGAGCTTTGAAAATGAACCTGGTGAAAGTGTAGGTAGTATTGTTATTAATGATCTCCTGATGAGGTGTGAATTCTCTTTAAAACTTCATTTAAATTCTCGACATTTTTTTTCTTTTCTTCTACTAGATAAAGGCCTTGTCTTTATTGCTATTGTGTGATTTATTAAAAGAAAAAAAAAGACTCTGTTCTGACGGTCTCCATGAACGCTGCTTTAAATTGGCCTTTCGTGTTGTATTTGTTTTTGCTAACAACACTAATATTATTAAGCTATTATTTTCTTCAAAGGAAGAGCTTTTTTTTTATGGCATCTGTTTTGAGATCCTGTTAGTAGCAGACTTCAGATTTTGTTCTCTCTCTTCTTCTATACTTGCAAAAGAAATTCTGGATTTCTTTCCATCAACAGTTATTGCAAGAAGGCTGAGTAGTAACCTGATAAAGCAACATTAAAGTCTTTTATATTTGTTTTCTCAGGGTTGTAATTTCATTGATGTTAGCATTCTCTGTGGATATGTTCACCTACAGAAGTTGGATCTTTCAGCGAATAAAATTGAAGGTATGTAATTGTCATTCTAGATTGATCACTGAATTATCTGAAAACTTAAACGTTGCAGTATGTAATATGGTTTAATAATACCAGACTTGATATCACTAATTTGTGTATCAATTTACATATTGATCCTTTGCTTTCCATGCAAAAAAGACACTGATAACTGATGAGAGAGAAAAAGGCGCAGATCTGCAATATGATGATGTGGCTGAGATGCAGTCAATGATATTTAAGACTAGGAGATGGAATGTTGGCTTTATTTTTTCCTTTTAAGAGATCGATCATTACTTCTTCATACTCCCTGAATATTTAATGATTTGTTTTCTTTTCCTCTGTTACTCAGTGCAGATGAATTTGTCTTTTTTTTTCTTTAACGGATTCTTTATTTTGCATTTGCATTTATATTTTATTACACTCTTTATTTTGCATTTAAAAATCTTATTTTTAAAATTTAAAAAAAATTTTTTTTGAGATGGAGTCTCACTGTTGCCCAGGCTGGAGTGCAGTGGCATGATCTCACTGCAACTTCCGCCTCCTTGGTCCAAGTGATTCTCCTGCCTCTGCATCTGGAGTTGCTGGGACTATAGGCACGCACCACCACACCTGGCTAATTTTTTGGATTTCTAGTAGAGATGGGGTTTTGCCATGTTGGCCAGGATGGTCTCTAACTCCTGATCTCAAGTGGTCTGCCTGCCTCAGCCTCCCAAAGTGCTGGGATTACAGGTGTGAGCCACTGTGCCTGGGCCTACATTTTGCATTTTAAATCTGTTAGCTCTTTTATCCTTATTATTGAGCACCAGGGATTCACAAATACATATTTTTCATTCTTTTTTTGCTGTCTTTATTTAGTTGATTCTTTCAACTCTAACTCCACCATTTGTAGTTCTATATAATATATTTGTTATGACACCTTGTTCACATTTAATGAAATTAGTCTTACCATTGTCAAATTTTCTTCAAAGCTTGATCCTTGTTTATAATTTTCTGATCTTATTTGAAGTTGACAGTGTACAATGTTTTTCTTTAGATTTCTAGGGAAGTGAGCAAATCATTACTTCTGACCTGCTTTCTTCACTGATAATCTTTCTGCTTGCTTCTTTTGCCTGCCTTTTTTATGACAAATAAATGTTGCTGATATGTCTTCTCTGTTTGATTTTGGGTTTTTTAAATCCCCTTCTAGGACCCTAATAATTAAAGTCCACTTTTTAACGATTAAGAAATATTCTAGCCAGTTTTCATTCTTAAAATGCTACTGTTTTTGAAAGACTTTTCATTAATTTGTTCCTAGTTTTCTAAAGCTTTATTATGGAAAATTACAAATATGTGCACAAATAGAATGTTGGAATGAATATTTGGGTTCAACAATTGTCAGCCCATCTATATACCTCCCTGCCCCGCTTCCCCAGGGTTATTTTAAAGCAAATCTTAGATGGTCATCTCATCAGAAGGCCCTTTCTAGTGTTTCTGGCAGGAGCACTTCATACCTCCGCGGTTGTTTCCATTTGCTGGGTAGGAAATCTTGGAGTGGTGGGGGCCTTGCCAATGCTCAGTGCTGACAACAGGAGCAGGGAGCCCACAGTTACGCTCCAAGCGTTCCTCTTCAGCCGGATTAGTCCTCACTAACCTTGGATGGCACATTTCATTAGTTCATCAACTGTTTGAAAGCCTCCTGTGTGTAAGGTACCGCATATGTTTCTTTTTGTGATGACAGCCTCACTGGTCTCCTGGTGTAGGCCAAACTTCAGACTGCATGCGAATCACCTGGAAGCCCTGATAACACAGATTTCTGGGCCCCACTCTCAGGGTTTCTGATTCGGTAGGTTTGGGGCGGGGCCTGGGAATTTGCGTTTCCAATAAGCTCCTGGATGAGGCTGATGCTGCTGGTCCGGGACCACACGCCGAAAACCAGTGATGGAGACACGAGGAGCTCCTGCCCTCTGGTGGGCAAGGAGGTCACTGCACTGATAGGGACAACAGGCCCGCTCGAGTTCAAAGTCCAGCAACCCAGACCAGGGACTTTTTTCTGTCTTGATATGAAAACACTGGCTATCTACAGTGTGTGAAATGCACTCACCATCTCTTTGTCTCTAGCTAAGTACTAGCTGCTGCTTCTGCTTCAAGAAGGATCTCCATTTACCTGCCCACAGAAAAATCATCTTTCAGGAGGGTTTGGGGGTCCCGTGAAGTTCATAGAGTTGAGACCGCTGCTGACAGACATGTAGCTGAGCTTAGCGTGGACAAATGGATGCCACTTGGAAAGCAATTAGTTTCTCCTTAGGTTTCCTCGAAGAGTTCTTCCTTGATTTGCTGATTCATTTCTGACAAAGTGTTAATGTCTCAAAGTATTGTCTCTCCTGGAACTATTTACATTTAGTAAGGAAGGGCATGGTTTCATCCAGAGAAATAACATAGAAATTGGGGGGAATTTTCTGGCTTCAGTGACTATTGAGAAGGGAAGATACCAGAAGGCCCCTTATGTAGCGTGTCCTACCCACCTCAGGGCAGGGCCCCAGCTACTCCAGGCTGGCTTCCTTCCCCAGGTCTGCATGTGTCTGTGCCACCTGGAGAAAGGTAGAAGCACTTTGCTTGGCTTTGGGTGAGGAGGCTCCATTCTCCCACTAGAGGCCATCCCCAGGGGGTTGTAATAGCGCATACTATGATCTAGAACGAGGAGAGAGAGGGAAATGCTAGCATTGTTGCCATTTTCAGGCGGAGAAAGGACTTACTGGTAGAGACAGGGCCATAACCCTTGCTGTGCGACCCTTCCTGATTCCTTCCCTAATTCATTCTGCTACCTCTGTGTCTGCTGTAAAGTCATAGAGAAAGGTAAAACAATAGTTCATATCTTTTATCTTTTATATGTAATTTCATTAGCACTATCCTTTATTAGCACAGTAGTCCTTTACTTAGTGTTCAAGATTCAAAGTGTATGCTTGGGATAAAATGCAAAACTCGGATGTAAGTTTGATCCAATCCAGAGTCAAAAATCCAATAATAGCAATGAGTTAAATCACTTCAGATACTTAATGTGATCTAGTGCTAAGTCCAACTGAAACAAAATTTAATTTACAGCAAAGAGAGTTTCCTAATTGTGGCATTTCCACTCTTTATGAAAAGATCTAATTTAGTTATTTAGGGGCTAATTATCAAGAGGATTATCTAAGGCTTTTGCTTCTCATCCTTTTCTCAAAGGCTGACAAGTTTTGTAGCATTTCATTGTTAGTGGCAGAGTGAGTGGGCATGCGGAAGAGGCCGCAGGGATTGGTTACTTGGCTGCCCCCAAAATAGGGCATACAAGGATTGGCCACCCCCGGGGAGAGGATTAAATTATTGACTCATCGAGAGTTTTCTACCTTTTTTTGTATGTTTCACATACTCCTGATTTTATTCCTTTCACTCATGGAATAATTAAGAGGTCTTTGCAACTGTTATAATTTTAAAATATTCTGAGGTCATGAATACTGTTTTTAATGTCTTTGTCTTGTTATTTTATTGGCTTACTTTATTCGGTATCTGTTTCCCTCCACAGATTTATCTTGTGTGAGTTGTATGCCTCATCTCCTGGAACTTAATGCTTCTCAAAATAATTTGACTACATGCTTCAATTTCAAGCCACCCAAAAACCTCAAGGTAGACTTTATGAATACATTAATTACACATGTTAAAGGGGTTTGCAAAAGTGCATTAAATAAGCAAAATAGCACTCAAATAGAGAATTCAGAGAGAATAAGATACAGATGTGAGCAATGTAAGTGTCTGAAATGAAATAAAAAAGAAGGCTTTGTGTATCCTTTATTTTGGAAAAGGGAGCTGGTCTGTCAGTGGATAGGCTTCCTGGAAGCTTTGTTCAAACCTAGTGTTCAAACCAACGAACTTCCCTCTGGTCTCCTCTTTCCCTCATTTGAATAGTAGTTATTATTGCACTTTTTTTGTTGTTATAGCGGAACAATTTTTAAAAAATATTACTTGGTACATTTTATTTATTTAAAGAAATGCATTTTATTGTGTATATTTGAGATGTACAGCATGATGTTATGGGACATATAGCAGAATAATTTATCTGAAAAATTTTATATCTGAATAATCTGTAAAAATGTCCTAGGCTCAAACTTTGCCCTTTTATTTATCTAACTTTACTTTTTAAGAAAATAATGCTTTCAGATCTCCATTCTTGCTTCTCCGTGCATGCTTTTGCATTTCTGAAGCAGAAATAAACTACCTGTGAACAATGGTGGATGGAATAATTTGCTATGCCCTAGAGCAGTGAGTCTGTTGCTTAAATGCATGCCCAAATCACCTGTGGTTCTTGTGAAAAGGGAATTCTGACCCATTAGGTCTCGGGTGGGGCCCGAGCCTGTGATTGGTAAACACCTTCCTGATGACGCCACGCCACTGGTCCATGGGTCATACTTAAGTAGCAAGGTTAGAGAGAAGTGGTTCCCACACTTTTCTGCACATTGGAATCACCTGGTAGAGTTTTCGGACCTACTGATACCCAAATCCCACTGCAAGAGATTCTGATTTAAGTGGTCCAAGGTAAGGCGTGGGCTTTGGGCTTATTATTTTTGGAGACAGATTGGAGTGCAGTTGCGCAATCTTGTCTCACCACAACTTCAGCCTCCTGGGCTCAAGTGATCCTGTCGCCCAGGCTGGAGTGCAGTGCCGCAATCTTGTCTCACTCTCACCGCAACGTTGGACTCCTGGGCTCAAGTGGTCCTCTCACCTCAGCCTGAGTAGCTGGGACCACAGGCACGTGCCAAAACACCCGGCTAATTTTTTTGGTATTTTTTGTAGAGGTGGGGGTTTCACCATGTAGCCCAGGCTGGTCTTAAACTCCTGGACTCAAATGATCCACCTGCCTCAGCCTCCCAAAGTGCTAGGATTACAGGTGTGAGCCACCGCGCCTGGCCTGGATGTTTAAAGAGACCATCAGGTGGCTTTAATGTGCTGACAAATCTGGAAACGATCGCCCTGGGTTTTGTGATTAGTGTTGTTGTATTGGACTCAAATATTTAATTAAAAAGTTATTTTAAGGAATGGACATCAACTATTGCCTTTTATTATCTATTAGTTTTATTTTATTTACAAACCGAATTAACTTAAATCCAAAATATTCTATGAAGAGTTGCACAAATATGAAAATCTGTTTGAAATCAAGAAACAGTCATTCCCTTATACTGATGAGAGACCTTAATTTTCAATTTTTCTTCAATTTTATATCATTCCATTATCAATAGTGCATTTTTCCCTTTGAAATTATAGTTTTTGCCAGGATGACATTCCTTTGTGCAAAGAAGCCACACTAGGTGCCTATTTATACTCAGTGTGGGGCCATATGGTCTTGAGGTTATCAGGAATTGAATTTGCAGAGCTGTTTTGATTCACCTTTTGCTGTTCCATTCACCTTGCCTGAAGCCACAGGGCAGTCATTCATGGTAACAGCATGACCCCTGCCCCAGGAAAAACTTTGGAGTTTCTCCCTTTCACACCCCTTCCTTGCACTCTCCCAGAAAGACCCCACAAACGAACAATAACAAATCATAGACCCCATCCTTAAGGTTCTGAGCTCCTGGAGAATTACCAGCAAATATATTGGTCATTTTAGAGAAGTGTGTACCAAGTGCCAGGCTGTACCCTGAGGTGCTGCAAGCCATTGTGAGCTCTGTGTAGACCTGGGAAGGAATGATGGTGTCCTCCTGGTGTTTCTTTTTTTTTTTTTTTTAGATGGAGTCTCATGCTTGTTGCCCAGGCTGGAGAGCAATGGCAAGATCTCTGCTCACTGCAACCTCTACCTTCCAGGTTCAAGCAATTCTCCTGCCTCAGCCTCCCGAGTAGCTGGGATTATAGGCATGAGCCACTACACCTGGCTAATTTTGTACTTTTAGTAGAGACAGGGTTTCACCATGTTGACCAGGCTGGTCTGAAACTCCTGACCTCAGGTGATCTGCCCGCCTCGGCCTCCCAAATTGCTGGGATTACAGGTGTGAGCGGCCACGCCTGGCCTCAGGTGTTTTCAGTGTGTTATTTAATCCTCCCAATAAAGCTGTGGGGCTGTTTTGATACTGTCCCGATACTGAAGCATGAAAGGTTAGGTAACTAACTTCACCTTTGCTGGGAGGTAGCGGAACTGGGATTGAACCCACTGTCTGAGACCCCATGGCCCACATCTTTCCAGTAAGTCAGGCTCATGTACTATGCTCTGCCCTCTTGAGAAGCTCCACTTCCTTTTCATTTAATATTTGTGAGCCTTGTACCACCAACCAGAGAGAACATGCATTTCCTAGAGCAGGGACTTGTACGTGCACTCTTTTTGTATTTATTAGAATGCTTTTGCTTTTACTAGGTGAAAAATGTTAATTTGACTTGATGACTACTTTTTCCAAGCTCTAGGTTCCAATGGTAGTCTAAACAGTGGCACAAACCCCTTTAAGGTCTTTCAAGAAACCTGGCCGGGCGCAGTGGCTCAGGCCTGTAATCCGAGCACTTTGGGAGGCTGACATGGGTGGATCACTTGAGGTCAGGGGTTCAAGACGAGCCATGGTCAACATGGTGAAACCCCGCCTCTACTAAAAATACAAAATTTAGCCTGGCATGGTGGTGGGAGCCTGTAGTCCCAGCTACTTGGGAGGCTGAGGCAGGAGAATCGCTTGAACTGGGAGGCAGAGGCTGCAGTGTGCCAAGACTGAGCCACTGTACTCCAGCCTGGGTGACAGAGCGAGACTCCATCTAAAAAAAAAAAAAAAGAAAAGAAACCTAATACCATAGCTACACAGGGAGCATAGTATTAGCGTTTGCCCTGACTGAGGTGTAGGTACACAGATGTCATACTATGGCACCAGAATGAAAGGTGTTGATGAAAAAGTGTCAATGATAAGTAAGCCCTATCATGATAAGTTTATTCCTAGTCTATTATTATTCTATAGAAGAAAAAAATGAATGTTAAACT
The DNA here is from genome assembly GCF_009828535.3 of Hylobates moloch. Lineage (NCBI taxonomy): Eukaryota > Metazoa > Chordata > Mammalia > Primates > Hylobatidae > Hylobates > Hylobates moloch. The sequence continues at coordinate 215,100,280 of NW_026652276.1, forward strand.
CCATTTACATCACGCCAAACTGACTTATTTCATAGTATGCATTTTACATAGCTCCCATTTGTATATGCATACATTTGGTGTTCTGATTTTTTAAACAACACTTTTATTTGTACATTTCAATTTCTTCATATGGTTTGCTAACTTGTATTTTACTAAGTAGTCCTGTTGCTTGCTGTATTGCAATTGACTTCATCAGTTTTCTACTCTTGCCATTTGAGTTGTTTCTAAATTAGTTTTTAGTATTTACTATATAAAGTTTTTAGTACTTAAAGGGTTTAGTATTTAATGTGTTGCTAAAATAATCTCCATAAATTTGGGGGGTGAAATCACTATTTTAAAGGGCATGGAAAAATAAGAATAGTGCTTATTATGTAATTGCTTGATGGTTTTCCAGAAAATGATTATAATGTACCCAGCAAATTATGAATGCAATGGTTCCAAAACTTGAGTTTTTCTTTCCTTAAAAATTTTTTTTTGTTTATCTTTTGCCAGTAGGTGAATAGTTAAAGTTACTTAATATTGTTTTTTAGTCTTACATGTTTGACTAGGAACAACAGCAGTTGCTGAAAAGGCTTTCCTACAGTAGTCAATTTTGAGAAAGAATGCAAAGTTGAAGAGGCATTGCCTGGAGATGAATAAGAAAGACTAGGCCGGGCGCGGTGGTTCGCACCTGTAGTCCCAACACTTTGGAAGGCCGAGACGGGTGGATCAGGAAGTTGGTCAGGAGATCGAGACCATCCTGGCTAACACAGTGAAACCCCGTCTCTACTAAAAATACAAAAAAAAAAAAAAAAAAAAAGCCGGGTGTGATGGCACACACCTATAGTCCCAGCTTCTTGGAAGGCTGAGGCAGGAGAATTGCTTGAACCTGTGAGGCGGAGGTTGCAGTGAGCCGAGATCGCGCCACAGCACTTCAGCCTGAGTGACAGAGCGAGACTCCACCTCACAAAAAAAAAAAGAATATTCTGGCATTTAAAGAGTAGCATGGGACAATATATGAAAATAGGAATAGAAAAGGTAAAGGAACAGGAAACAAGATATGCACAGAAATGAAGTGAATACAGGTTACTGGGCAGTAGAGAAAATGAAATGTTTGTGGGTAAGGATGAAATTGAGGTAAATCCTGAAGGAAGACCAAGGAAATTTAAAATAAATGCTGAGCGTGGCTGCAGGAATTGAAGGCATTTAGGTTACTGGGCGGTTCCTGTGCACCATGAGGAAGAGGCCTTCTTACTATCCCTCAAAGTGGACAGAAAAGGATCCCAGTTAGAAAATGATTAAATGGCCATGCGTGGTGGCTCATGCCTGTAATCCCAGCACTTTGGGAGGCTGAGGCGGGCAGATCATGAGGTCAGGAGATCGAGACCATCCTGGCTAACACAGTGAAACCCCATCTCTACTAAAAATACAAAAAAATTAGCCAGGTGCAGTGGTGGGCACCTATAATCCCAGCTACTCAGGAGGCTGAGGCAGGAGAATCGCTTGAATCTGGGAGGCGGAGGTTGCAGTGAGCTGAGATCACAGCACTGCACTCCAGCCTGGGTGACAGAGCAAGACTCCTTTTCAAAAAAAAAAAAAAAAAAAAAAATGATTAAAGACAGATGACTCTTTTAGCCTTAGTGTGTACTTTCAGTAATGAATTCTAACTCTACATTCAGAAATACCTTCTTCTTGTGCAGTTAATTATTGTGGTAAATATGAAAAATAAAATATTAATATAACATCTTGTTCTCTTTTTCTTGCCAGAAAGCGGATTTTTCCCACAACCAAATTTCTGAAATTTGTGATTTGTCGGCGTATCATGCTCTCACTACACTAATTTTGGATGGTATCCTTTGAATAAGTAAACGGGAAAATTTTAAAAACAATATAAAAATTAAAGACTACATATTCAAGAATTGTATTAGATTACATGGACTAGTACCAGATAAGCAATTTAATAGAGATGTGACTCATTTAAATTGACTAGGAATTGATATTCACAAAATGAGGGCCGGGCGCAGTGGCTCACACTTGTAATCCCAGCACTTTGGGAGGCCGAGGCGGGCGGATCCCGAGGTCAGGAGATTGAGACCACAGTGAAACCCCATCTCTACTAAAAATACAAAAAATAAATTAGCCGGGCGTGGTGGCGGGCACCTGTAGTCCCAGCTACTCGGAGAGGCTGAGGCAGGAGAATGGCGTGAACCCGGGAGGCGGAGTTTGCAGTGAGCCGAGATTGTGCCACTGCACTCCAGCCTAGGGGACAGAGTGAGACTCCGTCTCAAAAAAAAAAAAAAAAAGAGGATAAATATTTTATTTACCAGGAAATGAAACTGTGAGTCAAAACTTGTCAAGAGTATCTTACCCTTGAAAAGCTAAGTAGGATAGTCATTTTTCTGATAAATGTAGGCTTATTCTTACTCTAGAACCATAGAAGAAGTTCTGTTGTAATTAACTCCTTTCTCAGTCGGGTGCGTTGGCTCACACCTGTAATCCTAGCACTTTGGGAGGCCAAGGCAAGTGGCTCATCTGAGGTCAGAAGTTCAAGACCAGCCTGGCCAACATGGCAGAAACCCTGCCTCTACTAAAAATACAAAAATTAGCCAGGTGTGATGGGGTGCGCCTGTAATCCTAGGCTGAGGCACGAGAATTGCTTGAACCTGGGAGGTGGAGGTTGTAGTGAGCCAAGATTGTGCCACTGCACTCCAACCTGGGTAACAGAGTAAGACCCTGTCTCAAAAAAAAAAAAAATTAACTCCTTTCTTCAAATTTGCTGAAACTTGTGCCCTATTTTATATAAATTCAGTATTTGAAAATCTAGATATGGTCATAAGGAAAATTAGTGATTCTTTATTTTACAAAAGAGTTCATGATAAGTTCTCTTTAAGTAGTAAGCTTTTCTAGTGTATTTTAAATATGCTTTCATTTTTTTTTTTTTTTAAAAACAAGTTTTGATTTGATTTGCAACATACCTATTTCATGAGCCAGGCTCCCATGCAAGCAGAGCACCTCCTTTAAAGACAGCAAGCTCCAACTTCTAGAGCCTAAGGGGCTAACTGGAGATCTGTGAGTTTAATGAGCTTGAGTCTCTTCTTCACACCAGAGACTGATGTTTTCTGGGTGGCAGGGGAGCCAGTACCTTCTCTTTCTCAGTAAGTATCTTTCTAGTCACCTGAGGATTTTGGGGGACAGAATGGAGAATGAATTGATTGCCTTGGGTGCCTCATTCAGGGATGTGACAGCAGCTAGTACACACTACATTTGTGATAAGGCTGAGATGAGGGACAACAGAGGGTACATTTTCTTGAAGATGTATCTTGTAAAAGAAAAAAATCTTTAATTCATATATGATGGAAAGCTTGGAACATAGCACCACTCCCTTCAGAACTTGTGTGTGAAAACGAGCAATTAGTGGACATTTAGATGGTGCTTAAATGAGCAAGTTTTCCTGATTATAGCCTAACAGAGAAATTAGAAGGGAGCAATATAACGTGTTTTGTTGACAAACTAAAAGCATACACATTAGCAGCATATCTCTGTAGAACCTTCACTTCATGCTTGACTATCATGTATTTTGAGTTTGCAAAGAGATAGCTGGACAATCTAGAAGCTATCTGGCTCAGACATCCATTTATCTCAGGCTGTGTAGAGTGCTACACAGGAAGACCACAGCAGCAGCATCACCTGGAACTTCATAGAAATGCAGATTCTTGGGCTCCATTGTGGACCTAAGAAATCAGAATCTGCATTTTAATAAGACCCCCCCCCCAAAGCAATTTCAGTGCACATTAAAGCTTAAGAAACACTGGTTGGTCTAGGCCAGGCACGGTGGCTCACGCCTGTGATCCCAGCACTTTGGGAGGCTGAGGTGGGCGGATCACGAGGTCAAGAGATTGAGACCATCCTGGCCAACATGGTGAAACCCTGTCTCTACTAAAAATACAAAAATTAGGCTGGGCGCAGTGGCTCATGCCTGTGATCCCAGCACTTTGGGAGGCTGAAGTGGGCAGATCACGAGGTCAAGAGATTGAGGCCATCCTGGCCAACAGGGTGAAACCCTGTCTCTACTAAAAATACAAAAATTAGGCTGGGCGCAGTGGCTCATGCCTGTGATCCCAGCACTTTGGGAGGCTGAGGTGGGCGGATCACGAGGTCAGGAGATGGAGACCATCCTGGCTAACATGGTGAAACCCCGTCTCTACTAAAAATACAAAAAATTAGCCGGGCGTGGTGGCAGGCACCTGTAGTCCCAGCTACTCAGGAGGCTGAGGCAGGAGAATGGCGTGAACCCGGGAGGCGGAGCTTGCAGTGAGCCGAGATGGTGCCAGAGATGGCGACAGAGTGCGAGACTCTGTCTCAAAAAAAAAAAAAAAAAAAAAAAAAATTAGCTGGGCCTGGTGGCATGTACCTGTAGTCCCAGCTACTCAGGAGGCTGAGGCAAGGGAATCACTTGAACCTGGGAGGTGGAGGTTGCAGTGAGCCGAGATTGCACCACTGCACTCTAGCCTGGTGACAGAGCGAGACTTTGTCTCAAAACAAAAACAAGCAAACCAAAAAAAAAAAAAAAGAAACAACACTGGTTTGTCTAGAAGTCAGCAGCCCCTAAACTCTTGCTAGCCAGAAAGAATTCAGCAATTGGGGTTCCCTGAATGCTGATGGTGCCACGACAGTCTGGAGTTTGTTATGGAGATCTCTTGTCCCCTAGAAAAACATTCTGTGTTTTGGCATGGAATTGTCAAAGAAAACAACTCCACAGTATTTTGGACTCAAAACACAGTTGAAAACATTTCTATCAAGAGAGTCTTAATTTCTATATACATTTAGCTTTCCATGTAAAAACTAAAGTATCGTGACTTTGTAAATGTCAGATATAAGGAAAAAAGGAATTAGCGTTCTTTTTTTTTTTCTTGACATTAGATGTAGCAATTGAGTCTTATCACTAAAGTATAAAAAGCTGTAATTATTACATCAAAACTAATAGAAGTTCAGAACATGGGTATATAATTAGAGTGTAACATGGCACCATTTCTCACCTGCGTTTTAAAAAATGCAAAAACAAACTATCATTCATCAACTATTAATGAAATAAACTTCTTAGATCTCTTGCAGTTTTGAAAAGATAGTAGGATAGTTTTGAAACAGCATGAAATATACTTCTTTCTCTCCTGTTCTGTTTAAGCATATCATATTGTGCATGATACAGGTGGTGAAGTTTTACAAGCTTTTGTGGACAGCAGAAAGCAAAAATATATCTAGATTATAAATTAATCTCTTGAGGAGAAGAAAAACCACAAGATTAGACTGTTTTTGAAAATATTAAAACAGTTTGATTAAAAAGAGAATTTTAAAACTTTTATGCCAGTAAGTTGAAAACTTGGATGAAATACAAAAATTCCTAGAAAAATATTACACATCAGTTTAGAAATAGAAACCCTGAGTAGTCCTGTAAGTATAAAATTAATTTATTATAAATTAAAATAAGCTAAATTTAAAAATTAGAAATCTTTCTACCAAAAAAGCCTAGACCCCAAATTTTCAAAACAGACCTTCCAATAGTGAACAAATACTTTCAAACACTAAAAACAGAAGGCATATTCACAATTCATTTTAATTAGGTTACTTTGATATCTAAGCCTGCCAAGGAGCAATAAGAGAAAGGAAAACAACAGGCTTGTCTCACTCATGATGTAGCTGTAAAAGTCCTAAACAAAATATTAGCAACAGAATCTGACAGTGTATTAAAAAGACCATGTATTACCACCAAATTGGGTTTTTCTCAGGAATGTATGGAGAGTTTAATATTAGAAAATCTATAAACATAATTAACTACATTAATAGATTAAAGGAAATAAACCTTATGATCCAGAGATCTAGAAACTCAGCAGATATAGACAATTTAATAAAATCCAGTTCTCATTCACAATAAAAACTCTCAGTAAACTAATAATAGGGAATTTCCACAAATTCATAGAGGATGTCTACAAAAATATTTGAAACACACTTTATCCTAATTGGGGACATGTTCTAAGCTTTCTCCTTTAAAATTGGGAACAAGTTAGGATGTCTGCCATTGCCACTTCAACCCATCATTATTTTGGAGGTCTTAGCCAACACCATAAAACAAGAGAAAGAAATTAAAGTGTAAAGGTTAGTAAGGAGAACATAAAAGTCATTCTTTGCAAATGACATGTTTATCTATAGAGAATATTAAAAATTTGCTATAAACGACTACAAATAATAGTTTTGAGAATTCAACAGCATGACTAGATATGACTTCAATAAATGGAAATCAGTTGCATTTCTGTATGCCAGAAACAAGCAATTAGAAAACAACTTTAAGAAGAAACACCATTTATAAAAACAACAAAAACAAACTTTATTAAAGATGAATAAGACTTGTGGGGGTAGAGGGACTAACAAAACTCTATTTAAGGGTGTTGAAGACCTAACTAAAGAGAAATATATCTCATGTCCCTGGATAAGAAGATGGGCAAAATAAAAGATGAGAAAAAGAATTTTATGGAAAATAAATCAGAGAAGGCAAATAAACATACGAAGAGATACCAGCCTCATTTGTATTCCAAGAAATGCAACTTAAGACCACATGAGATATTGTATTATATCCATTCAATTGATACAATCAATTTTAAATTTCTTTTTTAATTAAAATTAAATAAAATTTAAAATTAACTGTTTTAATCAAAACAGTTTGATTAAAAAGAGAATTTTAAAACAACTTTTATGCCAGTACAGTTGAAAACTTGGATGAAATACAAAAATTCCTAGAAAAATATTACACATCGGTTTGGAAATAGAAACCCTGAGTAGTCCTATAAGTATAAAATTAATTTATTATAAATTAAAATAAGCTAAATTTAAAAATTAGAAATCTTTCTACCAAAAAAGCCTAGACCCCAAATTTTCAAAACAGACCTTCCAATGGTGAACAAGTTCTTTCAAACACTAAAAACAGAAGGCATATTCACATTTTTTAATTTAATTAAAAAAATTAAATAAAAAATTTCTTAAATTTCTTAAATTAAAATTTAAGAAATCTAAACATACCAAGTGTTGGAGAACTTGTAGATCCAGAAGATCTTTTTACCTTGTTTGTGGGTATGAAATTAGTTCAACCACCATGGAAAACAATTTTATATTGTCATATAAAGTTGAGCATCCAAGTTCACCATGACCTAGTACTTTTATTCCTATATGTGGAAAGTTTAGTATATGTGTACCTGGAGCCTTGTATAAGAATGTTCATAGCAGTATTGCTTGTACTACTAAAAAATTGAAACAGCCCAAACACACATTCATAAGAGAAAGCATAGGTTATGGTATAGTCACACAATAGCATATCATACAGTAGAGAAAATGAATGAAATATATCTACATGCATTTAAGTATAATTTAGGCATAAAACTAAGGGAGGAAGGGAAGAGGAAAGAGACAACTGAGCATAGTTACTATCTCTGGGAAGGAGACACAGGGTAGATTTAAGCTGTTAATTTTCTGCTGATGGGGCTGTGGGGGCACTAGTTTCAAGCATGCTCATTATATTTTTAAAAATAAATAAAATCAGTCAAGCATAGGTCAATGGTGAATCAAGTATTAAACTTAACCCAGCTCTATGTAAAAATTTAAAAATCTGAAAATTCTAAATTAATTTCTTTGAAAATAATTGTTTAAAATAAAAAATCAGTTGAGCTAGTGATACTGACAGTGTAATTGTAGTAGATTATATCAATATCTCAGAATGAATTGTTAACTATAAGATACCAATTTTTTAATTTTATGTTATGCTATTTTGTCTTTCCATATGTGGATAATTGATGATTAATTGATAATTATCCTAAATTGCAATACAATAAGCTTTGCCAAGGTTATGTAAATATATTTATTCTTAAGAAAGAGTGCAGTTTATTCTTTACCTATAAACATTGACTAGTTGTTTATTAGAATTTATTTTATGATGATAGAATAATGGAATTGAAAAATTCATAGAAATTTAATTCCAGACAGAATTTTAGAAATCGTCTAGTGCTAATCACTATTTTATTTTGTGGAAGAGGAACCTGAGACTCCAGAAGGGTCAACAACTTGCCCCAGATTATTTGGTAAATGGTTGAACTGAGACTTCTGAATTCCACTGTTTTTCCCATGTTGCAATTCATTGAGTAATTACAACTTTTGTCACAGAGGCATTTAAACTATGCGTGTTTCTTTTCTTGGAGAGATTCTCTCCTATAGTGAAGAGCATTTTTCACTGGTAAGGTGATATAGATTTTTCAGGACTGGTTTTGATTAAAGCCAACATTGCAGCTCTCTCTACTAAGAGAACTGTGATGGATTTCCTACTATTTGTCAGTAACTGTTTTCTATACACCCAAACCATATTTTATGATTGTAGACAAATGAATAAGAGCAAATACTGAACTAGTGAATAATTCATGTCAAGCATTGTGAACTACTGACAGCATCGTCAAAATGTAAAAATATGTTGTTGGGCTTTTCCCCAGTTGTAAAGTTATTCTTAAGTGCCACAGGGTTCCTTCATTCAGTTTCCCCAAGGATCTACAATTTCACTTTAAAAGACTTATTCACAGAATTGTAAAAGTTTAGAGCTGGAATGCGGTATGGTGATTTTGAGTTCTTTTGAGTTTCTTTCTCCCGATAGTGGTCTTTTAAAATTAAAATATACCTAAGAGGATTAACCCAGTAAGCTAATTCATTGTAATGTGTAGTGATTTATCAGATTATGTTTCTTCTTATCAGGAAGTCCCAAGACCTGTGAAAGAACACGAATAATGTTAGGAGGAAGGGCAAGTAACATTTTGTGAAGGTTCTTAAGAGAATGAGAGATTGGGCAGATAAAGATATTGAAGACCATCTATGAACTCAAAGCTCTGTATGGCCCAGGCCTGCATATTGACTGTTGGCAGTGCCGCCAGGCACACATGAGGTGACTGTGGGAGCAAGTAGAGGAAAAAGCTGTGTGTCACTGTAGAAAGTTCTCTTTACTCAGGAGCCTGATTAATTTAGAGTGTCTGAAATTCCTTGATGTTTAAAGGAGAGTGAAAAGCTGAGAAATAGGAGGAAATAATTTTTCTGGAATGAGCATATTTCTCAACAGAGATGTTCAGGCAACTCCTGCTCCTTTGCCCCAGTGCTGTTAGTGACCGCAGTGGTACCTGCAGAAACCATAGCTATGATTGCAGTGAGCATCTGAATTCCTCCTCCTTTCTGTCCTTGCAGTGCTAATTTCAGAACACATGACTAGCTGTGGGAGTCCAAGCTAGAGAGTAAGCTGGATGTGCCAAGGGAAGTGTGGTTAGCCTCTAATGTCTTAGAAAATTACTGTAGACACAATAAACAAGCTTTCCTTTTTGATTTCTGATATCTCTTGATTATTTCAGGATTCCTGTTTTCTAGTTTTCTGATCCTTGCCTGCTTCCCATGAGAATACTTCCTGAGGCAGATACCCACAAGCAGTGGTTTTATTCTGCCATGATTCAGAGTATCTTCATCTCGGTTGGGGTAGAGCTACCAGGACACTCTAGTGCTCCTAAAATAGGACTTAAACATGATTTCTGTCTCTGCTAAACTGAGACAGATGGCCGTTCAAAGTTTTCCTTGCATAGTTTGTGTTGCCAAAGATTGTCTGCTCCAAGGGTATTTTATTTCATCCATACCTGAGTGAGATAGTTTAATCTCCTATTTCTTATGTTTCATATTCATCTTTTGTTACAATCTGCATCTACAAAGATCTGATCTTTGTTCTAGTTCCAGAACAATTATTTAAGCAGCCCAAAGAAAGTAGAACCAGAAAGGACAGTATTTGCGAACATAAACATCTGTTTGTAGGGCTATTCTGGCAGGAAGCTTTATGGTAACAGATTTAAAAATGCATATTGACCACAAACAGAGCTATACTTCAGTCCAAGGATTGAAACTGAAACCACTGAGGAAAACCCAAGAATTTCTGGTACATTTTACATTTTTGTCTAGTTTCCTTATTTACCTCTTTCTCTGGCCTAGGTATTTTCAGGCTTAATCCCAGCCTTGAATTTTCCATTTCTGTGCTATTGGCCAAGAGGTAGAGGACGTGCTTCCTTGGCTTCATGTAATGTAATTTGATAATGATGTCAATGCCTTATAATTGTGAAATGATTTATGGTTTGTTGCTCATTCACACCCATTTTCTAATTTTTTTCTCATGACCTAACTTTTGGCCTTAATGGCCACCTGATATTATCCCTACTTTAAATGAAAAATCTACTAAGTAGTAGGGTTGGGATAATTACAAATAATTATGGAGGCAAAATGTTTTTGTGATATTTATAACTTCTTCCTTCTCTTTTTAAAAAATTCTTTGTTTCTCTGATTAACGGAAGGAGATAGCTGGAGATTAGAAGATGACCAGGAGAGGCTTTGAGGAAGAAATGGTTTGTCTAGAATATATACTAAGAAGTGGAATGGCTGTGACATATCTACAGTTATGATAGACATTGCAAAATTGCCTCTAAAGTGGCTATATCATAATGAACTCTCTCAGTAGTATAAAAGTATCTGTTATTCAGAAGCTTTTACTTTAAAATGTTTGCCAAGCTGATGGGTAAAGAATGGCAGCTTATCTTAATTTACATTCTCCTGACTACAGGTGAGACAGAATGTCTTTTCATATGTTTATTAGCCACTTGGATTCACTCTTTTGGAAATTACCTGGGCATATTCATTGTCCATTTTTTATTGGGTTGTTTTTTTCTATTGATTTATTGTCATTTTTAATGTATTCTGGGTAGAATCTTTTGTCTGCTAATATATATTGTGAATATGTTCTCCTAGACTATCATTTTCACTTATTGGTGCATTTAAAAAGTAATAGTAAGAAAATAAATAGTAAGAAAATAAGTGTTATATGTCAAAAAGAAATACTTAAGATATTGATTTAATTAATGTGAATGTTAAAAAAATAAGAAAAAAAGTGGGATTTGGAGTTGTCTTGAAGAATGGGTATGGTTTACAAAGAAGTAGGAAAAAAAGTTCTTGGTACATTCCAGAACTATCGAGAAATTGACCTGGCAGAAATAGGGAATTCTCATTGGATGATAATGTGGATGAAACTGGATAAATAAGTTTTGCTTATAGTGAAGAGCCTTAGATGGCAGAGTGAGGAATCTGGAATTCTATGAGAATTTTTTAATTGAAACATGATATTGATATTCAATCAATATTTTTAAAAAATTAATCTGCCTACAGTGTGTAGAGTGACTTTAGGGCAGGAAGTAATGGATATTAGTGTAACTATTGATGTTAAAGTTGAGTTAAGTTGGCAGAGGAGTGAATAAAAAAGAAAATCATTAAAGAGATACTTTAGGGCAAAAAAATGGCAGGTCTTGGTGATTGGATGCCTCACAGATTATGAGTGGCTGAGAAATGGAGATGTCATGGGTTACTTGAGAGGAAAAACTGAGCTTTGATGGGGAAATGACATTAAATCCTGGAAATTGGTCAAAGAGATTGAGAACAGAGAGAGCCGAACAGAATTAATGACTTTGAGATTGTAGTGTTAGGTGACTACAAGATGGAACACAGAAGGTAAGCTAAAATTTTCACAATAAATGGAACTTAACAGATGAAGAAAGTAAGGCAGAGTTTAAGCCTCATTGATTTTACAGAGAGAATGGAGGTCAATGCAGACGGAAAGAAAGGGCTGTTCCTTTCTATAACAGGGTATTGGTCTTTGGACCACTCACTTGCTACAGAGGACATCTCCCAGGCTCTTAGCCCAGTTATGAAGACAATAATGCTTGGTGCATGTTACCGCTGCAGGGCGATCTGGTAGTCAGAAGTTCTGCCTGTGGGAACACACATGAGTGTCTCATGGAAACTTAACTGATCAAGGGAAAACACACTGCCAATGAGGCAGCTATGAACCACGGTGATTTTTCTTTCCGTACTTATTAAATGAGTCAAATACAACCCAGCACACTCAAAAGCTATGCCTTTTTTTTTTTAGGACTGAGTCTCGCTCTGTCACAGTGGTGCGATCTCGGCTCACTGCAAGCTCTGCCTCCCAGGGTTCAGCCGTTCTCCTGCCTCAGCCTCCCAAGTAGCTGGGACTATAGGTGTCTGCCACCACGCCTGGCTAATTTTTTGTGTTTTTAGTAGAGACGGGGTTTCACCGTGTTAGCCAGGATGGTCTCCATCTCCTGACCTCGTGATCTTCCCACCTCGACCTCCCAAAGTGTTGGGATTACAGGCATGAGCCACCGCGCCCGGCCGCTATGCCTTTTTAAAAGAAAAATTGTGTAAAATATGACATGTTCTGTACGGAAAAATATATTTCAGGATTAATACTCATCCTATATTGGGCATATAATTATTCTTTTTTTTTTTTTTTTTAGATGGTGTCTTGCTCTTTTGCCCAGGCAGGACTGCAGGGCGATCTCTGCTCTTTTGCCCAGGCAGGACTGCAGGGCGATCTCGGCTCACTGCAAGCTCCACCTCCCAGGTTCACGCCATTCTCTTGCCGCAGCCTCCTGAGTAGCTGGAACTGCAGGCACCCGCCACCATGCCCAGCTAATTTTTTGTATTTTTAGTAGAGACGGGGTTTCACCGTGTTAGCCAAGATGGTCTAATTATTCTTTATTTAAGCTGCGATCTGCTTTGTCTAGTGATGATTTAACACTGATTCTTTTTTTCTTCCAAATGCTTTTAATAACATTTTCCTTAAACGTAGTCGTGGTGTATAGGCAATGAGATAGAAGAAATCAGTGGACTAGAGATGTGCAACAATCTAACTCACCTTAGTTTGGCCAACAACAAGATCACGACAATTAATGGCTTAAACAAGTTACCAATCAAAATACTTTGTCTGGTGAGTCTAACAAAATGCCATTCTTTATAGAAGTAGTAGTTAATATTTCTAATAACTACATGAATTATGACTACTTAGGATTCAAATATATAAACAGCAAATTCCTTCATGAAATGTTATTGTCTTCAGTTTTGTTTGCTCCTTTCTTTACCATTTGCGTGTGTGTGTGTGTGGTTGTATGAGAGAGAGAAATATTTCATGCTAAAGTAAAATGATTTGCTAATTTGTTATCCAAATTCAATATTTTAAGTGATTGGCTTTTTTATACTGGGAAAGAAAGGTATACTTTTAGCATGTATTTAAAAATATTTTTTATAATATCTTACTGGTGAAAATAACATTTAAGGATACTTAAGCATAATATTTATTGCTGTTAACACTTTAACTGCTTTCAAATGAACCACAGGATGTTTTCTGGGCACTGAATTTTGACAGTCCTTTTATTTTAACATGTGTGTGTTAGTCTTCCACTCTAGAAAATCAAAAACAGTGCTAAGAATAAATGAACAATTCCAATCAAAGTTTAAATTTGATTATTTTTTCCCACAGAGAGCACTCTTTCAAAGCTGTGTGACCTGCTGTGTGACTATGACTCAATTTACAGAAATTCAGCAGGATTCTAATAGTCCCAAACATATACACAGTATTTTTGAAATAACAGGATAGCTCCCTAACTTGGGGGTCTACAGTATTATCTGTGAAATATCCAGGATTCTTTCTTCTCCTTCCTCCTACTTCTTACCCTCTTGGATGGCTTTGCTGTTCTTCATTACATCTATCATGGGGTCGGCGGGTGCGATTTCAAGCCATGAGGCTTGTAGCTTGTAGATTTCTTACAAGAACTATCCCACAGGGGGTTGTTGAAACTGTTGCCTGAAATGACATCTTGGGCCATGCACTGCAACTCATGCCTGTAATCGCAGCACTTTGGGAGGCTGAGGTGGGAGGATCACTTGAGTCCGGGAGTTCGAGACCAGCCTGGGCAACATAGCCAGACCCTGTCTCTACAAAAAATAAACAATTCACTGGGCATGGTGATGCAAGCCTGTAGTCCCAGCTACTTAGGAGGCTGAAGTGGGAGAATCACTTGAGCCCAGGAGGTCAAGGCTGCAGTGAGTCACGATCATGTCACTGCACTGCAGCCTGGGCAACAGAGTAAGACACTGCCTCAGAAAAAAAAAAAAGAAAGAAATGACTTCTTGGATTATCTGCTGATTTTTGACATATACAATATACTATTTCTGTCTTATTTAACCATAGATCACTGAAGATTGGCTGTGTGTTAATTTTTCTTTCCCTTAGCTTAGAGCTCGAAGTGCTTTCTTAAAACTCTTCCAGGCTGGGCGTGGTGGCTCACGCCCTGTAATCCCAGCACTTTGGGAGGCTAAGGTGGGTCAATCACGAGGTCAGGAGTTCAAGACCAGCCTGGCCAAGATGGTGAAACTCCGTCTCTACTAAAAATACACAAATTAGCTAGGTGCGGTGGCGGGCCCCTGTCATCCCAGCTACTCGGGAGGCTGAGGCAGAAGAATTGCTTAAACTCAGGAGGCGGAGGTTGCAGTGAGCCAAGATCGTGCCACTGAACTCCAGTCTGGGTGACAGAGCGAGACTCCGTCTCAAAAAAACAAAACAAAACAAACCAAACAAACAAAAAAAACACAAACTAAACCTCTTCCATTCCTGCAGTGAGTTAGGTCAGGATAAAGTACTGGCATCCCAGTACTGAGGATGAACCTGAGGGTTTAATAATTTTCCTGATCTTTCATGTTTTCCGCCCATGAAGGCATGTGAGCAAAACAGAAATGAAAGTGAATTTGATAAATTAGATTGAAAATGTTTAAGTTAGAAAAGAAAGTCACATTTTAAAATTATGACAATCTGAAGGATTTTTAGCAGCCGGTATGCTTCATTTTGTGGTCTGTTAGAATCTTGTTCTTTTCTTTACATATCTTCTCTGTATTGATGTTCCCATTCATTTAAAGTGGAGCATGGTAAATAGAAAAAGATATAGGGGTGTGCTTAAGGGAATGAGAATGAACTCATTATTAAGAATAATAATATGTAGATTTTCATCCTAAGAGTGTGTTTCAATTACAAAATAAATAATCCATGTTGATAGTTCTGTCTCAGGTAGCTTTTAGGAAAAGGATAGAATACTTCTGTTTTCTTAGATTTGATGGATTGTTCCCAATCTCTGCCCTCATCACCCAAGATCAACTAGAATACACAGAATATACTGTCATTCATTTTTCTTAATTTTTTGAGAATAGAAAGGTTTTCTTTTCCAAAGTTTAATAAAATCTATACAATTTGTTTCAATAGTTTTTAGTACTTCTATTTTTAATTCATGGAATCAGGAAACCAGTAGCTTTAGTTGCTATTGAAAATAATTTACATTACAATTTAGAGAAAGAAGAAGAATTCACTGTAGAAACCAACTGTTAATTCTCAAACATCAACTTTTATGATAAATATAAAGGGAAAAATGTGGTTCACTAATGGGTTCTGTCACCCAGCTTCTTAGCAAGTAATGACAATGCATTCCAAACTTTAAAATTCATTTTGTCACAGTAAATGCTGCCTGTTTTTTTCTTCCAAAATTGGTTGGTTAAGAATGTTTCTAATTTCATTTATTCAAGAAAGTGGCTTTATTCTAAAAGTCTTTTCCCAACTAATCATTATGAAACAAGCAGGAAGAACTGTTTGTGCAGAAGCTGGATGTCCCCTTTTAGGAGAGATGCATTGGTTTTTCAGCATTGGATGAAGAGTTTAACTAGATAGCTTTCAATTCAGAAATTCTGTGATTCTAAATTTTTTTCAGTTCTGGTTTCTTTTATGACCATCAGCTATCTAATTAAACTTGTCTATGCCTCACTCTTCTCATGTCATCTACCACTTTGAAAGCCATTAGAGATACTGTCGGAAGAATTACAGTCTATCTACCACACCTAAGGGACTTCAAAATTCTTTGGGAAGAAGTGTATTAAGAAGAATTACAGTCTATCTACCACATCTAAAGCATTTCAGAGTTCTTTAGGAAGAAATACATTGTATATAAATTTGATATATGGGGATATTTGGAATAGGCTATTGGGGTCTTATTGCAGTGTGTTAATTAATATGGATATGACTTTAAGTTTGGTGTAGTTTTTTTCTTTCCCTTTTCTATTATACTTTATATAACTTTTTTGAACTCTGGACAGAAGGAAATTTGATTTTACTTTGGCAAATGGATTATGGGTATTTTTTTTCTATTATGATATTTTTCAAACATATATAAAAATTAAAGGAATACTATGATAAACCCTTGTGTGCTATCACTTAGCTTTGTAGATTATCGACATTCTATTAACATGTTTTTAAAAGCCATAGAATTATACTAATGAATACAAATCTTGCTCATTATTGAAATGAAATTTTATTTTAAAAATAGGATGAAAATGAGCTCTTGCTATCAAATGCACCAGGAAACGTGTCCCAGGGAAAATATAGAGGGAAGAAAGTTATTGTTATTCTTTTTTTTTTTTGAGACGGAGTCTCACTCTGTCACCCAGGCTGGAGTGCAGTGGCGCGATCTTGGCTCACTGCAAGCTCCGCCTCCCGGGTTCACGCCATTCTCCTGCCTCAACATCCTAAGTAGCTGGGACTACAGGCGCCCACCACCATGCCTGGCTAATTTTTTGTATTTTTTAGTAGAGACGGAGTTTCACCCGTGTTAGCCAGGATGGTCTCGATCTCCTGACCTCGTGATCTGCCCGCCTCGGCCTCCCAAAGTGCTGGGATTACAGGTGTGAGCCACCGTGCCTGGCCGAGAATTATTGTTATTCTTACTTGTTGTTATGGGTATATGGAGATTGAGGAAGAAGACAACATTTCAGTCTTAAATCTTTGTTTTATTCTCATTATTGAAGAAGATGCTTTTGTGTGAATTATTGAAAAACTTGGTTTGGTTATGTACTGTTGCATAACAAGCCACCCCAGTTGTAGTGACTTGGAGAAATAACCATTGTATTAACTAACAATTCTGCAATCTGAGCTAGGCTCAGCTGGGAGGTTCTTCCACTGGGCTTGCTGCATTTAGCCGGCATCTTGGCTGGGGGCTTGGCTCAGTTGAGAGGCTGGGATGACTAGGTTTTTTCTCTCTATTTAGTGTCAGGGTGTCTCCCCATGTGACATTTCCTTTTCCATATAACCTCTCCACAAGTTCTCTCCAACACAGTAGCTGCAGTTCTTATGTGGTAGCTCAGTACTTCTGAGACACAAAAGCAGAAGCTGCCAGGCCTTCTTAAGTCTTAGGCTTAGAAACTGGCATACTTCTACCATATTATTTGGTGAAGCTAAGTCGTAGGTCCAGCCTAGGTTTAAGAGCAGGGGACTACGGCCAGGTGCAGTGGCTTACGCCTCTAATCCCAGCACTTTGGGAGGCCGAGGTGGGTGGATCACTTGAGGTTAGGAGTTTAAGACCAGCCTGGCCAACATGGTGAAACCCCATCTCTACTAAAAATACAAAAATTAGCCAGGCATAGTGATGCACCCCTGTAGTCCCAGCTACTTGGGAGGCTGAAGCAGCAGAATCACTTGAACCCCAGAGGCGGAGGTTGCAGTGAGCCGAGATCGTGCCACTGCACTCCAGCCTGGACTACAAAGCCAGACTCCTCAAAAAAAAAAAAAAAAAAGAGTGGGTGGAACTGCACAAGGGCAGGAATAACTGGGGGCATGGCTCATTGGAGAACACTAAGATAACAGACTACTAGCACCCTCACCATATGAGTGATTATATTTAGGGTGTTTCTGAAAACAAAATGTATGTGGGGATTATAATAGTCAAGTGGCTTACTTGTGATGATGTGAAAGAATTACATTAAATTTATATTTCTAGTGATATATCTGAAGTTATGCTGTCATTACATTTAGGTGTGCAATGTTAAAAGCTTATATTACCTGCCTTTTTCTTTCTTACTGATTTGAATACTCATCTTGCTTTAACTTTAATGAAAATATTATATTCTGAGTTTTCCAGCTGAAAAACTGGAACTTCTTTCTGGGGTATGTGTATGTGTTTAGAGAGGTGAATGATGGAAATGGGATGGAGGGAAGGACAAGAATGCCTACTGATTTCTTTTAGAGAGATTTGGGTCAGTATCCAAAATGAAAACTTGCCATTACAACTTTTCTTTGAGAGGTCTTTGAGACATTAAATATATTTTTTTCTATTTTAGAGCAATAACCAGATTGAGACGATCACAGGTTTGGAGGATCTGAAAGCCCTGCAGAACCTCGATCTGTCCCACAATCAGATAAGCAGCCTCCAAGGCTTAGAGAATCATGACCTCCTGGAAGTGATCAACCTGGAGGATAATAAGGTAGTGTTGTACTTCACATGTCTTGGTTTCAGTGTTGGCATAAGAGGACATATTAGAGACTTAGCACAGACCCTTCATTTTTGGTTTCTCAAGGGCGGACACATTAAATGTCAGCTTAGAAATATTGTTCTAGTAAAATTCCTGGAGTAGTTGCAGAAGGATTGTTTTTAAAATATACTTAAAATCTTAATTATTGAAAATGTGATGATTCCTAATTACATTGTTTTTAAGGTTTAAACTGCAACCACGTGTGGATGATTTTCTAAAGGATACATGTTCATGCAAAATTTTGTGTAGAAAGATGGCAGTAGGAATGTCTGAAATATCAGAGTAAGGAGGTTGGAGATATAAGAATAGCCATTGGCTGGTGTTGCTCCATGTCTGCCATTTAAAGAAAAGTCTAGGGTCATGATGAGGGAAGTGTTGGGAAGATGTTGGTCAAAGGATACAACATTTTGGTTACATAAGGAGTTTGTTCCAGAGATCGATTGTACAACATGGTGATTACAGTTAATAAAAATATATTGTGTTTTTCCATGCAGAGAGAGTAGATTTTAAACATTTTTACCACAAAAATGATTACTTTGTGATGTAACACATTTCTTAAATAGCTAGATTTAGCCATCCTACAATGTAACATGATGATTTGATGAATTTCAAGTCATCATGTTGTACACAGTAAGTACATATAATTTTATCTGTCAATTTAAAAATATTAAAAAGTTTTTAAAATGCAAATACCCTAGGAAAGGCTTAAACCCTTAAAAATCAAGAGAAGAGGCACAGGAAGGGAGTTCTTATACATCAATGTGCATGGTGGGTTGGGGACTGGGTTTATTCAGATTTTCAGGTCTGGCTTAATAATGCACACTTTACTTCAAAAATCACAGAAACTGGCTTTCACTCTTAATTGCATTTTATTTTTAATAAAGCATTTGTGTTCCTAATCATGGTGTATTAAGTTGGTAACTTTAGCAAACTTCTTATGCTGTAAGGTCTACAAAGTTATTTTATTTATATCGAATACTTTATCACATTTTTGGGAGAATGCTTTCATAAGGAAGTTGAATGTTTATTTCTTCTTGAAAATGAAAAATTGGGCTGAGCCTGAAAGGGACAGTTGGTGCCAACTCAAGAGAGCTGGGGTGTTGTGGGGATCTTGCTGTGTTCTGCTGTGGTGGTGCTTGTCAGTTTTGTGTGATGAGCCTTTTTTCCAACAGACTTCCCTCATCTGTTAGGTTGCTAAGAATCAAGAAAAGTCAGTTATTAGTCCTCGGAACAGATGAGTTTTCAATCACAGACAAAACTGTTCATTTTCATTCTCCTTGACTTGTATATTAAGTTGTTTTGGCAACTTCTGCAGTTAATTCTGGTGGACAACCTTTGTTCACTGTACCACGTGTCTTAGGAAGTCCACACAATCTCCATCTCATGTGGTTTTAGTGTCCTTTTCATGCATTTGCCATTGAAGACTGATTTTTAGAAAATTTATTACTTAAAATGATTTTCACATATATACAACGGCTGGTGAAAAGGTGGAAAGCTCTCATTAAGTCTCAACTCAATGCATCTCAGGATTTAGGAAAAGGAGTAACAGTAATGATAATAATAACAATTCCGGTCATAAAATATTCTAGAGATATTTGTTGAATACTTACGCACCAGGCACTTTCCTAAGTACTTTATCTCATTTAATCCTCATTATAACCCTATTATTATTGTCATTTTACAGATGAAGAAACAGGGGCAGAAAGAGGTTAAGTAACTTGCCCAAAGTCATATATCCAGCGAATAGCAGAGCCAGGCTGCAAATGGAGAATGGTTTGCCTCCGGTTTCAATGTTCTTAACCTCTGCAGGGTGATATAGTGCATAAAATACTAATGGGCCTCCCTTCTGAAAGGGCCTGTTGTAATGCCCCAATACAGTGCTTTCTCGGTGAAACGTCACGTGAGCCACAGATGTAATGTAAAATTCTCCAGTAGCCACAGTAAAAAGGTGCAAAGAAACAGGTGACATTAATTTTAATAATGCATTTTACTTAACCCAGTAGATCCAAAATGTTGTCATTTCAACATGTAATCTACATACAAACTTATTGATGAGATATTTAACCTTCTGTTGTTTCATACTAAGTTTCTGACATCTGGTGTGTGTTTTACACTTAAAGTATGTCTCAATTCATCCTGGCCATATTTTAAGGGCTGGGCAGCTGCATGTGGCTAGTAATTACCATATGGGACAGCACAGATCTAGAAATAGCTCATAAATAGTATGTCGTTCTCTTCCATTTCAAGAGGCTTTTCAAATTGTATTTGACAAACTTTAAAGAAAAAAGAGGAGTATCATCACGTGAAGAAAGGAGTTTATAATTTTCAAATGTTAAAGAGGCTCCATTAAAAAAAAGTGGCCACGGGTCCTAAAGGGGTATCCTTTGGCACCCATGAGCTCTGTAACAATCACCTAATTCCCCGGCTCTCCCCTGGGCAGGTTGAGGAGCAACCCGCAGTACTTTGAAATATTCTTTGAGCCTTCAGGAGAGTTCCTCAGAGAACTCTCCAGGACTACTGAGAATACTGTGTATCGGGGTGAAAAATTTATCATTTAGCAGAATAATAACCTAGCTTCTGCTTCTCATATGATTAATCTGACGTTAAGAATATTGTTTTATTGGTAGCACTTCATCAGTATTATGTACTTGGTTTTAGCGACTGAAACATTGTAGCGCCCACATGTGATCATCTGAACATCTTTTTAAGGCCACTTGAGAATGTTTACCATCAGCTGGGGATTTGGAGACCTTAGTTACCCTCTACTCTGTAGTCTTGTTAGATTTTACATCATTTCTAGCATTTAAAACATATCCCAAGCTGTTAGCTCTTTTATAACCTCAGTCCTTTCTTCTAGAAGCAAGAGATCAGTCTGGGAGTGACTTAGAAAAATGCTGTCTCTAAGTCTCAGTGTCGTTATGTCACACTGTTGGTTCCCAATTACTTTTCTGAATTTTTGTGAGGATTCACAAGGTAATACTCATAAGGCAATGGAAGCATGGAGAGAACCTGAATCCTGAGTAATAACAGTGCTCCTGCCAGAGCTCTGTCTCTTCGTTCTTTGCAGTGCTCTGGCTTTCCTTCGAAATCACTCTCCTTGAATGCTGACGGGGACAATGGCAGCTGAAGACCATTATTCCACTCTATTTTTGCGATGCTTTGTATAGGCAGAACATTCTTTGCCGAGGACTCCTTGCTTCTTGTTGTTCAAAGACAGATGCCATTTAATGTCCCCGGCAAGCAATGTGCATTACCCCCCTCTTCGTTGAACCTTGGCTCACACTTCTCTTCACATATGTGAGCAAAAGGAACTTTGGGGACATTAAACCCAATTGGGCTTCTAAGTGAATTTTATTTCTCTCTGGATTTAAGTTTGTTAGGTTAGGCCTGTAATGAGAAGGGTTGGACAGGGTGAGTCCTTGGGGCCTCCAGGGGCTGACAACATTGATGCAGAGGTATGCCATTGATGCTAGCATCATCAGATCTCCTGCTAAAGTCAATCTCCATTCCACCTGGCCAACATACCCCTGCCCTGGGATGCAAACAGGAGGGAGGCCCCCTTGGAGGTCTTTGGCCTCCTTACACCCAAAGGTGATGCCCAAGGCAGGATACCCTGATCTGCTCAGCAACTGCTCTCTGGATAGTCTTGGCTCTCTGCAGAGAGTGCTGATGGGTACACACTTTAAGTCCAGGTTTTGATGCTGCTTCATCACTTTTACAAACAATTTTTGAACTCTCAGACCAAGGTAATGTGACTTTCCCCTTTTCCCCGACCCCTTTCTTAATGCCTATATCACGGTGATGGACTTGGCCTGCTTCCTGGTGCCCTGGCTCCATGATGGTGGGGTCAGCAGGGATAGTTGCCCTTTGCCTGCTTTAGCACTGGCTCACTGAGTAGAGTGCCAGCTGTTGAACAGGAGACCGCAGGTTCCACGCCATCTGACTTGGTTAGTTCAGCTACGCAGGACTGGCTGTCAGTGGCCAGTTTATGTGACTGAGGATGGAGACCAGCACTCTTAGGGGCAGCTGGTGGGGCGCAGTGCTCCCTTGCAGAAGGGGTGGGAATGTGAAGTCAGCCATTTTCTTCTGATCCTCGTGCAGATCCAGCATATTTCCACCTCTGGAGCTTCGTAACATCGGGTGTCTCTGCTGGAAGCTTTCCCCACATCTTGAAAAAAATTCACTTCATTTCATTTAAGCCTCTGGCAAACTCTCAGAAAAAAGGCCTCTGACCCCCTCTGGCCTTTCCAGCACCCTCTCCCTGTTTTCTTTATCCCTTTACACTGTTTAATTTATCATTAGTACTTACTATTACCTGAGGTTATGTCATATTGCATATTCTAGTTTCACATCTGTTAAGAGTTCACTGGCTTTCCAACTAGAATGTTAGCTTCATGAGCTCAGGGACTTTATCTTGTTCACTTTGAGCAATGCCTGGCTCAGAGATGGCACTGAAGAAGATTTGTTGTCTTGGCCAGGCATGGTGACTCACATCTGTATTCTTGGAGTTTTGAGAGGCCAAGGTAGGCTGATCACTTGAGGCCAGGAGTTTGAGACCAGCCTAGGCAACATAGCAAGACTCCCATCTCTTCCAAAAATAATAATAATAAAAAAAAGCTGGGCATGGTGACGTGTGCCTGTAGTCCCAGCTACTTGGGAGGTTGAGGCAGGAGGATGGCCTGAGTCTAGGAGTTTGAAGCTGCAGTAAGCTATTATCACACCACTGCACTATAGCCTGGGCAACATCACGAGACCCCCATCTCTTAAAAAAAAAACAAAGAATATTTGTTGACTGAATGCAGGACCCTCAGGAGCTCTCAGGAATATCCAGATTTGCCTCCCTTCTATCAAGTGCTTGGTTGATGTTTGAGCTGCATGGGAAGAGATTCTGGAATGATTATGTATAAGAAGTGAGGCTTGACTGTCTTCCTACAGGGCAGAGAAGGGAGATGTTGACTGGAGATCAGAGGAAGGGCTTGAGCTGAGAGGACAAGGGCCTTCAATCAGGTAGCAGTAGTAAGAAAGGGGAAGGAAGGCTGGGGTCTAGAGGTATTTCTGAGGAAGAATTACTAGGGCAGATTGGAGGTGGTGGATGAGGAAGAAGATGTTGCGGAGGATGACTCCTGGGTTTGCAGCTCAGGTGACTCAGGTGACTGGATGACAGTGCTGCCATCCAGCCTTCTTACTTTCATCCAGAACCCCTGGTGCATGGTTCTTTATCTTGTCCTAAACCTTAGAGGCAGAGTGTCCCATTCCAACAGCAGGGTGGGACATGCTGTGCCAGCTCTCTGTGACAGAAGGCAAGCCCTGGCCGTGGAGCCACTTCTCTTGGAAGCTAATCCTTACTACATGTAGCAGGTGGAATTGT
Source organism: Hylobates moloch (assembly GCF_009828535.3). NCBI lineage: Eukaryota > Metazoa > Chordata > Mammalia > Primates > Hylobatidae > Hylobates > Hylobates moloch. Next base: position 215,123,921 of record NW_026652276.1, read on the forward strand.
GTGCCCCTCCTCTCCAAAAAGCCTACCCCCAGGAAACTGTGAATGTCTCCTCATGTGGAAAAGGGGTCTTTGCAGATGTAATCAAGTTCAGGATCTAAAGAGAAGGACATCCTGGATGTGGGGTGGCCCTAAACCCAATGCCCTGATAAGAGGCTGAAGGGAAGAAGACCCATACACACACAGAAGGCCATGAGAAGACCCAGGCGAAGATGGGGCAGAGATTAGAGTTATGTTGCCGCAAGCCAAGCAAGGTCTGGAGTTACTGGAAGCTGGAGAAGGTAGGGAAGGGTTCTCCTCTAGAACCTTCTGAGAGAGCACAGGACTGCTGACACCTTGATTTCAGACTGCTGGTCTCCAGAACTGTGGAAGGAAGAAATTTCTGTTGTTTTGGACCTCCAGGTTTGTGGTAGTTTGTTATGGAAACCCTAGAAAACTTATATATCAAGTGAAACTGTATGTCTGGGGAATAGAGTGTGAGGTCTGAAAGTTATTCTTCACTATGGTCTTTTGTAATTTCTGCTTTTTATGTTTTATTGAAGAAATTTCTCTATACCCTAAGGTTTTAAATATTCTTATATATTTTCTTATAATTTCAAGTTTTGTTTTTCCATATTTAGTCTTTAATCCAATTGGGATTTACTTTTGTGGGTAGTGTGAGGTGGGCATCTAGTTCCCAGGTAGGAAACAAATTGTCCCAACATTTCAGAATTCTGATTAATACTTGTAAAATATTCTATTGAATGGATATGTCAGGATTTACTGAGTCATTTACTTATTGAAATTTATGTTTAAAATTTGTTGCAGTATATATTCTTATTTATAAATATTTAAGTATATTTTAAATTATTTACTTAGGATAGATTCTTGGAAATACGTTTCATTACTGGATGTAGGCATTTTCAAGACTCTTACTATATTTCATAAAGGTTCATACTAATTAATATCCTACCAGCAGTATATGAAGTTAGAATACTATATTATAAGCACATCTTACTACACCTTTGTGAGCAAATGTCTTATAAAAATTATGTCACTCTGGTAGAGAAAAACAGTATTTTGCATTATTTTGTATAAAAATTTTTGATTACCCATGAGGTTAAACATTTTTTTGACCTGTTTGTTAGACACTTAGTTTTCTTTTTAGAAATTGTCTATTCATGCCCTTGACTATCATTTATTTTATCATTCTTCTGCTTTTCATTGTACTCATTGTACTTTTGGTACACATTTGAAAGTAATTTATGAAGTCTATCAATATTTTTCTTTGTGTCTTCCTTTATTATTTTTAAAATTTTTATGAAGTCTTTCTCTGTTCTGAAATCTGTTAGGTGTTTACCTAAACTTTTTTCCCCTGGTTTCTTTTATTACCTTTCAACTCTTAATCCATATTCATTTTATGGTACAATTGAAACAAAAGTTTTAATTTATAGAAGGAATCGGATCTAGTGTTCAATAGCACAATGGGGTGACTATAGTTAATAATATTTTACTGTATATTTCAAAATAACTAAAAGAGTAGAATTGTCACATTTCTAACACAAAGAAATAATAAATGCTTGAGGTGATGGATACCCCAGTTACCCTGATTTGATCATTACATATTGTATGCTTGTATCAAAATATCACATTTACCCCATAAATATGTACAACTCTTCTGTATCCACAATAACTAAAAATGTAAAAAATTAATTTACTTTTTCCAATATCTAATAGTAATATAATGATAACAACTATCATTTATTGAGAACTCATTATCTCCTCAGCCTTGTGCTAACCAATTCCCATTCATTAACTCATTTAAAAAATAGTTTCATTGAATAATACTAATTTTCTCACTGATACAGAAATAAATACTTTCTGAAGTATTTATTCTGTTCCATTGATCTGTCTGTTGATTCTTATTCCAGTAATGCACTTACCATCATCATCAACTAGTTGATAGATCCTCACAGTTTGAAAAATATTTGTGGTTCATCTTTTAAATATACACCATTCTTATTTCTCTTAAGATTCTACTAAGATACAGAAAACTTAAATAAAACTATTTGTCTTTAGTTTAGTGGAGAATTCAGGCCTGCTGCAACCCAAGTTCTAACCCTGGCCAAATTCAGGAAGTCAAGCAATCTTTTTTTTTTTTTTCTTTTTCCCCCTTCTTAAAATTGTAAAACAAAACCAATAAAGAAAAGATCTGTTTCTGAAGTATTTATTCTGTTCCATTGATCCATCTGTTGATTCTTATTCCAGTGATGTACTTACCATCATCATCAACTATTTGATGGGTTCCCTGCAGTTTGAAAAATATTTTTCTGCACAGATTTGTGTTTAAATGTGGCAGTGAAAAAAATTTTAATGGTTCTACCCAATTGTTTTCTAAGAAGACAAATATATACATATGTGTGTATATAGAACATATATTTATATGTACTTATATATTTTTATATATTCACATATAGAAATATATATTCATATATATAAATTATATATATATATAAATTTTTTTTAAAGAGAAGACTTTAGTAGTTCCCTTTAGATCTCGATGGTGATGCTTAGAGACTATGGCCTTGAGGGAAACGGTAAAAGAAGAAAAGAAGAGGAAGTCAACATGCTTTGGGGGTGGGGGTGTGGACTATCGTCAATAGGGGCAAAGGAGGTGAGAGAATGTGCTGGACTGGAGTCTAGGGATCAACTGTGCTGAGATGACATTCTTGGCAGCAGATGGCTGAACTTCCCTAGGAATATAACATTTCTGGCAGTATTTCACTGGAAGCTCTTGGGGGTGCTGTTGTCTCTACTCCTGCTGTAAAAGTCTGTTATGCACACAGCCCTGGGTTTGTGGCCTTTGCTGAGAAAAGATGTGAGGGTGGAGTCCTCGGGGTAGGTTGTGCAGGAGAGGGAGGGTGCATGCAGGGCAAGCAGTATCTGTGGCACTTCGCCAATTCAGTAGACGTGGAGAGGTGAAGCCAGGCCACCCCATACCTTCTCCCCTGTCACCTCATCCTACCTGTGGAAGGCCAGGAAGGGAAGATGGGTCCCTTTCATTTGACTCTCAGAAAACCAACTGATCCCAGCTGACATCTTGTGGTAATATAATTTTGTATATTCCATGATCACTGTGTTCATGGTGTTTGTAACATGTCAAGGAGATCTTTCCATGTCAATCACTGTAAATATCACTATCTTCTAAAATGAGCGTGTAGTGTTCCTACTATAGGACTGTACTATTACCCATTTAATTACAGGATCATGGTGTTCTTAGGAATTCATACTTTTTTTTTTTACTTTTACTAATAATGTTAGACTGAATGTTCTTGTATCTAATTTTTTTACAAAAAATTAGAATATAGAATATTTCACATATAGAAATTATGTAATATATATACATTTTTTTTAAAGAAAAGACTTTAGTAGTTCCCTTTAGATCCAGATAGTGATGCTTAGAGACTATGGCCTTGAGGGAAATCTAATTTTTTACCAAAAAATTAGATACAAGATGATCTCTTTAGTATAAACCTCTTGAAGTGGGAGAGCTGGTTCATTGCTTATGAAACACATGAAATAAGAATGCACCAATTTCCACTCTCACCAGCAATGTGTGCAAGTGCATGTGGCCACGACTTGTTGGTGAGACGTGATAAATGAAGGAACACATCTCCTCTTAACATTAGTGTTAGGTCCGTAAACAAGAGCAGGCCAGTGTGGTGGCTCACGGCTGTAATCCTAGCACTTGGGAATGGGAAGTCGAGGTGGGTGGATTGCTTGAGCCCAGGAGTTCAAGAACAGCCTGAGCAACATGGCAAAACCCTGTTTCCAAGAAAATACAAAAATTAGCTAGGCTTGGCAGTGCACACTTGTAGTCCCAGCCACTCGGGGGTGGGGGACTGAGGTAGGAAGATTCCTTGAGCTAGGGAGGTTGAGGCTGCAGTGAGCCATGATCGTACTACTGCACCCCAGCATGGGTGACAAAGCGAGAACCCTATCTCAAAAAAAAAAAAGAACAAGAACAGGTGGAATGCTAGAAGGTAATTAATCTGTTGTTCACAAGTTTACTTTTCCACTTTCCCAAATAATACAATAGAAAACAATTGATCCCTTTAAAAAAAAAAGGTAATCCAAATAGCCGACTGATGGACAGTTTAGTCATCTTATGGGAAAAGTTGTGTATAATAGTATAATGTTGCTCTAACAAGATTAATGTGTGCAGGTTGTAGATTGCAACTCTGGCATTCACCTTTCATATTATATCTTTGAAAATGGCATCCTTTGAACATGGTGCATATGTTTGTCCTCTGACTTGGCTTTGGGTCTAGTTTGCATTTTAGCTGTGTATTGTGTTTGGATAACTCAGGAGTTACTGGTGACCCTTCTGTTGGAGTGCTTTCCAATGCATGCAGAAATGATTTGGAGAAAAATAGAAATGAAAAAGTGATGATTAACTGTTTGCAAAAGTTTAATATCTAAACTTGAGATAAAATTGTAATTATGCTAATTACAGAATATTTAAGCAAACCTATTTGCCTTTAATTTAGTAGAGAATTCAGGCCTGCTGCAGCCCAAGTTCTATTTCTGGTCAAATTAAGGAATTGTCAAGCAATCTTTTTATTTTTCTCTCATTCTCCTACTTTTTAAAATTGTGAAACACAACTTATACAGAAAAGTACATAAAACATAAGTATACAAGTTAGCTAAAGAGTTCAAGGTGAACAGTACACACCCATCAAGAAATATGTCATACAATTTTTAGTTTTTTACCTTGAAATAATTCTCTGTTGGAAAAAGTGATAAAACCATATATGTACATGAAGTAAGAAGGCTTTGGCCGGGCGCGGTGGCTCATGCCTGTAATCCCAGCACTTTGGGAGGCTGTGGCGGGCGGATCACAAGGTCAGGAGATCGAGACCTTCCTGGCAAGCATGGTGAAACCCCGTCTTTACTAAAAATACAAAAATTATCTGGGCGTGGTGGTGTGTGCCTGTAATCTCAGCTACTCAGGAGGCTGAGGCAGGAGAATCGCTTGAACCAGGGAGTTGGAGGTGTCAGTGAGCCGAGATCACACCACTGCACTCCAGCCTGGTGACAGAGCGAGACTCCATCTCAAAAAAAAAAAAAAAAGAAGGCTTTAACCAGTCACAAATGACCAGGGTGACAGAAGCAGGATTGGGAAAGGAAGTTGGAGGGCTGGAGGGCTAGGAATGGGGGTGGGGTGGGTAACCAGGTCATCCTTGGGTGCATTTTTGTACTGTTTTTGACGTTGAATGCTACTTTATTTCTGCCTTAAAGTGAACATGGATAAGAGGAGGAAAGGTACTGTTCCCTAGCTAGAGAAGAAAAAAGAAAACGTGGTTGTATGCATGCACAGTTATAGAAGGGGTATGCAATAATTCCCTTGTTCTGCGTAGTTCTGTGGAATTCTCATTAAAAAGCTAGACAGAGCAATTTTTAAAATAAGTTGAATTGAAAGGACCCAAACTGTCTCCTGTTGTATTATGTTTTCTATTGTCTTTGCGCATTTAGTCTGTTGATAATTTTTTTTCTTTGATTGAACAGATTGCTGAGCTGAGAGAAATAGAATACATTAAAAATTTACCCATCCTTCGAGTTCTCAATCTTCTAAAAAATCCAATTCAGGTGAGACATTATTTGTATCAGGGAGGGAGAGAGAGAAGAAAGTGGGGGGGTGGAGGGAAACTATCTAGGAATTCTTCAAGAAGTACTTTTGATAAAAGAATATCAGGAATGTGAATAGAGTTTGTCTATCTTCCTTCTCTCTAAGGAAGGGTTTAGTAGTACCTAAAGTGACAATTTTTTTTTAAGACATAACATCTTCTCTCATGACTAACAAGCTGTCACATGACTGTCAGTGAAGGAAAGCCTGAAACTGAGTATCATTTAGTTGCTCTGCTGGTCATTTGTGACTCATCCCTGATGGTAAAGGTTACAGGAAGGAGGCAATAAGATTGCAGAACAATGTTCTCTCACATTAGACAATGCAAGACACCAGAGGTGGAGATAGAATGTGGTTCCTATTTTAAACAGGGGAAAGAAAATCTAAGATTAGATACCTAATTTACCTGGATATAGCCATGAATTTGATGTATATGTAAAATAATTATAGAACAGAATAATACATTTCCCAGGAGTTCTTCACACCTCTGGGATTGAAGGATCAGGGAGTGTTTCAAGTCCCTCCCTTTCTCTCCATTGATAGATACTTTCTCCTGGTCTCCTTCCCTCTCTCCTTGTCTGTTTGTCCTTCATTCCATCCTTCTACCTGTATCCTTCACTTAGTTTCCACAGGCTCTTGACTTTGCATGTAGCTCTTAGTAACTTTCTTTTTGTTTGTATCTTGATGAACATGTCTAGATAGGTGAAAACCAGAAAATATAAGAAACATTTATAAATTAAAAACTGCCCTTGAGACAGGAACAGTGGGCGGCAATTTAAAAGCATTTCTGGAAAAGTAAGAGGCAGGGCTTAAAGTGGCCAGGACACCTCAGTTTCAGATCCCTGAAGGGTGTTTGTGCATATGCATGAATAAGCATCACAAGCCCTTTGACAAGTTAACTGATTTATGTACAAAACCTCCCCCAACATTTACACCTAAGCTTTGTACATTCACCTCATATACGGTCTCATCTATTGGGTTGGTGCAAAAGTAACTGTGGTTTTTACACCTTTTTAATGGCAAAGACCACCATTACTTTTGCATCAACCTAATATATAATGGAACATCCACTAATATCCAATGTCTTTCCCTTCAAAGAGGCATAGCTTCTTACTACAAAAACTCTAATTATATTTCCAAAAGGCAGATAATCCTGGTGGTAGGGAGTAATAAGGAGTTTGTTTTATAAATGAATGTCATTTTATTATTACAAACAAATTCATAATAAATAATACAATTAATACAAAATATTGCATATAAATAAAAACAAAATAATATAAAATATTGAAGTTTCATTATTTGCAGAATTGAGACTTGTTGGAGTTAGAAGACAGGGTTTGAGTCACTGGCCACGGGATCTTAGATGAGATGCTTCACCTTTGTAAGGCTTGGTAGCCTTTAGAAATGAGGATAATCTGTAAGCCATTATCCTCAGCAACCCAACACAGGAACAGGAGACCAAACACCACATGTTCTCACTTATAACTGGGAGCTGAACAATGAGAAAACATGGACACAGGGAGGAGAACAATGCAACCCTGGGGCCTGTCAGGGGGTGGGAGGAGGGAAAGTATCAGGATAAATAGCTAATGCGTGCGGGGCTTAATATCTAGGTGATGGGTTGATGGGTGCAGCAAACCATCGTGGCACACCCTTACCTATGTAAGAAACCTGCACGTCCTGCACATGTGTCCCAGAACTTAAAATTAAATTAATTTTTTTTTTTTCGATAGAGTCTCGCTCTGTCAACCAGGCTGGAGTGCAGTGGTGCCATCTCAGCTCACTGCAAGCTCTGCCTCCTGGGTTCACGCCATTCTGCTGCCTCAGCCTCCTGAGTAGCTGGGACTACAGGCACCTGCCACCATGCCCGGCTAATTTTTTTGTATTTTTGGTAGAGACAAGGTTTCACTGTGTTAGCAGGATGGTCTCGATCTCCTGATCTCGTGATCTGCCTGCCTTGGCCTCGCAAAGTGCTGGGATTACAGGTGTGAGCCACCTTGCCTGGCCAATTAAATTAAATTTTAAAAAAAGAAATGAGGATAATCCACCTGTCCTGTTAATCTCTAATCTCACAAGGAGAGTAACAAGAGTGTACACTTGAAGACCTTTATAAGTTATAAGGCACAGTCTGCACTGAGTTAGTGTAAGGGGACTGGGAAGTGTGAAATGCATAGTCCTGTGAGGGTGTGTGTGGGAATGATGAGGTAGCAGGTGAAAGGCCCAAGCTCATGAAAACCCAATGCTGATGCTTGTTGATTTGGGAAAAGGAAGGCAACTGAACAGTCCTCTTGATATTTTAAATAGGAAAAGTCTGAATATTGGTTCTTCGTAATTTTTATGCTTCTGCGGTTAACAAAATTAGATCAGAAGAAGATTAAAGTGGAAGAAAAGGTATGTAATCATGTCATACCATTACCATTGTGTTTATGGGTTAATATGCTCAAAAGCTCATGTTGCCTGCTGTGGAAGCAATATAATCAATAAATAAGACACATAACAATATGTACATTAATTCATTTAGGGAATGTTTCCTTGCCTTAGGATCTGTTCATTTAACCCTCTGCAAAGGTGAGTATTAACACAAATGGAGTGAAAGGCCTGATGGCTTGCTGTTAGTACAGTGAAGAGGTTGGCTGTGGGGAACAGAAGCAACACTCCACTTATATAGGTCATAGCTTTATGGCAGACTGTCAGTTTGAAAAACTATCCTATTTGGAAGGTGTATGATTCTATCTGTGTTACCTGAAAAATTCATTTAACAATAAAATGTATTATAATGTCACTTTACCATATAATCAAAAGGTACTCAAATAAATCACTACTCTAATATTTTAAATCCTTAATTCTGCTCTTTAAAATAATGATTCATCTAGTCACAAAATTCCAGAATAACGAGACCTTGAATGCTAACACCTGCCTCCCTGCTTTTCATACTCATGGTCACTGCTTTGTCTTGCTTTAGTAGCTGGTGACAGCCAAAATCTCTACTAATGAGAGATTGCTGACACTGGATGCAAATTTGAGACGGGAATGAAAACAGGTATAAATATGTAGAGAGGCATGTATTCCATCTCATAAATGCCTTTCTGAAATCTTGGTTATAAATAGTTGCAGATGCCAGTCTGTCATTATTCTCACACTCAAAGGTACTTATTAGATTCCTCTTTTCCTTTAACATTTTGCAAAAGGAATACAATTTAAAACCATGTATTAAGTAAAGATACGGCATATGATAGATGAGGATAATGTATTTAGAAGAATGGGAAAGACAAAGGGATGAAGAACTGTACATTATGAAGAAAAGGCCCATATCCTTGAATGAAGGAAGTTATGCTAAATGAGGAGGAAGTTTTGGTAGAATTTGGGATTGTGGGAATCATTCTTGGTGAAATGGTATGAGGAAAACATTCCCCGTGCATCAAAACCTGGAATCTACAGCTGTAAGTTTTATTCCTTCTTCACATATTAAAAGTTAGAATGTTTACTATATTCAAAGTGATCATGGGCTTTAGAGGGGCTGTGGGTTTTTGTTTGGTGGTTTTTTTTGTTTTTTGTTTTGCCATTTTCCCTCCCAAACCAGGCAGAATAAAGGAGTAGCAGATCAAAAGACTCCACTGAATATTTTTAAATAATTATCATTTCTTAAATTTTAGGAAAATTAGAGTAGACATGAAGACTGAATACTAATGTTAATGGGTGTGTGTTAAATTATTTTGTGTACCTGGCTGCACGTGTACAACATTTCATTAAGGAAAAATCCAAGCTTTGTCTTCTTTTTAGAAACAAAACTTTTTTTCCCTTTTACATCTCTAATTCTGGAAAAGGTTTCAGCAGTGAATAAATATGATCCTCCCCCTGAACTGGTTGCAGCTCAAGACCACCTGACCCATGTTGTCAACAGCATGATACAGCCGCAGAGGATCTTTGACAGGTACTTATTAGGAATCCAAAGGCCAGAATTCAGGGTGAGCAAGCAAAAGACAGCCTCATCACTTCCCCTAGCCCCTATTTTGTGACCCCTTTATTTCCGATAAAGGCTGCTTTTCCCCGTCTCTGAGGGAAGGGGCCAAGTCTTTATTTGATAGACAATATTATCTCCATTATGGTATATTATTAATATCATGTACTTGAATGTGTTGCTTGCTTGCTGGTATTTTCCCAAGCATGGTGATGAGTTGATTCACCTTCACTAGTTTTTCTGGCCCCTTGTATGGTGGCCAGCTTGTGCCATACAACAGTGAAATCTCCAAAAAAAAAAGATCAATTTTTCTGCCTTAGGAGAGAAACACAGACCTTAACCTTAACAGAAAATTGTGGTAATTTATATCCATTGTAAATTTTCCCTCAGCTGTGAGTGAATGCTAAATACCCTTGCCAAAGACTGTTCCATGAATTCACATTATTAGGGAGTCCCTTAGAAGGAAGCCCAGCTAGCCTAAGGAAAACCTGAAACAGTCTTTGCACTAAGCTGCGATAAAGTCAGCAGGGAGGAGTTGCCCAGCTCGGTGGAACACATGAACAGAGTCTCTCACCTCTGAATTCGAAGACTGATTTACCATGCTTTCTTCATTTCTTTTTAAAACAATCTGTTGGAGCAGATGGCCATTTATGCTATAAGTATAATGCAGAAATTCTATCAATACCCAAAGGCATTTTAAAAATACTTGTAAAATCTCTTGGATATAAATGGCTTCTCTTCTTCATGTGGTATTTGCTCCTGTACTTCACATGGCTGGTTTCCCACAGAGAGCAAAATGTTTTATTTTGCAACCCAGGACATGATTTTTACATATAATTTAATAATGTAGACATTGACAGTTTTACATTTATGGTGGCCCTCTAGGTGAAATGAATTATCATTTATTACATACATCTGGAAAAACACATTTGATTCAAAAGAGGGGCGTTTATCTCCTCATTGTATTTCTTTTCTAGTTTATGGTATTGCTAGTTGTTTCATGCTTTAGGGTACATTTAAATAAAAACATATATCAAAGAAATTTGCAGCAGTGTTTGATAAACACATATGTCTTGATCATTTCTGGCTGTCGGGCAAACAAGAACAAAGGCCAAGTAGGCCCAGATGTTGCAGGATGGAGTGGCATTCATTGTGGAAACTCATGAACAAAGGACCAGTAGCTAGTGTGCAGGCCTGCAATGCCCTCCCTACTCTGTCTAGGCCAGTACACAACTCTCTGTCAGCACCAGAAGTCAGGATCCAGGAGAGAAACCCCAACCCTTGGCTTTGAGACTTGTATGCTGCCATTACTGGGGAATCACTGTCCCCTCTCCCGGTATAATTGGGGTGAGGATACAGTATTAAAATGACATGGCCAAACCTTGACTCTGGTCTGGTAGTCATTGATAGCTTCTTACCTTCTGATATGACAAAGTTCTCCAGACTCATCTTGTACATGTCCTGTCCCAAATCTGGAATCAGCCTTTTCTGCAAGAAGCCCCAGTTTTAGTGAAAAATAGTATTTCCCAATTCCAGTCTGGGAGTTAAGATACTCATTGCCATCAGCTTGGTCATTTATTTAGAGGCCTTTTAGTGGAAAGAGCTAAGAATGTAACTCTTTTCATCAATTCATCTGTCTATCCATCCATCCATCCATCCATCCATCCATCCATCCATCCATCCAATCTATTTGTATCTACCTATATCTGTTCTATCTATATCTATCTCTGTCTGTTTGGGTAGACCTATCTGTGTCTATCTATAGATAGATGGATTAAATACCTCCTGAATTCTTGATATTTACAATTTGATTCCAAAACTACAGTTAAGCTTTTACTCAACCTCCTCGCTATTGTATGGGTATTTCCTTTTTTCCCACACCAAGAAATCTGGTTCTAAGGGACACAGAGGAAGAAGAAATTACCAAATCCCATAATTACTCATTTGAAAAAATCCTAGATTGTACCACAATGGTATTAGAATACCAGTACTAATACTACCACCAAAATGATTCCTGAAAACATTAAAAATATTTTTTGCCTACAATTTACCCATTTCCTCCCATGTTTTTTATTGTGGTAAAATATATGTAACAAAATTTGGCACTTTAACAATTTTAAAGTGGACAGTCGAGGGGCATCAAGTACATTCATAGTGTTATGTAACCATCACCACCATCTATTTCCAAAACATTTTCATTACCCCAAACAGAAACTCTGTATCCATTAAGCAATAACTCCTGGTTCTTCTCTGCTCCCAGCCTCTGATAAGCTCTAATCTACTTTTGTCTCTATGAATTTGCCTATTCTATATATTTCATATAAGTGTCAACCACCCCATTTAGAAAATAGTGTTGTACTATATATTGTCAAAACATATAGCCATCACATTCCATGCTTTCTCCTTCTTTGCTCTTATTTAGTCTTAATTCTCTGGCTAACTACATAGTTGTTGCTCACAACCAGTCATTATATTGATGTCCCTTGAGTCACTTTGGTTGTATGAAGCTTGTTTTCTAGTATTTTCCTTAGGAAGGGATATGGCATCAGTATCTTCTCAATTCTTGCATGTTATAATGTGTGCCCTTTATACTTGAAAGTCATTTTTGCTAAATGTAAAATTCATGACCCACGCCTTTTTCCTTGAATATATTAAAAATGTTACTCCATTGTCTTTTGGCATAAAACAAAATCTGATGATAATTTAATTTTCTTTCCCTTATACATAATGTGCTTTTTTTTTTTTCTAATTGGAAGTTTTTTTTCTTTTTCTTTAAAGCCAAGTAATTTTACTAGACTATGTCCTGGTTTAGTTCTGAGCTGATATTTCGGGTATAATGTGTGCCCTTTCAATGCATAGTGCTTTTTGTTTGTTTGTTTGTTTGTTTTAATTTCAGGGAAGGTTTTTTGAAGTATAGCCTCTGATTTCTGTTCCTTTGGTTTTCATCTTCAGGAAGAAGCTCTCTTTTGCTTATTTTCAATGTTTGTCACTTTCTTTTTCTTAGTTTTTTTTTTTGAAAAAATATATTTTGAGGTAATTGTAGATTCACATGAAGTTGTAAGAAATAATACAGAGAAATTCCATATACCAGTCACGCAGTTTTCCTCAATGGTGATATCTTGCATAGCTATAGCAGAACATTAAAACAAGGAAACTGACCAGGAAATCCACCACCCTTATCGGATTTCACCAGTTTTGCATGCATTCTTTTGTCTTTAGTTCTATTTACCTCTGTGCAATTTTATCACATGTGTAGATTCATCTTAGCACCACTACAGTCAAGATATAGAGCAGTTTTATCACAAGGATCCCTTGTAATACTCTATCATAGCCGTAGCACCTCCCTCCCTCTCATCTTCCCTAACCCCTGGAAACCACTAATCTGTCCCTGTCCCTATCTATAATGCTGTTGTTTCAAACATGTAATATAAATAGAATCATACAGTATATAGCCTTTTGGGATTGGCTTTCTTTTTTTCACTCAGACTAATTCCCTGGAAATACATTCGAGTTGTTGCATGAATCAATAGTTCATTCTTTCTTATTGCCATGTAGCATTCCATGGCATGGAGGTATCACAGTTACTTGAACTGCTCACCTGTTGAAAGACATCTGGACTGATTCCAGTTTTGGGTGATTGCAAATAGAGCTGTCATGAACATTCATGTTCAGGCTTTTGCACATGTACAGCTTCAGGCTGCCTGCTCTTGGCAGGTACCCAGTGGTTGTTTTGGGGTTCACTTGCTCTCAGATCTGTCAGATGCTGCCCATTGCTTCCCTCTTCTTCCTCCTGCATTGATTTTGTGGGTCCATGGCTCTTGGCGATACTGTTTCATGTACTTATATGTGTTTCCTATAGGCTTTTGCTCTCAAGTTCTTCTGTGGGAATTCGGAGAGATTGAAAAACTATGCTGTTTCATTGTTTCCACAGACTCTTCTCAGAATCTATACCTTCATCTTCATAGAATCCACACCTCAGCCATGTGGTTTTTTAAATTTTTATATTTTATTCTAGATTGCTACAATTTGTGTCATGAGTAGAGTTTAAACACATCGTTCAGTGTGTTGCAGGAGATTTTTATTTTTTATTTTTTATTTTTTATTTTTGAGACAGTTTCACTCTTGTTGCCCAGGCAGGAGTACAATGGCGCCATCTCGGCTCACTGCAACCTCCATCTCCTGGGTTCAAGAGATTCTCCTGCCTCTGCCTCTCGAGTAACTGGGATTACAGGTGTGCACCACCACGCCTGCTAATTCTGTATTTTCAGTAGAGACAGGGTTTCTCCATGTTGGTCAGGCTGGTCTCGAACTCCTCACCTCAGGTGATCTGCCTCAGCCTCCCAAAGTGCTGGGATTACAGGTGTGAGCCATCACGCCTGACTGCAGGAGATTTTATTAATCAATTCATTCTTTAGTCCAGTCTTCAGGCTTGGCAGCCAAACCTACATTTGTATATCAGCTGTCCCTTATTAACTATCACTTTGCACAATAGCAAAGACTTGGAACCAACCCAAATGTCCAACAACAATAGACTGGATTAAGAAAATGTGGCACATATACACCATGGAATATTATGCAGCCATAAAAAATGATGAGTTCATGTCCTTTGTAGGGACATGGATGAAACTGGAAATCATCATTCTCAGTAAACTATCGCAAGGACAAAAAACCAAACACCGCATGTTCTCACTCATAGGTGGGAATTGAACAATGAGAACACGTGGACACAGGAAGGGAACATCACACACCAGGGACTGTTGTGGGGTGGGGAGACGGGGACAGATAGCATTAGGTGATATACCTAATGCTAAATGACGAGTTAATGGGTGCAGCACACCAACATGGCACATGTATACATATGTAACAAACCTGCACATTGTACACATGTACCCTAGAACTTAAAGTATAATAATAAAATTTTAAAAAAAGAGAAAAAAAAGAACTATCACTTTGAGCAAGTTAATTAACCTCCTTGTACTTCAGTTTCTTCATACGTTAGAAGGGGATAATGACAGAAACATCTTCATTAGCTTCCTGTGATAATTAAATGAGGTAATACATGCATGACTCTTAGAATGCTTCCTGGCACATAGTAATTGCTCAGGTAAATTTTAGCTATTACTGTTAAGTTGGCTTTGCATACCTGCATTCTAATTCAATAGTTATGAATATTTATCTTAACTTTACAGTCTTATTTAACTTTAACAGTCCTATTTCTTTCATTGATGAGTTTTGGGGAGGAATATTTCACTCTAGCAATCAAGAACCAATAAATACTATATTTTTCCTTTAAAAGTCATGTTAAAGTAAATTTACATAAGTTCATATTTTACCTTATTTGTTATCTATGCTTTGAATATTATTTTTGACATATAATCAGTCTGTTTCTGGAAAGGACAACTATTCTACTCAGTGTCTTATATAGCAAGTGCTCATTTAGCTGGGTTAATGATGGCCTAATGGATGTAGTTAATGTCCTGTCTCCCTGACTGCAGTAGAACTGACTCTGGTCCTGTGTTGTAGCACTCTTCCCAGCCTGGATGCCCCTTATCCTATGCTGATACTAGCTGGTCCTGCAGCTTGTGGGAAACGAGAACTTGCCCATCGCCTCTGCAGACAGTTTAGCACTTACTTCAGATACGGGTAAGTTTGTTTATTGGCTTGTTAAGACTTGGAAATTCATCCGAATTATTGGAGGTATCAATAGTTCTAGTAAAATCTCTGATATTGCTAATGTTGGCTATTAATTTTAAGCAAGTTCAGAAATGTACAAAACAACTTAATATTTAAGTTACACTTTATAGCAAAGCCAAAAGTGGTACGTAAATTAAATGTTCAATAGATGTTAACTCTTGGTAAGGACAGAGCACCATGTGAGTGTTAATCCTTGATGGTAAATTATTGATAAAATTGGATCAATGTGATTACCTGGTTCTAGAATGATAGAGTCTTCATTCTTGTGCCATTCTAATCGATATGGTAAAGATGATTGCTGAAGTATATTTCTAGCAATAGAACTTACCATATAGCAGGAAGAAACAAAATACTTTTTTTTTTTTTTTTTTTGATACAGAGTCTGCTCTGTCACCTAGGCTGGAGTGCAGTGGTGCGATCTCGGCTCACTGCAAGCTCCACCTCTTGGGTTCGCACCATTCTCCTGCCTCAGCCTCCCAAGTAGCTGGGACTACAGGCGCCCACCACCACGCCCAGATAATTTTTTGTATTATTAGTAGAGAAGGGGTTTCACTATGTTAGTCAGGATAGTCTCGATCTCCTGACCTCATGATCCGCCCACTTTGGCCTCCCAAAGTGCTGGGATTACAGGTGTGAGCCACCGCGCCTGGCCGAAACAAAATAATTTTTCTTTTGTCAAGCAGACAGTAAACATACAGCAATGACTCCCCTGCTCCCCGCTTTCCCCCCTCCCCCCGACAAAATAAGCAAGCAAACCAGCATGGCTCATTCATGCTCTTCCCCACCTTTTCCATAAAAGGCTTATCAGCTTCTTTGCCATTTATTATATTGTGACATACACTTTTTTTTTTTAACCTTAATTTTCCAAATGCTTAACTTAATTCAGTCTCAGCCCAAATCACCCTGCAGGGTTTGAAAATAAATATCTTTTTAATTAAGCATAATGGCATTTGAAGGCAGGCTTCTCCTGTTGCCTTGCAGTATGATAGCATGAATCACCGTGTTGTGATGTGTGATGGGCAGATCTGTACTCAGGGACAGCCTGTCCTGTCTGAGCTTGGAACATGTGCCAAGGGCACTTGAGCTTCTTTGTCTCTGACAGGGCTTCCTCTTTTGAGGTGTATTTCAGGAGGAAGGAAGGAGAAGGGACAGCAAGTTTTTCTTTTTCTTTCCTTCAGGTTAGCATTCAATACACTTCAAGTTTTCTGGAGCAAATATTTTGCTTAGTGATGTCTTTTTTTTTTAAATTTTATTTTATTGTTATACTTTAGGTTTTAGGGTACATGTGCACAATGTGCAGGTTTGTTACATATGTATCCATGTGCCATGTTGGTGCGCTGTACCCATTAACTCGTCATTTAGCATTAGGTATATCTCCTAATGCTGTCCTTCCCCCCTCCCCCAACCCCACAACAGTCCCTGGAGTGTGATGTTCCCCTTCCTGTGTCCATGAGTTCTCATTGTTCAATTCCCACCTATGAGTGAGAACATGTGGTGTTTGGTTTTTTGTCCTTGTGATGGTTTACTGAGAATGATGTTTTCCAGTTTCATCCATGTCCCTACAAAGGACATGAACTCATCATTTTTTATGGCTGCATAGTATTCCATTGTGTATATGTGCCACATTTTCTTAATCCAGTCTATCGTTGTTGGACATTTGGGTTGGTTCCAAGTCTTTGCTATTGTGAATAGTGCCACAATAAACATACGTGTGCATGTGTCTTTATAGCAGCATGATTTATAGTCCTTTGGGTATATACCCAGTAATGAGATGACTGGGTCAAATGGTATTTCTAGTTCTAGATCCCTGAGGAATCACCACACTGACTTCCACAATGGTTGAACTAGTTTACAGTCCCACCAACAGTGTAAAAGTGTTCCTTACCCAGTTAAAATAGAGGAACATATGCAAAAAACTAGACCCATCAAAAAAAACAAAAAAAAACAAAAAAAAACCCACACACACAAAAAACTCCAACTGAGTTTAAAGAGTTTTTTAGAGGCTGAGCGTAGTGGCTCACGCCTCTAATCCCAGCACTTTGGGAGGCTGAGGTGGGCGGATCACTTGAAGCCAGGAGTTCGAGACCAGCCCAGCCAACATGGCAAAATCTCGTCTCTACTAAAAGTATAAAAATTAGCTGGGTGTGTTGGCATACACCTGTAATCCCAGCTGCTCGGGAGGCTGAGACATGAGAATCCAAGATTGTGCCATTGCACTCCAGCCTGGGCAACAGAGCAAGACTCTGTCTCAAAAAAAAAAAAAAAAGATTTTTTTTTTTTAGAGGTTTTGGTGAATCAAATTTAGAATGGTCTGTCATCTCTTAAACTGGTTTCCTCTTGTACTTTTTGTGTATGGCAAAGAAATTACTTTTAGATTAGTGGTGCCTGTCAGTGAGCTGAGGATGTGGCTACAAAGATATATAGGACAGCCAGAAAAATAAGTGCAAATTATTTCCTAATGCTATTACAAAAAAACTTCCTTCCCTGAAGCTACACATGTTCAAACAATGTAAACACTATTTCAAACAGGTCCATTTATTTAGATATTTAAAATTACATCCTTTATTTGAACAACTCTAGGCCACAAACACTATGGAATAATTTATTGATTAATATATTTTAAACACCCTGAAGTAACAAAAATAAATTAAAAGTTAATGTTAGAGTAAAAATATAGAGTACTTCATGTTTCTGTGGATGTACTGAACCTGTTTTAAAAGATAAGCTGAACACAATGAATGGAAGGACAAACTAAGGCAAAAGGGTATGTGCTATTTTGCTAATGCGTAAATTTGGAACTTTTTAGCAAACCAAAGTGACCTATGAGGAACCAAGGTTTTCTCCAGTTCCTTTCACATCTCTGATACCAGTTATGTTACAAATGGTTGCTAGCCCAGTCCTGTTTAGTTCTCTGTGATATGCTACTGCTAAGACATACTTTGTTGGATATGTTTTTAGAGGTGTTTATTGACTCATCATCAAGATTCGGAGCCAATCTGCCCTTACATTCTTATCTGGTGAGGCCTCCCAATTACTCATTTTCATTGAATCTTTTATTTCCCTAATTAGAATGCTTATCCATCATGCTTGTGATTAGTTGATTTATTGTCTGCTTTCCCTGCTTGTCTCATTGAGGGTAGGGCTCATGTCAGCCTTGTTCACCATTGAGTTCTCAATGTCCAGTATATGGCCAGACACTTAATATGTGTGTGATAAATATTTGTTAAATAACTGACTGACTGACTGATTGAGTAAATGGTTGGCTGAATTAATGGCATTGTGTGCAACAGATCATATAAATGACTGTAATAAGAAGCATGGGTGATTTTCCCCAACCTCCACTGATGGAGCTACACAGAGATGAATGGATTCATCCACTTGTTCATTCTTTCAATAAATATTTATTGAATTCCTCTCTTGTGCTAGTCCCTGAGGGTAGAGCAGGAACAAGACTGGTGAGGTCCTTGCCTTAATGAAATTTGTAATCTAATGGGGGACTCAGACCTTAGATAATTAGTGCTATGTGAAATTTAGGTGGAGGCACAAGATAGCAAAACAGAATCCTAAAATTAGCTTCATGCTCCTGTACTGTTACCTCTGCCACTGCTATTTTTCTCTTCTGGCTGGAATTAGTGGTGAGTAGAAAGACACTCCTAACTGCCCCCCTCCCAACTACAAAGTCATTCATCCACCTCCCTCGGAGTTTCAGAAGCACCATCCAACTGTTCACTGTCATCCTCATGAAGGCAGAGGTCAAGGTTTGTTCAGTGGCAAATTATTCTAAGAATTTTATCAAGGCACAGATAAAAGACTATGCATCGGATGAAAAAGGATATTAGATAGCTAGTTAATTTATCCATTGAGAAAGTAAGATAGTGCTACCATTATATGCAGCAACTGGTGGGGGGAGGGGGGAGGGACAGCATTAGGAGATATACCTAATGCTAAATGACGAGTTAATGGGTGCAGCACACCAACATGGCACATGGATACATATGTAATAAACCTGCACATTGTGCACATGTACCCTAGAACTTAAAGTATAATAATAATAATTTTTAAAAAGTAAAATTAAAAAAAAAAACAAAGCACATTCACACATTCTCAAGGGCAAGTCATTGCTCTTGTTTAGATTTTCTTTTCTATTATTCTTTATCCAACGTAAGTTTTATTGATTTTTAATTATGTGAAAAGAAAAAAGGCAAGCATAGAGTCTCATGGTGAAACATAAAAGCATTTACAAAGGCACTTTCTCCACCATTTGCTTGAATCATTTCTTTCCTTCCTTCTCATTTAATTTTTTCCTGGCATTTTACTTCCTTTCTAAATTGCATTGACCCAAGATGAAGACATTCAATGAAATTTTCACATGCTAAGTTGCATATCTAGATATATAAATATTGAAAACATAACTCAGTCACATAACAAATATTGGTGTGGCTGAGAGATTTTGCTGTAGTTAGGTTTTAATTTTACTATTTGTTCTTGGTTTTAGAAATATGTTGAATGTTCTTTCTTTACCAGTATTAGTTATGGATGACCTGGAGATATGCATTTACTTTCTTCAAAGTCTCTCTATTGATTTCCAGCTGAGCACCCCACAAATCAGTGACTTCCTGGAAAAGTGCCGGATAATGAATGCAACACAAAACAATATCAGCATGCCTGTTTATCTTTTAGATTCAAGGCCATGAAAGTGATCTGAATGGCCCTGAAAGAAAAACTTTATTCTTTCTTAGATCTTTATTTTATAGTCATCTCTGTTTTCATAACTTTCTCATGGTGTTGACTACTAAATATATTTTATTTTTAGCATTATAATACAGTAAAATAAAAGACCACAGCTGTTTAGCTACATGAGATGATATGAGCTGTAGCAACCTGAATAGCAGTCTCAACTAATGTGTCTGTTTATACATGTGACAAATTTGTAGCATGGTTCATTTATTCATTCATATTTATTGAGCACTGTGCAAATGCTATATGCTGGTGATAAAACTGTGAAATGAACAGGCATGGTTCTTCTCCTCCTGGCAGCTTACAAAGTAGTATGGGATTTAAACAGGTAAATGCTAACAAGATAGTTTGATGGGTGCTATGATGAGGGAGGTAAAGAGCCTCTGAGATAGAAATAAAAGAGAAGTAGGAAATGGAGCTTGAGTTGGGGGTGTATTCTAGGCAGAGAGGACAGCATATGGCTCAGCTATCAAGGGAGATGGCAGAAGATAAGACTGGAAGGACAGACAGGGGTCTGGTCATAAAAGATTTCTAAACAGGGAGGGGAATGGCGTGATCACATTTGCATTTTAGAAAGCGTATCCTGTTGGCAGTTTCGGAAAGGGCTCAGGGAAGGAAGTCTGGAGACAAGCAGACCAGGTAGAATGTAGTGACAGGTGATGATAGCATGAGTCAGAAAATGGTGTGTAGTTACTGAAAAGTGGGCAGAGTAGTGGCTTCATGGAGTTTGATACTTAGATACAGTATGTGCTGGAATCTTTTGTGTGGAGGATCACTTAAATTGTGTCCAGCAAGCTATTGACATATATTCGCATTGGGTGTTCAGACCAATTTCATTTACCTCCCAAATTCCTCTAGAAATACCTGGGCTTTGTGGCTACCCATTGATAGAGCTCACTTGCTAACAATGTGATGTGCTGTAATGTGCTTGAATTCAGATGTGCTCAGAGCCAAGCCTCTGCCTAAATATTTGCAGTAACAAGGTCATTATTTCCTGAGGCAATCTGGTTCAGAATTAAGATTCTAAATCTGCATGCTTCTGAATGACACTGAAAAAAAATTCTACTTCCTCATCCACCTGCTAGCTCTTCTTAGATATCTTTTCTTCCTGTTACATTTCCCTGGATATTTTAGGATTCCATTATTTAGCCTGGCTTTCCAATTCCTTTTCCTCTTGATCATCTCCTTTCTGTGAACTTGGTTTGGTAGTAGCTTCAGTGACACCTGGCCATGAATTGGCACCTTAGACTTTTAGGACCAGAGTTGGAGTCTGGGGTTCATCTCTAACTTAGTCCTTTTCTGTGTTAAGTGAAATCACTGGGATTATGGCTCCCATTACAAACCATAATTTAACTAGTAAATTAATTAGTAAATAATGAATGTGTGGAAAGATTTAGACAAGGAAAAAGAAGAATTTTGAAGGTCCTGGCTCGAGCAAATTTCTTTGTCTAGAATTTGGTATCATTTTTCCTATGTAAGTTTAGTGAAATGTTGCTTTCACTATGAAGCATTTTCTTTTTGAGATGTTCATATTTGGGCAGCATATAACACGGTGAACATTTCTATATGTGAAAATTGGATGACAAATTAAAAAACACAGATCATCTTAGGTTCCTCTTAATAGGAAGTCTGCAGTGGCTGCAGGTTCTGTCATCAGCATTCTGCACATCAGTGGAGCCATCTCTTTATTTACCTGCCTAGAAGCTTCAAATTACTCCTTTGTTTTGTCTTTCTTTGAGAAATTCAGAAGAAATTCTTGCCACTCAATTCCTTTGTTGAGAAATGTAAGTTCAGCATAATGTGTAAAGGCTATGCTAAGGGTTTGCTGCAAGGGTGCCAAGCTATTGATTTATCTTCCCTGACTGTCAAGGATACCAATAGACAGAGGGTGTCAGGTCTCTGCTAAGGCATGTGAAGAAATGCCAATGTTTTCAAACAACAAAACAAATGCCACAGTGTTTTGACAGCCTTCTCTTAGAATGTACTGTCTTTCCTGAGTATATAATTTAAATATGATATTAAGACCTTAAAATTTATTAGTACAGTTAATTATTAAGTATAATGGAAAGGGAGCAGTGGTATGAATTATAAACATTAATTTGTCTTTGACTTTGCAATGAAGAGCGTTTCGAGGTTGCAACTTTACTTTCTGAATTAGTATGATATTAACAAGAATTGACTTTTCAGTCATCTTGGCATTGCTACTTAGTAACATTACTTAATCGCTGTGCCTCCAGTTTCATTATTTGTAAAATAAAAATAAGAAATAATACCTAGCTTATGGTTTTTGTAAGAAATAAATGAAATAACGTGTCAAGTGTCTAGGTAGTCTCATCTCTTATTTTATTATTTATTTATTGAAACAGGGTGTTGCTCTGTTGCCTTGGCTGGAATGCAATGGGGCAATTATGGCTCACTGCAGCCTCAAACTCCTGGGCTCAAGTGAGCCTCACACCTCAGCCTCCTGAGTAGCTGAGACCACAGGCACATGCCACCACACCTGGCTAGTTTTTAAATTTTTTTGTAGACACAGGATCTCACTATGTTGCCCAGGCTGGTCTTGAACTCCTGGGCTCAAGCAATCCTCCTGCCTTGGCCTCCCAAAGTGCAGGGATTGCAGGAATAAGCTACTGTGCCTGGCTCTTATCTCCTATTTTAAAACTACAGGAAAATCTAAAAATCAGTTTGCATTTCTGCATTTAACAGTGGAAGGCAGAATTATATGAACTCAAGAGTCCTGGTGGTTGGGACCACCATATTCTTGTTGTAGGACCAACACTGGCCTGCTGTGTGACCTTAGAGGAGTTATTTTTGTAGTTGTCTATAAAATGGAGTTCTTAGCAGCTGTTATCCACTTCTCATGTTTCATTTTTCATTCATTTTACAAAAATTTATCAAATGCCTACTATATGCCAGGCATTGGGAATGCAGTGGTGAATAAGACATGGTCCTCCCCTTTAGGATTCATATGTTCTGCTGGGAAAGATAGGAAAAAAACACATAAATATATAAAAGAAAGCAGTTCTGGGGATAGATAGTAGTTGAGCGGTAAGCAGTTCTGGGGATAGACAGTAGTTGAGTGGTGTGCTGGGATGGGGAGCCTATTTCAGACAGTGGAGAGAAGAGGCCTCTTTGGTTGAGTTGAGACTTCCATTCAGCATTGGCACCATGGATTGCCACAGGAGGTTTATACACAGTGTTGATATGGACCAAGCACAGGGCACATGAGATAGATTTGCCCTCAAGTGGTGGAGGGGATGGGCCCTGAACGTATAATTGGAAAGCAATTGGCAAAGACACTGAGGCTGTGGAAATGTAGAGATGAATAATCCAGCCATAGAGGTCAGGAAAGGATTTTTGGAGGGGTGACATTTAAACTGAGTTCTGAGAAACAAGTAGGCCAGCCAGGTGGAAGGAGAGAAGGACAGCCTGTGGAAAAGGCTCGTAGATTAAACATGAAAGCAGGTGGGTGGAAAATAGTTGAGTGGTAAGTATTGATTTACTTCTTAAAGTATTACTACATGATGGCAGAGGAAGTGGTTCAGAAGGTGATGAGTAATAATGAGTAAAAATTTGGTAAGGATAATCCAAATTTTGTATAATCCTTATAGATGATGGCAACTGAATATAATCTAGCACTTCGAAACCAACATATTCTCACAACTGTATTACTTTATGATTTATGATTTGTGGATTAACTTCATTTTTTAAAACATACTTTATACTCAAACCTTTTCCATTTTGAATTTCAAGTTAGAAATAGACTAGGTGATCTGTTTTATGATTTCAGGGCCTGTCATACCACAAGACCGCCTTACTTTGGAGAAGGGGATCGAGTTGATTATCATTTTATCTCTCAAGAAGTTTTTGATGAAATGGTAAACATGGTAAGCATGTTTGTCTTTGTTTTTATTGCACAAGAAATACATGTTCTCTGGCAAAAATGTTAGGAAATAGTTATAAATAAAAAAGGAAGAATTAAATGTTGTGCTTGCTATGAGAGGTGAGTTCTCTTACTGGGTTGTTTTTTTCTTAAAGTGCTTAATACATCATTCTTCACATGCTTTTTTATTTTATGGTCTCAGAGAAAATATTGTAAATTTCCAATAAAAATGAATGAGTAGGCATTTTAAGGAACTAGAACTAAAGCAGTATGAAAAATTCTTGTGATCTGTGCTTATCAGTTGCTGCTACTCTTATTAGTCAGATTTACTCAAGAAAAACAGTTCTTACAGAACCAATGGTACACAAAGCTTGTAAATTAAGTATGTCTGGGGATTTGGGTATTCTGTCCAGAGAGTAGTCTTTCTGTGTATTATCTGTGGTGCTTTCTAATTGTTACAACCCTAAGCACCATTTCAATATGGTATGTCCCATTTAGTTGGCTTGTTCTGGACATGTTACCTTCCATGGTCATGTTCCTGTTTGAGAAGTTCTCAGTCCTGGAGGCCAAGCTGTTCACTAATGCAGATGGCAGCCCTTGCTAGAAGATGGGAGATGATCCCTAACTTCTTTGAGGACTATGTTTTTACAAGGTCAAGGTAATTACCACGCATTAGTCCATTTCACAGACACTCAGAACAGTCTTGTTTAAGTTTTGGGTTTTTGCATTTGTTTGTTTTTTACTGAAACCCTGACAATCTGGTTATTGACAGTAACTCAAAACACTCTTGTTTTTGAATTCGTTTTCTTCAAAACAACTTATTTGTTCCTTCTTGGCCTTCACATACAAAGGGAACCCTCATAATCCTAGCATGTTTTATCTGTTGAAAGTATATGCTAATGTAAATATTTATCTGCCCATGACTTCAGTTAAACTGAAGGAGTAGCTCATATTTTCGTCACGACCAATGAATCTGTAAACCTTTTGTTTTTACTTCACCATGGCCCATATTTTTGTTTATATCTTCATTGTTTCTATCACCAAGTAAATCCTACACCACTTTCTTTTCTTTTCTGAAGCCCACTGGTGATTCCCTTATAGCTACATATTCTCTTTCCCCTTTCCCCTTCTTTTTCCTTCTTTCTTCCTCCGTTCCCACCCCCAAAATAATGGACCTGGCTTATTCTTCATTGTACAAAATCATGGAACATTTCAGCATAGGCTTTGCAGTTTCTATGAGTTTAATTTTGAATGGCCAACTCTATACATGGTGCATGTTTTCTGGACTTCTCTTGTGTTTCTGGAGATATACAAGTGAGAAAATCCTATGATCCCTGGGCAATTTTTCTTCTAACTTTGTCAAAAGAACATCTTGGAAATTCTTTATAATTTTCTCTCCTAGGGCTATATTTTGGCAGTTCAGTTTAATTGATTAAGAGTACTCTGGGACTTTATGTTTCTAAAAGCCTCAATAGAGATTTGAGAAGTTATCTTGATATTAGTAAGAAGTATTCTCTTAGAACTTTTTAGGTTGAAAGACAGCTAGTTCCCAAAATTAATGTTAATTTCTCTTGTTAGAGTATGAGGCATTTTTTTTTTTCACGTCAGTTCATCTGTTCTCAGTACCCCATCTGCTCTCTGGTGTTTCATACCTTATCAGATCTGTAATCTAGTCTGGTTCAATTCCTAGTCTAAAAAGTCACTACACTTCTATACTATATTTAGTCTTAGAATTTTACTACCTCTACAGAAATCCTCCTGTGTTTGAGAAGTACTTATTTTTACTGCTTCTGATAACATATATATACATTTCAGGATAATGTAATTTTCTTGAAATTGAATTGTGCCTCTGATCTCTTTTCCTTTAATGTAAGCTTGAGACTGTTTGATGAAGAGAGACAAACTTAGAGATGACAAACTCATGACACATTGTCAGCTTTGCCAATCACCCACAGACACTCAGCCTTCTGTTCACAGAACCCCCCTCTACACAGCAGCCACCCAGACAGCCTGCCCACCATCCTCCATTACAGCAGGCCCATTGACGGACAGCCTTGGCACACCCTTACTGTGGACAGTCACACCTTTCTGCTCTGACAGGTACAACACATAGACCTGCACACCCTCCCCCACACAGGCGCCTCCTCCATCCCATCAGACACTTCCCCCACAACACACAATCATCCCCCTAACATGCCCACAGATATGAGAACCCTTTTTATGGACACATACACAGTCCCCAAAGAAACTCTCTCTCTCCTGTAGAAATAAAATCACATACCCTGAGGTTTCTGGAGTATGACTATTGCTATTTATTAGGAAATCCATATGCAGCAAGAAACCAAAGTAGCATCACCAGCCAGAATGGGGTGGAGGGAAACCACTTAATCCCAATTCTTAACAAACTTGTAATGGGGTCTCTTTTATACCTATGTACTACGCAAGATTCCTCCCAACTCTATGTCTCTACATCTTTCTAGAAAATGGTTTTTTTTTATTATCCACAGTGGAAGGTCCTTGTACATAAACAATAAACAAACTTACAGTATATATCTGAAAAGGAATTCAAGTATACCTTTTGAAAACAGCGAGTCACAGAGTGTTAGTCAGGGTTCTCCAGAGAAACAGAATCAATAGGATGTGTTTATGTATAGAAGGAGATTTAGGGTTGGGCTCACACCTGTAATCCCAGCACTTTGGGAGGGTGAGGTGGGAGGATTGCTTGAACCTAGGAGTTTGAGACCAGCCTAGGCAACATAATGAGACCCTATCTCTTCAAAAAATAAAAAATTAGCCTGGTGTAGGGGTTCATGCCTGTAGTCCCAGCAACTCAGGAGGCTGAGGCAGGAGGATTGCTTGAGCCCAGGAGGTCAAGGCTGCAGTGAGTTATGATTGCCCCACTGCACTCCAGCCTGTGTAACACAGCAAGACCCCATCTCTTAAAAGAAAGAGATTTAGTATAAGAAATTGGCACACATGGGTTATGGAGACTGGCAAATCCAAATCTACAGTGTGAGCCGGGCAGCCAGGAAATCCCAATGGGTTCACCTGGCCCGCTGCCTAGACAGAGCCGATTTTTCAAGACGAGAATTGCAATAGAGAAAGAATAATTCACACAGGGCCAGCTGTGCAGGAGACCACATTTTATCATTACTCAAATCAATCACCCTGAGCATTTGGGGATCAGAGTTTTTAAGGACAACTTAGTGGATTGGGGGAAGCCAGTGAGCCGGGAGTGCTGATTGGTCAGAGATGAAATCATAGAGAGTCAAGCTGTCTTCTTGTACTGAGTCAGTTCCTGGGTAGGGGCCACAAGATCAGATGAGCCAGTTTATCGATCTGGGTTGTGCCAGCTGATCCATCAAGTGCAGGGTCTACAAAATATCTCAAGCACTGATCTTAGGAGCAGTTTAGAGAGGGTCAGCATCTTGTAGCTTCCAGCTGCATGACTCCTAAACCATAATTTCTAATCTTGTGTCTAATTTTTTAGTCCTATAAAGGCAGTCTAGTCCCCAGGCAAGAAGGGAGTTTGTTTTGGGAAAGGGCTGTTATCATCTTTGTTTTAAAGTGTAAACTAAGTTCCTCCCAAAGTTAGTTCAGCCTGTGCCCAAGAATGAACAAGGACAGTTTGGAGGTTAGAAGCAAGATGGAGTCAGTTAGGTTAGATCTCTTTCATTGTCTCAGTCATAATTTTGCAATAGAGGTTTCAGTGGTGCAGATGAAATCCAAAGGCTGATCTTTTTGTTCTATTGAGGCCTTCAACTGATTGGATAAAGTCCACCTATATTATGGGTGGCAGTCTGCTTCCTTGAAGTTCACCAATTTAAATGTTCATCTCACCCCAAACATCTTCCAAGTTGACACATAACACTAACCAGCAGATGCAATAAACAAGATAAAGTGTCTATCTGAAAGGAGAGCCAGACGTGTATGTATGTGTGTATATATATATATATATATATATATATATATATATATATAAAAGGAGTCACAGTATTTGTTCCAAATAACAAAGAAAGTATGACATTGAAGGAGTAAAATAGTAAGGATATTTATTGTTGAGTTTTTAACTTTTGGAATATATAACATAAACTTCTTTTGATTATGGGGGATGTGGATTTTCCTCATCACCTGCAGCAGACACATTGCCCAGAGACCCATCCCCCAGCCTCAAAAGACACCCTATGCCTTCTGGTCTCTGACCTCTCTTCCCTGACAGACAGCCCATCCCTGTACCCTCACAACTCCAGAACATCTGGGGCCAAGACTCAGGGTAGCAATAGACCCAACTGCTGCTGTTCTTAATGCTACCACCACCATTTGATGGGATTCAATGCAGCCCTGGAAGTTTTCACTTCATTGTTTATTTCAAAATCACATGTATGAGAAGTTACACTTGCCAAGATCATCCACGTTTTTATTCCTTCTGTTGTCATCAGTTACCCAGTTTAGATTTGACCTAGTGGTTTAATGAATATAGTATTGCCAAAGAAAAAATCACAGACAATTTTAAGAGACGTCTTTTTACTTGCCCCCTTTTTTTTCCCAAGGGAATACAGTTTTTGGAAGAACGGAGCTTCCAGAATACAGACAGAGGCGTCATTTATAGTTCAAATGGCTATAGGGCAGACACCAATTCTGTTGGATGACATTTGGGGCAGTTTCAGTAGAAAGCTATCTTTATGAGGAAAAACAGGATGGGTCTGGTTTTTCAAAGCTTTTAGGATGTCCCTGTAATTCATGGCCTCCCGGAATTATCCGTAATTCATAGCTTATCTTGGAATGCAAGGCTTTTGGAAAGGGAAGGCTTTTCTGCATTGCCTGGTGTGCTGGCACAGCTGAAATGGTGGCAGTAAAGGGCAGGCCATTAGTTTTGTTCTCTCAGTAATGAAGGTTTTGGTGCGGGTCTGGCAGGAAGTGGGTAAGTAAACAAAATAGTCTATTTTACCATATGCTGCAGTGCCTTAACACTCCTCAACATTTTGTCAGCAAATTATTTCTAAAAACCTATTTTTTTTTTGTCAGCTGAGAATTCTGAGTAAATTTCTCTGTCACAGTTTGAAATTAAGTTTCATTTACCCCATTGTCATCCTTATACAGTTGCTAAAATTTGTAAGGTTTTTGAAATTATTTAGAATAAGACATCAAATGATTTTAGTTATGTAAATTCCATGATGGCTGCTGTTATATGAAAATCTTTGTTCTTCTCGAATTCCAGGGGAAATTCATTCTAACATTTAGTTATGGTAATCACAAGTATGGATTAAATAGGGACACCATAGAAGGTATCGCAAGAGATGGTTTGGCAACCTGTATTCATATGGAAATAGAAGTAAGTGTTTTCATTCAACCAATTAATGTGTGTGTAGTTTGTGTGAGTGTGGTGTGTGTATGTGTGTGTGTGTATATATATGTATAAACTTTTTACTGATACATAATTGAGGTACATATTTGGTGTACATGCGATAATGTATATACATATTTGAGGTTGCGGAGGGGGTTACAATGCACAGGCAACACATTGCCAGGCACAAGATAAGATATTCCGTTTATAATTAGTATAGGGGGCAAGACACGTGAAACATTAAGTGACAGGAGTTAGGTTACAATACAAGAAATTGCACAGATATTGTGAGTGAAACTGCCACTCGAGCTTTATTTTCTGTTATTTCCTCACTAAATGCTCCTTTTTCTTTTTAGAGCATGGCTTCTGTTTATATAAAAGGGTATAGATAAAGCCTGATTCTCAGAGTGTAGGACTGGTTCCCCATCCCCTCAGGACAATGGCAGCCCCATGTGGTCAACTTTGTTCCTTCCTTCTGCATTTGTGTGGGCTGTGCTGCCATTTAACTGCAGTTGCTCACTAGGTGTAATATTTTCATACTTCCGGCAATTTAGACCTGTAGATGTCAGGAGATTTTTCTCTCTACCCCAATACCCTGTCTTCCCCCAACAATGATCTATAGTTAGAGTATGTAGAAGCTTCTCCAAAATTAAGATCCGGAGTAAAACTATGAATTTCCCACTCATTTATTATTTAAAAATATAGTGTTATTACATACTTGGAACCTTCAAAAATAGTTGATTGTTTTTTCAAGATCCTTTAACTGAGCAGTATGACACTTCTGGAATTTAAAAAAAAAAGCAATTATAAAACTAATTCAATTAGATCAAACATACAGAAAACAAAACCTAGGCAAATCGGGTACATAATCTTCCATGTCAACTCTGAATCTTTTTTTTCCTTTGTGACTTCACACAGGAGGAGACAGCAATTCCCTTCTGGCTCTTTGTGTTGGTATAAGTATTTCCTAGCTTACACATTTCTTCCAGCTCTTTAACTTTCCTGACTTAGAATATTTCCAATCTTACTTCTCTGTGATTAATTGGTTTTGTATCTTTAAGGAAGGTTTTCTTTGTTTCTATAATAACTAGCAAAAATAAAAGATCTTTTCTAAAAAATTTCTTCATTTGACAAGACAGAAACAAAAATTAATGCATTTGTGAATCCAGAAACTCTCCATCTTTTGTGTCTATCTTTCCCCAGTCCAACAGTTATCTGAGCAATGGCTCCTGTTTCACTGTTTTTCTCCCTGGGAGTTCACTTTTCCTCATTTCCAGGAGGTTGAGTCTATAATCCACACTTGATTCCCCTGATTCTCCCCAGCTGAAGTATTTTTCCAGACTGCCCTGGTCATTGACTGTTTCAGAACTTGTTTTGGAAATAGCCTGTATTTCTTCCAACTGAATTTTTAAAACAAAGATTTTGAACATTGAGTGAAACTGATTGAGATGGAAGGGACTTTAGAGTCCATTTGGAATGGCTCTTTCATTTCACCCGTGAGGAAACTGATAGCCAGAGAACTTGAAGGATTTGTGCGGCGTCTACAGGAGCCAGAGAGCTGCAGTCGTGACCAAGCCCTCCAGACTCACAGACCAGTCAGTTCCTTACACAGTTCCACGCTGTGATCTCCTGGTCTGCAGGTTACGAGGAGCTTGGCCTTCCCAACCAGGGTGCTGATTTAGGTACAGAAAGTGTCCCAAGATGATGACAAAGGGGTGACAGAAGAGCCTTTTCTCCCTGATAAGATCTCTATCTCCTGGTGCTCCACAGAAGCCTTTTGAAATATAGAATTGAAATTACCTTTCTGTAATAAAGTTGCAATATTGCTATGAATGTACCTATTTTATATCCAGCAATTTTCTAACAGTCATATTCATTAGAATGATTAATTAAAGGAAAGCCAGGTGGAGCGAATTGTAATATTTCCAATGACAATTTAAAACTTGATGAAGAGAGAAATATAATCCAATCTTGAGATATTTATAGAAAAATAGTAGCTAACTATACAGATGAAATAAATTCTTGAATATATTAATAATACTACTTCTTATACCCATGTTGTCAGATGGCTCCAAAATGATTTCTAAATCATGTATCTGTTTCCAATTTATTATCTTCCTTTTAATGCACAGGGTGTAAGAAGTTTGAAATATTCCTATTTTGAGCCTCGTTATATCCTGGTGGTGCCCATGAACAAGGAAAAATATGAGGGATATTTGCGGAGAAAAGGATTATTCAGTCGTGCAGAAATTGAATTTGCTGTCTCCAGAGTGGACCTTTACATTAAGATTAATCAGAATTTTCCGGGATATTTTGATGCAGTAATCAATGCAGGTTGGTAATTTTCAGCAAAGTTTTGTTTTTGAAATGTAAGGTTACTGAATTAAAAGTTTGTTTCATAGGGATAAAATTCTTGGGTAAAAGCTATTTTCCTTGTAACAGTGAATCACAAAGAGCTGCGAAAAGGGGTAAGAATTCAAGAGGTCTAATCTTCCACTGTTTTAATGAGAGCATTGTCTCAATTATTTCTTAAGATTGTAGCTAATAAGATTTGGTGTAAAATGAGCCTGAACTAAGTTCATTTTTTAGGGGACATTGTGAGAACAAAGTTAAATTATATATAATTTGAAATACACATTTAAATTTCTAGAAAGGCATATGAAACTCAGGTAATTTGATTATAATCTACACATAGGTTAAAAACCCAACTACTCAAAATATTATAACTTAAAAATGTATGTGTAAAACAAACATTTTCAGAAACTAGCTTAGAAATGACCATCTAATTTAAAGCAATAGTTCATGGGAGAATTTATCGAAATATGAAAATTTCCATATATATGTATATATATTTTTATACATATAAAATTTCTATAGATATATTCTAGGAACATTTTATATATATATATATATTTTTTTTTTTTTTTTTGAAAGAGAGTCTGTCTCTGTCGCCCAGGCTGGAGTGCAGTGGCGTGATCTTGGTTCACTGCAACCTCTTCCTCCGCCTCCCAGGTTCAAGCAGTACATCTGCCTCAACCTCCCGAGTAGCTGGGATTACAGGTGCCTGCCACCATGCCCACCTAATTTTTGCATTTTTGGTAGAGACGGGGTTCTACCATGTTGTCCAGGCTGTTCTCAAACTCTTGACCTCAAGTAATCCGCCCTCCTCAGCCTCCCAAAGTGCTGGGATTACAGGCATGAGCCACCGCACCTGGCAAATTTCTATTTTTAAAGTGCACTATATTACACAGTCAAAAAAAGGAATGAGAAGATTCTCTGTGTCTAGATAAGGAAATATCTCCAAGTCATACAGTTACTAAAAAAGACAGGTTTACAATATAGTATGCCATCATTTACGTAAAAAAAATTATGCAATTTTATTTTCTTGTGCTACATAAAAAAGTTCTCTGGCAGAATCTTCAAAAAACTAATAACACTGATTACCTCTTAGGGGGAAGGGAAACTAGATGAACTAGATGGACAGGGGACATTAGTTGAACCATATGAAATTGTTGATATTCAACTATTTTGACCTATGAAAACAGCAATTTCATATGGTTCAACTTATTAATAATAGTTTTTGGTCTCTGAAACATGTTAATGTATTACACAGTTGAATTTGTTTTCTATTCCTGCATAGAAATTATCACACTTAGTGTCTTAAAGCAACACCCATTTATAAATTCACAGTTTCGTAGATTAGAAGTCTGGTACAGCATAGCTGCATTTTCTGCTCAGGGTATCAGGAAGCTGAGGGCTCATCTGAAGGCTCTGGGGATAAACCCCCAAAGCTCATTCTTGTTGGCAGGATGGAGTTTCTTTTGGTTGTAGAACTGAGGTCCCAGTTTCCCTGTGGGCTGTCTGCCAAGAATTATCCTCAGTTTCTGGAGGTTGCTCTCAGGTATCATCCACGTGGCCCCACCATCTTCAAGCCAGCACCAGCACATCGAATCCTTCTTGTGATCTGAGTCTCTGACTTCTTTTTCTGCCAACAGCTGGAGAAGACTCTCCTTTTATGCAGCTCATGTGATTAGGGTGGGCCTGCCTGGATAATCTCCCTTTTGATTAACTCAAAGTCAACCCACTAATAACCTTAACTACATCCGCAAAAATCCCTTTTGCTTAATGTCACACAATCGTGGAGGTGGTATCTCATTGCCTCCACAAGTTCTGCCCACACTTAAGGAGAGGAGATTGATTATACAAGGGTGATGTGTCCTTAGGGTCATCTTAGAATTCTGCCTACCATAATATATATATAATTAAGTGCAGTAAACAAATCATTACCACCGATAGTTGAACATCAACTGTATTGGATCTGATCCTGTTGTGTTAAAGTATACTCTCTTTGCTGCAGATGATCTGGATGTTGCCTACCAAAAACTGAGTCAGCTCATTAGAGAATACCTTGGATTGACTGAGGAACCTGCCAAGAGTTTGGCTACAACTGCAGGTACTGTCCTATCCTCTTTGTGCCAGGATTTTTTTTTTTTTTCATGGAAAGGAAAACAAATCTGAGTTGCTATTTGGGTACTCATCACTTGGGCTAAATCTGGTTCTCTTTTATTCCTGTACCTCTTCTGGGGCAATTGTCCCCAAAACAAGCAGCATGAGTCAGCCTTCTGGACCTGTAACTCTGCTTATCTCTATGGTCATGATGGACCCCCGGGGACTGCCTTTCAGGAACAGGCCGGGCAGTGCCTTGGCGGAGGTAATAGATAAGAGTTAACCTCATGGTTCAGAACTCAGCCTTCCAGAAGTTTCATTCCTTAGAGAGCTGAGATGTTCTACTCGTCAGGTTTGTATTTAGTCTGAGAGTTTTCTTTCCCCTTTCTTTGCATTACCCCAGTCCTCAAAATACTGTGCTGCGGAATATAGTGGCAAGAGCACCAGTTGTAGGATCGGTGCTGCTGGTCCTAGCCCTGTGCTCTCTTGGGTGAGCTCCTTCACTGTTCGGATCTTCAGTTTACCGTCCTGCTATGTGGACCTAATGCTCCTTATCTACCACGTGGATGGTGAGCAGCACATGATGTAGTATGTGTAAGAGTGCATCCCCTTGGAATCCAGGAATTCTAAAGCCCTAAGTTAGAATTTTGGTACATGAATTTTGAGATGCATTTAAAAGGCTCCCTTGAGTCCACCTCACAGCTATTAGGATGGCTACTATAAAAACAAAATAAAAAACAGAAATTAACGATGTTGGCAAGGATGTGGAGAAAGTGGAACCCTTGTGTGCTGTTGGCGGGAGTGTAAAATGGTGTTGCTCCTGTGGAAAACGGTATGGAGGTTCCTCGAAAAATTAACTATAGAACTGTCCTGTCATCCAGCAATCCCACTTCTGATCTACCTCCAAAAGAATTGAAGGCAGGGTCTCAAAAAGAGAGCTGCACACCCATGTTTTTAGCAGCACTATTCACAATAGCCAAAAGGTGGAAGGAACCCATAAAATAGAATTTTATTTGACCTTAAAAAAGGAAGGAAATTCTGGCACATGCTACACATAGATGAACCTTGAAGACATTGTGCCAAATGAAATGAGCCAGCCACAAAAGGACAGCTATTGTATGATTCCACTTACATGAGGTATCTAGAGTAGTCAAGTTCATAGAGCCAGAAAGTAGAATGGTAGTTGCCAGAGGCTAGGGAATGGGAATGGTTTAATGGGTACAGGGTCAGTTTGAGAAGATGAAAAGAGTTCTGAGGATGGATGATAGTGATGGTGGCACAGTGTGAATATACTTCATGCCACTGAACTGTGTACTTAAAAATGGTTAAGATGGCCGGGTGCGGTGACTCATGCCTCTAATCTCAGCACTTTGGGAGGCCGAGGTGGGCAGATCACGAAGTCAGGAGATAGAGATCATCCTGGCCAACATGGTGAAACCCTGTCTCTACTAAAAATACAAAAATTAGCCAGGCGTGGTGGCATGTACCTGTAATCCCAACTACTCAGGAGGCTGAGGCAGGAGAATTGCTTGAATCAGAGAGTAGGAGGTTGCAGTGAGCCAAGATTGCACCACTGCACTCTAGCCTAGTGTCAGAGCGAAACTCCATCTCAAAAAAAAATGGTTAAGATAGTCAATGTTGTGTTATGTGTATTTTGCCACCATAGTAAGTTTTAAAACTTTCCCTTGGTGGACTGAACCCCATTCACACGCTGCATATTGTGAAATGTTAACCGGAGACCCTGGCTGCTTTGCAAGTATGTTCAGCTTTGTGTTTTAGCGGTTGTGACTTTTTGCCCAAATAGGATTTTGTATACCGGGTTGCATCCTGGCAGACTGAGGCAGGGCAGGTCATGATTTTGCCAGACTTCAAACTAATGCTGTTTTGTAATTTTGCACACTTTTCCCGGGTTGAGGGCCCCTGGTATTTTGGAATGAGGTCAACATGAAACTGGTAAAAATCAACAGATAATGGCTGAGAATTTCCTTCTCCATATGTCTTATAGGAGATGAAGTGACCAGGGTATGACCTGCTGACTGGAATGTTCCGGGAGAAAGTTTGACCTGTCTTAAAATAGGCAGGAATGGAGGACTGGAGGACTGTGCTCAGTCTACAAAGTGGGAACTGGGGAACATTAGATTAGGAGCGTGTCAGGGTATTTATCCAGCCCTGCTCGGAATCTCTGCACTGGGTGTCAGTTCTTTAGAAAGCCATCTCTATGGAGAAGGGCTGTGTAGTGTATCTAATGAGGCTTCTGTAGCTCAGTAGAAGTTTCTCTTGAGGAAATCTGGCTCCCCTTGCCTTAATTCTTTGCTAACCAAGCAACCTTCTGATCTTTAATTTGGTCCCGTCGGGTGGACCTGCTCCTGTGGGGGCTGTACCTGCTCCTGTGGGGGCTGTACCCTACGTTACCCACCCTGCCCTGATCCCTGAGCCAGGCTTGTCTCCATTGTAAATTAATTAATTGGTGTACTGGCTTTTAAATCAGCCTCTTGTGGGTTTGGATAAACATGAATCAGTCCCCTGAGCCTGACCAGCTCTGAGTAACTGAGAACAGGGTGTTTCTCAATCTGAGGTTGCCACTGACTGGTGGGGCTTGAACAAGACTTTGCCTCAACAGCCAGTGAGATTCTATCTCTGTATCTTTTCTTATTCTACAACTATCAGGAACACTGGCTATTGGGTGCAGTTGCCATTTGGTAAATTAATAGACCAGATAACGTGTGCATAGAAAAATAGACTTGATTTTAACGGGTATAATAAAATTTTATTTATTTGGACTAATGAGGTTAGGCTTGGCTGATTTAATGAAAAGCGTGAATTATTGAATTTGTAAAAATGTTTTAGCTCTCAGTTACATTTCATAACTGAAACTGGGCCATCTAGTTACTGACTAATAGAATTCCAACTTTAAAAGGTAGGTAGGCAGATTTGTAATTAATGTATCAAATCACTAGCCTCAAGGCCCCTTTGTTTTTTTGGCATGTTTAGTATTTTGAAAAACAATGTGTTTTCTGAAGCCAACCACTTTATCTTACCTAGACAATTAATTTACTGAGGAAGTTACTTTTTCTACTTGTGGATTTAAGAATAAACTTGCACATAAAGTGACATTGTAGAGGCCAGACGTTATTCAAGTGAGTATCTAAAAAGTTCTAATGAACACGGTTCTTATTAATACACATTTAATGGTGTCTCTAGTGGGACAAGAAATAGAGCCTATGTTCTTCCTGAGTCTGAGGGCTGTGAAGAAGGTGCCAAGGAATGGGGGCCAGCTGTTTACAGGTTCAGTGCATGAGAGTGGGGCCAACCATAATTACCTTAAAACAAGTGTCAGTGTGTCCAGAGTTGGTTCCTGCCAGTGGGTTCGTGGTTTGCTGTCTTCAAGAATGGAGCTGTGGACCTTCGTGGTGAGTGTTACAGCCCTTAAAGATGGCACGGACCCAAAGAGTAAGTGGTAGCAAGGTTTATTGTTAAGAGTGAAAGGACAAAGTGTCCGCAGCATGGAAGGGGACCTGAGTGGGCTGCTGCTGCTGGCGGGAGTGGCAAGCTTTTATTCCCTTATTTGTCCCCTCCCATGTTCCGTTTCTGTCCTATCAGAGTGCCCTTTTTTCAATCCTCCCTGAGATTGGCTACTTTTAGAATCCTGCTGATTGGTGCGTTTTACAAACCTCTTTTAAGACAGGAAAGTTCCCCAAGTCCCCACTCGACCCAGGAAGTCCAGCTGGCCTCACCTCTCATCAGCACTCCCCAGGAAG
The DNA here is from genome assembly GCF_009828535.3 of Hylobates moloch. NCBI lineage: Eukaryota > Metazoa > Chordata > Mammalia > Primates > Hylobatidae > Hylobates > Hylobates moloch. Next base: position 215,161,403 of record NW_026652276.1, read on the forward strand.
GGACCCAGAGCCCCAGCAGAGTCACCATCATGTGCCCAGCTGGTGCTTCACCTCATTGCTCCTGCTCTGAGCTGAGTCACTCTGATTTTAGGTTCTATAATTTAGATATATGTGTATAAACAAATTAGTCACATAAATGGGACCTCTAGAAATAAAAAACAATAGTTTTAGTATATTGAATTTTTAAAAAAATAATTGAGCTGTCAAAAGGAAGAAATTGAAATAAAAAATAGTTATGATTCTGTGAAAGACAGCTTTGTGTGAGCAATTAGAAAACTGGACTGGAAATATGAAGCCTTGGTTTTCTATTCTAAATCTAACCAATAATCATTAACTTGATTCGAGAAATAATTTTGAGCTCCCATTTCTTAAAATAAAAACCTATATGTAATGTCATGGTGCACTATTAGAATCCAGCTGTCCAGAGCTGAGGTTTTTCCCAATTGGATTAGGCATCAGTACAAACAGAAATCTTATGACCAACAGCATTGTTTTTCTTAAAGTGGTAATCCTGTATCAATGCAAACTGAAAATTATTCCCAGATATCTGAAGTAGTAATACATAGCTTTATCTTTTGTAATTTTACATTGCTAATTTATAACTAAGAATACCAGCTGAATTTCTACTCTAACAATGAGAGTGGAACCGAGTGATAAAAGGAAGTGCAAGGTTTATCAGTTCTGAGTACAGCATCTTTCAGCCTGGACCCAGAAATATAAACTTTCACCAATGGGTGGATTAATTGAATTTTCACTTAATGCATATATAAAATAGTAACTTTAGGTACACAGTGATTATAAACCCTTGAAATCTTCAGATATCCCCTTAATTTAAAATATGTATCAGCTGGGTGCAGTGGCTCACACCTGTAATCCCAGCACTTTGGGAGGCTGAGGCCGTCAGATCACGAGGTCAGGAGGTCGAGACCATCCTGGCCAACATGGAGAAACCCCGTCTCTACTAAAAATACAAAAATTAGCTGGGCGTGGTGGTGCGTGCCTGTAATCCCGGCTACTCAGGAGGCTGAGGCAGGAGAATCGCTTGAACCAGGGAGTCAGAAATTGCAATGAGCTGATGTCACAGCACTGCACTCCAGCCTGGTGACAGAGTGAGACTCCATCTCAAAAATAAATAAATATTTATATATATACACATATGTATATATATGTATGTGTATATATATATGTGCGTGTATATATATGTATGTGTGTGTGTATATATATATATAGATACAGATATAGATATATAGGATTGTCTTATTTTCCCTATTGTAAAGTGAATAACATTTATTTCTAATACCCGTAGGCTCAAAAAGCACAAGTAAACAAAATAGTTTCTATAAAATAAGGAAAAAACTATATTCACAACTCAGTATTAAGGGATATCTTTCCTTCCATTTGTCTCTAAACAACCTACTTCTGGGATAGTCAATGCTTCCAGTAAAGCTTTTAAAAAGCTGGACCAACTGTCACCCTGAGTTCTTACTATATAGATCATAAAATAAAATTATATTTGCAAATCATTATTCTGACTAATGGTAGAAAGAAATGATAATGGTTATGATAAGTCAAACAGAGGAGAACTGAGCAGTTGACTAGTCCATAAAGTTTCCCTTTAATAAAAGGCCTGGTATGATTTGCCAAGTTATGTCAATTGTTAAATTGTAAAAGTAGGGAACACATCCTTATATGTCTGATTACAGAAAACCAAGAGAGATTAAAGAGCAAAGGACCCTTTAGCATAGGATTTCACTGTTCCTATATTTTTCCGTCTTTCAAAATTAATTTTATATTTTGGTTAAAAAGCATACTTTAACATAAAATTTGCCATTTTAACCATTTTAAGTGTACAATTCAGTGGTACTAATTACATTCACAATGTTGTATAACCATCATCACTACCTATTTCCAAAATTTGTCATTACCCGAAACAGAAACTCTATACCCATTAAACTATTACTCCCCTCAACTCCTGGTAACCTCGAATCTACTTTCTTTTCTCTATGAGTTTGCCTATTCTCGATATTTTCACAGTTTTGTTTTTCAGTTTAACCTTGTTTCTTGTCTAAGCTAGTATTTCAGTTTATAACAGTTATAAACGAGGGAGTTCCGAATGATGAACAGGACATCCCCTCAGAAACTGCACCAAGAGGGAAGCCTTTCTTTGCTCCCACCTGTCCCGCCCTCTCCCTAGAGGACACCGGTTTGATGGGATGCAAAGGGTACGTGTCCAGACTAGGGGCTCAGTGAGAACCCAGCAGTGCAAGCTCACCCTGCGTCAGTGGAGGGGATCGGGGGCTGGGAGCCTGGTTTGCCTCTGGGGAATGGATCACTCTGAGGTCACCTCAGAGGTCTGATTTGGGTTGGAGTCTCTGAGTATCAGATCTTCCCCAAAGTGAGCTGAGACTAGCTTCTTCAAGGCTGTTCCAGACTGGTGTGCCACCTCTGACCGCTCCACATTTCAGAGCTATGTCCTTAGGACTGGGGTAAGATGGTATTTGGGCCCTCAGAATCCATCTAGTGAACAAGTGCCTGCTGGATGATGGCATCTGTGAGACTGTCCCAGAGATCAGTCACTCTGAGAACCTGGCGTCAACACCAAGTTGACACCTCTCTGAAACACCAGCATTGCTAGTGGCCTCTGAGAGCCATTTCTGAAGGCAAGGTAGAAGTGGAAGTCCAAGGGGAGGCCTGGGGATGTGAGTGGGGGGATAGCAGCCTGGATGGGGGTCCTCAGGAGCAGCTGTTCTGAGCCATGGTGCCTTGTGATTCTGTCAGGCCGATTCTTTCCTTCCTTCTTACATTCATCACCCATTTCCTCAGTTCCTGCCCCTTTGCCAGGTATTGGTGAACAGACATAACTCTTCACAGAGCTCATGGCTTATATAAGGGGGCTGCTGTTAAACAAGGAAACAAACAAATGGGAGTTCATCTGGTTTGGATGTCCATCCTCTAGTTTCTACCATCAAAAACAGCACTGATCTCTAAGTTGGTAAAAATTTAAAATCTCATTCACTTGGAAAATGTCTTACCACCCACAAATCTGGATGTAAATTTTGGTTATATGAATAAGAACCAGACATAAACCTCTTATGTTTATTCATTGAAGTTTATGTTTTCAGTTGACTAAAATTGTTCTAAGTTCCACTAAATGAGAGAATTATAGACACTTAATATCTCCAAGGAGAAGGGAAGGTTAAGTTCTCCTGTATGTGTAATTTTATTCCTTTCAAGGGCCTATGTGCATCTAACAGGGGAAAGATGTTTTTCTTATTAATTTCTAAGTAGTTAGTTAACTTCTATTTATAGTTAACTTCTTTTTATATTAAAGCAGGAGCTCCCTCTAGCAAGAAGACTGTCTCTGGGGTACCAGCACACCTGGTTCCATCTCCCAGGCGCTTGGCAAAACTGCAAGCAGATGGCCAGATGACAGAGCAGCTCTCTGGAATGCAAATTCATGCCAAGGACCTAGAAAATGAGAGCCTAACTCCTGCCCAGAACCAAGAGCTGGCTCAGGAGGGAGAAGCTCATCAAAAAGCACTTTCTCCTGACAGCCCTCTCAATCCTGAGCTCCCTCAACACCTCAGTTCATCGGCACCGGGTCTTCCTCAGCAGGCCCAGGACCTATCCCTAAACCTGACGGAAGAGGATGTCCAACAATCAGATCTTCCTCTAAAACAAATAGCCACTGAGACAGATGTCCCTGAGGTGGAAGCCAGTGAGGTGGGGCAGTCTCCCATCACCCCTACCCTGGCACCTCCTGCATACCCTTCCCCTACCCCATCCCATGGCCCTCAGCCAGGCCAGGACGAGGAGTCAGGGGAGGCCCAGGTAACCCCCACTGGCCCTCCTCTGTCTGAACCTCCACAGGGACCTGGCCCCACTCCCCTCAGCCCTCAGAGAATTCAGGATGAGGAAACTGAGTCAGACAAACTTCCACCCAGCAGTTCCCACCATGATCCTCCAAAAGATTCTTCCTACCCTGACTTGGTGCAGAAACTTGCTGGAGATTCTCAGCAAGCTCTGAAGGAGGAAACCTCCAAACCAGAAGCCATCTGGGTCAGTATCCCTCACCCAGAACTGCCACATCCCCAGGACTTAGCAACAGATACCAAGCAGCCCCAGGCCAGGGAAGCCCTAGGGACCTTGCTTCCTAGAAGCCGGCTGGCTCCTACTCAGCTGCCCCAGCCTCAGGTGCTGGCTCCCCTCCAGAGCAGGAGGCCCACACCCAAACTCCTATTGCCCAGCAGGGAAGAGGCTTTAGGAACAACCTCCGATCAAACCATGACTCTCTCTCCCAGGCTTCCACCAACCCGGGAAGCAGACACCAGTAAACTTCCTCCCATCAGCCCTCCGCACTCAAAACCACCACCAAATCTGAACCCCCAGGCAGCCCACAGTCCTCAGCAAGTCCAGGAAGAGAAGGTCAGTGAGGTGAAACTCCCTCTTATCAGTCCTCGCAGCCAGGAGCAAGCAGCACCTTGCATCCTCAGTCCCGCCCAGGAGGAGGCAGCTCAGAAAGTGAGGCTCCCTCACATTCCTGCTCCTCTCCTGGAGCCAGGGCTGCCCCAGAACTCGGGAACTCAGCCTGATCCAAGGCCTGCAAAGGAAAGGAAAGCTCCCCAAGCAGGTGGCTCCTCCAGGAGGAGGTTTCCAGACATGCAGGCCTCACCCCACAACCAGGGGCCACTTCAGCAGACAGGGGCTAGGAAAAAAAAACTTCCCCATCCAGAAAGGGACGGCTGGAGGACTGGCACCTCTGGAAGAGGTACCGCCTGGGAGCCACCAGCCAGCCTCGCAGCTAGAACCCCATGATCAGCCAGCTCCCACCATGGTGCCCGACCATCCCAACCCCAGCCCTCCTCTTGTTTCTTGTCTAAGCTAGTATTTCAGTGTGTAACTGTTACAAACTAGGGCCATCCGAGCAACCAGAGAAGCCAAGTCCATACACCAGAAATTCCTGAGCCACCCCACGCCGAGCCATCACCTAAGACCCCCAACTACAAGAAGATAAAAAAACAACTCCAGAAAAAGCGCCCATACCAACCTCCCCACAAATGACCTGGCTTGGAATGTAGATGTGTCCAAACAAGGGCCATCTTGGAAGAGAGAGATTTTTGGAGGGTTATCTCAAGAAAATAAAACTCCCGTCGGTGGCGATCAGCCAGCTCAGGAGGGCCAGCCCTCACCCAGGAGACCCCTCCAGAGGGAAAAGGCCCCTGCGGAGTCGCTACGGGATAGTTCAGCTCCTGTGGAGCATCCAGGGAGAAAGGGACAGGTTCATCGAAAGGGCAGGTCTCAGAGGAGAGAGATTGCTTCGCAACTCCCAGAGCAGGACAGTGAGCCCCCAAGCCAGCAGCCTGTCAAAGACACACCAGCCCATCAGGAGAGAGGTCAGGCCAGAGAGAGCTCTGTCCAAAGGCACAATGCACTTGCTTCCAAGCAGCAAACCAAAGAGAAGCGAACCCGAAAACATGGGACAGTGCCACAGGACAAAAGCCCCACCACCCCCAGAACCAGGTGTCTGCTGTGGAGCGGGGCAGCTGGAAGGGAAGACTGTGTGCCAGGGGCAATCAGAGCACCAAGGTTTAAGCCATCCCTGGAGCCACCAGCTCATTAAGGTCTGGGAACCCCAAGGCAGCACTGTCACAGAACAACCAGCTATGGCTGGGTGCTGTGAGTCTCCACACTGGCTTCCTCCGGAACCCATGGTCAGCGTCGGTGGAGGGGCTGTTCAGCGCTGTCCAAAGCTTGGATTCCTAGAAGGCAGTCAATCTGCACTCCTGTGCCTCTTCTGCTGTTGCCGTCATAGCCTGGAAAAGCAGCTGTCGCAGAGGGATGCAGCTCTATCAGCTGCTGCCACCAAATTGAGCCATTCTGGAAGGCTGGTGTCAGCAAGTAGCCTTTGTGTCCAGACACGAATCCAACCTGAGTTCCAACTCTGGCTGAAGCAGGGCCATATTGCCATTAAGTTTTGTTCTCTTCATAAGGAAAGTTCGCTTCTAGACTTCTAGAAAATTCTCTCACCCCTCTTGCATTATCGAGGAGTTCCAAAGCAAAAAGAACTCGAGACAGGAATACTTTGCTGTTCCTGGAGGTTTCAAACCTACAGTAAACTTGTGGGAATCTTCTGTAGGGAAGAAGACATATTTTGCATGCATGACTCTGTGATCCAATGCTTCAGATCTGTCTTGGCAATATGTTGCCTGAAACTTACTTTTGCTTGAAATGTATTTCAAAATGGATACCTTCCTTCTTTCTCTGAATAGAAATCTCATGTAAATTAGCCCATGCCTTTATTATGCCAAACCATCTGGTTGAATCAATTAAAAGAATTAATGGGGAGAACATTTAAGTGAATCAGTTGTTCGTTTATCTATTCATCATCAGGATTCTTTCACTGGCAAATGATAGGAGTCCACTCTAAGCCAGCTTGTGTGACTCTATTAGAAGGGAGTAGAAGCTTTCATATGACCAAACTATGGGAAGGGCAGGGCTACAGCAAGTCTCAGAGAGACTGGGGGCCAGTTGTGGAACATAACCAGGATTCTAGTCATCTCCTGCACTCTGGTCTAGGACTCTCACTACTTCTCATCTCTGTTTCTTTCTCCATGTTGGCTTCATTCTTTGGACCACAAATGACTCTATCAGTTTCTGCACATGGCGGGGAACATGGCCACCAGCAGCTCTCAAGCCCATATCTGATTTTACCTCTGGAAGCTCCCACTACTGTAAAGGGATTAATTTGAATGAATGTTCATTAATCCTAATCCAGAGAAAGTCTTGTTGGCCTAGCTTGGTTTAGGCACTCGTTCTTAAACCAATCTACTCTGGCAGGGACCAGGGTTACCTTTAGACATACCTATTGAACCTACTCCTATGTATGGACACTATACTCCACCCAAAAAGAGGATAATTGTGACCGAAACGGACAACCCAAGATGTGACTCTTAAAAAGCTACAAGATATCTATTGAGCACTTACTGTGTACACAGCAGCATGCTAAACTGTGTTTGGTATCTCATATTTAAAAATGTAACTGATGACTAAATGCCTGTGTAAAGGTATCTTACACAAAAGAGAGGTGTCTACGAAACTATGAATTTTAAGTGTTATTTCAAGGGCAGTAGAGGAAACTGATATTTTAGAAATCCAGGATATAGAAATCCTCTTGCAAAATGAAAAGCTTATCTAATGCCAGCAATTACCCTCTGATTTATCTGATTTGTGCATGATGAAAATAATACAGTAATTGCAGAAAACATACCATTTATTTATTTTTACTAAAAGTGTATTTATTTTTACTAGAAGTTCATTCATCTGACAAGCATTTATTGAGCACACCCTATGTGCCAGACAGCGATGGTTGCTAGATAAGGGGAAGTGATGAGGATACTTCAAGAAGCTTTGTCTTTTATCAAGGAAGACAGATAAGAGAGTTCATTATATTAATAACGCCATGTGATTAGGGCAACTGCAGGCCCCACCGCGTGTTAGGCTACATTTTGCCTCCTACAGACAGGAAAATCCATTTGTTAACTTTTCCAAATGTCATAAGAATACCAAGGAAGGACACTGAATTCGGTCTGGGATACAAACATTGGATCAGGAAACACTCCTAAGAGAAGGTCAGCCTTCAGCTTAGTCTTCGCGGTTGCAGAATAGTCAGCAGACTGATGGGGAGAGGAAGTTCTCTTAGAAGAAGGAACCACATACGCCTAAGCAGGGGCAGGCATAGCACCTTCTAAGGACCCGAATGCCAGGAGAGATGCAGGTCTATATAGATCCAAAGTGCCTTTTGTGCTACACCGAAGAGCTTGGAAACTTGATCTTTAACAATGGGGAGCTGCTGAATTTGTATCTGAGAGGCATCTGTCTGGAGGGGGTATAGAGGATAAATTTGAGGAGAGCAATACAGGAAGCAGGAGGAGTGGCGGGGAAGTTATTGCTGTAGTCCAGGAAAGAAGGTTAGGCCTGAAATAAGGCTGTGGGTGCAGGAATTGTCAAATTAGGTAAATATTTAGATTGCATGTGGGGGAGGGCAGATTGTGCAAGAGAGGAAGAAAATTAAGATAATTACTCATTTTCTATGAGGTGGGTGTGGGGCACTTTAGAGTTATCCATGTCTCATTTAGGTGAAGAATTTTCGAAATTTAAAATTGCTTTTAGAAATGTATAATTTTCCTCTTTGGGCGCCTGTTTCTGAGGCTCCTGAAGGCATTTGGGGTTGCATTTCCATTAGAGTACAAAAGGGAAGCGATAAGCCAAATTTTTTTTATCACTTGTTTGTGTTGCTGTTATTGTTTTGGTAGTATATGTTCCTAATGTCTCAGATTCAGTGGAACCGGACAACATTTTGTTTGTGGTCGGAGGAAAGGAGTGGAAAAGAGTATCAACAAGAGGTTTTTAGTGCTATTATTGATTTTCTTGGTATAAGGGAAACCTCTGATTTTTACACGTAGAATAATAATGTTTAAAAATTGCCATTTTCCATCTATATTTACAAGGTTCCTATCATTCCCATTTGATATGTTGCTCAGCAAGGTGATCTTTATAGGAACAAAAAACCATTGTGGCTTATAGTTACTACGTTAGTAATACCATCTTTAGCTCCTTTAAAGAAAACTGGCACCTAATATTCAAATCAATGGAGATAATAGTGCCACTCGGCATGAAAGCCTTCCTCAAATATTTCAAGAGCTAAATCAGTTATTTCCAAAACTTCAAAAGATAATTGAACAAAGGGCATGATTGGGAAATTCACAGAAGAGGAAATAAAAATGGCCAATAGATATGCCAAAAAGTATTTAACCTCATTATAAGTTAAAACAGGATAGACTTTTTTTTTGTACTGGATTGGCAGATGAAAAACAACTTAATGCCTATTGTTGGTGAGGCTGTGGGTAAATGCACTTTCTATGTCTCAGGAGAGAAAGTAAATTGGCACAATTTTTCTGGGGCACAGTTTTACAATTTTCTGTCAAAGCCTTAACATTTTGTATACCTTCAGTCTAGTAATTTGAATCTGAGGATTATCATACGGAACTCACTTATGTGCAAGGATGTTCATATCAGTGTTTTTTATGATAAAATCTAGAAATAATCTAGCTCTCTAATGGGATTTTAGAAATAAGTTATGGTATAGCTATATGCTGGAATATTATGTTGTCATTATAATCATGTCATAGAAGAATATTTAATTAGAGGAAACTATTTATTGCATAGTAAGTAGAAAGCAGATTAAGGAGGTAGAGCCAGTATGGCTCTAGTTATTAGCTCTGGATTATGGATTATGCATAATTTTTATCTTCCCATCTATGCTTTTTAGTATTTTTTAAATTTTCTACAATGACCTATGTTTATTCAGAAAAAGTTATATAGAATTAAATTTAAACACACACACACACATACACACACACTTTGAAGAGCTGTCATGCGAAAGCAACAGCCTTACATTCTATTTTGATTTGACATCATGAGCTTTCTAAGAGTTAGAGGTGATTTGCAGAGGAACAGACTGGCTTGCTCCAGAAGTTAGATGCTCTGTTATGGGAATCTTACAGAAGATCTTCATATGTTGGGTGATTAGCTGGACTGGCTAAAACGTAAGGTTCATTTTATGATCTAAGATCCACTTACTGCAACTGACTCCATTTGCTTGTTATGAGGAATCCTGTTTTATTAAATGTAGTGCTTAGAAAATTATATGTACTTAGTACTCCTTAGATATGTGGCTTTCAAAGTTTTATTGACCAAGATCCATAATTAGAAGTATACATGTTATAATATCATGACCCAATAAACACATACACACCTGGCAAAAAAAAAATGTGTCATAAAACACCCTTACTGTGGTGATAGATGACTCTGATATTTTCTATGGTGCTGAATTTCAATTTTTAAAATTCTGGTTGTGGCCTCCTAAATTGATTTCACAATTTTGTTTGCAACCTGCAGTTTGGAAAACCCTGCACTGAGTGCCCTAGAGCGTTGCTTTGATGCTGTCTTTACTTGGAGGCCTGTTACCAGACTGTCCCCCAGCTCTGGTTGCCTTCAAGTGAGGTTGAATGGGTTGACATCATTTATACTGAATTCTTCTCTGGGACAAGGATCTGGTGTATTGTCAGTTATGTTCTTTGTCAATGTTGGGGCTCAGGATAAGATACATCCAAAATTCATATGCATACGTTTTATATAAAGCTTTAAAAAAAAAAGGCACTTCAGAACAATCTTGATCAGCTTACTTCCTTGCCTTTTGCTCCATGACAAGCCCAAAAGTCATCTTATCACCATAAAAAGATCCACTAAGTTCCACTTCAGATAATTGCACTATTTATATACTACGTAGCACAGTATGTCTGTAAATGAATTTAATTGCGTAGTCCAATTCGAAAGTCATAATTCTAGAAATCACTTTTCTGTATTGACCAGGCATTCAGAGAAGAGGATAAGAAGGGCCTAACCATTTCTTTGTGTTGATGACAGATAAATGGTGTTAGAAGATCAAACCACTAATCTTAAAACTGACTATGAGAGTGCAGTCATGATTTGCAAAAGCTAAGGACCTTTTATTACAGATTGTAACCTTAGAAATTCATGATTGCAAATAACACTAAAATTCAAAATAATCCTTGAAAATTCCAGTTGGATTACAATCTAGCCATGTGACCTTGGGCAAGTTACAGAGTTCTAATGTATAAAATGGAGGTAATAATAGTACCTACCTCAGTATTTTTATGGGGATTAAATGAGTTAATATACTGAAAACCACCCAGAACAATATCTAGCACACAGTAAATGCTTCTATGAGTAGTGTTTGTTCATATTAACATGAAAGCAGCAAAAAAAGGTTTGCATTTTCCCATTCATTGAAAGAGGATGATACTGTTCAAACTGGGTGGAAATATTTGGTAAATGAGATGGTCTTTGTGAAAATCCTTTTTTAAAAATTAACAACCTTGATTTAATTAAGGAACTTAAAATTAGAATAATATTGGAAAGAAATTGTAGTTGAGCAAAATATTACGAAAATCAAGAGGTTCTTCAATGGGCATTCATAGGAGGCATTGCAGTTTGGAGAAGTGAGTAGGGAAACATCAATTCTGAGATTATTATGAATTTCCATGTGATACACACGTAAAAGACCTGTAGTAACACCTGGCACATAGTACATGCTCAGTAAATGCTGTCTGTTATTTTTACTATGATTTCATTATTGATAAAATCAAGATCATTTATATTCTGGGTTTCAGATTGGTTAGATAGTAAATGCTGTCAAGTCACTTGTCCAGATAGTAGATATTTTATTTTCTCTTTGTGGCTCAGTTGAGACAAAGACCAGCTTCTACAATTAGCAGATTGATACACCCTCAGTGTCCTAGGATAAAAATAGAAAAGCAAAGTGAAGAAAGGCAGAGAATGTTTTTGCTGGAGAAACTGAGCAATGAAGTAACACCTTTGAAAAGGTTATTCTTGAAGGATAAGCCCTTAGCAAGTAAAGATAATGCTTAGGGTGTGGGATTGGGTGGCAATCCCATCAGAAATACAGTTATGTGAACTTGTTAGTTGAAGGAAAGGAAATCTTTAGCGTGTATTGAAGCTTCCTGCCAATCATTGCTACCCTTTTCCTCTTTTCTTTCCAAAAATCTGCTATATTAATACAGATCATATATAGCAAGTTTCCACTCTTGAAATTTACCTGTTCTATGCGTTTTATCTTCTTTAAAGTGTCAAGTAACTACTTCATTATATACTCATCCATTTTTTTTTTTGAATTCTGGGCCTTATTGCTCTATGTTTTACTCGGAACATTCTTGATGCAAGGCCCAAATATTGACCTATTAGTTCACCTCCACTGAAGACATTACAATGTATGAAGTTTACTGGAAAACAACGTTTTTGTACTTTATTTGCTCTTATGAATGTAAATGTATATGTTTTCCTTTTTCTTGATATAGAAATTGTTTTTCTTTAAATAACTAATTATTCATTTGATTAGACACTCAGGAATATAGCACTTCACTGTTAGTATAGTTTAATAAATGTATTCACTTTACCATATATAACATGACTATTTACAACATTATTACTGTACTTCCTTGGACTTATGTGATAACTTTATACTCTAAAGTTTATTTTGCTATGGAAAATTATGCATACTATGCAAAATTATTATTTTTCTAGTTGATATTATTATTTTCTTAGAAGCACAGATAGACAAGACTTTTAAGATGTAATTCTGTCCTAGAAAAATAGCTTATTTTGCCACCTTTAGTTTTGTGAGAGCACTTCCTAATGAACTAAACTTTTGTCTTAATTTTCCACTACAAATTATCTATCATATTAAAAATATTTAAAATTCAATAGCGGATTATTGTGTTTCCTTTTAAGCTCTTTTTTGTGGCTACATATTTCAGTATCAAGAGTTTTAGAGATTTTAATTTTACAGGTAATTACATCATATGTATATATGCATTTAATCACTGTAGGTATGAATTGTTCTTGTGATTTTTTTCTTTGTTTAAAAAAAACTCCTCACTATATGGTTTTGTTGTTGTTGTTGTTTTCAGATGGAGTCTTACTCTGTCTCCCAGGCTGGAGTCTAGAGTACAGTGGCATGACCTCAGCTCACTGCAACCTCCACCTCCCAGGTTCAAGTGATTCTCCTGCCTTAGCCTCCCGAGTAGCTGGGATTACAGGCGCATGCCACCATGCTCAGATAATTTTTATATTTTTAGTAGACATGGGGTTTTGCCAATGTTGGCCAGGCTGGTCTCGAACTCCTGATCTCAAGTGAATGCCTGCCTCGGCCTCCCAAAGTGCTGGGATTACAAAGCCCCATTTGAGTGGGGAAAAAAATAAGTGATTCTGAAGTCATCTGTGCATCTGAGGACTTTTATTTAAAAATTAAAGCCTGTTTCCAAGTCATCCATTTCTAAGTGCTTTCAAAGAGAGATCAACTCTAGTGTTGATACATTTTTTTTGCAAGGTTTTATTTAAATGTCAGAAGCTCATATTGAAAAGTAATCAGTCATATTTTTGGACAGGAGAATGACTAAATTGCCTTGCTATAAAAGAAATCTTATTAATATAGAAACACTTGTCATTAAAATAGAGATTTTTATTTTTCAAAATATTTATAACCTGACCCCCAAATGGTAGGTTCATCACTAATTATTGACCTGGCTACGTGCCTGTGATACCAGATCATCAACATCTTCTATTTTTAACTTTCCTTTTTGTAGTAAATGGCCCTGTTTAGTCTGTTTGATGATATAATGTTAAATATGCATACAAATATTTTATTCTTAGGTACATGGCCTCTACTGCTTTTGTTGTTTAGGTTGGATTTTATGCTTATTCTTTTAAAATGTTTTATACAAATATTATTTTAATTTGTTTGATTTCAAATGAGTATGTCTAACATAAAAGATCTAAGCCATTTAGAATTAATTTGAAATGTGGTTCCAGTTGTTCCAGATACTTCATTTATATTTTCCTGCATTTGTAGTGATACTAATCCGTAAAATAACTTTAAAAATCTGCCTTGGATTATTAAATTCATTTATGCTTCATTGCAGGTATTTAAATAAATTTAACTGCCTATATACTGAAGAACTTGGTTCTTTTTGTGGACTGTAAAGTAGTTTATATATATTTAAAATGTTGCCTCAAGGTTGACTTTAATTTAGATAGCTTGAATAAAATCACATTAAGAAAATTTGTCACATGGTGTTATAACATTGGTAATTATGGTTTTTTCCTTAAATTGGAAAGTAAGCTGTTTTGTCCATTGATGTACTAAGACATTAGACAATATATTAAGAACTCTATGAAACTCTTTATTATAGGAGTTCAAGTCATTAAAGTGGTAGTATTACAATGTAGTTTAATAGTAATCTAAACACATTATCTTTACCCAAAACGTTTTGTTGCCAAGAAATCATTAAGACATTGGAATTACAGCTGCATTATATCATCAGATGGAACTTGACTTGTTTACACCACAGTACAGACAGCTTATGTCTTAGAAAACTGGAAAAAGGAACCTGGACACAACAACTATATTTTGAATAAACTTTCATATATTATGTAGGATCTATTCTATGGAAATTATTTCAGTGAATATAGCTTTTATTTCTTTAAATTTTATCTTATATGGTTCCAGTTCATCTAGTCTTTTTCCTAATGCTCTGTACTTAGAGTGACATCAACAGGACAAGGGTTTTTTCCAAAAGACAAATTAGCACAGGATGCACCTCCTTCCTCTCTCTCTCTCTCTGTTTCTGCCTCAGCCGTGCTGAATTCTTTACTGTGATGCAGTTATATTAAGGATGCATCTATGTTCTTATACCAGCCACTTTTTCTGTCTGATCTAGTTTCCCCTAGATGTTTGAATGCTGTTCTTCTTTATGCCTTTTAATATTTGTTCAGCTGTCACCACCTTAGGTGGACTTCCTCTGACCACCATGCCATCTCTCATGCTGTCTCCTCATCCGGCTTCCTGTTTCTTCATCACACTTGTCATTACATCACATTATTTAATGCGTTATTTGTCTGACTCCAATATTAGAATGTAATCCTCACAGGTCAAGAACTTTTTATTTACTGCTATATCCCCGGCATCCAGAGCACCAGCCAGCACATAGCAGGTGCTCAATAAATATGGGTCAAGTGACTTTTATCACAGAGATTCAACAGATGTTTCAATTAAATGTTTCTGCATACAGTTGTCTCATTTTGTCACTTTGTGATTAAACACAGTTTCTTTAATATTCCTTTCTAGATTGTTCTATTACCTGAAATTCTTTGGATATAGTCCTCGCCCATTTGTTGCATCTGTTCAAGCTCCCTTTCTCAAGACAGGGGCTAGGTGGAACTTTAGACTTCCTTACCATGATTAAATACTTTTACTTGTCTGCAACAACTTTTACCTTGTGTTATTGGTTTGGGATTGCCACACAATTTAGGGGGAGTTCAAGTTCAGATTTCAAACCAAAGTAGAGTCTGATTTCCCACAGGTGTTTCTATCGTCTGGTTGGTAAGAATCTGTCCCTAGGCAAAGTCCCTACATCTGTGGACTGACATTTCCAGATACCCCTTTTCCAACTTGTCAACTTATCAAACAATCCAGGTCTTCTTCTTCTTCGTCTTCTTCTTCTTCTTCTTTCTTCTTTTCTTCTTTCTTCCTTTCTTCTTCTTCTTTTCTTCTTTCTACTTCTTCTTCTTTCTTCCTTTCTTCTTCTTTTCTTCTTCTTCTTTTCTTCTTTCTTCTTCTTCTTCTTTTCTTCTTTCTTCTTCTTTTCTTCTTTCTTCTTCTTTTCGTCTTTCTTCTTCTTCTTTTCTTCTTTCTTCTTCTTTTCTTCCTTCTTCTTCTTCTTTTCTTCCGCTTCTTCTGCTTCTTCTTCTTCCTCCTCTTCTTCCTCCTCTTCTTCCTGCTCTTCTTCTTCCTCTTCCTCTTCCTCTTCTTCTTTTTTTTTTTGTCGTTGTTTTGAGGCAGGGTCTCACTCTGTCACCCAGGCTGGAGTGCAGTGGCAGAATCATGGCTCCCTGCAGCCTCTACCTCCTGATCTCAAGTGATCCTCCCACCTTAGCCTCCTAATTAGCTGGGATTACAGGCACACACCACCACATCAGGCTAATTTTTGTATTTTTTGTAGAGATGAGGTTTCACCATGTTGGCTAGGCTGGTCTCAAACTCCTGGGCTCAATCGTCCCACCAACCTTGGCCTCCCAAAGTGCTGAGATTATAGGTGTGAGCCATTGCACCTGGCCAAGTCAGGTCTTGTATGCCAAGCATGCAGGGGCTGTGGCTTCCCCTCTCATACCATGTGTTCAGACTTCAGCCCCTGATGCCCTCTGACCTGTTAGCATCAATTCCCACTCCTCTGACTTCAAGTCTTCACTACACTTGTAGCACCTAGAAAATTTTCTTTCTTGGTTTCTGCCTTACTATGTATTAAAAACAAAACAAATTTATGTTATACATTAGTATTTTTTTCATCTTTGAGTGGGGGTAGCTTTCCACTTCTGCTCAGTCCATCATATTGACTGAAGGTACATGTGGATATCATTGATTTTAGCATTTTAAAAGCGATACTCCTGAAAGTGCTGATGCTCCCATATAGCCAAAGCTATTTACTCCTAGCCCTCTGTGAATGAGCAGTGATAAAAATTTATACAGTATTCTTATATTCCAGGTCTCTGAACATTCTAACGTCTTAAAGGAAATATTAGATATTATTTATGAATAAATTCTGTTAAACAGTGGCCTCATCATTCCATTCTATTTCAAAGCCTCTTAGCATTGCAGAGTTTATTTTCCTTTTAGCCTTTTGGACTTTCATCAAATGAAAAGTCATTATAAGGGTAATTTTTCAATTAAATATCTAGAAGCCACTGTTTTTGACATGTCTTACTTCTTTTGATTCTATTTATAAGCCTCAATTGATTAAGTATTGGGTATATTTGGAGGATATATCTATTTGGTATTATAGGCTGATTTTATTATTATGAGTTATTTTATTCTAAGATATATTTTTATTTTATTTTAAAGTTGAAATACACAGACTTTAAGTATCCAGCTTGTTATGTTTGGGCAAATAAAAATATAAAACATTTCTATCACTTCAGAAATTTCCTTTATATTATGACTTGTATTTTAAACTTTATTTTTTTTTTCCTACCAGATGCTAAGACATCCCACCTGAAATCTGAAGCGCATCCTACAACGTATGTTTCTTCGAATATGGGTGATTTCCTGCATTCTACAGACAGAAACTACCTTGTTAAATTATGGGCCAAACTTTCAGCCAAAAAAACACCAGCGGTAAGGGAGGGATAGAAGGGGTGAAGCAACAACTGAGCTCTATACAATGTCAGACAAAGAGGGAATTTAATATTTTGAGACTAATAAGTTTCCCCAAAATTATTCTCTCACTAGTGTCAGCTGAAGACAGGATTTTGACTCTTTGTACATCCCTGAGAATAGACACTGGTTCTAAAGGTAGAATATTCAATATCAGATTCTGTGAGTACCTTTCTCCTGGGCTCCCAGTGAAAATTCTGACATTCAAATCTTCTATTTCGTAGGAATAGAAAAGCACTACAAGAAAATTAATGCAGTGAAAGATGTATTTCAAGGGAAAACTTGCTTTGTTGCTAGGGTATAAATTTGAGTATTCTTGGGCTGAGCCTGAAAAGTGAGTCCACCCAAAGAGTCCGTGTTTTATAACTTAGCACTTCTTAAACCAGTCGCATCACTTAGTCCCAACTTAATTCTCTGAAAGTTTTGAGAAAGCAGCATGCACAGGAATATTGAATGCAAAATTGGCACTGCATTCAGATTAGGTCGTACTTGTTTTCCATCTGTAATCATTTTTATGTGATGATCTGGGAATACAAAGAGACTTAATTGCAATTGCAATTTGCTGCAGAAGCAACAGAACTTTTTTGTTGTGGTTGTCAGTTCCGTGTTTGTGATTCCTTAAGGCTAGCCTGTTTTTTGTTTTGTTTTGTTTTGTTTTTTTGAGACGGAGTTTTGCTCTTGTTGCCAGGCTAGAGTGCAATGGTGTGATCTCTGCTCATCGCAACATCCGCCTCCCAGGTTCAAGCGATTCTCCTTCCTCAGCCTCCCAAGTAGCTGGGATTACAGGCATGCGCCACCACGCCTAGCTAATTTTGTATTTTCAGTAGAGATGGGGTTTCTCTTGTTGGTCAGGCTCTCCCAACCTCAGGTGATCTGCCTGCCTCGGCCTCCCAAAGTGCTGGGATTACAGGTGTGAGCCACCACGCCCCGCCTGTGCTAAACAAATAGTTGCATCAAGTCAGAACCATTGGCAGTGTTCAGTGGTCGAAAGAATCAGACTGATTACTGATTACTTCAGGCAAAATGTCTTAGGCTGGGGCATATACAGATGTAGTATAGCTATATACATTTTACTCTTACTGAGTCACAATAGTTGTTGGGTGTTCTAGGTGCAAGAAACACTATCTCTGCTTCTATTTCCTGCATGTGGTGGCCCTCCCTCTCCTGGCTGGCCTCTTCCATTCACCCACAGGCTTTGCTCCCACTAGCTTCAGCACACTCTCGTGCGCCATCCAGCCCCAACTGTCTAGGCCTCTTGGCTCTGTGCTCATTCTTCCCAGCAACTTCCTTCCATCTCTTTAATTCAAGTTGCTGAAGGCAGAAGAATCTACCCAGCCCAGTGTGACTTTTCAAGCCATGCTGTGGCGGTCATATTAGCCTGCCTGTGTGGTCACCTGTGGCAGGGCAGAAGGCATGACTTGTGGCTTAGGCTGTGGCTTCTCAGAGGCAGCAGGGGGTAAGGGGGTGCACACTAAACATCTATAAATAAGATGAATTTGTTCCATGATACTGAGAGTAGGAAAGTCATATTTATCCAAAATCAATGAAATCTGGAATTGTTCCCATCCCACCAGGATTTGTGGGAAATAAAATGTCATTAGAAATGGGGATCACTCCACATATTTGGATTAAGTTCAAGAATTGCGAGGGTTACACCATCCTGGGAAATTGCAAAAGGGCCTCTAGCCTCATAACCACTATGGTTACCGTGGGGATGCTTCTTATCTAAGGCACTAAATCCCATTCTGAGCCAGTGGCCCTGGTATTCTCCATATCCTACCTTTTCCTACTATTAGTAGCTTTTTTCTTTGATTTTTTTCTTTTGTAGAGACAGGGTCTTGACATGTTACATAGGCTAGCCTTGAACTCCTGGCCCCAAGTGATCCTCTCACCTGAGCCTCCCAAAGTGCTGGAATTACAGGCATGAGTCAATGAGCCCAGCTAACTAGTAGGTTTTTTTCTTATACCTACCCCTGAGATCTTGCTATACCTAAGGCAGTGGGTAGAAGTCAACAGGTAAGGCCCCCTCTGCATGAGGAACCTATCACTCTCTGTCCTTTTGGTCCTGGGAAATCCAGCTCTTTCCAGATCAGCCCACAGCTTTCTCTTCTGCCCTTGGTATTCCAGCCTTCTTGGATGGTGTGGCTTGATGCTTCTTGGACTTTCAAATACAACATCAGTTCTTTAATGTCACCTTGGGACATGGAAATCCAGAGTGCAAACCTTCAGACCACTAAATCCTGTCTGTCTTTATTCCTTAGTGATAAGCCTGCACCCTGACATTCAGAGGCAGCCCATTTCCCAGGTGGGCTGTCCTGATGCACAGCTGGATTCACACTGATAGGCAGAAGCACACGCCATTGACCTGCACCCCTCTTCCACTTAATGGGTATTCATGGTTTATTTAAACGTGTTCAGAGATCATGTCCTTTGCAGGAACATGGAGGCCATTATCCTTAGCAAACTGATGCAGGATCAGAAAACCAAGTACCACATGTTCTCACTTATAAATGATAAGGACACATGGACACATAGAAGGGAACAACACACACTGCGGTCTATCAGAGGGTGAAGGGTGGGAGGAGGGAGAGGATCAGGAAAAATAACTAATGTGTACTAGGGTTAATAACTGGATGATGAAATAGTCTGTACAACAAACCCCCATGACACAAGTTCACCTAACAAACCTGCACATATACCCCTGAACTTAAAATAAAAGCTAAAAAAAAAAAAGTCCAATCTAAATATCACCTGTTAGAAAATGTTGGGGCCTAATTAAAGAGAGTGCTGGTCGGCTGGGCGCGGTGGCTCACGCCTGTAATCCCAACACTTTGGGAGGCTGAGGTGGGCAGATCACGAGGTCAAGAGATTGAGACCATCCTGGCCAACATGGTGAAACCCTGTCTCTACTAAAAATACAAAACATTAGTCAGGTATGGTGGCACACGCTTGTGTTCCCAGCTACTTAGGAAGCTGAAGCAGGAGAATCGCTTGAACCCAGGAGGCAGAGGTTGCAGTGAGCAGAGATCTCACCACTGCACTCCAGCCCAGGCAACAAGAGCAAAACTCTATCTCAAAAAAAAAGTGTTGGTCAAGGGCAATAAGGTACTAAGGGCTGGGGACAGGGGAACAGAACTGGAAAAAAAAAAAAAAAACCCACTCTGTGGTTTTAACTGTGCTTCAGCCGTAACATTTTAATATAAAATGAAGACAGTATGGGGAAACCGGAGAGAGGAGAGGATAAAAAGGCAGTGTGAGAGTGGAAGGGGCCACCCTGGTGATGATTGATGGGGGAAAGGACCCAATATCCCAGGCCACCTGTTACTGGAAAGAGTTTCGTGAACTTTTACACCAGATTGCTCCTTGCCTGCAGTGCCCCTCCCTGAGAAACTGAGCAGCCCCCATAATTCACAGCATCTGGAACCCAGTGTGGAGCATGTGTTGTGTCCAGTGTCAGCACTGTGGCGTTTACTGATCCCTGATGGTAGTAATTTGCAGAGCCCTGAGGTTCTGGTGCCTTTGCCTCTCAGTGCTAGTAGTTTAGGAGGAAATACAAATGTAACAAGGTAGTTTCATAGAAAAGCAAATCAAATCCCCTCAGAACTAACAGATTCACTCTTAAGAAATTAGGGCAAATATAATACTGAATTGCTCTTGTCATATATATGGGTGAATTCACCTAAGATTATGTTTGGTGCCTCATTTTTCTTTTAACGATTATGAATTCAGTGCTCTTGGAATTTGCAAGTATTTATCACATTTTAGGAGATCTCATAGGTTGTTAACCCTTTGCACAGCTGGTACAATGCTGCAAAACAAGCAACATACCTTTTTAAGACCATCATAACAGAAGATTCAGTAAGACATTATGATGTGTGTTAGAGAACATACATTGCCTTTATGCAGCATTTATAATTTAGAAAGAGGTTTTGTGTAGGTTATTTCACATACCCCTCACTGCAACCCTAAGAAGTTGTTGTTTTTTCTCATCTTACCTTCCCAAGGTAAATTTCCATGTCTTTTTGGAACTTTTTAGTGGATGCAAGAAAGTAATTGCAGCTGTCTCTGTCAAAAACCTTTATCTTAAATTATCCAAAAGAAAAAAGGCATTTTTGTGCTTTTTGGTGTCTTAAGTGTACATTTAATGTGTTTGTATTTTCTTTTGCAAACTATTATGAGGGCTTTGACAGTGATGGACAAGGTAGAAATTCCCATCTCCAATGTGTGTGTGTGTTGTGTGTGTGTGTGTGTGTGTGTGTGTGTTCTTCTGGTTCTGTTTCTCTGAAGCACCATTCCCACTTATGTTAAAGATTGCATTCTTTCTCTCCTGCTCAAATCCACCTCAAAACTCACTGTGTACATGAGGCCTTCTCTATACTGCCTCTGTAATCTAATATTCTCCTCTTCCCTTGGCCATCGCATGCAATGACATGTGTGTGAGCTGTGATTACAAAATAACGAGGCTGGTTTTGTGTGTGTCTTAAGGAAACCAGTCTTATTTCTTGGTAGTCACATATGGCACATGTCATAACTAGCTGGGTAAGTACATGTTTATGTGTGTATTTCATCTATGTTCATTTCTATTTCCATTTAACTATTGGCTTCTTGACCCAAGAGGAAAAATGCACTAACTTTTGAATAATGTGACAGCCTTGCCATCTACTGGGTGATCTTACAAAAGCCACTTATCTGCTATGAGATGCCATTTCCTCTTCTGTAAAGTACATACAGAGAAATAATAATACCTATCTTACAATGTCATTGTGTTAAAGGCACATGAAACTTCTTTGTAAATGATTAACTACAGAACAAATTGTTGTCGCTATGGCGGTGATAGTAGGCAGGGAGTGAGGAAGGGCTCAGGCCCTCAGCTGTACTTCTTTATATTCAAGAACAGCAGCTCTCCTTTGGGGGATCATCAGCATCCCTGTATCACTAAGAACCTTCAGATACCTGAAAAGTGGTTAATTGGACTTCTGCTTCCACTAAAGGCAGACCTGGTAATTTGGAGTAACCTTCCTGCTGATAACAACTAGAAAATATGGATTAAAAAAATATCTACTTGAAGGGATCAGAGAATAAACAGAAGAGTGAAAGTTTATCTGGCCAGGAATTAGGGGAGGATGATCCTGAGAGGTGAACTTGGTACCAGAGGCCACTTATTCCTATGGACTTCTGCTAATTGAAGTAGACATGGCTGAGGGCTGAATTGACACTTTGAGAGTCTTATGGAACAAGAACAATAACATCGAAGTATGAGGTCCATCAGGGAGGTAAACTTAGTGAACGATGCTTTCTTTAGGTTGGTAACTTAAGGGCTGCAACCTTGGAGTAAAGGTGAACAAAAAGAAGTCAGGACTTCATAGGAGCCACAGTTAAAGTACTCTTATTTCTGAAATTATATTCAAAAGATCCCAGATGTCCCTAGGTCCATGGTGGAAAAAATATATATAAATAATGTTGTAAATACACTGTCTAATGCATAATGAAAAATAACTAGGCACATACGGACATGGGAAAACATGAACTAAAAGTAACAGAATCCCCAGATGATAGAAACAGGCCTACAAGAGCCTTCAGATTTTGGCAGCATTAAATACATATTTTGAAGCCTCCAAGCATTGAGCAAGACTCAAGTTATCAAAGCAAGACTTTAATGTGACTGCATTTATAATGGCCAAGATATAAGACAAAAATGAAAATTTCAGCGAAAGTGGAGACAATAAAAAATAACTAAATGGAAATCATAAAACCTGGGGGGAAACAGTAACTGAAATTGATACCCAATTAGACACAGCTAAAGAGAGAATTAATAGGCTGAAAAGTTGATAAGAAAAATAAATCTTAGAAACATAACAAGATGGGAAATACAGTGGAAGAGTGAGTAAGAGACATAAAGCAAACGTGAGAAGTTCTAACATATGTTATTGAATCCTAAAAGGAGAGAAGAAGTGGAACAGAAACAAGATTTGAAGAAATAATGGTTGAAACTTTATGGTCCTGATAAAAGTCATCAAGCCATAGATTAAATAAATCTTAAAAACCCAACTTAGACACATATTTGTTTTGAAATCATATTGTACTAAAATTAAAAACAAAGGGAAACATCTAAAGAGCAGTCATAGGGGATAAAATTACTTTCAAAAAAAGTAATAATGATTAGGTTGACAGCTGATTTTCCAAAAGAAATCATGAAAGCCAGAAGACAAAGAGTATCTTTAAGGTGATAAATTATTGCCAACCTAGAATTTTGTACCCAGTGAAGATATCATTCAAAAATGAAGGTGAATTAAAGGTATTTCTAGACAAAGAAACAGAATTCTTCACAGGAAGCCTACATGAAAGGAAACAGTAGAGAATTTTCTTTTGGCAGAATGAAAATGATTTCAGATAGAGAGTGCCATAGATAGAGAAAAAAATGAAGAACAAGACAAAGGGTAATACATGAGTAAATCTGAATACATGAGTAAATCTAAAGGGTTGCTGACTACATAAAACAGCAATGGCTTTAACAATACATAGAATTAAAATGTATAAAATTAAAATATGGGGAATGAAGGGAAAAAATATAAATGTATTTAACACCACTGAACTGTACATCTGTAAATGGTAAAGATGGTAAATTATATGTGTATATTTTACCTCAATAAAAAATGTTTAATTAAAATATAGAAATTAAAAATAAAACTAAATTTATGACAACAATTATAATAAGTCAAGAAGGGTATAAATGGAGATGAAATGTTCTAGAATCCTTGCATTTGAAGTCTAGGAAGAGGGTAAATGTAATAATATCAGATTATCAGATTTTGATGAGTCAAGAAAACATATTTTAATCTCTAGGATGATACTAAAAGAAGATTAGGAGATGTATTATTTTTAATCTAATTGGGGGAAGGAGTAGAATAATAAATAAATAATTCAACATGGTGTTAGAGGTCGTAGCCAGTGCAATAAAGCATAAACAAGAAATAAATAGTGTAAAGCATGAAAATAGTTAATAAGTGCATTTGACAAGATTATTAGAAACATAAAACACATAAAAATAAATGTCTACCTAATAGCAACAATTTTAAATATATTTAATTTTTTAAAAATATATTTTCAGGCCGAGTCCAGTGGCCTACATCTGTAATCCCAGCACTTTGGGAGGCTGAGATGAGAGGATCACTTGATGTCAGGAGTTTGAAACCAGCCTGGCTAACATCTCTACTAAAAATACAAAAATTAGCCGGGTGTAGTGGCACACATCTGTAGTACAGGAGGCTGAGGCACAAGAATCACTTGAACCTGGGAGACTGGAGGTTGCAGTGAGCTGAGATCGTGCCACTGCGTTCCAGCCTGGGTGACAGAGGGAGACTCCAGCTCAAAAAAATATATATATATATGTGTGTGTGTGTGTGTGTGTGTGTGTGTGTGTGTGTGTGTATATATACACATATATATGTATATATATACATATACGTATATATACGTATATATACACATATATACACACACATATATATGTTCAGTAACATCCAAAGTGTCAAATATTTAAAAACAAATTAATAAAAGGTGTGTAATGCCTCTATTCAGAAAAATGTAAAATATATTTTCTAGAAAAATTAAAGACCTAAAAAGTGGAGAGATAGACCATGTTTATGGATTGCATGGCTCCATATTATACAAATGTCTGTTTTCTTCAAATAGGTCTATACACTCAAAGCAATCTAGTCAAAAACATTATCACATTTTTGTAGAAATTAATAATCTGATTTTAATATGTATCTGAAAATGCTGATATCACCACTAAAATAGACAAGTAAAATAAATAACAGCCCAGAAATAGATCCATGCACACATGGAAAGTTGATTTATGAAAAAAGTGACACTGCTGAGCAGCAGGAAAATGATGCCTTTTGTATAGCATTAATTAGATATAAATAGGAACAAAATTAGATTTAACCCTGATCTCACACCATATATAAAAATTAAGGTAGATTATCTATAAAATGTGAAAAGCAAAATTATAATCAAAAAATAATGTAAGATAATATTTTTATGATCATGGGGTCAAGATTTCTTAAATGTAACACAAAAAGCATTCATTATGAAGGAAAAATCTGAAATATTGCAGTACATTAAAACTAAGATCTCCTGTTAACTGAAAACACAGCATTAAGGAGGAAAAAAAGACAGACTACAGAGAGTGAGGAGATATTTGCCATAACTATAACCAACAAAGTGTATCCAAAATATATAAAGAACTCCTACAAATTATTAAGAAAAAAATAGGTAACCCATAGGAAAATCCCTTCACAAAATAGTATCCAGATAGCCGATGTTTTTATGAAGAGATATCCAGCCTTATTACTAATCATGGAACTTTTCCAGTCACTCCAGAAGCCCTTCCATGAGCCCCATCCTACTCTCCCTCCTTCCAAAGGTAACCATCATTCTGACTCTGTAGTAACCAATTCCTTATATTCCTTTTTGGTTTTATTGCACAAGTGTGCATCCTTAGATTCTAGTTTAGTCTTGTCTATTTTAAAATAAATAATATATATTTACAGTATCTTTTAATCTACAGGTTCTCCACCCAGCCTTTTCTTTTCTTTACAAGTTCCTGTTAAATGACTCTGTTTAGATTGTAGCATCTCCCACAATTTGGGTTTTGCCAGTTGCAAGCTTATGGTGCCATTCATCATGTTCTTCTGCCCCTGAATTTCCTGCAATTGGCAGCTGGATCCAGAAGTTTGTTCAGATTCAGGGTCTGTTCCTTTAGCAAGGCAGTAAGTAATGGTATTTATTTTTCATTAAAAGGTAGATAACATCTGTTTTTCTCTTTTTGTGATGTTCTTCTAGCAGAAGTTTCCTACACCCATATGCGCCTATAGGGCCATTCAGATATCCAGCTCTGAAGAGTAAAAACAAGCTTCTTTTCTGAACAGTCTATCAAGTACTGTTTTCTTTCAGTGACTGGAAGATTTTAACACTAAGAGGACTTGTAGGCAGAAATTTAAAAGAAGCTAGCAGAATAAATTTCTTACACCTACTGTTATTATATTAGCTGTTGTTCAAAACCTAGTTCAATTAATATGCTGGGGATTGAAAACTGATGATTTTGTAATTCTATCATTTCATTTTCTTTTATTAGCTGGAATAATACTATAAAGAGATGTTTCTTTCATTTCTCATCAGTTCTTGTAGGATCAGCAGGCTAAATGCTTTTTTCTTTTTTTGAGACAGTCTCTTACTCTGTCACCCAGGCTGGAGTGCAGTGGCACGATCTTGGCTCACTGCAACCTCCACCTCCCGGGTTCAAGTGAATTTCCTCCCTCAGCCTCCTGAGTAGCTGGGACTACAGGTGCCTGCCACCATGCCCAGCTAATTTTTGTATTTTTAGTAAAGACAGTTTCACCATATTGGCTAGGCTGGTCTCGAACTCCTGACCTTGCGATGTGCCTGCCTCAGCCTCCCAAAGTGCTGGGATTACAGGTGTGAGCCACCACACCCAGCTAATGCTTTTTTCAAGATAATGAATTGGCTCCCTTTTATTCTCTGAAGGTGACCAATTAATTTTAAATTATCATTTATGGTCATTATGATCTTCATTTAAGCATATTTGAAGGACACCACCCACCGCATTTTTTATCCTTATTGAAATTCATATTATCTTACCTTTGGCTAATGGAAGTCTTTTCAAGTTGGCATCTGTGTCCTTTAACATGACCTGTGGAGTCTTTCATAGCTGTCTTTCTGTCTGTTATGACAAGATAATCCATGCTTTCTTGTGCTTTCCCTGTCCCAGACCTGGAATCAGTCTTTTCTTCAAGAAATCTTGGTTTCTTTAAGTGAGAAATGGTAGTGCAAGAACACATTGTTGTTACCAGGGATGTTCATTACTATTGGGGTGGTTGTCATTTCTAGGTCTTTTATGTGGATAGATAAAATAGCTCATGAATTCAGTTAATATTTCCAATTCAAATTCAGGACTTTCAAGATTTTTATTTAAGTTTTTTTTCTATTATGTATTTCTCTTTCTTCCACACTGAGAACCCTGATTCTGAAAGACACAGGAGATGATACAATCTCCCATTAAATTACTCCTTTGATTTATTCCACCTTACACACAGAACAGTCTCAGAATAACAATACTAATACCACCAGCACCCATAATGAAAACCAAAAAATAGTTAAAAACATTTTTTACAAATGTTCTCCCCCCCATTATTTATGGATTCATAGCTACACTGTCAAAGCATAGTCATTGAATACTCTCCTTTTGTCTTAGTTCTCAAGTATGTACATACTTAATACTCATCATTAGACCATAGGTCAACACTGCTCTAGTTTTTTGTTGTCTAAGCTTATTCTTTACTAGATACAAGAAGGATTATGGGGACAATATTTCCTGAGTCCTTGTATGTGGATAACAGTGTGTGATACACTTGTACTTTATACTGGAATTGTAGTTTTTATCATTACCCTGTATGCTTGTTTTGTTTATTTTGTCAAGGATGCCTGTTGTTTGTATGTTGAGTCTTCTTTATCTTAAATATTCATCATTTTCTCTTGAGTCCTTTTTTACCTCTATTCATTTCTTTTTTATTCAAAATTTTTTACTCTGCTCACATTCTATTTTTCTTAAACCATTGTTTGTTACGTTTATTCTCTTGTATTTCTTCTAGTTTAGTTTTCATTTCTGAGGTGGGTTTTTTTCTTTATTTCTAATTATTTCCTGAGTTCTGCCACCTAGTTCATGAGTTTTTAAAATTGTAATTTATCTGTTCCTTGATGTTTTGTGTCATTTTCTTTTTTTTTTTTTTTTTTGAGATGGAGTCTTGCTCTGTCGCCCAGGCTGGAGTGCAGTGGCACAATCTCCACTCACTGCAAGCTCTGTCTCCCAGGTTCACGCCATCCTCCTGCCTCAGCCTCCTGAGTAACTGGAACTACAGGCGCCCACCACCACGCCTGGCTAATTTTTTTGTATTTTTAATAGAGACGGCGTTTCACCGTGTTAGCCAGGACGATCTCGATCTCCTGACCTCGTGATCTGCCTGCCTGGGCCTCCCAAAGTGCTGGGATTACAGGCCTGAGCCACCGTGCCTGGCCTGTGTCATTTTCTTAATGTCTTTTAGTTTATTCTGAAGTAGTAGATTGCAGATTTTTTTTTCTGGTTTTATGTGAAAGTTTTCATTGTCTGTTAAATATTACTCTCCTCCTTTTTCTCTCACAATAACTTTGGGATTCCACTAGATACTTTCTGTTGCTCATTTTCAAGTGAAATTAGTTTTCTCAGACTTTTAGAAGGGAGCACAATTCCTTCAAATAGTATCAAAATACATGACAGCTTTCTTCCTAGGATTTCCTGGCTCTGTTCTCCTAGGCCTTCTCTTTCTTTTGTTTCTGTTGGATCTGTTCTAATACGTTTTTATTCCACTCCCATCACCTTCTCTGAGTGTGGAGCCTGTCTTAGCAAGGAGCCCCAGGGGGTCAGTTTCAAGAATTCACAGTTGACCCAGCTCCTTTAGAAGTTCCTATGACTTCTGGAGGTTCCAAGATGGCTGAATAGGAACAGCTCCAGTCTGTAGCTCCCAGCATGAGCGACACAGAAGATGGGTGATTTCTGCATTTCCAACTGAGGTACCAGGTTCATCTCACTGGGGCTCGTCAGACAGTGGGTGCAGCCCACGGAGCAGAGCGAGGCATCGCCTTACCCGGGAAGTGTAAGGGGTCGGGGAATTCCCTTTCCTAGCAAAGAGAAGCCATGACAGATGGTACCTGGAAAATTGGGACACTCCCACGCTAATATTGCACTTTTCCAATGGCCTTAGCAAACGGCACACTAGGAGATTATATCCTGTACCTGGCTCGGAGGGTCCCACTCCAATGGAGCCTCGCTCACTGCTAGCACAGCAGTCTGAGATCGAACTGCAAGGTGGCAGCGAAGCTGGGGGAGGGGCATCCACCATTGCTGAGGCTTGAGTAGGTGAACAAAGAGGCTGGGAAGCTCGAACTGGGTGGAGCCCACTGAAGCTCAAGGAGGCCTGTCTGCCTCTGTAGACTCCACCTGTGGGGGCAGGACATAGCTGAAAAAAAGGCAGCAGAAACTTCTGCAGACTTAAATGTCCCTGTCTGACAGCTTTCAAGAGAGTAGTGGTTTTCCCAGCACAGAGTTTGAGATCTGAGAACAGACAGACTGCCTCCTCAAGTGGGTCCCTGACCCCTGAGTAGCCTAACTGGGAGACACCTTCCAGTAGGGGCCAACTGACACCTCATACAGCCGGGTGCCCCTCTGAGACGAAGCTTCCAGAGGAAGAATCAGGCAGCAACATCTGCCGTTCTGCAATATTTGCTGTTCTGCAGCCTCCGCTGGTGATACCCAGGCAAACAGGGTCTGCAGTGAACCTCCAGCAGACTCCAACAGACCTGCAGCTGAGGGTTCTGACTGTTAGAAGGAAAACTAACAAAGAGAAAGGACATCCACACCAAAACCCCATCTGTACATCACCATCATCAAAGACCAAAGGTAGATAAAACCACAAAGGTGGGGAGAAACCAGAGCAGAAAAGCTGAAAAATTCTAAAAATCCGAGTGCCTTTTCTCCTCCAAAGGAATGCAGCTCCTACCAGCAACGGAACAAAGCTGGATGGAGAATGACTTTGACGAGAGAAGAAGGCTTCAGACGATCAGTAATAACAAACTTCTCTGAGCTAAAGGAGGATGCTCGAACCCATTGCAAAGAAGCTGAAAACATTGAAGAAAGATTAGACGAATGGCTAACTAGAATACACAGTGTAGAGAAGTTCTTAAATGACCTGATGGAGCTGAAAACCATGGCACAAGAACTACGTGACACATGCACAAGCTTCAGTAGCCGATTTGATCAACTGGAAGGAAGGGTATCAGTGATTGAAGATCAAATGAATGAAATGAAGCGAGAAGAGAAGTTTAGAGGAAAAAAGAGTAAAAGGAAATGAGCAAAGCCTCCAAAAAGTATGGGACTATGTGAAAAGACCAAATCTACATCTGATTGGTGTACCTGAAAGTGACGAGGAGAATGGAACCAAGTTGGAAAACACTCTGCAGGCTATTATCCAGGAGAACTTCCCCAACATAGCAAGGCAGGCCAACATTCAAATTCAGGAAATACAGAGAACACCACAAAGATACTCCTCTAGAAGAGCAACTCCAAGACACATAATTGTCAGATTCACCAAAGTTGAAATGAAGGAAAAAATGGTAAGGGCAGCCAGAGAGAAAGGTTGGGTTACCCACAAAGGGAAGCCCATCAGAATAACAGTGGATCTCTTGGCAGAAACTCTACACGCCAGAAGAGAGTGGGGGCCAATATTCAACATTCTTAAAGAAAAGAATTTTCAACCCAGAATTTCATATCCAGCCAAACTAAGCTTCACAAGTGAAGGAGAAATAAAATCCTTTACAGACAAACAAATGCTGAGAGGTTTTGTCACCACCAGGCCTGCCTTACAAGAGCTCCTGAAGGAAGCACTAAACATGGAAAGGAACAACCAGTACCAGCCACAGCAAAAACATGCTAAATTGTAAAGACCATCGATGCTAGGAAGAAACTGCATCAACTAATGAGCAAAATAACCAGCTAACATCATAATGACAGAATCAAATTCACACATAACAATATTAACCTTAAGTGTAAATGGGCTAAATGCTCCAATTAAAAGAAACAGACTGGGAAATTGGATAAAGAGTCAAGACCCATCAGTGTGCTGTATTCAGGAGACCCGTCTCATGTGCAGAGACACACATAGGCTCAAAATAAAGGGATGGAGGAAGATCTACCAAGCAAATGGAAAACAAACAAAAAAAAAGCAGGGGTTGCAATCCTAGTCTCTGATGAAACAGACTTTAAACCAACAAAGATCAAAAGAGACAAAGAAGGCCATTACATAATGGTAAAAGGATCAATTCAACAAGAAGAGCTAACTGTCCTAAATATATATGCACCCAACACAGGAGCACCCAGATTCATAAAGCAAGTCCTTAGAGACCTACAAAGAGACTTAGACTCCCACACAATAATAATGGGAGACTTTAACACCCTACTGTCAACATTAGACAGATCAATGAGACAGAAAGTTAACAGGGATATCCAGGAACTGAACTCAGCTCTGCACCAAGCAGACCTAATAGACATCTGCAGAACTCTCCACCCCAAATCAACAGAATATACATTCTTCTCAGCACCACATCACACTTATTCCAAAATTGACCACATAGTTGGAAGTAAAGCACTCCTCAGCAGATGTAAAAGAACAGAAATGAAACAAACTGTCTCTCAGACCACAGTGCAATCAAACTAGAACTCAGGATTAAGAAACTCACTCAAAACTACTCAACTACATGGAAACTGAACAACCTGCTCCTGAATGACTAGTGGGTACATAGCAAAATGAAATCAGAAATAAAGATGTTCTTTGAAACCAATGAGAACAAAAACACAACATACCAGAATCTGGGACACATTTAAAGCAGTGTGTAGAGGGAAATTTATAGCACTAAATGCCCACAAGAGAAAGCAGGAAAGATCTAAAATTGACACCCTAACATCACAATTAAAAGAACTAGAGAAGCAAGAGCAAAGACATTCAAAAGCTAGCAGAAGGCAAGAAATAACTAAGATCAGAGCAGAACTGAAGGAAATAGAGACACAAAAAACCCTTCAAAAATCAATGAATCCAGGAGCTGGTTTTTTGAAAAGATCAACAAAATTGATAGATCGCTAGCAAGACTAATAAAGAAGAAAAGAGAGAAGAATCAAATAGATGTGATAAAAAATGATAAAGGGGATATCACCACAGATCCCACAGAAATACAAACTACTATCAGAGAATACTAGAAACACCTCTATGCAAATAAACTAGAAAATCTAGAAGAAATGGATAAATTCCTGGACACATACACCCTCCCAAGACTAAACCAGGAAGAAGTTCAATCCCTGAATAGACCAATAAGAGATTCTGAAATTGTGGCAATAATTAATAGCCTACCAACCAAAAAAAGTCCAGGACCAGATGGATTCACACCCAAATTCTACCAGAGGTACAAAGAGGAGCTGGTACCATTCCTTCTGAAAGTATTCCAATCAATAGCAAAAGAGGGAATCCTCCCTAATTCATTTTATGAAGCTAACATCATCCTGATACCAAAGCCTGGCAGAGACACAACAACAAAAAAAGATAATTTAGACCAATATCCCTGATGAACATTGATGCAAAAATCCTCAATAAAATACTGGCAAACTGAATTCAGCAGCACATCAAAAAGCTTATCCACCACGATCAAGTTGGCTTCAACCCTGAGATAAAAGGCTGGTTCAACATACACAAATCAATAAATGTAATCCATCATATAAACAGAACCAAAGAAAAAAACCACATGATTATCTCAATACATGCAGAAAAGGCCTTCGACAAAATTCAACAGCCCTTCCTGCTAAAAACTCTCAATAAACTAGGTATTGATGAGACATATCTCAAAATAATAAGAGTTATTTATGACAAACCCACAGCCAATATCATACTGAATGGGCAAAAACTGGAAGCATTCCCTTTGAAAACTGGCACAAGACAGGGATGCCTTCTCTCACCACTCCTATTCAACATAGTGTTGGAAGTTCTGGCCAGGGCAATCAGGCAAGAGAAAGAAATAAAGCATATTCAATTAGGAAAAGAGGAAGTCAAACTGTCCCTGTTTGCAGATGACATGATTGTATATTTAGAAAACCCCATCGTCTCAGCCCAAAATCTCCTTAAGCTGATAAGCAGCTTCAGCAAGGTCTCAGGATACAAAATCAATGTGCAAAAATCACAAGCATTCCTATACACCAATAACAGACAAATAGCCAAATCATGAGTGAACTCCCATTCACAATTGCTTCAAAGAGAATAAAATACCTAGGAATCCAACTTACAAGGGATGTGAAGGACCTCTTCAAGGAGAACTACAAAGCACTGCTCAACAAAATAAAAGAGGACACAAACAAATGGAAGAACATTCCATGCTCTTGGGTAGGAAGAATCAATATCATGAAAATGGCCATACTGCCCAAGGTAATTTATAGATTCAATGCCATCCCCATTAAGCTACCAATGACTTTCTTCTCAGAATTGGAAAAAACTAATTTAAAGTTCATATGGAATCAAAAAAGAGCCCACATTGCCAAGACAATCCTAAGCCAAAAGAACAAAGCTGGAGGTATCATGCTACCTGTCTTCAAACTATACTACAAGGCTACAGCAACCAAAACAGCATGATACTGGTACCAAAACAGAGATATAGACCAATGGAACATAATAGAGCCCTTGGAAATAATACCACACATCTACAACCATCTGATCTTTGACAAACCTGACAAAAACAAGCAATGGGGAAAGGATTCCCTATTTAATAAATGGTGCTGGGAAAACTGGCTAGTCATATGTAGAAAGCTGAAACTGGATCTCTTCCTTACACCTTATACCAAATTAATTCAAGATGGATTAAAGACTTCCATGTTAGACCTAAAACCATAAAAACTCTAGAAGAAAACCTAGGCATACCATTCAGGACATAGGCATGGGCAAGGACTTCATGACTAAAACACCAAAAGCAATGGCAACAAAGCCAAAATTGACAAATGGGTTCTAATTAAACTAAGGAGCTTCTGCACAGGAAAAGAAACTACCATCATAGTGAACAGGCAACCTACAGAATGGGAGAAAATTTTTACAATCTACCCATCTGACAAAGGGCTAATATCCAGAATCTACAAAGAACTTAAACAAATTTACAAGAAAAAAACAAACAACCCCATCAAAAATTGGGCAAAGAATATGAACAGACACTTCTCAAAAGAAGACATTTATGCAGCCAACAGACACATGAAAACATGCTCATCATTACTGGCCATTGGAGAAATGCAAATCAAAACCACAGTGAGATACCATCTCATACCAGTTAGAATGGTGGTCATTAAAAAGTCAGGAAACAACAGGTGCTGGAGAGGATGTGGAGAAATAGGAACGCTTATACACTGTTGATGGGACTGTAAACTAGTTCAACCATTGTGGAAGACAGTGTGGTGATTCCTGAAGCATCTAGAACTAGAAATACCATTTGACCCAGCCATCCCATTACTGGGCATATACCCAAATGATTATAAATCATGCTGCTATAAAGACACATGCACACGTATGTTTATTGTGGCACTATTCACAATAGCAAAGACTTGGAACCAACCCAAATGTTCATCAATGATAGACTGGATTAAGAAAATGTGGCACATATACACCACGGAATACTACGCAGCCATAAAAAGGATGAATTCGTGTCCTTTGTAGGGACATGGATGAAGCTAGAAACCATCATTCTGAGCAAACTATCCCAAGGACAGAAAATCAAACACTGCATGTTCTCACTCATAGGTGGGAATTGAACAATGAGAACACTTGGACACAGGGTGGGGAACATCACAGGGGTGGGGGGCAGGGGGAGGGATCGCATTAGGAGATATACCTAATGTAAATGACGAGTTAATGGGTGCAGCACACCAACATGGCACATGTATACATATGCAACAAACCTGCACGTTGTGCACATGTACCCTAGAACTTAAAGTATAATAATAAAAACAAACAACAAAAAACAAAACAAAAATAAATAAATAAATAAAAAAGAAGTTCCTATGACTTCTCACACTCAAACACTACTGGAGTGGGAACAACCCCTCTTCTGTTTCAGCTGTGGTTCCCAGATGGCCCTGCTTTGCTTTTCAGTGAATATTTTTTCAGCTGTCTTGGCATTCCCCTGTTTCCAGGTCTTTTAGTCACCGTGCTGCTTCCTTCAGCTTCCTTCTGCATAGACACTCACGCCATGCAGGTGTTGTGGCTATCATCTGACGTCCTCCTGCATAGATACTGATACCATGCAGGTGTTGTGGTTATGAAAGCCCCACCTGTATTTTGGGGTTTGAGGAGATACCCTGTCACCTGGTTTTGTTGTAAGTTTTTTGACATTTTTTTGATTTTGCTATTTAGTTGCTATGTTTATTTTTATGTGGAATTCTAGAAGATCCAAAAAGTATGCTGCCACTACCACTGTCATCTTCTCAGTTATAATAAAATATAAATTAAGCATAAATAAGGGAAAAAGTAAGGGTGGTATAAAATGAAATCACAGTAGTAAATGGTGTACTATTATAAAGTGATTCCCAGCAAAATAATAAATTCACGGGAGAGTGAATAACAACAAACGCAAAAAATAAAGTTAATTCACAGCAGACTTGGTTAATATATAGTTATTTTATAGTAATGTCAAGCTATTTAGATATATTCATGGAATTATTTAAACCTGTGGATTTTAAATGGTGAAGTGTAAATAGGGTTTGTTCCTTTCTTCTCTCATTACATCCTCCCCTGACTTTCCCAACACAATTTTCTCCTCATCTTGTTTACATAGAAACACAGAGCTCAGGGAAAGAGTAAATGATTTTGGTAGTCAAATATCCACCGGAGAGTGTGTTCAGTGAGCCCACGTTAGCGCTCATGTGTCATGGTCTCTAAGGAACAATTTCAAAAACTTGACCTAGGCTTTTTCAAGCTAGGAACAGTTGACAGCAAATTCTAATCCAGGTTATAAAAAATGGTAAACATTATTCACTCTTTATATTATCCCCCCCCCAAATTTATACTGTTGTACGTTAAAGTGATTTATTGAGGTCCTGCTTTGTGCTAAAGTGTGTGTGCTGTGTGCAGGGATACAGCAGTGACAAAAGGGATTCTGATCTCTCTGGGATATGACTTATTTCCAGAGATGTTAGGTTTGTCAGTCTTGGCATCACTACAGATAAGTTATTGTGATCCAAAAATGTTTTTACAATCACATCAACTTAATTCTTAAACATTGATTTTAAAAAACTTCCCCTAAAGACACACAGACAAACACTTGAAACTATGCTAGCCCCCAAGGCTAAGACAGGTGATTAATCTGGAGTTGTGGTTTCGCCACCTTTAACTATCGTCTATCCTTTCCCTTGCACGCTTGTTTGTTGTTATTTCTGGTGAAATTTTAAGTGAATGCCAATTTATAGTGGAGCCTGGTAATGACATAAAAATCAAGACAGCAAGGCTTATTTCAGATTAAGTTACTGGAAGCAAAATACATACAATGCAAAGATTAATGTATTTTAAGTGTACTTGCTGTTTAAATAAATACCATTATAAATCCTCTTGTCTTTTATGTAAAACAAATAATCACTGTTTAATTTATCTTTTCTGTAAATTAAGAACTTTGTGTATTAGATTTGCTTTAAGGGAGGAAATCCAGTACCTGGACAGTTTGCTAAATAGGTCATTCTCCATCAGGTGATCTGTGTATCAATTCATCCTCTGTTATTTATAAAACAACGTGTGCCATCTGGGTTTTATTTCCTCCTTTTTTGTTGCCTTTTGCCACCAGACCATAAACCTTTTGAATGCAGAGACTATCTTGTATGTATCTGTATCCCCATTAAATGCTTACTAAACAGTGATAGTGATATTTGTGAAATAATGAAAGACCCCTCCCCCATCAATTTTTCCTATTTCAGGATCATAATTAAACTTTGGTGGCTATGTTCATTCAATCAGTTAGCTACTATACGTGCTGAGATCTGGGAAGGCTAAAAAGACCATAATAGTCTGTACCTTTGAGAAGTTTATAATCTCATTAGAAAGATAAAAATGCACACATAAAATGTGAATAAAAATTGCCATATTATTATTTAGATGTCAAATAGAGTTTATATATTATATTACAGTCTTTATAAAAATACTTTGGCTTTATTTATAAAGTTTGTTCTTTTCTTTTTCCTGAGTGAATATCAATTGTTTTTTATGCCTTTTCCCCCTTTTTCTTTCTCTAGTACCAAAGAGAATTATTATAGATGTTTTAATCATCTGACATTTTTAACATCAATACAATTTTCTAATGACATTTCTCACCTAGGAAAGAGATTCTATACACAGACAGCATGAGGCAGCCCGGCAAGCTCTAATGGGAAGGATACGCCCTGATCACACACTCCTATTTCAAAGGTAGCAATTTATCACATGAGCAACTTTAGATTGATTTCCTAGTGTCCAAATAATATCAAATGAGTCCTAAATCATGAACATAAACAGAGACCTCTGTCCTAAAATGGACCCAGTGATTCAGCAGTAAACCCAGTTCTAGAAGTTGTATTTCCTTTTCATTTGTATACATTTTTAAAAGGCACAATGCTCATAGCTACTAGAAACTGATGATTTTTTAAAGATTGCAAAGAATATTTCTTTGCAAGAAGAAGATGGGTGATTAATCTGGAGTTGTGGCTTCACCACCTTTAACTATCGTCTATCCTTTCCCTTGCATGCTTGTTTTGGTTCTTTTTATTGTTTGTAATTTTAAGTTATCTATTGAGGATCTTTAATCAATATAAATAAAATTACATTTTTGTTCACTTGTTTGCTGCCATGTCAAAACAGAGTGATTAATTTTCTTCATATTGGTAGGCTATCTTTGGATAGTCAGATTCAAAAGACAGGCTGTGTGATATATGGAAATTTGTATGGGGGGGCTGGGAGGGTAGTGGCCAGGAGTGAGACACTGTCCCCCAGAGCAGCTGAAGCTGGGCCTAGGTGACCACTGCCCAGCAGAATGCCAGGCCTGTTCGAACACCCTGGACAGAGAAACTATGCAATTTTAAATATGAGTTCCAAATGGGTCATCACAGAGGCAGATAGATGCTTTGAATTTGCCTGCATTTATATGCAACTGGGCTGCTTTGCACATAGCAACTCTAGCAAGTCTGAAGAACAGCAGGGTTTATTCACAAAAAATGGCTAATGGTTCTTATCTTTCAAGTCAGTCTGAGGGAACAGACTTGCATACAGCACATATGAATAGATGAAAAAGGATATTTTATGCTAGAGTTTAGTTGAACGTATAATGGTAGAATTTTTAGAAATATTTTACTTGGATACCATTTCAAAGCATTAGATTATAAATAAAGTTGGAAAACACCTATTTTTAACTTTTATAGCAGTTGATATATTGCTAGCCCTTGCGTAACAAATGGACTAGGGAATCTCCAGGAAGATAATTTGCCTATATTAGTACTTTAATGGCTCTGGAATATTCACAGCAATGAATATTTACTTAACCTTCAAATTAGAATGTAATGATGCCAATGACTTAGACAAGCTCTGATGTGAATGTTTCTGAGTGGATACATTACATTATTTCACACAGATCTCATTGGCATTTGCGTTTATCTGGCATATTTAGGTATACATGTGTGTACACTTGGTATCTTTACAAAATCCTTTTTTTTTTTTAATTTCCAATTCCAGGGGTCCAGTACCAGCACCTCTCACCAATGGTCTACACTATTATACAACTTTAGAAGAACTCCGGAAAAGTTTTGATCTTTGTGAAGACTATTTTAAACCTCCATTTGGACCATATCCTGAAAAGAGGTGAGTTGAGGAGTTTTGTTGGATGGAATTGGCTATTTTCAGCTGGTTAGTTAAAATCATGGTACTCATCTCTAGGCTTCAGAGAAATCCTAAAACTGGGAAGCAGGGCCCTAACTCCCGCTGTAGAATTTGAAGGGAGTAGACCATGCCCCTCTATGGAGGGCCCAGGCATATAACCTAGGTTCACCATTGGAAGCTTTTATCTGGGACTTTGAATCTTGAGGGAGTGATACAAAGACACAGGGGCAGTTAGAGGTTATTCAAGTCACCAGTCACAGAAGAACCGAGATTTCAGAGGAAGAGCACAGACATCCATTGTGGTAAGGCAGGCAATGATGTTCTGCTAATCTCTTCCTGTACTGTGATTCGGCTGTGTTCTTGGTTCCTAGCTTACCTTTGTTCCTGCCTCATTTTAAAGCCTGGTTCTCTAGTTTCCATTAATTTCATAAAGTACCCCATAGCCTTCCAATAATTCCCTTTTTAATATTCATCTTGGCCAAAGAGTGTCTGTATTCGCAACCAACCATTCTGATTAGTATGACGCTGTATTTCAAAATGTTTACCAATGGAAGTCCAATATACAAAAGGCCATTTCAGGGTCTCAGTGTTTATGTCATAGTGTGGCTCAAAAGCTGAAAATGTTTAGGCTGAGGGCCCCATATAGACCACAATAGAGCCTCCATTGCTGATTGTAGCACTGTGCTTTTGAGAACATTCTACTACATTTTGTTTCTCCTTCAGTTGCTCCTGTCACTGCAGCTGACCATCTCGCTGTAAGTCTTGAAAACAAATTTACACAAAGATCTGGCTGGTTGGGTCAATTGCCATCTACTACGGGGTGCCCCTCTTGGGTAGAGATCTCTAGCCAGGGCCCTCATAGGTTGCTGGCTGGTCTATAGATTGGCTGTCCCTATGTCAGGCACCTAGCCTTTAGCCAGTATTCTGTGGTCAGACCAGTGACAGCGAACCAGGTGGAAAACCCTTCAGAAGGGGGCCACGGGTATGGCAGTCTCTGTGGAGCATCCAAACGCATGGCAATGTAATGGACATACAATGTGACTGGAAAAAACTCACCAAAATGTGAACAGTGGATATTTCTCTAGAATTACCAGTTATTTTACTTTTCTTCTTTATCCTTTTTTCCTGTAACACCTAAATTATTTGCACAGGGATATATATTTTATTTCTGTATCCTAAAAAACTATTAAAAATCCCTAAGAATTTAATGAAATATTCAATAAATGAGAAAGTAAGAGGATTTACACCAAAATATTATGTTATTATCTTCTAGTGATAAGATTATGGCCAGTTTTTGTTTTTTTGTTCATCCCCTGTATTTTCAACAATGAGCATTTTTATAATTTTTGAAGCATTAGCATAACTTTACAAAGTTATTTTAGAAGTCTGTCACAGCAAAGGGATATTTTATGATGGTGATATATCATAATGAGAATGAAAACTTTTAAAATGAGCAGTGCTTTCCTTTATTTCTGAGTTTTATTTTTCTGACACTTGGGATTTCCTTCCATAAATTTGATGATGAAAAATAGCTGTCCCCTCTAAATGGTCCCCTCTCAGTCTGCACGTTTCACTAGAGATTAGAGACCCTAGCATTGTAATTAGTTAATTAGCTTTCTGTAACCATGTTGAAACTGTGATCTCTGAGGATTTGTTTGAGCTCTGAATTGTTAGTACAGTGAGGTAGGCAGATGGGAATACAGCAAAAAAGAGAAAACAAAATGGCCTAATAGGCTGCAGTAAGTTTACACACCATCTCTTCCCATGGTAAAAGAGGTCAGGCCTGTGGCTCGTCTCACACTTCACCTGTGGTCATGCATGTGTCTTTTAACTCCACCACTTTCTTTCTTCTGACTTTCAATGAGTGTTCATTTAATACTTTGACACAAAGGAAAAATAATTGTTGAAAGACAGAACTTGCTCTGTGATGCCTTTTTTGGTGTGTGTCTTAAATGCAGACATATTCTTTCCCAAAACATATGTGTTATGGTTTGAGCTGTCCCCCATTCCCCCAATTTCATATGTTGGAGTCCTGACCCCCAGGATCTCAGAATGTGACCTTATTTGGAAATAGGGCCACTGCAGATGTAATTTGTTAAGATGAGGTCATATTGGAGTAGGGTGGCTCCTAAGCCAATAAGGCTGTCCTTGTAAACAGGAGAAATTTGGACACAGGCACACACATAGGGAGAATACCTTGTGATGAAGACTCAGATTGGGGTGATGGGGCAGAAGCCAAGGAGCACCAAAGCTTTGCCAGCAAACCACCGAAAGTGATGACAGAGGCCTGGAACAATTCTGCCTCACAGACCCTGGAAGGAATCAGCCCTGCTGACACCTTGATTTTGGACTTTAGGCCTCCATAACTGTGAGACAATCAATTTCCGTTGTTTAAGCCACTCAGTTCATGGTACCTTGTTATGGCAGCCGGAGCAAACTAATACGACCTGTATTAAAAATCCAGTGAAATTTTTCTTTTCACGTTCTTTCTGTGTTCCCTTTAACATGCTACATAGTTACATGCTATGTATGTATTTAATTTATATGTTATACATATAACCTACTATTGTATGCACTATATCTTTATCACTTTGGGTTACTGCATGTTTCGCTAAAAGTTGGAAGAACATCTTTATGCATCTATCATTTGATAAAAAGCTCTATCCCATAAAACATAAATGCATCTACTGCTATATTTAGGACAAAAGACTCAGTCTAGTTATAAATCTAAAGAGAAGATCCCATGCATAGGTTAATAATGACACTTTCCCAATGCAGGAAGTAGAGGAGAGATTTGTCTGGTGACTGGAAGAGCCAGATGTTGGAAATATTGGTCTCAGTTTACTCTTCTCTAGAAAGTGCTTCTTGGGCAAGCTCAGTAAACCTAGATGGGAGCAAGAGATTGGGAAACAAGGTCTCCTAGGAGACTTTGCTCTGTATAAAGGAAGCCTAGGCCTGGTGCAGTGGCTCACACCTCTAATTCCAGTACTTTGGG
Source organism: Hylobates moloch (assembly GCF_009828535.3). Taxonomy (NCBI): domain Eukaryota; kingdom Metazoa; phylum Chordata; class Mammalia; order Primates; family Hylobatidae; genus Hylobates; species Hylobates moloch. The sequence goes on from NW_026652276.1 coordinate 215,202,783, forward strand.
AAGGCAAGGTAGAAGGATTGGATCATTTGAGCCCAGGAGTTCAAGACCAGCCTTGGCAATATAGTGAGACTCTGTTTCTACCAAAAAAAAAAAATAGCTGGGAATGGTGATATGTGCCTTTCGTCTCAGCTACTCAGGAGGCTGAGGTGGGAGGATGGCTTGAGCACAAGAGGTCAAAGCTGCAGTGAGCCGTGATTGCACCATTGCATTCCAGCCTGGGTGACAGACCGTGTCTCAAATAGATAATTAAATTAAATTAAGTTAAAGGGACATAACATTCTGGCATAGAATTCCAAAAGCTGTTGTCCAACAAAAAGAAGACAGTCCCAAGAACTCAGCCCAAGATGGTAAGATGGACCTCCTCCTTTGAGCAAGCAATTAGACTTCTCTGCCACTCGATAACAAGTAACTGACACTTCTAAGCAGAATCCTTAGTGTGCAGAGAGAGTGCCCCATCCCAGAATACCTCTATCTGGGAATGTTGGTGCCATGTAGCCCTAGCTGTAGTTGACAGACATCTGAGGTCCAAGTAGTAGGCAGGTGGCTATGCCCAGCAGCACGTGGGCTTTCCAGGAGAGCTGGGTTTGGATTCCCAAGTGCACCAGTGCTGTGGCCTCTGCTTGCCATTCAGACATAATACAGACAATGTGAGTGGTGCACATCAGCTGTGTCACCCTCAGTATGCCTATACCACCCCACTCCCTTACCTCCTGGGTCAAGGACAGGCCCAGATGATAGCTAATTGCACTATGTTTTTCAATACTAGAGCCCTGAACTCCTGGGGATATCTCATTAAGACTGGCTTCTACCCTTTTAATCTCTGCCACAGTCAATATCATCCTAGTAAACATAAATGCCTTCATTTAAATGGCAGGCTTTACCTTGTATAGACCCAATTGCATCAGCCTTTCCTATTGCCAGGTATGAATCTGTTAAATGTGGAGTGTGAACAAGTGGAGTTCAACTTGAACTTGATCCTAGAAATGTACTTCTTTGCTGGGATAGGGATCATAACATTGGAACTACAGAAAAGAAAGTATAATCACAGCCACGTACTAGGTTCTGCAGTGAAAAATTACCTATTAATTTTCAATGTTTTAATCAACCTTTGGCCAAATCATGAAAAGACAGAACTATGAATACAAAGCTTAATATAATCAACTTTGACAGTGAAAAGCAGACCTGTAATGACAAAATTTAGGAGATAGAGGTGGAGGGTCAATTTTATTATCTGTTGTTAATGAAAGAAGAAATGTAGTTTTAAAATATGATATATGAAGATGCAGATCTGACAGATGGAAGAACTGAGAATAGTGATAGAACTACGTAGGGGGAGTGTTATAAAGTGAGTTAAGTTCTTCCGTATCATAGCAGAAATCCTATCTATTAAAAGATATGTTTAAAATTTATGTCAGGCCTGGGCGGCATGGCTCATGCCTGTAATCCCAGCACTTCGGGAGGCCCAGGAGGGTAGATCACTTGAGGTCAGGAGTTCAAGACCAGCCTGGCCAACATGGCAAAAACCCATCTCTACTAAAAATACAAAAATTAGCCAGATGTGGTGGTGCGCACCTGTAGTCCTAGTTACTGAGGAGGCTGAGGCAGGAGAATCAGTGAAACCCAGGAGGCAGAGGTTGCAGTGAGCCAGGATGGTGCCACTATACTCCAGCCTGGGTGACAGACAGAGCCTCTCTGTATAATTTGACTTAATTTTAACTATATAGAGAGAGCAGGTTGATTAAAATGTTAATGATAAATTTTTGGAGAGTTGAGTAAAACTTTGTCTAGGTCCAAATCAAATTTAAAAGAAAAACAGCAAGCTTTATACAATACAACAAAAGGGTTAATATTCAATATGTAAAGAGTTCAGACAAATTGGTAAGAAAAACGGTATGGTCCTCAACAGATAAATGAGCAAAAGACATACACAATTCACAAAAGGAGTGTGGGGAGGAGCTAATGAATAAATATAAAAAAAATGTTTAATCTTGCTTGTGATTAGAAAGCAATTTTAAATAATATGACACTTTTTGCTTATTGAATTAGCAAAACTGATTTTTTAAAATTATTTTTTAAATGATGCAAAGAGAAAGATACTGCTGGAGAGCCCAGATTTTGTTGGGAGATAAAATTTCACAATCTTTTGGGGAGCAATTAGGAAGTTTATAGCAAAATCCTAAATAATATATTTACTATTGACCCAGTTATCCTGCTTCTGGGAATTGATACTGTCTTAGACCATTCAGGCTGCTATAATAAAATACCAGACTGCGTAGTTGATAGACAACACACATTTATTTCTCCCAGTTCTGGAGGCTGGGAGTTTAAGATCAAAGTGCTGGCAGATTCGGTGCCTGGTCAGGGCCCACTTCCTGGTTTCCAGATGCCATCTTGTGGCGTTGTGTAGATGTGCCCTCTACACAATGGAAGGGGTGAGGGAGCTCTCTGGAGTCTTAAATAAGGGCACTAATCCAACCATGAGGGCCCCACCCTCATGACCTAAGCACCTCCTGAAGGCCCCACCTCCTAATGTCATCACCTTGGCGATGAGAATTTCAACATAGGAATTTGTGGGGATGCAAACATTCAGACCCTAGCAGATACTAATAAATTAACATGTGGAAAATCATCATATGCAAAGATATTCATTATGACAGAAAAACTTGGAAATAACCTGAATGTCCAGAAATAACAGAATGCTCAAATAAAGCATGAAGCATATACTTGATGGACTATTATGCAGCAGTTAAAGATCAGGGTTCAGAAAACTGTTGATAACTTAAAACTGTTCACTGAAAATGTGCACAATTACATAAAACAAAAAGAGCCAAACGGTAAGAGTGGCTTTCTATGCGTGATTTTCCTTTTTCCTTCTAGTTTTCTGTATTTTCTAAATTGTCTATAATGCGTATGGTTTACTTTTATAATGAGAAGCAATTAGTGAACTTTATTTTTAGGAAATTAATTCAGTGGATAAAGATAAGTCAATCCAAAACAATTGAACTGAAGTATGAATGTGTATGGGATATGAGAAGCAGAGTTACGAAGCTAGTGGATCTTGTGTAACACTTAACCACATGCCAGTTTCCATTCTGGGAATGTGACATATGTTATCTCAACACACACACACACACACACACACACACACACACACACAAATTTATAACTACTACCCGGCGAGAAAAAAATGCTGTCATTTTCCTCATTTTAAAAATGTGACAACTGAGGCAAGTTAATTAGTCGGTAAAAGGACTTGAAGCTATCAAGTCTCAGAGCTGAGGTCTGAACCAAAGCCAAAAGTCTTGAATCTTTGTGCTAAGCCACTTGGCTACACTGTCTACAAGACTTAGAATTTAACTGAAGGAAGAAGACATGTATAGAGAAACACCAATGACATAGGCACGTCTGTGATGAATGAAAGACAATTAGTTCAGACATTTTTTGTCTGACTTTCATTATTTTCTACCAGAGGTTTCTTTTTTCTTCCCAAACTACCTCTTATTTGCTAAAGCTCCCCAAGATATGCCAGCATCTCTGACAGATAATTCACATTCTCTGTGGCTTTCTAAAGAAAAATTATTAAACTTTAAAAAATGGGAAGGCCCTATATTTGCATTTCAACTCTATGTCTGAGGGGTTTGCCTACATTTATACCTGTTTTTTTTTTTTTCTTTTTTGACACTTGCTGTTAACTAGAAATCTTTCTGTGTGTGCATGGGGGATGAGGGGATCTTTTTGCTTGGTCTCAGCATGATTCCTTGCCGAGGTCCTACCAATGACTGAGGGCATCCAGTGATGAGACAGCTGGGGAGGTCAGGAGCACAATCTATAAATATTTCAATCAGCCACCATCTGGTCCTGGGGTCACTGGCTGGTGAGATCCAGAAACATGGGCCAGAACAAGCCCCCTGTGGCCTGTGTCAAAAGAGACACACATCACTTGGGTTATGGCGCCCTCTTCCCAAGCCATAGTGGTATAAGACTCCAGGCCTCATGCTTCCCCGCTCCTACCTTTTCAGTAGTTCAATTATCCTATTCCCACCCCCAAACCTTCCCTTAAAAAGTCTACTCCTGGCCAGGTGTGGTGGCACGTGCCTGTAATCCCAGCACTTTGGGAGGCCGAGGTGGGCGAATCACCTGAGGTCAGGAGTTTGAGAACAGCCTGGCCAACGTGGAGAAACCCCGTCTCTACTAAAAATACAAAAAATTAGCTGGGCATGGTGGTGTGCGCCTGTAATCCCAGCTACTCGGGAGGCTGAGGCAGGAGAATGGCTTGAACCGGGGAGGCGGAGGTTGCAGTGAGCTGAGATGGCACCATTGCACTCCATCTTGGGCAACAAGAGCGAAACTCTGTCTCAAAAAAAAAAAAAAAAGTCTACTTCTTGTCTTTTTCCAGTTAGTTTTCCAAGCCAGCATCTTTCTATCATTCCTGAAATTTACTTTGACTGAGAAGAATTCCAGAGCCATTAAGTTGGAGAAGAGAAGCCTGTCTCCCAGTGAGGCCCTTCAGATGTCACGATGGTCCCTCTGCTGAGAGCATTCTCCTTCCTCCCCTCCAGTTTCAACCTCCACCCCACCTTCCCCCTTTTCTAGCTAATTCATCCCTCATGTCTTAACTAAAATGGCACTTCCTCAAGGAGAGCTGTCCTGGTATGCCTAATGTATCATCTTACAGCATTTGTGTTTTCCTTCATATCTCAGTTTTTGTAAAGCACGTGTGTGATTAGATACACCCCCCCAGTCTGTGAGCTAGACAGGGCAGGTCCAGATCTCGTGTTCACTGCTATATCCCCTGAACCTCCTCAGTGTTAGAATTGAGAATGACTTGATAAATGAGTGACAGAAAAGGGTTGAGTGTAAACAATCTTTGGGGTCCCAAGGTGGGAGATGGGGACTGCACTGGTCAGGGAGAGGGGAGAGGATCATGTCCACCTTTCTGTCAGGTGGAATCAAAGCTGTCCCCCTTGCTGAGTCAGGGACTACTCATGGCATGACTTCAATGTTTAGTGAGGAAATTTCACTCAGTAAATTTCTCCTGCCTTCTTGCATAGGCCTGAAATCTGCCATGAGAGCTGCATTCTTTTAAGACGTTGGCCCTTGTTAAAAGGCAAGATTTATCCAAAACGTAATGGCTTAAATATCAACCGTTTTCGTGTGATCAATTTCAGATTCTCCAGTGACAGCAAATGTGGTGGGGATGAGGCACAGTGGTAGAAATGCCTGTAAACAAGGTTCAGCTGCTTACCAGGGCTTTGCAGGACGAGCTCCCCTGGTAGCGCTGCCTCCCTGGAAGGGAGTGAAGAAACAGGTGAATCCCAAAGGAGACGAACTTGGCGGTAGGAAGTGTTTGGGCTCAGAAGCAGGGATTGCAGGTGCCCAATCATACCTGAACATTATCCTAAAAATGGAAATGAGTGTGGGGCATAGTGGCTTACACTTGTAATTCCAGTACTTTGGGAGGCCGAGGCCGGCAGATCACCTGAGGTCAGGAGTTCAAGACCAGCCTGGCCAACGTGGCCTAACCCCGTCTCTACTAAAAATACAAAAATTAGCCAGGCAATGGTGCATGCCTGTGGTCCCAGCTACTAGGGAGGCTGAAGCGGGAGAATCACTTGAACCCAGGAGGTGGAGGTTGCAGTGAGCCCAGATTGTGCCACTGCCCTCCAGTCTGGGCGACAGAATAAGACTCTGTCTCCAAAAAAAAAAAAAAAGGAAATCACAGTCCCCAAAACCTATGCCCAGTGTGAGGTACAGATCAGGCCACCTACCATGGTTTTGTTTCTCTATCCTTGAAATAAAATCCTGGAGATTAGGATCTGTGCCTTACTTATCTTGTTTTATACTCCAGCACTTATCATGATGTCTTGCTCTTAGTAAATACTCAGCCATGTCTTGTATAATGGATGAGACATTTATGCTAATGTGTACAGTACCTATTATACTTTAAGATATGTCAGCTGCTATGTAGCACCTGCTATAGACACTGTTGAAAACTAGCTCAACACAAGACATGTCCACTAACTACTGTGGACTTGATAAAGGTAACCCAGTGAAGTCATAGGCATAGATCGTGTGGCCATTAGTAGCGAATAGTTTGCATCTCAAAAAGATCTTTGATTTTTCATTTTTTCAGTGGGAAGGATTCCTTGGTTTCCATGAAATGTTCATTGTTTCGGTTCTGTCCGTGGTCAAAAGAATTGCCTTTCCAGCCTCCAGATGGGAGCATTTCTTCATGCCTAGGATCAGAAGCCAGTGACAGTGAGACTGGAGAGACCCTGAAAGGTATGAGTTAGGCCAAGCGTGGTGGCTCATGCCTGTAATCCCGGCACTTTGGGAGGCCGAGGCGGATGGATCTCCTGATGTCAGGAGTTCGAGACCAGCCTGGCCAAAATGGTGAAACCCCCATCTCTACTAAAAATACAAAAAATTAGCCAGGTGTGGTGCTGGGCACCTGTAATCCCAGCTACTCGGGAGGCTGAGGCAAGAGAATTGCTTGAACCCAGGAGATGGAGGTTGCAGTGAGCCGAGATCACACTAGTGCACTCCTGGGTAACAAGAGCAAAACTCCATCTCAAAAAAAAAGTATGAGTTGTTTTACATATGGTACTATAAATATAAGTTATACATATTTATATTTGTTTATATATGTTTCCCACTGTCTTTTTATTGATCCTGATTTTTGAAAATTAAATGAGAGTATTGAGTCAGAATCTCCCTCTAAGGTAGAGTGTTATTTTGTTGCCTATTGTTATAGGTGAAAAACAAAGTTGAGAAAGGTTTGGAATCCACCCATGGTCACTTAGCTACTTTGAGTAGAAGCTGCTGCACTGTCCACCTGGCCACATTATCTGCAGGGGTCTGGGGCAAGGACCACATGCTCTTTGGAAGAGGCTTTGGTGAAGTAGACTCCATTCAATGAAGGTGAAGGAAAGCGTGGAGGCTTTGAGTTTTACAGTCCAGTCTTCACTGTGGCGGTTTGGTAGAATTCTGACGGCTTTAGGCTTGAAGGCTCTGGTCCAGCCCCCCTTCACCTCCTTTTTGCCCCTAGATCCCAAACACACACGTGAACATGCATGTCCAGACAGAGGCAGAATGGCCATTGCATTTTTCTCTCTGGGCTCCGCGGCAGTGTTCACAAATGACACTGAGTAAAGCCCTTGAACAGGGTGGGGAAAACAGAGGACTGGAGGTGAAAATGGGAATGGGAGAGAATAATCTGGGTGTCAATAGGCAAGGTGGGGCTCTGTGAGTAGCTGATAGAGGAACGAAGCGAATGGGGAGAACTCTCTAATGCATGGAGGCTAGGAGAGAGCCACCATTTGTAGTCTTGAGGGGATATTTTGCCTGAACCCTGCTTGCTCAGGTGACCGGAGGAACTAGCAAGATAATACAGACCTCTTAATTTGCCTGGCATGAGAAGACACAATAGATACTGTCTCCAAAAGGAAGGGATTACTGAAGCAGGTATCTTCTAAGCAATGTGAGGGTGGACTCCCCTTCGCTGCAGTGGTATTCAGGATAGCTGGCTGGAATAAGATATTTTCAAGGATTTGACTCATGCAGGACACAAGCAATAAGGATGAGAGTTCTAACACCAAAGCTCCAGGAAGTAATTCCAAATTCTCATGGCCTTCATGTCAGCTCGCAGGAAGTGGGAAATGTTCTAGGAATTCCGTAAAGGCTGGGACCTGCCACTCCAGGGCCCGAGGGAACCAGGAGTTCTGGACCAAACATAGCACCAAGGCTCATCACAGTTCTAGCTTCTCATAGGACAGTGTTCATGGACCATCCCCATCTCATTTCCTCCCCCTGCCTGTATCCTTCCTTAAATGGGATGCTTAGGGTCAAATACCGCATTCTAAACCATCTGGCCAGAGCAAAGTGGGGCTGTTATCAGTGGTGTGGTACAGTAGAAAGACATTAGATTAGGAATCAGAAGACCTGTGTTCTAATTCCATTTCTCTACTGGCTGGCTGCACAATATTGGGCAAATCAGTTAACATTTGAGCCTTGGGAATAATAACGTAATATCTGTCCTATAATAATATGGTATTATCATATATAACTATATATTATTGTAACATAGATATGCATATTATAATATATAATATCGAGCCAGATAAGATGAGTTTATGGTACAAGTAAGAAGTAAATTGCTAGACACCTGCTAGATATTGTGCTTGTAAGTTTGTATACACATAGCAGAAGACTGTGTTGATGTACTTTACGGATGCTTTCTGTGGATTCATTTTGTTCCTTTGAATGGGCCACACTTTTCTGTTTCTTTGTATGCCTTCGCTCTTTTGTTGAAAATTGGGCATTTGAAAAAACAGCTACCTCTCCAAGGCTGCAGACTAGCTCAGTGCTGCAGAGGACTAATTAGTGGCGCGTGTTCTAAGCCTAGGATCAGGCTTGCATGCAGCCTTCACATCTTTTCAGGCCTTTCCTGGGTATGCATTTTCCCTGGGCTTGTGTGTGTGCTTTTTTCCCAGTTCCCCAGTAGACACAGTTGCTTTTAAATGTTTTAATTTTCTTAGGAGTCTCACCCCTGCTGCTTGTTGGGGCTTTAGCTATTCTATTGTATCCCTCAATTAGTAGCCCCCGTGTGATTTTCATGAGTCATCCCCACTGCTCCTGTGGCTTCTCCACGTTTGAGATCCCAGCTATGCCTGTTTGGGCCATTTGAACTCTGAGTCAGATGACACAGAGACCAATCAGGCAGCTGCCAAACAGGTTAGAACTTTGCAAATTAGATCTGCCCACTCTCTCTGGCTTATAGAAGGGGACTGGGGACCTGACTGCACTTGCCCCAAATCACACTGCAATGTGCTGGAGTGAGGCGGGGAAAGGGCGGGTGAAAGCACCATGACGTTTCCTACCATTTGAATGTGGCTTTTCCTGGACTAGGCATTTGTTTGGTTGCTGTAGATATTTGACTGGTTCCAGAGTTTCTATAAAGTTATTTTGGCCGGTCTCTAGTTGTTTATTTAATGTTTCCATGGGACAATAAGGGCCTGGAAGTTCTGAGTCTGCCATTTTGCTGATATACTGTGGTGGTTTTCTTAGCAACTATATCTTACTGCTGGCTCTGGGTCAAACTCTCATGTCTTTTTTTACATGAACTGTCAAACTAGGTCTCCATCATCCCATATATGTGAAGTTGATTTTTTTTTTTTACATAAATGTAACTTTTGTTTTCATCTTTTTATCATTTTGGTTTGGCCCTACATTCCAGCTCAATTAGATCATTTTGTATCTGATTAATCTCCCATATTCTCTATTTTGTAGATTTTTGAAATCTATAAAACCAACAAGCATGTGACCTCTGCCTGTGTCATAGTCACTGTCAACAATAGGACTCAGGACTCAGCCGAGTGTAGTGTCACATGGCAAGTCTCAAGTCTCTGCAGACTTAATTTCAGGGAAAGTCCACTTTCCCTGAAAGTAACACTACTATGTGATTACTAGTCAAATCTCTGTAGTGTAACCACATGAGAAACTTTGATAAGTGCCCTGTAGAAATCAAGATACATTGTATCAGTGGTATTTTCTAACTCACAAGTCAGCAACCTTTCTGTAAAGGACCATACAGTAAATGCTTTTGGCTTTGTGGGCCATGTGGGCTCTTGTGCAACCTCTCAACCCTACCATTGTAGTGTGAGAACAGCTATAAACAATGTGCAAATGAATGGGTACAGGATGTGTTCCAATACAATTTTATTTACAAATGAAATAAAATTTACAAATCTGGCTGCAGGCCCGATTTGGCCTATGTGCCATAGTTTATTGACCCCTGCCTAAGTAAAAGGGAAATTAAGTTACTTTCAAGTAAATTTTATTTGCAAACCCCTTCAGCACTCATCATTCGCTGTAGTATTTTATAAATACACAACCATATTTGCTAAGATTTAAAGTCAATGTGGTTGGGCGCAGTGGCTCATGTCTGTAATCCCAGCACTTTGGGAGGCTGAGGTGGGCAGATCACTTGAGGTCAGGCATTCGAGACCAGCCTGGCCAACATGGCGAACCCTGTCTCTACTAAAAATACAAAAAGTAGCCGGGTGTGTTGGCGTGCGCCTGTAATCCCAGCTACTCAGGAGGCTGAGGCAGGAGAATCACTTGAACCCGGTAGGCGGTGGTTGCAGTGAGCCGAGACTGTGCCACTGCACTCCAGGCTGGGTGCCAAAGTGAGACTCTGTCTCAAAAATAAATAAAAATAAAGTCAAATATACTGGTTGTAAACCTTTATTCCTATTTTTTTAAATGGCAATATTATTTGTCTCCAACACTGTTCTCACTGTGAATGAATTATCTAAGGCTGGATACTCTAAAACTGCTTCCATAAGCAATTCCAGCACCCTGAGATGTAAGTTAGCTGGTTGTAGGACTTGAACGGATTGAAAAAGGAGGCCTGCTCCTCTACTGTCTGCTTTCTTCTCAACGTTTGCTTTGCTCTTTCCTGTTTAAAAAATATCCCCATGGAGAAAAACAAAACCCAGCAAACAAGGAAGGGCCGGACGCAGTGGCTCACGCCTGTAATCCCAGCACTTTGGGAGGCCAAGGCGGGAGGATCACCTGAGGTCAGCAATTCGACATTAGCCTGGCCAACATGGTGAAACCACATCTCTACCAAAAAAAATAAATTAGCCAGGTGTGGTGGTGGCATATGCCTGTAATCCCAGCTACTCAGGAGGCTGAGGCATGAGAATCATTTGAACCCGGGAGGTGGAGGTTGCAGTGAGCTGAGATTGCACCACTGCACTCCAGCCTAGGTGACAGAGCGAGACCCGGTCTCAAAAAAAAAAAAAAAGAGGAGTTTTTTTCTTTTCTTTTGCTGATAACAATATCCTCTCAAACAATGTCTTATTTTTTTCTTTGAATATGTCCTAAAAAGGTCAATGTTCCCTTTGACTTTTCATTGGTTTGGTTTGGCCAATAGATACAGTCTTCATAGTCTTATCCATCATTTCTGTTTCTCTCACTCTCTATAGAATCCTCTGCTTTACTTTCTCAATCCTTGCTACTCTGCTTTCTTACCAGTGAGAATTCTGCTTCTTCTATGGCCACCATGCCTCTACCTTTCCTCTGTCTCTTCTAAACTCCTCCTGCTTCCCACAGTCCCTGGAGAAACCGACATCCGGATGTCTTCCTGCTTGGTGAGCAGACCAATCTTTAGAGGGCATTAAATGAAGCTTCTATAGGAAGAACTTCACTTCACTGTGTGTGTGTGTCTGTGTGTGTGTGTGTGCGTGTGTGTGTGCATGTGTATGACTGTGAAAGAGTACTGTGTGGAGCATTGTTACAGAAGGCATGAGCAGGTGGAAGAATCGCTAGTGACTGCTTGCTGTAGCATCCTCTGGTCATTGGGCAACTCTATACAACCTAAGGCTTGTTCAACCATGTACATGCTATATTCTGACCTCATCCACTATTGCTCTTCCTTGAATGTCATTTCTTTTTTTTTGGCCTCAAGTGATCCACGCACCTTGACCTCCCAAAGTACTGCAATTATAGTGTAAGCCACTGCACCTGGCCTCATTTATTTCTTATAGTTTGTCATGAACGAATTCTAGAAATTGTTCTGGTGCTTACATCATGCAACACTTTCTCTGTACCAAGTAACCAAGGGATTAACAATCTTTTTTTCTGAATGTTTTACAGCACTACCTATACAATCATTTTCACATGAAAAAGAGTCTCACCAACACAGACAACACTCGGTCCCAGTCATCAGTCGCCCGGGTTCCAACGTCAAACCCACTCTCCCTCCAATCCCTCAGGGCCGCAGGTAGACTAGCACTTGATGTCTGATCCTAACATGGAAAACCTGCTCTGCTGATGTCGAATTCCTTGCCTTACCTGGCCATGGGTCCAGCTGTTTCTCACTCAACCCATTACCCACGGAAGAATGCTCTACCTGCCTTAATTCTCTCAATCATTTTCTTTTGTGATTCTTTGGCTGGTGTCTTTTAGTTTTTTAATTAAAAAATTCTTTCTTAAATTATTTTTAAAGATGAGGTTTTTTTTTTAAATGTGAGTTATTCTTAGCTTTTAAAAATGTCATTTCATTTTTTTTCTATAGCTATAAATAATTTTTTCCAGCTGCTCCCTGCTCGGAAATATCAGATGGGAAAATCTCCCAAGATCTCTGCACTGCGATACACAGAGTGGCTTTCTGATATAACCAACTGGGATTTTGCTCTTAAAATTTCAATATGTCCATTTACAACATTCTTGTATGCTCTAGAGGATTGATTTATTTTCTTCTGATTATGAAAAGATTGCAGAGTTCCATTTAACTTGTCGCCAACATGGTATTGACTGTATCTCTCATAAGGAATTAATGTAATTTGGGGGGGTTCTTGACTTGCTTTAGCAACATGAAAGAATAAAGAGTAACAGTTGATTCTTTTATTTCACCCTTCTTTGACTCTGATTAGGGACTGCTTGTGATTAGATATACTTTTAGACAACTTACATCATCTTTCTGGTTTCACTCCTTGTCTTAAAAAGAAAAACCTCCATTGAGCAGTTATAGACAAGGCTGGTATTCTGCTAGTATGTGCCAGTAAGGCTATCCTGACTGTTAAAACTTTGAGATACATTCCTTTGTACTGGTAAATGGTCTTTTCTCCGATTACTCTGTGCATGATGACTAGTGAAAAGAGAAGCCTCCACATAGTACTATACTCATTGTTAAACATTTTGAATATCAGACTCCTCTAATGACTTTCCTTTTTAAAATATCAAAACCCCTTTTAATAATCCTCTTCCCTGTGACAAATTTGGCTATAACACAATTTGCTGTTGGCTCTTGTCCTCCCCCAGTCCTGCTCTCAAACAGGAGCTGATTAAAGTTGTTTTCTTGGGGTTGGTGAGGGTGGAGCAGGGGGACCATGAAGGAGATGACCAGGTTGGGCAAGGAAATCGGAGGAGTCTTTTCTGGAGAAGTGGGGAGGAAGAGGGTGTGTTGCTGTATTCCAAGAATCTTCAAGAATAGTTTAACTTTCACAAGTATCATCTAATCTTTAAAAAGAATTATGAAATATTTTAGGGACAATAGAAAATATAAAAATAATAGTTCTGATCTAAGACAGCATGGCAGAGCTGCACATTTCCTGGTTTTTCTCATCGAATACAGCTAAAACCCTGAACATTATAGCTCAACCTCTGAGAGGTCAAAAGAAGGCAGATGGGCTATGGATCTCAGAGCCCGAGTAACAACATGGTGGTGAATCCTCTGAGTTTGGTTTTCCTCATATATCCTAAACTGGATGCTAGAGAAATTAAAATTCAAAGACACTAATGGATACATCAACAAAAGCCCCAGCGAAAGCCCACTCTCTCCAGCCAAGGGACTAGGAAAGGGACAATCTCAAAAGATAGAAAACTTTTGATCATGGTGTATAAGCTTTTTGATGTGCTGCTGGATTCGGTTTGCCAGTATTTTATTGAGGATTTTTGCATCAATGTTCATCAAGGATATTGGTCTGAAATTTTCTTTTTTGGTTATGTCTCTGCCAGGCTTTGGTATCAGGATGATGCTGGCCTCATAAAATGTGTTAGGGAGGATTCCCTCTTTTTCTATCAATTGGAATAGTTTCAGAAGGAATGGTACCAGTTCCTCCTTGTACCTCTGGTAGAATTCGGCTGTGAATCCATCAGGTCCTGGACTCTTTTTGGTTGGTAAGCTATTGATTATTGCCACAATTTCAGAGCCTGTTATTGGTCTATTCAGAGATTCAACTTCTTCCTGGTTTAGTCTTGGGAGGGTGTCTTTGTCGAGGAATTTATCCATTTCTTCTAGATTTTCTAGTTTATTTGCATAAGAGGTGTTTGTAGTATTCTCTGATGGTAGATTGTATTTCTGTGGGATCGGTGGTGATATCCCCTTTTTCATTTTTTATTGCATCTATTTGATTCTTCTCTCTTTTCTTCTTTATTAGTCTTGCTAGTAGTCTATCAATTTTGTTGATCTTTTCAAAAAACCAGCTCCTGGATTCATTAATTTTTTGAAGGGTTTTTTGTGTCTCTATTTCCTTCAGTTCTGCTCTGATTTTAGTTATTTCTAGCCTTCTGCTAGCTTTTGAATGTGTTTGCTCTTGCTTTTCTAGTTCTTTTAATTGTGATGTTAGGGTGTCAATTTGAGATCTTTCCTGCTTTCTCTTGTGGGCATTTAGTGCTATAAATTTCCCTCTACACACTGCTTTGAATGTGTCCCAGAGATTCTGATGTGTTGTGTCTTTGTTCTCGTTGGTTTCAAAGAACATCTTTATTTCTGCCTTCATTTCATTATGTACCCAGTAGTCACTCAGGAGCAGGTTGTTCAGTTTCCATGTAGTTGAGCGGTTTTGAGTGAGTTTCTTAATCCTGAGTTCTAGTTTGATTGCACTGTGGTCTGAGAGACAGTTTGTTATAATTTGTGTTGTTTTACATTTGCTGAGGAGAGCTTTACTTCCAACTATGTGGTCAATTTTGGAATAGATGTGGTGTGGTGCTGAAAAAAATGTATATTCTGTTGATTTGGGGTGGAGAGTTCTGTAGATGTCTATTAGGTCCACTTTGTTTAGAGCTGAGTTCAATTCCTGGATATCCTTGTTAACTTTCTGTCTCGTTGATCTGTCTAATGTTGACAGTGGGGTGTTAAAATCTCCCATTATTATTGTGTGGGAGTTTAAGTCCCTTTGTAGGTCACTCAGGACTTGCTTTATGAATCTGGGTGCTCCTGTGTTGGCTGCATATATATTTAGGATAGTTAGGACGTGAACAGACACTTCTCAAAAGAAGACATTTATGCAGCCAAAAAACACATGAAAAAATGCTCATCATCACTGGCCATCAGAGAAACGCAAATCAAAACCACAGTGAGATACCATCTCACACCAGTTAGAATGGCCATCATTAAAAAGTCAGGAAACAACAGGTGCTGGAGAGGATGTGGAGAAATAGGAACACTTTTACACTGTTGGTGGGACTGTAAACTAGTTCAACCATTGTGGAAGTCAGTGTGGCGATTCCTCAGGGATCTAGAACTAGAAATACCATTGGACCCAGACATCCCATTACTGGGTATATACCCAAAGAACTATAAATCATGCTGCTATAAAGACACATGCACACGTATGTTTATTGCGGCACTATTCACAATAGCAAAGAGTTGGAACCAACCCAAATGTCCAACAACGATAGACTGGATTAAGAAAATGTGGCACATATACACCATGGAATACTATGCAGCCATAAAAAATGATGAGTTCATGTCCTTTGTAGGGACATGGATGAAACTGGAAAACATCATTCTCAGTAAACTATCGCAAGGACAGAAAACCAAACACCGCATGTTCTCACTCATAGGTGGGAATTGAACGATGAGAACTCATGGACACAGGAAGGGGAACATCACACTCCAGGGACTGTTGTGGGTTGGGGGGAGGGGGGAGGGACAGTATTAGGAGATATACCTAATGCTAAATGACGAGTTAATGGGTGCAGCACACCAACATGGCACATGGATACATATGTAACAAACCTGCACATTGTGCACATGCACCCTAAAACCTAAAGTATAATTTAAAAAAAAAAGATAGAAAACTTTTAGACAATAGCTGCACCACTCCAGCCAAACACCATGGATTAAACTATGCTCCCTACCCTGTGAGCCAAGGCTCTCAACCTCTTCTGGCTGTAACAAGGTTCTCCTCCTTCTCTCTGCTGGGATAGTATCAGAGAAGGTGTTGTGGAGAGCCAGGACTTTAACCACTGCCCAATATTAATGAGAATGCCCTCCCACAATGTCATTGAAAGCCACCTGGGGGCCCTGGACCTATTCCTCACCTGGTAATAATGAGGAACCTCTTCTCCTTCCCACTGGAGAGTATCAGAAAAGGTCTCATGGAGAGCCAGGACTCTCACCATCAACCCACGTCCCTGCAGTGTTAGTGGAGGCCATGTGAAGAGCAGTGACAAGGTGCCTCTCCCCCTCCCAGTGAGGGTGGTTCATTTGAGGCCTCGTGGGGACCCTAAACTTCTACCCCAAAGCATTAATGAGGCATCACTGCCCTCTTTCCCACCCTGGGTGTCAACAGAGGCCAAGTGGAGAACTTGGACTTCTCTCTGTATCTGCCAGTCATGAGTCAGTGCCTTTCTGCCCCACTGGTATGGTGTCAGAAACGTCCTACTGAGATAACAGATTGAAATAAGATCTGAAGTCTCATTAACACACTATCCAAACTGTCTAAGATATAATTAAACCACTCACCATATCAAGAATTAGGAAAATGTCAACTTGGATAAGAAAAGACCATTAATATATGCCCACACCAAAATGACACAGATGTTGGAATTATCAGGTAAGGATCTTAAAGTAGCAATCGTAAAAATGCTTCAACAAGCAATTAGGAACATGACTGAAACAAATGAAGAGATAGATAATTTCAGCAAAGAAAGAAAACCATAGCAAAGAACAGTAGATATAAAGAAGAACCAAGAGGAAATTTTATGACTAAACAGTACAATCACTGAAATTTTAAAACTCATTGGATGAGCACAAGAGTGAAATACAGAGGACAGAGGAAAAAAACTTAATGAACCTTAAGACAGAAGAATTGAAATTACCCAATCTGACCAACAGAGAGAAAATAGACTGAAAAACAATATGAGTCCCAGGGATGTGTAGGACTATGTGAAAAGATCTAATGTTTGTGTCATTGGAGTCTAGAAGGAGTACAAAAAGAGTGTGAGAGTGAAAAATATTTTTTTAAAAAATGATCCCAAATCTCTAAATTTGGCAAAAGCCAAAAACCTACAAATCCAAGAAGCTGAGTGAATCCTAAACAGGATAAAGCCAAAGAAATTCACAAGACACATAATAATCACACTACTGAAAACCAAAAACAACACAAAATCTTAAAGCAATGAGAGGGAAATTATATCTTAATTATAGGGGAAAAAACAAATGATAGTGGACTTCTCATCAACAACCATGGAAGTGGTATATTTTGAAGTATTCAAAGAAAAGAACTGTCAACTTGCAATTCTATATTCAGTGGAAATGTCCTTCAGGTATGAAGGAGAAATCAGGACATTCTCAGATGAAAGAAAACAAAAATAATTTGTTGCCAAAAAACCTATCCTAAAAGAATAGTTGAAGGAAATTATTGAAACAGAATGGAAATGATAAAAGAAGGAAACCTGAAAGATCATGAAGAAAGAAAAATAGAAAGACTAAAATATGGAATACTACGCAGCCATAAAAAGAATGAAAACCTGTCCTTTGTAGCAACATGGATGCAGCTGGAGGCCATTATCCTAAGTGAAATAACTCAGAAACAGAAAATAAAATATCACATCTTCTCACTTATAAGTGGGAGCTAAACAATGGGTACACATGGACATAAAGATGGCAACAATAGACACTAGGACTGCAAAAGGGTGAGGGGTGATATGGTTTGGCTGTGTCCCCACCTTAATCTCATCTTGAATTGTAGCTCCCATAATTCCCACCTGTTGTGGGAGGGACATGGTGGGAGATAATTGAGTCATGGGGCACTTTCCCCCATACTGTTCCTATGGGTAGTGACTAAGTCTCATGAGAACTGATGGTTTCATAAGGGGTTTCACCTTTTGCTTGGTTCTCATTCTCTCTTGCCTGCTGCCATGTAAGATGTGCCTTTCACCTTCCACCATGATTGTGAGGCCTCCCCAGCCATGTGGAGCTGTGAGTCCATTAAACCTCGTTTTCTTTGTTGATTACCCAGTCTCTGGTATGTTTTTATCAGCAGCATGAAAACGGACTAATACAGGGGGCAAGTCTTGAAAAACTTTCTATTGGGTACCATGTTCACTATTTGGGTGACGGGTTCACTAGAAGCCCAAACCTCAGCATCATGCAATATGCCAGTGTAACAAACCTGCACAAGTACCCCCGGAATCTAAAATAAAAAAAAAAATACGTTGAACTGAATAAAAATGAAAATATACCCTATCAAAATTTGTAGTATGCATCTAAAACAGTGCTGAAAGGGAAATTTATACCACTAAATGCCTACATTAGGCAAGAAAAGTCTTAAATCAATAAGCTCCTACCTCATGAACCAGAACAAAAGCAAAATAAAACCAGATCAAGCAGAAGAAAAGAATAAAGAGCAGACATTAATGAAAGTGGAAAAAACAACGGAGGAAAATCAATAAAACAAAAAGCTGATTCTTCAAAAACATAATAAAATGGACTATTTAGTAAATACAGATGAAGATAATATATTTTAATACAAATTACCAATAATATAAATGAAATAGGGGATGAAACAACAGACTCCATAAATATCAAAAAGATAATAAGGAAATACTACAAACAACTCTACATTTGTAATTTGACAATTTAGATAAACTCATTTCTTAAAAACCACAAACTCGCATAACTCACGCTCCATGGCATAGATAATTTGATTAACCCTATAAATATATTAAGGAAACCGAATAATTAGTCTGAATTAAAGAATTTATAATTGAATTTGAAAAAGAATCTCCAAGCCCAAATGCTTTCACTGAAGAACCAATTGCTAACAGAAGCATTCACACCAATTCTATACAATCTCTTCCAGAAAACAGAAGAGGAAGGAAAACTAAACAACTCAATTTATGAGGTCAACATTACCCTGATACCAAAATCAGACAGACAATATAAAAGAAAACTACAAACCAATATCACTTATATATGCAAAAAAAATTTTTTTTTTTTTTGAGACAGAGTCTCGCTCTGTCACCCAGGCTGGAGTGCAGTGGCGCCATCTTGGCGCACTGCAAGCTGTGCCTCCTGGATTCATGCCATTCTCCTGCCTCAGCCTCTCAAGTAGCTGGGACTAAAGGCACCCGTCACCGTGCCCGGCTAATTTTTTTTGTATTTTTAGTAGAGACGGGGTTTCACCGTGTTAACCAGGATGGTCTCCATCTCCTGACTTTGTGATCCTCCCGTCTCGGCCTCCCAAAGTGCTGGGATTACAGGCGTGAGCCAACGCACCCAGCTGCAAAAATTCTTAACAAAATATTAGCCAAAAAAGCCCAGGACTAGATAGATTCACAGCCAAATTCTACCAGTTGTACAAAGAGCTACTACCAATCTTAATGAAACTATTCCAAAAAATCAGGAGGAGGGATTCCTTTCTTACTTAGTTCAAAGAATTTTAAATTCCCTTAAGACTTCCTTGTAGATCCACGGATTAGGTAGAAGTGTGTTGTTTCATTTCAGATACTTACAGATTTTCCTGTTACCTTTCTGTTGTTAATTTCTAGTTTGATTTCATTGTGGTCAGAGAACATACTCTATATTATTTCAATTCTTTTTTTTTTTTTTGAGACAGGGTCTCTCTCTCTGTTGCCCAGGCTAGTGTGCAGTGGTGCCACCATAGCTTGCTGCAGCCTTGACCTCCTGAGCTCAAGCAACCCTCCTGCCTCAGCCTCCCAACTAGCTGGGAATACAGCTGTGTGCCAGTACACCTGGCTAATTTTCTTTTTTGTAGAGATGAGGTCTCACCATGTTGTCCAGGTTGGTCTTAAACTCCTGGCCTCAAGTGATCCTCCTGCCTCAGCCTCCCAAAATGCTAGGATTACAGGTGTAAGCCACTGTGCCCAGCCTCAATTCTTTTAAATTTATTGAAGTTCTGTGGCTCTGGATGTATTCCATCTTGGTAAATAGTTCATGAGCAAATAAAATTCAGCAATACATAAAAGGTGTGTGCACTGTGACCAAGTGGGATTTAATCCAGAGATGCAAGGCTGGTGGGACAGTTGACACCCACCAATGAAATCTATCATAATAATAGGCTAAAGAGGAAAAATCAGAATATATAAATTGATGCAGAAAAACACTTGACAAAGTCCAACATCCATTCATAATAAAAGTCTAGGAATAGAGGGGACCTTCCTCAATTTGATAAAGAACAGCTACAAAATATCCACAGTTAAAATCATACTTAGTGGTTACTGGCAGAATGGTTTCTCTCTGAGAATAACAAGGCAAAGATGACTACTCTCATCACTCATTTAACATAGGACTAGAAGCTCAAGCCAGTGCAATAAAGTAGGAAAATGTAATAAAAAAATACACATTAGAAAGAAAGAAATCCTTATCTGCAGATAATATTATGATCTACATAGAAAATTCCAAGAAATCTAGAAAAGAAAAACTCTTAGAATGACTAAATGTGTTCCTTAAGGTCTCAAGTATCAAGATCGATACAAAAAATCAATTGTATTTCTGCATACTAGCAATGAGCATTTGGAAACAGAAATTAAACTACACTCACTCAACAAAATGAAGTTTTTAGATGCAAATCTTTTAAAAATGCACAAGACTTATATCTTACAAGTGAAAAAGAATAATATGCTAAAACTCTA
The DNA here is from genome assembly GCF_009828535.3 of Hylobates moloch. NCBI lineage: Eukaryota > Metazoa > Chordata > Mammalia > Primates > Hylobatidae > Hylobates > Hylobates moloch. The sequence goes on from NW_026652276.1 coordinate 215,223,174, forward strand.
AGCCCATAATATACCCACTTTAAGAAACAAAACGTTACTAATATATTTAAAGCCCATTTTGTATCCTTTCTAATTATATTTTCCTGATTTCCCACTCTGTTGTAACCATTATTCTCAGTTTAGTTTTTTATCCTTGCCATGAACTTTTTACACTTTTGGTATATCTGTGTCTATTCCTAACAATATATACTGCTGTTCTCCATGAGTCAAAACTTCATGTTGTACTACATGTATTCAGCAATTAACTTTTTTCTCAACATTATGTTTGTAAGATTAATCCACATAGTTTTTATTATTGTAGTTTTATACTTTCCATTGCTATATAATATTACACTGTAAGAATATATGGTAATTTACTCACTTTTCTGTTGGTGAATACTAAATTTGTTTCTACATGTTTGTTATTACAAAGGATGCAGCTAAAAAACATTCTTGTGTAAGGGTGGAATTGCTGTGTTATAGGTATACAAATATTTAACTATCAGATATTACTATAGTGGTTGCTGTAATATGCTCGCAGCAACACGTAAGAGGGTGCTCATTTTTTCACATTTTCAACAAGTGGCATTAATAGTCTTTTTATTGCTAATCCAATAAATGTTAATGTAATCTCATTGTGGTGTTTAGGTGTTTAGTTTGAATTTCTCCAATTGTCAAGTAAAGTTGAACCTTTTAAATAAGCTTATTGGCCACCTATGGTTCTCTTCTGTGAATTGCCTGTTTATATGTTTTGCCCAATTTTAAATTGAGTTATTATCTTTTTCTTATTGGTTTGATGTATTTATATATTCTGGTTAATAATTCTTTGTTAATTATGCATATTACAAAGATCTTTTTCCAGGTTGTGACTTATTTTTTCACCTTTTAAAATGTTATATTTTAACGAATACAAGTTTTTTATATGGCCAACTTTGTCAATCTTTTTCTTTTTGATTTGTACTTTTTACATCTTATGAGTTTCTTTTTTATCCTATTGTCATAAACATTATCTTGGACATTTTTCTAAATTTTTGTTAAGTTTCGCTCTTCCAATTTAGGCCTATATTTTACTTGGAATGAACTTCTGTGTATGATGTGAGATAGGATTGAATTTTTTTTATTCCAGTTGTCCCATTACTCTCCCCTCCTAGTTTGTAAGACCCTCTCTCTCATAGATTGTTTCCATAAATGCTTGGATTTATGTACTAAATTCTACAAATGCCTCACTTGGAGTTGGTTAGAATTACATTTAATTCAAAAATTTGAGGAAGCTTCTCTTTTTTTTATGATACTTGCTCTCCCTATCTATAAACATTCTCTAGGTTTGCATTAATTTCTTCAATAAAATTGTATAATTTTCTCCATAAAGGACAAATGTATCTTTAGTGAGATTTATTCCTATATGCGTTTTATCTTGGTTGTTGTAAATTGAATGTTTTTAAAGGTTATATTTTCTCTGTGTGGTGTATAAAATTAAATTCATTTCTACAAATAACCCTGTGTATTAATTCTGACAATGTATTATAGATTATTTCAGGATTTCTATGCAGATAGTATAACAAACAATAACAATATTCCTTTTCTTTCCATCCGTTATTATTTTCTTTTTCCCTTTCCTTTCTTCTTTTCTAAGCTGCACTGGAGACAATCTTCAATACAATGTTGAATAGAAACAACGATAACGTGCATCCTTGTCTCACATCTGAATCTGTCTAATCCTTCACTATTAAGTGTGAAATTTGCTATAGATTTTAGGTAGATAAACTTCTGTGGAAAAAGAAGTTTCATTTTCTTCCTAGTTTAATAAGAGTTTTACCATGAATAAGTATTGATAAGAGGGTGTTTTCTTTGTAGGTACAAACATTTGCAGTATGTATTAATTCAATCATATTCATTGTATTATTCAAACCATTTATTTCCTTTTTCATTTTTTCCTACCTATTCATACGGATAGATCAAAAAATTTCTACTGTGATAGGGTTTCTGTTCCCTTCTCTTCTTTCCTTTCCCTCCTTACCTCCCTCCCTTCCTTCCTGTATTGCAGGATGATTGTAGAAAAGTCAGTGGTATGTAAGAAATGCTTACAGAAGCATCAGAAGTAAATACCACACAAAAAGCAAGGAGGGGTAGGAATATTATAATCAGACAAAGTAGAAGTCAAGACAAAAATCGTTAAATGATCCATAAAACACCTTTTACATTAAGTCAGGTACATTCCATTATTAAGATATAATAACAGTTATAAGCCCTTATGAATTGAATAACATGACATCAAAGTATATAAGGCAAAAAGTATAAGAAATGTAAATTACTTTCTGTCTGAATGACAGTACTATCATTTATAAAACTAACAGAATTGCTTATTAAAATCTCGTGATGATTAAGCTAGATAATGCATCTATGGTGAGTATGAATACTTCAGGCCACAAACTTTTAATTTTAAGTGCAATCCAAAGTGAAAGAATTAATCTTATTCTCAGTCAATTCAGGACAATCTCAATTAATTCACAGTTTCTCCTCTCTTGCATTTTACTTCGGATTTTATCCAACTTCCAGGGGGTTGTGGGGTTTCAAGGCATCAGGGGAGACATTAGGTTTCTCCCTGCATTCATAAGAAAGTCTTGAGTATTGTCTATTTGCCAGAATGCATGCCTGGTTGTGGCTGCATCCCCATCATTCTGACCTCTCCAGGTTTGTGAACAATCTTCTTCATGGAACTTTGGTTCCCTTCATGAAAACACATAATAAACCAACTGCTCCCTGTGCCAAGAGCCAGGCTCAGCCCTTCTCTGCCTTGACACACACCTGGTCTTCCCCTGACTAGGGGAAGACATATTGGGATGTGGACATATTGAGAACTTGGAGAACCTGATGCCTGGTAGAGCTCTCTCTGGTAGAGCCAGGCAGTGGGCATGAATGCCCTTCCTCTCAGAGTCCCACACTCAAATGAGATTTCTATGGTACCCAGGTCCCTGAGGTTATGCCTCTGAAGTAATTGTTCTCAACCTTGTCTGCATATCAGACCCTTTATAAGCTCCCAAAATACCAAAGCCCACTATCCATCCCAAGCCAATTAAATAAAAATCTATGGGCAGGGAAGCTCGGGCATTGCATTTTTTTTTTAAGTCCCCAGAGTGAATTCAATGTGCAAATAGGTTTGAGAACCGCTGCTCCACAAGGTTGAATGGGGGCTTTCTAGAATGATTTTGTCAAATTTTTTAATTTTTGGCCTTCAGCAGTTTATGAGTGATCATATTAACCAACCTCATTAGCATAAAGTATATTATACTTTTTTAGAATTACTAATTTGTTGAAAAATGTGTTATTTTACTGATTGGGTTTACTATTGTTCATATGCTTATTTTTTATTACTGTTTCCTTCTGAACCACAAATTGTTGGCTCATGTCTTTGTTACATTTTTATTCTGGGATGTTAGTGTTTTCTCTTGTATTTTTGTGAGAGTGATTCAATATTAATAATAGTCTATTCAATATTAACTATGTGGTTCCCATTTGTTATAAATATTCATCTTAATTTGTTATTGGTCTGCACTTATTTTAAATAGAGAAGTTTTTAACTCTGTATGTTCCTGCGAAGTGTTTGGTTGTGTATACACATGAATCCTGTCTTCCACGAGTAGCACTGTCCAATAGAGCTTTCTGTGATGATGGAAATATGTAGAAATATCTACTTTGTCCACCATGGTGGCCACCAGCTCCGTGTAGTTGTTGAGCACTTGAAGTGTGGCTGGTGTGACTGGGGAAATGAACTTTTCATCTTACTTATTTTTAATTAATTGAAAGGTAGATAAACACATGTGACTAGTGACTACCACATTGGACAGTGAAATTATAATGGGTTTATCATTATGGTTTTGTGCTTTTTGACCCAACAGTCATTTTGAGAGTTTTCTTCCTTATAGGTTCTAGTTTGGGTGAATTACAATAAAGAAATAAAAGAACGGCTTATATAGTTTATGTTTCTAAGTTTTATTAATGTTCTTTGTGCCTTATGATAATGTGCTCAATTTTAGAAAATCAGTGGAATTGAAAAGAAAATCTGTGATATAAAATTTTGCTACATCTACTAATTCAATTGTACTGATTATGTTATTCAAATTACCTAGATACATCCTCTTATTTTTATCAACTTGTTCTGTAATAGATGGTGTGGGATTTTAGTACCTACTTATAATTGTGTTTCAGTCTCTTTCTTCTTATATATCAAATAGTTTTTTGCTATATAAATTTTGATGTTATGGTAATCAGCTCATAAATGCACAGGACTATTATATTGTAATTACAGATTTCATCTTGTTTCAATGGAAAAGAGTCCTTTTTGTTTCATTGTTGTATTGAATTGTTTTTGCTTTGAACTTTCCTTTGAAAATATCAGTGCCACCTGTGCTTATTTTTATTTGCCTTCTATACCTATCCTTTCAATCTTATCTTTTCAATGTAATTTAATTTTGGTCTCACTCTTGATCTTCTTTAACTCAATTCAAATCTGTCTTTCATTTCAATTGTAGAGCAAAACTATTTTCATTTATTTTTCATACTAAGTTCAATCCTATTTCTACCATTTTGTTTTATATTTTTTATTGAGTTTGACACTGATGTTTTTCTGTTTCACTTATTGGTTTATGCTTTTTGCTATACTTTTTTTTGCTCTTTTCATTTACAATAATTTAGAAGGTATATTTTTCTCTACTCTGATGTATATCATGGTATTTAATTTTTTTTCATTTCCCCCTGTCTTTCCCATTCCCACAATTATAAGTTTAATTAGAAATTACAGACTCAGTTTATAGAATCTCATCTCCATTTATTTTCAAATACATCTTTAAGAGCTATTTTGGCTTTATACTCAATATTTATGTTATTGCAATTCTCTCTGAACTTTTTAGTAATTTAAATGTTTACTACCAATTGTTTTATACGATAACTGTCTCATGGTCAAATTCTTGATCTAAAAGCCAGAAGAGAAAGTGAGGGGAAGGGAGCATTTTGGAAAATATACAGTAATAGAAGAGTCTGCTTGATTTCTGTATTTCAGCAGGAGAGATGAGAGGTGAGAAATGACTGAATTTTTTTCTTTGCATTTATTTTGCTATTCCCAAGATATATATGTTTTTTTCTGTTATGCTCAGGATACTGTGCTCAGTGGAAATACCAAGACTTTGGCATATGGACTCAACTTTAGATGTTATTTCTAGTGCCAGTTACTCTTGTTAATGTTGAAGATTTTCCTGGATTTTATCAAGCTATTGTCTTTCACCCCCTTGATAAACTTATTGAATGAGAAGTTTAGGATAGGTAGCTGCCAATATGCTACCACATTAACCAGGTTTATCTGCACTCCAATTTCTAGAGAGCACTATGTTTTCAAAAGTTCATAAAAATGTGTGTATTTATGTATTTTTATATCATCTCATTCCAAAAATATTTGAGAATATTTAGTAGTAAATTCAATTCAATTAGATAAAGCACAAAAAGGACAAGGATATTGGGGCAGAAAGAAAGACAAATGTTTAATATATCAAATGCAAGCTCTAATTGTTAGAGACACAAAATTAAGCTTCCTGGTAGCCAAAGCAAAGAAAGAAGCAAGCTCCATTCCACAGTATCAAGACTCATGGTGACCCTAAGACCTCAAGTCAAACAATTGCTCAGAAGCAGCACAGCTTTTCTTGATAATGACTTCAGAGACTTACTTTCCCAATTCTCCCAAAGGAGGCACTGTATGAAGGTATGGACCACACTCTCAGTAGCTTACAGGCATTAAATACAGTCTTGAGTTTGACAAAGCCATTTCTATTTCTTGTAATGACATCTAATGTAGACTATAGAATACGAAATCACAATTCTCCCCATCCCCACCAAAGGTGTGATTTGACAGGTCTACATGTCTAACTATGTAGGAAGGCACTATTATAGAATGATTCGCTGTGGGAGACTGCTGTCAGAATTCCTGAGTTCAAATCCTGGTTCAGCCCTTTGCTAGGAGTCTGACTTTAGGCAATTTACTCCGCTCTCTGTTTCTTCATCTGTTAGGCTTGGTCACGGAAGGACTGATGGTGGTGTCATTCACAGAATAGTGGGGGACAGGGTGGGGGAGATGGATGGGGGCATATCATGAATCAGGTTGAACAATATCAGGCAGGCCTCTAGCCTCAAGTCCTCAATTCCCTGTGGCTGCATCTTGGAAGAGAATTAATAGTCAAGTGGTGGAAAATAGAAGAGAAAAAAAAAGAATTCCATTGATTCTAAGAGGACATTTTTCACACTTTAATATCTCTAAACTCAGGGCACATTTAAAAATTGATGGCATGCCATGGCTGAACAGGCAGCATTGTTTTTCTTTCTTGGTAGAATAGAAAATGACGTTGTATATTACAATGTACCACATCCTAGATTCAATAAATTATGGTAGCAATAATTATTGTAAGAGACCAGCCGCTCCTCAGGGGCAGCCAAGGTCTGTCTGGGAAGGTGGCATGGATCTGGCTAAAGTTCTGACAATCCAAGACGACCATGTCTGTCCAGTTAGGGTGCTGTCAGGTGAGAAGGTGTTCAACAGAAGCACAGTTCTCTTATTTTAGGAGGAATCCTTCCTAAGGCTAATCCTTGCTGCCGTTCCCAGCATCCTCATAATGATAAAGAGGAACCAAGCAGCTGCTGCATATAGCAGGAAACTCCTTTTGTTTGCCAGGGAGAAGAGTCAGCCACAAATACACATGAGCATATGCAGGTCAGAGGGAGGCAGGGAGCAAGTCGACAGCCTGCCAGGGGTCTCTCCAGTACCACTTCCCTATGGTTATATGTTTTTTTTCACCAGTCAGCCAGGACTGTGGAGAGATCATCGCCAGTGGATGCTTTCTCTGACCTTTCCTTCCTGCATGCTGTTGGCAAGACTGGCCCCAAATCCAATGGGAAGGATATCAGAGACCACCGGGTTTGGGGCACAGAGAAACTCACAAAAATGTGGGAGAAGCAGAACTAGCTACACCATACCCATTTTGGAAGAGGCTACATCTACCTTCAAGGGAAGTTTATGCCCCATTCCCCGTGAACTGTCCATGTAAAGTGCTTGTCAAATGATCGATGCTCCATATAAACATGAGCTATTTTCCTTTTATAAGTTTGTTTGCCCAGACAGGTTTGGAAGGTATGGAAGATCTATTAGGAGATCCCAGAAATGCAGCTCTGCATTTCATGGTGTGTGGGAATGCTGGGGGGGGGAAGACCTAGAAGTGCCCCTGTGGGTTGAGGGATCCATGCACCTTGGTCTGCCCTTGGCTGTCCCAGCTTATGTCTATTGTCCCAGCAAAATTATTAACAGAGGTCCCTGTCACCCTCAAAAGTATTCTCATGCAGACAATAATTTCATGATCTCTCTACAGGTGGCTCATATGAGTCCAACTTTGTTTCCTTTCATACACATGAGAAATAATTTAAATATAGAGAGATTAAAAATGGAATCAGTAAGATATTCAAATGCTTGAGAACACGAATCTCAAACCCAAGAAATCAGGAATAAATAAAAACACACATAAAAATAAATACCATAGTATAGGACATTTCTATATTAGACTTGTTAAATGTAGACACTTGAGAAGTTAAGAGAACTATTCTAAACCAACAGTTCAAACTAAGTATTTTTAAGGTATAACATTAAAACATGTAATAATAAATCTTAAAGGACAAAATAGAGAACCTAAATATTTAAATAGATAAATTGCACAATAAGATGAATATAAATAGAAAACAAAAGAATAAAAATAAAGTGAGAAAAACTCATTAAAGCAATACACAGCTGCATGTAATACACACATATATGTTTACATTTGTAATATATGTATAGATACATAATATTTATCTCCTTAGCAAAACAAATAAGCCAAAATCTAAAAGAGAAATGGGAAAAAATGAAAATTAGGCCTTAGCTAGAAGTCTATGAATAGCAACAACTCTTAAATTCTGTGGTCAAATGGCCTTCTCACAGTGCGGTGCCCACGCAATGTCTGTGGCAGGGGGAGAAGAGGTGTGGGGGCGCCTGGAAAATGTACCTTTCCTTCCTCTCCCAAATCACATCAAATCCCCTAAAACAAACACTTCTCATAGCAATATTGGTGAGACATTGCCTGCATATTCGTACATGTGCCATTTAGATTTCCAAATGCATAAGCATTCTATGTTATCATTTTTTACTTTTCTGAAAAAAACCTTTCCTAAAGAAGTTGATTAATGAAAATACCCCAATCCTAAATGCTATTAATAGCACAGGGTGTTGTTTAGAAAGATGATGAAATTAACACATGAAGAACAGCTACTCAGTACAAAAATCAGCCTAGCACCAGACAGGATCTATGGTATTACTCTTTTTAAAAATCACAGGCAGGAAGTTTCGTCAAACAAGAACTCTAAAAAATCAGAGCAATTTGATTAACTAATTACAATGCTTCCATCAATCAAAGTGGCTCCACTAAGGTCTTATACAACTTGGTTGCATTTAAAAAGGAGAAAGTTCTACAGTTATACATTTTCTCTTGTTTACTAACATGTAAAAAACTTCAGGTTTTTTATTAACCCAGGCAGTTGTTGGCATGAGAGATTAGTTTTGCAATTTGATGAGGTGCATTCCACAGCACGTTAAATTAGAATCCCAGATACTTAAGCCCCAAATCTAATTTTCACCCTGGTTTATAAGGTTCTCTTGAAAATTCTATTATCCTAATGCATGCCTCTAATTCTCTAACTCCTATAAAAGACCATGCCAATTATAAAGTCAAAAATATTCTGAATTGCCACTGTGGAATATTTAAATTTTTATATTTACTGGATCATTGAGCTTAGGTACAAAGCTCCAACCTATTTACCTAAAATTGCAGTTCTTATAAATTGTAGCAAAACTCTGGATCTAACTATGAATTCTGCAAAATAAGGATTTGATCAAGCCACTCAATTTGCCTAAATAATAACTACACTTGCTTGTTCTTGGGCAGGTCCTTAAAAAACTAATCAGTATGTAGTTCAGAAAGCCAGAGGATGGAGGGAAATGGAGACACAGGGAAGGCAAGATAATGGAAGGTGAAGGATGCTGGTTGATTTCATTGCACCAGTGTTGACAACGTGATTTTCACTTATGAAACTGAGCTACGGATGAGAATGTAAACATTTCCTGTAACTTTCCCCAGGACACTGCCCAGATCACCAAAGTGCTTGCTCCCTCATCTTCTCAGGTCTTTGCTGACACATCAATGTCTCAGGTCTTCCCTGATCATCCTATTTAAACATCTCTCTGTCTAGAGCCCCCACCTACACCCCACATCTTTCTCTTTCCCTGCTTCATTTGTCTCCAGAGCACTTTTCAACATCTAACATTTATTTTAATTATGTATCATGTTTACCATTTGTTTCCTCTTATAAAACTGTAAGCCCAGAAAAGTAGAGATAACCTCGATTCTAAATTTCTAGATTGTGATTACCTTGTTTTGTTAATAGGACCTGTTGCTTGATGTTGCTAATTTTTGGGCTTTATGAAAATGCTATCATTCTGTTTGTTGTCTCCTGAGCCTGGCTTTTTATGATCAACATTATGCTTTTGAGATTCAGCTTTGTTGATGGCTGAAGCTATAGTACATTCATTACTCTTCCACTTTTCCATTCTCTTGTCAACAGCAATTTTGGTCTTTCCAGTTTTTTGCAAAGCAAGCAGTTCTATTATGAAAAATCTTATGTATGTCTGCTGGTACACATGTGAAAGAGTTTCTCTATGGGTATATCCAGTAGTGGAATTTCTGGTTGCAGGGTAGACAGGTCTTCTTATTTCCCAAGTGGGCTCTACCAATTTGAGCTACACAGTAGTATATAAAAAGTTTCTGTGAGTACACTGTTTGTCCAAACTTAATATTTTCCAGCTTTCCAATTTTGGCCAATCTGATGAATGTAATGTGATATGTCACTCTGGATTTAAAAAGCATTTCTCTAATTATTAATGTAAACAAGCATCCTTTCATATTTAGTGACAATTGGGTGTTTTCTATTCTGTGAAATTCCTATTTTTGTGAAATATTGTTTATGTCTTTTTTGCCTGTTCTTCTATTTAGTTGTCTTTTCCTTACTGATTTTAGGAGTTCTTTCTAAATGCTGTCTATTAATATTTTATCTGTTGTACATACACAAACATGTTCTCCTAGTTTATGGCTTAATTATTATCCTTTCATCTTTTTTCCCCCTCTCTTCCTTGTCACACTTTCCCCTGGAATATCTATGGATTTGGAACAGGAGGAGAACCCATTCATGTCAACTTGATTCGTCACATTATGCAGAAATTCCCAATAGACTCTTCCTTCCTCTTAAATTTTCCCATTCCTAGCATTTTTGGTAGCCTCTCCTAGATAACTTTTCAAAAAAAAAAAAAAAACAAAACACAAATAGCTAACCCCTCTGGTGTGCAAATTATTCCGTTTCATTATTAAATTGGGGAGTAAAATAATTATTTTTATTTCTTCCTTTGAGCGCCATTTGGAGTTAAACCAATTTCCAATATTCCTCCATAACCTTAACTAACTGAACACAATGCATAATTTATAGGTAATTTGACAGCTGCTACAATGCTTAGCACATTTTAGTGTCATTTGTTTCTTGGAATTCTTTGCATAAATGATATTCTAAGAGTCAAAGCTTTCTTTTTGTTCTTAATTTTTCCTTCCTCTAAGGTTTTAATTTTGCATGAAATTTGACATTAAATCTATAAAGATTCTTGTTCCAAGATTAGATCTAGATTCTTGGTCAATGATAACATTTGTAAGAACAGGGACTCTGTTGATTTTGCTCAGCAATGTACTCCTGGTACCTAGCATCTTATCTGGCACCTAATAGCTTGCCCAATGTATAGTTGACTAATGACATATGTAAAGTATACAGCACAAAATTGTCTTTAAGAATCTTAAATATTTACACTATGGACTAATATGTCTATCTCTAGAGATATATTCTAGGAAGGAAATCTGATCAATGCAGACATTTACCTACAAAGATGTTCATGGGATTGTTTTTTATAATAAAGTTTGGAAATGGTGAATGTTAAATGATCAACAATGAATTTGTTTAAATAATTATGGAACATCTACATAATAGATTGTCATAAAGTCATTAAAACACATTTTCAAAGAATATTAGAAACGTATACAAAACAGTGCTAAGTGAATAAAACAACATAGAACTGTATATTTAGTATGATACTAATTTTGGCATATGGCATATAGGTGAAGGAAAAACTGGAAAGAAAAATACTAATATTTTTCAGTAGTTGTCTTTGGTTAGTGAGAACTACCACATCACATGGGTTGGAGGCACCTTGAAATCAGTACCAAGCTGTTTCAGCTACGTATTTCTATAGCTTAGCTCAGTGCTTGTGAATTGTGGTACTCAACAATTAATGAATTAGAATAGCACACTTAAAAATAATGAGAATTCTTAATCCTGCATGGCCCTTTTCACTAATTTTTCATTGGTCACGTATTCTAAAACTTCATGTATCATCTCAAGTTTCTGCTTGCAAAACAGGGGGTGGGCCATACCCTCCAAGGGCACTCTAGGGACTGGAAATGGCAGAGGCACCTCAAGGACTTTTCATTGTCTCCTTTGAATGCCTGCAGACTGTGCTGACAAAGTGTGTTGTGGAATCTGTGCCTTAGCTGCTTGAATTGAACCCAACATGCAGCATCCACAGCAGAGTGTGTGTGTTTTTGTTTGATTTGAAATAGAAATATTTCCATTCACTCTTGGTGGGAGATTGTCAAACACAAGGCACTAAACATACTGCATTACCTATTATACCATGGCTACATTTTGGCTACTTAAGGATGATTTGGGGATATGTTCTCACTCTATTTTTTTTTTTTTAATTACCCATTGGCTGCCAATATCTGATCCTGGGTTGACTATGCATGACTCCAGCAGTGGTTACTGTGGGGCCTGGGCTTCCTGGGCCATTCAATTATAGGATCATGTATTAGTCTGTTTTCACGCTCCTGATAAAGACATATGTGAGACCGGGTAATTTATAAAGAACAAGAGGTTTAATGGACTCACAGTGCCACGTGGCTGGGGAGGCCTCACAATCATGGTGGAAGGTGAAAGGTGCGTCTTACATTGGCGGTAGGCAAGAGAGAGAATAAGGACCAAGCACAAGGGGTTTCCCCTTATTAAACCATCGGATCTCGTGAGACTTACTCACAATCACAAGAACAGTATGGGGGAAACTGCCCCCATGGTTCAATGATCTCCCACCGGGTCCCTCCCACAACATGCGAGAATTATGGGAGCTACAATTCAAGATGAGATTTGGGTGGGGACACAGCCAAACCATATCACAAGTCCTCCGGCCTGAGAGCCCTAGAGGTCCTCTGGCAGAAATGATGCAGAGGACTTTGGGAAAGTAGGGAATGTGTTCCTGGTTCCTCAGCAGAGGGTCACTCTTACCTGTAATCACTCTCAGATAAGATCTTCTAAGATTGGCTGATATTCCTGTGGCCACCCAGGAAGGAGAGATTCTCCTTCAGCATCGCAAGTCAAGGAATGGGCATGGATGCAGCAGCAGAGACAAGGCGACCCCACAGACCACAGAGGGCACAAGCCACACCGTCTCCTTGAAAGAGATGGTGGTGGTTGTGGTGAGTCCTCTTGGAATCTAAGAAAATAATAACAGGAAGACAGAAAGCTCTAAATTAAGGAGGTGCCCCAATCCTTCTTCCACCTCAAAGCTACACTTCCAGTGTTTCACTGAGTGTGATCTGCCTCTGCCATTCATTTTTCTTCATTAAAATCCCTTTGCCAAGCTTTAATTCCCTCGCTCCAAGCCCTTTGTGCTCTCTTGCCTGAGGTAAGCCAGGGGTTTGGACCCAGGAAAATGCTCAGAGTTAAATGCCCAGGGGTAGCCAAGGCATTGTTTCCAGGGTCAGGCACTGGAGCTGCAGGGTCACCAGGCTTCAGGGACCGCAATAACCAAGAATGGGCAGAAATGCAGAAGCCCCCATTCATTTTTTAAACATCACATTAGCCTCCCAGGTTTTTGTTTGGAACCAGGGAAATGAGAGTGCCTTAGCAAAGGTGGAGCTTGAGAGTCCTACCAGTCTGGCAGAATGAGGGCTGGAAACGAGCTCTTGAAACCAAAGTCTTCATAACAGTTCTATGCGCCATTCCTTTCACAACCCAGTTTGTGGTGCAAAATTCATACCCATTGTACTCACACCCTCCGGGGTTGTGGGGAGTGTACCGATAACAAACTTGGGCTTCCCAAAGACTTTAGGGACAAATTCCAAATGACATCAATGAATATGGGAGTCAAAGACTCCCATAAAGCAAGAAGTTTTTTGTCTTCCAGCAGATAACAGCAAAGTATTAATCTTAGCATTGGCGAAATACCTTCTGTCACTGTCAGCTGCCTCAGTTTTCTGTTACCCCTAAATGCCATTCGTGGTTTTATATTCTACCAAGTGTGTGTCTCTTTACATAATTAACAACTTCTGCAGTGGTTAATGGATAAGGAGAAAGCTCTCTAAGGAGGCAATCTTAATTCATCCCACGTCTGCTACAGGAAGACACGCGCTTCTGTGCCAAGCGTAGACATGATATGATGGGAGATTTACACACGGCCTTTATAGAGTAATTTACTAGCAAACTTGGGTGTATATTATTGTAAACTGCTGTATACCATGTGATTACAAGATTAAGAAAGAAGGAGTGAATTGCTAATCTTGTCAGTCCAACTGTTTTCTTTCTTGATAACATTTGCGTTATTACACTTTGGGTGATGAAAGACTGTAATTGGCTGTTGACACTGATTGAAGGAAGGAGACGTGGCTTTTTCAAAAAAGAGAATTAATTAGCTTGGTGAGGAGGGTAACAATTCAATCTACAGCTCTCACAGCTGCAAAACAGAAGTGAACTGTCAAAGAGTGTTTTCATCTCTTTCTTTCCCACCTGTTTTTCTCCTTTTGATGACATCTTTTCCTAGATTTAACACATTTAAAATGGGCTCACCAAAGAAAGAGGTGTGTGGGGTGGGGGGAGCTGAGGAGCCTTTAGAAGAAAAACAGAGAATGTAGCTTTCAGGATTCACAGCAGAAATACTGTAAATGTGAGTGTGTTCTATTTGCATGTGTTTAAGCAATGTTTAAGGAAGACGTCACAGACAGATTAAGCTCAGCCAAATCTCTTTATGCCACTCAAGTTGTTTTAAACCAGTAACGAACACCTGAGACCTCGTTGCTTGTCTGGCAGTCGGAAAAGGATAATCTAGGTAAGTTGACAAATCCTGGTTTACTTGGTTGAGTCTCCGTGGAGGCTGATTGTATGATTAATGAAAACTTGCTGTCCTACAAGATACAGCTATGCTTGAACTGCAACCCGTTCAATATGGCACCTTTTCACCCACAAGAAACCCCAGGTCCAAGAGTTAGGAGGCAGAAGTGAATGGCTTCTCGTTGTTACCCATAATAACCCCTTGCAAAATTTTTATTTCTGATCCCCACAACTTCAAGTGCTGCTGGTCTAGAAGTTTTAGTTCTCAAGGAAGGAACGCTGTCATCAAGGAGTACAACAAAGGTTTAGTTGAGGAAAGAGTTGAGACTGCCACCTGGTCACATTTGCCTTTGTATGCCCCTGAAGCAGTAGGCAAGAAAGACAATGACTACAGTTGCTGGGGGAATTGATCCTGGTTATCAAGGGGAAACAGAGTTCCTGCTACATCAAGCAGATAAGGAATATGTGAAACTCAAGGTATTCCCTGTGTACCTTTCTTAGTACTTACATGTCCAGTGATAAAAGTTAATGAACACCACCACCAGTGTAGGCAGGAAAGGGAATCAAGGTTTTGGTCCTTCCACAAGGTGAAGACCCATGACCGGCAGTGGAGCTGGCAGAGGGCAAAGGGAATACAGACTGAGGAGTGGAGTATGGCCTCATGCACGATTGCTAACATAAGGACTATAACCCTGCATATCTTACTCTTTGCATTGTTACATACATATTAGTATATTACCATTAGTGAATTGATTTTATAGAAGATGTGTGGTTAGCTTTTGATTTTTGGCTTTAGGTTCACAGGATTATCAAAGGGGAACTGCCAACTGAACTAGAAATGGATATGGAGACTTAAGGGACTTTGAGTCTCCATTTTGGGAAAGAATGATAGCATGTTCATTTGCATGAAGGACAGTCACATCATATTAGGAGCATGCTGTTGTTGCTCTCATTATTTTTGTCTGGAAGTTAAACATTATTGTTGAATAGTCCACCACGGGGGTGGACTGTGCTGGATTGCCAGTTGCCAAGTCAGCTGTATTTCCCCATTCATTTCTCCCCTGTACCAGAGGGGCTGGGAGTCTTCGAATCTACATTTCCCATAATCTTTGCTGGCAGCTTTCTGGGATTCCTCTAATGACAGTTACTCGAGGTTTGGAAAGCGGAAGTGAAGCAGAAGGCGGAAGTGAAGCAGCAGGCATCGGATTGTTCCTCTGGCAAGTGGGCTTTTGCAGATGTGCCATTTTACAGTGGCTTCCACTTGTTTTCCTTGACAACTTCCTTGAATGACTGACCCAGCCCCAATGTGCCTATCTCCTGTGAAAAATAAACCATCAGATTGGGACTGGTTTGAGTTTCCATTACATGCAATTAAACATAATCCTGATAAAATCTGCATAAAAGAGATGACAGCTAGTGTTCATTTTCTGACAAAATTACGCATGCAAACACATGCAAACACATCTGTAGAGACAAATGTTTTCTAGAACTAAAAACTGAGCCATAATACAACATTGATCCTTTTTTGAGCAGGGGATATTAGGCAATCCGGTGGATAATGGCTGAAGTATTAAACTCCATTTGTGTCAAAGATACTGAATCATTGAAAATGAAAACTCGTGTAATGATCCTTGCATAATGGTTGAAGGTTTATTATCAAAGGATAATTCAAGGATGGCATTTATCCAGGTAGGTGAGATAACAGAATTTAAATGTTTTCTGGGACAGAACTTGGAGAAACTGAAAGACCAGTTAATATATACATTAAATATTCTGCAAATTACACCTACTTAAGTAGCATTGATTGATATTTTGATTCAATTACCTTTTTCTATTCTGTATATTTATTATTGCTGATTAACCTGAAACTCATATGCTACAGATACCAGAGAAAATGGGTACGTTTTGACGTGAACGTTTGAGAAGCAGAATGGCTTCAGAGTCCTGTTTTGCTGCTAACTTCCTGGATTTTATTTTCTTCTTGCTGGTTGATACGGCTTGGCAATGTGTTCTCACCCAATCGCATGTTTAATCGTAATTCCCATATGTCAGGGGAGGGACCTGGTGGGGGGATTAGATCATGGGGGCAGATTTCCTCCTTGATGTTCTCATGATAGTGAGTTCTCGCATGATCTAATGGTTTAAAAGAGTGTGGCACTTCCCCTTCCCTCTCTTTCTCCTGCCACCATGTGAAGAAGGTGCTTGCTTCCCCTTTGCCTTCTGCCATGATTGTAAGTTTCCTGAGGTCTCCCAGTCCATGCTTCCTATTAAGCCTGTTGAGCCAGTGGAAGTGAGTCAATGAAACCTCTTTCCTTCATAAATTTACCCAGTCTCAGGTAGTTCTTTACAGCAGTGTGAAAACAGACTAATACACTTGTACTACAGAACAGATCTAAGTTCTTAGAGAGGAAACAGGACATGAATTCAGACACATGATGACATAACAGACTCAAGACATTGATGACATTTAGCATATAAAAATCTACACCAAGCAGGAACACACAGGGCAAAGGGAGACTGTAGTCTCGTTACTGAGATTTTCGAGGAGGCATAATGCAGGGATTTAACAGTATGCATTCTGAAATCAGATTTCATGGGCTCAAATCCCAGCTCCAAAATATAAGAGTAATTGAGGCAAGTTAGGAAGCTCATCTGAGCCTCAGATTCCTTATCTGTAAAATGAGGATAATTTTCTTGTCAATGATTTTTCACGAGGACTAAATAAAGTGTCTTGCATGTAGTAAATATATGTTTACTATTTTTACTATGTCACTCCATTTAATGGCTGGAATGGAACCTATTATTTTAACAATGCTAAAGATTCTGGGAAATCGATTCAGATTTATGGCCTTCTAGAAAGGAGCGTTTCATGCAGTAAACTTCATTCAAAGCTATTACAGGAAATAATAAAACTCCAGTAATTATAATCATAAGCTCCCTTGGCTTTAGAATGCATCCGTACATCATGGGGTCACATGTAAAAATGGGCCATATGCTAATTCCTTGAAGTGCTGATTAAGAAACAATCAGATACTAAAATAATTTTAATGATGAGATAATTTTATTAATCTGCAGATAAAGAACATTACTGAAAAGGTCTATTAACAAACACCTGCATAGCCAGATGTGCTTCGTTTTTCCTTTTAAAGAGAAATTTTGACATAAACACACATTCAACTTATTGACATGTATTCATTTCTTATGGCTGCCTGATATGGTTCGGCTGTGTCCCCACCCAAAGCTCATCTTGAATTGTAATAATCCCCACGTGTCAAGTGCGGGACCAGGTGGAAATAATTGAATCATGGGGCCGGTTTCCCCCAGGCTGTTCTCATGCTAGTGAGTGAGTTCTCACGAGATCTGATGGTTTTATAAGTGCCTGGTATTTCCCCTGCTTGTACTTCTCCTTCCTGTTGCCATGTGAAAAAGGATGTGTTTGCTTCCCTTCCGCCATGATTTCAAGTTTCCTGAGGCCTCCTCAGCCATGCGGAACAGTGGGTCAGTTAAACCTCTTTCCTTTATAAACTACCCAGGACTGGGTATCTCTTTATTAGCAGCGTGAGAATGAATTAATGCATTGCTCGAATGCTGAATGTAAGATAGGGACAAAGAAATTGGATCTTTGCTGACACCCACCTATGTGCTTGGAGCCTTTATTGATGAGGGACATCTCAGCCTGAGATACCACTGCATTATCTGCAATTGTGTTTTGCTGCTAGCACCAGAATCACAGAGTTCTGTGTAGAAGTCTCCTCCAGTAACGAGATGTTACAATTTGCTAAAGAGTTGACCTAAACCATAATTTAGTCCCCCAGAAGGTTCTTTACCTTTTTGTAGGCCTGTGGTTCATAACATCTTAGAGTTCAACACACTCTAAGGCCTAAATCACTTGAGAGTGAAAGGGCTTCAGAAGCAGTGAGACCATTCCTGCGTGTAATGACAGGCCCAGGGCTGTTTAAGAACATCCAGCCTGATGTCCTGATAAAAGAGTAATGCCATTTTTAAAGAGATGAATTTTAACTATGCTATATTTAGTGCAAAATTTCTCATTTGTGTTTCTTTTTGTGTTCTGTACCTGGGGGCTACTGCGTAACATGATTAAAAGTAGGCTGGGTGTGGTAAACTGCATAGAAGAGTTGCTTTCCACCTGAGCTTTATTTAAAAGCAACATATCAAAGACAGAGCTGGTCACTGCAGCTTACAAAAGTCAGTGTATGTCTATCAAGACAAAGAGGTTTTGAGAGATTTGCTATAGAATGTACTGCCACAAACCTCTAAAACTTCCAAAAGTAGGCTGATCCTCTTTAAACTAACTTCTGGTGCAGAAACCAGCCTGAGAAGTGGTTTATTACTGATCCAGCTGTGAGGCATTAGGAAGACAGGTTGCTGACAATCGTTTGTAGTAAAATATGCCACCACCACTATACAAGGTAAAAATTGGAGAGCTTTTGAAACTGCACACAGGCACTTCAAAGGTAATGGTGATTGGAAACACCTGCAAGAAATTTATCACTTTTATTAAGAAACAATGATGTGCAATTCAAGATAAACCCCAGATGTCTGATGAGTTGTTTCAGAAGGTAAAAAATGGCTCTCTGTAAGAAATAATGGCAAAAAGACTCATTCAGTTTGGCAAAACATTTTATTCACGAAATCTCCCGTTCCTCCTTAACTCTCTGCTCAAATAACTCTTAAGGCTGGAAGCCGATGTTTGATATTTACACAGCTCAAAATCTGAATACCCACTAATGTCTCGTAGCTGTTCTGCGTACTCTCAGCTTTCTACTCCCTCCTCCCCCATCTTTGTTCTTAAAACCTAATGGTAATACTGTATGAAGAGCCCAGAGGGGATGAATAAAATCCCCGCCGTCCCTCCCCACCACATAATTTGTTAGGAAATCCTACTTCTAAAATCATCGTCTTTTTTTGGAGAATGAGGCCATTCTCTGGAATGAAAGCAACTGGCACAGAAATGACTGGCAATCGCAAGTGATACACAAAGGCATTTTTATTGCGCTGGGGAATAACCACTGCTGCTCTCTTTGGTTCACAAGAGTGCTCTATGCATTTCAAAAGATATCAGTAAGTCAATGTGCCAAAGAAATTATTACAACTTCTTAGAAAGTATCAGTATTTCTGCTTTTCTTTTTTCACGTATCTCTGGCTCCCTTGCAACTTGCCTCACTTGATTAAAATTGACAAATTTTGGTAGGACGGTTAGCAATTTAAGTAGGTAAGGCTCAGGGGAGGTGTCTCAGTATGATACTGAGATCAGACCGACAGACAGTGATCTCCAGGCATCAGCTTCAGCTGCTACAAGCTAACTGTACCAGCTATGGAGATGTAAGGGTGGGGCTGGTCACCCCACACAGCCTACTTCAAAAACTTTTAAGAATCTTTAATTTTCTATTAGGGACCTCCTTGCACTTTCTTCCTGAGCATCAAATATGTAAGGTGCTAACTACATAATGCTCTTCCCCTCTACCACCAGGCAATCCAGAGAGCCAAAAGTGAGGTAGCAGGCTGCACACTGAGCAATTGCTGGTGTGCCTCCTCCCAACAGTCATTCTTCCTTCTCTTGCGTGGAATGTTAGGAATGTTTCCTCTTATTTGCTTTCTTGCCAACCAGCTGATAAGAGTGGGAAAAGGTATCAGGAACCCTCAGGTTTCCCAAAAACTTGAGGGAAGAAGAGATCTTGGCAAGCATTCATTTATTCACGTAACATAAGCCAGACACTACGCCAGGGGCTGGCGCTACAGAAATGACTGAGACATGATCCCTGGCCCCTCCCATCCCTGGAATGTCTACTAGGAAGAAGCTGCTAGAAAAAGACAACATGCTACTTTAAAGCCAAGAGGGGCCAGTCTCCCATTCCAGCTTGGTACACATTGAACACATTTGAGGCTTATGACTAGTTCTTTTACTTACAAATATTGTTTAGACACATTTTCAAATGTCACACCAATCAATAATAATAAGGAATGGATTTTATCTATATTGACAGTTCTTTCAGCCTTAAGAGTGAACTGCCACAGGTAAGATTCAATCACATTTTTCAGGAGAAAGCTATTGAGACCAATATGCTTTGGTCATCTAATAAGGGTGGAATGACTTATAATGCTATTTACTCCAGGCAAAGAGAAACAAAATACAACAGACATAGGATCTTGATTTCAACGTGGTTCTCCTCCATGTGCATTTCTCTGTTTAGGTCAATGCCAACTGGTCCACCAATGAACATGTCCACTGGCCCTGAGCTAACTCATTGGTTTATAATTATTCCTGACCTAAGGTGTTTTACTTCCCCTCTCCATAGGTATCCGGCACTGCTGAGTGAAGCCGGTTAATGGGAAGGTAAAAATAGCAAAATAAGAAAAGTATTGTTTCCCAAATAGAGAAGGGAATGGTGGTAGAGATTCTCAAATAGAGAAGGGAATGGTGGTAGAGATTCTCAAATAGAGAAGGGAATGGTGGTAGAGATTCTCAGCCTCCATTTTGAGCTGTAACAGAATAAACAAACATTTCCACATTAACCCTTCACATTCATCCTCATCTACAGATACAGCATTCACACATTCTGCCAGATATTCTCACTATTATAAATGTACCCCCCAATATCAATGCTTGTAAGAATGTATAACAAAATACATGCTGTGCAGATATAAATACTCTGTAAAAATCCACAAAAACATCCAGGGGCCCCAAAGAAGAGAGGCATAAACAGATACAAGATGATAGGTCTTTCTTAGCAGAAAACACTGCAAGTAAAGAAACTGGAGTGAAGAAAGTGGGGGAAGGAGTTCGGAAGTGAAATAGAGGAAAGCTGCTCAGGAGATGACTGCGGGATATTTATTAGAATCCTTGAAAAACATCACGCCATCTTTCCAGAAGAAGAGAATAGGTTTACTGTGGGTGGCACAGACCAATTCAGCTTTCATGGTCTTCCACCGTAGCACTGACCAAATCAAAATACTGCAGCATTTCACTGTGGTTAACAGGACGGAAAGGAGGAAAAAACGAAAAACAAAGTATTTGGATTTGTCTAAATACTTGAGAACTTGATATAAATGTATCAAGTACATTACAGTTGTTTTAGATGGACGAAAAAGAAAACAATCAAAAATAAATGACTAATAAACATGAAAAAGATAACATGTTTCTAATATGACAATAGAGTTTTGGCCAAAGATATGTAGACATTAAGCTAATACAATTCAAATATCCACCATCTTCTGTTACCTTATCTGTTACACTGTCGAGTTGTTCAGCAGGCACACAGGTGCACATACACATACACTGTATTTTCTGGCTAGTGTCCTTTGCTATTTGATTTTTGCTCTAGCATAGAGTTTTGGATGTCTTAAAGACTAAACTCTTTGTAAACAAACTATGTCTTCACCTCTGAAGCATAAAATTACATGGTCTTGACCCAGAGAAAGAGGAGAGACATCCAGTAGACATTTCTCTTCCAGTTAGGTAGGAGTCTGATCTTCTGCAAAATAGTTTATCTGTCCTTTTAATAAAGGTTGAAAAAATGTCCACCCTGGATTGAAAAATCAGTTAACCAAGGGGAACGAATTTTTTTTTTAAAGAGTAGTTTTAAAAAGTATTAACTGGTGTCCATTAGACATATTTCCTTATATTCAGCTACTAGAGAAAAACCAGTTCCCAGGGGATTTGGGGCTTTCTGCTTCTATATATGGTCATCTTGTGTGAGTGTTCTAATCTATTCCCTGCCCATACATAGCCTCCTATTCATAAGACTGGCTGAGGTATTCACGCCGAGATGAACACACATGCTCTAAGACCAGAAGCTAAAACCTAATGGGCCCAAGTACTGTCTGTGAACATCAACACATACCCAATGGTGAAAACTTGTAATGTTTTCATCAGCATAAAATGGCTGATACTACGTATGTGAGGCTGCATCCTATTAAGAGTTCAGAGATTCCAGATACGTAGCAATCAAGTCGCCTCTAGGGACAGGTTCTTCTATTAAATGATAAGAAAAAAGTAGCTTTTGTTGCTTTTAAGAGGTTATTTAACACTTGGATATTTCTAGCACCGTCAATTCTGAGGAACTCTATATATTTCAAAGCAAGTGGCTTTTGATCCTATGAATGGGTTCACTTCTAATTCAGCATCTTTCAGAAGAGCCCATTACTGGCTCTAGAAAGCTGTCAATGTCCAGAGCAACACATTATTACTCTGTAAACTCAGTGATTTAGGTGGAGAAATAACATCCACACTTTAAATAACAAAAACCCAAGGCAGCTTAAATGACTTCTCCAAGCGACCTGGTGACTCTAGGACATTTATCTTCACTGCTGTTGCTCAAATCCAGCAGAGAATGGCTCTGGACAGTGGAATAAACATACCACACCATGGAAAGAGCCCAGCAGACCTGGAGAGCCACGTCTCAGTTTAAGAACACAATGTGCGCACCACACACACACACACACACACTTTTTGTCTATAGGCAAAAAGAGAACTGGCCGGTGAGTTCAGCTGCTTACAGTGTAGCATGTACTGGTATGTAAGGTTCCAGCTAAGTAAAGCAAAGGGATGTGAAAGTGCAGCCACTTCCGTGCCTTTTGATCACACACAGACTACACAAGAGCACACACAAGCTACGCATATGACAGCAACAGCGTTCCTCCTACTCAAGATTGTGCTGTGAGAGGAAAACTGGACCTCTGAAATGATTAGCAAAGAGAGGCATTTTCCACATACAATAAAGCACATCTAACCATGCTCAATACCCATCGAGAATGGTAAGATACCTTATAGGACAATAACAACTTCCAATTGTAGTTGAGGTTTGACCTGATTTACACATCACACACTGCAGATCTCCATTTATGCATTCCCCTGACTGGTCGTGACTCTATCAGAGTCACTGGGCAGAGGGGAATCTCCTGGTGGTGAAGCCTTATCCTCCCACTCGAGACCCACCCTTCTGCCCTGTGAGTGCCCAGCTGGGACAACAGGGACAGCCATGGCTCTTGCGGTGCTGAGCAGGGCCATCCTGCCGTCACCACTGTGGCCTAGGTAATGGGCTTCAGGGGTGCCCAGTCCTTAACAACCTTTTTATTATTATTTTTTTTTTTGAGATAGAGTCTCGCTCTGTTGCCCAGGTGGGAATGCAGTAGCGCAACCTCAGCTCACTGCAACCTTCATCTCCCAGGTTCAAGTGATTCTGCTGCCTCAGCCTCCCAAGTAGCTGGGATTACAGGCATGCACCACCACACCCAGCTAATTTTTGTATTTTTAGTAGAGTTGGGGTTTCACCACATTGGCCAGATTGGTCTTGAACTCCTGACCTCAAGTGATACACCCACCTCAGCCTCCCAAAGGGCTGGGATTACAGGCGTGAGCCACCGTGCCTGGCACAACCTTTCTTTGTTATGAACACTGTGTCTGCTGTGAGATGTGCTGTAGGGCTGCCCTAATCACAGAAAGCAACGGATAGAAGCATCTGACTTTTGCATAGGGAAAAAAAAGCAAAATGTGGGAAAGAGGAGTCCCACTAGTCTTGCTCCAGTGTCACTGGGAATCAGCTCAGGGGAACATCTGTTTCCTTCCCAAAACACTGGAGGAAGTCCAGCCCTGCTGTTACTGGTGTCTCAGTTTACTTGGCCACTCCTGGTGATGGTGGTGCCTGCAGCATCTGACTGACCGTGAGGTGCTGCTGAAGAAGGAAAAGGTGATGGGAGACAAAAGGGATAAGGCCACAGGATGACAATGACTGCTGTAGCAGAGATGCACTAGAACAGCAAGAGAAGGGACAATCTTTTCCAAGACCATGGATCGTAAGCCTGTTGTTCAGGAGACTCAGAATTCAAAAAACAATAATACTGAATATGTCGGTGAACAAAACAGAAATAAATGAATGGGCTGTTCAATAGTTCAGAACTGTTCTTTTTTCTCTTTTAGGGCTGAGGGGTTTCTATTCAGTCTACATGTGTCAGTCTGAGCGATGTGAGAAGTCCCCTCCTCCTGAAGATCTCCTGTTGCATGGCTGGCTCAGCACCGCGGGTAGCTCGGCATTAACAAAAGCGAAACGGTGGTCAGACCTTCACAGGGTCCCTCCCTCATGACGACACTGGTCTACATACTCCAGGCAGGCCTCAGTTCTTCTTGCTGCCCTTCTGAGGCTCACTTTTTGTGGTCCCTAGGTTGTTCCACACCTCTGTGTACATTAAAGTCCCAATGAAGACAAACAAGGTGCCCAGCCAGTGCCACAGGGTGAAGGGGTTCTGGAAGTACAAGATGGAAAAGATGAGGCTCACAAATTTGCGTAGGGTCACGACGAGCGTGACGGTGAGGGAGGCACATTCCGTGGTGAGGATGAACACACCCCGGATGCACACGTACCTGGAGGAGTGGAGTCAAGGTAGTTTTCTGTAGACTGTACTTGGGGATCAGTGAGAGAACCTTCTGGCATGGTCCCTGGTTTAACTTCTCATATTCTAAGAAAACATGAAGGTCCGCTACGGCAGCTCTGAGGCTCCTCCTGGGTAGAACCTGCAGAACAACTCCTGTCCTGCCGTTCCATTTATGGGTACCAATGAGAAACCGCCTAAAAATCCCCAATTATTCTTATGTTGGAGTCTTCCTATGGTTACAATGACAGGCACCTCCAAGGTAATGACAGAGGGTGACGCTCTTGGTAAGGGTGATCCCATTCACCTTTATTTATCTTGCCTCCAGCCCTTCTATCCCCTCCTCCAGAAAGGGACTCTATGGCAAATCTAGGAGCTGACTTCAGAGGAATGGGGTCAATCTCGATTCGTTTCACTATTTCAAAGACATAATTATTTTTATAATGAAAGTAAGGTCATTCGAAATAACCATTTTAAAAAACGAAAATTTGATTACTTTGAAATTTCTTTTTTTTTTTGAGAGAGGGTCTTGTTCTGTTACCCAGGCTGGAGTGCAGTGGAGTGATCAAGCTTACTGCAGCCTCAATCTCCTGGGCTTGAGTGATCCTCCCACCTCAGCCTCCTAAGTAGCTGGTAATTTGAAATTTCTTTCAGGACTTTGCAGCAGCTTGTGATCACTGGAAATATCTTAGGACACCAAAAAAATCACAGGTAAAAATCACAGATGATTTATGCTATACAGTAGTTTTTTCTTTGTTTGTTTTTTGAGATGGAGTCTCGCTCTGTCGTCCAGGCTGGAGTGCAATGGCATGATCTCAGCTCACTGCAACCTCCACCTCTCGGGTTCAAGCGATCCTCCTGCCTCAGCCTATGGAGTAGCTGGGATTACAGGCACCCATCATCATGCCTGGCTAACCTTTGTATTTTTGTAGAGATGGGATTTCACCATGTTGGCCAGGCTGGTCTCAAACTCCTGACCTCAAGTGATCTGCCCACCTCGGCCTCCTAAAGTGCTGGGATTACAGGCGTGAGCCACCGCACCTGCCACTATCAATCAATGGACTCCTACGCTTCCACTCAGAGCACTTCCTCCTGCTGCCCTGTACCTTACTGACCTACTGCACCACTAGCATCTCTTCTGCCCTCTACAAGGAGTTCCCTGAATGGGTCTCTGTCTCCAGCTTACTGCAGAATAAATCCAGCGAAAATCAGATTCAAGTCAACACACTGTTAGAAGAAAAGAATGACCATTCCTATGCCAAAAGAACCTGACGATGACATAAGGGTGACGGCAGAGTCCAAAGGATACTGAGTGATGATGTTCATGAGGAGGTAGAACCACATGATGGGCAGGGTCACTCCGATGACTGGAATTTCATATAACTCTGTAGAGGTTACAAGAGGATATAGCCATATCGCTTTTTCACAGCTGAATTTCTCATATTTTGAACAGGGTAAAACAGACCGAACATAATAGGAACAGCAATATTGTCTTCCTTGCAAATAGAATTGGATCACGCATCACTTTACTTGCCTTGACTCCAGTCTATAGCAGCCACTAAAGTCATTAAATTGGTTTCTTAAAACAAATAATAGTTTTAATTTTTAAGGAAGTGCTTTACCATTTGCCTGAATAGTACCTCACTTTACAAAGAAAGACTGTGAAGCACAGAAAAGTTGAAAATGATAAAATGATATAGACAGCCTTAACTACTCGACACAAGAGGAAAGGCGGCTAGTAACTAAATACCGTTTGGGAATATGTTCAATCACACTAGTGATTACAGAATTCCAAAGTAAATAAGACTGTACCATTTTATAGCTACAAATTAGCTATTCAAATTAGCAATTCAAAATTTATTTATTTATTTTTGAGACAGAGTCTCACTCTGTCATCCAGGCCTGGAGTGCAGTGGTGTGATCTCAGCTTACTGCAACCTCTGCCTCCCAGGTTCAAGTGATCCTTGTGCCTCAGCCTCCCAAGTAGCTGGGACTACAGGCGCACACCACCACACCTGGCTAATTTTTGTATTTTTAGTAGAGACGGGGTTTCGCCATGTTGGCCAGGCTGGTCTTGAACTCCTGACTTCAAGTGATTCGCCTGCCTTGGCCTTCCAAAGTGCTGGGAATACAGGCTTGAGCCACTGCACCTAGCCAATTCAAAATGTATAAATAATATCTTAATCTGGCTAGTTGGTAATGGAACTGGCAGCCACAGGTTGGTGGCAGTATAACTTGGTGTCATTCTTTAAAAAATCAATTTCATAATCCTTATTAAGGGTCTATAAAAGTATTCCTACCCATCCTTCAGAATTAATCCTAGTTTAATTCAAAGGAAGAAAAAGGTTCTGCACTCATTCAAGTACTATACATAATAACTCTGAATCAAAAGCCCAATGATGGTGCAATGGCTACATAAACAAAGGCACTTTCATCAGAGGAGGCATTGTACATTTGATAAAAACAAAAATCATAGAGATTATAAAGCCACATAAAAAACTCTGAAAAAAAGTAAAAAACAAATATAAAATTATATCCACACAAGGATTACAGCTATGTAAGAATCTCTGTAAACAGACATGGTCTAGAAGAAAATCAATAAAAATAAAACTGGCAGATGTCTAGGTTGATGGAACTGTGAATAACTTTAAATATATTCTTATGTTAGTTTTAGGCCAGGAGTAGTGGCTCACGCCTGTAATCCTAGCACTTAGGGAGGCCAAGGCAGGAGGATCCCTTGGGACCAGGAGCTCGAGACCAATCTACCAATGTGGTAGACAGGACCTCCCTGTCTCTATTAAAAGACACATACATGCACACACTCTCGCTCTTATGTTCGCTTTATATAATGACACTTGCACAGTAAATTTGTGGGAGGAAATAAAATATCTAAGATGAAATAGAATACAGACATAGAAATCCTCAACGGCTCAGTTTTTTGTATTACTAAATTGTTTTCATGTTTTGAATTATACAGCATAATTTAAGAAATTCTGATACAATGATGCTGAGATCTGGTAAGAAATATTAATTTTCTTTCACCAATAAAATGTCTCATACATACATACACACGCATACACATAAAGACTAATTTTTGAAACTTGGTTCTGGATTAGTGGGCAATGCCAATAATCTGGTATTCTATTGTCTTTGATATACTTAGCAAGTATTGAAATGAAAAGGAAGTTAACAAACGTGATTACTTTTTAATAACTTCAGAGATACACTGAATCTCTGAAGGAAAGAGACAATGAATATCACTTAAAATATTTTGACAGATATTTAGCTCTCTTGGAAAATTCACGGATCTCAGACACTTAATCTCAAGGAAAGCAAGAGAAGGAAAATGTATCTTTAACTTGGAAATGATTCTGAAGAAGTTGAAGGCAGATTCGGTAAAACATTTTATCATTAATACCTAGCCCTGTGATTTTTAGAAGCAGCATTCTAACAACTAAATCAATCACATGGAATTTGACAACATTTTTATTTCAATAGCCCTTTGCTATGTGGGACTTCTGAGAGATCTTAAAAACTGTTGTGTTAATATGAAGAAATGATTATTTGAGTAATTCAGAGCCTTATAAACTCTTATAAACACACTACCTTCACATTTTTTGGGGGATGGGGCAAATGGGAGAGGCAACACTATAAATGCAGAGAATAGTCATAACTTCACAATTCATGCTCAGATAGCGAACAAATGTTTACGAGCACCTACTGTCATTCTACAAAATGCACTTAAGCATTTGAGGTGTGTGCAACATAAAGCCTTGATTTTAAAAATGTTTTATTTGTTCCTTGTGCGTTCGATGTGTCTATATTATACTCTGTTAGTAGATAATCAGATCATATAAGTGATCCCTTTCAAGTTAACTGACAATCTATAGCTAATTTATTAACTGGCCACTTTAAAAAGTAACAGCTAACTTACACTAAATGCTTGAAACTAATTTTGCTTATTCATCTGCTGCCTATCTCATCTGTAACTAGGAGAAAAACCTTGTCATCATTGAGCTCCCCTCTTGCTCTGCTCCATGGCAGCTTGGGCTGGATCTGTGAGCAGCTCTGCCTTTCATGGCAGAAGGATAAACAGCAGTTGAGAGAGCTGGACGGCTGCCCAACTTCGCAGGGCTCCAATCTCTGCAGTGTGCTATAAGTATTCATTTGCATTCTCAAAACATCAAACATTTCACATTCAAATGCAAACACACAAATTCCAAAGCAAAATGGAAAACTCAAAGATATTCTTTTACTTCATTCGTAAATAATTGAGAAACCCCTGTAAAAGCTTTTGCTGCTGCAATGACTGGAAGGCGGAATGGAGACATTTTCGAAAGGAACACATGATTTGAATAGGATTATGAAAAAGGCCGAGGTCAAGTCAAGAGTAAAATTGAGACTCTGCCTCAGAAACTGTCAGGTAATTCTACTGTCTAACCCCAAACTCACCAGACTTATTGAATAGAACTGCATGGTCATAAATATCAGAAGCCAAGAAGACGAAACCAGGAAGTGGAAGGGCGTGCTATGGAAAGAAACAGGTCACATAAATGTAAGTGCAAAAACATTACAGAATAATTAGAGTAGCTTTACAATGATTAAAAGTTGTACAGGTTGTTTGACAGCAATACAAAGAAAAGCAAGTTAGACTTAAGTTAAATGTATACAGTGCTTCTTGACCACTTCACATTGTATGGCAGGATATTAACTCCCAAATTATGATTCTTGCCCTTATAGGGTCTGAGGGCCATCACAGACAAAGCAAACAATGGAGCCAGCATCCTTTCCTCAACAACAGGGAATGGAGAAATTTAAACACATAGTCTTTCTGCACAAAAGGATTTGCTAAATATGCAGACACAATTTAATTCGCTTTGATTGATCGTGATCATCTCACGTAGTGAACTGTGACTCAGAACCCACCAGAGCATCCCATCAAAACTGCTTCAGTCTGTGGGTCTCAAAGCCATCTACCAATAATACACCTTCAACCACATCAGAAGAATGTTAATAGTTCACTTGAAGTAACATTTTACAACTTAGGAATTTTCATGTTCCCAGCTTCAAGAAATTGCTTACATTATAAAACAAAGCCTCCTTGGAGTGTTTCCCAAATCGTTTGTAGAGAGTCTCTTGGAATATACCCATCCTTGCTGACATCAGAAGAGCAAAAGTCAGTGCCCCAATACCTAAAAAACAAACATCAGGTTACAAGATGTCTGCATTTGTTCATTTCCAGATGTTTTTCTTGAAGAACATTATTGTTTAAAGTCCTGCAAATATTACAAACTAATTGTAGAACGTGTACAAAACTGTAAAAAGAAAGAAAAATACATTACCATCTAGTCCTTTACAGCTTTCTACATCTCCTTATACATTCATTTATGTAAATTTTTTTACACTAAGACAGGATCAGATTGCATACGGAAGTTTATATCTTGCTTTTTTCACGAGCTTTTGCCTGGACTTTTCCTTCAAATCAGTCATTAAAATTTTTTCAAAAGAATGCTTTCAATGACTATGATATGGATGTAGCATACTTAAATGTAGGAGAATGGTTATTTCCAATTATTTCATTATTAAAATCAATGTGCATCCTTGTATACAAATCTTTAAACAAATGTTGATATATTTTAGGATAAACCCTCATAAGTGGAATTACTGAGTCAAAGGCTGTGGACATTTAAAAAATACAATACACAATATTTTTCCATAAATGCTGTGTCCATTTATACCCAAACTATTTTTATTATATAAAAACAGTTGTCTTACTGTACCCTCAGCAGCCATGAGATAACCATTTATCATCTTGCCAGTATGATAGGCCAACATAAAAACGTATTGCATTTGGGTTTCAATTTGCATTTCTCTGATTACTAGACTGGTGAGGCTGAACCTAAAATTATTGGGTACTACTATTTCCCCCATGAACTATATTGTTCATATCCTTCGCAAATTTTTCTCATGGAGTATTTTTCTAATAGCACATAAGGATCTTTCTGTTACAAATAGCAACAAGGGATAAAGTTTCAAAGCCAAGAAGCAAGGAGAGCACAGTTCTTTCACTGCTATTTCTCTTCCACTTGGTCAGTCTCAATCTGTTACTGTTATCATTGAAAGCCCCTGGAACGAGTCTCACCTCCATACCAAAAAATGTGAGAACAAAGCTCTACAGGAGCTGCCTATTTAATTCCAGAAAGAGATCCTTGTATTTTTAAAAATTCCCCAGGAGATTCTGATGATCAGTCAGGTTTGGGAACACTGCCATATGGAACAGCTAACCTCTGAAGAAAATAAGTCTTTAGAAGTGAGTCCCTCGGAAATTTAAAGAGCCAATTACTCTATCGTGCCCTCTTGCAGAAGCTTCAACTCGGCAGACAGATCGTGAAGAGACAGATGACATTCAAAGGGTGTGATGTGCAAGTAGACACACACTTTTCTTTCTACACCAAGAAAAACGTGGATCCATGTTGTAGAACATACTGCCACGAATGTGAGGGCATTTTCTTTTTTTCATTTCTTGAACGCTAAGGTTCAGAGAAATATGATCCCAGGTGCCTCTTTTCCATGGCATAATTTGTTTAGCTGAAGCTTCTTGCCAAGAAACATTTCTCTTAGGAGAAAACTCAGCAAACACAACTGCAGAGGCAATTAGCTTTATTATAATTATTGTACTTGCCTAGTAACCACCACACAAATGCCTGGAATCCGTCATTCTCACTCAAGCTGGACTGGGAAGTCTAGGAAGTAAGAAAATAAACTAGGTACAGAGAGCAGAACTATGTGCAAGGTGCCAACATATAAGGGAAACATTTATGTTACCCATTTCCCTCCCCTCTTTCAAAATCTTTGTATTACAAAAATATTTGAATTTTATTAATTGCCTGGTAACTGGGCCCCAATAGCAAGTAGGGAACATAAAATGATTTGTGAGCTTCTTACCACCTGCTTTGCTGACATAAAAGTGCAAATAAATATCCCCACAGACACCAGGGCAATGGAGGTATATTTGAATACACTGTATCTGCAAAAAAAAAAAAAAAAAAAAAAAAAAAAAAGAGAGAGAGAAACACCTTAGGAAAGCACAGATATGAATTTCCCAGTGATATTTACAGTCAGATGGTGCATGAAAGTACAAATCACTAAAATATGACAGACAGGATTACTTTCCAGCAGAGTCCACGGAAGTATGCATGTGAATGAATCAGGATACTGACTGGTTTCTAACCAACACTTTTCCTTAGTACTGGTTAGTCTGTCTCCAACACTTTGTTGACCAATCGATTATTTCATCAGGAGACAAAAACAGAAATAGACCAGATGTGATGTTGCATTCTGCTCTCAAGAGTCCAAATGAAAGCCTGACCCAGTCCTTACTAGGATCTGTTGCTTTTCCTGTCTTTAGGGGGCCCAAATCTGTGTCCTAAGACACACTATGCAAGTGGAAGAACAGGCTATCAGGTGCAAGCACAGGATTCAATACTCAGAAAATAATCCAATCATCCATTCTCTGGGGGAGGCTTGTTTTTTTTAAATCTCTGAATGACTTAACGTTGTTTTAAAATGTTGGCATAGTTGGATAAGGGGAAGGATATTCAGATTATAGAACTATGGGCAGTAATAACAGTAGCATTTCACATTAGCTAGTATCATTAGCACCCTCTCAGATTCTTGGTGATCAAGCAAAAGGCCTCAGGCAAGGATTAAAAGAAATTAAGAAGATGAACCATCCCACGTTTTCTACTCAAATACATAGTATTGTCCTGGTCACAGTACCTCATAAAAGGCCAGCAGAACTAGCGAATAAGCAGAGAAAGGGACTAAAAGGGCCAAGAGGACCACGCTAGAGAGCGGTTGGGGAGGAAGCAGGTACGAGCGGAGGTATGGTAAAAAACAATGAAACTCTTCAGTCTGGGACCATGCTGAAGAGGTTTACAACTGAGGCCAAAAATAATAATAAAGGCATGGGGAAGGTGAATATAAATTTGATCTTCAAATCCTGGAATGAGAGCACACTATGAACTTGAGGGGCTTCTACCCAAGGTAAAAGGAGATGAGAAGTTACTAATTCACTCTATTGGAAAGTTAACTTACGGAAATTCCTGCTCAATGGGAAAGAGATACACACAGAAAAGAGAGTCAAAAGGCTTAGATAGATGCAAGATGACGCACTCAGAACAAGTTCTTTTTTTTTTTTTTTTTTTTTTTTTGAGACAGTGTCTCGCTCTGTCGCCCAGGCTGGGGTGCAGTGGCACAATCTCGGCTCACTGCAAGCTCCGCCTCCCGGGTTCACACCATTCTCCTGCCTCAGCCTCTCCGAGTAGCTGGGACTACAGGCGCCCACCACCACGCCCGGCTAATTTTTTGTATTTTTTAGTAGAGACGGGGTTTCACCGTGGTCTCGATCTCCTGACCTCGTGATCCGCCCACCTCGGCCTCCCAAAGTGCTGGGATTACAAGCGTGAGCCACCGCGCCCGGCCCAGAACAAGTTCTTAAGGGCAACAGATGCTTGAGAAAGACCCCTAACATTATGGGGCAATATCAGGAGAATACAATTCCTCTTATAATATGTTCTTTTGTATCCTTGTTATGAGCCAGAATCAAAGGTTGGGAAAGAGCACAGGCCTGTCCCAAGGCGAATTCCACACTATAAGAAGCATGGTGATCACTTCAAATGTAATAAACCTGACCATCATATGTATATATGTTTAAATGCAGAGAACCAAGAAGAAAATCAACTACAGTAGTACTTTTCAGGGAATTCATAAGCCTCAGAAGATAAAGGGTCCATGATACGGAGCCTAGCAGGACAGGACAATTGTTCTTTTTATGACACAGCCCTTAATACTTAAAAACTCTAGGTTCTCACATTCTGAATTTACAGCTACTTTCCAAGCATGTATAGAGAGCTTGGGGCTGGATATCAAATACGTTGAAACGTTGCCATCAACTTGTATAATTTTGGTCTTAACAGTGACCTTTCCCGATAAATTTCCCAAACTGTATGTGTTTGGGTGAAGGTCTCACCTCCATATCAAAAATGGGGTGAAGCTCATAAAAGTACATTTATACTTTCATAAAAGTACATTTACTTCTAGAACATGAAAGAGATACTTGTCTTTCCTGATTTTTTTTTTTTTAAGCAGAGACTTGAGATAATAAAGGGAAATTCTTGATGAAGGTAGGGTTTCTCCCAAAGCACTCCAGGCAGTGAAACTCAGAATGAAGGTGACAGACAAATACTTTGAAAAAGCATCCCAGGTACTTCTGGTATTTCCTGCTCCTGTCCCAAAGAGAGCCATTGGCGATGCTCACAAAGAACAGTCCTGAACCTTTCATTCCATTTTCTTGGCTATTTGGGCCTTTTTAGGAATTTCCTTTTTAATATGTACAACCATTCCTTAGTTTGCTATGCTGTACTGATAAGC
This sequence comes from Hylobates moloch, assembly GCF_009828535.3. Lineage (NCBI taxonomy): Eukaryota > Metazoa > Chordata > Mammalia > Primates > Hylobatidae > Hylobates > Hylobates moloch. Next base: position 215,257,281 of record NW_026652276.1, read on the forward strand.
ATCTTCTAGGGCAGAAGTGTCCCATGGAATTTCTGAGATGTTAGAAATGTTCCACATCTGGGCTCTCCAACGTGGTCACCACCAGCCCCGTGAGTCTACTGAGCACTGAAAATGTGACTAGGAGTTTGAGACCAGCCTGGACAACATGGCGAAACCCAATCTCTACCAAAAACACAAAAAAATTAGCCAGGCATGGTGGCACATGCCTTTGGTCCCAGCTATTTGGGAGGCTGAGGTGGGAGGATCACCTGAACCTGGGAGGTGGAGGCTGCAGTGAGCCGAGATTGCACCACTGTATACCAACCAGGATGACAGAGTGAGACCTCGTCTCCAAAAAAAAAGAAAAAAAAAAATGTATGTGACTAATGAAAGGAGACACTAAATATTTAATTTTCTTTAATTCTGAAAAATGTAAATGTAAGTAGTCACATGTGGTTAGTGGTGACCATACTGCACAGTGAAGCTCTCTATCATCTTTGTAAGTTGGCTTCGCAGGTTAGTATGACACTAAAATTCAGTGATGCCAAGAGCTATTCAGTTCTACACAGAGACACCACAGGTGTGACCTCTTACCTGGTCAGCTGCTTCAGGACATTGCATGATTGGGCCTCATTGGTAAAGAACTAAGAAAAGACGTAGATGGCCAGAAGCAAACTTATCACTACTTTGAGACAAGGAATCCAGATGACTAGCTTATGGACAGCGGCTCAGGGTATCATTTCCATACACAAAATATAGAAGTGTATTGTTTACCTTTTCTTCAAAATGATAATTCCTAGAATCATGTTGGCAATTAGAGAACCCTGCAAAAGGAGACAACAGTAACAGAGAGGTTTAGTGCACTAGGAAAAAAACAATGTAATTCGAGATGAATAGGAACATGGGCAAGGGGAAAAAACATGGAATGAAGGAGGCTAGGATGAATAATTAGTAAGATTTAGTTGTTCTTATGATGGCAAAAGTATAAACCATAAAAATCTTTTATGATGGCCGGGCGTGGTGGCTCACGCCCATAATCCCAGCACTTTGGGAAGCTGAGGTGGGCGGATCACCTGAGGTCAGGAGTTTGAGACCAGCCTGGCCAACATGGTGAAACTCTGTCTCTACTAAAAAATACGAAACTTAGCTGGGCGTGGTGGCAAGCACCTGTAATTCCAGCTACTTCGGAGGCTGAGGCAGGAGAATCCCTTGAACCCGGGAGGTGGAGGTTGCAGTGAGCCAAGATGGCGCCATTGCACCTCCAGCCTGGGCAACAAGAGTGAAACTCCGTCTCCAAAAATATACGTATATATATATATATTAAAAAAACCTTTTAAAGATGACAATGAGAATAAAAAGGATCAATTCTCAATATAGTCATTATCAGCCCTCCTTATAGGCATGTTTTGCATCCCATGAATACTGTATTTTCATATTTGTTCGAAAAAAATTCGCATATATGTGGACCTACGCAGTTTAAACCCATGTTGTTCAAGGGTCAACTGTAATTGCTCAGTGCTGAAGCCAGGGCTAGCAGGAATAAATGATATCATAGACTTATTTTTGTCAAAATTTCCATCACCTAATTTATAAGAGCTTCTAATAGGCTTCTCCCTATTACCTGCACCTTCCACCCTCGACCATTTTTTTTTTTCCCTCAGACGGAGTTTTGCTCTTGTTGCCCAGGCTGGAGTGCAATGGTGCGATCTTGGCTCACCACAACCTCTGCCTCCTGGGTTCAAGCAATTCTCCTGCCTCAGCCTCCCAAGTAGCTGGGATTACAGGCATGTGCCACCACACCCAGCTAATTTTGTATTTTTAGTAGATGGGGTTTCCCACGTTCATCAGGCTGGTCTCGAACTCCCAACCTCAGGTGATCCACCCACCTCAGCCTCCCAAAGTGCTGGGATTACAGGTGTGAACCACTGTGCCCAGCCCCTGACCAGTTTTAATGGAAAAAGTCATGCAAGGATCTCTCTGTTCTCTAAAAAGGTGACAATCAATCAACAGGTGTTTATTGAAAGTCTACTATGTTTTCAATGCTTTGAAGGTCACCTTATTATAATTGCTTTGGAAACTCCCTTCGGGAACAGTACAATCTCACAAAAATCTCAGACCACGTGGAAATGTTATCATCACAATTATCAGCCTTTTTTGCCTGGAGTGCTTTGGGAGAAACCCTACCTTCATCAAGAATTTCCCTTTATTATCTCAAGTCTCTGCTTAAAAAAAAAAAAAAAATCAGAAAAGACAAGTATCTCTTTCATGTTCTAGAAGTAAATGTACTTTTATGAAAGAAGAAGAGATAAGAAATAAGTAAATAACATTAATAGCATGTTTGAATATAAAATCAAAGAGATGAGGGAAAATGAAGGTAAAATCTGTTTCCTAGGGAAAATTTAATTTTCTTTTTATTAATCACTTATTAGACCTCAGATGAATAAAAGTAAACCATCCACTTTGAGATTTCTCTTTTTGCCTTACTTCTCAGATGAAAGCCATCCTTGCTCACGCATTCACAAACCTATTCTTCTACCCAAGACCACTTACTACAAGACCCTTCTAGTTCTGCCATATATTAATCGATCTACTTAACTATACTTTTCAGAAGAACATACACACGTGACCTGGCAGCACTTACGGATCTAAATATCATATGCAGGGGCATGGCAATGTTGAGATTCAGGGCATAGTTGTTCACCACGCTCACGGTGAAGAACATGGTCACCATTATGGCATAGTACCTGAAATGCAGACAGAACAGCTCATCAAACAGAATCTAGGATTTCAAGAAAATCAAGTATAGGAAATATATATTTTTGGCTAAAAAGGCATTTTGCCTATTTCCTCTGCGTTACAAGATTGCATCACTATTATGCGATGTCAACTACTAAGTACGTATCGAAATGCTTCACAAAGCCAGACTAACATGGGAAAGTCTGAGTTATAAAATACATTTAAAGAAACACTATTTAATATTTTTCAAGTATACATAGCAACTTAAAATGATTGTATTGGTTCTTTGTAAATAATTTTCATATACCTCTGAAGAACCTGAAAATGGCTGATTCTCTCAAATACTTCCTCTATACACTTGTTTGTACTGTTAATTTTCGCTGTTTCTAAAGAAAGTATTTGCTAAGTTAAGGATTATTTTCAGCCTAGCAGCTGCTAAAATTCTCCCGCATTCTGAACTAGTGGCCTCCAAATTAATGAGGACATGGTTTGACTTGTACAGATTTTTATTTAAAATCAGGGTCTCTGTTTTTTGAAAGTTTATAGGTCTTAAAATAATAGAAACAAAAACTAAAAAAAAAAAAAAAAAATCCAGTAACCCTAATAACTTAAAGGGATAAATACAAATGAATAATTATGAACAGATGAATTAAACAAATAATTTTACATTTGTATGTCATCACTGTGATTCAGAAAATACATAAGATGCCTTCTACATATATTGGGCCAAATCATATAAAATTGCCGTTGTTATAGGTCAAAAAGAGTTGAATGTCAGAAATTTCATATGACTCAACTTACTATATTGAGTAAGAGAAAAAAATAGCATTTAAAATAAATGGCTAAAGAATGCAGGGCAAAGGCAAATAAGTGGTTCCATATTCTTCAGGAAATGTTGATCTTGGAGATTCCCAACCATTTTCCACCTTTGCACATCTGAAGGATATGACAGCACTGAGTCCTAAGTGATCTTCCCTGAAAGAACCCATTCTGCATTGCTAGTTAGGTGTGGAGCCATACACCACAACAGGCAGTCAAGCCAAGGCTAAATTAATATAGTCTGGAAAGTCTGAGGAACTTGACAATGAACACACATGCAAAATTACCAGCAACAGCTTCTTCACAGCTTCTAAATAATATACTATCAGCGACTTTACAAAGTTTCTTGCAGATTTTCTTAGTTCTATCTTGAAGAGGTGCCATTTACAGAGTTTGTCAAGGTTTTTTAGGGTAATTAATTTAACTATTCCACATTGCTTGCCTAGAAATTGTTGATAGGGATGAATGACATGAGCAAAATTTTGATTATGGCTCCACCTACAGAAAATAAAATGGCCAACCCTCAAAGGGCGGGATGGGGAGTCTGGACATCATTCAGAACATCATGGTAAGCACAGAGTGGGGCAACATGATAAAATGATATTAAGTGAAATGGACAGATGAAGAGGTGGGAGGCAGGGAAGTCAGCCAGCTAGGATGCTATTATAAAAGATATGGTGACAAGGTATACTTCCTGATCTATGCTAGTGGTGGAGAGAATGGGCAGAGATAGTGGGAAGAGGCGGGAAAGGGCCAGAGGAGTCAAGAAATGCTGGGGCTTTTACTGCAATGTAAATGCTGGTCTTTAGGGGCAGAAAGTCTTATGCAGATACTAAAGCCAATGAAAAACTAAAAGTATCTGGAATATTTAGCATCGTATTGGGAACTTTAAAAGTATAATATTAACAAAATTCAGCCAGATTTTCTATAGCAGGCTATGTAGGAATGCTGCAAAAGAAAACCAACAAAGATGGGCCTTCATACTTGGATATATTCATACCAGAATGTCGCTCTAAACGGGAGTAAGTGACATCATCCTACTAAATACTCACAATTGGATGGATTACGCTTTTATCTCAAGTCACTCTCAGCAAGAAGGCTGAGTTTTCAATACATTGTTTAACATAAGAACTGCCCTGTTTTCTATTTGGCCCCATGAGTACAATTATGTAAATTTGGACTCATGTACTACAGGTCTGGCATCAACAAATTTTGACTTCGCTTGCCATTCATTTTCTTTTAATTGAGGTGAAATTCACGTAATATAAAATTAACTATTTTAAAGTGAACAATTCCGTGGCATTTAGTACATTCACAAAGTTATGTAACTACTACCTCTATTTATTTCCAAAAGCCATTCGATTTTAAAAAGAAACAAGGATACTCCTCTTTTAGAATGTTTGATAACTTTACCAACACAGAAGACAGCACAAAATTTGTGGTCACACTAGGCCTTCTGACTAATCCTATACTAAATAAGAACACACACACATACACACTCTTGTCTCCATCATGGTTATTTTAAATCTTGTGGTAGAAATTTTATTTTGGAAGTAGGCACCCTGGATTTTCACAACATATTAAATTCAGAAAATGACTTATTATTCTACTGATATCTTTGAAACAAATCTTCTAAAAGAATGTCTTATCCTCCTTTTATACAGGTACCACCTCTTTACTTTCTTAAAAAATCCAAAAGCTAAAAGAGACTCTAATGTACCATACCTTATTGGGATAGCTGGTGGCTTCCTTCCCAAATCAGCTTCAAAGAGGAAGCCTTCCACAGCAATAAATAAAAATTGTGCAAATGTCACAATGTTCCCACATCCTGGATGCTTCCTGTATAGTGAATAACAAAAGAGGGGGTGAAGGCACAAAAATTGAGATAAAGAACACTAAAATGCATTCCAATTAGAGGGCCAGAATAACAAGGTGGATGGATTTCGATTGCCCACTGTCCTTTATCTTAATCCTCATAGCCTTTGGATCACATATACTTAGCATTGATCTCACAGAGAAGAATGTCAAGCTTTCTTATTTTACTCTTCCTTGCGTGTACCAGGCCACGAGTGAGAATTACTGTGACACACTTGTTCCCAGAACTATGATACAGCCTTCCTAGTAAACTGCAGGAAATTGGTCATATGTTCTTACTGGGATCTTTGCTTCACCAAAAAGATCTCTAATCAGGATCCCAGTCAGCTTAGGTAGCAAAGCCCAGGGACAGAAATATGCTCAGGTCTCCTGGAATATTTATATATCCCTCCTAACCAGGAATCACCAAGACTGCTGTGAAACAAAAAATGGACCCAGTGTTGATGATAGGAACATTACTTTAAATGGTGCCCAGCAATGGGGCAAAATTGGTTCTTAGGATGGGGGGGAATCTTACTCTTTTTATAATAATAAAGTACAAATATACATACAGTACCTGAACCAGTACACACTATAATTATCTATGGCGGGGGAGGGATTAAGAAAATAACGTCTAAAAACTATTCTGGAGGAGGCATAATGAACAAAAGACTGAAAAACACTGCCATAGTCTACTATTCTCTACAGCCCTCAACCCAGTGTTTTGAATATATTAGGCACTCAAAAAATGTTTGTGGAATTCAATAGATTCTCTTTAGTGATCTACCAAACAGTTGGGGAAGATTCCCCACGTTTGACAGTGATTGTTAGGAACAAATTTACAAAGTTAAAAACTTCCTCCTGACATTCATCTTGAGGTACTCTGAAAACTAGTCATTTAAAATGTTCAGGTTTTCTTGAGCTTGTCTTCCACTCAGCTCCGCTCAATCACTGGAAGAAGAACAAAGTGAGCAGTTATCTTTGCTCTCCTGAAGCTTCCAGATTTCCTGTAATACCAATATTCACCCGCTTTCGAATTCTGTGTTTTCATCTTTTTTTTTTTTTTTTGAGACAGAGTCTCGCTCTGTCGCCCAGGCTGGAGTGCAGTGGTGCGATCTCGGCTCACTACAAGCTCCGCCTCCCGGGTTCACGCCATTCTCCTGCCTCAACCTCCTGAGCAGCTGGGACTACAGGTCCGCCACCAGGCCTGGCTAATTTTTTTGTATTTTTTCAGTAAAGGCAGGGTTTCACTGTGTTAGCCAGGATGGTCTCGATCTCCTGACCTTGTGATCCACTCGCCTCGGCCTCCCAAAGTGCTGGGATTACAGGCGTGAGCCACCACGCCGGGCCTCTGTGTTTTCGTCTTGACCAAAGGCATTTACCTGAAGCTGGTGAAGAGAGGGATGTAACTGTATTATTACATATTAATATAATGCTACTTACCAGAAACGACTCCATTCTCCATTGGTGGTATTAGTATTATACAGTAATGCCAAGATATACAAGTCCTTAAATACACCCATTAGGCACAAAAATAAGACAACGCAGGCATGAGCCATTCTTCTACAGAGCTAGGCTTACTAACTGAAGCAGAACTGTTGCTACTCTTTAAGCTCTGCTGCCTATGAAGGTTTCCTTGAAAACTGCTTTCTATTCAATTCAGCAAGTTCTCTTTTAGCACTTCTTATGTTCAAAGGACAAGGCTAAATGCAGGAATCCATAAATAATCATGTAAGACATTTACCTCATTCAAGGAGCTAATTAAAACCATTAGCCTAAATATGAGCAACAGAAGGAACTTTAACTCTAGATGGTTCCTAGCGCGGTGATTTGGAACTCGGGCCAGCCTACTCTGCTCTTTAAAAATCTGTTTCCCAAATGGTCGGCATGGTGGCTGGCTCACGCCTATAATCCCAGCACTTTGGGAGGCTAAGGCAGGTGGCTCACCTGAGGTCAGGAGTTCGAGACCAGCTTGGCCAACATAGTGAAACCCCGTCTCTACTAAAAATACAAAAATTAGCCAGGTGTGGTGGTGCATGCCTGTAATCCTAGCTACTCGGGAGGCTGAGGCAGGAGAATCACTTGAACCTGGGAGGTGGAGGTTGCAGTGAGCCGAGATCATGCCACTGCCCTCCAGCCTGGGTGACAAAGCGAGACTCTTGTCTCAAAAACAAACAACAACAAAAAAACCTATTTACCCAAAGAGGCTCACTGTCCCACTTCTAATTTGATTAGTCCGGGGTAGGACCCTGGAATCTGTACTTTTAAAAGCTTTCCACTTGATTGTCACATGCAGCCAGGTTGGAGAAATACCAGTCGAGGTGCAGGGAAAGGGCTGAGAGTGTATGTGAGTGCATGTGTCGCTGTGTATGTGAATGCACAGGTAGTTCTCAGGTGCTGACACAAGGTTGAAAACCACTATGCTCCACTGTGCTTAAAAGTACACACTGACATGCGAGATGCTGCTCTGTCACTTGCTATGTGACAGAAGTGAATTAATTTATCTAAGCCTAGTGTTTTTATCTTTAAAATGGAAACCATATGAGTGCCTATCTCTGATTTATTGTAGAGTAAATGAGCCATCCCTGAAAAGCACTTAACACAGTGCCTGCCACAGAGTGAAAAAGGCAAATATGATGACCAGTATTTAGGATCTTGCATACTGAAAGGTCTTCAGCCTTTAAAAGGTCTTCACCCATTTAAAGACATTCCAGTTGACTAAGTTTTCTCATCTCTAAAATGAAAGTGACTTCACTGTTGTAGTGAGTATTCAATGAGAAAATACATGTAAGTGCCAAGCACAAGACGTAATCCAAAAGAGGCTTCAAAGTTTCCTTCTATGTTCTCTTTACCAAGCTTAGGCCAAGTCAACTGAAGAACAATTATCAAGACCCAATTATGTGTAGAGTTAGGTGGCAGCTTCCAGAGAGCCCCCAACTTGAATGGGACTGGATCCCTGCCCAAGAAGATGACAATATGAGAGAGCCAGACATGAAGAAGGAGGCCGTCAGAAGCCAGCGCCTTAGCAGGGATGGTGACGGGACAGACCATGTCCCATTTACCTTTCTGCTCTCACTTTCGGGTCAGTGACCCACATTCACTCAAGCAAGAGAATGAACGTGAGGGTTCCAATGTGATCTAGAATCTTTAAATGAGGCCCATTTATCTTTCTACAAAAGATAAAAAGAGATTTAAAAAATGATTCACATGGCATGTGTATTCTCTATAGGATTTTTTAAAAGGACATCTTAGTACTTTTTATTTTATGGAGGTGCGTATTGATATGCCCATTTCATTCCATTGCTAAAGACGCTGAGGGTCCCATTGCACTGTGTGAGTTAAGTCTCCCAGGGGTCAACAGCAAATAAATGGCATTTGCGGTTACCCTTAGCATTATGATTAATACAATTCAGTGGAGTTTGGTATGGGTTTTTAGTTGTGCAATAATTGCCACTATCTAATGTTAGGACATTCCCAAGAGATACTCCATTCCCATGTTAAGTCACTTGCCATTTCTTCCTTTTCCTAGTCCAGCAATAACCCTAATCTACTTTTTGTTTCTATTTCTATAGAATTTTAAAATCTCCCTAATGTACTCAAATAATTTAATTTTTGAAAGCTCAACTTACGAAGCCTTTTCGAAACACACTGTTGTATAGCTACCAATGGAATTATTTATTTTAACTTGAATATTTCATTTTAAAACTTCAGAGTAAAAACTTGGATCCCCTAATCTTGTTTTCTTGAGCTCTATTCCTCAGGAATTGTAATCACTAACTGCAAACAGTTTCTCTCACTTTGAATTCTCTTGGCAAAAATTCAAATTTTTATTTAAAAAAAGAATGCAACTTTGAAGAGAATGAATTGGGCAGATAGTTTATGCCTTTTGCATTTCTTTTGCTGAATTTAGGAAACTTTAATTCAAGATCAGGCACTTGAATGAAAAATAAAATAGGAAAAAAAAGTTTCAGATTGTTTTTCTGATGTAAGGCATGCAATATCTTGCCTAGTTAGTTAGCTGGTGTGTGTATATCTTGTTTCCAAGGTACAATGTAAGCTCCCTAAGGAGGAATATCAAGGCACTCATCCATTACTACCTATCTGCTCTGTCCACTCATTGTGTTTTATTATTGGTCCCAATCATAGGTATAAAAATCAGAAAGAAAAGCCTAAATTTATTTTCCAATTTGGGGAAAATGGTTAAAAATGTCCTCTTCTTCCTGCAAGTCACTTAGCATTTATATTTAGTGTTATACTTGCTACTTATTAGGGCACCTAATGGCTCCAAGCCAGCCAATATAAAAAGCACAGTTCCTAGGCTATACAAATTTATGGGCCTTCCACTGTGATGTCCCAAGATAAAGTCACAAATTCCAAGGCCATATCTAAAGGCCATCTGGTTCAACTAGCTCTTATTTTACTGATCTGTAACACAAGAAGTGGAGACTCGTCTTAGGAAAGGGCTCTATTCAGTCTGGTGCACCACTGATTATTTTAATAAATGCACCTCCTCACCAGTTTATGAAAACCCATTGTTTTATGCAAAAATGCAGATTTACAAAAAAAAAGATAAGAAATGATTATTTATTTACAAATTATTCAAAATATTTTAAATAGAACTTCCTATAATGCGTGAAAATATTTTATAAAATTAGATTTGTCCATAACTTTGCAGGAACATAAATATATAAAAAAGAAATATATCTTTCTTTTATATATTAAAGTAATATATCTGTATTGAAACCAAGTTGTTGGAGAGAATGGGAAGCCCTACAAGTGTGCTTTAGGCTTTACATGTGCATCTCACTTCATCCTTCAAAACTCTGTGAAGCTGGAAGAACCATCATCACCATCACCCGCTTTTACAGTTGGGTCAGACTCAGGGAGATCAAGTAATTCAGTCAAGGGCTCACTAACTAGTAAAGAGGGGATTCAGTTGCTTGCATATTCTCATGTCATATAGCCTTTGGCAAGATTTAATTTAATGGCATATTCAACACAAATATTACCATTATTCCCTTACTTTCATTTCCATGGCTGGCCCGATGATATCACCTTTTATATTTTCTTTTTTTATTTTTTGAGACGTAGTCTCGCACTGTTGCTCAGGTTGGAGTGCAGCAGTGCTATCTCGGCTCACTGCAACCTCCGCCTCCCGGGTTCTAACGATTCTCCTGCCTCAGCCTCCTGAGTAGCTGGGATTACAGGTGTCCGCCACCATGCCCAGCTAATTTTTGTATTTTTAGTAGAGACGGGGTCTCACCATGTTGGCCAGGCTGGTCTTGAGCCCCTGACCTCGTGATCCACCCACCTCAGCCTCCCAAAGTGCTGGGATTACAGGTGTGAGCCACTGCGCCTGGCCAACTTTTTTATATTTTCAAACCAATTGTTGCCAAAGTGGCCTTCCTTTAAAAGTGTATCAGATTTACAGTTGGAAACAATTTTGTTGTCATTTTTATATCCCTCACCACCTATTCCCAAGTCAAATAACAGATCTTTATCAACTTTCTGTATAAAAAAATTTCAAGCTCCGGAACAGCAAAACTTAACCCCACACAGTTTACCTTGAGTAAACTGGTTGCTTCGGGATGATTTAATCAATGATATAAAATAAAATAAACTTCTAGTAGGTACCACATGAAGAAGTGGATGACCAAAATCTATAAGCTGCTCAAGTTCAAAACTGGCAGGGAGGTTGAAAAAGGTATTGGACTAGGAGCTTAGATATCTTGGGTCCCATTTCTGGCTCTGCCACTTACAAGTAGTGAAAGGTCACCTAACTTCTTTGGACCATTTCCACTTCAGTAAAACAGTTAATAATTCTTGACCTATCTTCTGCACAAGATTGTTTGGATGATCAACAGAGATACAAGTTGAGTATCTCTCATCTGAAAATCTGAACTCTGAAATGCTCTAAAAAATCTGAAACTTTTTGAGCACTAATATGCTGCTGCAAGTGAAAATTCCACACCTGACACCTTTGCTTTCTGATAGTTCAATGTATACAAACTTTAATTCATGTACAAATTATTAAAAATATTGTATACAATTACCTTCAAGCTAAGGTTATGTGTATAAGCTGTATAAGAAACACAAATGAATTTGTGTTTAGATTTGGGTACCATCCCTAAAATATCTCATTATGTAGATGCAAATATTCCCAAATCAAAAAAAAAAAATACAAAATAACACCTATTCCCAAGCATTTCAAATGAAGGATACTCAACTTGTAATGTATAGATGCAGAAACACGAGCTAGAGAACACTATAGGTATTGTTTTACTGCCAGGAAAAGGAGGCCCAGAGAGGCTAAGTGACTTGAAGGGCTATACAGCCAGTGGATGATGGAGCCAAGAGTGAAATTCACAACACAGCTTTTTAGTCCTGGAGCCTTTTCCATACCACCTGTTGTCTTTTCTGTAATAGCTTCTATCCACCGAACTTTGCACATTCAAAGTAACCTCAAAGAGCCCTCTCGGGTCACTTGGACCGATCTTCCACATATTTTTTTTTTTTTTTCTTTTTGCAAGCCACCTCAAAGAGCACTCTTGGGTCACGTGGACTGATCTTCCACATAAAAATCTGTTCTACCGCATCATTTATGTATGTTTGGGCAAAGTACTCATAACCATCTCCAAGGCCAATAAAGCAAATGCTTTGCAGGATGCCGTAATAAAAATAAAACTTTCTTTGCAGCATGTACAAAGTCAGACTGCTTTATACGTCAAAAACCTTTGCTCAGGTCCAGCCTGGACCATTTAACAGGATCGAAAAAAGAGCTAGAGCTGGATGGGAAGGAAGAGAGAGAGTGGTTTGGTGAAGGAACCTTGGTTCTGACACTAGCTCTCTGCCGACCTTGGACTGGTCATGTGAAAAACTCTTCAGGCTTCAATCCCCGCCGAGTGTGGAAAAGGGGTAACGACAGCAACACCCTGAGTGTTCCCCTCGCAGGAATGCTTTGAAACTGTTAGGCGGGACTGCGGCTGGTGCGCAGTTTTGGGAAGCAGCGGACTCAGCGGAGTCCCAGGCTGCCCAGACAGGACGGATTGTTGGGGGGCTCAGGCCGTCCTGCCCCGGGCTCCGTGGGCGGCGGGGTAGGGACAGGGCGTGGGCGCGTCCCGGGGGGACCTCTCCTCCGGCTTCCTCCGCCCCGCCCCAGGAGACCGGGTGCGGCCCGAGCGGGTCACTCACCGGGCCAGGAGCTCTAGGAAGATCACGTTACTGCAGCAGCCTGCGAACACCAGGCCCACCGCCAAGGCCGGGCGCATGGCCGGTGCAGGCTTGGGGGAGCGAGCGCACAGAGTAAGCGCCCGCCTATACCGCTACCCCAGGACGCCGACCTCCTGCCTCCCCGCAGCGCAGCACATCGCACCGTCCTGGAGAGCCGCTCTCACTGGGGGCCGCCGCGGTCTCCTCTTCCCCAGCGGCCAACACCGACGCTGCCACCAAGGAGCTGTAGTTCGCAGTCAGCCTCGGTCCCATTCATCAGAGGGGGCGTCCGAGACCCGGCCAGACTACTGTCCCAGGATGCCGTGCACCTTTACGTCAGGCTGCGTCGTTCCCGCTTCCGCCAGGCAGCTCCGCCAGAGAGCACAGGGGAAGGAGGTGCCCGGCAGGGCTCGCGCGATAGGCGGCCGCGGGGCTTGCTGGGAAATGAAGTCCCAAAGTTGTCAGTGTTTCTTGCGAGACCGCCCAGAGCGGAGAAGTAACTCGGCCGCCAGGGTCACAACAAACTTGCTGGCAGCGGCGGCACTAGAACTACAGAGCTGTGACTGCTCGTTGGAGGTGTTCTAGCATCTGAAACAACTCTGCTTTCTGAACTTTTATATATATATATACATACATATATACACATATATATACATATATACATATATACATACATATATACATATATACATATATACACATATATACATATATACATATATACACATATATACATATATATACATACATACATATATACATATATATACATACATACATATATACATATATACATACATATATATACATATGTATACACATATATATGTATATATATATATATCTTTGGTGACTATTATGCTGCCAGGATTAAGAACCACTGAGAATTCAAGTAAAGCAATGGCTCTCAACCACGTCTGTACATTGGAATCACTTGGAGAGCTTTAAAGATGACTGATAGCCAAGTCCCACCCCCAGGGATTCTGATTTAATTAGGCTGAGGAGCAGCCTTAAAGATGATCTGTTGATATTATCCCTAATCCTAGCTCTTTAAGGTACTCCCTTCCTTTACCTCCGTGATTCTCAAACTTAGCTGCGCAGTCAAATCACCTGGGGGCTTTGAAAACTGCAAACGTCCAGGCACTTCTACTGGCAAAAATGCCTGTATCAGCAATCAGATTTTTAATGGTGAAAAGAAGGCACACTTCCCTCTTCTTACAGTGGAATTCTCATAGCACTTACAATCTGAGCCATTCGACTTGACACTTATTTACTCAATAAACAAATGTTTGTTAAGCACATATTATGTACATAAGCTAGTGCTGCATTGCTCTTTATTTGTAAAATAGGTATGCACACTTTATCCACCCAGCAAGACTAGTTTTGTTTGTTTGTTTTGAGACGGAGTCTCGCTCTGTCGCCCAGGCTGCAAGACTAGTTTTTAAGGGAAACGTGTTTACACTTCCTTTCTGCTTCCCAGTGTCTACTATAAAAGGTTAGCATCACTGCTCAGTATTTTACCACATCAAGTATTTCCGTTGTAATTGAATCCAACAGCAATAGCAAAGCACACAGTACAAAGCTAGGTAGGATTTTGGAATGCTGTATTGTTTTTGCTATTTCCTGTGAGACATGAACACTCTGAAGTCTTTCTCGAGATCTACAAAATAGTTTGGAATGCTTTTTTCCCAATCCGTGGCTGGGAGATCACACTGGAATCACCTGAGGTACTCGTTATTGAGTGCGGATTATTGGGTCTCGCTTTAGACCTACCAAGTCAAAATCCTTGTGTATGTGTTCTAGAAACTTGTATTTTTAACAAGCACTCCACGTTCCAATTCTAATGCATTCTAGAATTTGAGAACTGCTGTCTTAAAAAGGTGAGTAGGAAGAAGAACTAACATGAATAGAATGCCTACTACCTGTGAAATTCAGTATTTAATGAGCACTCGTCTTGCGTCTGCACAGTGCTGGCACATTACAACAATGAATTGTGTGTGTGCATATATATATATACACGTATATATACCAGTTATATTCATATATACATATATACACACACACATATATATATAAAACTGGTATATATACAGGTATATAGTAGTACCAGTTCTACCTCAGACCAAGTAATGTAGACTATCTGGGAGTGAGGCTGAAGCAATGATAATATCTCCACCTCCACTACAGATAATCCTGCCAAGAGGAAGGCTGATCTGGATTTTCATCTGGATTTCATTAGAGGTGATTTCTCTTCACACAGACCTTCATTTTCCATATATGCCAAGAGTTTGGAAGCCCTTAAAAGATGTTCTAAACATTTCTCATTACATCTCAGATAAAAACCCAAGCATGTCTAAGTGATTGAACAAGAAAAAAATGGCCTGAGTCCTGTAATATCTGCACGAGTTCTGTATCTTCCTTCCTCCCTCCACATTTCTGTCTTGACCTACTGCAGTGAGTATTAATTTAATGTGCATGTTAATCACTTGGGGATCTTGTTAAAATGCAGATTCTGATTCACTAGGCCTGCAGCATGGCCTGAGATTCTGCATTTCTAAGTAGCTCCCGGGTGATGCTGGTGCTACTGACCTGTTGACTGCACTTAGAGAGCAGAAGCCTGTAAAATCATTAACTCTGAAGACCTCTCTATCCTCCCCTCTCATTTGCTCAGAGCACTCTTGCTAGCAAACCTGTTCTCAGACCGAAATCATGCTCAAAGAAACTAACTTATCTTTCTTCCTCCCTCATTTTACCATCAACTATCTTTAAAGAGTAATCTACATTCGTAGTCTCTACTTGTTAAACCTCCAATCAGCTTCTTAAACTACTCTGATCAATGCGAGGGTATTAAAAGCAGTTCTGTTTAGAGCCGTAATGACTTTTTAATTGTCAAAACCATATAACGCAGTCTCACCCCACTTGATCTGGCAGTGCCTTTTTACAATGAAAACCCAATATTTCTTGACATTCTCTTGTCCCTCTGTTTATAAGACATGAGTTTCCTGTTTCTCTTTTGACTTCTCTGACTTATGCTTTCCAGTTTCCTTAATGGGCTCTCCTCCTCTGACCTCTGGGTTCTCCTTTCAGAGTTCCATCATTTATCCCCTCTTCTTATTGCCCTGCACATGTTCTCTCAGCGATTTCACCTCTGGAACTTCTGCCACTGCCATATGGAACAGTGAGCCTGCGTGTGTGTCTATGTACAGCCCCCATCTCCCTTGTGTCCTCAATCAAAATTTCCAGTGTCTTTGGAATGTTCACTAATATTTCCCTGTAAACCCCTCACCATCAGGGCATACACATTTCCTTACCTACTCTCCCTAATAGGCCTTTATTTCTATTAAGAACATCGTACTCTACTTCTTCTCTTTGGGAAAAACCTGAAAGATTTCGGTCTTCCTCTTTTTTCCACTGCACATTTATTTGCTCTTTATATCCCATCGGTTCCACCTCACAAGTATCTCTAGATTCCAGCCTTTCTTTTCCATTCCCATTGACATCCACTTCTTCTCCTGTAAAGGCCTCCTAACATCTTGGTGCCTTCAGCCTCTGTGTTCTTCAACCCATCCTCCCTGCTGCCTCCAGGCTGATTCCAAAAACAAACCCAAAATCTTCATGTCCCATTGCTATTCTAAGATGTCGGTTCTAATTGTGTAGTATGATGTAACAAACCACCCCAAACTGTAGTGATTCAAAGCAAAACAAACAAATAAAAAACCTCACACACTGTGTTTCTCACTCAGGTTCTGTGTGTTGACTGTGCCCAGCACACAGCTGCTCTGCCCTCTTGGGGTTCTCATGCAGTTGCAGTCAGATGTGGGCTGGGGTTGGAGTTCCCTGAAGGCTTGAAAGGGTTGATCCCCGAGATGGCAGGAGCAAGTCTCTTAACATGGTGTCTCTTAGGCTGTGCTTGCTCACAACATGGTGGATTCAGGATAGTTGGAATTCTTAAATGGTAACTTGTTTCCCCTGGAACAAGCATTCCAGGATATTAAGGCAGAAGCCGTGGTGGCCTCTGAAGTCACACAGTGCCACTTGTACCACATTATATTGATTCCATAGGACCAAGCCTGATTCACTGTGGGAGAAAACTAACAAAATCATCAGTTGTGCCAGTGTGGGAGGGACGTCTTTGACATCTAGCTATATACAATGTTCTTGACTCCTTGTGTAAAAGCCACGCTTAGTAGAAGCCATATAAACATCACAATCAAGCCTTAGTTTACCTCTTTGGTTTTACCTTGTGTTATTCTCCCTAGGGCTACCTGGGCTCCACCCACATAAACTCACTCTCTTCCCTGAGTTTACAGTAACTTTCAAAATTCCTACCTGTTCATATGCTGTTCTGTCTGCTTGGAATATCCTTTTCTCTTTAGCCAACTCCTGTTCATCCTTTTACGGTGGCCAGAGAGGGCAGTAGAGTGAGTAGATACCTCTATATTGTGCAGGAGGAAGGTGCTGTGCTAAGATGTCACTTTTCTGTGTGTAGATTTTCTTTCCTTTCCTCTTTTTTTTTTTTTTTTTTTGGAGGGGGAATTTTTCTCTTGTTGCCCAGGCTGAAGTGCAATGGCGCGATTTTGGCTCACTGCAACTTCTGCCTCCCGAGTTCAAACGATTCTCCTGCCTTGGCCTCCTGAGTAGCTGGGATTACAGGTGCCCACCACCACACCTGGCACATATATATATATATATAGTATTTTTAGTAGATAGGGGGTTTCACCATGTTGGCCAGGCTGGTTTCGAACTCCTGATCTCAGGTGATCCACCTGCCTCAGCCTCCCAAAATGCAGGGATTACAGGAATGAGCTACTGCTCCTGGCTGCTTTTCAATGAACCATTCATGGCCTCCTTCTCTATACCTCCAGCACTCCTCCATATCCCCACTAATCCATTAATCATGTTGCACTGTAGTTACCTGTTTTCATGTTGGTCTCTCATGCTAGACTAAGCCTTTTATGAACAGGATCCACATGTAACTAATTTATCTCTAGATCCTCAGCATCTTACATGGTGACTGGTACACAATATGTGCATATACTTTCTATTCAATGAATGAATGAATGAATGAATATTCAGCTTGACATAGTCAAATAATTCACACCTCATGAATATATTATATTTTTCAGCTTGACTAATTTTAAAAATGTCAACATCAAAAATGTACTGCTCAGTGAATTTGCATGAACAGTGGTGTATAACCAGTACTCAGGTTAGGAAATAAATGAGTACTAGCATTCCAGCAGCTCCTGTGCCCCATTCCAATCACTAACCCCCTCCAAGGGCAAGCACTGTTCTGACTTTCTAGCACCAAAGGTAAGTTTGGTCTGCTTTTGTGCTTTACATAAATGGAATCATGCAGTATATTTCTTTTGTTTCTTCTTTTTTTGCTCAACATTATGTTGTCAGTTCAGCTATGTTGCTGTGTGTATTTGTAGCTCATTTATTCTTATTGCTGCATCACATTTCCTTGTATGAATATACTACAATTTATTTGTTCTCTGGTGATGGACAATTTGGCTATTATCAATAGTGCTACTATGAAATATCTTGTACATATCTTTTGTACATTTCTATTGATTATCAGCATATCAATTAAGGTCCAGTCAGGAGACAAAAATTATATAGTAATTTGAACAAAGAAAGTTTAATATAAAGAATTACTAACTAGTAGTATTAACTAGAAGATTAACTAAATTTGAACAAAGAAAGTTTAATATAAAGAATTACTAACTAGTAGTATTAACTAGAAGATTAACTACTATAAAGGATTAAAAGAACTCCCCAAATTATAGGACTAGCAGATACAAGGAGTAGCCACTACATAAGACTGAGTCAGACTACCCAAGAAAAGAACATATTTGGAAAAGGGCCCTCTCCCCTCCTCCCCAAATGGAGATTCAGATCTCATTGAAGGGGGTAGGGCTGCTGTCCTCTGGCTAGCAGAGAAGTTCAGTGAGGTGCTGATGAAACTCACTTAGGGTCATCCTCTGGGGTCCAGGTAGGGCACTGGTCAGCTCGTTGAGAAGCTGCTGGTGGAAGTTTTGTACTTTCTAGGAAGCTGGGTGGAGCTCTGGCAGAATTTTCTGGATACCAGCTGTAAGGATACTACTTAATTCACCAGGGTGAATTCCCCAGGGTATCCTACATGCTGGCTGAGCACTGCGTGAGCAACATGGAAGAAAGCACACCAGAACCAGAACTCCTCCCTCAGTGTCCCTGCAGCCCTCTCTGTGACAAAGCTCCACACTGTGCCCCCAATCAGAGGAGAAACGTCCCCAGGGTCCAGCTCCAGCATCCCAAACAAGGCCATGAAGGGTGGATTTGGAGCGGATAGGCCATAAATTGACAACTAGGACATCCAAGAGTTTTTTTCGGGGTCATGTCAACTTCAACATTTTGTTTTATCATAAAACCAAAGTTATGAAGTACAGTTATGATTTCATCTCACAGATCTTTTTTCTTCTTTTATTACCCTGAGTTCAGAATTCTAACATTTTTGCATGAATAGCAACTTCTTAGACACCAGCTGTGCTCACCATGTTTAAACCTCTTCACAGTCCTCTTACTTTATAAAGAAGGATCTATCGCTTTGGGAATGTTCATCGTCTTTGACCTAGTGTTGTCAGTGGGAAAAGCTGTCAAGCTTGTTCTAAAAGCCATTTTTATTTCTAGTTCTAGACACTCAGACACATTTTGAATCATTTGTAAAATTCACTTAAACAACTTGTTGACAAAAAATTAAATAATACACCTCTGATGGAATACTGCCTGATAAGTCTCAAATTGCCAGTCCTACAGAGATCCGTCATTTGATTTTTTAAAACCTCTTTTCTATATCTATCATATGAAGATTATTTTCTCATCTTTGCATTATGTAAATCTTGAGATATTTAGAGCTGTGTGCTATAAATATACTTCAGATATTTTTCATAGATTCAAAATATTCTTGTTGTTTGTTTCATAGGTCAGATTCAAGCAATGCCCTGGTATATTAATAGACTTATGAATGCTAACATTTTCAAGGGCATTATTTGAAGACATATTTTTTCAGATTACTGTAGTTTGGGAGCATGACATTTTGGCTAGGAAGAAAACCTTCTTGACCAGAATATTAGTGGCCCAAGGACAAGCGCTTTGTCTTATTAGCCACAGTATCCTCCATATCTGGATGACATCTGGCTTATAGTAGGTGCTCAGTAAGTAACAGCTGGAGGGAAGGAGGGAAGGAGGGAAGGAAGGAAGGAGAGAAAGAAATAAAAAATAAAGAAAGAAAGAGAAGGAGAGAGAGAGAAAGAAAGAAAGAAAAAGAAAGAAAGAAAGAGAAAGAAAGAAAGAGAAAGAAAGAAAGAAAGAAAAAGAGAGAGAAAGAAAGAAAGAGAAAGAAAGAAAGAAAAAGAGAGAGAAAGAAAGAAAGAAACAGCGGGGAAGGAAGGAAGAGGACCTTTCAAAAAACCAGCTACGTTTTAAGAGACTCACAAACAAAACAGGTGAGAGTTTGAAAATAGTACCTGCTATGAGAGAAAGTAAGTACGAATAATTACCTGAAGAAAATTTACAAGGAACTCAACAACTCAACAAGAAAAAAAAAAAAACCATTAAAAAACCATTAAAAATATATAAACAGACATTTTTCAAAAAATGACACGCAAGCAGCAAATAACCATGTGAAAAAAATGCTCAACATCGCTACTCACATTATTACACCAGTCAGAATAACTATTAAAACGTCAACAAGCAACAGATGTTGGTGAGGATGCAGAGAAAAGGGAACACTTACACACTGTTGGTGGGAATGCAAATTAGTACAACCCCTATTGAAACAGTATAGAGATTTCTTGAAGCAATTCCACTACTGGGTATCTACCCCAAGAAAAGAAATAATTATATCAAAAAGATACCTGCACTAGTATGCTTATTGCAGCACTATTCACAATAGTAAAGACATGGAATCAATGTAAGTATCCATCAACAGATGATTGGATAATGAAATTGTGTTATAGATACACACACAGTGGAATACTACTCAGCCACAAAAAAGAATTAAATCAAGTCTTTTGCAGTAACATGGATGGAACTGGAAGTTATTGCCTTAATGAAATAATTCAGAAACAGAAAGTCAAATACTGAGTGTTCTCTAAGTGGGAACTAAATAATGTGTACACAGGGACATAGAGAGTGGAATAATAGATACTGGAGACTGGAAAGGGTGAGAGGGTAGGAGGAAGGTGAGAGATGAGAAATTACCTGATGGGTACCATGTATACTCTTTAGGTGATGTGTACAGTAAAAGCCCAGACTTCACCACTATGCAATATATCCATGTGACAAAACTGCAATTGTATCCCCTAAATCCATAAAAATAAAAAATTTAATTAAAAAAAGAAAAAATAATAATTCCCGGAAGAAACAAACCTTAGTGCCCATGACTGTGGGTGAGCTCCTGAACAGCAGGTACCAGAGCTCATTTATCTATGTGCCTTACCATTTTCCCCTTTATTGTTGCTGAAAAGATGTTTGTTAAATTATATTATTGAACTGAGGTGGCAAATCTAACTGAGGAAATGAGACTGTTTATACCACCTTTAGGCACGGTGGCTCATGCCTGTAATCCCAGCACTCTGGGAGGCCAAGGCAGGCGGATCACCTTAGGTCAGGAGTTCAAGACCAGACTGGCCATGGTGAAACCCCGTCTCCACTAAAAATACAGAAAATTACCTGGGCATGGTGGCGTGTGCCTGTAATCCCAGCTACTCAGGAGGCTGAGGCAGGAGAATCGCTTGAACCCGGGAGGCAGAGGTTGCAGTGAGCCTAGATTGTGCCATTGCACTCCAGCCTGGGCAACAAGAGCGAAACTCTGTCTCAAAAAAAAAAAGAATCATGTCCAATAATCAAGTTTTCTTGGTTCTTCACTCATGTCAAGTGTGAGAAGTCTCCAAGTATTTTTTCACTGTGCCTCTACCCCCCTGCCTTGTATAACTGATAATATCTTTTTTTTTTTTTTTTTGAGATGGAGTCTTGCTTTGTTGCCCAGGCTGGAGTGCAATGGCATGATCTTGGCTCACTGCAAACTCCGCCTCCCGGGTTCAAGCCATTCTCCTGCCTCAG
This sequence comes from Hylobates moloch, assembly GCF_009828535.3. NCBI lineage: Eukaryota > Metazoa > Chordata > Mammalia > Primates > Hylobatidae > Hylobates > Hylobates moloch. Next base: position 215,278,983 of record NW_026652276.1, read on the forward strand.
CCTCCCGAGTAGCGCCTGTAGTAGACTACAGGCACACACCACCGTGCCTGGCTAATTTTTGTATCTTTAGTAGAGATGGGGTTTTACCATGTTGGCCAGGATGGTCTTGATCTCCTGACCTCATGATCCACCCACCTCAGCCTCCCAAAGTGCTGGGATTACAGGTGTGAGCCACTGTGCCCGGCCAACTGATAATATCTTAAGGGAAAAAATACCAAACCTATGGGATCATTTAGTTTTCCTACCCTGACTGCCACCTTTCTCCTCTGATTCTGGCATTGGGTGCTTGAGAAGATGTTACTAACCCATGTACCAAGGATGTGCTTTGATTTGCTGTTCTAGGAAGTAAATGCAGCACACTTCAGTTTCTGAAAGTTTCAGCTTATCAAGTGATCCCATACAGAGCTCGTCTACCCCCTACATGAATCATATTAAGCAGATAGGCATTATTAGTCCTAGGAGAAATATGATTAAATATATTTTCCAAGTCTCACTGGTGTGAATGCATGAGGCTAGGCAGGTAAGGTAAAGCGGGTAAAACTGATTTTTAAGGTAAATATGTGAAACTGGCCGTAAATCATAGGAGTTTTGTTGGGGAATTAAAAAGTGTAAGCTCTGTCCGAATACATTTGAATGTACATTTTCAACATTATTTTTCATTGTGGTAACATACACATAACATAAACATTTTGACCGTCTTAACCATTTTAGAGTGTAAGATCCCGTGGTATTAAATACACTCACACTGTTGGGCTGCCATCCCCACCATCCAGCTCCAGAACTCTTTTCATCTTTCAAAACTGAAACTCTGCACCCATTCTACAATAACTCCCCATTCCTGCCTCCCACCGGCCCCTCAAAACCTCCATTCTACTTTCCACCTCTATGAATCTGGCTCCTCTATGTACTTCATATAAGTGAAATTATACAGTATCTGTCCTTTAGTGACTTATTTAATTTAGCATAATGTCCTCAAGATTCATCCATGCGATAGCATATGTCAGAATCTCCTTCCTTTTTAAGACTAAATAATATTCCACTCTATGCATAGCACACATTTTGTCTAACCATTCGTCATCCACAGACCCTTGGGTTGCTTCTACCTTTTAGCTATTGTGAATAATGCTGCTATGAACACGGGGATACAAATGTCTCTTTAAAACTCTTTCAGTTATTTTGGGGATATACCTAGAAGTGAAATTCCTGGATCATATGATAGTTCCACGTTTAATTTTTTGAGGAACCTCCATACTGTTTTCCACAGTGGCTGCACCATTTTATATTTCTACCAACAGTGCACAGGGTTCCAATTTCTCCATATCCTTGCTAGTATTCACTATGTTCTGTTTTATGTATAGTGGTCATTCTAGTGAGTGCTTGGTGGCATCTCATTCTGGTTTTGATTTGCATTTCCCTAACGATTAGTGATGTTGAGCATCTTCCCACGTGTGTATTGGTCATTTGTATATCTTCTTTGGAGAAATGTCTATTTAAGTCCTTCAAATTCACATTGTTAAGGCATGGCATACACCAATCTTTGAGCCAGGTTTCTTCTCTAGGCTGCTGGCTTATGACCCCGATCATGTTCTAAGTGACAGAGCCAGGGAAAGGATGAGCCAGCTCTTTAACACCCTCATTTGACACAAGCTCAGTCACTCCACCAGCTTACCCTGACATATTACTTTTGGGATTGGTGATGCTTTTAATTTGTAAATGTACAAAGGGTACAAAATTCAAAAGGTCTAGAGGATACTATTGTAAAATAATTTTCCTTCCCTTTCCTGAGCCCCAATAACCCACTGCTCCCATTTTGAAGCAACCAGTGTCACCAATGTTTTGTACATTCTTCCATTTTCTACAAAATATGTAGTTTTTTTCACTCACGTGCTGTTTTTTTCTTAAAAATAGATCTTAGAGAATATTTATATTAGTAGTGCGTTGTTCTTTTTAATGACTGTATAATATTCCATTTATGATTATACCATCTTTTATTTAACTGGTTCCCTGTAATTGGATCTTTAGGTTGGTTCCCATCTTTTGCTCTAACAGGCAGCACTGCATTGAATATCATAATACATATTTTTGAGTAAACTATACACATGGACAAACACTGGCCCTTGCTTGGCTATGAAACTTAGGTTAACCGACTGACATGCTTTAGATTCATAACTGTAGCATTGATAGTACAAGCTTTCAAAGAACTCCTGTAGCCAAGGATTCTTCTTTCCAAATCTCCCTATAATCAGATAGTTTAAACAAAATCCAAAACCCAAATACAAATAACACCAAAGCAGATATTTGGTTTAATACTTAAGTACAATATAAAATGTTATTATAGTATACTTTATATATTGTCTGAAAAGTACAGCCTACAGTAATTCCTCACAGATGCAGTATCATTAGGAAATAACTCATTCCAACTAACCAAGAACTTCCAGATAACATATTGATCTTAGAACTGAAATTTTTTGTACTAAAGCAATTTTGAATGGAAATCTTCATGGAATCCCCTGCTTTATCAAGTATGATACATTGAATGTTGGCTATCCTCGTTTGTGTACTCAACGCCATGGTTTTGAGCATCCCCTATTGCAATGTGCTGATTCTCACTGAGCCATTGGGTGAACCATAGTCTAAGAGCCCTCATATGAAATAGCCCCCATTTCCTCCAGGAAGTCTTCTGATACCTAAGACTGATCAGTGCTCCTCCAGTGCCCCCTAGTGTCCTGTACTCCCCCTTGGCCTCTTAACACATTGTATTGAAATCATTTCTTATCTGCCCCCCACCACACCCTTGTGTATGAGCCAGGGTGCCTCTGTGAACGCAAGGGTATGTTCTTGTCACTTTTATGTACCCAGCTCTTAAGGATAGTGCCTAGACTACAATAGTCACCCATAAATACGCGTTGAGTGAATGAACGATTAAAGGAACAAAGGAATAAATAGATTCCTATATTCCTTCTTTGAGTCTTTCTCTCTGCTTTTTATAGCTTTTATTTTCGTCTTCTTTTACACTGTTGCTCTTTAAATTCAGCATGTTGCCCTTGGCCACTGTCCCCCGCTAACTCTCTGCAGCTTGAGAAACCCAACTCCGCCATGAAGATTGGGTTTAAAAACGAGTGGGGAATGGAGGCCTCTCCATGATCCAAGTTTGTAGCTTTAGTGCACAATCTTTCTGAGAGGTGTTTTGGGAATTCCAAGACATATTTTGTTTTCCTCCTGGCTCTTGTGTTCTGAATGGAGTCGTCAGTCAGCTGATTGCTAGATTTAAAAGTTACTGCTGTTTTGTAAGTCTACAAAAAATTTGTGAAGAGCCTAGTTATGTGGCCAACACAACACTAGGAAGTATGGGACTATCCATCACAGTGCTTGCACATGGTAAGAGATTACTATGTATTTATTGATAGGCAAAAGAAAAGCTCAGAGCATGTTCCCATTGCCCTCAGTAATGTCTGATGTATGGAGCAATTACACAATGCCAGGCATTTTATTCAAGTTATCTCATTTAGTCTTCATAAAAATCTAGTGAGATGGGCACTATTATAATATTCATTTCATAGACGAGGAAATTGAGGCTTAGAGAGATTAAGAGCCTTTCCAAGGCGCTATTAAGTTGGGAGTTTGGCTAACACCCAGATCTGTCTGATTCTCAAAACCATAGTCATAACTGCTCTACTTCACTCATCCTAGAGGCTTTCAGTTTCATCTGAGAGGCAAGATAAACACAGATGAAACTACTAAGACTTCTCAAAATACTCCAGCTTGTGACCTGGCCCCTGGTACCTTTCTCCTACTCATCTGCCCACTCTTGCCTGTGCAACCTGCCCTCCAGCCATGCTGAGCCCCTTGCAGTATGCTGAGCTCGTTCCTTCCCCAGCATCTCCGCCCTGGCCATTCCCTCAGCCTGGAACACTCTCTCCCAAGGGGTATCCATGACTCTCTTCTTCTTTTCATTTATTTCTGTACTTACATGTTACTTTCTCACAGGGATCTTTTTTGACCACCTTATCTAAAATAGCATCCCCTGACACTATATTTTAACTTACTCTGCTGTATTTTCTTTATTTTACCATTTCTTAACGGGATATTAATTATCTTTCTATGTTTTCATTTTTATTGCCTGTCTCTTCTACTCAGTGGTAAATTCTGGGAAGCCAGAGACTTTGTGTGAACCTTTAGCACCTAGAACAGTGCCTGGTACATAGTAGCACTCAATATACACTTGTCAAATGAACAAATGCCTTTACTATATATGTCAATGTTCTTTAAGATAACTGACATGTATTGAACAGCAATCCCATGCCTGATATTTTGCCAGATGTTTTTCGTTATAGTAGCTCATATATTACTTTGCCACAGCCCTATGGGAGAGGTGTATTATTTTATTTTCATTTTACAGACACAGATAAGGAAATCGAGTTCAGAGAGGTTAAAGAACAGGCTCTAGGCAGCTGGCGGCTGAGCAGGATCTGGACCACAGAGTCTGACTTGGAGTCCATGCTCTTTTCCGCTGTGAGTTTGTCCTGGGAGTTCGTTCTTCCAGGCTTGTTTTTCTTGCAGTGCTAAAGTCTACATCTCCAAGCTTTTAGTGACAAGTAGTTTCCCTTCCATTTTGCCCTCGTGTATTTCAACAAGTTCTAACAGGATAGAGAAGAAAACTGAATTACAGGCTTTTCAAGCTCCAGTCTAATGTCCACAACATAACCTCACAAAGGTCAGGACACAGGAAGGCTGCTTGTCCAGGATCAGATTTCTTCCGGGATTCTTCCGATCTCTTTACTTTTCAACCATGACAGATGGCTTCTGTGAGTGGTAATGAGGAGTGGTCGGAGGAATGCCAAAGCAAAGAAGGCTTTGTGTTCATGCCCACCCCACTGACATAAGGAAAACTTGTTTCCCGGAAAGAATGTCTCCCAAAGTTTCTGATGATGTGGCAACGGGTTTTGTTCAAGTGCAGTTTGTTTATTTGTTTGTTTTAGAGAGAGTCTCACTCTATTGCCCAGCTTGGAGTGCAATGGTACGATCTCAGCTCACTGCAACCTCACCCTCCTGGATTCAAGCCATTCTCCTGCCTCAGCCTCCCAAGTAGCTGGGATTACAGGTGCCCACCACCATGCCTGGCTAATTTTTGTAGAGATGGGGTTTCACCATGTTGGCCAGGCTGGTCTCGAACTCCTGACCTCAAGTAATCTGCTTGTCTCAGCCTCCCAAAGTGCTATGATTATAGGCGTGAGCCACCGTGCCCAGCTCAAGTGCAGTGTTTGCAGCCGCTTTCCTTACACTGCTGTGATCGTTGGAAGTTACATCATGTCCTCTGAAGGTGGAGAGTCAGTCCCTGATCCCCTTCGGTAGAATAATCCTACTCAGAACGAGGAATCTGCTACTTGCCCCCGTGGGCTGTGGTTCTGGCAATGGCAGCATCTTTCTACCTACGGCCATAATTCCTGATAGAGAAATCCTCTCCCATGAATATAACCCATGCCAGGTTCCAATAATAATGTTCCCTCTCTTTGTCCCTTCAGGGCTAGGGTTGTACTGTTTCTAGCCCCTGGAAGTTTAACCATCCTTTGTTCTTAACCCCGTGCACATTTCCATAGCCAGCCCCTTCATATAACTTTGTCTAATTAATCTTTTGAATATGTTATCTGTTTCCTTTTGGGACCCTGACTGATAGAGTGGCAAATTACGCATTGTCTTCTTTGGGGGTCTACCTCTTCTCCAACTTAATGTAGACATTGATATTTGTGGGCAAGATGCTACAGAGCAGGGACTGGAAAACCATGGAGACAGACAGCACAAATCCACCTGCTGTGTGTTTTTGTAAATAAAGTTTTATTGGACTCCAGCCACACCCATTGATTTAATATTTTCTATGGCTGGCTTTCGTGCTGCAACAGCTGAGTTGAGAAGTTGTGAGAAAGTGTAAAATCTTTGCTATCTGGCCTTCTGCAGAAGCAGTTTTCCAACCCCTGCTGTAAAACCACGCAAACCTCCTCTAAACTAAATTCATCACTGTATTGCTGTCTGTGCCCACAGACTCATGTAGAAAAGTCACACATCCTTTGCCTGTGCTGACCCCACCCTTGACGCCAATGCTGTGAAGTCAGCGTTTTATGGTACATCAGATAGTAGGTTATGGCGCCAGACAAACCTTGGCTCAAGTCTCAGTTCTAACATTTACTAGCAGACCTTGGGCAAGTTTTTAGAATTCTCTAAACCAAACTCAAGTTCTTAATCTGTAAAAACGAAATAATACCACCTCCCTCCCTCACAGACTCATAGTGAGAAATGAATAAGATTGTGTGATGTAAAATGCTTAACCCAGGGCCTGGTGCATAATGAATGCTTTGAAATTGTTAGCCCTCTATGCACCAAGCCCTGTGCTAAAAGGTGGAAATAGAAATATATAATACACAGGACGTAGTCTTTTGCCTCAAGGAGCTCATAGATATAATAAAAGATAAAGATGGCTTCCCTATAGAGATTTTCTCATGTCCAATTTGGGACTATAATATAGCCTGAACCCTTCCACCCACCTCCCCCTGCCCATCCCCACCCCTTTTCAAACTCCTAAGTCTGTCCTGTCTAGTCCCAGTTGGGCAAATTGCAGAACCTCATGTTTGGTGGAATGGTCTCTGATATGGTTTGGATGTTTGTCCTCTGCAAATCTCATGTCAAAATGTAACTCCCAGTGTTGGTGGTGGGGCCTGGTGGGAGCTGTTTGGGTCATGGAGCCAGATCCCTCATGAATAGCTTGATGGTGTCCTTGTGATAATGAGTGAGTTCTCGCTCTGAGTTCATGTGTGATCTTGTTGATTAAAAGAGTGTAGCACCTCCCCTTCTCTTGCTGCTGCTTTCACTATGTGTATGCTTGCTCTGCCTTCACCTTCCACCATGAGTACAAGCTCCCTGAGGCCTCACCGGAAGCCAAGCAGATGCCAGCGCCATGCTTCTTGTACAGCCTGCAGAACTATGAGCCAGTTAAGCCCCTTTTTTTGTTTTGTTTTGTTTTGAGACAGAGTCTCACTTTGTCACCCAGGCTAGAGTGCAGTGGCACGATCTCAGCTTACAGCAACCTCTGCCTCCTGAGTTCAAGCAATTCTTGTGCCTCAGCCTCCCCAGTAGCTGGACTTACAGGCATATGCCATCATGCCCAGCTAATGTTTTATATTTTTAGTAGAGACGGGGTTTCAACATGTTGGCCAGGCTGGTCTCTAACTCCTGACCTCAAGTGATCTGCCTGCCTCAGCCTACCAAAGTGCTGGGATTACAGGTGTGAGCCACTGTGCCCGGCCATAAACCTCTTTTCTTTATAAATTACCCAGCCTCGTGTATTCCTTTACAGCAATGCAAGAATGGACTAACACAGTCTTCATTATAGCCACTGCCCCGTTGTCTTCCATCAGGTGGTAGTATCTCTGCTCTGTTAAAGGTGATTTGTGATCTACTCGGAGGTTATCACTTCAAGGCCAGCCAGTTCCATGGGTTCGGATGGAAAGATGCAGCTAGTGTGCAATGTCCTTTGCCTTTTATCTGCCTCATTGGGCTGAGATGCCATGATTCTTTTGCAGTAGCATCTTCCATACTACCACAGCATCAGAAAGATCTCCGCTTACTTATTGGCATTCCGTGGGAGCCTTAGTGACAATGCTGAGCGATGGAAGGGTCGTATGCATCATGAATATGAATATCATTATTCAAATTACCCTGGTAGATGTTGAAGATAAAAGGCAATGTTTTATTTTGTGTTCATTAAGCACTAGAGGGTATTTTCCCGTGGCTGCTGACTCATTATGCCTATTATGGTTAATGGGAGTTAAATTCCAGCATCACATTAGGGGGAAGAAATGATCCCTCAAGTATTTGGAAACTCATTCCTCCAAATTGCAGTTCAAAGCTAAGTTAGGAACTTCTATACTGTCTTGCTAATGGATTAGACAAACTGCATTATTTGAATTTTTCTCTCCAAACGCTAACTTTCCCTAAGTAGAAATGATTACAGACATTTTGTAAGCATGAGCAATTGTGTGGTCTACTAGAGCCAGCCACCATTATGGCTTTTCCCTCCAGGGGAGAAAAATTAACATCGTCTAGGCCAGGTGCGGTGGCTCTCACGCCTGTGATTCCAGCACTTTGGGAGGCTGAGGCAGGCGGATCATGAGGTCAGGAGATCGAGACCATCTTGGCCAATGTGGTGAAACTCCATCTCTACTAAAAATAGAAAAATTAGCTGGGCATGGTGGTGCGTGCCTGTAATCCCAGCTACTCAGGAGGCTGGGGCAGGAGAATTGCTTGAACCAAGGAGTCAGAGGTTACAGTGAGCCAAGATTGCGCCACTGCACTCTAGCCTGGGCAACAGAGAGAGACAGCAAGACTCTGTCTCAAAAAAAAAAAAAAAAATTAACATTGTCTAAATACCTGTTATGTATCAGGGGCTCTGCTTATGCCTTCTCACTCACAGTGGACAAAAACCCCAATGAGACATCATATATATGAGGAAACTGAGGCCCAGAATGGTTACATTACCCACCCCAAATCACCCAGCCGATGAGAGCACCAGACAACAAGCCCAGGGCTTTCTGGCTTAAAAACATGAGAATCTACTGTTTGGGGCCATCTCCCAAGTGTCTGTCAGATGCCTGCTCTAGGAAAATGTTATGTTCGAGGATGGAATAGGCATACGAGAAGAGCAAAAACTGAGCTCATAACAAAATTGCCAGAGAGGTGTGGCTGATTCATAAGAACCCATACAAGCTATCTGCTTTTGTGGTTTTCTCCTCTTCCATAAACCTGCTGATAAGAAAATGAATTAATTCCGGGTCACCGTGGATGAGAGCTAGGCAAGTGCCCCTTTCTGTGACTTGGGAGAGAGAAGGACCCTGTCAGAGGTGCGTGGATGTGGGCAGGAAAGAGCAAGTTGCTGGGTCGTGCCTTCAGCACCCTCCTGGAATAGGAGGCTCCACTTTGTCTGTCACCTTACTGTAGAAGAGGTTTTTAGTGACTTCTGGAGGGACAGAAATCCTAGAAAGCTTAGCCCCATGCAGGTTTTCATAATGTTATGAAATGTTTAAGACAGAATGTCTCTGCTGCCACATAACACCTGTTCTCTTGTCACTGAAGATGGAGTAAAAAATTAATCCCTGCCCTCTTCATAGCATCTCTTCCAGTGACTGCGGCTGGGCCCTAAATAGAACATGGCCCAGCTTTGTATCTTTCTCACAGGACCCATTTTCTGGGTCTGGGTAATGTTTGTGTTGTTCTCCTTTGTGCTGTCTTCAGCTCAGCTCTGTCTGGAGTGAAATGTGGGGCCCAGGAGGAAATGGAAATGGATCAGCTAAGCAACACTTGGAGAAACAGACGACTCTGCTGAGACCCCACCTGGAAGGCTGTGCTCAGCTCTGAGCACCTAATTACCAGCCAGGTACAGACAAATGGGGTGAGCATGAGGGGAAACGCAACAAGAATGATGGAGAAGGACAACTTGATTTATGAAGAAAGATTAAAAGAGCTGAATAGGTAGAGCTCAGTAAATGATGATCTGGAGGAACTCTGGGACCATTCACTTATAGCTGAAGGTTGTAAACAGTCAGCAGATTAAGAATTATTTTGGTTAGAGCTAAGAAATATAACAAAGAGTAATGAAGAGAAATTTATACTAATAATGGACTGTAATGTTATACCTATTTCCAACCCAAGAAACCTTAAGACATTTTATGGCCAAGTACAATATACATACTACAACGAGGCGTACTCAGACTGTAAAGTGGCTTGTAATTTAGCTAAAGCCTTTTCAAAAAAAAATTTAGTGGGAGGGTAATGGGCACTTTGTGTGTAAAGTGCAGGGCCTTGGCTTTGTTTTGCCTGCTGCCCACTCAAAGACATAGTGTAGGTGGAGAATGGTGTTGCTTTGCATAAATAAGACCACTTTCAAAGTTTCCTGCTGCCATTTTCAGAGAGGCACAGAATCCAAACCCCATTTTATAGAAAAAAGTAGAAGGATCTTCACAGTCAGAGAATTGTAAGTCTGAGAAAACAGGAAGACTGCTACAGCTTAGTTCTTAACACTAGCCAACTGCCTCGGTCCATTCAGACAGCTGTAACAAAATACCATGGACTGGGTGGCTTATAAACAACAGAAATTCATTTCTTATGGTTCTGGAGGCTGGGAAGTCCAAGATCAAGGTCCCAGCAGATTGGGTTCATACATGGATTCACAGATGGTGTCCTCTGCTGTGTCCCACATGGCAGAAGGGGCATAGGAGCTCCCTGGGGCCTGATTTATAAGGGTGCTAATCTCATTCATGAGGGCCTAGCCCTTGTGACCTACTTACCTCCCAAAGGCCCCACTTCCTATTACCATTACCTTGGGAGTTAGATTTCCAAGATATGAATTTTGGAGACACACAAACATTTAGAACCAGAGCACTGATGGAGTAGGTGGAACTGCAGCCAGAACTGCAACTTTTTTTTTTTTTTTTTTGGCCTTGCTTCTGTCCAGACTGTGAAATGGTGTGGATTTGACCACATCTCCCATTTCTCTGAACCTCAGCATCCTCAGCCTCTGTTTGAGGAAGCAAACCTTTATCTCTTTTCCGATTGGAATATTGAGGGATGGGTGAGCCTTTGCATTTTGCTGTTCTCTCTGCTTGGATTGCTTCGTCCTCAAATATCCACATCACCCACTTCCTCACTTTATTCGGATTCTGCTCAAATGAACTCATTAGAGAGACTGTACCTGGTCATCCTGCCTAAAATAGCAGGACTTTTCCCCCTTCATCACTCTCCAGCAACTTACTCTTCTTTATTTTTATTTTTATTTTTTTTGGCTTTAGCTTTCTTTTTTTTTTTAATTGTACTTCAAATTCTAGGGTATATGTGTACAATGTGCAGGTTTGTTACATATGTATATATGTGCCATATTGGTGGGCTGCACCCATTAACTCGTCATTTACATTAGGAATATCTCCTAGTGCTATCCCTCTCCCCTTCCCTCACCCCATGACAGGCCCTGGCGTGTGATGTTCCCCACCCTGTGTCCAAGTGTTCTTATTGTTCAATTCCCACCTATGAGTGAGAACATGCGGGTGTTTGGTTTTCTGTCCTTGTGGTAGTTTGCTCAGAATGATGGTTTCCAGCTTCGTCCATGTCCCTACTGTTCTTTATTTTTTTTTAAGCATACTTATGTCAACCTAAATAACAGAGAGGTTTTCTAAAAGAAAAGGTATTTATCTGGAAATAGAACATTGCAATGGTAAAGTGTGTGCCATAGTGAACTATGTGTGTATTCAGGGAGGTAAAGGGAGACAAAAGTTTTTAAAGGCAAAATGAAGAGGATTACGTAATTGTTTTGAAATAATTATCCTTGGCTACACAGATCAATAACAAGGCTGATGCCAGCTCAAGGTTACACAAGCAGGTGCTGGGCAGATGTCCTTGCAAAAGTATTTTTTTGTGTAAGGCTAAGATGGCCTTTGGGCAAAGTTGTGGTTTTTGCAGTTGTATAAGTCTATTCTCACACTGCTAATAAAGACATACCTGAGACTGGGTAGTTTATAAATGAAAGAGTTTTTTTTGTTTTGTTTTTTGTTGTTTTTTTTTTTGAGAAGGAGTTTCACTCTTGTTGCTCAGGCTGGAGTGCAATGGCGCAGTCTCGGCTACCTGCAACCTCCACCTCCTGGGTTCAAGCGATTCTCCTGCCTCAGCCTCCCCAGTAGCTGGAATTACGGGCACCCACCACCACGCCCAGCTAATTTTTTGTATTTTTAGTAGAGATGGGATTTCTTCATGTTGGCCAGACTGGTCTCAAACTACTGACCTCAGGTGATTCGCCCACCTCAGCCTCCCAAAGTACTGGGATTACAGGCATGAGCTATCATGCCTGGCTGGAAAGAGGTTTAATTGACTCACAGTTCCACATGGCTGGGGAGGCCTCACAATCATGGTGAAAGGCAAAGGAGAAGAAAAGTCACATCTTACATGGTAACAGGCAAGAGAGTTTGTGTACGGGAACTCCCCTTTATAAAATCATCAGATCTCATGAGACTTATTCACTATCATGAGAACAACATGGGAAAGACCCACTCCTATGATTCAACTACCTCCCACCAGGTCCCTCCCATGACGTGGGAATTTTGAGAGCTACAATTCGAGATGAGATTTAGGTGGGGACACAACAAAACCAAATCAGCAGTCTTTTGTGATAGTTTTTGTTTTCATGAATACAAGTGCGAGACCTCTCTTCATGGCCTTCCTCGGCTCTATTTGTCAGATTTTTCTTTCATTTTTTTGAATATTAGTGACCTCATTTTGATTCTGACAACTTTCATACTTATCAACACCACAAATTATTGTATTATCCATATCATATAACTATTGTTTCCCGTCTCCTCTGACTTGAATGTAAGCTCCTTAAGGACAGGGACTTTGTCTGTTCTGTCCATTGCTGCAACGAGCACCTATATATTGCTTTCTGGCCACTTATAGCATATGCTCAGCATATATTAACAACGTGAATGGACTTGATGTACCTTTGGTTTATCAGATAAAGAAACTTTATAAGTTGCATGTGTAGTTTATATCTGCAGGATGTTTTTAACCTCTTAAAATTCTCATCCTTTCAGTAGTCCTGTGGTATATGGTAGTGCTCCTCTCTCCAATTTACAGAAAGAAAAACTGAGGCAGATGTTTAAAACTTGAGACAAATTTACATGGCAGGAGATAGATTTAAATCCAGAGCTCCCATGTTCTCAGAGCTTTCTTTGGTTCTTAGGCATCTCTTCCCAGAGTCCAAATTTTACATCTTTATGCTCCTTGCCTCCTACATTGCATGAACTTGTAGAAAGTCATAAAGGCGCCAGACGTGGTGGCTCATGCCTGTAATCCCAACACTTTGGGAAGCCAAGGTGGGTTGACTGCTTGAGCCCAGGAGTTTGAAACCAGCCTGGACAACGTGGTGAAACCCCATCTCTAAAAAAAACCCACAAAAATTAGCTGGGCATGGTGGCATGTGCCTGTAGTCCTAGCTACTCAGGAGGCTGAGGTAGGAGGATTACTGCTTGAGCCCAGGAGGTCAAGGCTGCAGTGTGCCAAGATCATGCACTCCAGCCTGGGTGCCAGAGTGAGACCCTGTCTCAGAAACAAAAACAAAAACAAAAACAAAACAAACAAACAAAAAACCTCCACATAGTTGTAAAGGGATTATAAAGAAACTCTTTATGCAGAGTTGGCTAAGTGTATAAAGTAATGATCTCATTATAGGAAAATCTATATAGCTGGGCCAACTCCCTTTGGTTGCTAATTATAGGTACCTGAAGTCTCTGGCACAGGTTGTTTGCACAATATATACTTCAGCTGGTTGTTGTATATGTACATACACAGTGCTTTGCTGTTCCAAGTAGCTGAGAAAGTGGAAGAGGTGCTTTGCTGCTGTGCTTTTTCTGCCTTCCATCTGGCTAAGATTCTTAATGGCCATATACAGAGCTGATAATGTGTTTTCTGACCTAAGTTTCCAGTGATTGTCTTTAACTTAATATTTGCTGAGGCATCAGGAGGATTCAGAGGTTTCCTTCTCTAGTTCCTTTATTGGCTAGTGTCAGCATCATTTTAATTTTTGTCATTAATACTGAGTCAACAATATGCCAGGTAGCAATATGGGGACCTGGAGGAGGTAGTCAGTTCTTGGCTGGAGTCCTCAGGAGAGAGTTTTAGCAGGAGATTTGAGAAGCTGGATCACTCTCAACGACTATTGTTGTCCTAGGAAATGAGGTTATGATGTGCTACTTACTGTGTGGGGAGACTTTGAAACCAGATTTTTTAGCAGCAGGGAGTTGAGGGTTGATTCTGTGGCCAAGGGGAATCCAGGATGAACCAGCACAAGGAAAAAAACCTCCAGAGACATCGTGAGGCCAGCACGATGGAGAGAACATTTGGGGCTGACTTTTCCTCTCCCATTGTATTAGTCCATTTTCATGGTGCTAATAAAGATATACCTGAGACTGGGTAATTTATAAAGGAAAGAGGTTTAATGGACTCATAGTTCCACATGGCTAAGGAGACCTCACAATCATGGCAGAAAGCAAAGGAGAAGCAAAGTCACGTCTTACGTGGAGGCAGGCAAGAGAGATTGTGCAGAGGAACTCCCATTTATAAAACCATCAGATCTCATGAGACTTATTCACTACCATGAGAACCATATGGGGGAAACTGCACCCATGATTAGGTTATCTCCACCTGGCCCCACCCTTGATACATGGGGATTATTACAATTCAAGTTGAGATTTGGGTGGGGACACAACCAAACCGTATCACCCATAAAGAACACTGCGTTGCATATTAGAGAGTGGATGCTTTGCTTTGTTTTTACAGGTGGCTTTACTCTGTGCAACAGCTCAGTGAGTAAGTCCAGCCCTCTTAGTCCTACTTCTTTGAATTGCAGAAGAAATGATAAAAGAACAAAGATTCTGGAGGCCATTGGCTTCCCTCAATTTGCAATAATTCCTTCTCTTTGAGACCACCCCCCTTATCTCCTTATAGATCCAGATGCCATTTGAGAAGGTCAAATTAGAAATAAAGAAAAAAAAGGCAGGTGCCAGTTAAGAAGTCCCTTTCTTAAAAGAAAACTCATCTATGCAGACTTCCCAGTGTGGGTGGGTAATGATTAAGTCTCCCCTCTTCTTTCTTCTTAATCAAAGATTTTTTTCTTTCTTTTTAGTCCTTCACCTGGCAGTGAGGAGAGTTCATTAACTTGGTGAACAAAGGGAACACATTTGAGCAATGTGCTTTAGAAGGGAGGGAGTAATGTTCATTTGCTGTAATTCTACATTTTGTGAAAACAGTTGTACAGATAGCTGTATTTTGGCTTCTGAAATGGTGAATGATAGCATTTGAGTGCACAATCGTTCAGTATAATTTTGGGGCATTGTGCCTGCATCAGTGAATGGTCTTAAACTGCTCTGAGCCTGTGCAGAAGTGAGACTGGGGCCACCATAATCTCCAAAAGAGAGTTTCCTCCTCCATTTGCAGCAAAATTATATTTGACATGTACACCAGATGTCACAGTCATTTGTCCGTTCTGAACATGCCCAGGAAATAATGCCAGAGACTGAAAATAGCAGAGTGTGTGCAGTTTTTTGAGCAAAGGGTGGATTAATGATTTTAATTAAGTTGGGTTTGCATGATTTTTTTCTGTGAAAATGATTTTGTAAAATTTTATTTTATATATATATATATATATATATATATTTTTTTTTTTTTTGCGACAGTGTGAGACGGAGTCTCACTCTGTCGCCCAGGCTGGAGTGCAGTGGCGCGATCTCGTCTCACTGCAAGCTCCGCCTCCCGGGTTCACGCCATTCTCCTGCCTCAGCCTCCCGAGTAGCTGGGACTACAGGCGCCCGCCACTACACCCGGCTAATTTTTTGTAATTTTAGTAGAGACGGGGTTTCACCGTGTTAGCCAAGATGGTCTCGATCTCTTGACCTTGTGATCCACCCACCTCAGCCTCCCAAAGTGCTGGGATTACAGGCGTGAGCCACCGCGCCCGGCCTATATTTTTAATTGACAAGAAATAATGGTATATATCATGGCTACAATGTGATGTTTTGGTATATGTTTACATTGTGGAATGATTAAATCAAGCTAATTAACATATCTATCACCTCACATATATGTCAATTGAAAATGATTTGCAGGGTCTCTCTATTAAACCTTAATGTAGGAATGTGTAAAGTTTGTCTATAAGATACATGAGGTTTTAATTTTAATGTAAAACTCTGAAGATGGGAAAGATTATGTAGATTTATGGGAAAAGTAGATATTTTGGAATCAGATGGATCGTCCTTTAAATTCTGACTCTGCTTCTTCTTCTTAGCTGTTGATACCTATGCAAGTTGTTTTTATTTTTTTGTTTTATTTTTTTATTTTTATTTTTATTTGTTTTAAATTTTTTCTGCATTTATTCAACAACATTCATAATCTGTTCTCCATTCTTTTTTTTATTATACTTTAGGTTTTAGGGTGCATGTGCACAATGTGCAGGTTTGTCACATATGTATCCATGTGCCATGTTGTTTTGCTGCACCCGTTAACTCGTCATTTACATTAGGTATATCTCATAATGCTGTCCCTCCCCTGTCCCCTCACCCCACAACAGTCCCCGGAGTGTGATGTTCCCCTTCCTGTGTCCATGAGTTCTCATTGTTCAATTCCCACCTATGAGTGAGAACATGCAGTGTTTGGTTTTTTGTCCTTGCGATACTTTACTGAGAATGATGTTTTCCAGTTTCATTCATGTCCCTACAAAGGACATGAACTCATCATTTTTTATGGCTGCATAGTATTCCATGGTGTATATGTGCCACATTTTCTTAATCCAGTCTATCGTTGTTGGACATTTGGGTTGGTTCCAACTCTTTGCTATTGTGTATAGTGCTGCAGTAAACATACGTGTGCATGTGTCTTTATAGCAGCATGATTTATAGTCCTTTGGGTATATACCCAGTAATGGGATGGCTGGGTCAAATGGTATTTCTAGTTCTAGATCCCTGAGGAATCGCCACACTGACTTCCACAATGGTTGAACTAGTTTACAGTCCCACCAACAGTGTAAAAGTGTTCCTATTTCTCTACATCCTCTCCAGCACCTGTTGTTTTCTGACTTTTTAATGATGGCCATTCTAACTGGTGTGAGATGGTATCTCACTGTGGTTTTGATTTGCATTTCTCTGATGGCCAGTGATGATGATCATTTTTTCATGTGTTTTTTGGCTGCATAAATGTCTTCTCTTGAGAAGTGTCTGTTCATGTCCTTTGCCCACTTTTTGATGGGGTTGTTTGTTTTTTTCTTGTAAATTTGTTTGAGTTCATTGTCGATTCTGGATATTAGCCCTTTGTCAGATGAGTTGGTTGCAGAAATTTTCTCCCATTGTACCACAACAGAGACATAGATCAACGGAACAGAGCAGAGCCCTCAGAAATGATGCCACATATCTACAACTATCTGATCTTTGACAAAACTGACAAAAACAAGAATTGGGGAAAGGATTCCCTATTTAATAAATGGTGCTGGGAAAACTGGCTAGCCATATGTAGAAAGCTGAAACTGGTTCCCTTCCTTACACCTTATACAAAAATTAATTCAAGATGGATTAAAGACTTACATGTTAGACCTAAAACCATAAAAACCCTAGAAGAAAGCCTAGGCAATACCATTCAGGACATAGGCGTGGGCAAGGACTTCATGTCTAAAACACCAAAAGCAATGGCAACAAAAGCCAAAATTGACAAATGGTATCTAATTAAACTAAAGAGCTTCTGCACAGCAAAAGAAACTACCATCAGAGTGAGCAAGTTGTTTTTAAAAACTTCAGCTTTAGTTTCTTCATCCACAAAAAGAGAATAGTAACACCTACTTAATTCAGCATTAGAGAATTCAGTAAAATGACAGATGTAAGCCTCCTGGCATATGGAATGCACTCAATTGACTTCAGTCTCCTTCCACCCACCCTCTGTCCACTCTAAAGTGTATCCGATGAAACACACAGCCAAGGTTTATGCAGGAGGCCCTGTTTGATGAACCCAAGAGCTGTTGCTGTCTGTACCTCCAGAAACCCCTTCTCACAAGGGCCAGACAAACCGATATTCATGGGAGCCTTTTGTAGACTCCACGGGAGGTCTTGGGCAGCTGCACATTGCATGCCAGCTTTATTTTTTATTTTTATTTTTTGAGACAGAGTCTTGCTCTGTCACTTGGGCTGGAGTGCAGTGGTGCAATCTCAGCTCACTGCAATCTCCACCTCCTGGGCTCAAGCGATTCTCCTGTCTCAGCCTCCTGAGTAGTTGGGATTACAGGCACCCACCATCATGCCCAGCTAATTTTTGTATTTTTAGTAGAGATGGGATTTCACCACGTTGGCCAGGCTGGTCTCGAATTCCTGACCTCAGGTGATCTGCCTGCTTTGGCCTCCCAAAGTGCTGGGATTACACGCATGAGCCACCATGCCTGGCCACCAGCTTCATTTTGAATTCCGGTCCTTTCATGCTTTGTTCCTCTTCAGAGATGTGGTGTGACTCCAGGGAAGTCAGCCTGGCCTGAGAGTGCATTTTTGCATTTTCTGCCTGGGCAGGGGATGTGTGCCTCCTTCTGTGTTTTCAACTAGAGGAAGGTGCAGGAGCCTTCACTACATTCTCGGAACTGCAGAACTACTGCAGAAAGCTCTGCTCTCACAGTGATGGTGAAAAGGAACTGTAGACTTTGTAGACCATTGAAATGTGTGCAATTAGCATCCTAGCTTTCCTTCCAGGGCCGGTATACTGAGCAGTTATGCCCTCCCTGCTTTGGAAGGACAAGTGCTCGTTATCTCTTGCAAATAAGGGGAAAACCTTCCACTTCCACTTTCTCCTGCTTCCTTCTCCATCCTTTCAGATTCTCCCAGGGATTTTCCTCTTGAACCCAAGGTTTTGTTTTTATTTTTTAATACAAGTGGGAAAAATCACTTCCCTCAAGTGAATAGCCTCCACAATCCTTAGAAATACTGATAAATGCGCTGCATTGTTTTAAAACAACTCTGGACACTGCTTCTGTAGAAGGCTTCTTGGTTTCAGGAAGGTGGGACGGGTGTGCTGGAGGTGGTTTGGGAGTGAGGAGAAGAGTGGGAGAGTCAAGTGGGGAGTTGGAGGAGGACTCATGAAAAGTAGAGAGGTGGGGTCATTGCATGAGGTGTGGGATTTGCAGGAGGGAGCGGAGTAAAGAGAATGGTTAGGGAGCCCTGCTTACTCTTAATTGTAGAATGCAATCTCTTCACCTCCTTATGGCATATTTGGACAAGACATTTGTTCCAAAGCTTTCTGTGGGAGAAACTGTTTCTTTTGAATACAGCCATGCACTGAGACATACCTTAAATAAAATAGCCCAGCTAAATTCAGGTGCTGGGAGTAGTCATTATTCATTTAATACACTGGACACTGGTGGAACACTTCACTTTCATTTGCTCACTTAAACTTTGCAACAGTCTTACATTTCTCTCCATTTCAGAGAGGAAGAAAGCAAAGCTTAGCGGGGCCTTGGTAATGTGTAGAATCCCTGGCTGTGCAGTGGCAAAGCTGGTGTTTGGTAAAAGCCCGGGTCTGTCTGGCTCCAGAGTCCAGGCTGTTGCTCATCTTCCCGAAACCCTCTTCCTCCTTTGTTATGGAGCGTGCTGTGTCTTTGGACAGCAGCTGTCCTCACTGCTATGCCACCAACTCTGTGCTCTGGCTTTGGGAGTCTCCCTAGCATCTCCCAAGCACCGAGCTTTCACATAGTGGGTGCTTGGTAATGTTTGTAGAGCAAGTGAGTTCCCTGAGTAGCACACACCACATTAAGCCACACAATGCACCTGTGCTAAGCACAGGCTTTTAAATTCAGGAGGCTACATAAGAGCATGCTCCTGGTTCACAGTTACTCTCTCAAGTGAACAATTCATGGATTAATTATTTCTCAGGAGACTTTCACTGCCTCAGAGAAGTGCCCATTCCCTGAAAACTTGGCAAGATGAGCATAAGCAAAGAAAATCAGCAAATCTGAGACATGGTCAAGTGCGGAAACAGATGCATAATTTTCATTCAGGGGCAGCAGTAAAAGGACATAGCGTTCTTAGATTTAATATCTACCCCGAGGTATGCTTCGGATATCTTTCTGATGGATTTACAAGAAGTCCACCTCACCCCATCAATAAAATCAGGACAAAGAGAACACAGAGTGGGAAGGCTGGGTGCGGTCCATCACGCCACAACTTCTCTCATGCTCCTGAAATCAGAGGGCAGAGTTGGGGAGAGATGAATAGTAGAAACTCAGCACTGGAAGGAGTTTTGAAAAGTCATCTAATCTGTCCCCTCAAATCTTCTGAGGCAGGTTCATTTTTATTTTGGAAGGTCCCCAGGGAAAGACACTCGGCAACCTCTTTTATGGTAGAGCCATTGCAGGGTTAACACCTCTCACACGTCAGAAGGTGAATCCCCCTAATTCATCACCTGCCACAGCAAACACAAGCTGATGGAGTCTATCTATTTACTGAGGATTTAGGTCTTCCATCCACTTTAAAGTGTATCCAATGAGGATACACTACCTGCTTCCAAAATGGCTGTGAGGCAATCTGCTGTTGGCGTGGGCTCAGAGTTTAGAGAAAAGAGAATGCAAAAAAAAAAAAAAAAAATTAACAAAAACAAAAAACTGAGTGGTGTGAAATATGCTGCCCTAAAGAAAGATAAAGGATGGCCTCAGGTTGTGAAACTCTAGGCTGCACTGGGTATAATTGGAATGAGGTAAGTAGCAGAGAGCAGAGAGACTGAGAGGTTGTGGCTGGCGCAGAATAAATGAACCACTGTGAGGTTGCTTTGCAATGGTCTAGACACAGAGAAAAAAACTGGTGATAGGTGAATTCTGACACAATAGAACATTTGAAGAAGGACGGGTAGTGCCTTATTTTGTAATCTGTGCCCAGAGAGTCATTAAGGAATATGTGAATCTATGTGGGGAAGCTCTCGTGAAATCTACATCATTACCAAGCTTGATGAATAAATGATATAGATACGGCAGATGGTAGCAAGAGAAGGGACCTACCCAGGAAAGGAGAACTGATGGTTCTAGTGGTGGCAGAGGTTAGAGAGGAAGTCAGCCATGAGCAAGGATGCTAGGTGAGCCAGGGTGGGGCGTGTGCTGCAAGAAAAGAAGGGCTCACTCTGAAGGATAGCACAACAGATTTGTCTTTTGAGAAAATAGTCTCATCAGTCTTTGTGACGGTACTACACTGACCTTTAAGGCATCACTACAGAAGAGTTTTTCATGCTGACAGGCTGAAAGAAAATGCAAATGTTGAAAGAAACTGAGTTAACTGGGGGAAAGTCGTCTTAAATGGGTTAGAGGCAATCTAGACTGCGGAAACACAGTGTGGGTAATTTGGAAGGCTAGACATATTCCTTCTCTTCATTAAAAGGGAGATTGTTTCAATCATAGTGTTACTATTATTGCTATTATTACGACTACTAACTCAACATAATTAAACTGGGATGTGAGGTGCTTTACCAAGACCAAATACCAGAATGCATATTCTTATATATACATGAAACACATCCTGCACAATTTCTTCAGAGCCGGAAAACAAAAACCAGTAGAGAAGGGAAAGGAAAAGGAAATGTAGAAGGAAAGAAGACTGAGGGTTCGTCCTTGTGCATTCTTGTGTGTCCTGCACCTTAGTGGGAAGTCTGGGACATGGATGGATGGATGGATGGATGGATAGATAGATGGATGGGTAGATGGATGGATGGATGGATGGATGGATGGATGGATAGATAGATGGATGGATGGATGGATGGATGGATGGATGGATGGATGGGTAGATGGATGGATGGATGGATGGATGGATGAATGGATAGATGGATGGGTAGATGGATAGATGGGTGGATGGATAGATGGATGGATGGGTGGATAGGTGGGTGAGTAGATAGGTGGATGTTTATAGTAAAATGTCTACCTGGAATAGTTATAAAACATGAAGGAGTTGGAAGGAAAATAGAAACAGTGCCATCATTAGCTATGTCTAATTGACACCTTCTGGGACAGTGACCAATGCACACCTCTACATGCAGGCATTGGGTCAGTGTTGGTTTAAGCAGCTAAATCTCTCAGTGGCTTTGCCCAGCTGCCTACTCCGTCTCTGTCCTTGCTATGAGACAGCCTGCTTGCCCATTTTCCTTATTCCTCTCCAGCTAGTTTCTCTCAGAGTTCATGGTTGATTTTCCTCTACCTCAGCAATCAGTGTGGGAGTCTCCAGCTCAATCCTAGTCTCTGTTCCCATTTCACTCTACACTTCTCCCATGATTTTAAAGAAACTCTATCTTGATGGCCCTCCACTTTATCATTCTCAGCCAGACCGTGCTAGATTCTTTTTTTTTTTTTTTTTTTTTTTGAGACAGAGTCTGTCTATATCATTCAGGCTGGAGTGCAGTGACACAATCTCGGCTCACTATAACCTCCACCTCCCAGGTTCAAGCGATTCTCCTGCCTCAGCCTCCTGAGTAGCTGGGATTACAGGCACCTGCCACCACACTTGGCTAATTTTTGTTTTCTCAGTAGAGACGGGGTGTTGGCCAGGCTGGTCTCAAACTCCTGACTTCAGGTGATCCACCCACCCAAAGTGCTGGGATTACAGGCATGAGCCACGGCACCTGGCCCGGAGTGCTAGATTCTTATATACAATTACCTGGTCTTCTATACTACTTTGATGTCTCAGAGGCAGCTGAAGCCTGATGTGTCCTGCCCCATATGCATCCGCTCCAGGGTTTCCCATCTCATGCTGGCTCCTGCATCCACCCAGTTGCTCAGGGCTGAAATCTGGGGAACTGTGAACCTCAGATGACCATGGGTTGGCCACTGCCATGATCTGCAGCCCTGGACTAAGAAGCCAGCACAGTTTCTCCCCTGTACTCCTGAAGTGGGCTCAGAACTGGTCTCCCTGCCTCCATGGTTGTTTCCCAGTTATATTGGTTCACACTGTAGACAGAATGATCCTTTAAAACAAACAAAATAATGCACCTGCTTAAAATCCTTTCATGGCTTCCCATGGCACTTTCAACAAAATCCCAAACCCTTTCAACAAAATCCCAAACCCTTAACCTGGCCTACAAGACCCAACATCCCTGGCCCTGGAGAACCTCTCCAGCTCATCCCAGTTCACCTTCTGCTCCATTTACCACACTCTGGCCACACGGGCATGTAATGTTATTAAGTAAGCTCAGCTCTTCCCCACCCCGGGGCTTTGGTCCTGTGGTTCTCTGGCCTAGAATGTTATTTTCCTTCTCCTCGAATGGCTAATTACTATTTTTTTTTTTTACTTTTGGCTTAAATGTCACTCCCTGAGGACTGCAATTCCTGGCACCCCCAATCTACATAATCACACCCCCCACATCTGCCATCACACCATCATTCTGTGGTTCTGTCCTGTAGCCATCTGTACTTTTGCATACTACCTCCTCTTACATTATGCTTTATCTATGTATGTGCCTATTTCTGGTGGTGTGTTTTTCTCTCTACTAAATTATTCCATGAAGACAGAAGGTGTGTTGTTTTTCTTTTACACTGTTGGTGGGACTGTAAACTAGTTCAACCATTGTGGAAGTCAGTGTGGCAATTCTTCAGGGATCTAGAACTAGAAATACTGTTTGACCCAGCCATCCCATTACTGGGTATATACCCAAAGGATTATAAATCATGCTGCTATAAAGACACATGCACGTGTATGTTTATTGCGGCACTATTCGCAATAGCAAAGACTTGGAACCAACCCAAATGTCCAACAATGATAGACTGGATTAAGAAAATGTGGCATGTATACACCATGGAATACCATGCAGCCATAAAAAATGATGAGTTCATGTCCTTTGTAGGGACATGGATGAAGCTGGAAACCATCATTCTCAGCAAACTATTGCAAGGACAAAAAACCAAACACGGCATGTTCTCACTCATAGGTGGGAATTGAACAATGAGAACACATGGACACAGGAAGGGGAACATCACACTCCAGGGACTGTTGTGGGGTGGGGGAAGGGGGGAGGGACAGCATTAGGAGATATATCTAATGCTAAATGACGAGTTAATGGGTGCAGCACACCAACATGGCACATGTATACATATGTAACAAACCTGCATGTTGTGCACATGTACCCTAGAACTTAAAGTATAATAATAAAAAAAGAATTCACACCCCCCCACCCCCAAAAAAGAAGATGTGTTGTTTTTGTTTATAAGCTTCTGTCTTCTAGGAATCTGGGATTGAGAATCAGAATGAATCAGCCTCAGCTGATCACAGCGCCATTGAAGACAAGTCTACGTGGAGCTGTGGGAATGAGTTTCCTGCGTGACAGGAAGATGTGGAGAAAGCAAGCTGAGAAAGCCACACGGAGAGAGACACTGATTCAGAGATGGAGAGACAGAGCGAGAGGCACACATCTAGATGGAGACTCAGAGAGAGGCAGACATTATCCTGCCTGCTCTGGGATTCTTCCTTATGAGGTCTCAGGATGCTCACACAAATCCCATTTTAGCTCGGGCTAGGCTGAGGGCATTTCCATTACCTGAAATGGAAATCTGTCATTGGCCTGGTTGGAGATGGAGACAGACAATGGGAAGAAAGGTGCTCTAGCAATTAAGCAAAGAATATACACCTTGAATCAATGCTTGCAACTGACCCAGTGGCAAATTTCAGGAGCTGGGCCATGAAACTTCCCCATGACTTCATTTGCCTGTTACCTGTATTTGGCTTTGGAAAGCAATTCCCTGGTCTAAGGTCTCTTGAACCATCTTCATGTTGGATTGTGGCTGCGGGTCAGAGCAAGGCCAAGGCTCTGACTGGCTCAGACATTTGTCATTTAACAGCAGAGTTAAATATGAGCCCTGGAACATGCTTTCTGTCTTTGCAGCTGCAGCACATGCAGAAACTGTCCAGGGCAATGATGAATTTCAAGTTTCTCCTTTGAAGGACAGGGCCTGGCTAATGTGATACATCCTTCCTGAAAATGATGCGTTTCTAGGTTTCTGGCTTAAGGGTATGTGATTTCTGAAGGGTAAACATGGCCTTAAAGGGGGAAAATCTGTTCTGCTTAACTATGCAGAGAATTCCCAGTAGTTTCTTTAATTTGGTTTTCTGAATAGGGTACATTTGCATTTACTGACTTGTGGCTTTTTAGACTAGCAAATGCATCTCTGTCTTCTCTGTGTTTTATTAAATGATTAGGCGGTCTCCAAGCTCCACTAACATTAGCCAGTACCCTTGAGATTTGGAGGCAAGTCCATCTAGCCAGTTTGTTTCTTTTTCTTTATATTTTCCCTCCCACATCTTTTTTCATTTTAAATCCTTTCTGTCAAGTAAGGACTGGGGCTCACAAATGTGTGTGTGCACATGTGTGTGCATACAACATGCAATGCAACAGGGTGGGAATAGGAGAGGAGAAAGGGAAAAGTATATTAAATCTTGCTTAGGATAAAAAGATTGCCTTGGTCTCCAGCTGAAATTAGGAAAAGGGGAGGAGGTGAATGTTTTTGTTATTTTACAACTTAATTTTTTATTCTCAGCACATCACATAATATCTGGTGTTAGTGACACGTGACCAAATGGCTGCTCCCCCATCAATGAGGAGAGGCAGTTCTGAGCAGGGAGTCTGTCACTGCCATGGTCATGTGGCCCATAGACCCCGCCCCTGGATGAGTGAGGCTGAGACAGGTGCTGCTGGGGAATTCCCATTCAGACTGCTCAACCAGTGAACACAGGACAGGGAAATTCTCCATATTCCACCAGCAAGCCGGGATATTTAGGTTCACCTAAAACACCCTCTGCGGTTGGACACTTTGTTTGTTTCAATAATTTCCAACTATAAATACAGCAGGCCAGGAATCGTTGGTTGGGAATGAATTATAAGTAAAGGGTTGAAGCTGGCTACAAAGAACTCTGAAATTTGACAGAATTTCCTAAAAATGCAATAAAGGTTACAAAATAACGCCACAATGGGCTAAAATTACTAATGGGCAAGACAATAATTTTCAATCAAATGATGTTTCCATCCACATTGTCCTTTTGATCCATTTAGGTCAGTTTCTTAGAGGCAGAAATCCTGGCTTTGAGACAATTTTCCAACCCAGCTTGGGCAAGTTGCAATATTTCTAAGCCTCCCTTTTCTGAAATATCTACTTCACCTGGTTGGCAGAAGCATTTGATGATACAGTACACATGAAAGTGTTTCACAAACTGTGAACTATGAAGATATTATTATTTCTCCTTTAAGCTACTAGCAACTGTTTTCAGCAATGGCTGATGAAAACAGTGAACAATTAGCTAGGTGCGGTGGCTCACGCCTGTAATCCCAACACTTTAGGAGGCTGAGGTGGGCGGATCACCTGAGGTCAGGAGTTTGAGACCAGCCTGGCCAACATGGTGAAACCCCATCTCTACTAAAAAAATACAAAATTAGCCAGGCTAATTTTCTAGTGGTGGCAGAGTTTAGAAGGAAGTCAGCCATGAGCAAGGATGCTGGGTGAGCCAGGGTGGGGTGTGTGCTGCAAGAAAAAAAAGGCTCACCCAGAAGGACAGCACAACAGAGTGGTGGCACATGCCTGTAGTCCCAGCTACTCGGGAGGCTGAGGCAGGAGAATTGCTTGAACCCGGGAGGTGGAGGTTGCAATGAGCTGAGATCGTGACACTGCACTCCAACCTGGATGACAAAGTGAGACTCCGCCTCAAAAAACAAAAACAAAACCAAAAAACAATGAACAATAGAAAATGGTCTAAATACCAACAATAAGGTTTGCTAAGCAAATTATGCTACATCCATAGGGTAGAATGATCTGCAGGCATTAAAAAAGACAGCAACGTTTATCTATTGACATGGACAGTTCATCTAAGTACATTAAAAAGTAAAAAAGTAAATTGTAAATATATAATATATACTATATAAGTATAATACATTAAGTTAAAAAGTTGATCTAAATACATCATTAAGTAAAAAGTATATTTTTATAAAATAAAACAATATTAACATTGTATTAAAAGATGTCTGAAACAATTCATATAAAAATGTGCTCTTTTCTAGAATAATATGTATCACTAATGAAATACATATTATATATATTTTACATAACATATGATATGTATGTGTATATATACATACACATATATATTATATACACTATATATATACATATATATATGTATATATAAATGGGGAGAGTCTGGTTTGGAATTTAGATGCACCCATTGTTTAAAAAAGAATGTAATTTTCTCTGCCCTAGAAAACTTGGTGGTCACAGAAGAATAGGAGGATACTGGCAGCTTGGAAGGCTGAAGGAAGAGGCTTCATGGGAGAACGAGACCTAAGGAATCTCTAGTCTCTAGGTACCTGGAAATCCATACACATCCCCCTGACCAGCCGAAGTCCCAGTTGGGAAAACATGTGGACCCTAAACCCCTGCCCCCAGCCCCTTCTCCCTCTGCCAGGACCACAGACTGTTCCAGTTGTCCCAGAGCCACTTGGGACCATGTGAACTCAATGAACAAGTGAGCAGGTTCTTCTCGTGGGTTTCAAATGAATGTATGGCAGGACCATCTTCAGACCTGTCGAAATATCTCAACATCCTGCTAAGTTATGCTGCCAGGAAGGAGACTGGCCCAACTGGATGATTGTGGCCCCTTCGGTAGAACTTTCTGTCACTTGTTCCAGGCTTGGCATGAAGCACAGCTGCAATGTTTTGCCACTTTTCCTTGAACTTTGTTACATTTTCGTTTAATGATTGCCAATCTCATGGGCACTTCGCTGTGCGTGGAGTCGGGTATGGAGGAGTGAGGTGGGTGCAAACATAAGTCAAAATATCTCTATCCTCAAGGACTTTATGGTCTAGCAGAGGAGACGAATATATAAGCAACAAATTACGAGTCAAGACAAGATGAAAAAAATGCTAAATGGGCTCTGAATCTGAAATGACACAGAGCAGGATCTTTGATCTCAATCTCCTGACTAAATCCAGAAATACATCGGTCCCTCCATAATGATTCAATACTTATGTCAGTAGTTTGAGAAAGAAGTTTAAAATATCAACTGATGAAGAGACTCTTAATGTTTAACTCCCTGCAAATATTTTTCTGAACAGATATTATGACTCTTTTCTAGTAGATGTAATCAATACTCTTTTCAAATAGCTTTTGTGAAATTTGCTACAACGATTCACCTAGAATGTTCCTAGCCCCTTCCTATCAGAGCTCGGGGAGCTCCTCTCCCTGCCCCACAGGATAGCCCTGGAGGGGATCTTAGGTTGAGCTTCTTGAAAACCGGTCATTTTTATGTAAAGAATTGGTGTGAACGGAGGCTGAGGCAGGAGAATCGCTTGAACCTGGGAGGCAGAGGTTGCAGTGAGCCGAGATCACGCCACTGCACTCCAGCCTGGGCCACAGCGTGGGACTCCATCTCAAAAAAAAAAAAAAAGAATTAGTGTGAATGGTCCCTTTCCTCTGATAGTAAGCCCCCTACTTTCCTATCTGCAATGCCGTTTCTTCTAAATGAAATAGTGTGATGATTTTAAAAATTCAAGCCTAGGAGGCCAAGGTGGGTAGATCACTTAAGCCAGGGAGTTTGAGACCAGCCTGGGCAACATGGTGAAACCCTGCCTCAAAAAAAAAAAAAAAAAAAGAAAAGAAAAGAAAAGAAAAGAAAATTAACCGGGCCTGATGGCACACACCTGTAGCCTCATCTACTTGGGAGTCCGAGGCATGAGAATCACTTGAGCCCAGGAGGCAGAGGTTGCAGTGAGCAGAGATAGTGCCATTGCACCCAGCCTGGGTGACTGCAGTGAAACCCTGTCTCAATAAATAAATAAATAATAAAAAAAAATTTTAGGTCTGTGTCTTTTTTTTTTTGTTTTTTCACATCAGGGTCCAACCACAGAAAGTTGAGGACGGTGCCAAAATGGTACTATCCAAATGGGCTTCCGTGTGCGACTCAAGTCTGCATTCTCTTTACCTCTCAGCAGTGAAAACCTCATGCCCCCTAAAATGCAGTCAAGGGGAGGTGCTGGTGGCAGGGAGTGCAACTGCCCAGGCTGGCTTCTCTGGAAGCAGAGGCTAAGAGTCTGGGGTTCAAATGTGTATTAGGGATCAACCTCTGTAAAAAGAAGGAGGGGGACTAGGCAGAGGAAGGAGCCGAACCTGGATGATGCTGGTCTCAGAAAACCCAGGCCACTCGGGAGATCCATGGAGCTAGGGCTGCACCATGCTAGCTGGCTTTGTATCCCGGCCTCGCTCAGCCACCAGGCACAGCTGCCCTGGGAAGTTGTGACCTCCAGCGAGGGAGCAGCTCTCTACAGCTGAGGCTGACCTTGAAGTTGCGGATAGCTAGAGGCTGTCTGCTGACCACACTTCCCAGGGCTGGGCTATAAGTCCTTCCTTGACCTTGTGGCACATCTTTGTATAGATCACAGGAATGAACATGGGGGGCCTCAGAGGTCTCTGCTCCCTGAGCTGCTGCCTCTTGCAGCGTACAGATAGATGATATTCAAGATTTATGTGCTCGATGCTATAGCTGCTCTGTGTTTCCTCTGGATGCACCCTGAAGCTACTTGTTCCAGGGTGTGCTAGGACCAGAACCTTCCAGGGCTGCACAGCCCCACATACATGGGAATACTTTTTTGGAATTGCCATGTTAAATTCAAATGATTTCCTTTCTTTCATCAATATGAATCTCTGCTGATCACCTTCAAACTCCCTCCCGCATGCTTAAATGGAGGCTGTTAATTCAAGGACAATATATCAGTAAGATTTTGTTTATATCCAAACTCTAACATCACAAAAAACATTCTCAGGGTGCCCACCCCATGGGGGGATTGTATAATCAACTCACATTCATTAATGTAGTACGTGCTGACTTAAAACCCAACAGCAATTTAATGTAACTTGTATTATGCACCTGTTGTGTATTGGGTAAGGTACAGTGTTCGGTTCCCTGGAATGTAGAATGAATGTAATTACCCTCTTCCAAGTTAAAAAACAACCCCAGGTAAAGGTAAATACTCAACAGAGTGAACCAAGGATTATGCATTAAGATGATTTTAGTGTTTTGCTGATCATATGCCCAGTGGGGTTTGGAAGGTTGCACAATGGCATATTGCTAAACATTCCAATGCCACATCACCACGAAAACACAAAAGCGTCACAAGGTCCAGAAAGACTCCTCGTGTGGACATTGCTTCTTTATTTGCCAGGAAGCAGTTTGGCCCGAGCAGTTCTTTTTTGACTGTAGGAAGTTGAGGGCAAAGTTAATCTGGCAGACAATGAGCCCTGGGCCCAGCTGCACTCTTAGGATAAGACAGGCTGTGAAGAGGGCCCTGTGGCCAACTTCCCGATGAAGCTGTTGGCACAGAAGAGAAGGGGAGCAGGGATCCTGGCTGGCAGCTTTTGTGGGGGTGACTGAGCAGCTATCTTTGTTTATTTATTTATTTTTTTGATGGAGTCTTGCTCTGTCCCCCAGGCTGGAGTGCAGTGGCATGATCTCACCTCACTGCAACCTCCACCTCCCAGGTTCAAGCGATTCTCCTGCCTCAGCCTCCTGGGTAGCTGGTATTACAGGTGTGCACCACCATGCTGTGCTAATTTTTGTATTTTTTAAAGAGATGGGGTTTCGCCATGTTGGTCAGACTGGTCTCGAGCTCCTGGCCTCAAGTGATCCGCCTGCCTCAGTCTCCCAAATTGCTGGGATTACAGGTGTGAGCCACCACACCCAGCGCTGAGCAGCTAGCTATCTTGATAACATCTGCCACCTAAGAGGACATTCATTTTGCCAATTTTATTGTCACCAACAACATAATATTTACTCTTGGAAGTGATAATACTAGGTGGATCTACTCTCTTCCTACATTAAACGGGAAGTTGATATAATCAGTGAAGCTGCTATAAGCTTCTTTGAATAGCAGAGTGTAGACCTGGTGAGACAGACCAAGGCCTTCAGATCTGAGCTTAACAGAGCCTGCCTGTGATGTCTAGTGACAGGTGCTTGCACACCATTTTCCACGGGCCCATTTGGACTGTGCACACTCAATGGATGCCAATTACATAATGATCATACACAGCTGGGAACAGACCCACTTGTACAAAATGGATCCAGTGGTGATGGTGTCTCCCCATTCTCACCTCCATAGCGATGCTTTCAGAAATTCATTAAAGTTTGTTGAGTTTTGATAGTTGAAACTTAAAAAACAACAATGCATACAACACTTCATTTGCAGTTTCAAGGTTTCCCAGAGTTCAAAAGAGTTCTGAATAACTTTAATTGCCAAAGTGTTACAACTCAAAAATAGACCTAGCAAGTTTTCTTGGCAGTAAGAATGCTGCTAATTTGACATATGCCCATACATTTTTGAGAGACAAATGTATTTTTAATCCATTTAGGTGCCAGGGGTACTCCAAGCCTGCACATGTTTGAAGTAAGGACAATCCCTATAGGTCAGTGTCCTCATTCATCAGAGGACGGTGGTCCCACCCCAGCTGATTTGACATTTTTTTTTTCCCCGACGGAGTTGCGCTCTTGTTGCCCAGGCTGGAGGGCAATGGCACAACCTTGGCTCACTGCAACCTCCGCCTCCCAGGTTCAAGCGATTCTCCTACCTCCCAGCTGGTTTGACTCTTCAGGCACACAGTTTGATGCTTAACCATAGCATCAAATACTTGTTTTCCAATGGTTATCAGGGTGTGTAAACTGACTCAATAGCTCTCAGAAACTTAGCTGAGAGAAAGACTATACTTATGGAAGTTTGCCCCTAATGTATGCATCAGAGATAGCTCATTAAGTACTCTAAATTTACCCCTGGCTTGAGGCAGATCAAAACAGCCTCACATTTTGGCCCCATTATTTTGGACTATGCTTGGTGTTAGGATTTTTCTGAACTCTGAGACATTGTGGAGAACAGGAGCCCCAGGAGACTGTATTTTGCCATAGAGATGGGTACGGTGAAGAATTAACTTTATCCCAACATAGATCCAGACTTAGTCCCAGCTCCTGGAAGGGAGCCTCTAAACCTCTGGAATTCCCCGAGTGATCCGAGTGTCTTAGTTATTCATGGTAGACCCCCAGGACCACACCTGATTGTTTATGCTAACCATTTGACTCTGGGAGAGTTAGCCTTGCCAGAAAGACCAACCATATGATTAGCCAGGAACAAGACAGAGTCTTGATTGGAGGGCAAACTGTGTGGCACACTCAATTAAACGAAAAGGCGGCAGACTGTAAGGGGGCTCTTCAGGAAACTCCCCCAACAGCAAAGCTCAATGGGAACAAGGTGGGATTTTAAAGCCAGACCTGGGTTCGCAACCCTAGTTATGCTTCTTATGAGTGGTGTGATCTTGGGCGGGTCTCTGGAGCTTCCATCTTCTCATCTGTAAAATGGCGATGGTAATACTAGGGTCACTGTGAGATCAAATGAGATCAGGTGGGGATGGCTCCCAGTGCAGCCTGACACGGGGTGGGATGTTAGTTCTCTTGGAAACTAGAATAACATGCCACCACCACCTGGTGGCAAAATTTGGAATTGCAAACAAAAGTCTCCAGAAGAAAGCCGTTTTAAGATGGCTTGCCTTCTACATTCAACTTGATTAAATAGCAGCAAGTAGGCTGGGCGCGGTGGTTTATACCTGTAATCCCAGCACTTTGGGAGGCTGAGGAGGGCAGATCACCAGGTCAGAAGTTCAAGACCAGCCTGGCCAATATAGTGAAACCCCGTCTCTACTAAAAATACAAAAATTAGCCAGGCGTGGTGGCGGGTGCCTGTAGTCCCAGCTACTCTGGAGGCAGAGGCAGAAGAATCGCTTGAAACCAGGAGGCGGAGGTTGCAGTGAGCCTAGATCACACCACTGCACTCCAGCCTGGGCGACAGAGTAAGACGCCGTCTCAAAACAAAAAACAAAACAAAACAAAAAAAACAGCAAGTATAAAGATGGATATAAACTGGGGAAATTGGATAAAGAGGCAAGGATGGGGAGGGATTCTACTCAGGGAGAGTAGCATGATCAAAAACACAGAGATTGGAACCATTATGCTGAATCTCAGGTTGGGGGTGTACAGTAAGGAGACAAGAGGAGATTTGGTGTTTCTCACATTGTCATAAACTCTGCACAGGTAGACAATGTACAGGGACACTGCTTGACCCAAGGGTGTGGCCTTGCATGACATGACCCCTATATCTAGGCTTTAGAAATCCTTAGCTTTTCCAGTTACACAGAAAAGTGCTTTTTTTGTGGTTGCCCAAGGAGAATGCTATAGTCATTCTAGCAAGGGTGGTCAAGGCCTCCACTAAGGGGGTGTGTGCTGATGGTCTGTGGATTCTGCAGGAGCTGCACTGGGAATATAGGTATCTCCAGTCCTGATAACTGAGCAACAATATTTGTCTACTCTTGTCTTCACTGGTTGGTCAGGGACCAACCAGGTGGTTCCTGATTCCCCTCAGTGGAAACCCAAAGGGGTCATTGGGAAAATCTTGGGGTATACACATGGACATCCCATAACTTCAAACAGAATCATGAATTCATGACGCTTGAGGATTTGATTGATGGAAAGTGACTAATATCACCTACAGGGTAGTTCCGGGCTCTGCATCATTCTCTGAGTAAAAGACAGCATGCGCCGTACACCATGCACTAAAGGTCCTTGTGCATTGCTCACTGCTTTGCAAAGACTTCTGCTTCTCAGAGGCATTGGGCATGGCTAGGGTGGATGGTTTTCCTTTACTGACTCCCCTGTGCCAGCAGGCTAGCTGAGGCAACGTGACCTAAACAGTTATGTGTGATGCTTGCTGTTCATAACTAGAACTAACCCCAACCTTGGACTCATCACCCTGTGTTCTAAAGACATGAGATCACTCACTTAGAGGGAAATGTAAATAAATGCACTCATGCATGTGTGCACCCACCTGTACACATGCACACAAAGAGACCTTCGGAAGCCACAGATAAATGGACTAAGATAAGTAAAGTAGCTTTGTTTGAACTTGAGCAGAGCTGGCAGGTTCTAGGCACAGCGGATAAGCAGGGACAGCCAGAAGGACTTGGCAATCTTCTTATCCCTCCTCCAAGGTGCAGCCCCTTTCTCTTATCTTTTTTCCACAGAAAGCCAAGAGAGCTTCAGGGGAGCTCCCTCCTGCACAGGACATTTCAGACTTTTAACTGATGCCTTCTTGGTGAGCTGAAGAGGTGGCCACATGTGCTGCCAGCTGTCTCTGGTCCTAGTAAGTCCAGTCTGAGCCTGGGGTGATCAAGGCCATGTGCAGCAACTCCTGAGCTAATACGTCACGACCTGGCATAGTCCTGGCAAACAGACCTTTGGGCCTGTGTGGGTCACTGGCAGAGGGTCTTGGTGAGCTGGGGCCTCTGCTGACCTTGGCCGCTGTTTGGTCTAAGAGAGCTGAGAGCCCCAGGCTTGTAGGTTTTTTTTTATTGTGGTAAAACACATAGAACGAAAAATTCACCATTTTAGCCATTTTCAGCATACAATTTAGTAGCATTAGGTACATTCACAATGCTGTGCGGTTATCATCACTATCCATTTCCAGAGCTATTTTCAACTTCTCAACCTGAAACTCTGCTCCCGTTAAGCAGAAACTCCCCTCATTCCTCCTTCCCCACAGCCCCGGGAAACTGCATTCTACTTTCTGTCTCTAAGGGTTTGCCTATTCCGAGGATGCCATATGAATGGTATCATGCAATATTTGTCTGTTTGTGATTGGCTTATTTCATTTAGCATAACATCTTCAAGGTTCATCCATGTTGTAGCATGTGTCAGAATGTCATTACTTACTGAGGCTGAATCCTCTTCCATTGTTTGTATATATCACATTTTCTTTATCCATTCTTCTATTAATGGACATTTGGTTTTTTCCCACCTTTTAGCTAATGTGAATAACGCTGTACCTGTACAAGTTTGATCCACTGCTTTCAGCTCTTTGGGGGTACATACAGGACTGCTGGATCATATGGTAATTTTAGGTCTAACTTTTTTGAGAAACGGTTACAGTGTTTTCCATCTGCAGAGGCTGCACCATTTTACATTCTCACAAGCAATATATGAGGATTTCAATTTCTCCACATCCTTGCCAACATTTATTTTCTGTTGTGGTTTTTCTAATAACTGTCCTAAGTGTGTGAGGTTTGTGGGTTTTTATTCTTTCCCCCTTGTCTCTTTCTCAGTGTCTCAGATTTCAGGAGAACTGTGACCCATGCAGGGGGTTTGAGTCCCTGTGAAAGTGCAGACCCTGTCATCCTGAGAATCGTCCCTAGGGGGAAACCATCCTTTTCTAAGGCAGAATTTCTCAATGGTGGGACTACTGACATTTTGGACCAGGTACTTCTTTCTTGTCCTGTGCACTATAGCAGCGGTCCCCAACTTTTTTGGCACCAGGGATCAGTTTTGGGCAAGACAATTTTTCCGCAGACCAGCGGGGTGGGATGGTTTTGGGATGATTCAAGCGCACTACATTTATTGTACACTTTCTTTCCATTGTTATTACATTGTCATGTATAATGAAATAATTATACAACTCACCACAATGTAGAATCAGTGGGAGCCCTAAGCTTGTTTTCCTGCAACTAGACGGTCCCATCTTGGGGTGACTGGGAGACAGTGATAGGTCATCAGGCATTAGATTCTCATAAGGAGCATGCAGCCTAGATCCCTTGCATGCGCAGTTCATAATAGGGTTCATGCTTCTATGAGAATATGAGAATCTAATGCCATGGCTGATCTGATAGGAGATGGAGCTCAGGCAGTAATGCAAGTGATGGGGAGCGGCTGTAAATACAGATGAAGCTTCACAGTCTCGCCTGCTGCTCACCTCCTGCTATGTGGCCCAGTTCTGGTCCATGGCCTGTTAGGTACCATGGTACCTGAGGACCCCTGCACTGTAAGATGTTTAGCAGCATCACTGGCCTCTATACACCAGACGCACACCTGCCCAGTCATGATCATCAAAAGTGTCTCCAGACATTGCCAAATGCCATACCAGCTCCCAGCTGAGGACCACTGTTCTAAGTCCTGACTAGCTAGAGTCAGCTCAGCACATCAAGAGGTAGGGGCTGCCCCAGATCCCGGGAGCTAAGCTTTATTTGCTCCAGTTCCAATTTCCTCAGCATCTCAGTTTAGTTTAGTGTCTTCCCTCCATCATCTAAATTGAGTTCATATAGAGCTAATTTGTTGCCAGGGCACAGAAGACTGGAGTAAATGTGCAGTACCAGTAGGGGGCACTGTTGATCAAGAAAGGCTCAAGATGGAAGGGGTGTGTATGTGTACGTGTGTGTGTTTGCGGTCTTGAGAGAGGGAGCTTTAAATGAGCAGTTGGTGCTCAAAAAACTCAGGTTCTTATACTTAAAACTTCTGATAATCCCACACCAGCCTTACCCCATCCATGGTCCCCATGCTGGCATCAACCACACTCTTTTCATGGTACAGCTTGTCTTTCTGAGACATCTGCCTCCCTTCAAGGCTGATCTTGAAGCCCACAGTGAAATTTCACCAATGGAATAAAAATGCTCAATCTAAAATACCTCAGGAGCATTTTCCCTCAACCCTACCAAGTCTACAGACCTCCTAGATATCCAGCCCCGACCACATTGTCTGATTTCGAAGGATGGTAGCACCAGATGCTCCACATCTGCCTGCAGCCATGTGCTTTACCAACAATCAGGATCCATTTCCACCCCCTGCTGAGCTCCCCTCAACATTGCAAGAGAGGAGAGGCCCCAAACTGCCCTCCCATATTTCTTAGAGTTGGGATCCTGGTGCAGTTGAGATGGTGTCATTGAGCTGGATTTGCTGGAGCAATAGAGAAGCAGGCAGAGGCCATCTGCCTACACTGTGGCTGTTGGAAGCAAGGTCAGTCAGAGACGAATGTTTGTCGTGGCTCAACTCCATGTCTGGGTGTCTGGTCCTCACTTCAGAGGTGTGAGGCAATTGCGTGGTGCCTCACACGATTGTGTGATGTAATAACAGCTCCCTGAGTTATGGATCACAGCTAGGGTAATTTGATCTAGAAGCCAGTCATCCAAAGGTGACCCCTTTGCTTCTGCTCGCCCAGTGATTATAGGGGTGCCTGATTCCCTATTTTCAATCCCTTTCAGCTAGAGTCCTTCTATTTCCTGCATCAGCCCCTGGCTGACACAATGCTGTTCGCTCACACACACGTACACACATCCTAACATGGCCCAATCTCCCTTCTCATGCTGCTTATTCAAATTTGGGAATTAGTTATTGATCTGAGGGATAGAATAGGCTAAGTGTTGTCGAGAGTTGACATCCAAAAGGCTCTTCTATTGATCTTGTCTCAGGAAAATAGACTGACATTCAGGGACAGCACCCGCAGAACAATACAAAGTCAATAAGTGAATAAATAGTTGCTAAGTTGTGCAGTGTTGAATACCACCAATGGCTCTAGGCAGTCAAAAGGTATGGGATCGATGTAGTTACTTCATTCATACACGTTTGACCTAGTCTTGAAGGACAGGTCAACCCTGGGTAGGTGAGGAGAAAGGAAGCGGTAGGCAAGTATGAGAAGGGGCAGAGGCAGAGAGTGCTGTCTATAAGGGTCAAAATCCTGGATTGATGTCCTCACTCTGCCACCTCTTCTAGTGGGGTCAATGATTTGACCTCTGAGAACCCAATTTACTGCATTTAAAAAACATGAAAATCCTGAGGGGTCATTGTGAGGATCAAATGATATTTAAAAAAATCTATCTGAAAAAAAAAAAAATCTATCTGAACCTATACATCTGCATCTATCTCTGCCTATAGAGATAAATATCTGTTCTCTGTATATCATAATATGCTGCACAGATAGAGACTACATCTTCTCTGTTTGCCCCTGGAGACCCAGTGCCTCACTTCTGGGCCTTGCTCTGACCCTGGGAAGCTGGTGTGAGTGAACAGCCTCCAGGGGTTCTCTCACCCTCTCACTTCTGGGTGTGTTCAGCCAGTGGGAGGTTTCCACAGGAGAATGGAGGGTGAGAGGAAAGAGGTCAGGCTTATTTCCCTGGTTCATCCCTTCCGGCCATACCATGTTCCTCTACCCAAGATCACAGCTTCTGGCCAGAGCTGTCTGTCTCCTAGAGCTAGAGCTAGATCTCCATCTAGGTTTTGGGAACTGCTTCAAGTCTCAGGCAATAATGGCTCCCAACGTTGCTAGCTCTGAGGTCCCGCTCCATCCCTTGCTGGCTCCCTATACTCTGCCCACACCACTGTACATAGTCCCTGTAATGAATTTCCTTTGAACATCCCTTTGGAATGTGTCTGTTTCTTGCCATAATTCTGGTTGATAGAAAATACAAGCTGCTGTGTTCAAATTGTCTTCTCTCCTAGTAATTTGTAATGGTCTCTTGTTGTTTAATAAGGCCAAGTCTAAATTCATTTTAATAGCATAAAAATGCAATTAAGAAAGTAAATCCATATTATGTGATTTACGGATTATCCTATTACTGGTCCAGGCAGCCATGTGCATAATGGAGATGTTAAGCCTGAGATTGGGCATTGGGGTCAGTGGGCATGGCACACAGACATGCCTCCATTGGTTTCATTTCAGCTGTCTCCTTCTGAACCAAGTAAGCATTTCCAGAACACCTCTCCTTCCCTTTCCTTTCTTTTTCTTTCCTTCATTTCTGTGCTCCACTTTTTTTTCCCTTCTGAAATCCAAAGGTAAACACAAGAGGAGAAGGCATGATCTTATGTGAAAGGCAAACATGGTGAACCATTGGAAAATTTCTAGCCATTAAAGCCCAGTGGTTCATTGGGCAGCTAACCTTCCAGAGGATGGCAGCAGCAGGTGACTCATGTGGACAACAGGAAGCCAAGACAGGGAGAAGGGTGGGGGATGGACAAGTTCCAGGGAGACTGTAGGTCTAATTCTGACTCAGTGCCCAACTGGCTTGACTGCACTCTCTCTCTTACCCCCAAGGTGAAGGGTCAGAGATTAAGACTCTATTTTCATGAATTAATGGCAACACCTTTTGCAAATATAGGTGTGCCACACCTATGGTGACTTGAAGTGATTTTAATAAATATTATTCATAGTGACATAGCACAAAACTGCTAATAGACTTTGAATAGGGAATGACAGCCAAGTCTGGCAGTAAAAGGTAGATTGGACATCCAGTCCAATAAGATGGGTTAGCCCAATGAGATGGGATATCCAGTCCCATTTTAGTTCATGTCACAAGCTTGGCCAAGCCCTCACCCCTCTTAGGGAGCCTCTAGGACTCTGGTGGAGGTGTCAGCTTTACTATGCAAAGTCTGTACTTTGGCTATGGCTTGTTGCGGCACTATTTCTAGCCAGGGCTTTTGTTAGATCTTTTACTTCAAAGACCAGCTGAAGTCTCAACTCTCCTGTGAAGTTTTTCCCTTATCTCTGACTGGATGGGGTAGCAACATTTTACATAGCATTTAGACATAGGAAGAATGAGAGAGTCACTCCAGGTTGTCTTTTCTTCCCCACAAATTTGCCTTTGGACAGAAGTCATGTTTTATGTTTAAAGAATTCCCAATAATGCCAAGTGTAGGACGTTGTAATTCTACATACCCGCAGCACTAGAAAAATGTGAGAGTTGGAAGGAATTTCATCAGTGGCCTGGCCCCAAACACTTCAGTTTCCGGGTGAGAATGCTGATCCAGAAAGAAATAGACACAACCAAGTTAATTATAAAACTTGCACTAGAACCCAGGTCGTT
Organism: Hylobates moloch; assembly: GCF_009828535.3. Lineage (NCBI taxonomy): Eukaryota > Metazoa > Chordata > Mammalia > Primates > Hylobatidae > Hylobates > Hylobates moloch. The sequence continues at coordinate 215,318,243 of NW_026652276.1, forward strand.
TGATGTCCAATTTTGTATTCTTCCACAGCACTATAAAGCCTTCTGATGGCTTGGAAGCTGGCTGAACCTGAGATATTTGTCCCCACACATAAACTCAAAGGGTAAAAAGAGAGATGGGTGTGGGTCATGGAGGGACGAATCACCATCAGCCAGTCTCCTCGGAAGATTCCAGAACTTTCTGGGATCTGATAGCTCAACCTTAGGAAAGATGACGAGGCAAGGTACAGAACTGATTCACATGTGCTGGATAAACATATGAAGACATTTCCCTTTTGTATCTGGAAAGCAGGCATGGCAGTTCTGAGATGTCAACTCCCTGAACTTGGTTCCTTTTGATCCCTAAGCTGTGACGGGATTCTGGTCTCTATATTGTGGCTGGGCCCTTAAAAGCAGAAAGAATTCACTTCTTCCTGCAATGCTGATCCCTGACAATGGGAATTTCCTACCTGAAGTTAGCATTTAGATCTACTGTTTGAACTTAACTGCTTGACGAGGGATGCATCTCCTTCCTCTCTCCATGTTTTCCTGCTGATAACCAGAGCCTTAAGCATTTGGCTTTGGCTTTCTTGCCATTTTTGCTGAGGTCTATTGTTTTCTAATCAGGAAAATTTTTTCAAGAAAATGGCAGCTCCTCATAGACCCACGATATCTCAGCTCTTCTGTGGTTCATGCAGACCTGAGCAGCAAACACATACTGTAAACATAGATTGTGCTCTGTTCATTCAACAAATATGTATTCCCTGTGTACCATATGCCATACCTGCAAAAGGCACGGAGGATATAGTTAGGGTGACACAGTTCCTGCCCTCAAGGAGTTTAGTACCTAGGGGGAAGACTGCCAATTACACTACAATGTGATGAATGATAAGGTGGGCATTCCAGAATGCTATGGGGGCATTAGGAGGGGAAGGTGGCCCACTCTTGGGATGGGTGCACTGCAGTGGTCATACTTGCCAAAAGAAATCAGTCCAGGCAGGGGAAACTGCATGTACGAAGTCCTGGAGACCATCCTGAATACTCATTACACAATGCCAATAAAGTTGTGTGATGTTGCTAGGGCATGAAGTTCAAGGGCAGAATAGCAAACTATGAGGCAGAGTCAGTAAGACAAGGCAAGCTCACACATAGCCTTTCAAACCACATGAAGGAGATTTAACTTTATCTCAGTGACGGGGGAAATCGGTGGAGGTGTTGGCATGGGTGTGATGTGATGTCACCAAGGTCCCAGGTGAGATGTCACATGAAGGTAATAACCATAATGATGATTATGATAATTATTAGTATTGGTGGTAACTGTAATGTGTGGAAGGAAAATGTCCCTGATTGAGGAGGTGAACTGAGACAAAAAAGGCCAGCTTCCAGGTTTATAATAGTATGGGAGTCTGTGATCATCTTCACTAGTAACCATTCTAGGAATTGTCCTAAAGAGAAAAGGCAAACAGAACTTCAGGCACAAAGATATTAATGAAAGCATTATCTATATAAACAAAATGTGGGAATATTCAAAATTTGCAGTAAGAAAAGGAAGAGTAAATCAATGATATTACATGCCTAAAATGAAAAACTAAGTAGCCATTGACACAGAGTCATCAGATACCTTTTTAAAGACAAGGCAAGATGTTTATGATATAAATGAAAAAGGCAAGATCTTACCTATGGGAGAAGTGTGTGTATGTGTGTGTGTGTGTGTGTGTGTGTGTGTGTGTGTGTGTTTGAATTACATTCTAGTTTTTATTTTACATTTAAAAATATTTAGTAATTTTATACCATGAAGATACGTTTCTTTTATCATAAAAAAATTAGATGAGTGTGATGGCACATGTCCCGGCTACTTGGGAGGCTGAGGTGGGGAGGTGGGAGTATCACTTGAGCCCAGGAGTTCGAGGCTGCAGTGAGCTATGATTGTGCCACTGTACTCCAACCTGGGTGAAAGAGCAAGACCTCATCTCTAAAATAAAATAAAAATATATATTCATTGGAGTAAAAAATACTTTGATAACAATGACCATCATGAACTTCTTTACACTCAGTTCTAAATCACATTGATGGGCTGAAGAGGAGGAGCAGATATTCAGTAGAAAAGGGCTGGTGTAGTTGTCCATACTGTTTACTTCTGCTTCCCTTCTGATCGGTCAATGCCCTGTCATACTGTGGCTAAATATTTTGAATACCACCCCTGGAGAATAATTTGTATTACCAGAAGCTTCATTTCCAAAGCAGCATCTTCCTAAGAATGTGTATGTAGTTTCAGCAGGAAAGTCATGGGTTCTAATGCCAGTCCTGCTTCTTACCTGCCGGGTGACCTTGGGCAGATGGTTTTAATCCTTCTGAGACTTATTTATAGAATGACAATAATCCTAGAACCAGTGGAGGGTGGTTGTGAGAATAAATGCACGTAGGTAAAAGCTCTGGCCCTAATGAGCACTTGATGACCTCATCTTTCTTCACAGCGTATCAGAGGTACTACATACTTCATTGGTGGTTAGTCTTGTAGTCATGGGATCTCCAACAAGCCCTTGCCCAACATTGAATTCACCAAGTATCTGTTATCTGCCTAGTCTTTCAGGCTACCAAAAAGCTGTTGAGTATTTCTCTAAGAATTGCTGGTTTCATCATTGCTTTCAATGGTTCTCCTGGGCTGGGCCATTGTTGACATGGAGCATTTATTGGTTGACTCAACTCAGGTGCAGAAACTTTCCATCAATACTCACCACCAGCACACCTACAGTGTGAACGTCTCAGGTGGCTTCTGATTGGGCATGTGAAACAGGTAAATATCCATGAAAACAGAACTTTCCTGAGATTTTTCCATTAAAGTAAAACCAAAGCTACTTCTTAGTTTTCTTTCAACCAGAGCAAGATTTTCTGGTGGGGTTGTGATACCGCAGGAGGTGATGTGTGCATGAAGTGTTGGGATGACTGAATCCATTAAAACAGAGAATTCCCGTGCTCACTGACGATCTAGCTCAAATTCCCCAAGATCTTGTATTACCAACAAGATTGGTTGTTCAGTTAGATAGAGCTCTTTTGTGTGTGTGCAATGGGAAGTTTCCTGTATTAACCTATATAATTAATTTGCAGACAAGAAGAATGCTGCACACATTTTTAAAAATGCATTTTATGTTCATTTTTAAAAAAATTTTTTAAATCGGGATTTGATCTTCATTGCTACCAAATCACTTCTAGTAAGACACAGATCTGCAGTTCGTTTTTGAAGTGGATCCAGGATGGTGGTCTGAGGTTGCCTGTAAAGAATGAGGTTTTTCTGGCCATTGGCCAAAGCAAAGTTAACTAATAGAAGGGATAAAAATTGTCTTGTGTGGGCTGAGCTGATGTTGCTGAATAGGTATTTTTCTGAATTCTGAGGAAAAGAGTTGCCTTATTTTTTCCACTTCTGGAATCATGAAAACCAGGGCTGGGGGTGAAGTTGCATAAGTCACAGCAGTGCATACAATTTTCATGTTGACTTTCAGATGTCAGCAATTCCTTTATCTGAATCATTTAACATTAACCAGGCACTGCCCAGACCTGCCCAAACCCTGTGTATGTAAGATGTTGCCCTTCTGCACCCAACAGCTTCCAACTCAGAGAGCTGAGGGAAAGGGGTCTGGATATGTCCATCACGAAGCTGCTGAACAAAAGGCAGACACTAAGTGCCTTTGCACTTGGAGCCAAATCACTTCTGGGATGTGAGATTCCTAGCCTGTGGCAAATTCTAATCTGGGAACTGGAAAGGGTCTTGTAGCATGGAAGGGGCAGGCATTCGAGGCAGGTGTCATGGGAGTGGAAGAGCTGGCTAGCAGCCTGACAACTGAGGAGGAAGGCAGAAAATCTAAACTCAGCACAATCTGTAATCCTGCATGGTGCAATCACTGACATCCAGTCCTGCTGGTTTCTCTCTGGAAGAAAGCAGAGAATTTTATGATGTGTTTCAGAAAGGTGTCAACATTCTCATCAATATCAAGGAAAAATTATTTTCTATTTTTAGATGACTGGCAATTATCAGATCCTGGGAGAAGGACAAGGCAAGATGCCTGCCTGAGGAAGCTGGGCTTTTGTAGGAAGAAAAAGGAATTAAAAATGCAAGCTGGCTTCTGATAAGTGCCAAATAAATGATTTAGGGGGTAATTGCCTTGGAATTGAAAGAAATGAAAATAATTAGGGCTTCCCTAACCACCCGCTCCCAACATTGTATGACCAACTTCCTAGGGAGGGAAAATATATTTATTGGAAATATGATAGAACTGTCAAAACCCCGAGAAATCAATTACATAAATTGTGAAGCATAAGTCACAATGCTATTTGTTCTACAAGAGTGTAGAATTTACAATTTTTCATTAAGATAGAAAATAAGAACGCACCACTGCTTCATCCAAGAGAATCATGCACCCTCCCCGCCCCATGGTCCTCTTTGTTTCAATCATGCTATATCTGTGCAGGTGTTTTTGTTACTAACATTTGTCATTTGAGGTATATGAGAAGCCATTGGTCATCAGGTTAACTCAAGGGTGAATTTTATTTTTGCGTCTTCTGATAAGAACATTGGCTCTCATTTGTATTTAATGAGGCAATTAAACAGAGAAAATGGCCATGAGGAAAAGTAGATGAAACGCCTCCATCAGGAGTCTACAATGTTGGCAGATCACTTTGTCAGAAATGTCAAGGACTGGCGTCATGAGTCTTGAAGTATTTAGGCAGGAAAAGAGACTAGGAAACTTTTCCAGGGACTGTTATGAAAGACATGGAGGTGTGCATCAGGAAACACCTAGGGAAATAGTGTGACTCAAGCAGAGGTTTCTCTGTAGGGACTCAGGGGAAATTGATTTGGGGTGGTGGGTGACATGGTGGGATACCAACGAGTTGTTATTGCTTTGAGAAAACATGCAGTCTTGGATTCAGCTCCCTCAAAAGCAAACCTTGAGTGAGGAATTAGGTCCAAGTAGTTTACTGGGGCTAGGGAATGGGCAGGAGCGGGGAGAGGTAATTCCAGGAAGGATGAGAAGCAAGTGGGAGAGTGAGATGGGAGGTGGGAAAGCCAAGGAAGGGTGAGTGGATACGAGGATTATTACCATGAGCAACCAGGACACAGTCCCATCAGGTCCTTGGAGAGACTTGAGGAACACATCTCAGGATTGTCCCACTGAGGTATGAGGAAGCTGAGGTTTTCATTCCAACTCCATCTCTTATTGGCTTGAAGGTCGCTCTTGGGGCTTTAACTCCCTGGCACTTCTAGTTGTCCCAGGAATGGATCCTGGTATTGGGCCAGAGGCAACCTGGTATGGGGCAGAGGCAAACAGGTGCTGGAGGTGACTACCATCACCCTCTATGGGAACTGTTGGCCAAGCTGCAGGTGACCTCCAGGTGGACGGAGGAGATATGGGTGGGCCACCATCAAGCTTCCGCCATGCGTTCTTCCTGCATCCAAGGAAATGTCTAAGAAGAAGGCATTGGTTCTGGTATCCCCAGTGGCCCCTTTCTCCCTGCTTCTGTGCTCATGTGTTTCCCTTCCCATCCCACCCACCAGAACCCCTGATCCGTGTATCTTTCCAGGTAATTGAGTCAGGGTAAGGGCCCAAAGGAAGCTTTTGCTGTATACCAGGTGACCAATCAAGGGATGTTTAATTATGGAATTTCAGCTGATTGAGACAGAGACCAACCCAGAAGTTTGGAATCACAGTTACCTTCCAGGATGCTGCCAGATGTCAGGTAACTCACTGTCCTGGGGAAACTGCAGGGTTTTGTTCATGAACACATAGGACCATTTTATCTTCTAAAAGGCTGAAATCCAGGAGACATTCTCCTGTCGACATTCAGAATTGCCACAACTGTAAGCGACAGTGACTTTAGATGGGTATCATCTCTATAAATTGAGGATAAGAAAATAATAAAGAAGCTTTAAAAATTGTAATTGGAAGAATTCCTTTCAACAGGAGATCTCTCTTGCTCTTACAAGAGCAGCAAAAGAGCCCAAACTATCACAGAAACCATCAAGCAAGGATGGAGTAAGTCATCCTACACCTGAAATTATGAAATTCTCTATTCTTGATGCATGCAGTTATCACCACGGCAACTGATTGTCATGGCCCAGAGCAGACAAGAATACAAACACAAAGAGAAGTGGCATGAGCGGATGAACTGCGATTCTGTCTCTATGCAAATAGTCTAAGTCAGAAAAATAAAAAGAAGAAAATCTCTTAACACCACAGTAGAGTTATGTAGGAATTGATTTTTCCCCCTCAGCATTTCTTTTTACACAGATTATTTTTTAAGTTGATTTTTTTTGTTTTGGTCATGGGGGGATGACAAGCCTGTTAGGGACTGGAATAATAAAAATCATAAATCCGGAAGGAGCTCAAGGAGTCACCTTGCTCTGCTTCTGGTTTTCAGGCAGAAGCGATCAGTAGCAATGATGTTCTGAAAGATCCCGCGGGAAGGATGGTTCCAGCCTTTTTCAATATCCCAGCTTGCATGTTTTCACCCCTCCAATAGGACAGTCCCTTCTTACATCAATTGTGTATCTCTGTCCTGAATTTTAAGTCCGTGTTTTATATTCTGTTCTCAGGGACACACTGAGCACAGCTGGGTACCATGCATGCTACACTCTGCATTCTCGGTAATATATCTACCCTGGGTACTCTGGCTTTCTGGTTTTCCTGAATCAGTATCATTGGTCCTATGTGAAATTACTAAATAGAAGGGAATGGGGAATAATTGGCTGGGGTGGAATTGCAGACTGCAAGTTGTCTCCCCAAATTCATGACAGTTACTAAATTCCTAAATTTCTGCAAGTTGGAATATGGGCATGGCAGCAACTCAACTTCAGCCATCCACACCCAATGCCCTAAGAAATCATGGAGCAACAAGGTGGAAGGAACAGAGCTGCCCCTCCCACCTGGACAGCCCACCTTGGACCTGGCAATGAGAAAGAAACAAACTTTCCAACTGAAGGCAGCTGCACATTTGGTTTCTTGTTGGAGTAGCCTCTGTTGTACCCGAACACAGTACTACGGCACTGGTGCTCAGCCCAGCCAAATAGGAGGGACTCCATGTCAAAAAGCCATTCCCAAGCCAATCATTCTCAATGTCTTTTTTTTTTCCCACCATAATAGACATGATGAATGACATTTACATATTCAGCAGTCTCATGGGCAGACTCAAATTTTGAAGAAACCGCCCCAAATCCTTTGGTCAAGTGAAGCCCCAGGCTAGCCCTGGATGCCCACAAGTCTGATAGTCCCTTGCCAGGCTGCTCAGTGTAAATGGAGGCTGGAGAAGCTGGGCTGGGCTTATGCACAGTTCCTGGCCCTCAGGCTGAAACATCCCCAGTTCTTTCCCATTCCAGAAGTAACAGCGATGGCAAGAGACTGCACATTTGGGTATTAAAATGTTTGAATCACTCACAAACTTTGGCAGGTCAAGACAGAGCCATGGTGAGCGCTTTCCCTTGGCAGGTTGCATTGGTGCAGGGACTTGAGCAGAGCCCTAGGAGAGAAAGGAGAAAGGGCCCGAGGCACTGCTCCTTCTTGACGCCTCATTTTTGTCCCATAGTAATATTTACACCACTTTCCAGACCCCGTTACACTTGATGTCATTGATTCTCACTGGTGGTTGTGTTTCTTAGAGAAGCAGAAGGAATTGGATCCCAAGTCCCCAAGGGCACCACCACTCTTGGGGGCTCCCTTGCAGGGGTTCCTGTGATACAGGCACTTGGCTGCTTTACTCCCCGACTCCACCCCTATGTGGTCTTTATCCTTGGCAAGCTGGCTGGGCCAGGATACCTGTGAATTTTTTCATTTGTACCCTGAGCTTGTAAATCCCGAAAATCTGAGTCAAGTCTCGTTTAATTTAGAAAGTTTATTTTGCCAAGGTTGAGGACGCATGCCCACGACACAGCCTCAGGAGGTCCTGATGACATGTGCCCAAGGTGGTCAGAGCACAGTTTGGTTTTTTACGTTTTAGGGAGACATGAGACATCAATCAATATATATAAGCTGAACACTGGTTCCATTTGGAAAAGGCGAGACAACTCGAAGCAAAGGCGGGACAACTCTAAGTGGGGAAGGGGCTTCCAGGTCATAGGTAGATAAGAGACAAATGGCTGCATTCTTTTGAGTTTCTGATTAGCCTCTCCAAAGAAGGCAATCACATATGCATTTATCTCAGTGAGCAGAGGGGTGACTTTGAATAGAATAGGAGGCAGGTTAGCCCTAAGCAGTTCCCAGCTTCACTTTACCCATTAGCTTAGTGACTTTGGCCCTTAAGATTAATTTTCCTTTCACAAGCTATAGGCCTTGTTTGGAGCCAGGTGAAGGGTGTCACTGTCCCCTTTCCCTAAGGCACACACCATGGTCTTGGCCATCTGACTAGTAGCACTTGGAGCCTTTCTTCTGAGGGACCGAAGCATATCTGATCCCAGCTGCACACTTGATGCATCTCCTCTACGGGGCACTGGCCTTGTCCTTGAAGGCTCCCAAAGGCAGGGTCCTTCCAGTAGGCGTAGCTCCAGATCTTATGGCATCAGGCATATGAAGAGGAGAAGAGAATAAGGCCATCTTAAAAAAGAAAACCCCCCAAAATCCATAGGAATAGCTCTAAGACAAGACCACACTTAGGAGAAGTTACTCCACTCAGAAAACAGGAATTTAAATCTTTTTAATCCTCCTCCTAAGAACTTCTTCCTGTAAGTCAAGGTCCAGCTTTTGACCCAATCAGTTATTCTCCCCAAACAGTGGGTGGGGTGGGTGTTGGAAAGAAAAAACCTTGAGCACCCAATAGAGGTTGAATGGGACACACTCTTAACAGCCCTATGAGGTGGCAAGGACTGCTTACTATCTCCATTCTACTATGAGGAAACTAAAGTCCAGAGAAGGTAAATGATTTGCCCAGGATCATATGACAGCTTAGAGGCAAAGCCAAGAATAGTTCAATCTACCTGACTCCCTCCTGTTCATGCTTCTCCACTGCCTCAAGATGGCATACAGCTTCTGCATCCCCTTCTCAAATCTCCCACCCCAGAAACTTACCTAATTATTTACCCATACATACTGACATGTCCTGAAACATAAACCCACCTTCCTTGGTTAGAATTGCCCTGGAAGCAGAGCCTGGACCAGGATTTCAGTGTAGATGACCTTTTGGGAGGAAATCCCAGGAAGCAGGAGTGAGGGAGTGAAGAGAGAGTGAGATGCAGAGGGAGGAAAAGAAATGGGGTGTCATGGAGCTCATTACAGCTGTGGTAGCTGGGGCTTGGTCTCACCAGGCTCCTCTCTGAGGAACCTTGTAGGATGCTTCTTAGATTTCCTTGCCAGCTGGGCATTTATCCTCTAACTTCTGTCCCCCACTGGTTGAAGATCGCCCACATGAGCTTCAATACTGCCCCTCCCACACTTCCAGACTGAGTGAGATCCAGGAGCTTCAGAAGTTGCCCTGAGGCAAGAAAGTGAAGCAATGGGGCAAGTGTCCAGTCATTATGTATCAGAATGGCCCAGTACAGCTGCACTGAAATCAGAGGTGGGCTGAGGACAGGGCAAGGGAACCGCTTCACCACCCTTAAGACAGTTGGGGTCAAAAATGACATGGAAAGTGGGAATGACAGAGAGCAACTGGATGAATGAGAGATGCATGAGGGTGGCTGGGGAGGATGGACTGTGATGAATGACAGGAATATTTTGCCTCCACCTAGGTTTTCTTCCAAAAAAAGCCCAGAATCTTGAGTCAGAAGATTGGCTCAAGTCCCAGCACTGCGGGGATCCATCTGTTTTACCTAGGACAACTAATTCTGTTTCTCTCACATACCTCACATGATGTTGTGAAGACCAACTGAGCTAATGTACACAAAGGGCTTTGCTGTGTGACCTGCTACACACAGATGAGTTGCTGTTGTTATTAGAGACTGTAGTGTAAGGGCTGCTTGGGCTGTAAAAATCTCATATCCTTTCCTTCAGTACAACCAACACATAACTTTTACATTTCTAATACGTAATGCAATTTTAACCTGCAATGTATCAATGCTTCTTGCCCCTGGTTCTGCTAACTTTCATTATTTTTTCTCATTTGTCTTCTGTTAAATTGCTTTAAACATGCTTGTTTCAAGCTCTTAAGACTTCGCTGCTGGGAGTAGAATATGGTAGAATTCATATGAAGACCAAGTTGGCAATATCTATCAATATGATAAGTACATTTATCCTGTGGGGCAGCAAAACCACTTCTGACAATTTATTTTTCCTGATTATCTGCACACACATGAGATACTTAAGTACAAAATTATTTATTGCAGTATTGTTTGTAGTAGTGGGAGACTGGAAAGAGCCTGAGTGTTTACGATAGGGTATTTGTTAAATAAACCATGGTACATCCACACAGCAGAATCCCATGCAGTTGTTACAAAAAACACATCCCAAACCCCTGTATGTTCTAATACAGAAAGAGCTCTAGTTTATACTGCTAGATGATAAAGTAAGACGTAGACCACTATAAACCGTATGCTACCTTTTGTGTATGGTAAGGAAAAAAACTGAATATGGGAGAAAATAATAAAAATGATTACCAGGAAGGGTTGAAAGCTGAGAAGTGGGGTGAGCAACGACAGAGATGAGAGTGTGCCTGTTCAATGCATGATTTTTTATTCATTTTGATATTTGAGCCAGTGATACTTGAGCCATTTGATATTATTGCCTACTCAATAATAATAGTAATAATAATAACAATAATAGAAAAAAACAAGAATAGTTCAGTTCCTGGGATTCTTTCACCAAACGAAAATGGGAAAACACAGCTGGGAGAGAGAAGCAGACTTGGTTTACCAGATGGCTGGTGGCAGAACTAAAATTCTAATAACAAAGGGTTTGGGGAAATTCACAACTGCCGGCTGTCTATATGCTCTAATGACTCTAGTGCTCTGCTGTTATTAGGAACTTTGAAACAAGGAATCAAAAAATGCTCCAGTCAAGTTCACTAACTATGCAAAGAGGGTGGGGAGAGAGATGAAGGTTTCTTAACAGTATTACCATGATTATTTATCAGGAGCTTTTCGTGCTTTTCTCATTTGATCTCCCCAAAAACACTGTGGGATATTATTATTATCATCATTGCCTCTTTTTTATAGATGAGAAAACTGATCTCAGAGAGGTTAGAAAACTTGCCTGAGGCTACAAAGAAAGTTGGCAGTGCTTCCAGGATTCAAAAATCAGGCTTATTTTGATTATGAGAGAAAAAAACAATCAGATGTAAATCCAAATTATCCTACTCAGCTATTTGTTCAAAAACTGTTCAGTGGGCGTCTAAGTGGCAGGCACTATATGAGAACCTTGCTATATACCTAGCAGATTGACTTTCCTTAAATATAGAATTGATGCCTTTTGTGTGTTTCTGGGGTTCTCTATCTGTTTCCTGTTCTGTAGAGGGTATGGCAATCCTAGCCACTTGCAGTGTGAGAGGTGATCAAGGTTGACCCCTTTTATCCCAGATTTTCACTCTGTTGATGGTTGTTTAAGCCCTCCAAGAATGAGGAGAGACAGTAGAGTCCAGGTTACTGGCTCAGGTGCAGGTATCCTAAATTCTGCTACTTTGTGGCTTAGTGAAAGTCCTATAGTCTGATCAATCAATCCTTGGGGAGGAGGAGCTAGTAAAAGTAGCAAAAAGAGGGCAGAGGTAGAAATGTGGTTGGGGGGTAGAGGTATCCCCCTGTTATCCCCCCATCTTTCCCATTTACACACTCATATCTGAGCAATGTTTCCCTTGGACTGTCAGAGAAGTATAAATAATGAAATTCCCCAAATCTCAGTGAGAGAATAGACATAATTTTATATTTGTGTTAACAACCTAAAAGAAAGATTTCCAGGGTAACTGAAAGCTTTTGGTAAAATGTGATGCTGATGAGTATTGAGTCTAAATGATACTTTTCAGGGATCTTTCTCAGGCTGTGCCTGAATAAAATGGTTATAGAAGCTCTTTCACTTGTGTGAAGCCCACAAGACCAGAGGGTGACTTTTCCTGATGGCCCTTCTGTTCCAAAAAGGAAAAAAAATACTGAGAAATTTGGGAAATCCACCACATCATATCACATCCATTCACAAAGCAACTTACAGCACTCCAGAGTTTGTCAGTAAGAGGACCCAGAGCAGTGCCTGCCTATCTAGGACTTGTCTGAGAAACTTCCCATATAGTGCAGATTTTTCAAGTCTGAAACACCAGATTTCCTTGGGTATGTTATTCCCAACATCCCTCTCACTCACACTAGATCCAATTCCATCCAATCTGAACTGTTTCCCTAATTTTATTTTCCTTGCAAGGTACTGAGCTCAGAGAATTAAGAGTCACAGGGAGGGCCGGGCATGGTGGCTCACGCCTGTAATCCTAGCACTTTGGGAGACTGAGGCAGGCAGATCACGAGGTCAGGAGTTTGAGACCAGCCTGGCCACCATGGTGAAAACCACATCTCTACTAAAAATACAAAAATTAGCTGGGCATGATGGCGTGCACCTGTAATCCCAGCTACTCAGGAGGCTGAGGCAGGAGAATCACTTGAATCCGGGAGGCAGATGATGTAGTGAGCCAAGATCATGCCACTGCACTCCAGCCTGGGCGACAGAGCTAGACTCCGTCTCAAAAAAAAAAAAAAGAGTCACAGGGAAGACAATGGTCAAGATAGACATTTGTCCAAGCTGGGAGACTTAACAATAAGTGAAAGGCAGCTCATTTCAAATCCACCAAGACAAGAGCAGCCATAATTAATTCTAATTCCCAATTCCTATTCATGTTATGAAAGGCCTTATAGTTCTCTCCACCCTCTACCCAGCAGGGCAGGTAATGCCCTTCAAAACTTTGCCACTTAAGCACCCAGTCCTCCTCTCTGTTAGGACATATGGGGGATGATGTTATCAGTGGAGGGTGTCCAGGTTCTTGGCATGTTGAACAAAGAATTGGACAAAACGCAAGGAAAGAATTAAGCAACAAAAGCCGAGATTTATTGAAAATGAAAGTGCACTCCACAGTGTGGGAGCTAGCGGAGCATAAGGTCTCAAGGGCCGCCATACAGGATCTTCTCGGGTCCAAATGCCCCCTAGAGGTTTCCCATTGGCCACTTGGCGTTCACCCCATGTAAATGAACTGGTGGCCCACAATCAGTCTGATTGGTTGCAGAACCAATCAGAGGCTGAAGTGAAGTTACAAAGGTCACACTCCTATGCAAACATCTGATTGGTCGTGGGAAGCAATCAATCAGAGGCTAAAGTGAAGTTTCAAAGTTGTTCTTCTGTGCAAACGAAGACTTGCCTCTCAATCAGTCTGATTGGTTGTGGGCAGCCACCAATCAGAGGGTGAAGTGAAGTTACAAAGGTACGCTCCTATCCAAACGTCTGATTGGTTACTTTTTGCATGGAAAGTTAGGGTTTTCCTTTCAATTTAGTTCTATGAAGTCAGTGTGAGATGGCCTTAGGTTCCCTGCCTCCAGACCCTATTCTCCTGCCTCAATGACACATCCCTGCTCACTTTGCAGTTAGGCAGATCATGTGATTGGTGCTGGCCAATGGAATATCAGGAATGACATAACAGGAATGACACTCCTGATATGTCACTGGGGTGAGAAGCTCCAACCCTCTCTTCTCTTGTCATAGTGATCATGGAAGCCTGTGTTGAGAGAGCCACAGAGCAAAGTATCTGGGACCACTGAGTCACCATATGGAGGAGAGCTACCTGGAGCATTCAGGGTGGACTTCGTATAAGTGAGAGATAAATGTTTGCTGCTAAGCCCCTGAGTCACTCATGCTGTTACTGCAGCATCTTCTAGCTTATCCTAGTGGGTCCAGTGTGTGCTTTTAGTTGGCTGTATCTACTGTCAATTCTAACAATAATCTAGAATCACACTAAATCACAGAAGTTAAAAGCTCAGCCATAGTCTCACAGCATTCTCAAGGAGTAGCCAAAGTATCTATTACCATCATTCATAACTATTCAGACAAGACAGAGAGGAAGACATGAATTCCCATTTGAATTAGTGGCATCTAATTCCATCTGTTGATGGAAATAAAAGAAAATACTGATTTCAGCAAATCTGAGGAATAAACAATCTCATTTCATTGTGCCATAAATTAAACATTTTGTGGCAGGGCATGCAGTGGCTCACGCCTGTAATCCCAACACTTTGGGAGGCCGAGGCGGGCAGATCACTTGAGGTCAGAAGTTTGAGAACAGCATGGCCAATATGGTGAAACCCCATCTCTACTAAAATTACAAAAGTTAGCCGGGTGTGGTGGTGCCCGCCTGTACCGGGGAGGCACCACTGCATTGCAGCCTGGGTGATAGAGCCAGATTCTATCTCAAAAAAGAAAGAAAAGAACAAAACAATTGAAAAAAAAAAAACCATTTTGTTTTGTTTGGCAATAGACTAATGAAATAAGATTTTAAAAGACTATAAGTCTTAAGTGAAAGCATGCGGTAACTTTTGAATCATTCCTCCCCCTTCTGTTTCTTCCACCTTCTCAGTGTATGGTGTGTTACAAGGGTCTTCTATCCCCAATTCAAGAAGGTAGGACTGCGGATCAGTTGGGATGTATCGGCTGCAAGTAGCAAAACTCCACAACCCAAAGTAGTCTGAAAAATAAAATGGAATTATCTCACATTACTTAAAGTCTGGAGGGCCTGTGAGGCTCAAGGTTGGCTCATCTCGGATTATCTTCCAGGCTGATAGTGACATGGTGCAGCAGTTCCACATGTCACATCCAGATGGAATAAGGTCCAGAGGGAGAAGAGAGGCTGTCTCATCTTCGGTTTCTCACTTAAGGAAAGGAAGCCTTTCTCAGAAGCATTTGTCATGGCCAGAAAGGGTCACCTGCCCAATCCCAAAGTGATCTGTGATGAGAAAGATTAAATGGCTGTGATTGGTTCAGAACCGTTAGTACAGGTGTAAGATGATGAGCATTTGGGTGGCATGGACGCTGTGGAGTCTATCCTGGACTTTATTCCTATTTCCATTGTCCGTAGTCAAGCTCCTCACTCATTCATTCCTAGATTTTGTAAAAACTTCTCATCTGCCTGCTCTGGTTCTTGCTGTCTTTCTCCAGTCCACTGTGTAAACCTTTCTAGACAAAGGTTCTTAAAACCCTCTTCTCATGTTGTCACATCCTTATCCAATTATCTTAAATATGTCTTTTTTTTTTCTCTTTTTGAGATAGAGTCTCACTTCACTGCCCAGGCTGCAGTGCAGTGGCATTATCTCTGCTCACTACAACTTCTGCCTCCTGGGTTCAAGCGATTCTCGTGCCAGCCTCCCAAGTAGCTGGGATTACAGGTGCCCGCCAACATGCCCAGCTAATTGTTGTATTTTTAGTAGAGACAGTGTTTTGCCATGTTGGCCAGTCTGGTCTCGAACTCTTGGCCTCAAGTGATCCCCCAACCTCGGCCTCCCAAAGTGCTGGGATTATGGGCATGAGCCAACACGGCTGAAATTGAATATGTCCCTCTTAACTTTGACTTTAGGTTCTGCATGTTATTCTAGATGCAGTTTTTTCACATTGACCTGATCCTTCACAAATATGCAACCTACACTCTATAAATGGCTCGCCACACTGCCTCCCTCACCCAACACATTAATTCCTGTTGTTTCTCTCATCTTGTGTCTCTTACTCCATCTTCTCTGCAAGCCAAACCTTTCCCTTTATTAGACATTCACCTCAAACGCACTTTCTTCTTCTTCCTCTTCTCCTTTTTTTTTTTTAGACAGGATCTCACTCTGTTGCCCAGGCTGGAGTACATTGGTGTTATCTCAGCTCACTGCAGCCTCAACCTCCCAGGCTCAAGCCATCCTCCCACCTCAGCCTCTCAAGTAGCTGGGACTACAGGCACACACTACTACGTCCAGCTAACTTTCACTTTTTGTAGAGGTGGTGACTCACTATGGTGCCCAGCCTGGTCTCGAACTCCTGGATTCAAGTGATCCTCCCGCCTCGGCCTCCCAAAGTACTGGGATTACAGGTGTGAACCACCACCTGTGGCCATACTTTCTTCATGAAGGCTTTCTATCTCCAGCCAACACTATCTCTCTCCTCATTGAATTCTTATTTCCTGTCTATCCAATACCATCACTGTGAACCTTAGCAGTGTCAAGCTGCTCTCCCCAAATAAACAGGATATGTCTTGATAGTAGAGAGTATGAATTATGCTTCATTTCCATCCCATACCAGTCTTTTCTCCATACCATTCTTACACAATATTTGGCACACGCTAATGATCGACTAGTCAATCAGCAAACAATGACTGAGTCCCATGCCTCCTGTTCTCACTGTGACTTCATCACAGATAAAGTCAAACAGATGGAATCAAAGGCTGACCCTATTGAAAAAATTTTGTATTAGTTGTGCACATTTTGATACTAATAAGAAACAGAGAAAAGTCCCCTATGAGTAAGTTCAGCTCAGAAACAGGACTCGGAGTTGAATTTGGTATCTGACTGTTCCTATTCCACTTCTAATAACTCAAATCTATATACCTGTTTAGAAGGCCATGCTTTGGGGATTGCACTCTAAAATAAATGCAGATGGTTGATAAGCATTTGGTTTAGCCTCTTAAACAACAGAGTTCCAGTCATGCATATGTTCTTATGAAGGTACCATCCTTTGTGTAGAAAAAAACTTGACCCTCAATTATTTTTGTTTTTTAAATGGGCAAATGTTCATGGAGACATTCATGTCCACATGTCTGTTTCTCTTTTGTTCAGTAATACGCATTTGCTGGCTAGCCAGGCTGAACTAGAAGCACCGTTGCCCAGAGAGAAGGAAGGTAGCCCCTAGAGGAATCAGATTGCTATCCTGTGCTTTGTGCATGAACCCCTATAGGACCCTTGGATATTGGACTGCTTCTGTTGTGCATGACCATGTGATGAGAATTAACACATAATTCTGTGTCCCAGCTTTATTGCTGAGGTCCATAATGAGCCAGTATAATTAAGCACCATTCGCCTGGTTAGTTAGTTCAGGTGTCTAAATCTGTCACAATAAAGTATGTGATGTTAAACATGTTTGGATTAGAACCTTCTGGAGCCAGTGCCAATGCAGACAGCTATATTAATCACATGGGAGGTTATCTTATTTGAGATTTTCTTTGCACCTCTGAGTTACTGTGTTTCATCCATCAAGGGCTTGCTGAAGACATCTGTAAACTTTGATTTATTGCACTGTTTCTGGTACAGAATTAAATAGCATTATACTCAAATATATTGGCTTAATTGACAGGTAGAGATTTAATCCTGTTAATTATGTAGCCTGCTTGAAAGCTTCTATTAACCCCTTGCTGAATTGGCAGGATTCAGAAGAGGTATCTCAGCACCTATTTTGAGCTCAGGTAAATCCATCATTGTCCTTCTTCGAAAAGTTTATTCTCACTAGCACCAAATCATGAGTGAACATGAATACCCATGAGACAAGTGTGTCATCTAGAACTGTCTCCTGTCTGACTCCATACAGCCTACCTCTTGGGTAAATAGTGTCAGAAGGTTTACAGTCAGGGTCTCTCCTGGTTTGGGGCTGTTTATGTGAGTATTTAATGTGCTAACAGGTGTGAAAGTTGTTCATTTACTTATTCAGCACCCTTTTATTGAACACTTACTATGTTCAGGATCTTTGCTGGGCTAGAAAAAACAAAAATAAATGTATGGTTGAGACCCTCAAGGAACTTACATCATACAGGATACTCATTAATGACAATAATCTATGCCCTTATAGTAATGCATGTTAATAGGTTTCCCATACCAGAAAACACAGGTGCAGTTAAACTTTATCTTTCTAGAAAGAGTACAAGGGATGCTGATACAGCTTGTACGTTTGTCCCTCCAAACTGCATGTTGAAATTTGATCCCCAATGTTGGAAGTGGGACCTAATGAGAGGTATTTTGGTCATGGGGGTGGATCCCTTGTAAATGGCTTAGCACTGTGCTGGCTGTAATGGGTGAGTTCTTGTTCTGTTAGTTCTCAGGAGATCTGCTGGCACCCCCTCCCCTCTCTCTTCCTTCCTTCCTTACCACGTGATGCCTGCTCCCCTTGCCCTCCCACCATGAATGGAAGCTTCCTGAAGCCCTTACTAGGAGCAGATGCTGGCACCTGCTTCTTATACAACCTGCAGAATCAGGAGCCAAATAATCCTCTTTTCTTTATAAATCACTCAGGCCTTCCTTTATAACAACACAAACAGACTAAGACAGGCGTTAATGTAGAAATTTCAAACATGGTGGCAAAAACGTGTGGGAAACATTTGAGGGAGGCAGATTCTCTTGGGGCTTTTCAACTCGCCCCTCACAAAGCAGTCATAGTCTCCATGAACATGGCAGGACTCACCCCTGCCCCCCGCCCCCCACCCCACTATCTGATAGTTTTCTCTGTTCCTCAGGTCAACAGATGTCCTCTCTGTTCCTGGTCACTGTGTTAGGTATGGAGGACACAGAGAGGGAGAAGACCTCTCTGCCTTCTTGGAGCTCTCGAGCCGGTAGAAAATTTCTAAGCAGGAAAGTAAAATGATCGGAGTTTTAAAACTCAGTCCACCTAATGATCAATCTGGTGGCACAGTGAAGGATTTATTGGCGTGTGTCTCACTTGAATCACTTTTAAATAAATTAAAAAATCCACCTTTTCCACACTCTAAGAATACTTTGTGGACTGAGGTCCTGAAAGTCATGTCATTAAAAAGTTTTTTTGTTTTGTTGTGATTTCACATTTACAAAAAAGTTACAAGATATACAAATAACATCTATATAACCTTTTCTGAGATTTACCAATTGTTAACACAGTTGTTGATATTTTGTCTCATTTGCTCATCTGTCAATCATCTATGTACACACACACTTATTCACTGAACCATCTGACAGTAGTTCACAGACATCATGCCTTTATTCCTATTCACAAATATTCCAGTGTCTGTTTCCTAAAAACAAGAACTTTGTCTTCTATAACAATAATAAACATCAAAATCAGGAAATGTAATACTACATCCAATACTATAATTTAACCCAATTTTGCTAATTATGCTAATAATTAATCATGATATTTTAAAAAACTGACCTAAAAATGATGTCTGATTCTATGCACAAAGCTTTCAACTATAAATCATCATTGCAGCAGAAATTAATCTTTACACAGGCATACCTCATTTCATTGTGCCTTGTTTTATTGTGTTCCATAGATACTGCATTGTTTATAAATTGAAGGTTTGTGCCTACGCTGTGTTAGGCAAGTCAGTCGGCACCAGTTTTCCAGCAGCATGTGCTCACTTTGGGTCTCTGTATAACATTTTAATAATTCTCAAAATATTTCAAACTTTTTCCATTATTATTAGATCCATGAGGGTGATTTGTGATGAGTGATCTTTGGTGTCACTATGGTAATTGTTTTAGGATGCCATGAGCTGTGCCCATGTAAGGCAGCAAACTTAACTGATAAATGTGTGTGCTCTGACTGCTCCACTGACTGGCTGTTCCCTGACCCTCTCTCTCTCTCCTCAGGCCTTCCTATTCCCTGAGACACAACAATATTGAAATGAGGCCATTTAATAACCCCACAATAGTTTCTAAGTGTTCAAGAGAAAGCAAGATCGCACATCTCTTAGTTTAAGTTGAAAGTGAGGAATGATTAAGCTTAGTGAGGAAGGCGTGCCAAAAGCCAAGATAGGCTAAAAGTTAAGCCTCTTGGCTGGGTGTGGTGGCTCACACCTGTAATCCCAGCACTTTGGGAGGCTGAGGTGGGCGGATCACGAGGTCAAGAGATTGAGACTATCCTGGCCAACATGGTGAAACCCTGTCTCTACTAAAAACACAAAAATTAGCTGGGTGTGGTGGCACATGCCTGTAATCCCAGCTATTCGGGAGGCTGAGGCAGGAGAATCACTTGAACCAGGGAGTCGAAGGTTGCAGCGAGTCAAGGTCACACCACTGCACTCCAGCCTGGGTGACAGAGCGAGACTCTGTCTCAAAAAAGAAAAACAAAAGAGCTAGGCCTCTTGTACCAAATAAGTGGCCAAATTATGAATGCAAAGGAAAAATTTTTGGAGGAATTTATAAGTGCTACTCCAGGAAACACACAAATGGTAAGAAAGTGAAACAGCCTTATTACTGAGATGGAGAAAGTTTGAGTGGTTTGCATAGACAATCAAACCAGCCACAACATTCCTTTAAGCCCAAACCGAATCCAGAGCAAGGCCCTAACTCTTTTCAATTTTACGAAGGCTGATAGAGGTGAGGAAGCCGCAGAAGAAAATTTTCAAGATAGCAGAGGTTGGTTCATGATGTTTGAGAAAAGAAGCCGTCTCCATAACATAAAAGTGCAAGGTGAAACAGCAAGTGCTGACCTAGAAGCTACAGCAAGTGATCCAGGAGATCTAGCCAAGATCATTAATGGAGGTGACTACACCAAACAACAGAATTTCAATGCAGGTGAAACAGCCTTCTATTGGAAGAAGATGTCATCTAGGACTTTCATGGCTAGAGAGAAGGAGTCAATCCCTACCTTCAGACTTGAAAAAAGCAGGCTGACTCTTTTGTTGGGCACTAATTGAGGTGCTGACTTTAGCTGAAGTTGAAGCCAGTGCTCATTGACCATTGTGAAAATCCTAGGGCCCTTAAGAATTATGCTAAATCTACTCTGCCTGTGCTCTATAAGTGAAGCAACAAGGCCTGCATGACATCATGTATGTTTATAACATGATTTACTGAATATTTTAAGCCCACTGTTGAGACCTACTGCTCAGAAAAAAAAAAAAGATTCTTCTCAAATATTACTGCTCATTGACAATGCAGCTAGTCACCCAAGAACTCTGATAAAAATGCAGAAGGAGATTAATGTTGTTTTCATGCCTGATAATGCAACAGGCATTCTGCAGCCCGTGGATTGAGGAGTCATTTTGACTTTCAAATTTTGTTCTTTAAGAAACACATTTCATAAGGCTGTAGTTGGCATAGATAGTATTTCTTTAATGGATCTGGGCAAAGTAAATTAAAAACCTTCTGGAAGGCCGGGCGCAGTGGCTCATGCTTGTAATCCCAGCACTTTGGGAGGCTGAGGCAGGCGGATCACGAGGTCAGGAGATCGAGACTACGGTGAAACCCCATCTCTACTAAAAACACAAAAAATTAGCCGGGCGTGGTGGTGGGCGCCTGTAGTCCCAGCTACTTGGACATGCTGAGGCAGGAGAATGGCGTGAACCCAGGAGGCGGAGCTTGCAGTGAGCCAAGATTGCGCCACTGCACTCCAGCCTGGGCGACAGAGCGAGACTCCGTCTCAAAAAAAAAAAAAAACAACAAAACTTTCTGGAAAGGATTCACCATTCTAGCTACCATTAAGAGCACTTGTAATTCACAGGGGGAGGTCAAAAAGGTCAACATAAACAAGAATTTGCAAGAATTTGATTCCAACTTTGAGAGATTCAAGACTTCAATGAAGGAAGTCACTGCAGATGTAGTGGAAATAGCAAATGAACTAGAATTACAAGTGGACCCTAAAAATGTGATTGAAATGCTGCAATCTCATAATAAAATTTGAATGCATGAGGAGTTGCTTCTTATGAATGAGCAACGAAAGTAATTTCTTGAGATGGAATCTACTCCTGGTGAAGTATTAGGTTGGTCTAAAAGTAATTGCTGTTTTTGCCATAAAAGTAATGGCAAAAACTGCAATTACTTTTGGACCGACCTAATGAAAACATTGTGAGCACTGCTGAAATGACAACAAAGGATATTCATAAACTTAGTTGATCAAACAATGGCAGGGTTTGAGAAGACTGACTTCAATTCTGAAAGAAGTTCTACTATTGGTAAAATGCTGTCAAACAGCACAACATGCTAGAGAGAAATCTTGCATGACAGAAAGAGCCAATCAATGCAGCAAACTTCATCGCTGGCTTGTTTTAAGAAATTGCCACAAACACCCCAATTTACAGTAACCACCACCCTTTTCAGTCAGCAGCCATTGACATCTAGGTAAGACCTTCCAGAGCAAAAAGATTATGACTCACAGAAGGCTCAGATGATTCTTGACATTTTTTAGCAATAAAATATTTTAATTAACATATGTACAGTTTTTAGCATGAGGGAAAGCTACAGATATTGGTGCTGGTTTTAAGTACTGAGGAACCCACAGAAGAGAGAATCCACAGAAGTTTGGTGTGGAGAAGAGAAGGCAGGTGGAGTGGATGGTCCAGAAAAAGGCATTCCGCTTTGGGAGAAAGAAAAGATGCTGAGGTCAAAACACGCAGCCTTTGAGAAGCTGCTGAGAAGCTCATTTCTGTGTGCTAGGGAGGAAGCAGCAGTTATGGGGCTGAGGAGGCAGAGGGCTTGAGGTCAGAGGACCTTCTGCATCTGGCTGCCTCTGGCTGGAGGTAATGCTTACACAACCCAGAGTCCTGGGAGAGAAAAAACAACCTAGAGTCCCATCATAGACAAAAGGGTCTCTATGGAAGCTGCCAGTCCCCATGAACTCAAGTATAAGAATTATTACCATTAACACAAACTTCCCTTTTCTCTTTATGCTTATTCCCATGCAGATCACTAGATAAAACACATTAGTATTGACATCAAGTAAAGCTTTCAACAGCACTGAACTCTCAACTGTCTTTCAGTATACCTCTTAACTCCCCCAATTTGTGGCTCATCTATCTACAACTTAAGGAGATCGGAAGGATATTGATGACAATACAATGAGTGCAGAGTAGATGGGAGAATGGGCTCTAGCTCATACATTGTAAAAATGATTAAACTATGTAGCAAGCTATAAAGCCACTGGCTCACTCTGAGATTTATAGGAACAGGCCTTTTAACTTTACAAGATTGGATTCTAGCATGAGTTATCTGAAGCCACTGAGATCTTAGCTTACATGTATTCACTGAGTTGCCTGCGAGGCCCGGAATATCTGGGAAAGGCCTGGGGGTTAAAGAAGCTGTTACGGAAAGGTGGGAGTATCTTTACCAGAGATGGAGCAGTCTCTGCCCTTTCTTGGATCAGCAAAACACAGCTGTGTAACATTGTCCCCATATCTGTGTCCCCCAGAGAGGACATGGAAAGGAAGACAGGAGGGCACTAGAGAAGAGAGGGGAGGGCCAGGTTAGCCAAGCTGTCTTTCCTGCACACTTTGAAGTTATTATTAAATAATCTTGAGCAAGACAAGCCACACTGCCATGTGCTATGGAAGACAAACTGACAGAGCATCTTTCATTGTATGGAAAGATTTCCCATACAATGAAAATTTCTTTCCCAGTTGGCATAGAAATCTGATGCAGAGCCCCCTGTTAGGTCACCCAGCTATCGCCTGCTCAGAATGTAGGGTAGTTAATCTTTTCCATACTCAAGTTCCTTTCAGAGCATTCAAGGTGCCCCAGAGTTGAGGGTGTCTCGTATGAATTCTATGCATTAGTTCTCTTGGCTATGCAGTGGCATCTGTAGTCTTCCTTTTCCTGTTCATTGGCTGATGCCAGATTGAGCCAACTCCAAAAGCATCATCCAGGCATGGACCCTTCACCTAGGTCACCAACTGATGTCTCATTTGAAGGCCTAGATATTTGAGCCAGGAGTCATTATGTGCACTTCTGAAGCCTCTGGCACTATCACCCACAATTGCAAAGCTGCTGGGACCAATGTGATGGGTGCCTGTGTTCTCAGAGCCCTGCAGAGATAGCAATGAAAAAGCTCTCTGAGATTTGACTTGCTCTTTTATTGCAGAACTCAGCCACGAGCACCTGGGGTCTGGACCAGGAGATGGTGTTTGTGACAGATGCCTTATCCTCAGCTGCAATTTCCAGGCACAATGAGATGAAAAAAAAAATTGCTATCCCCTTAGCAGCTGGTATAAAACTTTATCTTAGGAAGAGACTTGCCTTTTGGAGGAAAATGCCTTGATAAGCTCACTTGTGTAGTCAATTCCTTTGAAGCATGGCTGTTCTCTGGTGCCAAGGTTTCTAAGACATAGTCAAAACTATTCTGTATACGAAGCAAAGAGAACGAACTTTATTTATTTGTGTTTCTATTTTATCTTGGGGAAGGAAAAGGGAGAGTAAAAGGGAAGAATAAGCTAACGAGGTAGTGGGAGCTCATGTGTTGCCCAATGTGATTCATCTTCACTAATATCATTAAAAACTATTCTTGGTTTGATTTGAGTTCTTATGAAAAACAGTAAGTGGTGTTGAATTTGTGTAGAAGCTGACTATGGGCAAAACAGAGGCCACAGACATAGATAAAGAAGAGGAGACAGAGACCCTAATTGCCATCAGTACTTTGGGACCAAGTCTCTTGTCTTTGAATCAGACCTGTGCAGCCTACTGGGTCCTCACTTATGCAAACTGATGCCAAGGGGATGTGCCCCACTGGGACCCAGGATGAGCTCAGACAAGTCTGCAGCCCGTGGTGGATGTTGCTTAGGAAATACAGAATTGTTCAGAAATTCCTAGGAATGGAAGCAAAACTGACCCCAACCACCATTTCCTCTGACATTTGAAATATCATTCCCTTCCTCTTTAAAGAGGGGCCTCTCCAGGATTGGAAGAACGTTGGCATGTGGCCAGCTGCCAGTAACCAAACCTGTGTAGTTTCCAGTGGGAACTCCACTTCTGTCTCAGTGTTCTCTTCCATTTCATTCCATTCCATGCCACTCCCTTCCCTGCCACTGCATTCTATCACATTCCACCCCACTGCAACTCATTCCATATGCAATCACTGGGCACCTACTCCATCCCTAAAATACTTCGCCTGGCCCCGAGCATGCAGAGATCAACAACACACAGTTAATGGCAAAGGAATGTTAATTTCTCTAGGCCGCTGGTAGGCTGAGTTCCAAGGGAACTGCAAATTAAAACAACAGTGAGACCACCACACACCTATTAGAATGGGTAAAATCCAGAACATTGACACCACCAAATGCTGGCAAATATCTGAGGCAATAGGAACTCTCATGCATTGCTAGTGGGAATGCAAAATGGTACAGCCACTTCGGAAGGCAGTTTGACAGTTTCTTACAAAACTGTCCATATTCTTACCATATAATCTACCAAACGTGCTCCTTGGTATTTAACTAAATGAGTTTAAAACTCATGTCTACACAAAAACTTATAAATGAATGTTTATAATGACCAAAAATTAGAAGAAACCACGGTATCTTTCAATAAATGAATGGATAAAGAAACTGTGGTGCATCTATACAACGGAATATTATTTAGCAATGAAAGAATTGAGCTATGAAGCCACAAAAAGACATGGAGGAACCTTAAATGCCTACTGCTAAATGAAAAATGCCAATTTGAAAAGGCTACATGTATGATTCCAACTATGTGACACTCTGGAAAAGGCAAAACTATAGCATTAATAAAAAGGTCAGTGGTTGCAAAGGATTGAGGAGGAGGAAGGAAGTATGGAAGGGCAGAGAGCCCAAGGATTATTAGGGCAGTGAATAATATTGTAATGGCAGATACATGACATTATGCATTTGTCAAAACCCATAGAACTATACAACACAGTGAGTGAACTGGAATGTAAACTATGATTTTAGTTAATAATAACGTATCAGGCTGGGTGTGGTGGCTCACACCTGTAATCCCAGCACTTTGGGAGGCTGAGGTGGGTGGATCACTTGAGGTCAGGAGTTCGAGACCAGACTGACCAACATGGTGAAACCCCATCTCTACTAAAAATACAAAAATTAGCTGGGCATGGTGGCGGGTGCCTGTAATCCCAGCTACTTGGGAGGCTGAGGCAGGAGAATTGCTTGAACCCAGGAGGCGGAGGTTGCAGTGAGCTGACATCATGCCACTGCACTCCAGCCTGGGCGATAGAGCCAGACTCAGTCTCAAAAAAATAAAAATGTATCAAATATTGGTTCATCAGTTCTAACAATGTACCACATAAATTCAAGATGTTAATAACAGGGAAACTGTATATGTGTTGGACAATGGGCTATATGGGAACTCTGTACTTTCTGCCAATTTTTCTGTAAACCTAAAGTTGTTCTAAAAAATAAAGTCTATTGCTTTAAAAAATGTGTAGTATGTCAGGTGGTAATGTGTGCTTTGAAGAAAAATAAAGCAGTATAACACTATGGAAAGTAATGGTGGTGTGTGTGTGTGTGTGTGCATGCACATGCATGAATTATTTTACTCTTTAGGAGATTAGGGAGCTCTTACTGATGAGTTGATATTTGAGAAGAGTTTTAAAAGAAGTGACAGAGCAAGTCCTATGAACATGTGGTGACAAAAACTCCCAGGCCAAGAAAGGGAAGTGCAAGGGCCCTGTGGTTGGCATGTGTTTAAAGAGACAGTGAGGGGTGGGGGAGCAGGAGGGTAAGTCATGGAATACTTTGTAGGTCACCGGGAAAACTTGAAATTTTACCCCGAGTGAGATAGGGAGCCCCCGGGAGATCACAGGAGAGGAGTTACACCATCTGATTTATTGTTTAAAAGATTCATCTCACCATTGTGAGAAGAATAGGCTGTAGTGGGATTCAGAGTGGAACTAGGAGACCTGATCCAGGTTCTCTGGATTTGGTGGGGAAAACCTTCACAGCCGAGCCCAGAATCAAGATCATGTCTCATTTAACATTCTCATCTATTTAAAAGAAGAGATTGGCTCCCCGTGCAGCTGGGGGAACTAAAACTCTAGGGAGCACACTGCACTTACGAGAGGTGCCGGGAGTCAGGGAGTATTTCAGTGAAGCCACTTTGACTACTTCTTCGTTTCCAGGCAAGGGTTTCCCACTTGCCCAGTCTCGTGACTTCTATAGTCATAATCGGCACATAACTATGAGTTTCCAAAGAAAATGTCAAATCTGTGCCCTTGTCGTGATTGAGGTTGATAACGTTGTGTGGTTGTGTTATTGAAGACCTACCTCAGAATTTTTAATTCAGGAGCTCCTTGGAATGGAAGCAAAACTGACCTCAACTCCCGCTTCCTCTGATCTCTTCAATATCATTCTTTCCCTCTTTAAAGAGGGGCCTCTCCAGGATTGGAAGAACCTCAGCATGTGGCCAGCTGCCAGTAACCAAATCTGTGTAGTTTTCAGTGGGAACTCTACTTTCGTCCCAGCGTTCTCTTCCATTCCATTCCATTCTGTGCCATTCCATGCCACTCCCTTCCCTGCCACTCCATGCTATTAGAATTGGAGACAGAGACCCCAGTTACTTTTAATCCTCAGAATTATCCCATTCGTAGGCCCTATTGTTGTCCCTACTTGACAAATGAGGAGCTACAGACCCAGCAAGGTTACATAATGTCTCAGGGTCAAGGGGTAATGAAGGTGTCCAGGGCTGCTTGCCCCTGAAGCCTAGGCTTTTCCCAAGGCACGCTGAAGACAGACTAGCAAGAGAGACCTGAATCTCTCCACGGACACCCTCACCACATAGCCATGCTGCTCAATTCCAGAGAGAAAATGTGGGAGGCAAAGATGTCCATGGCAAACGTCTTTATTTCCTTTGGCCATGTGATACCCTCTCTCTAAGTAGGTTTAAAGGGAATGGTGGGGTAAATGAAGAG
Source organism: Hylobates moloch (assembly GCF_009828535.3). Taxonomy (NCBI): domain Eukaryota; kingdom Metazoa; phylum Chordata; class Mammalia; order Primates; family Hylobatidae; genus Hylobates; species Hylobates moloch. The sequence goes on from NW_026652276.1 coordinate 215,345,725, forward strand.
AGGAGGATGATTAGCCGGGAGGGTTTAGGGAGCCAGACTGTGAGAGGTGCCCAGGAGAAGTGAACTTCTTTTTTTTGTTTTGTTTTGTTTTGTTTTGAGATGGAGTTTCATTCTTGTTGCCCAGGCTGGAGGGCAATGGCACGATCTTGACTCACTGCAACCTGTGCCTCTTGGGTTCAAGTGATTCTCCTGCCTCAGCCTCCTGAGTGGCTGAAACTACAGGCGTGTGCCACTACGCTCAGCGATTTTTTTTGTATTTTTAGTAGAGATGGGGTTTCACCATTTTGGCCAGGATGGTCTTGAACTCCTGACCTTAAGTGATCCGCCTGCCTCAGCCTCCCAAAGTGCCGGGATTACAGGCATGAGCCACTGAGCCCAGCCGAGGTGAACTTCTTTACTTTTCACCTATTCTTTCTAAGTGGTTCCCAAGTGGGGGGTGCTGACGGCTAATGAGGAAAAAGAGAAGTTACATTTCTCTTAAAAGCTTTGGGAATGGAGTGGACCTTTCTTTTACGTGGGAGGTGAAGCCAGGGAAGGAGTGAAGCCAGGTGGGTATTAGACCAGGTAGAGGTCAGTCCAGGTGGAGGTCAGTCCAAGTGGAGGTCAGCCTAGGCGGAGGCCAGGCCTGTTGGAGGAGTCAGGTGTGGTGTGGGGCTTCAGAACTCATCGTGGGAGGAGGTCAGGCTGGCCTGGATGCTCAGGTCCCTGCTGTGGTCCCCAGCAGTTGCGGTCCCTAGCAGTCCTCATCCCCAGTGACTCTCAGCCTTGTCCCAGGCTACTTCTCACCATGACTGAGTAGAAAATCCTTTGGTCACATAAGCTGAATGGATTTACTCAGGGAGGGGGCCCCTATTTCAAGGTGCCATGGCCTCAGGGAGATGGGGGAAGATGTCAAAGGGGCTCCAGCTGACTGATGACTCTGGGGCTGGTAGTATTCATGTCCACAGACCAGATCATTAACCAGCTGAGTTATAAACTCCAAAAGCAGCAATAGGTTGACTCCAAACTGCATGCTCGTGGCAGGGAGAGGGTGGCCAGCTGGGAGATGATGTTTACTCTCTTGCTGTCCCCAAATCCTGAAGGTCATTTTAATTAACTTTCAAACAGCTTTTGTACTTTTTGGTCTTTGAGTTTGTACTTATGGCTACACACGCCCACCCACACATAATCCCATTTTAATGAAATCAGGGGAACATCAAAATCACTATACTGTATCACTGTCTCGTTAAAATGAACATCTCTCACCATAGCAGAGTAGAAGGGCTGCTTTGTGGCTTGTTAGTATTTTTAATTATTTAAAGCAAACTTTCCACACACTGTTGTGTTAGTAAATCAAGGTCAAGTTTTTTTTTATTTTTACTTTTTATAAACAAGAAGGGATTTTTTTTGCAGCTTCCAAAGCTGCTGAAGAAGGAAAGGCTGGGACTAGCTTTGAATATATCAGATTCCTGGTAAAATTGGATGTGTTTTTCAAAACACACTGCTAATATCTGGAGTGGAGTTATACATATTTATGGGAGCAAGTGTTGGTGGGAACCACTGTGGGGAAGTAGTGGGGAAAATGAAAGGATATCCAATTAGCTCTGGGTGGAAATTAACTGTGTAGTGCTGCAGAAAGGGCCATAACGGTGAATCACTACATCTAAAATAAAAGTGATCATAGCAACCTAAATAACCAAAGTATTTTTGCATGTGTGTGTGAGGGCGGACGGGCAGGAGAGGCGCGATCTGGGAACTGAAGACTGGGTCTGAGCTGGCTTCCAAGGCGGTGGGCTGGCCAGTCCCCAGAAACAATGAGGCTCTGTGAACTGGGAAGGGCTGCTGGGGTTGGCACAGAAAGAAGGAAATGAGTGATACTGTGGGCAAGGGGAAGGGCTCCCCCCACCCCCAGCCACCAAGATGGTTATAAACTCAGGGTCACGGTCAAGGGCAAACTTGAGGGCTCTGAGTGAGTTCAGCACCCAGCTGGGGATGCCTTGGAAGGGGAGGTGGAGGGCGTTGGGGAGGCATTAGCTGTTTCCCAGAGAGCTGGAGAGCTGGGAACATGACAGTTTGGGGACTCAGGAAAACTGATACTGATGAGCACCTAAAGTATTCCAAATGCAATTCTTAGTGACTCTGTTTCATCCACCTAGTATGGATTCTCTGTTAAATTGCTTTATCTAGCATCTGTATCACTTGGGGTCCCAACAGGAAACAGATGGCACTCTCGAGCTGGGTAATTGAGAAGAGTTCAATAAAGGGACTATTTGCAAAGGTGTGGGTACCTGCCGGGAGCGGTGGCTCACGCCTGTAATCCCAGCACTTTGGGAGGCCGAGGTGGGTGGATCACGAGGTGAGGAGATCGAGACCACGGTGAAACCCTGTCTCTACTAAAAATACAAAAAAGTTGGCCGGGTGCGGTGGCGGGCTCCTGTAGTCCCAGCTACTCCGGAGGCTGAGGCAGGAGAATGGCGTGAACCCGGGAGGCAGAGCTCGCAGTGAGCCAAGATCGCGCCACTGCACTCCAGCCTGGGCTACAGAGCGAGACTCCATCTCAAAAAAAAAAAAAAAAAAGAAAAAAAAAGGTGTGGGTACCATATAATGTAAGGAAAACACAAGGGATGTACAGAGGGCTGGCAAATAACATAGGGAGAGCATCATGACCCCATCACCTGGAGGGGAGGGGAGGAAGCAGTATGGGACCTGGGGAGTGAGAGGACCACCTTGGTAGATGGGCCCAGAAGCCTGAGCCAACCTACCAGGAAAGAGCCATGGGAAGAAATACCCCAACCTCTCTCTTCCTCCACCCTCCAATCACCTGCTGACTCCTGCTGACCTATCTCAATCTGAAGCCAAACAATAGTGGGGGCTGGTAAGTCCAAAATCTGTAGGACAAATGGCAGGTGTGGAAGATTCGGGGAAGAGTAGATGTTGCAGCCTTGAGTCTTCAGGCTGGAAACCCAGGCAGAATTTCTATGTTACAGCCTGGAGGCAGAATTCTTTCTTCTTCGGGAAATCTGTATTCGTTCCGAAGATCTTCAACTGATTGGAAGAAGCCCACTTACATTATGGAGGGTAATCTGCTTTACTTAAACTAATTGTAAATATTAATATAATCTAGAAAATAACTTTACAGGAACATTTAGACTGGTCTTTGACCAAACAAGTTGTCACCACAGTCTAGCCAAGCTAGCACATAAAATAAACCATGACAGTCCTTGTGGTGGGGCAAGATAGAAGCAGAGTTGTGCTGAGGTTCAATGAGGACCTTAAAGTTTAAACGTCACTCTCACTCATGTTGACTTATCTAATCCTCAAAACCATATGGTGAAACAAGTATTGCCATCCATAATTTATAGATGTTGCAACTGAGGCTCAGAGAAATACTTGTTTAAGGACAGAAAGCTGGAAAATTGTAGAAGCAAGATGCAAATTCAAGTCTTCTGACGTCAAGTCTAGATGTTTTCTAAGTGGGTAATACAATATTTTTAAGTCCCGTTAGGAAATCATGTGGGATCAGGAGGTACTTAAAAATAACAATGGGGCTGGGCACAGTGGCTCATGCCTGTAATCCGAGCACTTTGGGAGGCCGAGGTGGGAGGATCACTTGAGGTCAGGAGTTTGAGACCAGCCTGGCCAACGTGGTGAAACCCCCGTCTCTACTAAAAATACAAAAATTAGCCCAGCATGGTGGTGCGTGCCTGTAATCCCAGCTAGTTGGGAGGCTGAAGCATAAGAATCACTTGAACCTGAGAGGCAGAGGTTGCAGTGAGCTGAGATTGTGCCACTGTACTCCAGCCTCGGTGACAGAGTGAGACTCTGTCTCAAAGAAGCCAAAACAAAACAACAACAAAAAACAAACAAAGACAAAATGGAGGAGTAGGCATGTGGATGAAAATGATTTGCCCTGTGTTAATAATTGTTGGAGGTTCATTATATTTTTCTCTACACTCTGGAATATGATAATTTCCATTATAAAATATTAAATATGGTGTCATGGCTCTGTGAGCAGTCTGCTATTTTGTCAAGTTGAGCTCTCCTCTTGAGCCCTATCGTTTGTAGCCACAAAGCCTTTGAATCTCAGTTGGCTTTTCCCTATTTGCTTTTGAAGGGTAGTCTTTGCTGAGGGGTAAGGAAGGTTATGGCGGGCATTTTGCTATCGGGTTACACTGAGCACCTTCTGATGACACCAACCCTGTAACTGTGTGAGCTGACATGCAGGTCTTGCCATGATGTGCTGGTTACAAGCACACTCTGCAGCTAGGCTGCCTGCATTTGACTCTAGCCTTGGCTACTTACAGCTATATGGCCTTATCAAGCCACACCTCAGCTTCGTCGTCTGGAAATAGGACAATGATAGTGCCTACTCCTAGGGTTTTTATGAGGACAGGATGACTAGTATCTGGGATATAGAAGGTACTATGTAAGTGTATATTAAATGAAGCCCATGAAACTCTTATTACAAAAAAGAGAATCAACTTTTGGCTGTATGTGAGTTTTTGGGGTTCTTTTGTCTTCCAATGCCCAAAAGAGAAAGCGATATATAAATCATTCGTTCATTCATTCAATAATTCATACCTATTTCACACTTTGTATGATGATAATCATAAAAATTAGATTCTTTGACAACAAGGAATGCAGCTTAGTTGGGAGAGCCAGACCACTAATTAGGTCAATAGTGTTTACTAAGACATAGAACTTCAGAGAATTGCACGAAGGTTATTAATTATTTCCACAAAATATCCAGACATGTAAATTATCGGGTATAAGTCAACCCTAGATATCAAGTAAGAACCTTTAAAATGAATAATGATAAGTAGTCTGATAAATACTATAATAGAGATATGCACCCTGCTTCTCTCTCCAGTCCAATTTCTCAACATTGCCTTCTCCCACTCCCCAGTTCTGCCATGTTGATCTCCTTTCAGTTCCTGATACAATGGTTTCCATAGTTTGATTGCACACCTCAATAAGAAAACAACAGCAAATAAACAAGCTGAAAACTTGCAGGCTCCCATCTATGTATACTAACGTACAAACTCCAAGGTATATATAGTTACTTAAAAGCTGTCTGCCAGGTGCAGTTGCTCATGCCTGTAATCACAACACTTTGGGAAGCCCAGGCAGGAGGACTGCTTGACCCCAGGAGTTCAAGGCCAGCCTTGGCAACATGGAGAGACCCAGTTTCTACAAAAAATATTGTTTAAAATTAGTCAGTTGTAGCGGCATGCACCTGTAAGTCCCAGCTACTAAGGAGAATAGCTTGAGTAAGATGGAGGATGGATGGCTTGAGGATGGCTTGAGCCTGGGAGGTTGAGGCCACAGTGAGCTATGATGGTGCCACCAGACGCCAGCCTGGGTGACAGAGCAAGACCCTATCTCAAAATAAATGCATAAATAATAAAAACGCTGTCTACATGTATTATCACCATTAACTAATATATTCAGATGAGGAAAGCTATGGTTAAGGCAAGGTTCAACATTAACAACAGCGGATGCAAAGCCATACTTCAAAAGAATTGGTGATAATTTTGCATTCTTTTGGCAAACTTCTTGTCAGTTCTGATTAAATCATTTTTAATCTCATCATGGGCTGACAAAGAGCTTGTCTGAGGCAGGAGCAGTGTGAGTTCAGAAAAAAATGTGTGTTCACTTATACTTCCATTAGTAGTATTACCATCAATCTGTGAATTCTTTGCAGGAGACTCTTTAAGCCATGTGGCATTTAGTGAGGGCTGGTTCAGAGTACATAATATCATCTGTGAGTTCAGGTGACAGACACACCCTGGCTGCACACTGGGGCATGGCCACTTTTCTTTCAGGAGACATCACGTACCTTGCATGGCACATGGCTCTGGGACACCTGCACTAAGGAAGCCTCTGGTTTTAGCCTGTTTCTTATATAGTAGCAGAGCTTACTTGCTTTCTTATTCAGTTAAGCTGAACATTTAGCATAAACGTATCTATTTTTTTCTTCCTGCTTCCTAATGGACCATCTTGTATACCGACTGGGAAACACGTGTCCTATTTTCGAGACCTCTGCTTGAAAACTCTGGGCCTTCTAGCTCCAGAGTCTTCCCAACACTGTACCTGCTGCCTGGAGCACTTTTGCTCCCCACCTTTGTTTCAGGGTCCCTGATTTACCACTTTCTCTGGGCAGCTGTCTCTAACCCCCCTAGACCAGGTTGGGGACTTGCTGCTATTCACTTCCCTACCACTGTTTAATATAGAAAATACCTGTGGAGTTTCTATTATGCCAGCCCTATCCAGATGCGCCAACTGGACATGGCCAATCTAGAGGAGTTAGAAGTCATTAACCAAATAATGATACAAATAAATATAAAATTATAACTGTGTTAAATGCTTTGTTGGAGAAGTACAAAATGTGACAAAAGTATAAAGGAGGGGGATTTGATTTAGCCTAGGGAACTAACTGAGTTTAAATGTGAAGGAGTACCAGGAAAAAGAGAGAAAGACTTTCAGAAGGAAGGATGCAGCAGATGCAAAGGCCCTGTGGCAGAAGGGGGCATTTATTTTAACAAGTAGTATTTCACTACAGGATGAAGCTGGAGGAAGGGAGAGAAAGAAGGTGTGGAAGGCAATAGGAGCGATAACAACAGATATCCAGATGCCAGGATGTGGCTGGGTGTGGTGGCTCATGCATGTAATTTCAGTACTTTGGGAGGCAGAGGCAGGAAGACCACTTGAGCTCAGGAGTTGGAGACCAGCCTGGGCAACAGAGTGAGACCTCATCTCTACTAAAAAAAAAAAAAAAAAAAAAATTGGCGGGGGAGGGGGGGGGGGCCCCCGAGCCCGCGATTGGGGGGGGGGGGGTGAGGAGGGGTAGGGAGGTTAAGGTGAGAGGGTCACTTGAGCCCAGAGGCTGAGGCTGCAGTGAGCCATGATTGCACCACTGCCCTCTAGCCTGGGCAACAGAACAAGACCCTGCCTCAAAAAAATATTTTTTAGAAAGATGCCGGGGCATGGGAAACCCTACACACACTGGCCATGATCTTTGAAGGATTTGATCAGGATCTGAAGATGTCATACAGGTGCAGCAGTGAGGCTTGGGGTAAGGCAGCTGCCGTGGGGATGAAGAAACGTGGGAACGTCTGGGGTGAGGAATGCACAGAATTTGACCAACTGGACTGACCATGAGAAATGAGCCAGCAGGAGGCAGCCAAGCCCACTGCCAGTCGAGTGCATGGGGGGACCGCTCAGCCAGAGGGGGTCGGAGAAAAGCAGCTGTGTGTGACAAGGGTGGGGACAATGGCCTCAGAGCTGGCCGTGTGGAGATTGAGGTGTCTGTGCAGTATTCACAGCAGTAAAACATAACAATTAAGATTTCTCAGCCAAGCGCAGTGGCTCACACCTGTAATCCCAGCACTTTGGGAGGCCAAGGCAGGTAAATCATCTGAGGTCAGGAGTTCAAGACCAGCTTGGCCAACATGATGAGACTGCGTTTCTACTAAAAGTACAAAAATTAGCTGGGCATGGTGGTGTGTGCCTGTAGTCCCAGCAACTTGGGAGGCTGAGGCAGGAGAATCACTTGAACTCAGGAAGCAGAGGCTGCAGTGAGCCAAGATCATGCCACCGCACTCCAGCCTAGGTGACAGAGAGAGATTCTGTCTCAAACAAAAAAAAAAAAAAAGAAAGAAAAAAGTATTCTCCCCATTTCTACAAGTAATAAATAAATTAACCAGGCATGGTGGCACATACCTGTAGTGCCAGCTATTCATGAGGCTGAGGTTCCTCCTCAGCCTTGTGCCCAGGAGGTCGAGGCTGCAGTGGGCTATGATTGTGCCACTGCGGTCCAGCCTGTGCAAAAGAATGAGACCTTGTCTCAAAAAAAAAAAAAATCACTGAGTCTTCTCCAATTTAGAGTCATTGAATCCTAGTCATGGGTATTGTGTAGGGTACAAAAGTGAACATGACATTGCCCCTGTCCTGAGGTAGGTTCCAGGCTACTCCAGAGATAAGACATGCATAGACAATTACATATTGTGTAGAAAGCGGAACAAGTTGGAAATTAAGAAGGAAGAGAGAGGTCACTTCTTGAGGGACAGGAGGAGGTGAGAATCTGCTTAGAAATGGCCACGCAGGGCACGAGTCAACCATCCTCCACAGCATGTGGCTCTGGCGCCAAGAAAATGTAGGTGTCTTCATTGGCATTAATCTCAAAAACTAGTCCTTTAAAACCCAGATGCCACGGTGACTTTTAAAAATAGCCTTTGGTATGGAGCCTTTTTGGAAGTCTAAATAAATTACACTCTTTGGTTCCTCCTTGTCCATGCATTAATCTTCTCAAAGGCTGCAGTGCATTAATCAGGGCTGCTTTCTCCCTCTGAAATTGCCTTTTCACTGGTAAGTTCTGTGAGTCTGAATGCCTCCTATCGATTTCATGCGCCTGCCTGCATCAGTGTGGGAAGGGACGTGCTTCACTTGTGGTTCCCAGGACTCCCTTCAGAGCCTTCCCTGTACTTGGGGTCCCACTGGTATTTTCTGGTCCCCAGATATTGGGGCTCTTCGTGTTGACAGTTGATGCATTAGCTGAGAGTGGTACAATTTCACCCTCCTCCTCTGCAAGCCCTCCGAGAAGTCTTGGGTGAGGCTTATCCCTTCCCAGGGATTTAGTTACATTTAGCTTAACGGCTAGATAGAGCACATGAAGTTTGGTGTTATTTGGCTAGCTATCTTCAAACTACCTGCTTCGATAAATATTACACAAGTGGCTCAACCACATTCTACTTCCTTTCTTCCTCTGCCTGTGTTCATGGCTGTCACTGTTACTGTTACTGTGTATGCCATGAACTTGCATGTGCTTTGGTGCAAAGAACATCCCATCAAGGCTTTGGAACCCCTAGCAGGGCACCTGTTGAATTAGTTGTGCCCCTGATGATTCCATTTTGCCCCAAATCTGCCACACTTCATGGGCCTCCCAGAATTTCTTGGTCAGGCCCTCTCTACATCTACAAAAAGCAGTAAGTTCATGTCTTCAGCTTTCCCTAATGCGTTTGGGCACCCAGCCCGGCAGGGTGTCCTATGGGCTAGCTTATATGTAAGGTTGCAATTTCAGAAAAATACCAACGAGGCAGGGGCAAAGACCCACAGTCAGCAGTGTAACTGGCTAGGGTGGACCCACAAGAAGTGCTCTAGGAGAGGGGATGCTTTTCAAAGAAAATCCACAGCTTTGATCGAAGGTGGGAGCCTGTTTCTATGGCTTGTCCAGAGCTCCTTAGCTGACAATGTGATATGGTTTAGCTGTGTCCCCACCCAAGTCTCATCTTGAATTGTAGCTCCCATAATTCCCAGGTGTTGTGGGAGGGACCCAGTGGGAGATAATTGAATCATGGGGGCGGTTTCACCCGTACTGTTCTCATGGTAGTGAATAAGTTTCATGAGATCTGATGGTTTTATAAGGGGTTTCCCATTTTGCTTGGCTCTCAATTCTCTCTTGCCAGCCACCATGTAAGATGTGCCTTTAGCCTTCTGCCATGATTGTGAGGCCTCCCCAGCCATGTGGCACTGTGAGTCCATTAAACCTCTTTTTCTTTATAAATTACCCAGACTCAGGTATGTCTTTATCAGCAGCGTGAGAATGGACTAACATACCATGAGTCCAGGAAGGCCATGCTTTGTCTTAAAGGGTCAGCTAGAATGGTTCAAATCCACAGACTATCAGATCACTCCAGAACTCGAAAAACTGAAACCCATAAAGGTAGTCCTCTTTGTCTAGCCACGAGCCTTATGTATAGTATCTGACGGACGGCCTCACCAAAGGACTGAATCAGGAGGCAGGAGGCAGCTGGAGTCCATGTCCAGCCTCGGGGAGGCCGTTGCTGTGAAGATCAGAGGTATGTGAGGTCCCCCCTCATCCTCTGCCACCTCTTTGCTGTCTGAAACGGGGCTCTGTGTGTCTGACAATAATAGTCAGGCTTCAGACTTATTAAAATCAACTCAGGCCGGGCGCGGTGGCTCACGCCTGTAATCCCAGCACCTTGGGAGGCCGAGGCGGGCGGATCACGAGGTCAGGAGATGGAGACCATCCTGTCTAACATGGTGAAACCCCGTCTCTACTAAAAATACAAAAAAAAAAAATTAGCCGGGCGAGGTGGTGGGTGCCTGTAGTCCCAGCTACTCGGGAGGCTGAGGCAGGAGAATGGCGTGAACCCCGGGGGCGGAGCCTGCAGTGAGCCGAAATCGCGCCACTAAACTCCAGCCTGGGCGACAGCGAGACTCCGTCTCAAAAAAAAAAAAAAAAAAAAAAAATCACCTCAAAAATAGCATTCCTGAGACCTGTAATGCAGCCCTGGTCCTTAGCATTAGGAAGAATTCTTTGAAATGTTTAACTTTAAGCTGTTCTTATTTAACATGAGAAAAGGAGGGCTCTGAATCGGAGGTCTTGTTTGATTGATTTGCATTTATTGTCAGGCAAGGCATGCTTGAATGGTTGGACTAGACAGTGTTTGAAGTCCCTTCCAGCCACGAATCCCATGTTTCTCATAGGTGATCTGACAAGTGAGGAATGTGGCCAAAACCCACCTATCTTGACCTGGGAGCAGTTAGGATTCCAGAAGATCTGTGGCAAGGAGAAGGGCCAAGTCAGAAACAAGTAGGCATCAGGGTAATATCTCACCAGGCGGAGCCACCATCTATGTTCAGAAATTTGAGTTAAGAAAATGTGACATCCATCCTGGGAGCAGGCAGGATAAAATGTTCTCCAATTCTTGGATGTGCTGAAGTCCTTGGAACCAAGGCTAGGATCCAGCTAGACTGGGGCTTATGGCAAGGACTTGGCCAAACGGAATATGGGAGGGCAAAATGATTGGAACCAAGGAGCCAAGATCAGACAGTGTCTCTTAGCCAAGGGGGATTGATATTAGCTATTGACTATAGGCTCTTAAATTTCTTCTGTCTCCTGAGTACAGGATGGAAAGGGTTGGATTTAAAATTCTGGTCGAGTGGCTTCAGCAGGGAAAAAAACCGTGAAGGTTTCAATTGCTTATTAAGGTTAATTTTGTAGAATGAACTTCAAAAATACAGAAAGAATGATAGAATCTCTGAGAGCATCTGCACAGACAGCAAAGCCAGCAGAGTGGCATTCAGGAATGGCTTTTATATCTGTATCTGAAATCGTCCTCTGAGAACCCTTAAGTGTGACTTTTCACACAGATAGCACAATGAAGAAAGTGCTTAGCTGGACATTCCTGAGAGAGTTATCAGAAATTAACGAAAATGCCAAAGACGTGCCATCAACTAAATAGGAATGGAGGGCCTTAGATCACACTCGGGCAATTCAGCAGCTGAAGACATGCTCACTGAGGAGTATTTCTATGCCCCTCGTTTTGCAGAACACACAGAGTGTTTCAAACAGTATTGCAAGAAATCAGAGAGATGCCTGCTCAGAATGTTAAAGCAAGACAGGCACACTGCTGCCCTGTAGGACTCTCCATGGTTCCTTTCCTGCTTCCAGCCCTTACTGTCCCAGTCTCTAACTGGCCAACTTTCCCCCTCCCCACCCCACTCTGCTCCATTGCTGCTTCTTTTGGGGTCTTCAGGGAGAATTAAAGAAGAGTTCGGATCTCCAGGGGGCATCTGCTGGGTCAGCCACTCGTGAGCTCTGTTTCTCATTGCATTGTTGTTCTCATTAGGAAAATATCAGTTTTGGCATTCCTGCTTGGTTGTCATCCTCTTTGTCTTGCTTATTTGGCAAGAGTGCCACTTCACACAATGTATGAATGTGTGTGTGTGTGTGTGTGTGTGTGTGTGTGTGTGTGTGTTTGCACAGCCTCATGTATGCACTCTCTAGTTTTAGGGCCAAGTGGATAAGGAGGTACGTAGGGAGATAATTGAAATAGCAGACGGTCAAATTGTTCTTTTCCCTTCTTTTTGATACATCCATGGGTAAGTCATGAAACCAAAATATAGGGCTTTGGAGAAGCAGGGTTTGCAGGAGAACTGTACCTGAGGGCTGTGCTTCAGGAGCCATGCCTGAGATGCCTCCCCCACACTTGGACCTGCCTTAGATGATTAGGTTCTTAATTGCACATTCATGCTGTAATGGGATGAGACCTTTGGAGACCTTGGGAGAGAATGATGATATTTTGTATGTGGGATGAATGTGACTCCTCGGGGCCAGAGGTTGGGCTGGGGGAGGAAGCCTCTGAGAAGGCCTCAAAAGAGCCTCGCCTCCTGGGATGTATACCCTGGTGTAGTTTCCTCTCATGTTATACCAGATTTGTGCTGTGTAACCAAGGGACCGCATCAGAATCCCCACCATTATTCCTGACCCACAGAAACTGAGATAACAAGTGTTTGACTAAAGCCTCCAAAGTTTGGCATAATTTTTAAATGCTGCAATAGAAGATGCACCCACTCAGCATGTGGGTATCTTCTTGGTCATTAGCCTCCCATCCTTGTTCCAGGCAGGAAGATACAGAAGGGAACAACATGAAAATGTGGAGATGCCTTTCTTAGAAGAGCAGCACATTTCTGCTTCTGTCCACTGAGCAAGAACTATACACATGGCTCTCCCTGGCTGCAGAGAAGGCTGCGAAATGGTTTTGTTTGTTTGTTTGTTTTGCTGGGAAAATTACTGCCTGGAAGCAAAAAACAAATCAGGGATCCATTAGTAAGATAAAAGAGGGAATGGATATTGGAAAGATGACTATACTGTTTTAAAACGGATTTATTTCTGAGTGTGCCACACATTACCGACATTACACAGGTCCCTTTTCTCATCATGGCACATAGAAAATAATACTTGTGTAGCATGCAGGGGTAGCGGGCGAATGATGCTTACAACTAAGGTAACTGGCTTGGGGACATGGACTGATGTGGGATCCATCTAGTTTCTCCAAGGGCTTAGAGAATCAATATCCCTACAGACCAGTAACCCATCCACAGACGCATTGTTTGGGAAGTGTCATAGGTGAAGTTCCTCAGAGATCGGTATTCAGTTTTATTAAACAGTGTTTGCAGGGACAATATTTGTGAAGGGCAAGGGACGTGGGACTGGGCAAATGGAGAAGTTGAGCAGCAATAAAATGGCATCAGAGAACTCAGCTGACCCTACGGGAAATCAGCCCTGCAGACTTGTCCCACCCTAGACAAGGGAGCCAGGTCTTGTTGCCTCCTTTCCCACCACTGACACACCATAGTCATGGGATATGGGAGGGGGTGTGGCTTTGAGTAAGGGACTCTGAGGCTGAGGTTAGTGCCCTGATTAGGAGAACCATCAGCTGCCATCATTCCCAGGAGCAGGAGCAATGAGTCCCTCAGTCCCAAAGGGGCTTCTGCAGGCTTTGTCTTCCACCATCACAGGGAACAGCCACATCCTCCTACAGAATGGCCCTTGGTGGAACAGTAAGAGCAGAAAACTTGGATCCATGAAAGAAAGGTCTGACCCAGAGTGGCATTTACAGTGTTCTTATGCCGTTCATCCACTGCATCTCAGCCCGTGGATGAATCGTGGGGCCTGGAGAATTCCACCTGTCTTTAGCAGGGCTAGAGCACTGACAAATATATTTCATGCTATTGTTTATTTGGATTCAGCCACACTCTTCTGTAGCATGTAATTGTCATGGACGTCATGTAGCAAGAGGCTGCTGAGAGACTGAAATGAGCTTCCAATTTGTCTTCAGAAAATTTTCTCCATTATGAGACCAGAAAGATTAAAGGGCTAATAATACTTTACACCCATATCATCTTTCCTACCAGCAAAGAGCTTCCGTCCACACATTATCTTATTTGAGCCTCAGGAGAGTCCTGTGAGGTAGTTAGAATAGGAATTAGTATTCATCTTAAGTATGAACAAATTATAACTTTGGAAACTGATGCCTCCACCTTTTTTCATTTCTTGATTCTTTAAAATTGGTCAAGATCTTTTCCATTGTCTTGGAATTCAAGAAAACTAAAGCATGAAGGCAAGTGAGGAAAAGAATCCCCCTTCCCTGATGCCTATCTGGTTTATGACATTCTTCTCCCATCTCTAAAATTACAGTACAAGAGTTAGGACACAGGAATGAAACCACCTGACATGGTTTGGCTCTATGTCCCCATCCAAATCTCATGTGAAGTTGTAATCTCCTTGGGAGGCCAAATCGGGTAGATCACCTAAGGTCAGGAGTTTGAGACCAGCCTGATCAACATTGTGAAAACCCGTCTCTACTAAAAAATACAAAAATTAGCCTGGCGTGGTGGCAGGCACCTGTAATCCCAGCTACTGGGGAGGCTGAGACAGGAGAATCGCTTGAACTCAGGAGGCAGAGGTTGCAGTGAGCGGAGATCACAAGACAGAGGAGATCCATATATATAATATATATATATATAATAATATATATATATATATATAAAATATATATATATAACAAAGACAGATCTGAATTTGAAGTTTTGGGGCCTGGGGTGGAGTGTTGGATCAAGGGGGTGGATCTCCCCCATGGTTTTTGTGATAGTGATTTTACAAGTCTGATGTTTAAAAGTGTGTGGATGCCCCGCCTCCCCCGCCTGCCCCCACCGCCGCCCCACCTCTCCTGGTATGGTAAAGACATGCTTGCATCCCCTTATGCCATGATCGTAAGTTTTCTGAGTGCCCCCCAGCCATGAGGAACTGTGAGTCAATTAAACCTCTTTTCTTTTAAAATTACCCAGTCTCAGATAGTTCTTTATAGCAGTGTGAAAATGGACTAATACACCACCCAAACCAAAAACATATGGAAATTGTCAACTTCTGGGATTGTATCACTTACTTATAGTAACCCTTACTAGATGCAGGTCACTTCAGGGGCCATGCTGTGGGGGTAGAACCAAAGGTAAATAGAAATCATAGTTTTTATGGAGCTAACAATCCAGTGAGGGACATCAGATGGGCAAAGGACTAAAAAACATGGAGGAAAAAAAGTAAGGTAGATTTTGCAGGAGTTTAGAGAAGGCACGAATGCAAGGACACGTTAACAGAAGAGGCAGCATGACAGCTGTTCCCTGAAGGATGAGGAGAATTTCCTCTAGCAGATGGTGAAACAGCAATGACGACCTCATGGCCTAGCATTAATCCTAAACTTTGTGCGTGCCAGGCATTGGGCTGAAATGAAGGCGATTGCATTCACCATGTTGCCGATGCATCCAGGTCAATGTTTAGCCCGTTGTACACTCATTACCACCAGTCAGCCAACCAAACAGCCCATGCCTGCTGGCTCTTCCATTGGTCTATTTTCTAACCATTTTTGTGCTCTCGACACTTTTTGTTGAATTTGATATTACTGGATTAAAAATTATATACTTGGCTACAGCTTTCCTTGCAGCAAGAGGCTCCTCTGGCTGGTACATCATGGGGTCTTTGGGAATATTCAAAAGACATCTGAGCAGCAGATGTTCTCCTATCTGCACCAAGTCAGACGTCCTATTTGCACACAGGTGATATATAAGCTGTGCCCAGGGGAAACAGCAGGCCTTTGAATAAGGTGGGTTTTTTTCACAGTTGCCTATTTGTCTTGCTTTTTTGTTCCACCTTTATTTGTCTCCTGGAGGGAATATTCCTAATAGGAATAATAAATGAAAAATGTAAATAATGTGACTACTGAAATATAGATTTGCCAGGAATGCAATATATTACTGGCCATCTGTTAAATGGCCACTTCACATGCTGCCAGGAGGAGAGGATTTCACAAATTACGAGCCAGAGCTTTCAGCTGCAGGCCTGGTTAGCCATTCATTGGGTCCCAGGGGTCGCCGACCTAGGGGGCACCGATGAGGGAAGAGGTGCTGACCTGGGAGTGGAAGTAAGCTCCCACCATAGCACTGATGGCACGTGGCACAGGACCCTCTGGCTGGCCTGGCCCATGCTATTTTCTCTGCAGTTTATTTTATTTTTTGTTTTTTTGGAGACAGAATCTCCCTCTGTTGCCCAGGCTGGAGTGCAGTGGTGTGATCTCGGCTCACTGCTACCCCTGCCTCTCGGGTTCAAGTGATTCTCATGCCTCAGTCTCCTGACTAGCTGGAATTATAGGTGTTTGCCACCACACCTGGCTAATTTTTGTATTTTTAGTAGAGACAGGGTTTTGCCATGTTGTCCAGGCTGGTCTCGAACTCCTGACCTCAAGTGGTCCACCCACCTCAGCCTTCCAAAGTGCTGTGATCTGCCCACCTCAGCCTCCCAAAGTGCTGGATTATAGGCATGAGCTACTGTGCCTGGCCTTCTCTGCAGTTTAGAGCTGAGTTTTGAAGCAATGTTTTCTCCCCTATTGAAGAACTTACTGCTGATTTTTTTCATGAAGTATCTTCCAATGAAGATAGAAAAAGGAAAGGAGATCTTTCCCCAGCCTTGGATTGGTACAGCTGAGGACCTGGATGCCTAAACTCTCAATAGTTATTGGATAGCTTGAGGGATTTGAGATTGGAAGAGTAGGGCAGAGCCAGGAAGGAGAGAGGAAGAGCACGATAATTTGGGGTAAATGAGGTGGACCTTAAGCAACAATTTTAGGCCAATGGGGTATGTTTGCAGGTTCCACCATTTGGGGGAATTATTGGCAAGGTTGGAGGAGCCCATGCACGTTTTGGGAACCGGACTTCCTGCTGGAGAGAACTGGTCTCTGCAGGATCTTGGTGGTCCAGTAGAGTGGCTCAGGAGGCTTCAAGTCCTAGTTTAGTGCCTTACCAGTTCTGTGACCCTGGGCAAGTTACTTAGCATCTCTCTGTTCCTCATAGATTAAATGAGAAGATAGGTGATCTGGTCTCTACAGTTACTTCATATTTTATGAATGATTCTATTTCAGAATCAAAAGCTTCATAAAGAACCTCTTTGCTACATTTATTTAATGTCACGTTTGACATCACTCGAAGGAGGGAATAGAATCTGTGATGACTTTGCCTGCATCATAGATCTTCATCCTTTTCTAAAAAGGAGAACTTGGAGAAGCAGGGGATGGTGTCAGGAACCACCCACCTCCCCCCAGGGAGTAAGACGCGACTCTACCATCACTGCTGCAGAGGTGAGAAGTCCTAAGAGGCTGACAGGGACTGCCAACCTAGAGATGACTTCTCCCTGTTCCTTCCTTCCCTCCCCCACCTTTTTGTTCAAGCCTCTTCCTCCACGTTATCATCAGTTTCTGTTTAGAACAAGGCTGTCTAGGACAGAGGCATATTTGGGGGAGCTGGTTTTGACCTGACCAAATCCAGAAGTGCAAAAGCGTAGAGCTGTTGAGCAGGCGAAGCCAGCTCACCTGGTCAGGATGGTGGATGGGGAGGAAGAGGAGGACAAGAGCTGGGTGGTGGTGGGAAGATCAGCTGCAGGGACCAGGATTCTTGGGTAGCTCTGAAAGGTCTACTTTTAAGGTGGCTCTGAGGAGAGAAATGAGGTCATGAGCATGGATCTGCCACTGCAGCTGTATGGGTGAAGTATGGCTAGGCCTTTCAAAAAGGCTTCGATTTCTTTGGAACCCATTGTATTTCATGGAAAGAAACGAGCTTCTGCTGCTCATTCATCCATCGATTCATTCAACAAGCAGTTATGGACAGCCTGCAGCCTACCAGGCTCTGTGCATCCTTATGGATCTAGTGGTGGCCAAAAGATTATAAAAATCCCTGCTTTCAGCGGTTTCTAGTGGAAGAGACAGCACTCAATAAATAAGTGAAAAATTATAAAAGAATTGTCGAGTTGTGAACGTGTTAGGAAGAAAAATAGAGCTGAGTGAAGTGATAGAGCATGCAGGGACGGCTGCTTCCATTGGGTGGTGAGAGAAGGCTGCTCAGAAAAGGGGACATTTCAGCTAAGACCTAAATAAAGGGAGGAATCAAGCCCTGGGAACTTCTGGGGTAAAATCTGTCCCCAGGCTGTGGGAACAGATCTGCACGAGACCTGAAGCAGGAGGGAGCCTCCTGTGTTCAGGAATAGTAACCATGTGGCTCCAGCAGAGTGAGAGAGAGGAAGAGTGGCAGGAAATGGAGCCCTAGGGGCAACCTGACCATCCCTCGGGCCACACTTGGGACCTCAGGTTTCATTCTAAATGACATGATACCGTCTGGACTTCAAAGCATCCCTCTGGTGGTGTCTGGAGAATAGACCACGGGTGGGAAGAACAGCTGGAGACAGCGAAGAGGTTATTTCAGTCCTCCAGGCTGGAGCTGACAGTAGCAAGGGGCAGGCTAGCAGTAACAGAGATGACCAAAAGTGGTGGCATCCCAGGAACATTCCAAATGTGGAGCCACCAGGACTTACTGATGAATTAGATTTGAGTTGTGAGAGAAAGAGAGGAGTTGGCTGTAACTCAAGTGTTGGGTCCAAGCAACTTGGGCAAATAGTGGAACCACTCAACCAAGAGAGAAGTCTGGAGAAGGAGCAAATTGGAGGGATGAGAACAGACTGTGGGACATGTGAGGCCCAAGATGCCACAAGACCACCTCCAGGTGGACAGGACAGGCAGGCAGGTGGAAAAGTTATCTATCCCTTCTCTCCAGGAGCAGGAGTGTCCAGGATTGTCCAGAATGGATCATTGTTGATCCAGGTCAGGATGTAGAGATGATCGTCTTGGGGAAAAAAGGAGCGTTTCTATTTCTAGGCTTTCCAGGCACACACAGCTATATTCAGACGTCAAGTGAAGTGTCTGTAATCACGGATGGCTGTGGATTGGGAGGCCTCACTTTGTGCCATGATGTGGTTGTGAGTAGCTGCCTACATCACTGGGCTGGAGGCTCCTGTGGAACAGACAGCCCAACACTAGACTGATTCTGTGGTGCAGGGCTCCTCCTGTATCCCGAACCACTTTTCCCTGGACAGATGATGGCTCCCTCATTTAAAAGAACTTTCAGTCTAGTTGCTCCTGGTGTGGGAGAGCCCACCACACAGTCATGGCCCCTCATCACAGGCCACCTGCCCTCCTGCCTGTGCACACCTCCAGCTTGCAGTGCCCCTGACTTGGCCTGCAGTTTCCCTCTAGGGTGATCTTGTAGCTCATCCTGCTGACAGGCTGACTCCAAGTGGAGGCATGTGGGTTCTCCCTGCCACTGCTCTCCTCTGCCCATGGTCATTCTCAAGCCATCTGCCCATCTCGCTCATGGCTTCAGCCTGTTGCTCCTATGTTATTTCTGAGTTCTCCCAGATACCTGATTTCTTGCCTCCAAAGAGCTTAAATGATTGTCAGTGGAAGCACCTTTCACAGAATGATTTTCAGCTTCTCCCTGAGAAGGCAACAATCCCAAAGATACCCAGTGATGATCAATTAATTGATAATCAGCCACAAAATCCAGTCTCCTCTAGAGGTCTCTGCTGACTTACTAATGGCCAAAAGACAAAGACAGTGACACTTTGGGGTGACTTTTAGTCTTTTTTTGAACTCCGTTTACAAGAAGAGACCATTTTCTTTATACGGGCCCATAACCCAAGCTACCCAGCCACATCTGGAACTCAGCTGGTCTTCTGTGAGCTCACATCAATTTCATATTGAGTCCAATTTTTCACAGAGGCTTTTCAGTCCTAGATGCCCTGCTCATTTTGCCTATTCACTTTCTTCTTTTTTTAAAGACCTGATTGTGTGTTCCCTCATGCCATCTTCAGTTCTTTAGACCCTGTGTTCACTTTGGATGCTGATGGCTCACAAAACTGCAGCAATGATCTGGGCTGAGAGTGAGAGATTGTGCAAGATTGAGTAGAAAAAACCAAAGCCTTGGTAGTAGAACAGTCTGTTTCCTCATCTGCAAGATGATCTCTGTGGCACCATAGTAATGTGTCTTTGGTACTCAACTATGGAAGCTATTGTAATAGCAGAAGCAAAAATTCTGCAAATCAGTTAAGCAGAAGAGCCTCACCTCCTGGGACCTGAAGAAGGAGTTAAAAAGTGGGGCATCCATGGCAAAGCGGATCAACATTTCATCAAGTCAGTGGTTTGAAACTGCATGGCAGGGTCGTGTGATTTATGGGTTTCCATTTTATTCCATTTCTATCCTTTTCCTGTATACTCAGTTTCAGGCATGCAACATGTCCTTGAGTGGACAAGGCCTTGGAAGGCACCTTCACTGAGGTTGGCCTTCTTTACAGACCATTTACCCTTCTCCATACCTGAAATGAACTGAAGATCCAGCTCAGTGTTCTGATCCTTTTATTCCCATCTTTTGCCATGGTTAGGAGCCTGGATTTCCTCTGTATAAAACCTGTGGGCCCAAATCTTTCTTTGGCTAATTTTTCATGGTCAAGGCTGATTGACAGTTGAAAACTTTTAGAGCCATATCCCCTCCTTTTTTTTAAAGTTGTTTCTTATTACACCAGGCACACCTGAGGTGCCATATTTCCATACGGTCTATATCCCTTTGCTTGACCTGCAGATATAAAGTCATCCTTCAGTTCACTATTTTATGTTGTCTATTAAAGTCACTATAATTCATGAATTGAGAGTTGCCACAAGCCTTAATATGAGCACCACAATAATGCCAGTACTTTCTACATTGTATCATAGCCCTCCTGGCGAAAGCAAGTTGGCAATTTAGTCTCTGCTCTTCACGACGGATGGGGATAGATTGTGGTTATCAATAAATATTTGATTAATTAATTGACTGACTACCTCTTAAGCCTTTTAAGACAAGATAGGTCCTGGTCCTGCTACTAACTTGCTAGTATTCTTGGGCAAGTCATTTAATTTTGCTGGCTCTCAGTTCCACAACTGTAAAATGATTCATGATCCCAAAGTCCCTTGCAACTTTAAATTACTAAGAAATATATACATATATATATATAC
Source organism: Hylobates moloch (assembly GCF_009828535.3). Classification (NCBI taxonomy): domain Eukaryota; kingdom Metazoa; phylum Chordata; class Mammalia; order Primates; family Hylobatidae; genus Hylobates; species Hylobates moloch. The sequence continues at coordinate 215,366,430 of NW_026652276.1, forward strand.
ACATGTGTGTAAATATATACATATATATACACATGTGTGTATATATACATATACTATATATATAATATATATACATATACTATATATAATATATACATATACTATATATAATATAATACATCTACCATACATCAAATATATACATATATGTACATATACTATGTATCTATAATATATATACATATACTATATATAATATATGTACATATACTATATATAATATATGTACATATACTATATATAATATATACATATATAATATATACACATATACTATATATAATATATATACATATACTATATATATTATATATACATATATATATAATATATATATTTATTCCACCATGTTTATTGAAACTAGCCATAGAAGAAGACTCCTTCAACTAGGCCAATACTCTAATATTTAGTATATAGAGGGTACAAATAAAACCAATTTGGGGAAAGAAAAATATTGGTAGCTTCTCAGCATAGGGTCAAGTAAAGGCAAATGCCCTGGAACATCTTCCGGAGCCCAGGGTGGAGTGGATCATCTAACTAGGCCGACCGTGGCCTTTTAGTGCCTGCATCAACATCAACAGACTATAAAGAGACTTTTACAAGTTGATCCAAGCATAGCCACATGTGGGGAAACTAGGAATCTAGAAAGTCAATAGAAGTTATTGGCAATTTTTCCACTTTCTTCCTCCCTTTCTCAAAATCCAAGAGGGCCCAGAAGGGCACTAGAAAACAGATATTTGATGGCTTACTGTGTCTTTAGGGCAATATCTATCTCGTCTTTCTACTCGTCTTTCCTATTCTCATACCTCTTTTCTTTCCTTCAGTCTCTTTTCTTTCCTTCATTTAATCATTGACTCCTCATTCATCAAGTATTCACAAGGATGATAAGAAGTGGCTTCTGATGACACAGTGAATACATTAAGACAAATGTCTGTTACCTGACACAGGATGGGGGACACAGGGAGGAATTACTGACAGTCTACCAAAGCTTCCCCCAACTAGGAACACAGACACCCCCTCTGATGGGGGTGGTGGTGAGCAAGAATATAGTCACTCAGCTATCCACCACTAACCTGAGTGACCATATTCTTATGTCTTCCCTCTGTTGGACTCACAGGATATTGGTACCCCATGTACAAAGCCAAGATCATCCTCTGGGAGAGCTTAGCTGGGGCCCGTGGTCGGTGAGCTGCTGGTGCTGGCATCCACGTGCAGGAGCTGCAAAATACTGGAACAATGTGGCCTCAGAGCTTCAGTTTCTTGAGCAAGGATTACAGGTAAATTCCTTATTCTCATTTTTTCTAGAACTCTCTTTGGTGTGCTATTAGTAGAAAAAAAAAGACAAAGCTTTGGAGGCAAGATCTACGTCCAGATCTCAGCCCTCCTACCTACAGGGTGCCACCTTGGGTGAGTTACTTCATCTCCCTGAACCTCAGTTGCCTCATGAGTGAACTCCCAACTCAAGGGGTGCTTGTGAAAAATGTGAGATAATTCATGCACAGTTCTTTGTCACATAGTGGGTGTTCAGTAAGTGGTGGCTATTGTGACTACAATGGTTGCTAGATCTCCCACCACATAGCGTTGGTCCTGCTGCCTTTTATTGTCTCTATCAAAATTAATAGAGTCTAGAGAGACTTTAGAAACCCTCTCTCCAAAATTGATTCAAGCATAGCCTCATATGGAGGAACCAGACATCTATAAAGTTAACAGAAGTTATTGTCCATTTTTTTTCACACACTTTCTCCCTTTTCCAGAAAATCAGGGGGGCAGGAGGGAAATGTGAAGCGGATGCATGATGACCGTCAGGGCGATGCCAGAGAGCCTGAGCAGTTTGTTTATTCATCTGTAATTGGAGGAGTTGGTTCTTCTTAGCTGGGGCAGTCTAAGAGTCAGTGGGACAACAGGCTACTCCAAATCTCCAGCTTCATCTGCACACCAGCCATGGCCAGAGGGGTGATGCCTTCAGGAACCTCTTATCCTCTGCCCCATGGGTGTGTAGCATCCTTGAGAAGGAATGGTATCAGTCATTTTCCCTGGTCCCTGTCTCTGTCTCTTGGTCTTCACCTGTAGGACCCTATGCAGTTGATCTGGAAAAGGATGCAATTAGGGAAGACTTGCATGGTTCTTGAAGATCCCTCCCACTCTAAACTAAGTCCCCAGATACATCGGGTCACTGCATTTCTTTACTTCCACCCCAACTTTCATCGCCATCTGATTTATTTATTTGTTTATCATTTGTCTCTCTTCAGTAGAACATCAACTCCATGAGAGCAAAGACCTCCTTGTCACACCCACAACTGTGACCTCCAGTGCCTAGAGGGTGGCCGAGCACACAGCAGGCATGGAGTAAATATTTGCTAAGTGGATGTGTAAATGAAGAGATGTGAGCCTCATGCCCACACACAGGGGCTGGGGCCACAGGAAGCCAGCACATCTAGACTGGGGTAACAGCTAATGGTGGGGGCAAACACCTGGCTCATGAGTGGCCATGGAGAGGCCACACAGCACAACCCCTTTCGAACTGCAGTTAAATGACTTTGACATCCACAGTTGAGCATCAAGCAAATCAGATAAACTAGTCGCTTAGCTACACGTCACCCCTATGGGTTGTTGGTTAGTTGGATTTTTCCCCTTTTGTCTTGTTTAGGCAGATCTGGTGTCCTGAGTGTAGGGTCACCGTAAGGCAGAGGAAAGAGATGCAAATAAAGTGGGTGGATCTCAGGAAAGGAAATGATCTCAGTGGTCTCAGATGCTGCCCATAGCAGGGTCCAATGGCCAGTTGAGTTGAGTGTATGGGAGGCTTGTGGAAGAACAGTAAGGCAAAAGACCCCTATGGCACTGAAATAAGAAAATAGATGCCCACCCAAATAGATGACCAGTATGGGGGCTTTCTCCACCCCTGCCAGAGTTGGCCTCTCATTCAACAGTTTTCCATTTCACTTCCCATTGTTTTACTGAGACATGGCTTCTTCCTGCCTTGCCATATCCTACCTGCTTTTAATTGTTCCCAAATGACTTGATGTAATTCCAAAATTTAGCCCTTTTAGGTTCTATTTTCACCTTAACCAACCTGGAACCCCATCCTGCCTGCACCCTCATTAAACACAGACAGGATGAAGACAGGGAGGGCATCATCTACATTGTACATCCCAAGTGGCTTCAGCCGCACCTTTCAGTGGCCTTTGGAACAACCACAGAGATCTGCAGGTGTGAGTGGGTGGGAGGTGTCCTCAGGAAACTGAAGGAGATGAGGGCTTCTGGGCCCTTCAATCTGGCTTGCTCAAATGTCATCTAGTTTTGCCCCATTGATTTCAACTGTGGATGGGACTATGTTTGCCTGTTCATTAGAAAGTACTTCATTTTCCTTCTTCTCATTTATTTTTTAATCTGCCCCGCCCTTGGCTGTAGAAGTGAACCACTCTGCCCATAGCTCAGCAGCCAGGGGCTCAGTATTTTCCTTCCTGACTGTAGGCAGAGGCCCAAGTGCCCTTGAGTTGTCCAAGATAGAATCGCTCACAAATCTGCTTTGTTATTGATGTTTGATCAGTGAATGTACAGAGATGCAATTGTAGCCCAAAGAATGTGGGATTTGGAGAGATCGCGCTGGGTCTCACGTTCCTCAGGCCTGTGGTGAGGGTGAAAGAAACCCACCCCCTTTCCCAGGCTACCTGATGCCCATTGTGTTACTGTCTATCTGAACTGAAGATTCTAACAGAGGATGAAAAGCAGATCAAAACAAAATTCCCCCAAAACCGTCAACACAAAAGTAGGAGCTACACGACTCCAGTCAACTGGACCAGAGAAGAAAAGTGGAGCAATGACGCCACCAAGTGGTGTGTCTGTGAGTGAGAGCTTGGCTGCTGGTTTTTCATTAACATTAGTATCCTTAGAATTATGGAGCCTCAACCTGATGAAGGATCATTAGAGCGTAGGGTTAATGGGGCCGGCTAAACCAGAAGGAAACATCAAACAACTGTGCTAGGAAGGGTGGCAAGCCGGAGAATGAGGATGGAGCAGCAGAAATGAATCCTCTCTAGAGGGAAAACAATAAATATGGTATTATTTAGTCGGTGACATAAGGAAATGTTTTGAAAATGCCATTCTTATACTGCCTGCATCAGAACCACCTGGAGAGCTTGTCAAAGGTGCAGATTCTTGGGCCAACCTCAGCCCTAATCAGAATCTCTGGGGCTGGTGACTGGGTGTTTGTACTTTTAACAAGTGCCTTAGGTGAGTTCTAAGTGGGAAGCCAGTAAGTGAGGTGCATGAAGTCTCATTTATCCACTCTGTAAAAAAGAGAGTGGAGGCAATGGACAGGAGGAAGAACAGTCATGTTTAAAAGAGTTAGAAATGTTGGGCGGGGCGCGGTGGCTCACACCTGTAATTCCAGCACTTTGGGAGGTCGAGGTGGGTGGATCACCTGAGGTCAGGAGTTTAAGACCAGCCTGGCCAACATGGTGAAACCCTGTCTCTACAAAAAAATACAAAAATTAGTCGGGCATGGTGGCTTTCACCTGAAATCCCAGCTACACAGGAGGGTGAGGGAGCAGAATCGCTTGAACCCGGGAGGCAGAGGTTTCAGCGAGCCCAGATTGTGCCACTGCACTCCACCTGGGTGACAGAGTAAGACTTCGTCTCAAAAATAAATAAATAAATAAATAAATAAATAAATAAATAAATAAATAAATAAATAAATAAAAAGAAGTGTGAAGGGAAGGAGAATCCTTTCTATGAGACTGGGATACATGCAGGACTATCTGGGCAGCTGCCAGCCAGGCAGCCAGCCTCACTGAGGGGTTTCTCTCTGGAGCTCTCTTCCTTCTCCCGGTTATGTTAGGCTCCACTGGGCAGGGCTGCCTCAATACACACTCTCTGGGCTGCGTGTCGACGTCCAGGTGCGCCCCATCTGGCCTAATGAAAGGCAGAGGGTGTCTAATCACTGGTTGCTGTTGACTGAGTCACCTGGTAGAGAATGCATGGCCCAGGAGTTGAAGGGCGGGGTGCTGCTCTTGGTTCTGCCATCACCGGGGTGGGCATCTTTGGAGTCTCTGGGTCTCTATTCCCTCATCTTCAGGAGGAGAGAATTGAGCTAAGGGATCTGATGGCTCTAGCAGCATCCCAGGACTCTTCTCTCTCCACTGGGGCCCTGACCTGGAGCTCACCTGGTCTGCTCACCCTGAGGGTTTGGCTTCAGTGTGGGGTCAGGGATCTCTAACCCCCCACAGGCCTATGAGGGAAACTTTGAGCCTGGTGCCACTGATGAAAGAGGCTCCGTCACATGGAAAACTTTACTTAAGAACCCACCTGCCCCATGAATGGTAGGTTTCCGGTTTCATGGACAGGATTTTCCCAGGAATTCCAGAGAGGGGTGTGGTGGTGCCAATGAGCTGGAACAGACCTTTAGGACCGAAGCCTTGGCATACCCGGGGAACATGTCAGGGAAACTTCCAGCCCCAGCCCCCTTTCTCTCTGTCTCAGGGGAAATGCCACCAGGACAGGAAGTCACAGGAAATAGTGACTACACTAAGTATCACTGAATTGCGCACTTTAAAATGATGAATTTCATATTTAGTGAATTGGGTGAATTATATTTTAATTTTTAAAAACATTTAAATACTTATCAAAAGGGAAAAAAAATAAGTCACCAGAGGCTTAGGGATAGAAAGAGGTGGAAAAATGTTTATCTTATCACTGGATTTAATATATTGGATAATTAGGATTCAGCTGAAACCCAAGTGCTGAGTTCTAGAAGAGCAAGTCAGAGAGTAAAAACTCCACCCGTATCCATGCCGAGTGGGGGAATGGGGTCCGAGGGGAAGCACCGCCCGGCTGACCTCAGCTCTAGCCCTCCTGGCTGACTTCAGCTCCAGCCTGCTCGGGACTCCCTTTCTGTATAGCCCAGCTCCTTGTTCCTTCAGACAAGTGGCTGCCGGGGCCTCTAAATCCCACACCAACCCAGAGCACCTTGTGGAAAAATCCTTCCTCCCTTTTGGTCAGCTGGGGCTGGGTGGGAATTTTCCAAAAGGAACTTTTCCTCAGAAACCCTGGGGCAGGGTTGGAATCTAAGTACAAAGGTCTTAGGAAAAAAAAAAATCCATTCCACCAGAGTGTACATTTCCATGGTGATGACAGCAGAGATTGAGGTTGAGGGGAAGAGTTGGTGGGACCCTTTCTCTTATCTCAGATCTGAGTAGCGTCCCCACTCCCAGAGACCCTTCCTGCATGGTCCTCTTGCCCCTCCTGGGATGGGGATGAAATCCAGCCCCAGACCTTCCATGAAATCATGTCTAAGGGTGGGGCATTGGAGATGGAGGTCTGAGTGGCCACCTCCCTGAGGGCTTAAATACAGCCTTCTTTGGTGCTGCTATCCAAATTACTCCGAGAAGGCCGGGTGCAGTGGCTCTTGCCTGTAATCCCAGCACTTTGGGAGGCTGAGGCAGGCAGATCACAAGGTCAGGAGTTCGAGACCAGCCTGGCCAACATAGTGAAACCCCGTCTCTACTAAAAATACAAAAATTAGCTGGGTTTGGTGGTGGGTGCCTGTAATCCCAGCTACTCAGGAGACTGAGGAAGGAGAATCACTTGAACCCGGGAGGTGGAGGTCGCAGCGAGCCGAGATTGTACCACTGCACTCCAGCTGGGTGACAGAATGAGACTCCATCTCACAAACAACAACAACAACAACAATACCAAATTACTCTGAGAATTACAGGGGAATGGAGCTGGTGGAAATCATATGCATTGCCTGTTCCAACTCATCCCTCCATCCACATTCCATTCTCAGGTGAAGGCACTGAAGTCCACGAGGTGGAATATCTTTGCTCAAGATCACCCAGGGTGTCAGGGCTGGAAGGACACAGAGCTGGCCACCTGGCATAGGGCACTTCGGAGGCCAGTCTAGGCTCTTCTGTGGCTTCTAGGGACCCAGCCCCGCTGAGCAGGTGAACCTCAGAGTGTGGCATGGGGCTGGTGGGAGGAGAGGAAAGTAGTGCCATCGTGGATATCCCCCAAACTCTACTCACCAGAGCCCCATTGAGGAAGTACCTGTGGAGTGCCAGACTTGGGTTGCCCAAGTGGGGGACACAGCCTGAGCCAAGGCACAGGGGATATAGAGGCCCTGGCATGGTGGAGGAATGGCAAGTCCACAGTTTGACTCTGTGAGGGAAGAGGGCAGGTGGTGAGGCTCAGCTGGAGGCTTGGCCTCAGCTGTTAAGGATTTGGGCTGAAGAACATGGCAGCCACTGTGAGCCTTGAAGTGGAAGTGATTAAAGGAGCTGGTGCAGTGGGCAGATTAGATCAGGGCTGCCCTGGCTGGGACAGCCATCAATAGGACGGTGTAGCCTTCCAGTGAAAACTGACACAGGTCTGGATCAGGCGATGGGAGGGGGAATCCAGGGGAGGACAGATGCAAGAGCACTTGGAAGACAGGTCAGTCAATGGTCAAGGGCAGGGCAATGAGAGAGAAGGACTCCCAGGCTTCTCAACTAGGCAAATGGGCAAATGGTGACGTCATGAAGCAAGATGATGGGAGGGACGGGAGTTCACAGGTGGGGTTCGCTCTCTCCTCCAGATCTGGTTCTTGCCTTGCAGGGCTTGGAGTGCATTTTCCAAATGCGGTTCCCATGCCACTTCTGTCAGACTCGGAACCACCTGGCCTACTTGTTAAAGATATAGATTCCTAAGCCCCACTCAGAATCTCTGGGAATAAAAGGCTGGAGCCCTGGGATTTGAAAAACATCTGGTCTTAAACTTGGATGTTGGAGACATTGGAAGAAAAGCAGGTTTTAGACTGGAAGAAGAGCAGGAAGATAGTGAGTTTGGCTTTAGAGTTGCAGACGTCTCATGGGCAGTTAGCTATTAAAAGCCAGAGCTTGGAAAAGCCATTGGGTTAGGGCGGATAGAGATTCAAGATTGTAACTGGAGAAATAATTTGGAATTGCATGCGATTTGTCACTTTTGTATTTGTGAGTCTGTGACCTTTACGTAAAGTCTGCCCTAGGCAGCCATATGTCTGGGAAGAGATTAGAACCTGTTAGAGAAGGATTGCCTAGAAAAAGGCCAGGTTGGTATTCAAGTTTTGACATTCAAAATATGATTATATGGCAGGACAATGGTCTTCAAGCCAGGATATTATCCTGAGAGAGGAGTCACTGAATTCCTTCAGTTCCCTCTTCCTCGATTAGCTCATCAACAGGAAGGCTCCCTACCCTGTCTTAAGGCTCTGGTGGTGAAAATGTAGACGAAGGTAGCTATGGCGTTAGAAGAAACACTGCTCCCTCCAAGGGAAAAAGAGGGCGAAGTTAGGGGGTATGGGGTGGCGTCTGGGGGTAAGAACTGTGCGGCCAGGGACAGTTAAGATGTGGCTCCATCATTCAAGGACCTCCCCAGGACCAAGCTAGACAGCTGGGGGTTCAAGATCAGAGGCCATAAAGCGCACAGGGAAGGGGTCAGCCAAGAATATCACCCTGGAGAGCAAGAGGCCCTCCCAGAAGACTAGACCTAGCACCCGCAAGGCCAGGGGCCTGTTCTTGCAGAGCTAGGCCATGCCAGCTGCAAGCCTGTGAGCTATAATTCAAGAGAGACTGAGGCACCTTCCAGGGCTTTTATAGTTATCCGGCCTGATTAAACTTTACTAGCGATAGGCCTTATTTAAAAGTTGCACTTATAATCTTGCACATCCAAGATGTAGTATGTGTTACATTTCCAGTTTCATGAAGGAGTCATTCAGTGGTAATAGAAGCATGAGAGTCATTGAACTTAGCTAAAGAATGTGAGTATTATGAGAACACTGGGCTGCAGGAGCCAGTGATGGGAAGAGCGAAATGCAGAAAGGGGGCTCGGAGGTGAGGGGAGAGCTGGGGAGATGGTCCTGGGAAGCTTGGAAAGAGAAGTTTAGGAAGACGATGGTGAACAACACAATCTAAAGTTGCAAGAGGAAGGGAGGATGAAGATGAAAAAAGGGCCATTCAATTTGACAAGTAGGTTTTCAAAATGACATTCAAGAAGCCAAATGACCATAGTGCTTGGAAGAAAATCTGTCAGGTAAACCACTGGTGTTGAGGCGTGAGTGGGAGATGAAATGGAAACAGCTAGAATGAGCGTTTCCTTTGATGAGTTTGTTACTGGATTAGGTGAAGAATAATAAATCAGATGACACTTTGAGTGGGTTGCATGATCAGGATTATGGAGGACCTGGATATGTCTGTAGGTAGAGAGAAAAGATCCAGCCAATGAGCAAAGATGAAAGATGCTAGGAAAAAGAGGAGGCTTTTGAGTGTGATGGTTGAGTGGGACAGCTTGGGAAGAAGTTGAAGAGGGATGATTAAGAGGACAGGTGGTAGGACTGGCCTTGTGCAGAAAAGGACCTCTCTCTCCAAGAAGGAAATTGTATTTGTCAATATAATTTTATTAATAATTATGTACTTACTAGCCAAAGAACATAATCAAAATAACAGAAAAATTTAAAACATCAATCATTTATTTTTCCGTGTTTCTTCCCAGTTCTAATCCTAATACTTTTATTATTTTTATGCAGTTGTAACCCAACCACAAGTGAGAACTCAGGAATTCTCAGGTGGAGATGAGGGTTTATTAATAGATGAGACCAGAGATGTGCCCTTTCCCCTTTATTCTTCAGTAACTAAAAGATGAGGTTTTCTGCAAATGAGGCTGCCCCTGTGGAGGGGAGCCTGTGCTATGAAGGCCTGGGGAGCGCGGCGTATATGGATGAGGCTTGTGCCCACAGTGCACTGGGGCCTCTGCTGCAGGCCAATCTCGCGATGATGGGAGGGATGTTGCTGATGCAGTGAATTAAGGGTGAGAACAGGCCAAGTGTGATGGCTCATGCCTGTAATCCCAACAGTTTAGGATGTCGAAGCAGGAGGATCGCTTGAGCCCAGGAGTTCGAGACCAACCTGGGCAACATAGTGAGACCCCGTCTCTACAAAAAATAAGCAAAATTAGCCAGGTGTGGCACACACCTGTAGTCCCAGCCACTTGGGAGGCTGAGGTGGGAGGATCACTGCTTGAGCCTGGGAGGTTGAGACTGAAGTGACCCAAGATCATACGACAGCACTCCAGCCTGAGTGATGGAATGAGACCCTGTCTCAAGAAAAACAAAAACAAAAACAAAAACACCCAAAAAACAAAAAAAAAAACAGTGAGAACAGCAGGATTCTATAAATAAAGGAGTAAAAGCGAAAAGCTGGGGTTACCCCCAGGGAAAATTTCTGAAGTATTGTCAGCTTAATTTTTTGTCAATATAATTATATTAATAATTACGTACTTACTGGCCAAAGAACATAATCAAAATAATAGAAAAATTTTTTAAATCAGTCATTTATTTTTCCATGTTTCTTCCCAGTTCTAGTCCTAATACTTTCATTATTTTTATGCGGTTGTAACCCAATCAAAAATTGTGGCAGATTATATTTTCTAAAACTGGCCATAGCAGTATTTCCAGTCCTGTATGCTTTTCCAGAAAGTTGTTGCTCTCCCATCATAAGGTGGCATCTCTTTTCTTTCCCTTTGAAACTGACAAGACTTTGTGACTCAATGAATGGAAATGGAAATGACACTGCAAAATTTCTAAGACTAGGTCATATATGATTAACTGACTTCTACCTGGCTCTCTCGCTGGGGTCTTTTGCCCTTGGAACCCAGCCACCATGTTCTGAGGAAGCCCAAGCCAAACAGAGGTGTCCTGGCCAACAGAGCCAGCTAAGGCCTCAGGAGATGACCAACATCAACTGCCAGACACGTAAATGAATGAGCCTCATGTGAATCCAGCCCCTGACATTGTGGGCCCAGATAAGCCATACTGCTGTAAGCCGTCTGAATTTCTGATCCGTAATAAATGGTTGTTTCATCTCATTAAGTTTTTGGGTAATCTTTATGCAGCTATAGTCACTGAAACACATGGAGAGTTTTGTTTTATAACTTTTGCATTTGTTAGCATGAGGATTTTCTCATGTTGCTTTATAGTCATCATGATTATTTTATTGGCTACAAAATATTTTGAGTTGATGTAGTATAGCTTATTTAAATATTGTGCTATTCTTGGCTATTTAGACTGTTTCTCGTTTTTCGCTATTTAAGTAATGATATAAAAAGTTATGCATAGAGATTTTTTCTCTTTCTTTGAATTGCTTCAGTGGGACAAATTCCCAGAAGTAGAATTACTTTTGGGTATGAACATTTTTGTGGCTTCCCAAACGTACCACCAAATTACTTCTCAAACAAAATTGCATTGATTCTGCCATTAGTTGTTTGGCAATGTTGGTACATAAAACCACCTCAAATGTGTTTTGAATTAAAGAGGGCATAAGTAAAAAACTGTATTAAAGAAAACCCTTTACCGTCTTTGCATCAGCATCAGACATCACCATCACTTTTAGTTTTTTGCTAGTTTAATCAATGGAAATTGTATTTTTATCATTGTTATTCATTTGTGTATCTTGAGTGAGTACTGAAGTAGAGATTTTTTCACATTTCAGAAATTGTTTTTACTCCTATCTGAAGCATCTATATATATTCTTTATCCAATAATGTATTTATAAGAGCTCTTGACATCACTGTTTATTTAAAGTATGTAATAATTTCATTAGTAGACTATAAAATATATTGTGGCTCATGACTGGTATTAAAGAAAAAAACAGAATAGAATAAAATAGAAATATCAGAGCATTCTGCATATAGTAAGATTTTTTGTGTTTTTTAAAAAAATTTGTATACATTTCAGGGGTAAAAGTTCATCTTTTTAAAATGGATATATGGTATAGTGGTGAAGTCTAGGCTTTTCATGTAGCTATCACCTGAGTAGTGTATATTGTACCCATTAAGTAACTTATCATCCCTTACCCCCTCTCATCCTCCCACCCTGCCACCCTTCCCAGTTTCCAGTGTCTATTACTCCATTCTGTGTCCATGTGTACACATTACTTAGCTTGCACTTATAAGTGAGGGCATGTGGTACTTGACTTTCTGTTTCTGAGTTATTTTACTTAAGATAATGACCTCTAGTTCCATCTATGTTACTGCAAATACATGATTTCATTCTTTTTTTATGTCTAAATAGTATTCCATTGTCTATACGTGCCACATTTTCTTTATCCAATCATCCATTGATAGGCATTTAGGTTGATTTCATATTGTTGCTGTTGTGAATAGTGCTGCAATAAACATACAGTGTAGGGGCCGGGCGCGGTGGCTCACGCTTGTAATCCCAGCACTTTGGGAGGCCGAGGCGGGCGGATCATGAGGTCAGGAGATCGAGACCATGGTGAAACCCCGTCTCTACTAAAAAATAGAAAAAATTAGCCGGGCGTGGTGGCGAGCGCCTGTAGTCCCAGCTACTCGGAGAGGCTGAGTCAGGAGAATGGCGTGAACCCGGGAGGGGGAGCTTGCAGTGAGCCGAGATTGCGCCACTGCACTCCAGCCTGGGCGACAGAGCAAGACTCCGTCTCAAAAAAAATTATATCAAAAACATCCCTACATTGTAGGGTTTTTTTTATAATGATTTCTTTTCCTCATACCCAGTCGTGGGATTGCTAGATTGAATGTTACTCTATTTTTAGTTGAGAAATCTCCATACTGTTTTCCACAGGGGTTGTACTAATTTATATTCCCATCAACAGAGTATAGTAAGTTTTTTTTTGTATGAAACTTTTATTTCAATGTAAGTTTGTATTGGGTCGTGATACTCTTCTTCTTAGCGGAGATGCAACAAAGATGTTCTTAAAAGATAGGACTTATAAAGCATATTTATTAACCCCTTTTTATATTGATGTAAACATCTCCCAGGCTGTAGCTTCCCTTTTTGTATTGAATTATTTTTCTTTTGCACTATTTTAATTTTTCATGTGGTCAGGCCCAACAATCTTTTGTAATTTCTTATTTCAGTTGTAAACAGAAATTCATCTTGTTTCTACAGAGGTGATAAATGATCTATCCTATTTTTTGTCAACTCAATTCTAACTGAAGCATTCTCTGGACACCTCGGAACTTCTAAAAATTCACGTTGGTTCAGCAAAATGCAAATGAAGAGCTCTGGCGCAAATGCTATTATGGAGTGGGTAAATTGAGAATGTGTGATAATCACGAGATCACATGTCCCCATTCTCACTTCCAGTTGTCAGTTTATGCTGCATCAGCAAAACGAGTTCTGGGGCAAATGCTGTATAAGCAAATGTTATAATTGTTACCCAAAGATAGCTACCAAATGATGAAAAATATTGAAGAAGTCAAGTTGAAAATGCCAGGACGCATGGAAGAACTCAGAATAAGACAACAGAGATGAGTTTGGAGACAAAACTGTCAGAATAGAGATGAGTAAAAGGATAGTAATAATTGTTCCTGATTATTGTGTATTTGCCCAGCTCATTTACTCCTCACCACCGTTATTTCCATTTTGCATTTTGCATTCCATTACCATTATTTCCATTTTACAGATGAGAAAACTGCAGTGCAAAAAGCTATGTGACTTAGTCAAGGTCATCCAGCTTAAACAGGTGCCTGGAATTGGAACTTCAAACTCGGTTCTTAATCACTGGCCCATGCTGCCTCTGACGTGGGAGCTAGGGGTTGCAGCTAAAAGAAAAAGGCTAATATCTGGAGAGAGCATCACTTACAACCCAAGAGTTATAAAGGGATATTTCGACTGTTCTATGGAAACTTTCCAGATTTCTCCCCCCATTCTGGAGAATTTACTTCAAATAACTGGATCTAGACATCTAGAATAAAAGCAGTTTCTGCCATGTACAGTGCTGGAGATAAGGGCTGATGTTTTGTATTCCAGCTGTGATTTTCCTGGATTCCATTCAGATCATGAAAATTCCTAACAAAGACACACGAGAGACAGTGGGTCAGAGCACACAGTTAGCAGCCAGTGTGCTTGGATTTGCTACCAGCTCAGCCTCTTTCTAGCTGTGTGATGGGAGCACGTTTTCCTCATTTTTAAAGTGAGGACAATAATAGAACCAACCTCAGAGGGCTGTTGTAAGACAATGTCTATCCATAGCAAGTGATACACTAGTATTTGTTATTTTATTATATGCTACAATTATTTTACTTGAAGCTGATATATTTCATATTAGTTTTTTTTTTCTGGTTGGATTTTAGGAGATACTCTAGTTTTATCAGTAGTGTGTTCACAGATAGGGTGTTTCTATGTTGATTCTTATAAATTACATTGGCATTTTCTTATCTAATTCTTCAGTTTCCAGAATACCTGATATTTGAGTGGGGTGGCCATATGTTCCAGTTTACTCTTGTTATGCTAGTATCGCTATATCTACACTCAAATGTCCCTGTTTGGAAGAGAAATCCTGTGGTCCTCCTATTTGGAGAAGTGCAACCCTCTTACCGGGGGTCACGGTTACATTATATGGGCTGGCTCAGGAGGTGCAAAGCTGGCATAAAATCAAAGATAGTGTGTTTTCTTTTAATCATTTTTCATGCCAGGATCCCCTTGGCAAGCTGCGGAAGCTTTTGGAGCCCTTCTAAGAAAAATGTTTTTAAGTACATAAAATGAAATGCACAAGATTACCAAGAAATTCTTTAGTTTTGAAAGACTGCTATCACAATATTTTTAAAAACCAAATTTGTAATATGATAATATATAGGCTTTTTATTAATGACTAAGTAACAGCTGTAGTGACAGGTTTAATAACTCTGGTAATTTCAAAGTAGTGATGCACATAGATGACATCGTGAGATATTCCTAATAATAGTAATGGGATTTAGCAAGAGCTGTGACTTTCTATTTGTGACAAAGTTACAGGCCCCGCTTCTGTTCTCTATATTCACAATAGAATGTAATATTTTCCATGTCCATGTTCACAGACCTCTCGGATTCAATCCAGACCTCTTGTGGGTGCCAGTTTAAGAACTGCTGCATGGGCCATGCACGGTGGCTCACACCTGTAATCCCAGCACTTTGGGAGGCCAAGGCGGGCAGATGGCTTGAGGTCAGGAGTTCAAGACCAGCCTGGCCAACATGGCGAAACCCCATCTCTACTAGAATTACAAAAATTAGCCTGGTGTGGTGGCAGGTGCCTATAATCCCAGCTACTCAGAAGGCTGAGGCAAGAGAATCGCTTGAACCTGGGAAGCGGAGGTGGCAGTGAGCCAATATAGCGCCACTGCACTCCAGCCTGGGCGACAGAGTGAGACTCTATCTCAAAAAATAAATAAATAAATAAATAAGAAAAGAAAAGAACTGCTGCACAAGAGTGAATGTTTGAAGCAAGCAGGAGGGGGGCAAACTGCACAAAGACCAGGAAGAAAAGAAAGAGGCTGGGATGGTCATAGATCTGCTGAGGAGCACAAGAAGTGAAGAGGAAAAATGACTCGGAAGATGCCAGGATGTGGACTGATGGAAGTAAAAGGGCAGGAATGGTCTGACAGATGTCTCTGTTGACAGAGGATACCCCACCCAGAATACATCCCGTCAGAAACGGGAATGTTCACAGTGGCCCAGAGCGCGGACTTTGAAGCCTAACACACCTAGGCGTGAACCCCCGCCCTGCTGCGTTTATCAGCACGTATTTTGCACAAGTCATTTAACTGCTCTGTGTCTTAGTTTGTCTTCTGTTTAGTGGGGATAATAATACATCCCTTACAAAATTGCTTTGAGCAGCAGTCCCCAACCTTTTTGGCACCGGGAACTGGTTTTGTGGAAAACAATTTTTCCACAGACCTGGGGGTGGGGAGGTGGTTTCGGGATATTATTATTACATTTTAATACATAATGAGATAATTATACAACTCACCATAATGTAGAATCAGTGGGAGCCCTGAGCTTGTTTTCCTGCAATTAGGCGGTCCCATCTGGGAGTGATGGGAGTCAGTGGTAGGTCATCAGGCATTAGATTCTCTTAAGGAGCGCGCAGCCTAGATCCCTCGCATGCGCAGTTCACAGTAGGGTTCATGCTCCTATGAGACGCTAATGCCGCTGCTGACCCGACAGGAAGCGGAGCTCAGGCGGTAATGCGAGAGGGGAATGGCTGTAAGTACAGATGAAGCTCTGCTCGCTTGCCCATCGCACGCCTCCCGCTGTGCGGCCCCGTTCCTAACAGGCCATGGACTGGTACCGGTCTGTGGCCCCAGGGGTTGGGGACCCCTGGCTTTGAGGATTAAATGAGACAGTGTTTGTAAGGGGCTTTTTACTGCACCTATTGTATTGTACCACTTCCATCAATAGCTCTGGCAACAGTATTATTGTCGTCGCTGTTACTAGGAAGGTCCACTTCCCAGCAGCAAGCAGGGACTCCCACCAAGGATTACCAAAAATCGTTGTTGACCATTTGTGGCCAGAAGGGGGAAGCATACACCACACTATAAGCTCAGGATGCTACGGATGGAGAGTGGCGAGTGTGGATGGGGACTTCCTTTTGTTCACACAGGCTGAACTTGATGACTGAGGCTTCTTCCTTCGCCCCCTTTGTTTGGCCATGGTGCTCGGAAGCCGGCCGGTCTTTGCTATAAGATCAAGTGCGCCCAGACTGCCTAAGCACTGTCAGGGATGTTCTGGTGAGGCAGGCAGGCCAGGGACCAGGCAGAAACCAGCTGGTGTATATCCCATTCTAGCCAAGCAGCATTTGAATCACATACATCGAGAGGGCAGGTGCTGGGGTCAGGGAAGAATTCTACCACACAGTAGTTGGAGCTACGTACTTCCTTCAACTCTTCATGTTATCTAACTTTTCACTTGCCTTCTTTTTGGTAGGAATATCATCTGCTCTCCACACAGTCCCAGGAACCAACAGGGTTTACACATGCTGTGCACAACTTAGAAACATCCCACCTAGAATGGCCTGTTCTGTCCTCCCTCACCCCACCATGAAGAAATTTCATTGCCCAGCCTGGGCCACATAGTGAGACTCTGCATTAAAAAGACAAAAAAAAAAAAAGCCGGGTATGGTTGTGCACACCTGTAGTCCCAGGTACTTGGGAGGCTTAGGTGGGAGGATTGCTTGAGCTGGGGAAGTTGAGGCTGCAGTGAGCCATGATTGCATCACTGCACTCAAGTCTGGGTGACAGAGCAAGACCCTGTCTCAAAAAAAAAAAAGAGGAAGAAAAAGAAGAAATTATTGCCGTATTTCTCCCCGTAAAGAAAATTATGCAAAGTTTTTCACCTAGAGCTACCCATACACACATAGAAAGAAATCTACTCTACTTTCGTGGCAGAAAATTAACAAGTTGTAGGGACCAAGATCTTATTGCACTATCCTTTTGCAACCCTTCTGCAGGGACATCCAAGAAATGAGATGCAATTAAATAGGATGGTAGGAACATCATACATGAAGCATCATATATAAAGCTGTTTCTAAGGGAAAATGCTACCCTTTTCCAAGGAGGTACCCTATGACTAATTTGCAGATCTGCACCTTGGGGAATAGAACAACTTTATTTACTTATTCATTTATTTATTTAGTTAGTTAGTTATTTTTGAGACAAAGTCTTGTCGCCCAGACTGGAGTGCAATGGTGCAATCTTGGCTCACGGCAACCTCCGCCTTCCGAGTTCAAGCAATTCTCCTGCCTCAGCCTCCCGAGTGGCTGGGATTACAGGTGCCCACCACCACTCCTGGCTAATTTTGTATTTTTAATAGAGACGAGGTTTCACCATGTTGACCAGGCTGGTCTCAAACTCCTGACCTCAGGTGATCTGCCCTCCTTATCCTCCCAAAATGCTGAGATTACAGGCATGAGCCACTGCGCCCAGCCAAATAATCTCTTTTTATACGTTCCTTAGCATGTGCCACAACGCTAGGCATTTAACTAGGACTCCAAGAATACTTACCGAATGGTACTAAAATCTGGGAAATGGACAGAGAGAGTTCAAGAGATCCAATTTGGTTTTCCATGGAATGGATTTTAAGTTTTCTAAAGTTTTTTAAAGGATCAGAACCCTTTTCACAAATAAAATCGTACATACAATTTCAACAAAGAAGATAAAAAGGAATTTGCTCTGGTTGAGGCGGTGAGGGGAGGGAGAGAGGACACCTACACCACCCCTTCCTTGCCTCCTCAGCCCAGGGAGGAAATTCAGGCCTTTTCAGAAATACGGTTTGAACCATATGGCCTCCCACTGGATAACAAACAGATTTGGTCTCTAGTCCAGATTAGGCCACGAGTGGATGGCCTGGGGTTTTCAAAATCATGTGTTCAGACTAAGAGGTAGGTGACCGACAGAAAAAGAATATTGGATAAAGATCTGCAGAGTTCTAGTCCTGGCTGATCTTGACAAAATCACCTGATGCCTCCTGTACAACGAAGGCTGGGACCATATGGCCTCTGAGAGCCCTGGCAAAGTCACAACCTGCTGATTTGCGGTAACTGGGAGAGAAGGCCACGCAATTCTCAATGCCCAGGCTTAGGCCTGGAAGTATCTGCTGCAGGCCTGAGTGGATCTGTGCAGTGGGAGTGTATTAATGGCCTCCTTCTGCTTTCCTCCCACCGCCCGTTCCTGTCCTTTCTCCATGCTGTCCTTATCTGACTTTGGCCATGGGCCCTAAGGCTCACTCTCCTTTCCCTGGGTCCCAGCTCTCTAACAGTTTGGGATACTCATAATTCTCATCCAAAACCTGTTGTCTTATCTCTGACTCTCTAATACCACTGAAATTATTCCTGGCTTGCAACTCTGGCAAACACCGTTTATCACTCAAAGCCAAGAATTGGAGACAAGATGAAAAGATAACTCTGTTGAAAGGACTTCACTTCTTTTGCTCAATGACAGGCAGTTGGGCAATCAAATTTTTCTGTATCTAGAGTTAAGATAGCAGCAGAGGTAGTCATAAAAAATAGCTCCAATGTGATTCAGCAGAAATGTCGCAGAGTTTGGAGGTAAAACCGTTGACTAGCTGTGAGACATTTGGCATACCAAATGAGTTTTCTTGATTGAGTTTATCATCTATAAACAAAGAATCATGACACACGAGTCTCACAGGACTGTTGTAAGGATCAGATGAGATAGTTTATTCAGCAAACATGTATTTTTTATTATGAAATAGATCACATGTAGGCCAGGTGTGGTGGCTCACGCCTGTAATTCCAGCACTTTGGGAGGCCAAGGCAGGCAGATTGCTTGAGCTCAGGAGTTTGAGATCAGCCTGGGCAACATGGGGAGACCCCATCGCTACGAAAAATTAATAAATTAGCTGGGCATGGTGGCACGTGCCTATAGTGCCAGCTACTTGGGAGGCTGAGATGGGAGGATCGCTTGAGCCCCCAGAGGCAGAGGTTGCAGTGAGCCGAGATCATGCCACTGTACTCCAACCTGGGTGACAGTGAGACCTTGTCTTAATTTAAAAAAAGTAGAAATAAATCATATATGCAGAAGAGTGTACAACATCTCTGTGTATCATTTAAAGCATTAAAATAAACATACATGTTCTCATAACCCAGGTTAAGAAATAAATAGTACTTTAGGACTCCTTGTGTATCCCTCTTCAATATCAAGATTCACTCCAACTCCCATCCATGAATTTGGAATAAATCCTTCTCTTTATCTTCTTAGTAGTTGTATGATCTGTGATTGTATCCTTAAAAAAATGTTTAGTTTTACCTGCTTGTAAATTTCATATAAATGGATTCTTACTATATGCCTTTTTTCTGTGACTAGCTTTTTCTTCCGCCTTAGTATTCTCCTTAGTACTTTTGAGATTCATTTATGTAGAAGCATAGAGCTGTAGCCTGTACACTGTAAGAACACACTGTGATCCACTCGTGCAGATGCCTTCTGCCAGGTAAAGACGTTCTCTCCTATTCCTACTTTGCCAAGAGATTTTATCATAACACCATTTTGAATTTTACCAAATGTTTTTCTACTTGAATACATACATGTACCTTTAATTCTTTCATGTGATGGATTACATTCATGATTTTCTAATATTAAATCAACATTGCATTCCTGTGATAAAATCACATGAATCCCTCTTTTATACATCGTTGGATGTGGCTAACTTTATTTTGTTTAGGACTTTTGCAACTATATTTTTTGATGAGATGGGTCTGTAGTTTTCTTGAACTGTCCTCGTCTAATTTTAGTGTCAGCATTGTGTTGGCTGCATAAAATGAGTTTGAAAGCATTCCCCCTTTTCCTGTTTTCTGGGAGAACTTGAATAGGATTGGTATTGTCTGTACCTAGAATGTGACATACAACACTTCTATAAAGCCATCTTGGTCTGGTATTTTCTTTGAGGAAAAATTTTAACTAGTTTTTCAACTTCTTTAATGGACATAACACTATAAGTTTCCCTCTGAGTACTGCTTTGGCTGCATCCCAAAAGTTGTTATGATTCCACACGTGTTTTCTACAGTAGGAGGCAGCCCAACAGAACTGGTGGATGAACTCCAGAGCCAGACTGCCCAAGTGGATATCCCAGCTCCACCGTTTTCCAGTTATATGATCTTGGGAAGGTTCTTTATCCTCTGTGGGTCCCAGTTTCTTCATCCACAAATGGGATAGCAATAGAATCAACCTCATAGAGTTGTGAGGATGGAAAAATATGTAAAACTCTTAAAACTGTGTTTGGGTTTTTAATAGGTAATCAATACCTATTAAATTGCCTTAGGTAATTAATAAATGCCATATATAGTGTTTGCTGTTACTTTTTTCTTCTTTAACCTTTGAATTGATTGTAAATCTATTTCAAAATTTCCAAATTCATGTGGAGGGCAGTTTTTTTTTATAATTTTATGTAATTGTGGCCAGAGGAATAATATGTCTGTATCAGTTCATTGAAATTTGTTGAGGCCAGCACTTTGGCCTAGCATATCACTGATTAACATAAATGTTACACATGTGCTTAGAAATATGTGTTCTCCAAGAACAAGATTAGTAATTCTGCCATTTAAATCTGTACCCTTGCTAATAATTTTATCTGCTTGATCTAAAAAAAGGTGCAGGCATTTTTAAAAGCAGGTAAATAAGCTAGGTAGACATATTGGCTATTGTTTAGAAAGACCACTCTTATAAAGTTTTCTTTTAAGGCATTTTATTTTAGAATAGTTTTAGAGTTACAGAAAAATTGTGAATAGAGATTGCCCATATATCCCACATCTACTTTCCTATAATTAATATCTTATATTGCTATGGTACATTTGGTATAATGAACCAATATTGATGTTATTAATTTAAGTCCTTGCTTTATGCAGACTGCCTGAGTTTTTACCCAATGTCCTTTTCCCATCCCAAGATCCCATCCACATTACATTACGCATCCTGCTTCCACTATTCTTGGATGTGACCGTTTCTGAAACTTTCCTTGTTTTTGATTACCTTGATGGTTTTGAGGAATACTGTAGAATATCCCTCAACTGCAATTTGATGTTTGTCTCATGATTGGACTAGGGTTTTGGTTTTTGGAAGGAAGATCATAGAGGTCAAGTGTCATTCTCCTAACATCATATCATGACTATATACTATCAACATAACCTATCACTGTTGATGTTAACCTTGATTACTTGGCAATAAAGCTTATTTTTTTTTGAGATGGCATCTCACTCTGTCACTAGGATTGGAGTGCAGTGGTGCGATCTCAGCTCACTGCAACCTCCACCTCCCAGGTTCAAGTGATTCTCCTGCCTCAGCCTCCTGAGTAGCTGGGACTACAGGTGCACACCACCACGCCCGGCTAATTTTTGTATTTTTAGTAGAGAAGGGGTTTCACCATGTTGGCCAGGCTGGTCTTGAACTCCTGACCTCTGGTGATCCACCTGCCTTGGCCTCCTATAGTGCTGGGATTACAGGTGTGAGCCACCATGCCTGGCCTGTCAATAGAGTTTTATACATGTGTAAGCTACTATAATTTTTATTATAATGGAATGTCATTGTAATAATATTATGACGCAGTGCCACAGACTAGTTTCCACAGACCAAGATTCTAGGCCCCTTTCTGCCACTAAATTGCAGTGCAAGCTTTGGTTGGTCACTTCACCTTTCTGATCCTCAGAGTTTTTGTTGCTGTTAATCTGAACATATATTCTTTTGAAGTATCATTTTCATGTTTACAGTTACTTCTGAAATGCCTTCTAAACAATGTGTAGTTTTCAGGTTGCAAATTTTGGTAGTCACCGTCCAAGGTGTCCCCAGTGGCTAGGGCTGACCATTGTTACCAATGGGCTATTGTGGAGATGATGCTGTGTGACCTCTGAGGTTAGATAATGAAAGACATTGTGGCTTCCACTTTGTGCTCTCTTCAATCACTCATTCAGAGAGTCAGCCACTATGTCATGAACACTTTGGCAGCTCTAGGGAAAGATACACATAAGAAGGAGATGAGTGCTTCTGCCAATACCCAGTACCGACTTGCCAGTGGTTGAGTGAGCCATCTTGGAATCAGAGCCTCTGGCCCCAGTCAAGCCTTTATATTGAACCACCCAGCTAAGCTTCTCCAAAATTGCTGAACACCAGCAACTGTGTGAAATAAATCTTTGTAGGTATTAAAAACAAACAAAAAGCAAAGCATTAGATTCCAAGACTTTGAAACTGTTCCAGCGTCCTCATGGGTGGAGGGGAATGTAGGAAGGGGTGCTGCTGGCTTGGCTCCCAGATTCCTCCCCCACAGAAACCACAGCAGCTCTGCCTGTATCTGTGTTACATATTGAGGACCCATGTAGATTTTCTTTTGAAGAATGGAGTCTGCTGCCAAAAATAAATTTGAAAACTCTGGCTTAGAGAAACAGTGGATTAGATGACCTCTATAGTCTTTTCTCTCTCACATTCCGATTCCACCTATCAGTATGAAACAGATAACTCTTATAAGCCCATGGGCAGTATTTTCTTCTTGCCATGAAATACAATCCTAGGGGTAGGAAACAAAAACTGTGTGCTGCTCACTGATAAGTGTGTCAGGAGAATCCCTTCCTTTGTGTGAGGATGGAGTGATGTTCCTGCAGAGAAAAAGCCCCTCTCAGGGCATAGCTCTGCCCCCAGGGCATCACCTGCCAGCCTTGAGGAGCTGGATAGGTTTGCTTCTGTTGTACGAACATTTGATTATAATGATATTAACAATATCAACAATAATGGCTAGCATGTTTTGAGTGCTGTGTGCAAGGCCTTGGGACAGGGGGTTTTACATTCGTTATCTCATGCAGTCTTCATGACCACGATGAGGTAGGCATTTTGTAGGTTGAGGAAATGAAGGCTGATAGATTAAATGAATTCGAAGTAGAAATGCAATTAAGAATCTATAGTCATAGAACTCTTGGCCACCATTTGGTGAATTATGGGCCAGGATCAGAACTGAACAGCTAGCATTTGGGTTTAATATATACTGATTTCAAAACTTGGGGGTTCTAATAGGCATTATAAGAAAAACTCTTCGTTCACTCACTCACTCATTCATGCAATTGACATTACTGAGAGTTTACTCTGTGCCCAGGTGGAGTTCTAGAAACTGGATAGAAGGGTGTGGAAAACAGAAGCTGGCACCTCAGGGTACACTGGGATTTGGGGCTATAAGAGGAACTGAGGAGCCATCAGCTGCTTCCACTGTCTTCAAGGGACAGAAAGACTCGGTATAACCTAGGGGGCTGGATCCTAGAGAGCCATGAATTCCCAGAACGCCCCTCCAGGGAAATCTTCCTGGGTTGAATCCAGTACTGACTGTGCTTCTCCTGGCTGGGCACCCTCCCAGGGTCCTGCCAATGAGCCCCGTGATAAGCTGTGATAGAGAGCAGCAAGGACATTGCACTACAGCAGTTTGTGCAATTTTATCAACATAAAGGACATAGTGTTGAGAAACTTCGTTCTTTGAAATCAGATCCTGAAAAATGATGCTGTTTGAAATCAAGTCTCTGGAGGCATTGTTCAGATATTTTCCAATGCAGAACTCACTTGCCCGTGTGACTTACTATTTAGTTCCGTATTTCCATTGGTCTCATTATCTTAACAATTCTGCTCTTTGGCTGGAACATTATTTTGGCAAAACCCCAGTTTCATGAATGTATGTTGTGCCCCCAACTTCACACTCACTGCAGCCTTGACCTCCTGGGCTCAAACCATCCTCCCACCTTAGCCTTCCAAGTAGCTGGGGCTATAGGCATGCACCACCATGCCTGGTTAATTTAACAATTATTTTTATTAAGATGGAAATCTTGCTATGTTGCCCAGGCTAGTCCCAAACCCCTAGCCTCAAGTGATCCTCTCGCTTCAGCCTGGGATTACAGGCGTGAGCCACTATGTCTGGCCTACCTTCTCATATTATTACACAAGATCTTTAAGACCACAAGATGCTGTCTGGTCCTGCCAGCTAGACATTTCATGAATGTATGCTGGCCCCAGAGATTGGGCCAGCACCATTGTTCTATAACTGCCACTGACTTTGCCTTCTGAAGGGTGACTTCATTCATCGTGATGAGTCCACCAGTCCTGAGGCTGGGCTGGAGTCTGCCCAGGAAGGTGTACCGGTTTTGATTCCACAAGGGGAAGGAAGAATGGACCTCTCCATTGGTGAATGAAGCAGCACCTGTCTTGATCCACGGACCTTCTCGCATCCAACTACTCCTTGGATGAATTGTTAGTGGAATGAAGCTGGTTCCACTGAGCTCCACAGCCTCAGCTGCTGCTCCCTAAGCCACACTTTTCAGCATACAATAAACGGGCCTTACCTCAGCCCGAGCCGCTGACTGCTGAAAATACGATTGGCACTTCAAAATGCAGAACCAGCTGTTCTCCCTGTCATTTGTGGCATGCCTTAATTCTCTTCCTCCTCTTCCACTGCAGGCAAGGCTCCTAAGGGGCAGTCCTTAGAAAAAATCAGAGGGTTCTGCTGGAAAGTAGGGAGTGGAGGTTGCACAGCTTGCCTTTTATCTTGTTTATGCTCTTGGGCTGTCTCAAATTGTCATGCTATAATAGTCTATCCTAAGCAGAGATCTAGAAGGCAGGTAACCGATTTAAAAACTCTTACCAGTGACTACCTTGAAGTTTTTTCCAAACAGTGTTGAAGCCAGCTGGAGAAAGAGTGGGGATCAGGTCAGATGATTTGACATAACTGTTGTAACAAAACTAAAATCTACTCTTAATCATCAGAGGGCGACATAAGAGGTCTGCAGTTTAACTTGGGATAAGGTGTGACCTGCCTAACTCCGGCAGGGGAACCTGGACCACTGTGATCAGCAGATGCCACGAGGGACCCGGGCCCCAGGCTGCCAGGTAGTAAGGGCAGCCTGTGCAGTGGGGCTCTGGGTTCTCCACCGGGCTCAACCCCAGCCGCAGAGGGGCTAGGTGTGCCCCTCCAGCCCTGGGTGAGGGCCAGGAACCACCACTGCCCAATTAACTATACCTTTAGAGGTGCATCTTAAACATAGATCACCTGCAAAGCAGGTAATGTGACTTGATCACGGGGGTCCTAATTATCCAATAAACAAGGCCAGCCACAAAACAACCTAACTTGATGAACTTTCGAGTCGGCACTTGTCTATTCCATTCCTTTCTTGGCCTTTGTCAACTTAACTCTGGATAAAGAAACGGTAACAAAAACAAGCAACAGCATTCCGCCTCAAAGCCTTTACTTTTGTAGCCCTATTTCATCCTTATCCAATTGGAAGCCATTTATTTATGCTTTTCTTTCCTCTCGTCTAGACAACAGGCTTCAGGAAAGCAATTTCTCTCAGGTCGTGCTGCTTAGTAAACACCGACTTTGGCCTTCACACGTAGGAGCAACCAAGGAATCTGTGGAATCGAACATGGGCTTACCCTAAAGCTGTGGCTCAGCCTTGGCTGCACCCTGGAATCACCTGGAGAGACTGTACACTCCTGCTGTCCTGGCCACAGCCCAATCAGATCAGCCTCCAGGGCGAGGTCCAGACATCACCAGCCTTAAAGCCCCCAAAGGTGACCCAGTGTGCAGCCAGGATGAGACCCACAACCCTAAAGCTAAATGGGTAAAGTACTGGGGTGAGGGGCCCCCAACTTATAGTTGAAGACTTGTAGAAAAGTCAAGTCCTCACTCCTTTTGCATCACTGACCAGCCTGCTTTATGGGTATATCTGGAGAGTGATGGTTGAAAGTGAGATAGAAGGTTGCTATTGTTTTAAAAAACCAAACCAAAGCTCACAAAACCAAGCTCACAAAAGCACTTTTTATTTGAGGCAAAGAGAAGTCTTGCTGAAAGAATTACAGTTCCAAGCAGTCAAAACTCAACTGTTAGTAGCACTATTTTAACCTGGTAGATTTTGCTTCTCTTTGGTCAGAAAAGGGTATTCAGGTTGTACTTTCCCCAGCAGGGTAGAAAGAAGGGCAAAGCAAACTGGAAGAGACTCCTACTCTACTGACAGGGCTCTTGAGATCCAACATCAAGCTAGACACTCCCTCGCTGGCCACTCTACAGGTTGCTGTCCTACTGCTGAGTGACACAGGCCATACTACATTTGCAAGGAAAAAAATGAGGCAGGAAACACAGGTATAGGTCACTTTTAGGGACGAGCAGGCATCCACAGCTTCAAAACTCTTCATGGAAGGGGTAATCCTTGTGGGAGGTACAGCTGTCAGGAGAAAGGAGAAAACAGTTGCTTTTTGAAGAGGTGATTTTGACCATACCTATCTCCCAACAGAGAAATCATGTGTCTCATTGAAGAAATAAAATAGAACCTCAGAGGCAACTAGTTAGTTCTGAGTGTGCAGATGATGGTTCTGCAGCTGGGGGAAGCCAGTCACCCTCCAGACCCCTCTACCACTACTGTCATCAAGCAGCACACATGTGAGGGACACCACCCTCCCCATGTGCCCAGCACTGTGCCTGGGCCATGCAGGACGGCAACACGATTTCTGCCTCCCAGTAACTCAGTCTAGCTGGCAGGACCAGAAAGCATCTTGTGGTCTTAAACAATAAGAGGGTGTAATATTGTGCCCAGCACTGTGCCTGGGCTGTGCAGGACGGCAACACGATTTCTGCCTTCCAGTAACTCAGTCTAGCTGGCAGGACCAGACAGCATCTTGTGGTCTTAAACATCTTGTGTAATAATATGAGAAGGTAGGCCAGACATAGTGGCTCACGCCTGTAATCCCAGGCTGAAGCGAGAGGATCACTTGAGGCTAGGGGTTTGGGACTAGCCTGGACAACACGGCAAGATT
Organism: Hylobates moloch; assembly: GCF_009828535.3. NCBI lineage: Eukaryota > Metazoa > Chordata > Mammalia > Primates > Hylobatidae > Hylobates > Hylobates moloch. Next base: position 215,393,508 of record NW_026652276.1, read on the forward strand.
TCCATCTTAATAAAAAAAATTTTTAAATTAACCAGGCATGGTGGTGCATGCCTATAGCCCCAGCTACTTGGGAGGCTAAGGTGGGAGGATGGTTTGAGCCCAGGAGGTCAAGGCTGCAGTGAGTTGTGATCATGCCATTACATTCCAGCCTGGGTGACAGAGTAAGAGCCCATTTCAAAAAAAAGGGATGTTAAAAGTCTGTATGTGACTGAATCTCAAAGGATAAGAGAAGCAACGGCAAGAGCTCTGAGGATGGAGGAAGCCTCCTTGTAGCAGTTGGGGCTGAAGTGAGCCCAATCAACGGTCGGAGATTTTATACGGAAACAGGGCAGGGAGCACAGGTGCAGATGTGTTTGTCAAGGCTCACTCACTGTCCATCTAGTAGGGCCAATGGCTGTGCTAGGAACATAAAGGCAGGAACGCTGGACAGATGGCTGGGCAGCTCATGCAAGGCCAGAGTTATGTAATCTGAGTTGGGTGCTTACAGTCTGTAACTCTTATTCAAAATTTCTCCATGGTCTGCCTTTTTTTTGTATACCCAAAGAGAGTGACACTGACATCAGCAGGTCAGGCTCAGTAAAGCATTATCTGCCAGAGAGGTGGCGTGTGTTTAGTTAGAGAAAACTCCCTAGGAGACCTGGGCATGTCAGGGCTAGCCTCTTCCTCCCACTCACCGCCACGCAACAGGATAATCGAACACAGGTTTCTAGCACAATACTGGAGGGCAGACGAGTCTAACTGCAAAGGGAGCAATGAGAAAACCACTGTGGTTCCTCAGCCCTGAGAGCTTCAATCCACTGTCTCAAGTGGGAGGGCAAAAGGAAGACAGATGAATGGGAGAGATTCTGAAAGGAGAACGAATGTAGCTTGGTGACTGATTCACTCCTCTCCTCCTTGTCCACTAGATCCAAAAATGATTTTAATGTCTAGGGCTAAGTAGCATTAACAGAGATGTCTGAAAGGGTGCTGGCCTGGGGCTGCCTGTGACATGCTCTGTTTGCGGCCTATTTTGAGTGTGAGGCCACAGTGTGGCAGCAGCAGGCTTGCCAGGCACGCACATGCCTGAAGCAGGGCAGAGTTATTGTCCAGGACGCAGACTGGGCAAACATCTGCCTGGGGCGGTGGCTGAAGCCACCAGCAGTGCAAACTCCGGGGAGGGAGAGGGGACAGACACTGGAAAGGGAAAGCTGGTAGCCCACCCCGTCTTAGGGAATGTTCAAATTTTGCTCAGAAGAGGAAGTACTAAAGGAGAGAGTATGGAAACAGAGCTCAGACGAGAATAAGGGTGGTGAGAGAGAAACAGGGTCTCAGTCTCCACTGCAAAATGAAAAGTTCCTTCTTGAAAGTAGAAAGTGAGTTACATGTGTCGCCTAGTTATTGTAATGTAAAGGTAGGAAAAGAGAAAACCCCACAGAAAACCTTCCTAGGCAGCTCCTTCCAAACTACCACGCAGAGGAAACAGAACCAGAGGATGTGTGGCTGGAGGAACTGAGGTGCCTGCTGCTCAGAGGGAGGGCCTGCTTCAGAGCCATGTGGCTTACCAGGGTCAGAGCTGGGACTGTCTCAAACCCCAGCCCCAGGGGCTCCCAACCAAACCCCTTTCATTAGGGTCATTAAGACAAAAAGTCACAGACAAATTCTTTCAGAGTTTGATCCAGGGTCACCTGGGATCACCTAGTTTCAGATGAACCACTAGGATTTAAAAATTAAATGGAAAGCCAAAATATGTAGTTACTTCAGGCCAGGCCAACAATGCCCCAGGGTTGGAAGCAGATATCAAGAGCGGATCTCTTGGCATCTTGGCTCCATGCAGTTCAGCTGATGCAGTCATGTGGCTGAGAAAGCAAGGTAATGTGCAAAGCAAGAACAGCTGTGACGGGAGCACATGGGCGCCGAGGCCTGCAGAGATCACTCTTGCTCTGCAGCATCTGAGGACCTCCTGGGGACTGCTCCTCACGCTGGGGCTCACTCACCTCAACAAGGCACAGACCCTCCAGTTCCTGTTGTAGCTGAGTAAGGTGGTCATATCCTGGCTGCTCAGTTCAAAGTCAAAGACCTAAGAAACAAACAAAAAAATCCAGTAAGCTCTGCAAATAAAAATAAAAGACAAAATACTGTGCAGGACCCAGGAGATGTCTTCCATGGCTTTGAGCAGAGAGGAGCAATAAGATAAACTGAACTTAGAAAAAGCTGATATATTAGTATTCAGGAAATGTGCATGTTGGGCTAGATAATATATGGAACGATGGCAACAGTCCTTCCTTTCCAGAACCTCCCAGGGAAATGATACATTTTATTTCATTTCAAAAAACACTACTGAGCACTTCTATTGTGATAAGCTGCAGTGAGGAATATAATCATGGGTAAGATGTGTCTTTGCCTCTATTTTATGAAGCAAACAAAGGGTAGAGGTATTTCTACAACTGTAATACAAATAACTAATCACACACTGTATAAGACACTCAACAGAGCACAGGAAGGGCAGAGGTATTCCAAATGGATTCCAGCTGGGAAACTGAACCACCACAGCCGAAGAGGAGATGGTATTTGACATGGCCTAAGAAGTATAAGGTTTTGACAGAGAGGGCAAGAAAGGTATACTGGGAGAAGAGAACCACCTGCATGAAGGCAGCAGACGGTACAGAACTCAGCTGGCATGCAGGCTGGGAGGGAGGCAGGCAGGCACCACTGGGTGAGACCCACAAGAGGCTGACACACACTCCCAGAGCCGAAGGGCTCTTAGCTTCAGATGATCACAGAATGTGCAGAAAGAGAGTCTGCTACAGGCTCTGTGATTATGATCACAGAAAAATGTGCAAAAGCTACACAGTAAGATGCAAAAATAAAATAATTAGGTTAGCATTTTGAGATTAATCATTTATTTTTTCTTTCCTAATTCCTTAAAAAATGAAATACGAAACAAACGATGCATCTCTGGTGGGATATGCCTTTCCCTCAGTGGCCACTGTTTTGCCATTTTGTGTACTTAGAACATCTACCTGTACGTAAGAAGAAAAATGTCTCCTCTACTAAACAATAAGCTCCACTTCCCTCTTCAGGGATCACTCTCATCCCTGTCTCATACGTGACAGGTGGCAGGCACTACGGCCACAGCCTCTGAGCAGTGGAATTGGGCAAAATCAGCTGCTCACCTGAGCTGGGGCCTGCCCAAGAGCCCCAGGCCCATTGCTGTGCTGCGCTCGGCACAGATCTTGGATAAAGACAGAGCATCCCTGGCAGAGCCACTTTGCTCAGTGAGAACAGAGGCTCTTGGGCCATCAGGACTGCCCTGAGCTGCCTTCCTTTGGGCGCGTTCCCCTCCCCACCCCCCACCACCAATGCTGCAAGGGCAGGCGGGGAGGGAGGTGGCGCCAGGTAGCCTGAGCTGCTCCAGCTGCTACACTGAGGGCTTCCCCAGTGCCCTGACACACGTCTAGGCTCTGCCCATCATCACACAAACTCCTTGCAGAGCTGGTGAGTGGGCTAAATGGCCCAGAGGGTCCTTTGCAGTCCCTGGACTTATCAGCACAGCAACATTTTTCAATCACTTACTAAGGTATTAAACACCATGTGAAGTGCTTTGATGCATCACTTAATCTTCCTAACAACCCTCAAAATGGATGTTATTTTAGATAGGGAAGCTGAGGCATCGAGCAGTTAAGTGACTTGCCCAAGGTTATGCAGCTGGTAACTAACAGAGCTCCAGTGCAGGGCAGGTCCAGGCCGTGAAGCTCAAGAGCGAGATTCTCTCCGGGTAGCTTCTCGGTGTGGCCGAAGGGCCTGAGCAAAGGTGTAGGTGTGTGCGTGCACAGCACGGGGTCCTGGAGGCCCAAAGGCCTGCCCCTGCACATGGCTCCACTGGTGAGGTGTCTGTCTCAATCTATGGCTTGCTGGCCACAGCTCCCTGGCCTCAGAAGAGAGGATGGTGGGGATCCCACAGATGACACTCTAGGGACAGGATGAGATGCCTCCCCAATCCCTCACTCCACGGAGGATGGCCAGGCCTGACCAGCCAAGATCTCACCTTAAAGTTCTCAGCAATGCGTTCTGGTGTCACAGACTTGGGGATCACCACCAAGTTCCTCTGCATGGGGAACCGGATCAGGACCTGTGAGGCCAGGGAGACAGTGAGTGTGTATACATGCCAGGCACTCGCACCATCATCTCAGTCTCTCACACACACAATCTGCAGAAGGACATGCTCGAACTCCACAGGTGATCAGAGAGGGGCTCCAAGATGTCAGGTCACAGCTAGCAACAGGTAGGCGACGCATTCAGGTCCAGATCTGACTCCAGAGTCCTGTGCTAGCCACTGTGACACACGCTTCAGTGTCTCAGGCATATCATGAGACCACAGAGAGGCCCTCCACTGCACAGGAACGCACACTACCACTCAGGAGAAAACATTCCCTGCACGGCTAAGAGCTCTTACATTTGTACAGATGAGCTTCCACATCATCGAACAAGTGCTGGCCCTCGTGGCAGTCACCCTTGCAGTAGTGGGGGCAGGCACTATTACTCTAAGAGCCCATGCCAGAGTCTTCTAAAGCTCCCATCTGTGCCCTTTCCACTCTGTACTTGAGGACCCCTAACCACACTTCCTGTGAGGGTATAACAGGCTCAGTCACTTCCTCCTCTTGGCTAACAGGACCATCAGGAATGCAGGGAGTTGTGCACGGTCAGAAACACCTGAAGTGGCTGTACCTGGGCTGTAGTTTTATTGTGCTTGGCTGCGATTGCCTTGATTCTGGGATCCTCCAGGAGGGAAGGGTCCTCGGGCTTGGCCCTGAGGAAAGAAAGACGGTCCAAGTCAAATCATCACGGCCACCACTCACAGCAGCCAGAAACCCCAACCCTAATCCTCCCATTGACCTCAGAGAGCAGCCACCAGTCTCCTCCTCAGAGCTGGGTTAAGAACCCTCAACCTTTGGAAAAAGAGCAGGTGTCTTGCTACTAGAAACTCCAACCCTTCCAGGAAAACCAGCAAGAGGCTCAGGGGAAGTTTTGCAGATCAGCCCCAGAAACATCTTCCTTGAGGCTGAATTGTTCTTTTTAGTCATTTCTAATCTTCACCAAGTGACACGGGAACATGAGCCTGTGGGAAGCTCACCAGGGCCTGTCAGGAGAGCCAAGGGGGCTGTAGGCGGTCACCACGATGCCTTTGGACTGGCAGTACTGGATTAACTTCTCCTGAGTGAGGTATGGGTGGCACTCAATCTGCAAATGCAAAAACAAGAGCTGATGGGAGCACTGTGGCTACACGCTGATGTGACACAGATGAAGCTTCCTATGCTAAAGTCCCTCCCTACCGCATACAGAAAACTATGTATAACAAACACTATATCCCAGATAAGCTGTAACTTCCTACAGTTCCCAGGTAGTATCCTTGGTGTTATTATATTATTATTATCATCTTATTATAGATGTTCTCATGGGCCCTAGAGGCTTTTCTTGGCTTTAGCCACTTATCAACTATCACAGGTCTAAGGATCTCATGGCTGCCTCTTTGTCAGACCCCAAATCGTCACAAGCCAGGCTCAAACCCTTTCTTTCCTGTAAGTTTCCTCTCCCAGATGTGCTGTGTCATGCTGAATCACAACTCAGGACTCTGCCAACGCCCAGGAGCTGCCTCCTGGCCACTTGCTGGGTGAGGTGGATGAGAAATCCCTACCAGCATCAGACAGTAAAACAGCATCGTTGCAATGCCAGTGTCCTTGGGGGATGTTTACCTGGTTAACTGCAGGCTTATACTTCAAGCCAGGTTTGTTTAAGATCGTCTCCACCTGGAGATGGTTGAAGTTGGAGATGCCAATAGCTTTCACCAGCCCTTCATCCACCAGCTCTTCCATGGCCTACAGAGAAAAGAGTGTCTGTGTGGTGCATAAACGAGCCCAGAAAGGACAGGATCAGAAGTGTCGTTTGCACCAGTTTAACAGGTCCTGCCCTCACTCTTCAGTGCCAGTGAATTAGACCTTTCAGAAGCTAAGAGACAGTGAGATGAAAGCCAGGCTGGCTTTAATGAGATAAGAAGAGCAAACAGGCTGGGCACGGTGGCTCATGCCTGTAATCCCAGCACTTTGGGAGGCTGAGGCGGGCGAATCACGAGGTCAGGAGATCGAGACCATCCTGGCTAACACGGTGAAACCCCGTCTCTACTAAAAATACAAAAAAATTAGCTGGGCGTGGTGGCGGGCACCTGTAGTCCCAGCTACTCAGGAGGCTGAGGCAGGAGAATGGCGTGAACCCAGGAGGTGGAGCTTGCAGTGAGCCGAGATTGTGCCACTGCACTCCAGCCTGGGCATCAGAGGGAGACCCCGCCCCCCCCAAAAAAAAGAAAAAAGAAGAACAAACAACAGGGACAGAATAACAAAATGCAATGGGAGAAATGGCAGGCAGATTGCTCCTAAGAAGAAGAGAGAACCAGTCAAGAAAACAAGGTCCAACCAGGGGCTGTCTTACCGCCCACGTGTCCAGAATGTTGGTGTCACTGGGAACCACATTTCCCGACTCATCCAATGGAAAAAATTCCTTCCCAGGCTGTCATTACAATAAAAAACGAACAAACAAAACAATCAGTAATAGTCCTTCACAGACCTGCTGGGGGAAGCTGGCATCTAAAACAATTCTAAACCACCACAGCTGGCTAGGGAAAATCTGTGTGCCACTGTGAAAAGGAAATAGGCAGATAGCCAACACTTCTTTATCAAACGGGCTGGAGCCGAGACTGTCAGATGGAGACATGGACATTACTTGGCCACAGAGATTAGCCCCGCCACTGACTGCAATGTGTGGATACAGGAAGGACTCAAGACCAGGACTCACAGGGCCCAAGGCCTGGCGGGTCACTGGCCTATAAAACTACCAGCTGGCCCAGCCTCCCCAGCTTATCCCTAAAATCAAAAGATAAAAGTCAAGTCCCTTCAGCCCTGACATGCTGTGGTGCAATAAAACAGGGCTATGGGATAAAGCTAAACCCACACTTTGAACCTGGCTCACAGCAGAAAACTGAGGCAGTGGCTAGAAAAAAGGCAAAAGACAAAATAACTCTCAAGTTCTTCTTGTGCAAAGAACCAGATTGCAAATATTTACCGGGCCTCCCCAGGATAGGGTATGCATGTAGAACATGGGTAGGGACTCGTGTGTGTGGGGTGTGTGTGTGTGCACGTGCCTGGAGCGGAGGGCCAGGGCTGACCGTGCCTCATGGCTGTGTGCACTACGGACAGCAGCCGTGTTTGCTGACAGTTTTAAATTGCACAACTACCAACTGGCAAACAGCAGTGCTCCTCAAACTTCGAAGTGTGCATATGAGTCACCGCTGGTGCGGATTCAAATGGCCTGGGTGGGGCCCGAGACTGTGATTTCTAAGATGCTCACAGGTGATGCCAGTGCTGATGGTCCACTGGCTATACCTTGAGCAGCAAGAACAGAAAGTCACCCACAAATAACCTGCTAAGGGAGCTCAAAACACACCACAGGTTGCACCAGGCATCCCATACCTTAAAGCCAGTCGGCCAGTGAATAAGGTAGAGGTCCAGGTAGTCCAGCTTCAGGTCGCTGAGTGTCTTCTGGCAGGCTCCTTTCACCAGGCCCTTCTCATGGTACGTGCACCACAGCTAAGCCAGCGAGAGGGCACATGTCATCATTGCCGGCCACAAGGCAGCTTCCTGGCTGGAAAGACAGAGCAGTCTCCTCTCCCCAAAACCCATTTGTTTCACCATGATGCTGTGAATGGTTGTGAGGGCATTTCCACTGTGTACTGGATCCTAACTTTCCAAAGGCAGGCAGGATGACCAGGTCACAGTGACCTCTTACAAGGACCAAACAGAGGACACAAAATGGAATGGACAGATTGGCCAGCCTGCCCTAGGCCTAAGCAAGAACTCTCGAATCTTTCCCCCTGGGCTGGTGTTTGTGGAGCCAGCCCCATCCTCCTGCCTCATGTCCTTTGTGCATCAGTATCTCAGGTCAAAGACAGTGGCCAGCAGTGGAGATTCAGTTTGCAGATGGGAACCAAGTTCCATCCTTGAAAGTGACTCCCTGGAGAGGGAGGGCCAATCCACAACCTCAGCCTCATCAGCGCGGGACTCTAAGCAATGGGCCCAGATGGAATGACGGTTCAACAGAGAGCCAAGGATGGGCAAGCTCTGGAGCCCTGTATGGCCGTGGGTGACACGTTTCCCCTGGAAGAATCGCCCATCAGTGAAAAGTGTAGCTGTATTGAGTGTGGACTTGGCTTTGGGCTGACACATCAACAGATGATGGGACCGAGAGCCCCTTCCAGCCCCATCGTGGAACAATACCTTGCTGACGATGAAGAGCTCCTCACGCTTCACCACCTGCTCCCTGAGCTTCTCCTGAATGGCCACCCCCACCTCATTCTCATTCTGGTACACATGGGCACAGTCGATGTGGCGGTACCCAACGTCAATGGCCACCTTCACGGCCTCAGTCACCTGCCCTGGAGGGGACTGAAAGGAGAAAGGACGTGAGCCCCACAGAATGCAGAGTTTGCACAGCAAGGAGGGGCAGTGGCAGCCGCCGAACCCTGCTGACCAGCCTGCCACTTTGTTCAGCAAAGACAGACCAGGTGCACTTCCTCAGCAGCATTCTGGACTACCAACCTCAGACGCGGGGGATGGAAGTGAAAGGCCACACAGCATTGCCCTGTAGGAGAATCTGACAGCCACTTAAGCTCAGGTCAGATCACTTTTAAAAGATATGCTGAAGCATATTTACTTGCTTCTTCGCATCCACTGATTTGCAAACCACTGTATTAAAAACATTTCCCCACACTCTGAATGCTGAGATAGTAAGGGAAACGATTTCCTTCAAATATCTCAAAATATTTCAAAAATAGATGTCCTATGGACCCCAATTCCCATTTGGCTCCCCAGTTCAGCCAGCAAATGCCTGCCCCTTACACTCTCTTTTCATGCATGGCTTCTGATACCGGCATTCGCTTGTTTTCAAGCGGTTCTGGGAGATTATCATGAAGTCAAGCACATCACTGATGTTTATTCAAAAGCCCATGTGTCAGTTCTCACTGTATGAGGATCTGCTTCAAGGGGTGGAGACACGGGAGATGGCCCCTCAGAGATATTAGCAGAGAAAAATGAGTTAAAGGGAAACGAGGGGGAATGTGGATCATGGAAGATCACCAAATGGTTAGTGGCTGACCCGGCAAAATGACTAAATGGGTGTCCATGGCCAAGCCACCTGACCATCTGAGTGACCAGAACAGCTGTGGGGAGCCTGGCTACTGAGGAGAAGGAAGTGCCTACATTGCATCGCGCTTCACTGGTACCCAGACAGGCTGCATGGACACGTATCCCCCAACTTTCACTATCCTGCTATGATCACAGAGCTGAGCAATAAACGTGTGCAGTGGGGGCTGTTGAATGAACAGAGCACATTCCTTTGGAGAGCTGGTGTAGAAACAAAAGAAAAACCCCCAGGGCCATAGCAGCTGCAGACATCTGTGTTTTGACATCAGCTATTTTCAACAGGCTTTGAGGAAGAAAGGGGCCCAGCTGAACAAGCCCATTACCAGAGCCTGTTAGCATGGAGCTCACTCTCCACCTCAGAGGGACCAGCGAGGCAGGGTGGGGATGCTCATCGAAGGTGTAGGTTAAGAGGGGACCCTTCAGAAGACCTGGTGACCTCTTATTTGACTGGAGGACCTCAGAAGCTGCTCTTGCAGCCTTCCCCACTCTGCATGGTTGAAGGAACAGAGAATCTCAATTTCCAGAAAGAATGCCTTACCACAGGCTCTGAGTGGTGTCCGGGCACAGCTACCACTGATGAGGGCAGGGAGAGCGGAGGACATCCCTACCCCAGAGAGAACAACTGGGGCCCAGGCAGGAAACTGCTCGGGACACACTGAACTTTCTCCAGGCTTGATAGTGCCTTGATTGATTTTTCTCTGAGGAGCTGCTGAGGGCACACTCCACAGGCTCGGCCTAGCCACGCACCGCCTGCCATGCAACTGGTGCGGGGACAGGAACATGACTCAACCCAGGCCATGGGACTCAATCTTTGCACTTGAATTGGAACCACTAAGACCAGCCCTGGTTCTGCTGGGGTCACTGAGCTGGGAGAATGTCAGCCTGGAGCTGCTGGAGGAAAGCAGAGGGAGGCCGAATCCTGGTGACAACATTTACAACCCTGAATCTGAGACACCTAATGTCAGCAGCTGTTGTTTGGGAAGTCTATCAATCCCCACCCCAAACACACATTTTTTTTTTTCCTGCTTAAGATTAAAGTGGTTTTTCAGTTCTTTGGAACCAAAAGAGCACAGACTAGGATAATCAAGGTTGCCAAACAATTGGCATGAAATGAAAAAAAAGTTATGAGAGGTTTTTCTAGAAAAGTAAAGGACAGCAATGACTGCAAGAGGTCACGAAGAAGCTGCTGATCATTCCTTGGATATGTGCCATTTGCTGGAGACAAGTGTACTGGGAGGCTGATCAAAGGTGCTAGAGGGAAAAAGTCACCTCTGCAATGAAAATGTACGAGGATCCACAACCACATTCTATGTTAATGATCTCCATGTACAGCCCTTCTCTGAGAGAAATTAATTTGCCTTATGAAAAATGAAGCAACCAACTTAAGCTATGGTGAGAAACCATTCACTAAACTTGGGAATGCCAACACAGGATGACAACATCTCCCCGTTCCATGTCAACAAAGAGAAAATGCAAACAGAAGGAGGGGTCCAGATTGACTTCTAAAAAGAAGGCAAACTATGAAAACATGCTGGGTGGCGTCCGGGCACAGCCACCACTGATGAGAGCTGTAGAAACGCAGTATATGAAACACTCCAATTACAGCTCAATCATACAAATCCTACATGTTTCTAACCCGATCCTGCCACTAATCTGTGTGCCCTTGATGGGCAAAGCCATGCATGCCCATTCCTCCTGGAACTTCTGGCTCTGCAAAGCTCTACGTTGGACAGTGACTTTGCAATGCTCTGGGCTGATGGCACCAAGTGATAGCAGTGAGAAGCCTCTGCCCTTGAGTCCTCCACCACCACTTCAAGACAGGGGTCCTACTTCCTCCTTTGATAACACCAGCCAGCTAATACCAACTCTGAGACACTGATAACTAAAATCAGTGTCTCCCTCCTACACAGATACACACAACACTCCTTTTAAAACCCAGTCCTCTTCCCTTTTGCTTACAGGTCTTGCTAGTTACTTCAAGATATCCCTCCCTCTCTTCCCTCTGCAAGTCAAAAGGCAAACCACAGTGCTAAACAGGAAGACGGTCACAGGACAGTGTTTACGGTAAAACCAAAGTATCTCAGAGATTGGGTATTTTGCAATATTAACCACGGGGACCTCTGGGAAGAGGGAACTCTTTTCGTTTTTGAAATGTTCCCTAGTTAGCAGGTGTTACTACTGAAATGAAAGTATAGGGGGAGGGGGCAAAGGAAACTTCACTTTGGGTAAAGAAACCGTCTTGAGTAGGAAGTATGAGAATGGTGTGCGGATAATCCTGGAGCAAGGAACAGGAAACGATCACTCAGAATCAGGTTTGGCAGCAGAAATTAACTTCCTCCTGTTCTATTTTAATCAATTTGTCCCAAATTCTAAGACACTGCTGTTTCCAACTAGTTGAGATGTGGACGGACCAGGACTGACCCTGTAGGGGCAGGGCTTATTTAAATGTCTTTTGTCTTGAAGAGGAGGAGATGGGGGCTTTCGAGACACCAGGGAAGTGAACAGTAAATCCGGCTCCTGTGTTACCTCCATGCCCACAGCGCCTCAACCCTCACCCCATCCAAGGATCTTGGGCCATCACAAGCTTACCCTACTTGGGGAAGGTGGGGCAAGTCTTTCCTGGCACATTTTCTTTTACCTCATGCATTCTCAAAGTGGGTGCTACTGTCCCCAAAGAGACAAAAATTAGTTCTTTGGGGCAAAAAAACCCCTCAGCTTATAGAATGGCTTGTGACCCTCTAGAAGGCTACTGGCCATAAGCAGAAGTACAGTACTATCGGTGATATTACAATTTTATTTTGGGGCAAATTAGGGGGAAAAAAAGTCTCATGAGGCTTCTAGGTGGGAGAGAGGTAGTGATCATGGCAAAAGATGGAGAAACACAGTTGTACCTTCAGCCCTAGGAGTATTCTGTGAGCATACATAGGAGACTTACAATGACTTTTACCTCCAACAATTTTTCAACTAGATTAAAAACACTATCAGTAACAAGACACTGGCGGGCACCAGACATCATCTCTGTTTTAAAAGCTTCCTGGCTTTACAATGCTATGATGGGTTTTTGTTGTTGTTGTTTCTGAGATGGAGTTTTTTTTTTTGCTCTTGTCGCCTAGGCTGGAGTGCAGTGGCGCAATCTCAGATCATTGCAACCTCCGCCTTCTGTATTCAAGCAATTCTCCTGCCTCAGCCTCCCAAGCAGCTGGGATTACAGGCGCCCACCACCATGCTGGGCTAATTTTTGTATTTTTAGTAGAGATGGGGTTTCACCATGTTGGCCAGCTGGACTCGAACTCCTGACCTCAGGGGATCCACCCGCCTTGGGCTTCCAAAGTGCTGGGATTACAGGTGTAAGCCACCATGCCTGGCCAGTGGCCTTGTTTACTATCCAATGCAGAAGGCAAGCCTGCCAGAAAGAAACCCTGTCCAAGCCACATGGGTCTGGGGCAGAGATGGTCTCCCCACCTGCCGGAAACCCTCACCTGAGGAGAGAATGGAGTTTGAGGACCTTCAAGAGTAGAGACTACCAGAGCCCTGCTGAGGGTCTGAAAGGTACAACACAGCCGCTACGGCATGGGAAGACCCAGGAGAATAAGGAACTGCACCTGCCTGCAAGGCCTCTTCCAGCTGTCACAAAGACAGGCAAAGGATCACATCTTTTGTTGAGCATCTGTGAAAGAATACATACACACATACAAGGGAAAGGTTTTTTTGTTTTGTTATTTTTTTAGATGGAGTCTTGCTCCATTGCCCAGGCTGTAGTGCAGTGGCGGGATCTCGGCTCACTGCAACCTCCACCTCTGGGGTTCAAGCGATTCTCCTGCCTCAGCCTCCCGAGTAGCTGGGACTACAGGTGCATGCCACCATGCCGGGCTAATTTTTTGTATTTTTAGTAGAGATGGGGTTTCACCGTGTTAGCCAGGATGGTCTCGATCTCCTGACCTCATGATCTGCCCGCCTCTGCCTCCCAAAGTGCTGGGGTTACAGGCATGAGCCACCGCGCCCGGCCCAAGGGAAAGGTTTTAAGTCTTTAAAAAAAAAAAAAGGAAGTTGATTCCAAGTCCATCCTTATACCATTAGTTTGACCCATCATTCCCCGCTGCCCCCACCGTACAATTCTACACCAACCTGATCTCCTCATCCACAGAAATACGAGTGGGCGTTTTCATCGTACAGCTATCTCTAAAGTCGTTTTACTTCTTCATATGAATTCAACACATAACTTTTGGATACCTACTACTATATTTGCCAGGCACTGTGAGAAGTGCTAGAAATAGTAATGAATGAAGCAGACATTATCCAAGTTCTCAATGAACTCTGTCTACTGGAATGCATAACCTAAATGTACAGATGTTATGATGTGATGTTATCTTAAACAAATACACAGCTTTTTGGGGCGTTGAGTGCTCAAGTGAATAATTTGAAACTCTCTTTCATAAACTTTTACTCCTCAGCCTGGACAACATAGGGAGACCTGTCTTTACAAAAAATTAAAAACAAACTACCCAAGTGTGGTGGCACACACCTGTGGTCCCAGCTACTTGGGAGGCTGAGGTATGAGGACCACTTGAGCCCAAGAGGTTAAGGCTACAGTGAACCATGATCATGACACTGCACTCCAGCCTGGGTGACAGTGAGCCCGTCTCAAAAAAAAAAAATAAATAAACTTTTACTCTTTATTTACCCTAGAGTAATGATTTTCAAATGATGGGTCACAAAACTAGCTTCTAGAGGTATGACAATAATTTTTAGAAAAATGGAATAGAAAAAAATAGAGAAATGCAGCCCACATAGGTTAAGTACTGTTAAGTAATTTTTATTCCAGATACATGTATATATCTGTGCGCTGCATCATGCTTAGACAGTATTTGCTATTGCCAAGAAAGCATCCTTCTGCATCCATTCCAAGAGGATAACATGCAACAAACGGAAATTATCTTAGTGTCATGGTTGTAATTCAATTACACCCTTGGAGACACCACTGGAGTTTTTGGAGGAAACAAATCATGTACCCTGATCATTCTGGCCAGGAAACACTCTCCCTGATGCAAATGACCTTTTTCTTACCTTATATTTACTAATTTTCAACAGCAGGTTTTAGGGTACAGGTAAACTCTTCTGTCCTATTTCAAACATCTCACAGTTCACTCAGTCCTTTCTGTTGTTTTCTTCCCTTGTCTGTGTGTAAATATCCAACGCCCAGGCCCATATTCAAATTTTAAGAGAAAAACCTGGGACGTGGGCGTGCCAGATGGTTCACACCTGTAGCTTTGGGAGGCAAGGTGGGAGGAGTGCTTTGAGCCCAGGAATTGGAGATCATCCTAAGCAACAAGGGGAGACTGTCTCTGGGGGGAAGAAAAAAGATTAGCCAGGTGTGGTGGTGAGGGCCTGTAGTCCCAGCTACCCACAGTGCTGAGGCAGGAGGATCACTTGAGCCCAGGAGTTCCAGGCTGCAATTAACCATGATTGTGCCAGTGCACCCCAGCTTGGGCAATGAGACCCTGTCACCAACAAACAAGCAAACAACAAAAACAGAAACAGAGAGAGAAACCCAGGTTATGGCTGTAGAATATAATATGCAATACTTAGAAGTAGGTTAAAAATACTGGGTTTTGCCTCAGCTCCCATACCACTACCTTTGTTGCTCAATTTTCAGATAATCAGGCTATTACTTTTGGTTTTTCATATGATATTATCATTTTTCATATCCTATGATGTTTCATGTCCTATTGTCATTTTCATCCGGCTAGGCACTTCTCGGGGACGCTGTGTGGTGTTGAGGTTTTCCAGGGAAAATGCTAACCTTGGCGCCTGCTGAATTATCAACTGGCTACGGGGTGCCCAGATTTTCTCCCGAGTTCCAGACCCAGGGCACCCCGAGGCGGCGCCTGGCCGAGGAGCTCCGCACTGCGCCTTGTTAACAGCTGGGTCCGGGCAAACTCGCGCCACCTAATTTAATTCTCTGCCCTCTATGGGGTTGAGATGCTTATTCCCGAGGGAGGGCAAGAACCGAAACGATTGAGACAAACTACTTCCAAGTAAGGCAACCGGGCCACAGGTGCCTCGAGGGGAAGGAGGCTGGGGTTGCGCTCCCACACCTCGCCGACGGCTCCACGTCCCTGTCTGCGCCCGAGGTCCACCGGTCTGCGAAGCCCACTTTCCCCGCCTCCCTCTCGCGTTGTGCCGCTTGGGGCGCCCGCTTGGACCCCAAATGCGGACTGGTGGGCCGCCCATCAAGGGTTGCCCGCGGTGGGGCGGGGGCTCCCGTGAGCTGCTCCCAAACCGCACTCGCAGGATGCCTGCCCTGACGCCCAAGGCCAGCCCCGGGAGCCAAGGCCCCCGGTCTCCGCAGGGCCGACCCCAGCCCGCTGGGGGCCCTGCAAGCCCGCGCGTGGCTCCCAGCACGCCGGGCGTCCGCGGCGCGGGCTGCTCAGGGTCACTCCGGGTCCCTCGCCGACAAAGGCCGCGCGGAGAGTGTGAGGCGAGCCCCCGGCCCGCGTCCTCCCAAGCACCTACCTTCCAGGTACCCAACCCCAGGATGGGCATCTTGGCGCCGTTGTTGAGCACGAGATGGCCGGCCATGGCTGCCGCGCTCCCCAGACCCCCGCCCAGTACGGTGCGGCCTTGGCCGCGGCGCGTACCTTTAAATAGCCCGTGAGGTCGGCAGAAAGGGCGCCTGCGGTTGGCGCGCCGCTACGCGAAGGAGCCTTCTGATTGGTTGCGAGGGAGGTGCCGCGGCAGCCTTCCCCCGGGGTCGGCGGGGATGCTTCTTCCGCCAGGTCCTAGTGGCAGCGGATTCTTTCCGCCCCCGTCGCTCGCCCGCGTCCCGCGTGGCAGAAAAGAGTTCCTCAGCTGCTGTATCTCGTGGGAAAGCGAATGCTTTAGCGAAAATAACAGGCATCCCATAAATACATAGACTAGAAATAAGTTTTGGTTTCATTAAGAGCCCAGAAGAATGCCTTTGTCTATTGTCCAACCCCAGTTTGATACTCTTTGGGAATTTGACGAATACCTTGTCCTTAATCTATGTGAATCACACTGACTACACGTATAGTTTACCGCACTCTGTTCTTAGACAAAGGTGCATGCCAGAAAAATGGCTTGCAATCTTTTTGCAAAGCACCTTCACAAAATATGGGTTTGCCCAGACTTTTTGTAGCCTTCTAGAGCTATCTTTGCAGTCCACTCTAGGTGTTAGCTGTGTCTGTGCATACTAGGTGTCGTTCAGCAAGCCTTCCACCAAAAGCCAGCATCCTTTGATGTTCTTGAGGTTAGAAAGCCTTGATGGGCTTGATCCAGAACTCTCAGAAGAATTTGGAAAGTAAGACTGTCCATTCAGAATCAGTAAGACAAATTTCATCAGTCTTTGGAAAGTGAGACTCTATCAAAGCAGTAAGTTCCAGTACAGTAACTTAGCAAAACTCTCTAGAGGAAGAAAAGTGAACAGACAGAAAACCACAGAAGAAAAAGTTGACTCTAATAGTGTAGCTTCCAGTATTTCAAATTAGAAGGTATAAAATAATAAATTGATCAGCCCTAATTGGCAGGTAGAAACACACATTTTTCCAAGATAGCCTAAGAAAAGTCACTTGAAGATCCTTGAAGACAATTTTGGTTTCTTTCCGACAACCTCTCTTCATGATACTCTACCTCACCCCAACTGCTCTTTCTGCTCCATCACCCTCCGATCTTTCCCCTAATTATTGCAAGATTGGGAACTCCATCTGCCTGGTAATGACTCAAGCACCAGGCCTCTCTAAAGTCCATGCCGGTGATTTTCCATTTAGTGCTTTCTTTAAAAGTGCTCCCTCCTGGAAAAATTTATACAGAACAGACTAGCCCAGGTATGTTTCCATGTAACTTTTGTAAAAATTGTTGCTATTGGGCAAATTCATTTGTCCCCAAGTAATAGAATTTGAACTTGAGCCTAAAGCTGGGAACTTCCTTTGTGTAAAACAGCAAGTTCCTTCCTCCATGAGAGTCCTCTTGACTTGGAGGTTGCTCTGCCAATTGAACCTCCTGGGTCCAAATCCAAAGAGTTCATCGCTTGTGAAAATGATACACCTTGAGTGGCCAGGTTGGTACACACGGAAGGGTCATCTGTTAGGGACATGGACTCAATATCAGAGGCTTTGTTGTTGTTTTGATAATAATTGAGTATACAGCTTGATTGCACAAAGGTATAACTGTGTCTAAAGCTGGAGTGATATCTGTAGTCTCAGCTTCTCAGGAGGCTGAGGTGGGATGATTGCTTGAGCCCAGGAGTTAGAGACCAGCCTAGACAACATAGCAAGACCCTGTCTCTAAAATAAATAAATAAACCCAGAATATTTTGGCTGGGGCATGCAAATGTGAAAAGTTGTATCAGTGGAATTTCTATAGCAACAATAGCACTCTAGTTGGGACATGCTATTGTGATAGCCCCCTAACATCCACTATTGCCTCTGTAATCTTTGTAAAATGTACACATACCAAAATTTTTGATCTCAAGATTTTCTCCCATCTTTTGATAAGTATACATATCAAAATTTTGTTTGAAAAGGGGAAAAAAAACCTTCAGTGGAGTCCTCCTGAGAAACACTCTAGTAATTGGAATCTTAACATGCTCTGAACCAGTAATCTTCCATCATGGGAATTTTTCCTAAGGAAATAATTTAAAAGGAAAACACACACACACACACACACACACACACACACACACACACACACTAGGTATAGGGCTGGGCTGGGACCAAGGTAAGACAAATGAGGTACACAGGTACAAATTTTCATGCCAGAAGGTAGGAGCTTCCTTACATTTATGTCCTTGGCACTTGCCTCCCCTTAGTCCCAGGCCTGTGCACAGATATACACATAGGTGTATGTATTTTTAAAATGCTGTATACATAAAGTAAAACTGTAAATATCCAACAATAGCAAGAGATAAGGTGTAGCCATCAAAAGTAAAGATGATAAAGACACAGAGAAAAATGTATATGAGGTAATGTTAAGGTGAAAGTACAAAACAAAGTCATATAGCTATGAAATGATGCTAAGAAGGAAAATACAACCTATAACATTTAGGAAATTTAGGAAGAAGCCAGAAGGAAATGGGGAATACTCTTTGTCAGATTATTTCCTTAATGAACACATTTTGAATTAAAAGACAACTTCTCTTCTTATGAACTGTCCAATTCCCATAGGATAAAACTTAAACTCCTAAGCCTGGCATTCAAGGCCCTGCGAGATCTGGTACAAGTTTGAATATACAAAAAAACCACCCAATTGTATATTTTAAAAGGTAAATCATATGGTATGTAAATTATACATCAATAAAGCTTCTATAAACAAACAAAGGTTACATGCTACATGTCCAACACAAGCTGGTGGAGCTGAGGGTGACAGTAGGCTCTGTTTACATTGTCACTCAAGGACTCAAGCTATAGAGGTCGCACCACGTTGTTTCCCTGCTGTCCCAACCCAAGGCTTCAGGGTTTGGATTAGGAAGGCAAAAGAGAACCTAAGAGTCTCAAATGAGCAATCAATTGCTCAGGCCTGGAAGTGGCATACATCACTTCTACCTATAATCCTTTGACCAGATCTGGTGGTAGAGCCCAACCAGGTCTATCTTCAATGGGATGGGGAAGTGTCATCCTCCTGTGTGCCAGAAAACAGAAGTGAATGGATATGGTGAGCACCAGAAGTCTCTTCTACAACGACAAACCACTACTGAGTCTTTATTATGGTTCAGACACTGTATTATGGTTCAGCACTTGGCATATGTTATATGAAGGTGCTGCTGCTGCTGCTGCTTATATGTCTATTGAGCTTTGTATATGTTCAGCACCATTCTATGAGCATTATGTACATTAAATCATTTAATCTTCATAACCACCCCTTTCATGGATACTGTGATCAATCCATGTTACACGTGAAGAAACAGATGCAGAGAAGTGAGAAAAATTGCTAAGATCTCACATTAAGTAAATGTTAGGGTCAATATTTAAACCTAGGAATATAGCACTCAAACTCTTAACCACTACCAGTAGCTTTCAAATTTTTAAACTGTGACTCACACTAAGAATTTTGGAATGAGTGACGTCAGGAAGAAGGCTGACTAGAAATGCCTAGTTCTTGTCCCTGCCATAAGAAAGGACCAAGGGAATGAGTAAACCGCTAATATTTAACTGGAATTATGAAAAGAGAACATTAAAGTGCAATGGGGGAGTAGAGGGGAACTTGTAGTAATTGGAAGCCCAAGAGAGTACCATGGAGGCACATGGTGTCTGTAGCCCCGTCTTGTCTGCCACAATTGCATCAGCCCAGAGACAGGAGGGAAGTCCCCTTGTAGGGAAAAGTTAAAAGAACCTCACCAGTCTCCATTGCCACTGTAAATGACTCCAGTCCTCATTACAAAATAATCCCGCAGTCCTTGCAAGCCCTGTGCCAGTTTGAAGAGCTTCTGGGAATCCATATAGCTGTATCACTCCGGATTAGGAGCACAGGGTGTGTACACGCCCTTCCCTTAGTGAGCCAAGCTGCTGCAGCATGGTGCTATCTTGAGATTAGAGCCATCTCTGGACTGTGCCTTCTTCTGGGGGCCTAACCATTGCACTTCTCCAGCACTGGGGCTCCATCTTCATTCCACCAAGCCCACATGTGGGCCAACTGCACAAAGACTGGGCCCAGGATTGGCTATGACTCTGGTCCTGCACCACAGTGAAACCAACCCCTGTCATCTGCAATACAGCTGGAGGAACAGTCCGACAGTCTCACCCAGGGTGAACCTTCCTTTAAGCCAGCCAAATGGCTGTGTGTCCTCCCTCAAGCAGGAGAGGTCCCTAGCCCATCAAACAGGTGACATGCCTGCCCCCAGGCCAGCAGAGTGGCCATATGCAGATGTACAGGGCCTGAAAAACAGGCCTGTAGCACCTACTCCCTCCATGAACACACCCTTGGATGGCCTCACATTCACAACCAGGGCTTGGAGAAACTTGAGAAGCTGACTGAGTAGCTGTGTGAAGCCCACACAGGTGGCTGAATCCCACAACTCCAGCTGCATGGATTCTGGGCCCAGAATTGCCTGTGACTCTGGTCCTGCACAGCAGTGAAACCAACCTACACTTTCTGGTTTCACAATTGGAGGAAGAGTCCTGTCCGAGGACAGCCTACCCTTAAGCCAGCTAAACTGCTGCACACCCTCTCCCAAGTGAGGGAGGTCCTTGATCCACCTAACAGCTGACATACCATGGGCCCACAGAGCAGCTGTGTGCCCATGCCCAGGGCCTAAGACACAGTAGCAGCATGGGACCACACCCCTACCACGGACATGCTGCTGACCTGCCCAAAGGACCTGCATGTGCAATCGATGCTTGAGAAACAGCCCTGTTTGCCACCCCCAGCAGTCATGCACCCAGGCCAGCTAAGAAGGTGTGTGGCTGCATCCCATACCTGAGAAATGGCCTTGTGGATTGCCCTGGCAAATGCACTTCCAGGCAGCCAAGCAGCCATGCACTCATATCTTGGGCCTGGGAGATAGCCCCATAGGCAATCCTTAGAAGGTAAGCAGGCGAGCCATCAAAGCAGCCACACACCTGACCCCCAGGCTTGGGAAACAGCCCCATGGCACTAAATCACAGTGAGCCAGACCCAAAGTTGGCCAATCCAGTGTGGCCACACATGCACTCAGACATGAGAAAGGCCTGGCAAGCCCACCATGGCAAAGCTGCACTGCCACTGCCACAAAATCTCTCAGCCTAGGACACTGAGATACTCACAAACATTGTGAGGATAGATTACAGTTGAAGAAACTGTGCAGGTGCTACACTACTGCATGCACCTAGAAACAAAGCCAACACACTGCACTGAACCTACTACCCAAGACTGATCTATGAGAATAAGTCTTTCCCTATAAAACCTACTCCATGAAATTGGAAGGAGTGACTGTTCCACCAAATGTGTGAAATCAGTGTAGGGACACATCAAACAAGAAGAAGCAAGGAAACATAATACTTCCAAAGGAACACAGTAATTCTCCAGTAACAAACTGCAATAATAAGGAAATGCTCAAAATGCCAGTAAAAGAATTCAAAATAATAATCTTAAAGAAACTCAATGAAATAAAAGAAAATAAAGATAGAAAACTCAACAAAATTAGGAAAACAATTTATGATTTGAATAACAAATTCAACAATGAGAAGAACCAAACAGAAATCCTAGAGCTAAAGAATTCAATGAATAAAATAAAAATACAACTGAGAGTTTCAATGACAGATGAGATCAAGCACAAGAAAGAATTTCTGAACTTAAAAGATAGGTCATTTGAAATAAAACAAGCAAACCAACAAAAGAGATAAAAAGAATAAAGGAGGCATACAGGAGTCATGAAGCACCATTAAGCAAACAAATATTTGCATTATGGCATTACAGAAGGAGAGTATAAAGGAAATGATATAGAAAACTTATTTAATGAAATAAGTCCAGGCGCGGTGGCTCATGCCTGTAATCCCAGCACTTTGGGAGGCCGAGGCAGGTAGATTTCTTGAGGTCAGGAGTTTGAGACCAGCCAGGCCAACATAGTGAAACCCTGTCTCTACTAAAAATACAAAAATTAACCAGGCATGATGGTGGGCACCCGTAATCCCAGCTACTTGGGAGGCTGGGGCAGGAGAATCACTTGAACCTGGGAAGTAGAGGTTGCAATGAGCTGAGATCATGCTACTGCACTCGCCTGGGCAACAGAGTGAAACTCCATCTAAAAAAAAAAAGCATATTTAATAAAATAAAACCTGAAAACTTCCCAAGTGTTGGGAGAGAGACTGATATACTGATTCAGAAAGCTCAAAGAATCACAAATAGAGTAAACCCAAACAGGTTGATACGCCTCTCTGAGGCATATTATAGTCAAATTGTCAAAAGACAAAGGCAAAGAAATAATTCTAAAAACAGCAAGAGAAAAGCATCAGATGACATGTAACAGAATCCCCACTAGACTAACAGTGGATTTCTCAGCAGAAACTTTACAGGCCAGAAGAAAAAGGGGTGATATATTCAAAATACTGAAAGAAAAAACGACCACTCAAAAATATTATACCCAGCAAATCCACATTTCAGAAATGAAGAAGAAATAAAATCTTTCACAGGCAAGCAAAAATTAACGGAATTTATCACCACTAGAGCAGCCTTACAAAAATGCTCAAGGGAGTCATACATCTAGAGGTGAAAAGACCCTAATCACCATCATGAAAACACGTAAAACTATAAAACTCATTGGTAGGGCTGATACACAAAGGAAAAAGGGAAATCAAACCTATCTCTACATAAAACCACCCAACCACAAAAATAAATAATAAGCAAGGAAATAAAGAACAAAGGATATACAAAACAACCAGAAAATGATTAATAATGACGGGAGTAAGTCCTCAACTATCAATAATAACCTTGAATGTAAATGGATTAAATTTCTCATTTAAGAAATATAGACTAGCTGAGTTAATTAAAAGAAAGAGGACACAACTATATGCTTCCTACAAGAAACTCATTTAACCTGCAAAGATGCACATAGAAAGTGACTGAAAAAGATACTCTACTCAAAAGGAAACAGAAAAATGAGCAGGAGTAGATATGTCAGACAAAACATAATTCAAATAAAAAGCTAAAAAGAAAAATATTATGTAATAATAAAGGAATCAATTTAGCAAAAGAATATAACAATTGCAAATGTATGTGCACCTAACACTGGAACACCTAGATATATAAAGCAAACATTATTAGATTGAAAGGGAGAGATATACTCCAACAGAATGATAGCTGAGGACTTCCAATCCCATTCTTGGTATTGGACAGATTCATCTAGACAGAAAAACAATTAAGCAACATCAAATTTAAATTGCACTATAGACTCAGTAGACCTAACAAATATTTACAGAGTATTTTACCCAACAGTTGCAGAATACACATTACTTTTGTCAGGACATGGAACATTCTCCAGTATATGTTAGGACACAAAATAAGATTCTAAAAATTTTTTTAAAGGCCGGGTGCAGTGCTTCAGGCCTGTAATCCCATCACTTTGGGAGGCTAAGGCAGGAGGATTGCTTGAGCCCAGGAGTTCAAGACCAGCCTAGGCAAAATAGTAAGATCCTGTCTCTACCAAAAAGAAAAAAATATTAGCTGGGGCTGATGGCACATTCTTCTGGTCCCAGCTACTCCGGAGGCTGAGGTAGGAGGATCACTTGAGCCCGGGAGTTCAAGGCCGCAGTGAACTATGATTGCATCACTGTACTCCAACCAGCCTGGGTGACAGAATGAGACCCTGTTACTATAAAACAAACAAACATATAAATAAATAAATAAATAAATAAATAAATAAATAAATAAATAAATAAATAAAATTGAAATTATATCAACTTTCTTCTCTGACCACAATGGAATAAAACTAGAAATCAATAACAAGCCCAGGGCCAGGTACCCAGGCAAGATTGGCAAGTAGACTTCACTCACATGCTGCCCAAAAAACGGGCTCTGCTATCTTCTAGTCTTTGTCTGTACTTTCTCTGGGGGGGTAGAAGCATTCCCAACAACTTCAGAAGGGCAAGTATCATCACACAAACTCTCATCATGCATCTAATTTCCCGTTTCAGACTCCCAACATCCATCAAGTCCAATAACAGGCCCACCTTTATCAGTCAAATTACCCAAGGCATCTCTACATCCTTAGGTATAAAATGGGTTCTCCACACACCCTACAGGCCTCAATCTTCAGGCAAAATTGAAAAAGTTAACTCTGTCCTTAAAGCCCAACTCACCAAGCTGGCTCTAGAAGCCTGCCAGTCATGTACAAAAAACCTCCCTTTCACCCTCATGAGACTCCACGCAACACCAAAGCCACCCTCTTTTTATAGTCCCTTTGAAATCATGTGTGGCTGAACTTTTGTCTTGGAGCCTCCCCCTTTCCCAGACTCTCAGCCACTCGGGAATTACCTCCTCTCCTTAATCTAGACGCTGGATTTTCATTCGTGAAGCAGTAAATGAGACCATGCCTCTCCCTGTCGACACCTCCTTGTCTTCTCAACATAACTGTCTTGCAGGCACAGATGTGTTTATCTGCCAACCTGACCCTCGCAAAAAGCTACAACTGAAGTGGACAGACTCCTACACTGTGGTACTCAGTACACCAACTGCAAGGAGAGTCCTAGACTTCGCCACTGGATCCATCGCACCAGGGTCAAGCTCACCCCCAAGGCTATTTCTTCCTCTAAAACATTAACAGCTAAGTGGTCCTCCAGGCCAATTTCTCCTACCAAGCTTAAATTAACCCAAAAAATGTTCTTAAAGCCAAAAACCCCCTAGAAAGCCTAAAAGCGAGGAAGACTAATCACCTGCTTCCAGAGATGGCCTGTATCTACCCAACCGCTTGCTGTGCCTCACTTCCAACCAAAGGTCTTAATACAGGAATAACCCTCACCACAATCCTAATACTGTCAGTAGCTACCCTGCCGTCCACAGCAGCCCCTCCAAGCTGCTGTGAGTGTTATCAGTCTTTCCACTATGGAGGAAAAATGCAACAGTCCTTTACTTACCATAATCATATAGAAAATCCTGTTATGAAACCTTAGTCAAGGAATGTGTTGAATCAGGGAAAAGTTATTATAAAGTGAAAAATCTAGGAGTATCTGGCAGTCGTAATGGGGCTATATGTGTAAAAGGTAAGCAGTGGCTTTGCTTCACCAAAATTGGACAATGGGGAGTAAACACTCAAATGCTAGAGGACATGAAGAGAGAACAGATTGTAGCCAAAGCAAAGGCCAAAATCAACAACGCCCGCCCCCAAAAAATCACCCGTGGTATTTCCACCCCTTTATACAAAACTACAAGCAAGCCTATCCCTTCCCAAGCCAGGAAAAAACCTGTTTGTAGATCTAGGAGAACGCATCATGCTTACCATGAATGTGTGCAATTGCTGGGTATGCGGTGGGGGGGAGTTCGTATGAGTGAACAGTGGCCATGGTATGCGATAGACATTCTCCCTTACTTACTAGCATCCCAAAACTCCAGCCTCACTTTCACGCCTCAGGAATGCCTGCAGTCCTGGACACTTACCAACCCGGTAAGAGGGACGGTGTGCATATCCCGCAAGTGGACTAATAAAACCCATTGTGCCGTACGTGAAAGTCCCTGTCACCAAACCCTAACAGTCAACACCTCCGCAGCAGAGTGGTGGTAAAGATTACTCCACAGAGCCTGGTCTCCTTCTAACTTAAGCTACCTCAATCATGTCTCATCCAAAAGGGGCTGGAACTGTACAAACACCACTAACCCTTATGCCGCATACCCCCGCCTAAGTGCATGATGGAACAATCTTATGAACACCAGCCTACAATTGATTGCCCCTGATGGATTCCTTTGGATATGTGGAACCCGGGCTTACTTGTGGCCACCTTATCACTGGCAATGTACTTTCTTTCTAGGAACAATTAAACCCGGATTCTTTTTACTTCCAAAGCAGGTGGGCAACACCCTTGAAGTCCCTGTGTATGATAACCTAAACAAAGAAAAACGATCCTTGAAGGTAGGACGAAGCCAAAGATGGCAAGAGGATGAGGCGCCTCCGCAACAGATCATTGAATATTATGGTCCAGCCACTTGGGTTGAGGATGGTTCATAGGGTTATCACACTCCCATATATTTGCTAAATAGAATAATTAGACTACAGGCTGTTCTAGAAATAAACACTAACCAAACGGCCTCAGCCCTGGAAATGGTCGTGCAACAACAAAACCAAATGTGCGTGGCAATTTATCAAAACAGGCTAACACTAGACCACTTGTTAGCAGAAGAAGGTGGGGTCTGTGGTAAGTTTAATATCTCCAATTGTTGTCTTAACATAGAGGATAACAGAAAAGCAGTTCTAGAAATCGCTTCAAACATCAGAAAAGTAGCCCATGTACCAGTCCAAACCTGGAAGGGATGGGAACCGACAAACCTAGGAGTGTGGTTCTCTAATTTAGAAGGATTTAAAATGCTGGTAGGGACAGTAATCTTCATCATTGGGTTCCTCCTGTTTCTCCCCTGTATTTACCCCACTGATGATAAAAGCCATTAAAAGTCTTGTTGAAACTATAGTTAACCACCAGACAATCCTGCTACAACAACACAATGGATACCAACCCGTCTCTTAGGAATACCCCCAAAATTAAGATTTTCTTTTTTCCGAGGTACCCACACCACCCTCTATGTCACACCTGAAGTAGTTATTTAAAAAGTCATCCCTTTTCCCTTTTTCTGTAACCAAATAGACAGGAATGAAAGACTTTCCCTGGGTCCTGAAAGCTTGGGGGAATGAATAACTCCTCCCTTCTCAGGTCCAGTGCCAAGGCACAAGGTCACCTGCACCAGCAGTGTGCGTCAGCAAGATAGCAGAAGCAGGAAGAGAGCTGGCCAGAAGACACGTACCCCTTGAAGACCGAGAGAGAGGCCGTGGGGGTACCATGTAGCAGTTACATCAGACTGGGACACTTCCTGTTTACAGGAGACTATAAAACCTCTGCCCCATCCTCATTTGGGGCTGACATCATTTTAGGCCTCAGCCCATCTGCACCCAGGCGCTCATTAAAACAGCGTGTTGCTCCCCACTGCCTTGTGTTGTTTGTCGGCAAGCTCTCGGGGTTCCAACCAATATTAGAACCTTGCACTTTCTGGCCACCAGCTCCTGTTTTCCTCTTTGATGGCCAGATCCATGCCTTTCATGAAGCATTCTAATATTGGGAGCAACTTTTGGAAACTACTAGGGCCATGGCTACCTTTGAGATGGTGAAAAATTACTTTGCTAAGCAAACCTCCTAGAAGAAAAGATTTCTGTGCACAGGTGAGGAGCCTGTGGTATTAGCAAGTTTGGCACCTTTATGGAAGAGGTGCATTCATTCAATTATTCAGTAACTTCATTCATTCATCCCACAAGCATTCACTATTTAATATCAACAGGAACTATTTTTGGCCCTAGGATTACAGAGATGAAGCGAATAAAAGTCTCCAGGCTGGGCGCAGTGGCTCACACCTGTAATCCCAGCACTTTGGGAAGCTGAGGTGGGCAGACTACAAGGTCAGGAGTTCGAGACCAGCTTGGCCAATATGGTGAAACCCCCATCTCTACTAAAAATATAAAAAATTACCTGGGTGTGGTGGTGGGAGCTTGTAGTCCCAGCTACTCGGGAGGCTGAGGCAGGAGAATCTCTTGAACCCGGGAGGCGGAAGTTGCAGTGAGCCGAGATCGTGCCACTGAACTCCAGCCTGGGCAACAGAGTGAGCTCAAAAAAAAAAAAAAAATCTCCAATTATATGAAGCTTTCTTTCTAGAGACTGGCCAAGACATTGGCCACTGCCCATGAGTTGATGACAAAGTGCAGCACCACCTGAAGCTCTGTTGATTGGGAGGACTTCACCTTGGCATTGTCTTCCAAAGTTATTCCCAAGTGGGCCATCATGTAGCTGCCATCCATTTTTGACTTGCACCCCCATAACTAATTCACCAACTCAGAAACCAAGCTCAGGCTTTTTCCTCCTCCATTACCTAGTTATAAGGGATCCCCCACACTACCACTTGGGTGAAGCGATGGAGAGGTGCTGGTGCAACAGTGGATGACATGGCTCTGAGTCACCTGCTCACATGGCTTACTTGTGCCCTCTGGTTTTGCTTATGCTTGATCTTGGATATACACTTCTGCTTTGGATGCATTGTTACTGAGCCTACCCAACCTATGGACTTGGGGGGTCTGATAGAACCCAGGACATGATGTAAATTGTGGCTACATTGTCACCTCTGTCCTATGATCAGGTACTCTGCCTCTGTCTGGGTCTGGTAGCACACCAAAAGTTGTTTTTCAAAAGACATTAAATTATGTGCTGCTGATGGCATGGACTTGCTCCAGAGTCCTAGGTCTTCATTGTGATTCTCCCAATTGAGGCTTTCTATAAGTTCTACACACATCCTTTCCCACCACTGATACTCTGAAACTGATACCATAGGGTCTGCTGGGTTATGCGGCCTGAGCAGCAGGGCTGCTCACATTACAACCTTATCTGGCTGCTGAGCTCTTTCTTCCACTGGGCCTCACCCAAAGCTGGCTGCCTTGGTGACATCTAGGATATGGGTTTGAGCAGTATTCGCAAGTGTGAAATATGCTGCCACCAGGGCTTGAAGAGAACTACCAAGAGCTATACTTCCATCTTCATCTATGACAGTTAGATTTAGATAGGGAGATGCAACAATTTATCCTTTCTTGTACTTGGGGAAAATGTCCCAGAATGTCCCAACCACTGGACTCCTAAAGGTTTTACTGGTGTGACATACATCCTGAGTCTTAATAGGATTTATTTCACCCCTCTGGAGTATGTTTCTTACCAAAGTGTCCAGTGTGCTACCCATTTCTTGCTCATATAATCCAACTAGCATGATGTTATTAACATGATGGATCAATGTGGGATGTCCGGATAGTCTAGATATCTTTGAACTCTGACAATAGGTAAGAGAGCTAACCTAGCCTTTGGATGAAGCTGTAAAACCATACTATTGTCTGTTCTATCTGAATGCAGACTGTCTCTGATCCTCTTTATTGATGGAAACAGAAAGAGATCCATTTGCCAGTTAAACATAAATGTAAGGAGTAACTGCTGGGATCAATTACAGCATCTTAACTGGATAAAGAGGGACAAGAAGAAGTTGATTGTCCGGGAAGATGGTGACGGACAGTAAAATGAGATAAGATTAGTGGATCAGAGATCTTAATGGTGTCAAAGAATTGATAAAGTATGAGTGTTACAGGGAATAAGATGGAAAAGTAAGAGGTACTGGTCAGAATATGATGCTTAAATTTGAGACTCAATGGTAGTAGATTTGTTTGTAATGACAGTAAAGAGAGGAAAAGTTCTTAACAATTGAGGGGGTAAATTAACTGAGATAACAAAGTCACAGAGAATTATATGGATAAGGTAAGTCCCCAAGAATGATTACAAAATTCGTAGCGAAAAGCGATAAAATCTCTGATGAATGAGTGTGACCTTAAGGTCATTAAAATAATAGTAGCGTCTATAGTTTTGATGCTGAGTACTTCAAAGTACCTGGGATATTGACAAAAAATAGGCCAAGAGCTGCAATATCCAAACAGAATATCTACCTTACTTTTAGGATCATTGGTATGAGGATGGACAAAGAAAAGCAAGCCAATTCTTAAGAGAACAGCAGGTGAAGCAATGTCCACAAGGGAATGCATGTTATCAGTTACAGCAAGAACAGGAAATGGACACTCAGAGAAGAGATAGAAGGTAAGGTATAAGGAATGTTGACAATGAGGATTGTTGGCAGTGGTCTGTTGATAAATAAAGTTCAACAACCAGTTCTCTGGGACGGGTGGAGTGGAGTCCTGATTAGCAGCCCTTGCCAGTTTCCAGGGGATTAATGCTCCCACAGTGGCCTATTTTAAGCTGTCTGACATTCAGTGCCAAGACTGGGGCTTGGACAATCTCAGTAATCATAATGACTAAGGTTTTAATGCAATAGTCTAAAAAATCAAAATCAATGCAAAAAAATCCATGACAAACAAAATATAAAACATGGACTAAAGATGGGCTGCTGTTTGTGTTTTTGGACCCGCATGATTGTGCAATGGCAACAGTTGTTTCCAGTCAGCCCGGGGCTCCTCAGTCTTAGTGGCTTTTGAGTCACCCAACAGGGGGTTTTATGAGAGTTGACAGTGGCATGGGAACAGATTGAATTGGGCAAATTTATATTTCTACATATCTCTAATTTACTTATGCAGGGCTTTATACATAATCATGGTTTTCTGTTTGGTTTTTTAATTTTTTTAAGAGATGGGGTCTTGCTTTGTTGCCCAGGCTGGCCTAGAAATCCTGGGCTCAAGCCATACACCTGCCTCAACGTTCCCAGTAGCCAAGACTACAGGTATGTGCCACTGTGCCTGGCTAATCATGGTTTTTCTTTTTTCTTTTCTTTTCTTTTTTTTTTTTTTTGTTTTGTTTTGAGACAGGTTCTTGCTCTGTCACCCAGGTTGGAGTGCAGTGGCACCATCTCAGCTCACTGCAACGTCTGCCTCCCAGGTTTAAGAAATTCTCATGCCTCAGCCTCCTGAGTAGCTGGGATTACAGACGTGTGCCACCACACCCCGCTAATTTTTGTATTTTCAGTAGAGTTGGAGTTTCACCATTGTTGGCCAGGCTGGTCTTGAACTCCTGACCTCAGGTGATCCACCCACCTTGGCCTCCCAAAGTGCTGGGATTACAGGCATGAGCCACCATGCCCAGCCTGTTTTTGTTCTTTATCATAGCACTTAGTTTTTTCCACTTGGTTTACCACATGAGAGGATATTTTGATAACTGTATATAGGGGTGCATGTTTTTTCCTCTTGACTCAGGTTCCAATATGATTTCATACAGCACTGCTGGCTTCTCTGAACCTGGAGTCAAGGAGAGATGAGCCCAGTTGCCTCTCGGTAGCCTGTGCAATGGGCTCCAGCTGGCCAGTGAGTGATGATCCTCACGGGAATACAAATAACTCTGCACACAGCTGCAGGCATTGGGCTATAGCATGGCCTCAGGGGAACTTCCATTCTAGTGGCAGAGACAGATAAATGCTAAGCAAAGTAATACATTTATCAACCAAACAAATACAATGATTTCATAGAGTGATTTCAACATCGAAAGAGTTAAAACAGGATGATGGGGTGGAGAATGCCTGGGGACCGGGGAGGGAGTGAGGAGGCCTCGCATTTCATTAAAAAATTTCAAGTACTCTGCGGAAATCTTGAAAGAAGTCTTGTTTACTGTTGTGAGAGTCATCAGTTTCATCAGAATCAGGGCTTTGAATCACCATTTTTTGAGAGGTTTTTTGTCAAGAAATGAGAGCAGACTTTAAGAAACTGACTGTGCAGAGGCCTTCTGGAGGCACAAAATTGAACTTCAAGCACTTTTCTCTTTTGTTGAGAGAAGAGGAAAGACCATTGTTAAAACCATTTGCCAAGCTTGAACATTTATTAGTGTCACAAATTCTTGTAAATATTTTTTTCTATAATTTGTGTGAAAGAAATACATTTCCAATGCAATAAAAATCCATTATGACTATAATTTGGGGTGTATGTTTTCATGTACATTCTCCCAGAGAAGAGTTCTAAGCTTTCTTTCAGATCCTAGAGTGGGTTTCTGACCCAAAAAGGTTAAGATTATTAGAGAGCATCCTCTATAAAATGTACATGCTAAAAGTACACACTATAAGTCCATAGACTGCAACATGCCTCTCTCTTTGTCTCTCCACATACACAGACGCACACACACACACACTCACATACACATACATAACTTGTCATAGATACCTGTGGCTAAATGCTTACGTAAGCTTCCTATTTAAAAGTCGAATTGTAAGACTGTTAGTAAATATCTGTAATACAGCTTGGGGGGAAATGTTTCATGAAACTCTATACTTAGTTCTGATGATCAGTGCAGAAAAATTCCTAGTAAGTTTTCGAGGAAGTAAAATTATAGTTGAGAAATCTACTCTAATGCCAACCGAGCAAGGGGAACTGAGTTTTCTAAGAGAACATTGGTAAGCCAAGAAATCAGTAAAGGGTTGTTTCAGCCCTTCTCTGCCACTTCTTCTTTTCTACTGCCTGGAATGTGGATGTAATGGCTGGAGCTCAAGCAGCCAGCTGGGATTATGAGACAGCATGGTTAAAGCAGCAGAATAGAAAGAGATATCAACCTAAAGAAAGAAACTAAGGCAAAAATTAATGTAGATAATTTATTTGGGCAAAGGTTGAGGACAACTGCCTGGGACACACTTCAAGTTGCCTTGGGGAATGCTCATTTAGCCTTTGTTACAAGCAGGGTATTAAAGGCAAAGGGGGATGAGGAGTACCCTGATAAAAATGTTGTTTAACTGGAATTCTTATTGGTTTACAGAGATAACACCGGCTGGTGACTGGCTTATGCATTGTCAAACTATAGGGTATGAGCTGTGATGTCCAGCATATGGTAGTTTTTTTTTGTTTTTTTTTGTTTTTTTTGTTTGTTTGTTTGTTTGTTTGTTTTTTTTTTTTTTTTTGAGACTGAGTTTCGCTCTTGTTGCCCAGGCTGGAGTGCAATGGCATGATCTCATCTCACTACAACCTCCACCTCCCGGGTTCAAGTGATTCTCTTGCCTCAGCCTCGTGAGTAGCTGGGATTACAGGCATGCACCACCACGCCTGGCTAATTTTGTATTTTTGGTAAAGATGGGGTTTCTCCACGTTGGTCAGGCTGGTCTCGAACTCCCAACCTCAGGTAATCTGCCCACCTTAGCCTCCCAAAGTGCTGGGATTGCAGGTTTGAGCCACCACGCCCTTCCAGCATATGGTATTTTATGGCTATTTGGCATCAGTTAGTCCAGAGCCCACGTAGCAAGTGGCTTCAAGAGGTAATTATCTAGCTCAAGGGGGAGTGAGACGTTACTGCTGTTGCATTTCAATTCTTCCCTGGGCCTGATCATTAAAGGGGGCTACCATTCCTCAGAAAGAAAATTTATTTTCTTTCATAGAGCCTAGATTCTGTTAAAGGATGCAGCTGCCATGTCAGACTTGCCTTCCTCCAATCTCCTTTTTCGAGATAGAAAAAAAAAAAAAAAAACTCTCATCGTATTAATGTTACTCTTTTGGGGTCTGTATTACAGCTGAAACTGACCCTAACGTTTGAAGGATTACCATAAACTCTGCACACGTTATCTCACTTATGCATCATTATAACCCATAGGTAAGTATTATTGCACCAGTTTTGTAGTTAAGGAAACAAGACCTACAGGGCTTGAGTAGATGTGAGAGTCAGGCAGCCTGGCTTTAGAACTGGTTCTGTTAATCTATACCAGGAATTATTCCAAGCACTTAAGAAGTACAGGCATATCTCAGAGATATAGTGGGCTTGACTGCAGACCACATTAATAAAACAACTATCATGATAAATCAAGTCACATGACTTCTTTGGTTTCCCAGTGTAAATAAAAGTTTTTTTTTTTTTTTTTTTTTAGACGGAGTCTTGCTCTGTTGCCCAGGCTGGAAGTCAGGGGGGCAATCCTCGCTCCAACCTCCGCCTCCCGGGTTCACGCCATTCTCCTGCCTCAGCCTCCCAAGTAGCTGGGACTACAGGCGCCCGCCTCCGCGCCCGGCTAATTTTTTGTATTTTTAGTAGAAACGGGGTTTCACCATGTTAGCCAAGATGGTCTCGATCTCCTGACCTCGTGATCCACCCGTCTTGGCCTCCCAAAGTGCTGGGATTACAGGTGTGAGCCACCATGCCTGGCCCAAAAGTTGTTTACATTATATTATACAATATACATTATATAATATAATTGTACAATAGCATTGTGTCTAAGAAACAATGTATCTACCTTAATTTAAAAATACCTTATTGCTAAAAAAAAATGCTAAACCATCATATGAGCCTTCAGCAAGTCATAATCTTTTTGCTCTTGCCTTCATGTTGATGGCTGCTGCCTGATCAGGGTAGTGGTTGCTGAATGTCGGGGTGGCTGTGGCAATTACTTATAATAAGAACAAAGTGAAGTTTACTGCATTGATTGACTCTTCCTATCACAAAAGACTACTCTATAGCATGCAGTGCTGTTTGACAGCATTTTACCCACAGTAGAACTTTTTTCAAAATTGAAGCCAGTCCTCTCAAACCCTGCCAGTGCTTTATCAACTAAGTTTATATAATACTCTACCTAAATCCATTGTCATTTCAACAATATTGAGGGCATCCTCACTAGGAGTAGATTACATCTCAAAAAAGCACTTTCTTTGCTCATCCACAGGAAGCAACTCTATATCCATTCACATTTTCGTTTTTTTTTTTTTGTTGAGACGGAGTCTCGCTCTGTCACCCAGGCTGGAGTGCAGTGGCGTGATCTCGGCTCACTGCAAGCTCTGCCTCCCGGGTTCACGCCATTCTCCTGCCTCAGCCTCTCCAAGTAGCTGGGACTACAGGCGCCCGCCACCACGCCCGGCTAATTTTTTGTATTTTTAGTAGAGATGGGGTTTCACTGTACTAGCCAGGATGGTCTCGATCTCCTGACCTCGTGATCCGCCCACCTCGGCCTCCCAAAGTGCTGGGATTACAAGCGTGAGCCACTGCGTCCGGCCCACATTTTCTCGTAAGACTGCAGCAGTTCAGTCACATCTACAGGCTTCATGTCTAATTCTAGTTCTCTTGCTGTTTCTGCCATATCTGCAGTGACTTTCGCCACTAAAGTCTTGAACCCCTCAGTCATCCCTGAGGGTTGGAATCATCTTCTTCCAAACTCCTGCTAATGTTGATATTTTGATTTCCTCCCATGAAGCATGAATGTTCTTAATGACATCTGTAATGGTGATTCCTTTCCAGAAGGTTTTCAACTTATTTTGGTCAGACCCGTCAGAAAATAGCTATCTATGGCAGCTATAGCCTTACAAAATGTATTTCTTAAATAATAAGAATTGAAAGTTGATATTACACCTTGATCCATGAGCTGCAGAATGAATGTTGTGTTAGCAGACGAGAAAAAAAATACATGAATCTTTTTGTATCTCCATCAGAGCTCTTGGTTGACCAGGTACATTGTCAATGAGCAGTACTATTTTGAAAAGGATCTTTTTGTTGTTGTTGTTCTGGGCAGTAGTTTTCAACAGTGGTTTTAAAATATTCATGCTGTGAACCATGCTGTAAACAGATTTGTTGTTTCATTGACTGAGCAGGCTGAGCAGATTTTGCATAATTCTTTAGGGCCCTAGGATTTTCAGAATGACCCATGAGCATAGGCTTCAACTTAAAGTCACCAGCTGCATTCACTCCTAACAAGAGAGTCAGCCTGTCCTTTGAAGTTTTGAAGCCAGGCATTGACTTGTCCTGTCTAGCTATGAAGAGTTCTAGATGGCATCTTCTTCCTATATAAAGTTGTTTCATCTACACTGAAAATCTTTTGTTTAGTGTGGCCACCTCCATCAATGATCTTAGCTAGATTCTCTAACTTGCTGCAGCTTCTATATCAGCACTTGCTGCTTCATCTTGTACTTTATTACTGAAATGGCTTCCTTGCTTAAACCTCTTGAACAAATCTCTGTTAGCTTCAAGTTTTTCTTTTGCAAGTTTCTTACCTCTCTCAGCCTTCACAGAATTGAAGAGAGTTAGGGCCTTGTTTGGGATTAGGCTTTGGCTTAAGAGAATGTTGTGGCTGGTTTGATCTTTCATCCAGACCACTAAAACTTTCTCCATATCAGCAGTAAAGCTGTTTTGCTTTCTTATCATTTATGTGTTTACTGGAGCAGCACTTTTAATTTCCTTCAAGAACTTTTTCAAAGAACTTTGCATTCACAACTTGGCTAACTATTTGGCACAAGAGACCTTGCTTTTAGCCTGTCTCAGCTTTTGACATTCTTTCCTTGCTAGGCTTAGTCATGTCTTAATCGACTTAGCTTTTGATTTAAAGTGAGAGATGCGAGACTCTTCCTTTCATTTGAACACTTAGAAGTCACTGTAGGGTTATCAATTGGCCTAATTTTAATATTCTTATGTCTCAGGGAGTAGGGAGGCCCAAGAAGAGGAAGAAAGATGGGGGAATGGCTGGTCAGTGGAGCAGAACACACAACATTTATCGATTAAGTTTGCCCTCTTATATGGACACGGTTCATGGAATCCCAAAACAATTATAATAATAACATAAAAGATCACTGATCAGAGATAATGATAACAGATATAATAATGATGAAAAAGTTTGAAATATTGTGAGAATCACCAAAATGTGACACAGATACTCAAGTGAGTACTTGCCGTTGGAATAATGGCACCAGTAGACTTACTTGACTCAAGGCTGCCACGAAACTTCGGTTTGTAAAAATGCAATCTGTGAACTGCAATAATAAAGTGAAGCGTCATGAAATGAGGTGTGACTGTACAAATGGATGAAAGGTAGATACAAAACTGGTTAAATTCACGCTGTTAGTATTTCTCTATTTTACAAGTACCAGAGCTTGTTTGACAAAAGAACACTCATTTCATGTTAGGCAAAATATAATGTAAGTTCATATGCATGGAAATCTCTGGAAAACCAAACATAAAATTAATAGTCAATATGTATTTATCACCCTCTACTGGAAGTTGAGCTGGACTTCTCTTCCTTTCTTGAAATGATAATAAATTGAGTAACAGACATCAGGCAAATGAAGATCAAAATATCAGCTTGGTTTCTGACAAGGTTGAATTGCAGAAGGTAATCTGATCTTTGTCAATAGACTCCACCAAATGCCCCCCTGGAATGAATGTGCCCACTAGTGTCAGGTGAAACTGGACCACTGTGATTCCCTCTCAGAGGTAGGTCACCTGGGTGGAAAGTATGTGCAATCTGAAGATAGCATTCTTTCTCAGAGAGAGAGAGTGAGCAGATCCTAAAGAGGCTGTGCCAAGTACACACAATTCCTTTTTCTGATTTAATCAGAGAAAACACTCCACCACCCCCAGAGAAGAGTAAGCGAGGAGCTGGATGAAAGAGAATTGATGTTATCTTATAACGATTTTCCCAAGAGCAGAATGTACTTTATGGGGGTAAAGTAGAATCTAGAGAAATGTAGCAGAGAGGTCTCACAAAATGATTTGCATGAAAGGCAATATGCTAAGTGTTTCATATGGCAAGGTGACAGGTAGTGAGGTAGTCTGAGTCTAGAGACTCCACACAAAACCTCCAGGCTGTGTGGACAGTTCCAGACCCTGAGGAAGAGCAGTCACAAGGGGTCAGCTTGGATGAAGGGGCTGATCTCATCACAGGAGTGTCACATACACATCACCACTGAAGCATAAGTGATGCACTCTTCTCTCCACCTTTAGTGTCTGGACAAAGATGTTCTAAAATGGAGGAGGTGTTTTGTGAAATTGCCTCCTCCATGCAGCCTATTTCCATCCAGGTTTCTGTAGTCCTCTTGATATCCTGAAAGGTGGGCATGGTTGCTACCGTAGAGATGAGATATTTAAGGCCCAGAAGGGTTCAGTAGCTTGCCCAAGACCATACAGAGCTACTCAGGGAATGGAGCCAAGATTGAATGACTTTAGAAAGCTCCTTTGCTTTTCACCTTATCTCATTGCCAACTAGAGAATTCTTTCCCAAGAGCTTGAAACTGGTTGGAGAGTGTGACAATACTAACTGATCTACACCTTAAGTAGGATGGGTTATATGATCTATACATAGAGAAGCCCCGTGGTGAGGGAGCCATGCATATGTGATGAATTTAGAATTTCTTTCTTTGCCTGTTTCACCTAAGTGCCTAGAACAAAAATGTGTTTCTTCTTTCATGAAATCTTCAGAAAGAGGCTTTGTTAGCTATGTAATAGTCTTGAGTGTCAGGTAGTCATGAGAATACAAATCTGTCAGCCATTAATCTCTAGAGCTTTTTTGTGATACTAGCTTGAGGGCCCAGTGTTTCACAGTTACAGGTCCTTGATGGGCCAAGAAGGACTCAAGAAGAGAAACTGTATTGAGCCGGAAGAAATGACAGTGATGGATAACAGTGGAAGATGAATGTGGATATGATTTGATAGAACTTGGGTGTGGGCAACTCTTCCATTTCTTATTTAAAAATTCAAGTAACTAATGGTTTATTAATTTAATAAAGAGTTGTAATTTTATAAGGAGATGGAAGCCCATTCATTGCTGGGATTTTTGCCAGACACTGTTCATATATTATCCTTCTTAATCCACATAAGAACCTACAAAAGTAGGTTATAATAGCTCTGTCTCCGTCTCTCTCTGTCTGATCTTTAGCACATGAAAATGTTTAGGCTTAAAAAAGATTAAGTAACCTAAGTAGACAGGTCTAAAATCCACATTACTTTCAACATATAATACATTCCAAAAACTTAGCTTCTTAAAACACTGTAGAGTTACAACGAGCAGTTCACATACATTGTCTTCTTAAGCCTTCACCTGACCCCTTGGAGTTAGTCTTTATATTGCTCACTTTGTTGATGATAAAGATGAAGCTCGAAAAAGTTACTTCTTACAGGCAGTAAAAAGCAGAGTTGGAATTCAAATGCAGGTCTTCTGACATCCAAAATCAAGCTCTGGCCCCACTGTTCCACTGAAATCCGCGACACATTCCTTTTCACCCACAGGAAGGCTTTCTGTGTGAGTCATAACTTTCCATACAGAACAAAGCTGGCTGCCTAAGGACAGATGGGGGGGTTCATGGCCTTAGACCTTGAAAATCAAAATTTGCAAAGTGAGGCCAACATCATTATTGTAAAAAAAAAAAAAAAAAAAAAAAAAAAAAAAACCCTTTGGGACAAGTAATTGTGGATAGCAGCTCCAGAGTGCATTGTTAAAGGAAACTGGAACCTTTGGCATCATCCCAAATCAATTACATTGATATTAAGGAAGATAACGAGGATCTTTCTCCACATATACCTGGTTGCTCTTATGAGATACATAACTAGATAATCATTACATCTGTAAAGTCTAGACATTGGCACTGATTTTGTATCTTCTTTTTCTCTCCTTATTTATTTTATTCACACATCCATCTCCTACATTAAGCTGCTTCATGATCGCACTTGGCAGCACCTGCCCAGCTAAAATTAAGTTCAGGCCGGGCATGGTGGCTCATGCCTGTAATCCCAGCACATCTGGAGGCTGAGGCAGGAGGATCACTTGAGCATAGGCGTTCAAGACCAGCCTGGGCAACAGAGTGAGACCCCACCTCTGAAAGAAAAAAAAAAAAGACTGAGCCTGCAGGTTGAGGCTGCAGTGAGCCATGATTGTGCCACTGCACTCCAGCCTGAGATTCTGTCTCAATAAAATAAATAAAATAAAATAAAGTTTCACTGATAACAAAAGGCAGCATGTTATGGAAATTGACAAGGATTCTTTGCTTGGCCAAACTTCAGTCAGGCTTCTAAATCGTCTACTAGGCCCATCTGTGCACTTCCTTGTAAAATCCAGTTCTAGCAAACAGCTCTACCTAGTTGTGCAAGAAACCCCCATCCTCAATATCTGATCAACTCAATATTTGA
This sequence comes from Hylobates moloch, assembly GCF_009828535.3. NCBI lineage: Eukaryota > Metazoa > Chordata > Mammalia > Primates > Hylobatidae > Hylobates > Hylobates moloch. The sequence continues at coordinate 215,432,773 of NW_026652276.1, forward strand.
TCAGTTTCCTCCACAGCCCCAGGTGATGTCTGATCACCCTGGCCAGGCAAACAGTCAAGGGTTCCTAAAAGAGGATGGGGGAATAAGAGACACGGTAAAAATCATTTTTTCACAATAAGAAACCCCGGCCAGTTTTGGAAGGCTCCCCATTGTCTGACATGCACCCCTCAGTCCTAGCTATCTGAAAGAAAAGGAGAAAGAGCCTTCAAGGATCTCAAGGCACATAAAATGGAATCTGCTCTCCTTCCTTGGATCAATTTCTCACATCCAGGATAAACTGTCTGTAGGTAGGGAGGTAGGTGTACTTCATTAGGTGAAAAATGGAGTATTTAAAAATACCTATTTTAAAATAAGATTCTACTTATCTCCTGTCTGGAAACCAGAAGCAAGAGGAGCACAACTTTGATACGGAGTAGTTCTCATGGAACTTAAACTTTTAAAATGTTCTTATTCTTCCTCCACTTTTTAAATACATCACTTCATCCTTGTAAATGCAATTTTTAAAAGGTGCCACAAGGGTTAAAAGTACAGCAATACCATAGGAGTGTGCAAAGTGGCAGGCTTCATAAAGCTAAATGAAACCAAACCAAGTCAAGTCAATGTAGTTCAACTAACATGTATTGCACCATGTACCCGCCTCCTGGGCCTCAACGAACTTACACCCTGGCTTAGAGCAAAAGTGCAGAGTTAGCCTCATGTATTAATCAGCTCTTGTATTTCTCACAGTGCTGAAGGCTAGAAGTTCAAGATCAACATGTCAGCATGGTCCAGTGCCAGTGAGGGTTCTCTTCCTGCCTTGCAGATGGCCACCTTCTCACTATATCTTCCCGTAACTGAGAGAAACAAAAAGAACAAGCTCTCTGGTATCTCTTCTTATAAGGCCACTAGTCCCATAATGACAGTCCCATAATGACCCTCATTACCTCATCTAAACATGATTACCTCCCCATTAAAATAATTACTTGGGAGGCCATTAGGCTGAGACAGCTCTACCACCCTGAGTTTCTACATCAGCAAACTGAAGCCTAACTCAGTGTAAATAGTAAAACAAAACTCAACTAATTGGAGATTACCAGCTAACCTCCAACTAGCAACTTTGCCAATCAGAAACTGCCAACTATCCTCTAACTAGGGATTTTCCACTTCAATCAATCAAATATTTTCTTTGTCTTGCTTCTATAAACACCTCACAAAAGTTTCCCCTTGTGATCTCTTGGTAGAGCCCTGAACTGCTTGGGGTTTGGTGCTGCCCAATTCATGAATTGCTGCTTGTTCAAATAAACTCTTCAAATTTTTTATGTGTCTAAGTTTTAGACCTTTTAATACCCCCAAGGCCCTACCTCCAAATACCATCACACTGGAGATTATCGCTTCAATGGGGACACTGGGGCATGGGGGTGGAAGGGGACAGTTTTCACAGAGGGGTCCTATTTGTCCTAGCTCTTGAGTAACACTGTGCAAAGAGTTTGGGGAGAGCATCTAAGAAGGTACCGGGGAAAGGCAGAAGAAAATATGGCCAGAAAGGTAAATTGGTACAGATTGTTTAGGTCTTGAGTGCTAAGCAAAGGAGCCTTAACTTCTTCTTGTGGGTGTGGAATATTCTGGGAATTACATCAGAAAATCAGAGGGTGTGCATTGCAGAGTAGTATCAGCGATGCTGCCCTGAAGAAACAGTGATGGAATTTTCACCACGTAAATAGATGGTTCTGTTGACTCAGCACTGATTGGTGTGAGTGGACATACCATTGGTTATTGTAGGTGTCATTCTCTTTGTTTGAATGTTGGGGCTATTTCTTTGCTCAATTCTCCCAATGTTTTCTAAGTAGCTAGCAATAATTTCTAAAATTCTTGCCTAGCTTAGCTATGCTAAGGGAATCCAAAAGAAAGGATATTTTTGTTTCAACTTGAGCTAGAATTGTAAACTGTACTCAGGGAAATCTGGACATGGTAGTGATGGGGACGCTAAATATTAGCACTCAAAGAGGAAGGAGAAGCCTGGGGGACAGAGGTAGCTGCTTAGTCAACTTCTCCTCCCTGTCTAGAGTTTCTGTTAATTAATTAATTCATTCACTCCTCAGTAAATATGTATAAATATATTTGTATTCAGTTTTATAAATAATTTCTATTATTTATATATAATAAATATAAAAAATATAACTTTGTGGTTTCTCTTCTCTTTGTTTCTTTCTTTTTTTTTTTTCTTGTTTTGTTTTTGGAGACAGCATCCTGTTCTGTTGCCCAGGCTGGAGTGCCGTGGCATGATCTCAGCTCACTGCAACCTTGACCTCCTGGGCTTAAGCAATCCTCCCACCTCAGCCTCCAGGGTATCTGGGACCACATGTGTTTGCCACCATACCCAGCTACAAAATTTTAAAAAACGTGTATGTATGAGGCATCTTTTTCTTTATGAAAAATTGTGTGGTTTTCTGTTATTTTTTATTTTCATTTTTATTTTTTGAGATGGAGTCTTGCTCTGTCACCCAGGCTGGAGTGCAGTGGTGTGATCTTTGTTCACTGCAACCTCTGTTTCCCAGGTTCAAGCAATTCTCCTGCCTCAGCCTCCTTAATAGCTGGGATTACAGGAGTGCACCACCACACCCAGCTAATTTTTGTATTTTTAGTAGAGACGGGGTTCCACTATGTTGGCTAGGCAGGTCTCGAATGCCTGACCTCATAATCCACCTGCCTCAGTCTCCCAAAGTGCTGGGATTACAGCCACCACATCCAGGCTGTTTCTTTCTTTTTCTTTTCTTTTTTTTAAATGAAAACCACAATGAGAACTGAAACTATCCACATCTCACAGCTTACGTGAACATAAGTTTGCTTTCTTCATTACCAAACTCCTTTAGGAAATTCTTGCCCAAGAAATTAAAAATTGCTGATAACTTTATTGTTGATCCTTGGAACTTCCTAAATGACTCATTAACTCTTCAACAGAAGAGTTTGGTTAGCAAAACAAATATTTAATTTAGCCCCCAAAAAGTCAATTATTACATAACCTGCATTCATATGGCTGGTTAAAGTGGGAAACTGAAATATATATTATTGAGAAACTATATAAGGCATCAAATGTTAGTTTAGTTTACACTTCAAGATTCCTTGAACCCTCTCCTCAAAATCTTTGCCTTGCTGCATCTACCAGTTCTAATCTATTATGTCATGATGGTTATCTAATTTTAATCAAGCTCCAACCCTTCCTCCCTCTTCTACTGAGAGACCTGCCTTAAACCAGACTTCAAAAATCTCAATACATTTCTTCATGTTGACCTTTCCCTCTAAGATGCTAATAAGACGTCACAGAGATAGCGTTGTCTTATCAGTAGGATCAATAGATTATTTTGGTGTTATTTTGGGGATATGCCCTTCTCTTAAAGTAGTAGAAATATTGTATAGAGCACCCTTGACATAACTAATTCCATTTTAGGAGAAGACTCCATTTTATATTTCACAGGGTACTTTGCCAACAAAGATAAGATGTTTCATTTAATAAACAAATAAAAAATAAAGACTGCATCCAACCAGATAAGGACACTCTTCCACTATCAGTTCTCACCAGAGGAAGCTATGACTATCAAAGATTAGCTCTTCAGCATCTCAAAACTGCCGTCTTAACTGGCACCATCTTGCCGTCACTCGTGATAAGAACTTGGCATCTGACCCCAAAGACTCTGCCACCTCAAAGACTCTTCCTTGCAAGACCAATGGACCACCTGGCCCAGACCAGGACTCCTTTTGTCTTCTTAGTTCTCTGTGCACTGGCTTGTTACTCTTTCTCCTATCTCTTTTTCCTCTTAATGATAACTGTTACTGTTTGTTGTGGGATGTTTAACCTATAACATTTATATATTGATTAAGTATAAAATTATATATGGTGTGTAATGTTGACTGATTGTGAAGTGGCTTGAGTCTGTGTGCCCACAGCTCTGACTACAAGTCAATGGGAAGTACTAAGGAGAATTGCCTCCTTGAGAACTCCATGTAGCTTGTGGATTTTGTGATTGAAATAGCATCAATAAAAGTCTAACACTGCGGAAAGACACAAACATGTGTGGACCTGGTTATTTCTAACCTTGCACAGCTCAGGACAAAATCGATGCAGTTGGCTTACTGGGCACAATGGGCACAGTTGTCTTACTTGGCATAATTGGCATAGTTAGTTGATTTTAAGGCTGAAGTCCCCACTTAAACTGAAATTGGAAATCATGCCATTTGGCAAAACAAACTGCCACCCTCTCTAAGAAGAGATAATCTCTCTTCACCTTGAAAATCTGTCTCCCTGAGGAAAACCATGGGTGACAGGGGACCTTGCCCAGGTCATGAAGATAATGACAGCTGACAAGGTCTTGACTGATGCCAAGCTGGGAAGTTGGTGGAGCCAGAAAGGCTCATACCAAGTAGGGTCTCAATTTATGAGATGATGGTTAGCAAAACAAATATTTAATTTGGCCCAAAGAAAGTCAATTATTACATAACCTGCATTCATATATCTGGTTCAAGTGGGAAACTGAAATATGTATTATTGAGAAACTATGTAAAATAGCTACCAATATTGCATAATGTGGGTCCTAGGAAAGAAACTTAAGCAAGCATGCTGAAGGGCTTGTTGCCCAAATGCAGTGCCCAGTGTTGAGGATCCTTGGTACCCAACAGAGTTGGAAGCCAGGAAAAGACTCTCTGTATGATCCTCTGAGGACATACAGTCAGACTTGAGGGACCCAAAAATTATTCAGCTTTTAATTACCAGAGCCCCAGTGAAGAAATCCCTGCACTTTTAATGCAAAGTATCTTACAGATAGACAGGGGTCAACACAAAGGCAAAGAGCTAGCTCACAGAATTCTAAGGAAAAGTCAATCCCTTTCAGATGAAACTTTTAAGGAGGAAGGCCTGTGTCTTAAGGACCTCCATCCAGAGGACCTAGGAGAACCTGATAATCCCAGTTGGAGGTGGGATCTATAAGTCAAGACCTATGATAACTAGAAAAAGAGTTACAGATTGTAATGATGGAAATGGCAGACCTCAGGACAAGAATACACCAGAGCAGAATTACAAACACTAAGAATAGATTTTTGCTAAAGACAGACCACAGATGCAGACTGGCTCCGCCATTTATGGGATAATGGAACACCATAACACTATCAGGCACAGAAATGCATCCCTCTGAGGAGGGATCCTAAAATTCCAGATAGTCTCCCCCATGACGGGGCTTTGGGCCAAAATTATATCTGACTGATTGGTGAGCCTGGGTGCCTAAAGAAAGGAAGAGAGTCTCGAAATTTATACTAGAAATCATTCTTAAAGGAGAAACTAGAAAAGCGCCAGAGACAGGGAGTGGTTTTTAGAAGCAGGACTAGTCTTGGAGAAGAGAGGTGGGAGAAAGTTTGTCTGACAGGCATTAGGACCCAGGATGCAAGGGTCAGGATAGATGGGATGGATGGGTGAGTATCGCTTGGGCGACATAACTTTGAGACTTCCGCTCATGGCTGCAGGATCAACCAACTTTTTATCGGAACCCCATAGCTGAATGGCTTTTCTCTCTGTTGACCCTTGGCTCAGCCTGGAAGTACAGGAAAAGTGGAAGCTGGTTCCAGGCAAAACAAAGCTCCCAATTCTGAAGAGTCGAGGGTTGTTAGAAAGCCCTTTCCCAGAAAGCCTGACACCCGTGTCTTTAGTCTGGCAGCTGTGCTAGTCGCTTTTAACTGGCTGACAGGTGCCTGGTGTTTAGCCCCCGAATTCTAAGGAAAAATAGGAAGAAGAGCAAGTGAAAGGGGTCTGATGGTACTCACCACGTGACAATATCCCAGACGAGCCCCCAAGATGTGTCCGGAGTTGGTTCCTTCCAGTGGGTTCGTGGTCTCACTGACTTCAAGAATGAAGCTGTGGACATTCGCAGTGAATGTTACAGCTCTTAAAGGTGGCACGGACCCAAAGAGTGAGCATCAGCAAGATTTACTGTGAAGAGTGAAAGAACAAATCTTCCACAGTGTGGAAGGGGACCTGAGTGGTTTGCTGCTGCTGGCTGGGGTGGCCACCTTTTATTCCCTTATTTGTCCCTACCCATGTCCTGCTGATTGGTCCATTTTACAAAGTGCTGATTGGTCCATTTTACAGGGTGCTGACTGGTCCATTTTACAGAATGCTGATTGGTCCATTTTACAAACCTCTAGCTAGCTACAGAGTGCTGATTGGTGTGTTTCTACAGAGCACTGATTGGTGCATTTTACAAACCCCTTGTAAGACAGAAAAGTTCTGCAAGTCCCCACTCGACCCAGGAAGTCCAGCTGGCTTCACCTCTCAGTGGCACATGCCTGTAATCCCAGCTATTGAGGAGGCTGAGGCAAAAGAATCACTTGAACTTGGGAGGTGGAGGTTGCAGTGAGCCAAGATCATGCCATTGCACTCCAGCCTGGGTGACAGAGTGAGACTTCAGCGACAGAGCGAGACTTCATCTCAAAAATAAATAAATAAGATCACTAACTATAATGGCAAATACTCTGTAACCATAGACAGGTCAGACATGTTGTTTGCCACACCAGTAGACCAAGAAGACCAGGAATATATTACTTTTACCTGGGAAGGCAAATAATACCAATTTAAAAGATTAGCACAAGGATATTTAAATAGTCCAATAACAGCTCACTCCATTTTATTATCACACATACATCAATCAAAATACACATCACTAATAATATTGTACATAGATGACATTACAATGGCAAACAATACCAAGAAAAAAACTTACCCAAAACAAATCTCAACACACTTGAGATCACTGAGATGGATGCTTATTATAGATACAACTACAAATCAAGACACCAACTGCAAAGTTTTAGGAGTACAGTGGTTATCAGAAGGGATAAAAATTCTGACCACAGCGATAGATGGATCAAAAGCCCATAGGGCACCAAAAAATAAACAGGAAGCATAGACTAGTAGGTTTCCTTGGATACTAGAGACAGCCTGTAACTTACCTAAACATCCTCCTAAAATCAAAAAGATAATCAGGAAATCCCAAGACTTCACATGGGGACAAGAACAAACACAAGCACTTGAAACACTCAAAGACTATATCACCACATTCCAAACATGACATTATCCATCTCCAGATTCGGAACTTAGGTTGGAAATTTTAACAAGCAATGAACATGGAACATGGTCATTATAGACAAAGAAATCAGATTCTAAATCCTACTGGCCAGATTTTGGACAACAAAGTTTCCATATTCTAACAATAAATACAGCCCATTTGAAAAATATATATGGGGCCAGGGGCAGTGGCTCACACCTGTAATCCCAGCACTTTGGGACACCAAGGTGGGCAGATCACAAGGCCAAGAGATTGAGACCATCCTGGCCAACATGGTGAAATCTCACCTCTACTAAAAATATAAAAGTTAGCTGGGCGTAGTGGCACGCACCTGCAGTCCTAGCTACTCAGGAGGCTGAGGGAGGAGAATCGCTTGAACCTGGGAGGCAGAGGTTGCAGTGAGCTGAGATGATGCCACTGCACTCCAGCCTGGCGACAGAGCAAGACTGTCTCTCAAAAAAACAATATATATGTGTGTGTGTGTGTGTGTGTGTGTGTGTGTGTGTGTGTGTGTGTGTTGTGTGTGTGTGTGTGTGTGTGTGTGTGTGTGTGTGTGTGTGTGTGTGTGGCTTAAATACGAAGCCCTCAAAAACACTGAGCCTCTGACTGGCAACAGCAATATTACCATTAGATACCATATGCCTCTCCTTCAAGGGATAAAACTGAGTCCTGAAAAATAAAAAAATTGACAGGTATCCAATTGATCCAAAGCTGTTCATATGGAAATGGTATATCCAGGATGGAGACACAGGCTTTAGGGGTCAACCAGGTCTCCTCACTGAGGAAACTCACAACACTGAAATAGATGTGCCGAAATTTATTCCGAGAGTAGGTATAATTTATGCTAATATAGGAAAATGGGGCCCAGGCTAGTCAAACGTCTTACCCAACACCTGGTTTATAGACAAAAAGGCCTCTGTGACCCAAGGCCAGGCTCAATGGACAGCAGCAACACTCAGACCTCAGGACCAACCAGTCTTGAAAGAGGCAGGTCAGTCACTCTCGGCAGAACTAATTACAGCTGTTCTAGCAGTCAGGCACTCCAAAAATCAAAAGAAAATTTACATTTTTACAGACTTGTGGGCATAGCCCTGCAGCCACATAAATGAAGACAAAATAATTTCAAAATTAATGGTAAAGGTATATGGTCCAAATCTTACTGGGAGCAACTGCATGAATTATCAAGCAGAATTAAGATATTTGTGGCACATGTTTCAGCACACCAAAAAGCTAATTCAGAGTCCACAAAATTTAACAAACAGGCAGGTGCATTAACAAGAAACATAATCATTGACATTCAAAACATACCCAAATTAAAACTACACAGAAATCCAGACAACTCAGGGAGACATTCATTACACCTCCACAATTCAGGAGAAAAATCAGCTAGTGAATAGGAGATACCTTAAGTACCCCTAATAACTATAATGAAACAAGGTATGACTTTAAAATTAGACAGACACCAGACACCATTCCACAAACACTCCTACAATTACCCAAGCAAAAAGGACATTTAAGCACATAGTCAATGTATAGGTGGCTAATAGGCAGAAATCAAAAAGTAACATGGCACCAAATTAAAAAGGCAAAAGCTAATTGTGAGCAATGTAAAACTATCCTAGACAAATATAGATATGCTAAATTCATAGATATATGGTAATATAAACCTGATGTCTTTAATTTCTGCTTACAGATAGATTTTATAGCACCATTAAATCACTCCTATCCACAAAAATATGCAGTAACAATGATGGATACATATACAGGAATTGGTGCAGCAATAGCAGCTAGCCACCCACCTGCTAAATAAGCCATCACATCCTTAGAAAATTGGGCAGCTACAATAGAACCCCTAAAATAACTGAACATGATCAGGGAACTCATCTTACATTAAGGACAACAAAAGCATTGGCAGATCAATGAGATATACAATGGAATATTACCTACCCTATAATCCAACAGCAGTGGGATATAGAGAAAGATTGAATGGACTACTAAAGAGAATTAAAAACCTTAGACAAAATGAGTGCATTCCAATAAGCTTTAACCTGGCATGTTTCCATTTAAATCAAAGAGAAAGACTTAACAAAAGCAGCTCCCACTTATATCTTAATCAACTGACCTTAATGGTCACAAAAGATAAGGAAGGACATAATGCAAATATTATACCTTACAAGGCAAGCACTAAACTAAATAACAACACTATCTCCCAACAGGATATTGTGGCCAATGGACACAGAAACACTTATTGGATTACAGGAAACAGAGGAGAATCACAATTACACAAAATCTTCAACCTGTCTCCAAATTTTCACTAAACTTAGACATGTTATCACACTTTCTGCAGTATTGTTACACTGTTTTCTTCTAGTCATGCATTAATATTTTCCGTAAGAATAAGTGAAGGCATGCTTCAATTCAATCCAATTTTACTTGAGACTAACCTAATATTTTTAACTTCAACATCACTTCAGCCAGGTTCGGTGGCTCACATCTATAATCTCAGCACTTTGGGAGGCTGAGGCAGACAGATCACTTGAGGTCCAGAGTTTGAGACCAGCCTGACCTATATAGTGAAACCCCGTCTCTACTAAAAATACAAAAATTAGCTGACTATGGTGGCGGGCACTTGTAATCCCAGCTACTCGGGAGGCTGAGGCAGGAGAATCATTGGAATCCAGGAGGCAGACGTTGCAGTGAGCCAAGATCACGTCACTGGACTCCAGCCTGGGCGACAGAGTGAGACTGTCTCAAAACCGCCCCCAAAAAAAACATCACTTCTAGTCATCACCGAAATAATTAAATACCATACCCACTTAAGACATTAAAATGGCTACAAATTTGTGTCACTTCTCAACTGGTCTTATCACCTTTCTCATTCACCTCATACTAGCCATCATAGTGACTTTGCTGTCTTGTTACTTACATTGCCACCAGAGAGACTGTAAACAGACAAATGAGACTAATGCAAGTAAACACACCCCTTGCAGGCAAATTACAAATTACACTGTCTGCTTCTTAAGAGCGTTATTTGATTACCCATTTGCAGACTGAGAGCTGTAGTGCACTCCCAGCATAAGGATTTAGCCTCTCCAGAATCTCCATCACCCTCATGTATCCTGTCTTGCCCTCTTTCCTCTTCAGTTTCAGCCTCATCTTCACCACCTACAGCTCTCAGACCCACTTCACCAATTTCTTTCAGGAATTAACTAAAGCAGACTGGCCCATGCAGGCTGGCAGAGGCTGGAATTTCATACCAGACTTTGTAGAACCTAAGTGCCACTGCCACCTTCCTACTCCTTACATTTATGAATTAAATGCAGCATCAGCAGCCATTCAAGGTTTAGCTGAAAGTGTACACCCCAATGATTGCATGGGTCTTGCTTGGATGCTAACCTATTACATAAGTTGTATTGTTAAACCGCTTAATAGGAGAGAACAAACTCCATATAACTACCTTACTTTGTTGGAGCTATGCCAATCTAACCCAGCAGCCATACCACTGCTGGAAGCAACCCTTGACTATACTATTAAAGAAGTAAATAATTACAATGAGATTTATACATAGATTATTATATCTTTGTTTGCAGTTTAACGCCTATGTATCTGATCATTAATCTCAAACATACGATTGAAACAAATAGCTTAAAATGTGTTAGGTGGTATAGAAGGGAAATAACAGATACTATTACTACTACTACTATTACTTCTACTTCTAAAGCGACCATTAAAATCCCTAAGCCTCAAACACACACATATCCAACAATGCCAACTCATACAGCACCTAAAATTATAGGATTAACAGAACACATTTCATAATATATGCTCTACGAAAACATACCATTTTTGAACAATTGTTGGAAAATGAAGGGACTGATAAAGGAATACTTAGAGCTTCAGTTAGACCATTTTGTTCATATTTGTTTGACCAAAGCGATGCCTGAAGAGTTTCTACACATGCATCAAATCAATGTATTTTTTTTTTTTTTTTTGAGACAGAGTCTCATCTATCACCCAGGCTGGAGTGCAGTGGCACAATCACTGGCTCACTGCAGCCTTGACCTCCTGGTCTCAAGTGATCCTCCCACCTCAGCCTCCCAGGTAACTGGGACTACAGGCGCATTTCCCCACCACCAACTAATTTTTTGTAGAGACGAGGTTTCACCATATTGTCCAGGCTGGTCTCTAACTCCTGGGCTCAAGCGATCTGCCCGCCTTGCCCTCCCAAAGTATTGGGATTACAGGTATGAGCCACCACCCAGCCAATGCGTCTTTATAGAAGCTTTGCACACATTTTTAAGCACTCCTTAAAAGAATGCATAAATGACATGACTAAATGTGACACATCCAATTTATGCAGCTACAAACAAGCATTCAATAACACCTCAAACCAATAGACAGCACACATAATGGATAGTGAAATGCTAACAGAAACAGACATATCAATCAAAATAGATCATTGCATAAGAAGCAATAAATCAGACCAAACAGCAATCATAATACCACAGATAGAACTATATATTGCAGGATCTAACATGACATGCTTGAATATAATACACTTCTACAAATAAGTCATTTGTTAAGACTTGATATGAATTCTGAAGGAAATGAAGAAACCCAGGCTTGAAGGAAATGAAGATAGTGATTATGAAGTAGGTCCAAGGGATGATACTACACCAGATATTGCTACCACATGAACCACTCCATATTACGTATACCCACATTTCAAACCTCCACAGGAAAAAGTATGTTACTGGGATACACATGAGACTATGACAGAATAACAAGGATATGATAAACAGCTAATTTTACCAAATTTATCTCCACTAGATAAATATCATCTAAGAAAACCGCTACAGATATTTGCAGCAATTGGAATTATTTCAGTTATTACTTCGTTTATGTCCACAGAGATAAAAGACATAAGAAGAGGATAAGACATATTGTAACTATTATCTAAGGAACTTTCGCTCACTTTCCATTTTTAGAAAGTTTTGCTTTTTTCCACCTTGTTCATCTTATGATTACTATGCCAAAAGGCAAGATTATTTGACAGGACCACAATTCTTTAATAAGGCAAAAAAATTCTTACCAGCAGAATTAGATTGTAAACAAAGATTATACCAAATAATCTTAACTGATCCTATCACTTTACACACACTACCTGTGAAACACACACTAAAACAACACAAGATTATGTAGATAAAGTTTGTCCTGAATACCAGTATATTGCTTTCAGGGGTACCAGTTAAACATCACAACTGATGAACTTACAATGTATAGAATCAACGCTACCAAACAAGATATATATTTTGAGGCACAAGCAGCATTAATATATTTTAAACTTAACTTGACATACACTAAAGCTACATTTCATTATCCCATAGATGAAAAATCTTAGCCTCATCCATTCTTCAATATAAATTACTAATCAACATGGCTACAGACGCCAAGACCAACAGGCTTTACAAATCAAGCTGAACCAACAGACACAGCCCAATTCAGGCAGCTTTGGCATAACACAACACATACTAAATTTACACTAGATAGAAAACTTCTCTATGATTATCAAAGCTACCTTTAGGCAAAGAGCTTATAGAAAATGTAGACAGTTATGTTATCATAACTGGAAAGTCTACTGTATCATGGGATTCAACAGAAACCCAAACAGGCTCATTTTGGTCACAACTGTGAAAAGTACACTGGTTCCCCATCATCGCAGTAGATATTGCAACATACAAAATACCTGCTAAATTTACTGACTGTTGGAAGTCAACATCTTCTAGAAATCCTAGGTGGTCCTGGACATCATTGGAAACAAGTATTTTTGATAAATTATGACAAACAAAATGGGAACAATTAATATTCACATGTACTCACAGACCAGATAACTACAATTTGCTATTATCTAAGTCACCTTTAGTACTTGGACCATTTATATCCACATATGAAACAACAGAGATTATTAGCACATTCTCTACAGGAAATGAACCAAGAACTATGATTATATTAAACAAATTTACCAGCAAAACCAAATATGTACAAAATCAAGTTATTTTTCCAATGTGTCCATTGGAAATTCAGGATGATTTAAACAACAATATATAATTTAAATCAACTGGTGGGAAACACTAGGAACCAAAATAAATATGAACAAAGTCATAAAAATAAATCCAGATATGTCAAATTACTTTTTCTCCATGATTTAGCCATCTAATGGATCATAGAATAAAGTTACATGATCAGTCCAACATCCTATTTACCAAACAATAACCAGACTAGACTCCCACTTACCTATATTTGTAGCTAAAGACACTTCTTTTGCAAAATGCTCTGTTAAACCCTGTAACTCTGGACTATGCATAATTGACAGAGGATCCTGGAATGACACACATTGCTTATTAACACACCATTGGAAACCACAGTGGACCAAAGGCATAACAAACTCTCCACCTAAATTATTAAAACCAAATTTATTGAAACACATTTTAATTAACTCATTAAAATTAATTTACAAACCAACACCTAGGATAGTAAAAATATTTTTCAAAATAGAACAATTTTAAGTCACATATGTCCAACCACAATGTATACAATCTGAGGGACAAGGATATGACAAAAAGGGACAAGGATATGACAAAAAGCTCATTTTACCAAATTTATCTCCACTAGATAAATATCACCTAAGAAAAGTGCTATGAATATTTGTAGCAATTGGAATTATTTCAATTATTTATTGAAATTATTATGCCTATTTCCACAGAGATAAAAGACATAATCTACAAGTAACTGCCTTAGAAAATCTACAAATGACTGCCCTAGTCATTTCAGGAATACAAGAAGCAGAAATTCAGGAAGTTAAAACAGACCTATCTGATCTTTAACATAAACTTAACTTCTACATAGAATAGCAATACCAAGCACAAATAACTTAGCATTTAAATAAGATTTAGATGGCTTACACAGAAGATGCACCTTTTTCCAAATGATTAAAAAGATCTGTAGCCATACCTGTTGTGAAGCTCATGGTCAAATTGAAATTCAATGGATGTATTAAAAACTGGATTCTGGAATTGGCCTAAATATATTTGGGAGCATTCACAGAACTTTGTCATCTTCATTGTAACCATCGTCTTTGCTTACTATTTACTTAAAACCTGCCTTTGTAAAACAAAATTTGTAAACAAGCTGCCAAGAGGAAATTAATTCCCTTGGCAACTTGTCATCTTTGATTTTTGTAACCCTCCCTCAAACATTGTTTGCATTGTGTTTACTAAAATCACGGGGTGGCTTGTGTAGAGACTCCTTGACACAACCAACTCCATCTTAGAAGAACACTCCATTTTATATTTCATAGGGCACTTTGCCAACAAGGATAAGATGTGGGGGTTATTTCTTCGTTCAATTCTCTCAATGTTTTCTTAGTAGCTAGCAATAATTTCTAAAATTCTTGCCTAATTGAGCTATGCTAAGTGAATCCAAAGAAAGGGTATTTTGCTCCAACTTGAGCTGGAATTGTAAACTGTACTCAGGAAAATCTGGGCATGGTGATGATAGAGACACTAAAAGTTGGCCTTCATGAGATCAACATTTTTAGCTCCCTACATGAGTGAGAACATGCAATAGAAATATAAAGCCTTGAGTAGAAAACATTTGTGGGAAAAAATTTAAAGTAATTGAAATAAAGTGCAGGGTTACTTAGAAATCAGATATTGACAGTAGGAAAAATCATGTGACTAGGTATGAAAAGAACATGAGAGATGTATAGAAACTGACAAAGTAGGAAATTGTTGGCAACAAATGAGGAAAAGCAAAATGATTTTAGGAATTAAATTGTTTTGGAAAATGATTAGATGGCTTCCACTTTCGCTAAACCAATATTGTAATTGTTATCTAATTACAGGCTGTGGACTACGCTATAAACTGGGTTTATTTTGAGTATAATCTAAGTAATCTAAAAATAACAGTACTAAAAAGTAGAGAAAAGGATTTGTTTAGTTATCTGGCCTTCGTAAAGGTCTAAACATTAAACAACTAGATAGATCTAAACTAAATTTGAACTTACACAGTTGTGAAACAATGTCAACTACGTAGGTTCAAATTTAGTTAAAATAATTTAGTTTATGTTGCAGTGTTCTTTTTCAATTGTAATTAACTTTGCATTTATTCCAACATGTCAGTAACATAATTATGATAGAGCTTATGTAGAACCGAGAAAAAAGTAAAAATTACTTGGAGATTGAAAATCTCCCCTTTGCTTCTAGATTTATGAATCAAGAAATTACTTTTTGGGCAACCTCAAATGTAAACTTCCTCATAGATATAGCAACTTTGACATGACCCATTATAATCTTTTCAAGATAGTTTCTTTGCAGATAAATAATATGATGCTGTCAAGAGTATCAAACTTCTAGCTGGGTGTGGTGGCTCACACCTGTAATCCCAGCACTTTGAGAGTGTTGGAAGCCAGGAGTTTGAGATCAGCCTCAGCAATAGAGCAAGACTCTATCTCTATTGAAAAAAAAACAAACAAAAAAGAGTATTGAACTTCTAGTTGAAGATTAATGAATCTTGATTATGGCAAAAAAAGAGAAAGTAGAATGATACTTTTAGATTCTGATGAATTCACATGCCTATGCTTTGTACCCAAGTAGAGTCCTCTTAGCCGTGCCCTGAAAGGGGAGAGTGTGGCTTATTCATGCAATATTATTAGGTTGGTAAATTGGGTTGATGCTATCAGACTACAAAGGGTTGAAATTTATCTGGGATCTAGAGATGCTCTCAGAGGGATTCAGGAGACTAAAACCATTTTTGTAATGATACTAAAAGCGTTTTTATTTTTTATTCTCATTCTCTCAGAAGTGTATAGTGGAGTTTCCAGAGGCCACATGGTGTGGATATTCCAATAGAGTGAATAAGGAAGGTATGAAAATCCAGCTGTCTTCTATTAAGTCATACATTAATGAGTTTTATAAAAATGCAAAGTAATGCCATTCTTCTCACTAAATTTTTGTTTCAGAATATATAGTTGTATTTTCATAAAATGTTATTGTATAACATATAATGTTTATTACTTTAAAAAATTATTAATACATAAATATTGTTTAAATTTCTGAGTTTTAGTTTTTAGTATGGTAAATATTGATATATAACCCATATTAAACAAAAGCTCTTTGGGGTCTTCAATAATTTTTTTTTTGAGGTGGAGTCTCGCTCTGTGGCCCAGGCTGGAGTGAAGTGGTGCAATCTTGGCTCACTGCAACCTCTGCCTCCCAGGTTCAAGCGATTCTCCTGCCTCAGCCTCCCCAGTAGCTGGGACTACAGGCATGTGCCACCAAGCCCAAGTAATTTTTGTATTTTTAGTAGAGACGGGTTTCACCATGTTAGCCAGGATGGTCTTGATCTCTTAACCTTGTGATCCACCCGCCTTGGCCTCCCAAAGTGCTGAGATTACAGGCATGAGCCACCGCACCCGGCCTCAATAATTTTTAAGAGTTTAAAGCAGTCATGAGACCCAGAAGTTTGACCACTGCCATGAAGTTCCACTGATAGTCCTCATTCAATGAGGAATCATCCACAGCATCTCTAATAGTTGGTCACTCAACCTAGGAACAAATAATTCCATTCTGTTTTTTTCTACTTTCAGACCTGCAGTAATAATTAACCTTGTATTGTTTGATGCCAACTTTTGTGTTTTTACGTGTAAATAGATGAATATGATTATTTATATACAATATGTGAATATAATAGGACTCTTCAGGTAGTAGTTAATCTCAATATTCTTAAACCAATATTATTAGTACTACTTTAAACATTTTTTTAAAACTTTTATTTTAGCTTTGGTGGTATATGTGAAGGTTTGTTACATAGGCAAACATGTGCCATGGGGGTTTGTTGTACATATTATTTCATCACCCAGGTTTAAGCTCAGTACCCCATAGTTATCTTTTCTTCTCCTCTCCCTCCTCCTACCCTCCCTGCTCAAGTAGATCCCACTGTCTGTTGTTTTCTTCTCTGTGTTCATAAGTTCTTATCACTTAGCTCCTGATATGGTTTGGCTGTGTCCCCACCCAAATCTCACCTTGAATTCCCATGTGCTGTGGGAGGGGCCCAGTGGCAGGTAATTGAATCCTGGAGTCAGGTCTTTCCTGTGCTATTTTCATGGTAGTAAATAAGTCTCATTAAATCTGATGGTTTTAAAAAGGGGAGTCCCTGCACAAGCTCTTTTCTCTTGTCTGCTGCCGTGTAAGAAGTGCCTTTCACCTTCTGCCATGATTGTGAAGCCTCCCCAGCCATGTGGAACTGTAAGTCCATTAAAACTCTTTCTTTTGTAAATTGCACAGTCTTGGATATGTCTTTATCAGCAGTGTGAAAATTGACTAATACAGCTCCCAGATACTTCCATTCTTAATGACTGCATGGATTTGGGAGGCAGCTTGTCAATTTGTCAGACAATCTTAATCATCATATCTTTATTCCATGCCACATAGAACTCCTGGAACCATCCTCTTTCTGGTCTTAGTGCTGTCATAAAAGTTTCATGACAGTCCTTCGAATTCTGAAGACAATATCATATCTCACCCAGTTGTTTATTCTGCAAACAAATCATTTCCTGTTGTTTTGACTGTTCTCCATCTGACATGATTTTTACTCTTCTCATTTGTCTGGATTTTCATGGTCCTGGCACACATAGCAAGAAGATAATTTCTTTGGGAAGGATCTTACTGGAGCCAAGGGCAGTAAGAGTATCAGCTTTCTCAGTTTGTCATTCTGTTTTTCATACTATTGTTTCTTACTTAATTGCTGGTAGCAAAAACCTTATTTCTTTTTATAGAGTTTCTCCAAGGATTAAGTCTCTGCCATTCTGTTTGTACAGTATTCGTCAAACCCCAACTGTCATTCAGACCTTGGGTTTATCCCCAAATTTCAGCCTATCACATTTTAAGTCTTCCCTCAAATCAAAAGTAGTAAAACTTTCTTCTATCTTCTCCTGTTCTTGGAATAAAGAATGTGAATATGACATTTTAAAGCAAGTAAGCCAGTAAAAATTTAATGTTATATTAAAAAGAGAAAGATGAAATAGTAATAATAATAATGGCCTACTTACTCATTGCTTATAGAAAGGATAAAAGATAGAGTGAAGAACAAGCTCACTTCTTTTAAGGAAAAACCAAAACAATTTTTATTGTTTTTTAGGTGAACTGCCTGAAATGATTGCACGTGAAAAAAAATCTCTCACTGGCTTTTATCTCCAAAGAAAATGTTATGGAAATCACTGTCCTCAATTCCCCCATTCCTATCTAA
Organism: Hylobates moloch; assembly: GCF_009828535.3. Classification (NCBI taxonomy): domain Eukaryota; kingdom Metazoa; phylum Chordata; class Mammalia; order Primates; family Hylobatidae; genus Hylobates; species Hylobates moloch. Next base: position 215,451,162 of record NW_026652276.1, read on the forward strand.
TTTTAAGCACTGAGTATACCAAGTATTTACAGTTACTTTGGCCCCTAGATTAATTTGTCTCATAGAAATTGTTAAATTAACCTGTGAGTCTCATCAACTTTGTTGTGGGTCAAGTGGAAGTTATTTATTGCGCTCACTCACCAAAGGCAAACGGCAAACTCTTCAAAGTGTCTCAAAGTGAAGACGGGAGGATACAGCCATGCCCGTTCCATTCAGGTGATTTAACAACTTCATTTTTGAAAGGGAAAATCCAAAACCTATGTACACACACACACACACACACACACACACACAGGTTTCTACTTACAGGTTAACAAATATAGGTGACTATATATATGTGTGTGTGTATATATATATATGTATGTAGAGAGAGAGAGAAACATTTAATACAACTATGTTTAAAACATAACTAGTGTTCTATACTATTCACTTTTGAGTGAATTACTCTGAAGAATAGTCACTTAAAGATTTAAAGAGCCGGGCGCGGTGGCTCACACCTACAATCCCAGCACTTTGGAAGGCCAAGGCAGATGGATCACCTGAAGTCAGGAGTTTAAGACCAGCCTGGCCAACATAGTGAAACCCCGTCTCTACTAAAAATATAAAAATTAGCCGGGCATAGTGGCACATGCCTGTAATCCCAGCTACTTGGGAGACTGAGGCAGGAGAATCGCTTGAATCAAGGAGGCAGAGGCTACAGTGAGCCGAGATGGCGCCATTGCACTCCACCCTGGGTAACAAGAGCGAAATTCCTTCTCAAAAAAAAAAAAAAAAAAAGATTTAAAGATGTTGTCAAATTTGAGTAAGCTAAAACCACATTAAAGTCCATAATGTTATTAATTGTTATTAATAACATGTTATAAAATGTTATTAATGAAAGTATTGAGAATTGCTGTTCTTAATTTCGGTGGGGTCCTTTTTTTGAGATTGATACTGTCCCTGTATTCCCTGAACGTCCTAACACATGTGTATATGTGTTATATACACATACATCTATAAGAGCATGTGTCTTAGTCAATTTCCTTTGCTATAAAGGAATACCTGAGGCGGGATAATTTTTTTAAAAAGAAGTTTATTTGGTTCGTGGTCTGCAGGCTGTACCAGAAACATGGTGTCAGCATCTGCTTTGAGGATTTCTACTCATGGTGGAAGGGGAGAGGAAGAAGGCATCACATGGCAAGAAAGGAGGGAAAAGAGAGGGGAGGGAGGTGCCAGACCCCTCTTAGGGATCAGACCTCAAGGGAACTAATAGAGTGAGATTTCACTCACCACCACAAGGATCCACCCCCATGACGCAAACACCTTCCACCAGGTCCCACCTCCAACATTGGGGATCAAATTTCAACATGAGATTTGGAGGGGAAAATGTCCAAACTGTATTAGGATTTTTTAAAACTTTTATTTTAGGTTCAGGGGTACCTGTGCAGGTCTGTTAAATAAATAAACTTGTGTCGTATGGGTTTGTTGTAGAGATTATTTCATCACCCAGGTGTTACCCGGGGAGAGGATGAGAGCTTTTGTCATATTTTCTGAAAGGTGATGGCAAGGGAAGGATATATGAAAGGCTGAAAGCTTGATAAGGGAAGAAGTGGACTGAGAAAAACGGGAAGTGACACTGCTTCAGAATTGAGACTTTGCCCTTAGTGCGCTTTTCTTTTTTTAAATTTTATTATTATTATACTTTAAGTTTTAGGGTACATGTGCACAACGTGCAGGTTTGTTACATATGTATACATGTGCCATGTTGGTGTGCTGCACCCAATAACTCGTCATTTACATTAGGTATATCTCCTAATGCTACCTCTCCCCCCTCCCCCCACCCCACAACAGACCCCGGTGTGTGATGTTCCCCTTCCTGTGCCCATGTGTTCTCATTGTTCAATTCCCACCTATGAGTGAGAACATGCGGTGTTTGGTTTTTTGTCCTTGCGATAGTTTGCTGAGAATGGTGGTTTCCAGCTTCATCCATGTCCCTACAAAGGACATGAACTCATCATTTTTTATGGCTGCATAGTATTCCATGGTATATATGTGCCACATTTTCTTAATCCAGTCTACCGTTGTTGGACATTTGGGTTGGTTCCAACTCTTTGCTATTGTGAATAGTGCCGCAATAAACATACATGTGCATGTGTCTTTATAGCAGCATGATTTATAATCCTTTGGGTATATACCCAGTAATGGGATGGCTGGGTCAATGGTATTTCTAGTTCTAGATCCCTGAGGAATCACCACACTGACTTCCACAATGGTTGAACTAGTTTACAGTCCCACCAACAGTGTAAAAGTGTTCCTATTTCTCCACATCCTCTCCAGCACCTGTTGTTTCCTGACTTTTTAATGATCACCATTCTAACTGGTGTGAGATGGTATCTCACTGTGGTTTTGATTTGCATTTCTCTGATAGCCAGTGATGATGAGCATTTTTTCATGTGTTTTTTGGCTGCATAAATGTCTTTGCAGCATCTAAAGATCTTTCATTTTAGAGTTGGGAAATGTTAAGTCATTCAGCTCAACCTTTCACAAGAAACCACGATGGTCTCAGTCATTCAGCCTCTGAGTATCTCTGGTGATAAGGATGTTACTACTTCCTATAGCTAGAATATTCTTTATTATGTGAAACCCAAATCTACCTTAACTAACGACCTTAACTAAGACTCATTGTCTTAAAGGGAGAGTATCATGATAAATAGGGGCTTAATACCTAGGTGATGGGTTGACAGGTGTAGCAAACCACTATGGCACACGTTTACCTGTGTAACAAACCTGCACGTCTTGCACATGTATCCCAGAACTTAAAAGAAAATAAAATTAAATATAGAAAGAAGAAAAAAAAAGAAAAAGCCTGTCAGGTTTTTTTTGGAGGGGGGTAGAAATGGACAAACCGATTCTAATATTTATATGGAAGAACCTAGAATGGCCAAAAACCTTTGAGAAAGAACATTATTGGAGGACTAACACTAACAATGTTAAGACTTATTATAAAGCTACAGTAGTTAAGGCAGTGTTGTATAGTTTTTAGAAGATAAAAAAAGGAATGTCTTCCCGATCTCATGTTAAAGAAAGCATCTTAGAGAAGATATAAAGAGCACTAAAGGAGAAGATTGATAAATCTGATCCCATCAAAATCCAGCATATTTTTCATATGAATACACTATAAAGAGCATACAAATTTGAGCCCCAGAATGTTTTAGGATATTTGCAATACATATATAATTAACAAAGGACTGTTACCAGAACATATAAAAGACTCCTACAATCATTAAGGAAACAATAACCAAATAAAAAAATTGGGAAACATTTGAGCAGATATTTAATAAAACTGGAGATCCCAATGGCCAACAAACATATGAAAAAGTATTAAACTTTATTAGTCATCAGTGAAAGGCGAATTAAAATCACAACCAGATACCATTCCAAACCGTCTAGATTGGGAAGAGTTACAGATGGTATTTATTGTTTGTGAGCAACATAATTTTTCATAGGTACCTGGGGAAAGCACATTGGTAATCACTTTGAAAAATAATTTGTTATCTAGAAAAGTTGAAGATATGAATGTTTGTACTTCAGCAGTTTCTGTCCTAGCGAAACTTACACATGTGTATCCTAGTGCCTATGTGTACAAAGATGTTCACAGCCGCATGGGTAGTAACAGCGAAAGCCTAGAAACCACTCAGATGCCTATCAGCAAGAGACTGGATAAGTACATTGCAGCATATTTATACAATGGACTATTAAGATGAAAATAAAATTACAATTAAAAGAATGAATGAAATTACAATTAAATGAATGAAAGAAATCTCATCTTTCATGATGAAATGAGGCAAATTATTTATGCTATAAATAATATAATGTAAATGTTAATATTAATATATAAATAATACATAAGTAAATAATATATTTTAAATATATAATAATATATTTAATATATTTTATATCTATCCTTTATATATTGTATTAGGGTTCTCTAGAGGGACAGGATTAATAGGATAGATGCAGATATGAAAGGAAGTTTATTAAGGAGTATTGACTCAACATGATCACATGATGAAGTTTCACAATAGGCCGCCTGCAAGCTGAGGAGCAAGGAAGCCAGTCCAAGTCCCAAAACCTCTGAAGTAGAGAAGCCGACAGTGCAGCCTCTAGTCTGTGATGAAAGGTCTGAGTCCAAAAGCTGAAGAGCTTGGAGTCTGATGTTTGAGGACAGGAAGCGTCCAGCACAGGAGAAAGATGTAGGACAGAAGACTAAGCCAGTCTAGTCTTTCCACGTTCTTCTGTCTGCTTTATATTCTGGCTGTGCTGGAAGCTGATTAGATGGTGCCCACCCAGACTGAGGGTGGGTTGTGCTTCTCCTAGTCCAGCTGACTCAAATGTTAATCTCCTTTGGCAACACCCTCACAGACACATCCAGGAACGATATTTTGCATCCTTCAATCAAGTTGACACTCAATATTAACCACCACATATATTTATATCTTTTATATATCTTCTTTTTATATATATTTATATCTTCTATATATATCTTTATATATATTTTCTCTATATATTCTCTATATATTTCTATATATATGTTTCTCTATATACCTTCTATATATATATATATATATACATAGAAGATATAAATGTATATTTAATTTTACTTTTTGTAGAACCCCCTGAGGGTACCTCACAGCCCTTGCTGACTGTGTCAATGTCCATGGGCAACTTATTCCCAAAGCCATTAGTCCTCAAGGAGCAGAGTGAAGCTGGGTTCCATACTAAAGTGGAGAGAAAGTTCTCTACCCACTTTATTTTGTACTTTGTTGCACAGATACCAAAGCAACACTATTTGAGCCCCAAGTCTTACAAAATCTCTCACCAAAACAACTCCAATTTTTACTTCTAACCCCTTCCTCCAAAAGGGCTCAAAACAGTCCAACATGACTGAGGGTGAAGAGGGAGGCAGGTGGTATGGTGAGGACAAGAGACAATGCCATCTTCTATGAACCTCATCTCCAACTGCCAATGAAAAACAACTGTCCTGACCCCAAACAAAATCAGCAAACCTTGCTCTCCTCTTTCTTTGTTCAACAACAACGACAACAGCAATGAAAAATACTCATTCTTAGAACAGTTAGAATTTGCTTAATAATTTTAGAATTTGAGCTCCATATTTGCCTTGGTAAATTATCATACACAATTTCTCCCTGGCTGGACTTCCAGATGCAGGCTCCCTGAACAAAATATATCTTTCTTGCTTCCTTAATTTTTTTCCAAATATTCTCTGAGACTTACAGATTTCTTGTTCAGGTGTACTTTTTTCTTTCTTTAGCATCTAGTGTTTCCATGAAATGTGTTTCTTTATAAGAACTCACACCTTAATTAATCAAATTCCAATTGATTTGTATTAAACTGTCCTCATTTCTCCATGCAATACTATTTGGGTACCTGAGGTCCGTAAGTATGGTGACCAACTCATCCTGGTTTGTCTGGGACTTTCCTGATTTTAAAAGCAAAAGTCCTGTGATTTGGGAACCCCTCGGGCTCAGGCTAGCAGGGATGGTTGGTCACCCTAGTCAGGGTTTTTCCTAATAGGTAATCCTATCCTGTTTACCCAAGAATTTTAAGTTCACCCCTTCTTTTCTGCTTTCTGTCATTTCTGTTTTATTCATTGTATCGAATTTTTACTGGTTTCTCCATAAAGTTCCCTGCTTTTTTTTTCAAAATTATAAGGTTCACAATCCATTATATTTGGAGGAAACTTACATAATATCTGGTCAAACTCATTGATCTACAGATGATCAAACTGAGGCTCAGAGAGAAATAATCTGCTAAATTCACACATCTTAAATCCAGAAGTGGTTACACATCACAATAATAGTATCTATAATAATAATAGTGACTAGACCGGGCACAGTGGCTCATGTCTGTAATCCCAGCACTTTGGGAGGCCAAGGTGGGTGGATCAGGAGGTCAGGAGTTCAAGACAAGCCTGGCCAACATGGCTAAAAATACAAAAATTAGCTAGGCCTGGTGGTGCGTGCCTGTAATCCCAGCTACTCGGGAGGCTGAGGCAGGAGAATTGCTTGAACCTGGGAGGCAGAGGTTGCAGTGAGCTGAGATCGTGCCATTGCACTCCAGCCTGGGCAATAGAGTGAGACTCTATCTTAAATAAATAAATAAATAAAATAATAGTGACTAATACTTCTGTGTCCCGAAGTCTTCCTGTTTCCTGGGTACAACTTGGTCTGTAAGGCCAAGTAAAAATTTCCTCAAACTCAGATCTCATCTATGCCAAGTAACTTGGCTTCTTTCCCATCTCTAGGATCTTTGGGGTTCTCACAGTTCTGCTAGGTCCCTCTGGCACCGGGCCCCAGGCTCTGCTGATTTGGGATGCCTGACCTGCTTTAACCTTCTGCATGTGCTCTTTTCTATACAGTGTTGCTGGAGCCCCACTGCATGGGACCTTGGCAGCTGAGGCCCTAATTTCGCTTCCAGTATCCCTCATTCCAAAGTTGTCATCACCATGGTAATGGTAACTGGACTAAGGTCCTCTTCCTACCATTGTTAACATTAAAAAAAAAAAAATGGATCATACGCTATCTGGACTTGCACTCTTAGTTTCTTAAAACTATTTTTCTGGCTGGGTGCAGTGGCTCGCACCTGTAATCCCAGCATTTTGGGAGGCCGAGGTAGGTGGATCACTTGAGGTCAGGAGTTCGAGAGCAGCCTGGCTAACATGGTGAAACCTCATCTCTACTAAAAATACAAAAATTAGCTGGGTGGGGTGGCACATGTCTGTAATGCCAGCTACTAGGGAGTCTGAGGCAGGAGAGTCACTTGAAACCAGGAGGCAGAGATTGCAGTGAGCCGAGGTCGTGCCACTGCACTACAGCCTGGGTGACAGAGCCAGACTCTGTCTCAAAAAAAAAAAAAAAACCCAACAAACAAACAAACAAACAAAAACACTATTTTTCTTTAACTCATCCTTCAGTGACATACAGGCACAAATCTTCCATACCTTGGAACTAGTTTCACTGGTTTAGGGTGGAGAACCCTGTGAGAGGCCCCACAGAGCACCTTCCCTGGCAAGGCTCTGTGGCTCACGCTTGCAATCCCAGCACTTTGGAAGGCTGAGGTGGGAGGATCACCTGAGGTCAGGATTTTGAGATCAGCCTGGCCAACATGGCAAGACCCTGGCCCTACTAAAAATACAAAAATTAGCTGGGCATGGTGGCACACACCTGTAATTCCAGCTACTCTGGAGGCTGAGGCAGGAGAATCATTTGAACTTGGGAGGCCGAGGTTGCAGTGAGCCCAGATCACACCATTGCACTCCAGCCTGGGCAACAGAGCAAGACTGTCTAAAAAAAAAAAAAGCACCTTCACCTTCCCTCCTTCCCTGAATCATACTTTAGGTACATATGCAAGCACATGACGCATTGCTACCTTTAACAGAATTCTCTGCCTATCCCACGTACTGTACAAGAAATGAGCAGTCATCTTTCCTTCTCTTTTTATACCTGGGTCAGAAGTCTTTGTTATGGGACTATTGCTTCAAAACGTCCCATCATAGCTTTGTCCAGGAAATGGATCAAATCCATGTAAAGAGGTTCCCAAGGCCCCTAGAATTTACCTGGGTCTCCAGATGTGCATATCACACCTTCTCAGGATCCTCACTATGTTTAATTGTCTATAATAATAACATCTAAAAATATCGATAATAATTCTTAAGACCCTACCTTAGTTGCACTGATACAATTTTCACGATATTGGTATGAAGATAGAGCAATTTCTACCCCAAGCTGTGCTCATATGATTTATGCGGTATTAACATAAAGATGGGGGCTAGGTGCAGTAGCTCATGCCTGTAATCCCAGCACCTTAGGAGGTTGAGGTGGGTGGATCACTTGAGGTCAGGAGTTTGAGACCAGCCTGGCCAACATGGGGAAGCCCCGTCTCTACTAAAAATAAAAAAATTAGCCAGGTGTGGTGGTGCACGTCTGTAGTCCCAGCTACTCGGGAGGCTGAGGCATGAGAATAGCTTGAATACAGGAGATGGAGGTTGCAGTGAGCTGAGACTGTGCCATTGCACTCCAGCCTGGGCAACATAGTGAGCCTCTGTTTCAAGGAAAGAAAAAGAAAAAAGATGGATGCTATAATTATGGAAATATGCTACAGTGATGATTTTCTTACTCCCCTGAGAGGGAATGAGCTTCTTCTTTATTCTGCAATAAACACATGATTGTTTTGATCTCTGTACTGTTGCTTTTCTGTTAATTTTTAGATAATAAGAAAGTCTATGCTCAGCTCTCTCAAAGTGGGTCTATCCTGACTGCACAGCAGCCTCCTGGGGAGCTGCAATGACCACCCTGGTGGACTGCAGAGGGAAGCTGGAGAGGATGGAGGGATAATGCTATGGTCTGACTGTTGGTGACCCCAAAAATTCGTATGTTAGAACCTAATCCCCAATGTGATAGTATTAAGAGGTGGAGTCTTTTGAGAAGTGATTAAGTAATGAGGACTCCACCTTCATGAATGGGATTAGTGCCCTTTTAAAAGAGGTTCAAGCAAGCTCTCTTGCCCCTTTCTGCCATCTGAAGACACACCAAGAAGGCACCATCTTTGAAATGGAAAGCAAGCCCTCACTAGATGCTGAATCTGCAGGGGTCTTGATCTTGGACTCTCCAGCCTCCAGAATTGTAAGAATACATTTCTGTTTTTTGTAAATTACCTAGTCTGAAGTATTTTATTATAGCAGCCCTCATAGACGAAAACAGATTCATGTTCCTTATCACCCCTGGCTTTGTCCCAGGCTTTTAACCTTTATTCTATACCTAAACAATTCTCAGTGAATAAATCACAGCAACTTTTGGGACAGTGTCTCCCTGGGCCAGCCTGAGTCTGGCCAATCCATCTTCCCTCTGGAAGTTACAGCCAAGCATTTCTAGGGGCATCCTGAGACTTCTGTCATAGTCCTGCTCAGCATCTGGTGTTCTAGCAATGGGAAGAATTGGGCCTGGCTGCATGTAAGTGTTCCTCCTAGGAGGGCATTTATTTTTAGTAACAAAGACATCCCCAGTGACAAGGTTCTACTTCAATAAGCCTTGGGGCCATCCAAGGAGGTCTGGCTCCAAGTCAGCTCCTGCCCAAAGGATCACACTGTCTTCATTTTGAAGAACTGATGAACCACTCTGGTGCATCACTTGGAGACAGGCACTGACAGAGGAAGAGGAAGATGTTCTTAAATATCATGTGCTATGCTCACCTGTGAACAAGTCTTTGAATATGCTATGCTAGGTCTGACCCATAAGATGAATGCTATACAAGTCAGAAGTGATTAGGAGAGCCATCAAGATGCCATACTGAAATTTAGACACAGGCTGTGTCCATAAAGAAACACAGGTTTTATTAAAAAGGATGAGTTGTATCTACCTCAAATATTTTTGCTTTTGAAGAATGACCACTTATATGGCTTGCCAACATCTTCCTGGTTTCCTTCTGAAAGGCCTTTAAAGGTCATCTGGAAAAGTACCTGAGGTCTCTCTCATTTTTACCTATTCTTGCCATAGGAACTGTGTCTGTTCATTTACTAACTAATTCTTTACTCATCAAATAATACAATCTTCACCAAAACTGGTGAGAGAATGTAACTGTGCTTAGTTCCTGCTCTTAGGAAGCTTCCAGACTCAAGGAAGAGGATAAACACTTATATAATGTATAATGGTACAGGTGGTGTGAGTAAGATGCCAAGAAAGCACAAAGGATTTAGTGATTAACTCCCGGATTCTACCTGCAGGGGTTGAGAAGGACTGTATTAGTCTGTTCCCACCCTGCTATGAAGAAATACCTGAGACTGGGTAATTTATAAAGGAAAGAGGTTTAATTGACTCACAGTTCTGCATTGCTGGGGAGGCCTCAGGAAACTTACAATCATGATAGAAGATTGAAGGCAAAGGAGAAGCAAGCACCTTCTTCACAGGACAGCAGGAAGGAGTGAGTGCAAGCAGGGAAAGTGCCAGATGCTTATAAAACCATTAGTTCTCCTGAGAACTCACTCATGATCGAGAGAGCAGCATGGAGGAAACCACCCACCATGATCCGATTACCTCCACTTGGTCCCGCCCTTGACATGTGGGGATTATGGGGATTACAGTTCAAGATGAGATTTTGGGTGGGGATACAGCCCAACCATATCAAGGACTTCACAGGGGAACGTAGACTTGGATAGATGAGAGGACCTTGTTAGGCAGCGAAGGCAAAAACAGTTACAGAGCCCTCACCAATGGCAGGACCGACCCTGTTCATGGCCCAGGCAGTCTCTAATCTCAAACCAACAGCAATGGTGTGAGCACACATGTGACGTGTGGTAGGCCAATAACAATGGCTGCCTCCTCTTCCTCACACCTCTTGCTGTTAGGCATTTTCTATCCTTAGCAGGCCAAAGTGACTCTTCCTGGAGAACATAGGAAGCAGATGATTTTGGGTTCATTCATTCCACAGAGAACTGCACTTATTATATAATTACACTGTCCCTGGCCCTCTGGGAGAAACAAGGTAGCATTAGGGACTGTCCTTGTGCAAGAAGAACTTATAGTCTTATTAGGAACAGCACAATACCAAGGCAAAGTTGAAAGTGTGAGTCACAGAAACAAAGGCCACAGCTTCTGTTCACTATGGGTATGTGAGGCCTTCCATATTTTGAGATGCAATACTGAACCTCATAAGCCCAAAAAATAGCTCTCTAAACTTTTCTCTAATTTTCTCTAGGAAAATTTATAAAAGCTCAACTTATTTATAAAAATGCGCTCACACTGACTAGAGCTTGTTAGACTCTGAAATTCAATGATCATAGTCATGAAGCTGATGGCAATGCGTACTAGTGATGAGTAACCAACCATCCCTGATGCCGTATCAATAATTCAATGTCAATAGCATCAGTTGTTTTCTATTTCTATGTATACCCAAGAACGTACCATCACCATTACAGCTATAGTTTTGATGACACTACACATTTCAACTTATTTTTTATTTGAAATATTGATTGAGTGTCTATCCTAGGTCCAGCACTTTTTCAGGTGGGAAAATTCAAAAGAAAATGACAGGAAGAGGAAAATACCCTTGGGATGGGACATACTTAGTATCATCTCCCCATATACTCTACCCCGGAATGCAGACATCTCTGTAATTGGAACCTCTTCCCCTTCTCTACCAATTAATTCACCTTCTCTACCAATTCACTCTCAAGATTTCAGTTCAAGTTCCAAGCTTTGAAATGCAAATATCCTAGGGAGGTAGCTGTTGGGTCTGGTTTATCAGGGACTCATGGACCGTTTAGCTCCAAATGAATAAGTTTTCATGGGCTTAATTAAAGAAGGGAGCAGAGAACCCCCCTCATGGGGACTGGGTCTGGGCTTGAGAGACCTGAAACAGCAAGGTGGGTAGTGGAGTGAGGAAGGATTGGGGGAAGCTGTAGGTTGAGGCAGGCCCTATAATGAGTATATATATGTATTGGAGATGGAGCCTCTCTCTGTCACCCAGGCTGGAGTGCAGTGGTGCAATCTCAGCTCACTGCAACCTCCGCCTCCAGGGTTCAAGTGATTCTCCTGCCACAGCCTCCCGAGTAGATGGGATTACAGGCATGTGCCACCATGCCCAGCTAATTTTTTAGTAGAGATGGGGTTTCCCCATGTTGGCCGGGCTGGTCTCTACCTCCTGACCTCAGGTGACCCACCCACCTCGGCCTCCCAAAATGCTGGGATTATAGGCATGAGCCACCACACCTGGCCATGAGTTTATATTATAACTGCTTCTTAGCACAGAGGAAACAAGAGAGTGCCTACTATGCGTGAACAAGGATGCAGAGAGAAAGGGAGAGCGCTAGAGTGAGAGCAACAGAGAGACAGAGGAGCTAGAGAATGTACTTATTTTAGAGATACCTCCAGGGCTAGATCTAGGGCAGGCCCTGGTATCAGTTCCTCCCCTTCTCCGCCTGCTTGTGGGTCCCTAAGGAAATACACAAGAAACTCACACAATGAATTTCTTCCTGTCCTGTGTTCTGTTTTATTTCACCTGTAAAAAAGGGACAGGGAAAGTAAGGTAGAGAATAAAGTCAAGGCCAAGGGGAATGAGGGAAAAAAAGCCTGGGGAGGCGTCAGCAGGCCTTGGCCTCTGTTATCTGTTTCCTGAGAGCACAGAATGTCTCATTCCTATGGGTGCTCATTTCGTTCTCTGTGGCCTTTATAAAGGCCGTGCAGTTTTTCAGGTCAGTGCCGTAGATTCCTACATCATTATCACAAGCTCCCACGGTGATGGCTGTTCTTCCCGAAGAGCGTCTCACATGGCCCTGGGCCCAGAGCTACCTTCAAAGACCCATCTGCAGGGCCTGGGGAGCCTTCTCTTCTCTTACCAAAGCAACTCTGAGACTACTGCTCAAAATGTCTTATTCTGCAGAAAGACGAATATCCCTCAGATATTTGTCCCTCAAATATCCCTAAAATATTCTGCAGAAAGACAACTATCCCTCAGAGGCTTTGAGCACCAAGGAAGAGCCTGGCTTCTCAGCCTTGGAACATGAGTGCACAGCTTCTCAGCTGACCTCGGTGTGCGTTTGTCACAGGTGACACATAAAGCTTTCTTTAAGGCCCAGGAAATAGGCACACAGCTTCTCGGTCAGCCTCTCAAGTTTCTCAAACCCTGATTGTGGGTGTGGGGACTTCATGCAAGCCAGAGGTATGTTCATGGAGGGAGTAGTGTTGAAGTCCTGTTTTTCAGACCCTGGACCTCTGCATGTAGCTGCTCCGCTGGCCTAGGGGCATGTCAGGTGCTTGGTGGGTTGAGGACCTGCTCTCCTTGGGGGAGAACACATAATCATTTGGCTGGCACAAGAGCAGGTTCATCCTGGGTGAGACTGCTAGGTTATTCTTCCAGCTGTATTGCAGATAGCATGGGTTCGTTTCACTGTTGTGCAGGACAAGAGTCATAGCCAATCCTGGGACCAGCCTCTGTGCAGTTGGGTGCCATGTGGGTTTGGTGGAATGAAGATAGAGCCCCAGTGCTAGAGAGGCACAATGACTATGACCCCAGAGCAGGGCACACTCCAGCAGTAGGTCTGTTTTCAGGATGGCACCATGCTGCAGCAGTGTGGCTCAGTGGCATAAGGGGGAGTGCACACCTTATGCTCCTCACCTGGAGTGACACAACTGAGTGAATTCTCAGCAGCTCTCCAAACTGGACTCAGGGCTTACGAGGATGTGGGATTCTTCCGTAGTAAGGACTGGAGGTGTTTGCAGTGGCAAGGGGTGACAGGGGGTTCTTCTGTTTACCTTTTCCCCCTAAGAGGTAGTCCTCTTATCTCTGGGCCAGTCCTATCCAGGTGGGTGAGATGGGTCTGTGGAGGCCAGGTGCCTCCATCCTGTCCTCCTGAGCCTCCAACCACCTCAGAAGCATCTCCACTCCCCTGCTTCACTCCATCGCTCTCCTTTTGGCACTCCAGTCAAATTTTAGCTGTCTATTTATTGCCTCGGTCCTTTCTTGTAGGGAAGATAAGGGTCAGGCGTCTCTAGTCAGCCATCTTGCTAATGTCACTCTTCTATTTAATCAAAGTTGTATATGAAACAGGAGACTTCAGAAATAAAACCTCCAAAACCTAGGGAAAACTGTTTTTATGCTTAGGTTTGATGAAGAATGAACAGCTGTGTAGAAATGTGATTGCACAAAAGGATGGGCTCTAATGGCAATATACTAAGAGCGGGTGGGAAGCCAAGCAAAGCCAGTCTGTTCAGATTCTTCTTGGCCACTCTGTTGAGCATTCCTTCCTCCTGGCCATATGGCAGGACCCCTATGGATTGAGAGTCTTATGGCCTACTATCAGATAAGGCAGGTAAGCTCCTACACAGAAAGGTGGGAGAAAGGTTAGAGTAATATTTTTAGGTTTTATGACTCACCTTGGGGAGAGGAAATTCTAGTTTCTATGATTCACTTCAGGGGAGAATGAGGGGCAAGAGACAGGAGGGTAGGAGAATATCTTGCTTCTAAGCCTGCTTTCAGGGCCTTCCAATTTCCTTTTTTTTCAAAGTGCTAAACTTGAGATATGGTTTTCTGAGCCCCAACAATCTTTTTGTGGCGTATCACCCCAATGTTCCCTTGCTCAGCTGTCATGTGAAGACAAATATAGCCAGGTGGTTAAAAACACACTATGAGGTCCCTAATCACCTGAAGAAGAAATCTCAGGTGTGCGCACCTAAGGCCACACAAAGCGCTTCCCTCTTGTGAAGGCTGAAATCAGCAGGAATCTTCCCCTGTGGGGAGTGAGGTTGGCACAGGGAACAGGGTAGGTTTCTAGGCAGCATGTGTAGGTAGGGAAGGGGTGCTGACATTGCGGCTTCTCAAACATCAACATGAACAGGTATCACATGGGAATCTTGTGAAAATGTAGAGTCTGACTCAGAGGGTCTGGGGTGGGATCTGAAATTCTGCTTTTCTGTCAAGCTCCTAGGTGATGCCAATGCTGCCAGTCGTGTAAACATACTTTGAGAAGCCAAAGAGGGACATGGAATGGGAAATGGTGAGGATTCAAAGACAAAGTTTTTCTGCCTTGGGAAATTGCCTTGGTCCACCTCTGGACCTGGGCTTGAGTTCCAGAGTGTGTTCTAAATGGATTTTAATTTTTTATGCCTATGTGGACTTTGTTAAACCTTGTTCCCTTTCTCCAGAAAGCATTTTCTCAGGGCAAGTTTCGTGACGTTCCTGGAAAGCCCAGGACATAGGTATGTGCTACCCTCTGCTGGTTATAGTGTGACATGCACACAATCTGCCGCGGCCCTGGGCTTGATATTGGATGGGGTTTCCCAATCACACCTGAAATTGTCAAGGCAGTTCCAGGCCAGGAAAGGGATTAGATTGACTCCTTCAATCTCGTAGGTTTGCTCTGTAACAAACCTTTATTTTGGTTTTTGTTGTTTTGTTTTGTTTTGTTTTGTTTTTGTTTTGAGATGGAGTATCGCTCTGTTGCCCAGGCTGGAGGGCAGTGGTGAGATCTTGGCTCACTGCAACCTCTGCCTCCCCAGTTCAAGCAATTTTCCCTGCCTCAGCTTCCTGAGTAGCTGGGATTACAGGCACCTGCCACGACACCCGGCTAATTTTTGTATTTTTAGTAGAGACAGGGTTTCACCATGTTGGCCAGGCTGGTCTTGAACTCCTGACCTAAAGTGATCCACCTGCCTCGGCCTCCCAGAAGTGCTGGCGTTACAGGAGTGAGCCACCATACCCGGCCTTGTAACAAACCTTTAGATACACACATTTTCTGAGCTTTACCACAGTGGCGAGAACTTGCTTCTATTGCAAGCAATGGGTCGAGGGTGGATGGATCTAATGCAAAGATCTAGCACATCTTCAAACGATGTGTTAGAACTGTTAGGGCACTTGCAATCATCTAGTATTGGGTGTTTCAGAAATACTTTGAAGGTTTTTTTTGCCAAAGAGAAAAGAAATAATATGTAGGCTGAAAAAGCACTTCACATTATTCTAGTATGCCACCCCTTTTCTCTGCTGAGAACCACCACAGTATCATTTTTACATATGAAGAAACTGAGGCTCAAAGTGGCTAATGAATAGGTCACATTGATAGCAGAAAAGCTGGCACTAGGACCTAAGTCCTGGCACATGCTGCCTCCCTGGGATTCCCAGGTCATGTCCAATGCTGCCTCACTCTGTGTGAGATGGTGATGACACTCCTTCAAGACCAGGATGGGTGACTCTCCAGAGCTTTACCACCCTCTCCTGCCCAGTAAGTCAGCTTGGCAAAAGTAGCTTCTTTGGTCAGAAGGAGAAGAAAGAGGTGACAGCAGGGAAGACTACACCAATTATTTTTAATAGAAGTTCTGTAGGAGTAGACCCAACCGTGGCTCTTTCCAGCCCTAGTTTGACAAGGATGATGTTGGTAGTGACCCCTGAGAGACCCTAGAACTGGGAATTTAAGCCCCAAGAGTCTTCTTTTAGAGATCACTATGGAAGATAGGGATAAATGAGATGGTGGGTAGTTCCACCCCCATCCCCTTTGTAAATAATAAAACAATATCCTTCCAGTTTCCGTCTTAAGACAGAGAGGGACCTCAGCTGTGATCTGAATACAGCAGGTTTCTTTACATAACCCAGTTAGTAGAGATTCATCAGGAGACCACTAGGGGGAGTGTGGACTGATTATGGGGAAAAGCGCCAAGAAGAAAGCAAAAAACAACGTGGCAACAAGTAGCCACCAGGAAAAGAGGGTGGAGAGTGATATAGATAGATAGATAGATAGACAGACAGACAGACAGACAGACAGACAGACAGACAGACAGACAGACAGACAGACAGATAGATAGATAGATAGATAGATAGATGATAGATAGATAGACAGATTTGTGGGGAAAAATCTAAGCGGACAATTCTGCTGTCTGTTCTTTACTGCCTGCCCTCCTCTGAAACAATTTTAAATCTTCTTCAACACCTTCCCTTCAAGTTCAGCTGAGGATCTCTTTGCATATTTCAAGACGTCAGACGCATCGTGAAAATAGACAGGTGCCACCTAGTTGTCCTACTGTCAATTCCACCACCTCCCTCCATCCTCTGCTGTTCTATACACAAATGAAGGTTTCTTCCTGTTACAGAAGGAGGCATGACGGTGGTCCTACCCAGGACTTTCTAAGGGATGGGAGAGCAAGAATAGTTTCGGTGCATCTATTCTCAGATGCTCACGGAGTCTGAGCTGGTGCCTCTTATACCCTGCTGGTCATATAGACATATTCTTGCCATATAATCAGCCCCAGTGCCAGACTTCTCTGTGTGTGTGTGGAGGGGGAGGTGTCTTGTCCATGCCAGGTGCAAGTCATGCATCTCATCTGGGAGTTACATTTCTGATTTCAGTTAGACAGTTCAGGTGATTTCCAGGCCTGCCAGAATGAACCCTAACAGCACAATCCACCCTAGACCCATGGTCAGCCTTTTTACGACAAAACAATTGCTCTTAGTTTGACAGCAATGTCAAACTCTGTCTCTCTCCTCCACTTTATAAGGACCCACGTGATTACATCGGGCCCACCTGAATAATCCAGGATAATCCCCTCATCTCAAAGTCAGCAGATTGGCAGGCTGAATTCCATCTGCAACATTAATTCTCCTTTGCCATGTAACCTAATATATTCACAGGTGCCGGGGATTAGGGCATGAACATCTTTGTGGGGGGCATTATTTTGCCTACCACACCCTGTGTTATTTCTCATAAGAGTATAAACTTGAGGCTATATATCTGTTATGTCTGGAGTGCACAGGATTCAAAATGTTTGGAGTACACAGTCAAACTCCTTTCCTCTGGGTACATGGCTTTAACAAATACTGCTTCCCAAGGAAAGAGGCTCTACAACAGGGCCCATCTATTCCCCATGGGAAACACTCTAATCCTTTTCCAAATTTGTCCAATCACCATGAGTCACACTATAAAAAGAATGGTTTGCACTGAGTCATGGTGCTTAAGCCATGGAAGAACATGTTGGTAGGTTGCTTTCTCTAATTAAACATTTTCATTGACTGGGTGGCTTATAAGTCTTCCGTGAGTATGTAACTTGAAATTCTGCTGTGAGATGCCCTGGTCATTGTGTTGGGGATATCTCAGACTCCATTTGAATTAAGACATCTAATAACCCAGCTGTGCTGGCATGCAGGCTCATTCCCATTTCCAGGTTTGGGCATGTCATCTTAGTAGCTGCTATAATTGTCAGTCCTGTACTGTCATGCCAGGTAACTTGTCATCTTTGTCCTTCATCCTGAAATAGGATGCTTCTAGTTTTTCTATTTATGTTAGAAGGTCTTTTTCTTCAACATGTCTTTCCTTATTAAAAATGAAAAAAAGGCCGGGCGCGGTGGCTCACGCTTGTAATCCCAGCACTTTGGGAGGCCGAGGCCGGCAGATCACGAGGTCAGGAGATCGAGACCACAGTGAAACCCCGTCTCTACTAAAAATACAAAAAAATTAGCCAGGCGTGGTGGCGGGCGCCTGTAGTCCCAGCTACTCGGAGAGGCTGAGGCAGGAGAATGGCGTGAACCCAGGAGGCGGCGCTTGCAGTGAGCCGAGATAGCGCCACTGCACTCCAGCCTGGGCGACAGAGCGAGACTCCGTCTCAAAAAAAAAAAAAAAAAAAAAAAGAATTCTGCCTGGTCAATGATTTCTAGCCCAGTTTCCAATACTCCTAAAGCTCTCTTGCTTTGGGTGGGCTGATGCTGTTTGAGCCACCAGACACTTTGTTGCCATTGAGTACTCATTGCTTTAGTGCAATTTGGAAATAAAGTGGAGATCCAAAACTATTGAATTCTTCAGGGTAAGGACGTATAAGTAGTAGTGATCCCTAGGTAAATTTTGGTTTGTGTATATTGTAATGCTTCTCAGCAGACAGAGTTAAAATGGAACTTCTTTGAGCCTTGCACTCATATTGGAGTGCTTTTCTTTTCTTTTCTTTCTCTTCTTTTCTTCCCCCAAGTTGGAGTCTCGCACTGTTGCCTCGGCTGGAGTGCAATGGCATGATCTCAGCTCACTGCAACCTTTCCGCCTCCCAGCTTCAAGCAATTCTCCCGCCTCAGCCTCCCATGTAGCTGGGATTACAGGCACCCACCACCACACCTGGCTAACTTTGTATTTTTAGTAGAGACGGGGTTTCACTATGTTGGTCAGGCTGGTCTCAGAACCATACATGTCTAATTGCTGGCTTTTCATTCTCAGGAATGCAGGATCACCAAGTTATATATCATTACTTTCTCTGTCAGTGATCCAAGTATTTTAATTGTGCCTCTTCATGGATTTTCTTTTTCTACTCACAACGGCTTTTTTAAAGACATAATTTTATAACAGATGGAGCATTTAGTGGATAATTTATATCCCAATACCTTTCTTAAACCTTCGCTAATCACAATTAATGGTCATGCAGTGTTCATTCAAAAGATTATTGATCAGTGTTCATTCAAAAGATTATTGATCAGTGTTCTCTGGATTTGACAGGGGAAATATTCTGCTGCTTTCTAACTTAAGTCCTAAGGCTCATAAGTTTGACCTTGACGCAGCTCACATCTTGGTTTTTTAAAAGAGGAAGAGTTCTCAGCAGACAGAGTTCTCCCTCCCAAGGGGAATCTGGATCAAAACTTTTGAGATAATATTATTCTCTTGCTCTAGCCTCTCTCTGCAAGGCACCGAATTGCAGGTAGCTATCACAATCATTTGTTGACTTTTTTCTCCCAACGACAATCTTACCTTTTTTTCATTTATCATTAATTTTCATCTAAACCTTTTCCTACAAATGGGGTCCCTCTCTTCAGCCACTGGACGATTCCTGTTGTTGGTAGCAGTATGGGACAGGCCAGGGCTTCCCTTTGCGGTCATTTGCAATCATTGAGGGTCAGACTAAATAAGTACAGAGACAGAGGACCATCTTGTCCACTAGGCAACAAAATAATTGCAATAGCCCCACTTTAGTGAGGTGTAGAAAAAGAACAATCCGTTTTTGGTAATTGACCCAAGAATAATTGTATCAATCCCTAGGGAATTCTTGCAATTACGTTCTATTTTATAGGTATAGTATCTTGTTTTGGAATATTACCAGCCCATGGGACCCTTTGTTGTATGAATAGCTCTGGTTCAGGGACTAGCAGGTTTGCCATTCAACAAGCAAATTGTGGTGAAGAAAGGAAGAGTTGGCTTCAAGTTTCTGTATTGTCTCCTGTTTCCTAATCCACTACAAAAGTATAGCAATTTATCTAGTGGAAACACCTTTAAATATTCTCATGTCATCTTGCAAAACATATCGCTGAAGATTGCAGACCAGCTTTTCAATCCTTTTGAAAGCAGATGCTTTAGTTGTTCATTCAAACTTTCTATAAACCTATTAACTTGATAGTGATAAGAAATATAATAAATTCATTGAATGTGATGCTTCTTGGGCCCTTGTTGTGCTGTGTGGGTAGTGAAATGTTTGCTTTAATTTGATGAAATATAACTAGGTGGGCAAAACTGATATAGAATCCTTTTTTGTTGTTGTTAGTGTTCTTTTTTTTAATTGTAGGTCCTAAGGGAGAAGAGGCTACTTGCTGGTGAATAAAATGTATCCCTCCTGTGGCTTGCCTGATAGCATGTTCCTGTATGCATCATTTCCATTTTACAATGGAACTTCTTTGAGTCTTGTACTCCTGTTGGAGTGCTTTTCTTTTCTTCTTTCTTTCCCCCCAAGTTGGAGTCTCGCACTGTTGCCTCGGCTGGAGTGCAATGGCGTGATCTTGGCTCACTGCAACCTTTCCGCCTCCCAGTTTCAAGCGATTCTCCTGCTTCAGCCTCCCATGTAGCTGGGATTACAGGCGTCCACCACCACGCCTGGCTAATTTTTGGTATTTTTAGTAGAGACGGAGTTTCACTATGTTGGTCAGGCTGGTCTCAAACTCCTGATCTTGTGATCCGCCCGCCTCAGCCTCCCAAAGTGCTGGGATTACAGGCGTGAGCCACCACACACGGCTGACCGGAGTGCTTTTCTGACATCACCCATGTCATGATAGGTATTTCCAGTCTTTATGTTCTTCAGTTATTTGGGTTATCTCAATACCCAATAACAAGCAAGTAACTGTTTTCCAGAAGGAGTACAGTAGAGAGCAGCATTTGGTCATGCTCTAGTCTCCCAGTCCAAAGTTGGTGAGCAGCAGTCATCGACTTCTGCTGGAGAGTTCACACAGCTTGAATATTGGGAGCCAACAGTCATATCATTTTAGCATGATGAATGTGTGTTCACAGTGGAACCACTGCCTCCTGCAGTCATAAGAAGGCTGTTGTTTGGGTTCCCAATCAAATGCATCCTTTTCCGCATTGATTTTATGTATTGGGACCAGCGGTATTCATAACTCAGGGATATGATTTCTCCAAAAGCCAAATAGACCCACTGGGCACTGAGCCTCTTAGCTAGTCTGAGGATTAGGAGTAATTTGTTTTTGGTGGTCTGTGGTATGTTATGGGTCATTCCAGCACGTATTACCTCACCAAAACTTCCACAGTCTGTGTGTTGCCCCTCAATTTTAGCAATCATCTCCAATTAGAGATATGCTTTATAAGCTTAATTACTTTATTCTTAGCTTGATCTTCAGTTTCAGAAATAATCATATCATCAATATAATCTATTATTAGTACATTGTCCAGTTGTATTAGATTTGGAACCCACCTTAACAGTTAGTGAAAATACATGGGAGAGGCTGGGCGTGGTGGCTCACACCTGTAATCTCAGCACTTTGGGAGGCCGAGGTGGGTTGATCACCTGAGGTCAGGAGTTCGAGACCAGCCTAACCAATATAGTGAGATCCCCCCATCTCTACTAAAAATACAAAAACTTAGCCAGGCGTGGTGGTGTGTGCCTGTAGTCCCAGCCACTAGGGAGGCTGAGACAGGAGAATCGCTTGAACCCAGGAGGCAGAGGTTGCAGTGAGTTGAGATCGCACCACTGCACTCCAGCTTGGGCGACAGAGTGAGACTCTGTCTCAAAAAAAAAAAAAAAAAAGAAAGAAAATACATGGGAGAGTTGAAATATTTTTGAGGTAGTATAGTAAATGCATGAGGGCGATCATTCTACATCAGAGAAAATTGTTGGCTCACCTTGGTGACTGATATGGAGACAGGTGAATTAGCCAGATTAATTATAGATCAATTACCAGTTGTCTTTACTTTGTGTATCAGTAGAAGAGTCTGGACCAGGTCGGGCACTGGTAAGGCTGTTGGGGACACAGTTTTGCTTTTCCTCTATTCTATTGTGAAGTGAACTGCCATGCCATGAACTGTCAGCCTTCCTTACTGACCATGCCAGGCTATTGTACATGGTGTTTGTGTACACTAACACAGGGGCATCTAATATTTCCCTGGTTAGGGCTGTCATTTCTTGTTGATTGTTGACATTGTTTCAAACTTACTGTTTGAGTTGGCTTAGGCAACTCTCAAGGCTCCCAGTTTCCATGTCCAATTAATACTGAACAAAAACAAATCTACAAGTTATTTTTTTAATCTTACCCAGTAGGGGGAGGAATTTCCTTTCAGAGATTATATCCATACCAGTTATATTTTCAGATAACAGAAATACCACTATCCCATGCATTTTATCATATATTCTGATATCAATTAGAGTTTAATTTGCATTCTTTCCACAGTCACATCCCCTTGTCTCCCTAAATGAATTATATCACCCCAAACAGCTCGTTACCAGGGCTAGACAGTAATATACCGTGTGCCCTTGCATCTAATAGAAGTAAAAGAAGTTGAACAATAAGAACACATAGACACACAGAGGGGAACATCACACACCGGGGCCTGTTGGGGGCTGGGGGGCTAGGGGAGGGATAGCATTAGGAGAAATGCCTAATGTAGATGACAGCTTGATGGGTGCAGCAAACCACCATGGAACTTATACACCTATGTAACAAACCTGCACGTTTTGCACATGTATCCCAGAACTTAAAGTATATATATATATATACACACATATATATATATAAAAGTATGTATATATATATAAAAGTATGTGTGTATATATATATATGTGTATATATATATATGAGTTTCTTCTCCACCCCAGGCCGCTTTCACATTTGTAAAAGGCCTTGGGTTCCACAGCTAGATGGGATTCAAATGCTAAGCAAGGCTTGCATGATCCAAAACGGCAAGGCTTACAAATCTACAGGTGACTATAGGAAAAGAAAACAATAGAGAAACAGCCTAGAAGTGAGACTATTTGTAATAGACAAAGGCTGTCTCCAGCAAAGGGTCTGCAGGAGCTGGTCTGGGATCCAAGTTTTCTTCCTTTCTCCAAGGGTTGCACCAGGACATTCTTGAATCAGAACCACTAATATATGTACAGAATCCATTGGAACTAAAGGGTCAAAAGTGGAATCTAATCTTTCTGACTACATCAGAATTTTCTTGCTACACAACCAGAAAGAAGGACAGAGCCCTGTAAGAGTTTATACTGAGGTGCACATCACCAATTTCAATGTTATCAACAACAAAACTGATACAAACTGCCAGGCAACTCCTCAGACCCAAAGTCACAAAGAAACACTGTTAATCATTATGGTTCACATCTTATGCCAGAGAGATGCCTTTATTATTTTAATAAAATGTGTCAGGCTAATCCAGGCCTGCTGAAGTTAACTCCTACAGCACAGGTGGATATAAATTAATTTTTTAAAAAATCTCCATTTATGTTACGTACAGATACAGTTCCAGTGGAATTTTATATTAGATGTGTAATGGTTTATCAAAAATTTAAGTATGCTTAAAAATGATTTTGTATAAATACTAATTTTAATAACTTGATTCAGAAGAACATTTTTCTATTCCCTAGAACCTTATGATCACAGGAAATAAAGCATAAACATTTTAATGACTGTAAGTCATGGTAAGACACATTTTCTGAGGCTTTTATTGTATGAATATTATTATATTGTCCTATTTAAATGGCAGTTTGGCTGGACAGAAAATTCTGAGTTTAAAGTTCTTTTTCTTCAATATTTAAGAAAAATATTTCTCCATTGCCTTTTTGCATTCAGTATTCTGACAGGGGTAAAAAGCAGACTGCTCTGAAAATAACCTGATTTGTATATTTGAATTTGAAACTATGCATATTTGGCTTTGGAACGTAATTGTAAAACAAAACATTTGAAAAGGAACCCCTGGAATTTAAAACCAAAATAGAATTGTGAAAAAAAATATACCTTAGGCCCCCGAAGTCACTAGGCTAAAGGGAAATGTCAAGCTGGGAACTGCTAAGATAAACCTGCCTCCCATTCTATTCAAAGTCACCCCTCTGGGCCTGGTGCGGTGGCTCACATCTGTAATCACAGCACTTTGGGAGGCCGAGGCAGCTGGATTACCTGAGGTCAGGAGTTCGAGACCAGCCTGAGCAACAGGGTGAAACCCTGTCTCTACTAAATACAAAAAATTAGCCAGGCATGGTGGCACATGCCTGTAATCCCAGCTACTTGGGATGCTGAGGCAGAAGAATCGCTCGAACCCAGGAGGCGGAGGTTACAGTAAGCTGAGATTGCACCATTGCACTACAGCTTGAGGAACAAGAGTGAAACTTCATCTCAAACAAACAAACAAACAAACAAAGTCACCCCTCTGCTCACTGAGATAAATGCATATGTGATTGCCTCTTTTGGAGAGGCTAGTCAGAAACTCAAAAGAATGCAGCCATTTGTCTCTTTATCTATGATCTGGAAGCCCCCTGCCCG
The DNA here is from genome assembly GCF_009828535.3 of Hylobates moloch. Classification (NCBI taxonomy): domain Eukaryota; kingdom Metazoa; phylum Chordata; class Mammalia; order Primates; family Hylobatidae; genus Hylobates; species Hylobates moloch. The sequence goes on from NW_026652276.1 coordinate 215,475,420, forward strand.
CTTCGAGTTGTCCCGCCTTTCTGGATGGAACCAATGTTCATCTTACATATGGTAATTGATGTCTCATGTCTCCCTAAAATGTATAAAACCAGGCTGTGCTCTGACTCTCTTGGGCACATGTCATCATGACCTCCTGAGGCTGTGTCGCGGGTGCGTGTCCTCAACCTTGGCAAAATAAACTTTCTAAATTAACTGAGACCTGTCTCAAATTTTCGAGGTTCACAGAATAAATAAGCCTAATGGCTCTTAAACTGTTTTCAATAATTTAAAATTGTTTTTGGTAATTATAGTTTTGTGTAGGCTGTGTTGTATTTTTAGTACTATTGCATGTACATTGTGAAATCAAGCAAATTAGCAATTATGTTTGTATCTCTGGGAAGTGAGATATTCAGTGTGAGAGAATGAAGAAACATAAGACAGGTGAGATTAAGCCTTGATGTTCTTAACTTGAATCAGAAATGTCCATTTGAAGTCGTGGTTTTTTGTTTTGTTTTGTTTTGTTTTGTTTTGTTTTTGAGATGGATTTTCACTCTTGTTGCCCAGGCTGGAGTGCAATGGTGCGATCTCCGCTCACCGCAACCTCCGCCTCCCGGTTTCAAGTGATTCTCCTGTCTCAGCCTCCTGAGTAGCCGGGATTACAGGCATGCACCACCGCCCCCGGCTAATTGTTTCTTGTATTACTAAAAATACATGGTAGGTTTTTTAAAAGGTATTTCCTACCTCTTTCTACTGCAAAGGCCTGGAAGCAAGATTCAATTCAATTGCAAAGAATGATTCTAGTTCTCAAACTGTGGTTTCTAAATATCAATTTCCACTAAAAGGAAATCTCCCTGGATAAATGTAGGTCTGGAACAGGAAAGCAATGAAGTTACCAAAGACTATAAAGATTACATGAAAAGAATGCAAAAGCCAATTTGAAGTGCTCTTAGTGGCAAAGAGGATAATTTGGGCATCAATAATAATAGCAATAGATTATAACATTGAATATATTTAAATTCATGAATTCAAAGAACACTAAATGACAACTAATTGGTCACCTTGGACGGCGCTTGGAAGCCTCATTTTAAAAACTAAAATAAAAGAATGACTCAATCATTATTCAGGGTTCCTATTCAAACTATACCTCAGGGTAGCCAAATAATTGATTAGGAGAAATTTCTCCTTAAAGAAGTATGCCAGCTAATACATGAAGAAAGAATGGTGTAATTAGTATTTCACTGTTTTGTAATGTAATGAAATAATGGATTTAAGTAATGATCATCAATGACTACTATAAATAATACAAATAAATAAATACAAATAAAGAGGCAGCCAGTCATTCTACCGGAATAGAAGAATACAACGTATAGGAAGTAGCCAAAAAACAAAACAAAACAAAAATTGGATCTGAATTTTATCAAGCCTCTAGGTCTTATTAAGTGTTGCCAAGATATTCGGGGGATAGGGTGATATGAAAAATAGATTTCTGGGAATGCAATAATCAGCAGAATCCAGAGGGCAGGAAACTATAAAGTGATGTTTTTTGGGGTTTTTTTGGTTTTGGGCTTTTTTTTTTTTTTTTTTTTTTTTTTTTTTTTTTTTTTTTTTTTTTTGAGACAGTGTCTTACTCTGTCATCCAGGCTCCTGGCCTCAAGCAATCATCTGGCCTCAGCCTCCTGAGTGGCTGAGACTATGGGCATGTGTCACCATGCCCGCCTAATTGTTTCTTGTATTTTTCATAGAGACAGGGTCTCACTATGTTGCTTCTGGCCTCAAGTAGTCCTCCTGCCTCAGCCTCCCAAAGAGCTGGGATTACAGGTGGTGTGAGCCACCACACCCAGCGAACAGAGCACAAGGAGAGAAGGTGGGGATGTGTAGTTTTGCATATTTTCAAAATATTTCATAATAAAAAGATTTTTGAAAATTAAAAAGCAAAACTTTGGTGCTCTCAAATAAAGATAAAAAATGTTAACATGCATGGTGAATTCAGATTTTGTGATCCTGAAGTTGTACGATCGGGATTTTCTTTTAAAGAATACAAAATTAAGAATTCAGTGTTAGGTACAAAGCCTGAGATGGTGCTCATGCAAGTGAGGGCGACTGAAGGTCAAGTTTTGTTACCTTCATGGTAAATCCAACTCCGTGATCACAGCTTTGCAGCTCCTGACCCTCTGGTACCTGCATATCACTCTAGCTTTCACTCTGCTGGGCGCCCTGTAAGTCTACTCTCTGAGCGTCCCCACACTGGCTTCCTCCCGTTCTTCCAATGTATCTTAGTCGCTTCCATCCCTTGGCTCACCCTGTTCTGCCCACAAACTTCTCTGCACTCCCACAATTCTTGGAATTGTTCTTTTCCTCCCTGTTTCAGATATATTAGTTGCCACTTCCTCTGTTTCTTAGAGAAATGGATGAGAATGAAAAGCGGCACTACTTGTTCATTTTCCTTCGACAAAATAATTTTCTCTCAATTTTGTATGTATTTAATTTTAACAAAGTAAAACTTCTTATGCATATATATTCATCAGATTTAAAAAATGAGTTTCTTAAAGTTACAAAACCAGGAATAGATTGGTAAATTCATGAAGCAAGAAAGTAGCTAATCAAAACTCTTATGAAAACTTCTGGGGTTGATTAAGAATAGCCATAATTCTGTGTAACAAATCCCCTCAAGAGGTGGAATCTATTTCCCTACACCTTGGCCCTGTCCTGGCCTTGAGACTTGCTTTGATCAATAGAAGGTGACGGAAGTGACACTGTACACATTCCAAGAGTAGGCCTCCTACAATGCTGCTACATATGAACAAGTCCAAGTTAGCCTCATGGAAAACGAAAAACATGTGAAGAGGGGTCCCTGCCTTCCCTGACATCCCGGTCCACTCCAGTAAAGCCCACAGAGGTGAAGAAACCCAGCTGAACACCACATGGTTCTGAGACTGGCTTATCAGCTGATTCCTGCCCAAATCGCCAACCCACAAAATCACGAGCAAATAAACAGTTGCTGTTATAACCAGTTGGTTTGTTACACGAAAACAGCTAATCGATATACCTTCTTAATCTCAATTATCTAAAAAGGATATCACTCCTCACTGATTCATAGCTAAGGGGTTCTAGAAGGAATATTACTATGAACAATACACATTTCTTTATTCTGTGCATCACGTGAAAATGGTCAGAATCAAAATGGAGTCACTGATGTTAAAAAACAAACAGAAGACTCTGACAAATACAGCTGGGAAGACCATGAAAAGAGAGTTCTAATCGTTGTACACCTGAAAACCAAAAGTACCACGAAAGACGGTGAAAACCACAACCTTGAACAAAGGCCATTGCAACTGAACACAAAACATACTCTGCAAGGACCTCTGAACAACTGCGCGTCCAACCTCAGACTAACACTTTCATGATTGATCTTTGGAGCCAAGGCTAATTATTTCAAAGCAATTAGATAATCCTCCTTTTTTCCTTGAAAAATTTTGTCTTCCTTTATTTCCCCAAATATACACATAGTTTACTGTGGCATGCATATTCCCATTGCAGTGGTCTATTCCCAGAGAAATATTTTTCTTATAGGGACCCTCTCTCTGTTATTTAGGTTGACAGTCACTAAGGATTTACTATTTCAACAATACTAGCACTGCATGTCATCCAGTATACACTGGGAAAATAAGATGCCTCAAGTGCATATCCAGGAGACTTTGTGGCCACCAGATTATGAGGCATGCATGTATTTATTTATTTATTTTGGGGACAGAGTCTGTCTCTGTCGCCCAGGCTGTAGTGCAGTGGCACGATCTTGGCTCACTGCACTCTCCACCTCCCAGATTCAAGTGATTCTCAGGCCTCCCAAGCAGCTGGGACTATAGGTACGTGCCACCATGCCTGGCTTATTGTTGGATTTTTAGCAGAGACAGGGTTTCACCATGTTGGCCAGGCTTGTCTCAAACCCCTGAGCTCAAGTGATCTACCTGCCTCGGCCTCCCAAAGTGCTGGGATTACAGGCGTGAGCCACTATGCCCGGCCCATGCATGTATTATTAATGTTGAAGTAGATAATTTAACAAACATCAATGAAGTGTAAGATTTTTCACTCATAGGTGCAAAATATCATGCCAATTGCCTTCTATGAGCTGTCATAAGCCACAGCCTAGAGATTCAATTCCAAGATTCAACCAAAGCCAACTCATAAAGAAGAACATGTAAAAGACAGAAAAACCCACTACCTGCAGGCTGAAACAGATGCTGTGACGTGGTCCTGGCCTGTCATGGCGTGTCACAGCATGGCACAGGCCTATATCATGTTCCCCAGATTGCTGACTACCAACTAGTTACAGCTGACTCCAATCAGGTAGGGATTTGACCATCTCTGCACTGAACCTGCAACTGCAACTTTTAAAATTGAAACAGTGGTTCTCACCTCTCCTCCCTAGACTCCATTTCACAGAGGAAACCATCACAGGGAAAGAAAGCCCTTGTTTTTTCTTCCTTCTTTGCTTTGCTTTCTTTCTCTCCTTCCTTCCTTCCTTCCTCCCTCCCTCCCTCCCTCCCTCCTCCTTCCTGCCTTCCTGCCTTCCTATCTTCCCTTCTTTCTTTCTTTCTTTTTTTTGAGACAGGGTCTCACTGTCGCCCAGGCTGGAGTGCAGTGACACGATCTCGGCTCACTGCAACCTCTGCCTCCCAGGTTCAAGTGATTCTCCTGTCTCAGCCTCCCAAGCAGCTGGGATTGCATACACGTGCCCCCACGCCCAGCTAATTTTTGTATTTTTAGTAGAGACAGGGTTTCACTATGTTGTCCAGGCTTCTTTCTCTCCCTCCCCCAACTCTTCTTTCTTTCCTTTCTCTCTCCCTCCCTACTTTCCAACTTTTGGCTGGGTTGAATTTGTTGACTCATCCTGAACAAGCAGAAACTCCAATGATACTGTCACCCAAGAAAACTTTGTACAAGTTTGCTATGTTTAATAATTCATTCACAGAATCCTTAATCTCACAAAAGCCTAGAATGAATTTCCTGTTTGCTTATGGCAGGGAAGCTACTGTGGCCAGGCTCCAACTCCTCCCACTGTAGATAGCACCAGCCTTCTTAAGCAGCATGTGGCCAGGCACAGTAGCTCACCCCTGTAATCCCAGCACTTGGGAAGGCCGAGGTGGGCGGATCACCTGACGTCAGTAGTTTGAGACCAGCCTGTCTCTACTAACAATATAAAAATTAGCGAGGAGTCACGGTGGGCGCCTGTAATCCCAGCTACTCGGGAGGCTGAGGCAGGAGAATTGCTTGAACTCAGGAGACAGAGGTTGCAGTGAGCTGAGATCGCACCACTGCACTCTAGCCTCGGCGACAGAGCAAGACTGTCTCAAAAACAGCAACAAAAAGCAGGACGTGAGACTTCTACCTGCTCACTCAGAATCATTTCTGCACCAACCATGGCCACGTTTGTGGAGCTCAGTACCAAAGCCAAGATGCCCATTGTGGGCCTGGGCACTTGGAAGGTAAATATGCAAATCTTTGCACACCCTTCTTCTCTGGAGGCGTGTTTGGGTGTTTTCTCTTTCTGCATTCAGCCAGGAAAGCCTGGAGGTCAGGCAGGGGTTTGGAGAGGTGAGATTCAGCCCTGGAGCTGGGACTCAGGTTGCTTTCTTTTCTCAGAGCTGATTCAGCTGCAAAGCTCCAAGGCTGGCTTTCCCAGCAGTGATGAGAGCTTCTCTAGCAAGTATCAAATTTCAAGCAGCTGTTAGACTTAAAACTGTTTTCCAGGGCAGTTTCTCTCTCTGGTTCTAGGAAACTTAATTGGGCTCAGCGTTTCCCCAGAGTCTTGGCTGTGGGTTTGTTGTGGGCTGGGTGGTTGAGGAGAGGATGCAGAGCCCGAAGTCCTTGGCACCCCTTTGCAGGTCACCCTGTGGGACTTGGGCTAGCAGCATCCCTATGACCTGGGAACCCGTTAGAAATGCAAACTGGCCGGGTGTGGGGGCTCATGCCTGTAATCCCAGCACTTTGGGAAATCCAGACGGGAGGATTGCTTAAGCCCATGAGTTGGAGACCAGCCTGGGCAACATGGCAAGAACCCATATCTACAAAAAATAAGTAAATTTTCTGGGCATGGTGGCATGCACCTGTAGTCCCAGCCACTTGGGAGGCTGAGGTGGAGATTGAGTGTTGAGCCTGAGAGGTCAAGGCTGCAGTGAGCAGTGATTGTGCCACTGCACTCCAGTCTGGGCAACAGAGTGAGATCCAAGAAAGAAAGAGAGAAAGAGAAAGAGCGACAGAGAGAAACAAAATGCAAAGTCTCAGGCTCCACCCAAGGCTACCTAATGGGCATCTGCACTTTAACAAGATCCCTAGGTGGTTCCTGTACACATTGAAATCTGCAACATGCTGGCGCTGCAGAGAGCATGGGCTGGGAGTCGTGAGCTCCACCCGGCTGTGTTAATGACAGCTGGCAAAACGTGGTAAGGCACATCCAGGACTCAGTGAGGCAGGTTCCTGGGCCTCTCTTAGGCTAAGTTTGAAGTTGTTCCTTCACCACTTCCTTCTGCCTTCTTTGCCATTTCCATCCATGATAACACCACCCTAACTAGGGATCAGAAGCAGTCTTTGGAGTTTCTCTTCTCTCCTGTCCCTCATGGCTAATGTCCCTGCTGAGACTTCTGCCTCTGGCTCTCTTTCCTTCTGTGCACCGTGATTTTTCTCCTCTTCCATCCCGAGCTAGAGGTTAGGACCCTCTGCTGCAGCACTAGGTCATTCTCAGGATACACTCTTGGTGTATCTGGATGAACAGATCACTTCCAGCTTGATTCATGCACAGCGTCTCTTGCTTGAATAGCAAGATTTGGCCAAAATCAGAGCTTCAATCCCATATAAATGGAATAAATAATCACTTCCAGATCTCCAGGGAATCTGCTCACCCTGGGTTAAGTTTACCAGACAGTTTCAGAATTTTGGAATTGAATGTAAGAATTATGAAGGGACCGACATAAGGACATAATCATAAAATGAATTCACTTTCCTTCTTTTCTTTTGAAAAGTTTTCTAAAGTGTGTATCCTCCCAGATACACCCTGGCAAAGGAGACCCCCGTGAGGCCTTGGTTTGGAGAAACTGGGCCGTGTGGGGCAGCCTGTTGAAGGTGGTCTGCGGATGAGAGAATATGAAGGTTGCTGAGTGTGGTGTAATTCCAGCTACTCTGGAGGTGGGAGGATTGTTTGAACCTGGGAGTGTGAGGCCAGCCTGGGCAACACGGCAGGGCCCCATCTCTTAAAAAAAAAAATACATGTGTGATGGGCTTTTCTTTTGCCTTTCAGTCTCCTCTCGGCAAAGTGAAGGAAGCGGTGAAGGTGGCCATTGATGCAGGATATCGCCACATTGACTGTGCCTATGTCTATCAGAATGAACATGAGGTGGGGGAAGCCATCCAAGAGAAGATCCAAGAGAAGGCTGTGAAGCGGGAGGACCTGTTCATCGTCAGCAAGGTGCACATGGTGCATTTGGTGGGAGGCCTTCACTTCAAGGCAGGCAGAAGTATCTGGGTCGGGTTGGCAGCAAGAACTCTGTCAGCCTTTTCTACATGTACCCGTTTTCATCTCTGCCTTGATAACATCCGTGGATACAATACTATCCATACTCCAAGCCGTTATTGATATTTGAACATGTCGTGGCTGCCCCACCTGCCTGTAGGTTGTTTTTCCCATAGTGGGCTTGGTTCCATGGAGCCCTGCACTGCCCTGGACCTCCCTGTTCCCCATCAGAGGGATCTACCATCTGCCCAGAGGCAGTCAGAGGCCAAGGGTGCAGGCGGGTCTTGATCTGCAGGCTCCCTTTCAACACTGTGATCTCAGCGACTGTGCCCCTGAGGCTCTCTCAGCCAGGGGGCATTTTGGAAAATGGTAGGGGCATTTTTCTATTGTCACATATGAATTTCTTTATTCAGTCTAGTAAAAGGTGGGGTATACAATGTTATAAAAAAGAAGAGGATGTTGGGTGTGAGAGGGCTGAGAATCACTGGATGTATATTATACACAACTTGCTGAAAAAAAATAACACTAGTTCTAGGTACTTGGAAAAAGCATACCTCTGGTAGGACAAATAGACCTCACTGTGTAGCAGCCCAGTCTGGATAAAGCCTTTGTAAAATTGTCACTTGGGGCCTTATGGGCTTGATAAGAGACCTATCATATAGGTCAGATAAAGGACCATCTGCTCCCAAAGGCCTGAGAACGCTTGACATTTAAAAGCTACACACAGTTCCTGCTCTCAGAGAGCCCACAGCTGAGGAAGAGACTGAGATAAGTCAACAAATTTCAAATCTGTGGCCACAGTTACTTCAATGATCTGAGACACATATAGAGTACTAGGAGAGTTGAAAAAGTCAATTGCTTTTAACACTTAAGACATGTCATTGACATGCTGAGCCCTGGTGATGTTCCACACTGTGTCATGGATCTTAATCAGCTTTGTTATAAATGGTTTGTGCTGGGTTAGATCAGGATGCAAATCAAAAAGCAGGGACAATGAGTATGATATGGCCCTTCCTTTTCCCAGTGTTAATAGACCATTGCTACACTCTTTGCAGCTGTGGCCCACTTTCTTTGAGAGACCCCTTGTGAGGAAAGCCTTTGAGAAGACCCTCAAGGACCTGAAGCTGAGCTATCTGGACGTGTATCTTATTCACTGGCCACAAGGATTCAAGGTTTAAGACACTCTCTTTCTCAGCCTCTGGTTTCTGAGCAGGTGCCAGAAAATAGTAGCTGCACCAGGGCTGGGGGCTGGTGTGGACTGGAGCAGGATGCCTTGCACTTCATAATTGGGGATGGCAGGTAGTCAGGAAGAGACCTTGGAGCAGAAACACACTGGCCTGGAAGGGAGGCTGAGGCCATGTGTGCTGCTGAGGTGGCCACATGCCTGGGTTTTCTTGCAGTTATGTCTGAGAGAAGCCATGACTTCTGGCAGCCCAGACAAGTTGCAACTGCCATATCACCTTTGTCTTGATTCCACGCCCCAGGGTTGTCCTCCCAATCTCTTGGGTTACTCTTGCATAACTATATTCCAGGGCTTAATTATTTTATTAAGCAAAGCACACCCAGGAGTGGCATCTTGGAGAAAAGCCCAAGTACGGTGATGCTGGAAGGAAGCCAGTAGGGATCCTGGCACCCATTGCCTGGGGCTCTGCTCTTACCTGCTCCTGACGGGTGGGAGAGACAAATTTCCAGCTCTCTCCCCTCCTGACTAGCTGGAGTGATGATGGCCTGCCATCCCTAATTCCACGCCTCTTCTAGAGGCTGCAAGGATGGAAGTTGGCCAATATCTTCTCCAGAAAACCACAGCTTGGATATCTAATCCTTATCCAGTGATATTGAAATGAAAGTTTGCCCTTGGGTGTATATGGGATCTAGGTGTATGAGGTTAATGTCCATGGTGATAATGGACTTCTGGAATGTACTAGCAGCAAATCTTAAAGTCAATCCAGTCGTTTCTAAAATATTAATATGCTACAGTAGATACAGAGATTTTATTTAAATTCACATTCTTGTAGTATGTACTCCAGAGCTTGAAAAAGTGGTATGCAGATGTGGTATTTAGCAAAAGTCAGGATCCTGAAAACTTGTTGAACAGAACCAAGTGTCCTGATGCAGATTCCAGTAAACTTTTCATTCTGTGTTTACAGTCTGGGGATGACTTTTTCCCCAAAGATGATAAAGGTAATGCGATCGGTGGAAAAGCAACGTTTTTGGATGCCTGGGAGGTAGGTTCCAGCTTCCTCTAAGTGTGCTGGGAGAGAAATCCTCAGTTATCCATGAGATTCCCATTGATATGAAAAAGGCCATGTGCCTGATGCTTTCTAATTTCATGATTGTGATTCTCTAGCTCTTCTAATATCTTCCTCATCACCTTTGGCTTTTGGGTGCATCTGATACTATTTATATTTCAAGGCTAGTACTGAGTCTTCAAATAAGACTGGAAATACAATGTACCCCAATTTGGGGAATACACATGCTGTTCTCAAACCAAGGTGAAGCATTTGGAACAGGGGGTTTGGGCCTGGGTTTTCTCATAGCAGCTGAGTAACCTGGGGTCAGTTTTGTAACTCATGTAGGGCTCAGTTTTCTCTTCTTAAAAAAGAAGTCTTATAATACATACTAATAATATATATCTTTCAGTGTGTGGTAAAGATTAAGATGCTTTACATGCCAGGAACATTATTCATAAAGCCCATTTAATCATTTAACCGTAGGAGACAGGGTTAACATCCCCATTTATAAATAATGACGTTTGAAACCTAGATTGTTTGATGACTTGCCCAGGTCACATCACAATGTGTGTGGCAGAGCTGGGATTGGACCCAGACTCATGTGAATCACAAGTCCAACCACCAAAGCCATCAGCATGGTGCTTGGAAGGCAGTGAAGACACATCCAGAAATCAGGGAGCCTGAGTGCCCTACTTCTCAGATCTAACCATGACCTGTTTCATATCATTCACATTCAAACTGAATGAAGGGATGAACATTTTCTCTGGTCATTTTTTATTATTTATACCCTTTTGCAAATGCTAATAGAGAATGAAGTGGAGGAATAAGTTATAAATGAACAGTGGCATATGACTCCAAGAGTTAATCGTGTTATTTTGGTAGCTGTCTATGTAGGGGTGCATGTAGTTGCGAGTTTGTATTGTGTTTTACAGGCAAAAATATGTTTCAACTTTCTGAAATGCTTACAATTGACATGATTCACTTAAATGTAGCATTTTCTGTGTGTTGTTTGTTCAAAAGCATTAATCCACAAGCACAGCTTTTTGTTGTTGTTGTTGTTTTGTTTTAGACAGTCTCACTCTGTTACCCAGGCTGGAGTGCAGTGGCATGATTTCGGCTCACTGCAACGTCCCTCTACCAAGTAAAAGCCATTCTCCTGCCTCAGCCTCCTGAGTAGCTGGGACTAGAGGTGCGTGCCACCACGCCCGACTAATTTTTGTATTTTTAGTAGGGATGGGGTTTCATCATGTTGGCCAGTCTGGTCTCGAACTCCTGACCTCAAGGGATCCACCTGTCTTGGCCTCCCAAAGTGCTCAGATTACAGGTGTGAGCCAGCGCACCTGGCTATTTGCATTACATATGATAAGATTTTTTTCCCTTAACTCCTATGACGATATGGAGTATGGCAAGTATGTCATTGTAGCCTGCTTCTCGCAGTGCTATGTTTTCTAAATGAATACAAGAACGACTGCTAAATAAAACATTTGAAAGGCATGAAAAGATATCAGTGATCACGGTCAGAGGCTCTGATTTGAAACGAGCAGGCTTGAATATGTAAGTGTTGGATGTTTATGTAGACCCACGACCAGTTCAGTAGATACCTCATTGACCACCTTGAAGCAGAGAGGAGGAAAAAAGTGTAAAGAAGTCAAGTTCTAATACAGGAAAACTAACCTGACTTATGATGCACAAAAACTTTTAAATTACCTAATTGCCCCGTCTGAAATTTTGGGAAACCTAATGATTTCATAGCTTCTAAACTCTACTGCCCAATTTGGATAACTTCATCTATGCTAGTGGTTCTCAACATGGCTATGCATTAGAATCACCTGAGGAGTTTTAAAATCCCAATGTCTAGGCTACAACTCAGACAAAATCTGTAAGAAACTCTGGGGGGTGAAACCCAGGCACCGGTCATTTTTTTTTTTTTAATTTAGAGAGAGTCTGTCTCTGTTGCCCAGGCTGGAGTACAATGGCAGGATCATAGTTTAGTACAGCCTCGGACTCCTGGGCTCAAGCAATCCTCCCGAGTAGCTGGGATCAGAGGCACATGCCACCACATCCAGCTAATTAAAACAATTTCTTTTTGTAGAGACAGGGTCTTGCTATGTTGCCCAGGATGGTCTCCAACACCTGGCCTCAAGCAATCCTCCTGTCTCAGCCTCTGATAATATGTATCAGAAACACATATATTATTAGTAAGTATTAAAAGACTTTTTTTAAGAAGAGAAAACTAAGGCCTACAAGAGTGAAGAAACTTATCCTAGGTTACTCAAACCTAGGCCCAAAACCCCTGTTCCGATCCTCCTGTCACCTCCCAAAGTGCTGAGATTACAGTCATGAGCCACTGCATCCAGCTAGTATTTTTTAAAGCTCCCTGGTGATTCCAAATTGCAGCCAAAGTTGAGAAGGGCTGGATAAAGTGTTCCCTGAACATGTCATGCTTATCCCTGCCTCTGAGCTTTGCACCTATCTTCCTGTCTCATATGCTCATGTTTTTCCCACTTTTCTCTCTCTCTCTTTTTTTTTTTTTTTTTGAGGCCCAGCTTTTACGCTACCTGAAGGACTCCCCTGACAACTGTGGGCTGTGTGAATCTCTTCCTTCTCTGCCCTTTCTGACTCTGTCTATGCCACTGTCATGTTATCTGAGGCAGCCTCAGTGTCACAATTGATGGCTCCATAGAAGGGAACTCTAGCACTTTAACTGGATTATAAGAATCCCAGAAAAAGGAAGCACATTGTATACTTTGACATCCTGACAACTTCTGGGCAGGATCTGGAACATGTAATAGGTGACTACTAAATACATGTTGCATTGGAGGCTGCTGCTAACATATATCTTTGGGCAAGTTTCAAAAATGCCCAATATAGGCTAAAAATTATACAAAGATTCCCTTCCTTGTGTGTCCATGCAGTTTCTGTACCAGGAAGCATGGCTGGATATGCAGACAGTGGGTCAGGCTTCAGCCCCACACAACTCCATGACCGGGTGCCCCTGCCAGGGTGTAATCTGAATGCATGACCTTCCTGCACACCAAAGCATGCTTGGTGTGGGAGATAGTGACTCAGGACCCACAAGTGAGGCTTCTCCATATGCTGCAGCCTCTTCCTGACTAACACAGCTTGCCCAGGTTTGGGTGTGAAATGCATACACACAATAGTAGCTCCCTGCTATCATTTGGATTCATTAAAAATTAAATCATCTCATAAGCTTGCAAATGTTGATTTTTATTTACTTTTTATTTTTTTGCATTACAAAACTTTCATACTTCCCCTGTGTACAGAAGTTTAATTTTTAATGTGTTTCTTCACGTGTAAGGTGAGAGTGGCAAGAACATAAAATCTTTACCTCTTACTCCTAGTTTTTCTTGGGCTGGGGAGGGGCAGTAGGGCTGGAACCAATCACTGATGGGCACCCAGGCCCCGGACTGAAATTTACTGTGAATGCTTTGGCTAACCCTGTTGTGGTGGATCCTTTGCCAATTTCTGCCCCAGGGAGGACTAAGGCAAGCCAGGGTCCCTGTAGTTCCCCTGGAGCTGCCCATAAGGTATTCCTTTCTATGACAGGCCATGGAGGAGCTGGTGGATGAGGGGCTGGTGAAAGCCCTTGGGGTCTCCAATTTCAGCCACTTCCAGATCGAGAAGCTCTTGAACAAACCTGGACTGAAATATAAACCAGTGACTAACCAGGTAAATGCTGTTCAGTATAAGGGTAAGGGTCTTGCCCTATTACTTCTTAAGCATTGGAAGGAAGGTTCTATGCTGTGCCCTGAGTCTCATCTCAGGGGTCAGTGATCCGGACATTTTGGGGAGGTGTGAGACTGATCTCATGGGAGATTTAGCAAGTATCGCAGTGGGCAGGTGTTTGGCCTTTGCTTGGTGGACTTTTTTTGTGTGTAGAACTCCCTGTGAACAACTCACAACAGAGCCAGCTTTCCCTGTGAGGAGGATTGTTTGCTGTTGCAGGTTGAGTGTCACCCATACCTCACGCAGGAGAAACTGATCCAGTACTGCCACTCCAAGGGCATCACCGTTACGGCCTACAGCCCCCTAGGCTCTCCGGATAGACCTTGGTGAGGCTTCCAACTGGTGAATCTTTCTCTTGCAAATCTTAAAAACATTATTTTGTAATTGGCAAATGTTGGTGTGAGTCCATAAGTCACTGGAAAGAAAAATGTGTGTAAGGTAATGTGTTTGGTATACCCAAATGGGATGACAGTGGGAAAAAGTGGGAATTAAACAACAACAACAACAAGGGTGACATGCTTGACCCTCTGGGAATATTTCCAGTTCAGCCACCCAAGGGTGAACCAGGCTTTGCAAAATGCTGAGGCTTCAGAGCCCAGGGGAAGGACCCAAGTTTCCAGGTCCTCCTGCCTGTCTTCCAGATGGAGAGGCTCTGATGATCAGTCTTGAGACCCACATTGGAGTGCTGTCCATCTGTACATGGTAGCCATGGTGATTATTCACATCAGCATCTTTCTGCCCCTAGGGCCAAGCCAGAGGACCCTTCCCTGCTGCAGGATCCCAAGATTAAGGAGATTGCTGCAAAGCACAAAAAAACCACAGCCCAGGTACCATATTTTTATTTTCTTCTTAACCAACAACTCATTCTTCCAGTCTCATGTTTCATATCTTGTGTTGTCCTCAATTGACTCCTTAAAGGGAAAGAACACAGGAGCTGAAGCCCTCTAAAGTGTTTCCTTCGAAGTCTGTTGGAACCTCTAGGAAACACAAGAGCTGTCACTGAAGCAAAGATAGCTTCTGTCTCACAGCTTCCTGTTAAGCCCTACAGCCCAGTGGCAAAGTACGGCTTTGGAGTCTAGGGATATGGATGCAGATGCCAACTCTACCTCTGATCAGCCTTATGACCCCCAAGCTACTTTCTTTATTCCTAAAAAATGAAGATCACAGGGTTGTCCCTAAGACGAAGGGAGAGAATGAGGCAGAGGACTGGCACAAGTCTAATAGCTGTGAAGGGCTTAGTCATTATTAGCGATTGTACCTGAAGCCACAGTGAGCTGCGGAGATGTTTTATTCTTCCTTTCCATAAAAGGAGGGGTCTTTGGAGCTGACTGGAAGCCTGATGTCCCCTTTCCGCACAGGTTCTGATCCGTTTCCATATCCAGAGGAATGTGATTGTGATCCCCAAGTCTGTGACACCAGCACGCATTGTTGAGAACATTCAAGTAAGATTCCGGCTGGTTGGCCCTGGTATTCCTCAGTGAGTGGGGGACAGGCAGACCTTCTCACTAGGCTTCTCACCTCATCCCTGCACTGCCTTTTGCCCCCTCCCTTCCCACCACCCTATCATTTTCCAGCCCAGGGAGCTAGGCTTGGTAGAGCTGAGATGAAAGATCCATGGGCTAAGGACATCCTGGGGCAGCGCCTGGTGAAGTCCTGTCAGGTCTGAGCACAGCTGTGCCTCACACCACTGAGAAGACCCTCAGTTGCCACTGAGCAGCTAGGCCCTGGGCCACGCACAAGAGCAGACTGTCCTGGCCTCCCTGCTCACTTCCCGGCAGCAGAGGAGGTGTCAACTGTCCTTGGAGAAGTGTCCTCTGGAAGGGGCCATCATGGAGCACAGGGCGTGTGCACACCTGGGTTTTAGTGCCTGTGAGCCTAGTCTTCCTCCCCCCAGATCACTGAACACTACAAATACTGCGGTCTTTGTGTAGGACCTAATTTAGAGAAAAATTTGTATCCCTTGGACAGAATGGGAAAAACTCCTGTGGCCAGTTTGTGCTGTGAATGTAAGCTCCCTCCCTGCTAGAATGGCCGGCAGTCTCCAGCCACAGCTAGAATGGCTTTACTGATGTTTTATTGGAACTCCTACCTTTCCAGGTCTTTGACTTTAAATTGAGTGACGAGGAGATGGCAACCATACTCAGCTTCAACAGAAACTGGAGGGCCTGTAACGTGTTGCAGTAAGTAGCATGGAGTTAACTAGAAGCATTGCCAGGAGTTTTTCTAAACTGGTAGAGGGTTAGTTGGAAGGATTAGAAGGCTGCTGGGACTACTTGTGTCTTCAAATACTATTTTGGGGCAGTTTTGAAAGTTAAAAGTGGAGTACCTGGGAATCACTGCGGGGGACACATCTCTAATTGCTGCTCATTGTCTGAACTTCTGGATGTAGAGCTAGAATTGTAAGAGAAGGTGTGTTGTCAATAGGCAGGAGGCAGAACATTCATTGATTGATTCATTCAATCAATATCTAGTGGTCATCTATGTGCCAGGCATTTTCTAGGTGCTTAGATTATCATACTGTACAAAGTTGCTGCCTCCACAGGCTTAGGGAGGGAGGGAAGAAGAGACAACAGAAATAAATCAACTCAAAATATAGATGTCAGACAGCAACAAATGCTAGACAGAAAAATAAAGTAGGGCAAAGTGGATAGGAAGTGGTGGGTGGTAGTGGGACTGATCCTTTATACAGGGTGGGTAAAGGGAGGCTTTGCTGTGAGGGATATGTCATATGGATATTTTGGGGAACAGCATTCTTGGCAGTGATAACAGCAGGTGCAAAGTCCCTGAGGTGGGATTGTGTTTAGAGCATTCAAGCAAGAAGGCCAGGGAGGCTGGATTAAATAATCTCCAAATGCCTCTTAAAGGAGGTGTTGCTAACTTTACTTAAAATCTTAAATAAGTGGTGAAAAAAAGGTTTCACTCTGGCTCAGCAGGCATTCTAAATCATCTCTTTACAAGCAATACTTTCTGAATAATGTATCTAATTAAATGTATCAAAGAGCATTGTCTGGCATTTATTACTGCCAGGTATGTAATTCAATGACAATTTGAATCTCTTTCAATGTTTCTATAGCCAAAAACGATTTTTCACCTTTTAAAAATGATTTCGGCTGGGCGTGGTGGCTCACGGCTGTAATCCCAGCACTTTGGGAGGCCAAGGTGGGCAGATCAAGAGGTCAGGAGATCAAGACCATCCTGGCTAACATGGTGAAAACCCGTCTCTACCAAAAATTAGCTGGGCATGGTGGCGGGTACCTGTAGTCCCAGCTAATTGGGAGGCTGAGGCAGGAGAGTGGCGTGAACCCGGGAGGTAGAGCTTGCAGTGAGCTGAGATTGCGCCACTGCACTCCAGCCTGGGCGACAGAGTGAGACTCCGTCTCAGAAGAAAAAAAAAAAAAGTTTTCAGTATCTCAAGCACTGCTTGCATATCTTGATATTCCATATCTATCTTGCCCACCCTAAGTATCATAGGAGCTTTTCCTCATCTTACAATGGCTTACTTTCATTGGTGCTTAACAAAGTAGTAGCTACTTAGAGTAAAAAGGAAGGGTGAACATAAAATGGGACTGATCCCCAAACTAAACTGCTTACCTTCCTATGAGCATCATTTCTGGTGGAGGCAATGGGTTGGTGGGCTCAGCAGTAAATCTACCTGGCCTCAAATCCAACTTTAACACTGGTTTATTAGCTGTGTGACATTGTGCAAATTTCCTAGTTTTTCCAAGTTGGTTTCTTTCCTTATAAAGTAGGCCGATAATACTAATCGCAGCTAACATCCACTGAACCTTAGCTTAGAATGTGCCAGGGTCCTTAGCCCTTTTCCCGTGCTATTATCTCATTTAATACTCATAACAATCCCCAAGCTGTCAATTCTGCTGTTGTTTCGTACCTCATGATGTTGTGAGAGTGGATTGGGACAAGACTTGTCAGTCACCTCGCCTGACACCAGGCTTACCATGAGTTGTCATTCCGAGTTTATTCCAGTGCCCTGCTCACTGTCTGCCCTCCTTCCTAGCAAAGCCCTCATATCGATTTGAGGGAAGGTCAAAGTGTGGGCACCCTCCTTATGTTCTTTCAGGGAGGAGGCTGAGAGAGCACAAATACCATAGAGTCCACCAGGGAAGAAAACCTTCTCATCCAGAGTTGTTGCTTTGATGGAACACGGTTTCTCTTTTTTTTTTTTTTTTTTTTTCTGCAGATCCTCTCATTTGGCAGACTATCCCTTCGATGCAGAATATTGAGGTTGAATCTCATGGTGAGATTACACAGGGGATTCTCTTTCTTCGCTGAAGTGTGAATACCTCCACTCATGTCCCATTTTAGCCAAGCTTATCTGAGATCACAGTGAACTTTGTCCTGTTGTAGGCCAGAATCGGGGTGCTGTTTTAGACATTTATTTCTGTATGTTCAACTAGGATCAGAATATCACAGAAAAGCATGGCTGGAATAAGCAAATGACAATGGTTTCCACTTATCTGATCAGAACAAATGTTTATTAAGCACCAGAAACTCTGCCAACACTGAGGATGTAAAGATCAATAATAAAAAATAATAATCATAACCAACATGTATTGAGAGTGTACTATGCGCCAACACAACTTGAAGTGTTTTCCTGTGGGTGAAGTCATTGAATCCTCAGAATAATCCCTTTGGGGTAGGTACTCTTAACCTATTATTATTCACATTTGCTGGAAGAGGAAATGGAGGTGGGGGGAGGGAGGAGGAACTTGCTCAAGGCCACCCAGGTAGTCAGTGACTGAACCAAGTTTCAAAGGCAGGCAGGCTCTGGGAGAGCTCACAGGGATCCATGGTCATCCTCTTTCTCCTGAGTCTTTTCCTGCCAGCTTTCCTCCTTGCCTGTCTCCACTCATTCCCTGTCTTGCTTTCCCACCTTGCCTTCAACACCATTGTGGCAAAGAGTCAATGGCAGAGCCTGCAAACTCCACAAAGATGCTACTGTCCATTGAGAGAGGTGTGGCATTTCCTCCGGAAGTAGGGTGGAAAAACAATAAAGATGCTCACTATTGCCATTAATCTGGAACATTTCTGTTTGGCCTATAATAATTGCTTCTTATGAAATATTCCAACCATATAGAAATGTACAGAAAATAAACTAATGAGCATCTGGCCACCCACCTTATAATGTTAGCAAGTGCTAGCCGGGTGTAGTGGTGTGCACCTGTAGTCCCAGCTACTCCGAAGGCTGAGGTGGGAGGGTCGCTTGAACCTGGGAGGCGGAGGTTGCAGTGAGCCAAGATTGCACTACTGCACACCAGCCTGGGTGACAGAGAGTGACTCTGTCTCAAAACAAAAAACAAATGCTAACCTTTTGCCATATTGGCTCCAAATCTTTAAAAAAAATTAAGAAATTGGGGTTCCCAATGTAGTCAAGGACCAGTTTGTGCCTCTCCCCATCCCCATTCCCCTGACTCCCTCTCCAGAGGCAAATGCTTATCCTAAATTGGTGAGTCCCCTCATCCTCTGGTTGGGGCTGGGGGGTACACCTACATTCCCAAGCTTCCTTGCCATGTTATGACTTCCCCCGGGTTTGCTCAGTGAGAGGTACTGTTAGGAGCTTGAAGGGCTGGAGAAGGGAAGAGCCAGGTGTTTCTCTCTCCCTCTCTCCCTGTCTCTTGACCTTGAGTGGCATCTCCAGTAGAAGGCACATTCCTCTGTGGGCTCAGCTTTTTCCAGGCAGCCTCCACCTTGATTCTATCTCCTACCAGACAAAGCTTCTGGGATGAGGAAGCAGCACTCTTTCTTTGTCCTTCTTCCTTAGGAGCAAGGATCTCTTCCTGCTGCTGCTAAACTAGTTGCCTCATCTTCTCCTTTCGATAGCCCAGCTCTTCCATCACATGTATCTGATCACCTATCATAACAAAGTATATGAATCAAACATCCAATATTCAAAAATCTTAGCATAGTTTCCTTCCTCCTGTCTGGACCTTTGACTGGTATACTTCCCATCCACATTTTTGTATTTTTAGTATACATGTACACATCCATACACAATCTCACAGACTGGGTGCTTTTAAAATGTATATAAAATGTATGCAATTGATACACAGGAAGCAATTTCAACCCAGAGCCCAGTGATATCTCTTTAGTGAGCATTTTGTGAAAACTTTCTTCTTCATGTCACTGTGATTATGATTTGCTTGGTAAAAAGCTTAGTTTACAGGATAAAATGATTGGGTTTCTATTATGAGGTTTTTTGTTTGTTTGTTTCACTTGAACTTAACCAAACAGAGGTAAATTTAAAAAGCTAATGTGGAGAAATGCTGTGTTTTAAAAAGCAACTTCTTACTTATTCTGTTTTCTGTGTTTTTGGAGAAGCAGTCTTACTCTGTTGCCCAGGCTGGAGTGGAGTGCAGTGGCATGATCATAGCTCACTGCAACCTTGAATTCCTGGGTTCAAGTAATTCTCCTGCCTCAGCCTCCTGAGTAGCTGGGACTACAGGCACAGGCATGACGTCCTGCTAGTTATTTTTTGTAAAGACAGGATCTCGCGATGTTGCTATGTTTCCCAGGCTGGTCTGAAACTCCTGGCCTCAAGTGATCCTCCCGCCTCTGCCTTCCAAAGTGATGGGATCACAGGCATGCACCACCTCACCAGCCAGTTATCTGATTATATTTTCAGCATTTATATCTCGAGTAATGAGAACCTTACAGGTCTCAGGGTCCTCAATATCACAACTGTAACAAATACAATGCATCCATCCTAACATTTGTTCACTATTTTGTCCCAATTGGTTGGAAATAAAGCCGCCATCATCATCACCTAAACCAAAGCTGCCATTATGGAGAGACAATCTAAGGTATACACTACAGGTGTGTGTTAAAAAACTCTTATGATAATGTAGGGAACTTGCCTTATGAAGAGAAAGGAAGGGGAGTAACCACAGAGAGGAAGATGGTAAGGTCAGTGTGGAAAAGGAAAGGAGCTTGTCATGGGACGTAGGGAGGCAAGGAGTGAGGCTCTTATGTTTCAAGTATTCTCTCTACTCATTGTCTAAGAGAGGGCTGGAAAGATGGGTAGCAACTACCATGGAGATTCTGGAATCACTGTGACTGTCCTGCCTGGCCCAGGTAATCCAGAGGGCTAGACTTACCCTGTTGTATTTAAGTGAGATCTGGCAAATGCTGGGCAGATGATGCCAAACTATAACTGGGACCTAAAGGAATTTGGATCTCCCAGGCAAATACCCTAATGCCTGACTGTCCAGGGCTGCTCCAGTCATTTCAACAACCTTGCAACAACTCTGCGTTTTACATGATTAAAAATTTGGACCCAGCCGGGCCTGGTGGTTGACACCTTTAATCCCAGGACTTTGGGAGGTCAAGATAGGAGGATCGCTTGAGGCCAGGAATTTGAGACCAGCCTGGGCAACATAGTGAGACTGTTGCTATATGAACTATTAAATTTAAAAAAATTTGGACCCTACTTATTGCATTATTGTGAGATTTAACTGTACATTATATTTAACAATGTACAGATGAGAGAGACTTCTGTAGAAAATAGTTTTCAGTAAAATTTGAAAGAACCCTGAAGAGTGAATATTGTTGGAAATAAGTTTGTTGTTGTTTTTTTTGCTTTAATGGCCGTGCATGACTATAGAAATGTAAACTCTGAACATACAATTATGCAAAAATAGGCCAGCGGCAGTGGCTCACGCCTGTAATGCCAGCACTTTGGGAGGCTGAGGAGGGCGGATCACTTGAGGTCAGGAATTTGAGACCAGCCTAGCCAATATGGTGAAACCCAGTCTCTAATAAAACTACAAAACTTATCTAGGCGTGGCGGCACACGCCTGTAATCCCACTCAGGAGGCTGAGGCACGAGAATTGCTTGAACCTGGGAGGCGGAGGTTGCAGTGAGCTGAGATTGCGCCATTGCACTCCTGCCTGGGTGACAGAGTGAGACTCCATCTCAAAACAAAAACAAACACACAAAAATAGGAGTTAAACAAACTTGGACAAAACCATTTGGCAATTTTCTTATAATCAAAAGAGTTTATTCATATAAATAAGAAAAATCTAAGATGCCACAAAGAAAGTTTGTACATAAAATTGACCATTAAATGACACGAAAAATTGTACAGACTAGTAATAAGAATGCAAATTAAAATAAGCTTTATACACTATCAAACCAGCAAAACTTAGAAATAAAAGAAAATCTAGAAAGATTTGAATATTAAGAGGGTTTTTTTCTATGTTGTTTGGCAACAAGTTTATTTTTGTTATTCTTTTACATAATTTTCAAAATTTCCACAATAGGAAATGAACTTTTACATTCTAGAGAGGCATTAAGGATTTAAAAAATAACAGATTTAGCTCAATTAGTTATTTTATACATCCACTGGGAAAACCAAATGAAAGAGACACTTTTACTTGAAATTATTCTCATTTAACAAGCCTTTCAATTTCAGAAAATACGTATTCTGAATGTGCAATGCAGTGGAATTTGATTACATTTGATTTTAAATTCTACCTAATTCATTTATTTTTCCTCATTTGTTGTCAGCGTTTTCCCAGAAATTCCATGAAAGTTTTGCACCCTTAAAATCTTATAGTGTTGCCTTCCAGCACTTTTGTTGGTTCAAAAATATCAGTCCCCAGATAAGTTAGGGAGAGTTGGTGGGGACCAAGAGGACCTTGACCGTTACTAAAAAATTACACAAGAGAGGTATTTGTGCCTCAGGGCTTTTGCCCTTGCTGTTCTCACTGCCTGGGATGCTCTGCCCTCAGATTTTAGAATAATTCTCTGACTTGTATTTTTAATTTCCTTGCTGATTTATCGTCTTTTCAGAGAGGACTTTCTTCATCACCCTATTTTTTTTTTTTTTGAGATGGAGTCTCGCTCTGTCGCCCAGGCTGGAGTGCAGTGGCACGATCTCGGCTCACTACAAGCTCCGCCTCCCAGGTTCACGCCATTCTCTTGCCTCAGCCTCCCGAGTAGCTGGGACTACAGGCGCCTGCCACTGCACACAGCTAATTCTTTTTGTATTTTTAGTAGAGACGGGGTTTCACCATGGTCTCGATCTCCTGACCTCGTGATCCGCCCGCCTGGGCCTCCCAAAGTGCTGGGATTACAGGCGTGAGCCACCGCGCCTGGCCTTCATCATCCTATTTAAAATTAACCTACCTCCTCTGATATTTCTTCTTGCCCTTCTAAGTGTTTTCTTCTTCTCCATAGCATTTGTTTATCAATATGTTATATATTTTATATATTTGCTGTTTGCTTGCTTACCCTGTTTCTACCCACTAGAATGTAAGCTCTATGAGAGAAGGGATTTTTGTGTTTTGTTAATTATTATATTCCCCTGCCTCAATAATATCTGGTGAATAAATAGATAGATGGAATGGATGGAACAATGGATGGACGAATGGATGGGTGGAGGGAGGGAGGCATGGATGGATGGTTGGAAACACGGAAAAAAGGAAAGATGGATTGAAAGACGAATGGAAGGAAGGATGGGTGGAAGGATATATGGATTGGGGATGGATGAATGATGGATGGATGGATGGATGGATGGATGGATGCGTGGGATATGATGAGGTTTCTTTTCAAATAACCTGATCAATCTTTTATTCTTTAATTCATAGTAACCCCTCCACCTTTTTTCCTTTTTCTCCTTTTTTCCCTTTTTTCCTTTGTTACATGCCCAGGCATGCCACAGTACCAGATGTTATCAGTACCAGCTCACATTCCTTTCCTTATTTGGAAAGAGGACTAACTTTTTAGCTCATTACAGACACCCCTTCTCCTTTATTCTCTGCCTTTTTTACCTGCCCACCTTATCTAAAAAAATCCAATGTTTAGCCAACCAGGATTAGTTTAGATTGTACGACCCGACCCTGGCCAATGGAGAAAGGGTACAGGGGCAGTACTGCATCAGGAGTAAAGGCTCTCGTGCCCCTTTTTCAGGTGTGCTCTCCTGGCGGCTGGCCAAGGAGGCACCCCTCTGCGCAGAAGTAAAATTGCTTTGCTAAGAATCCTTTGTTCAAGTGTTCAATTTCCTTAAGATTTTGAGCGTTATTCCTAACAGTTCTGGAGCCCAACTTTGGGGCTCGAATGTTCTCCTTTGGGAAGAGGGCCTTTGGTCTCCTCACCCAGAGGGGACGCATCCTACTGTCTAGTTACCGTGCCCCTAGGGTGAGCGAGATCAGCCCCCCCCCCCCTTTGTGACAAATAAGTCTGGATTCTCAGCAAAGCTGGAAGGAGAGGCTTGCAAGACCGCGGCAATAAGAGGACCAGGAAATTCTTGTGCATGGAATAAGGTAGGAGATTTCGCGAGGGTGACAAAGTATTTCGTAGGTGGTCGGGATAGCTGGAGGCTGAGAGTGTATAAATGGGACTAAGTATGGTGGTTGTGTGGAGTGAGTGAGTCTTCTCTATGGCCTCATGCGCCATCTGTCAACTAGAGTCAGGAACAGACAGAGTAGACAAACAGGAAGGGGGAAGGTAGAAAACCCAAACAGGTGGGGTTGGAGCCTTTCCCCAAAGCCTCAGTAACCCTCCAGGAAGGGGGAGGGTAGAAATCTCACAGGCGGGGTTGGGCCCCCTCCCCATAATCCCTAAGATGGGGAACGTTTCAAGTAAGACAGGAAAACTAGAGTCTAGAGAGTGATGAAATTCCTTCTGATAGCCTCTTGGGGCTTATGCTAAAGTATTGAAAAAATAGTAAGAGAACCAAGTATACACAAAAACAGCAGATGATAGAATATTGTTGTTTTATTTAAGTTCAAGAACCCATCCTTAAGCCCTCACTTTTCTGGCCAAAATTTAAGTCTAATGAAGAGCGAATTTTTCAGCTGTTAATCAAACATGTTAATGGTAAGAGCCCTGTCTCCCAGGAAAAATCGATTACGCCCTCTGCTGGCGTCAGGGACCAGCTCTCCTTTACCCTTTAGACTCCGGAGGGAGAAAGTCAGAAGTCAACCTTTCTAAAAAGGAAAGAGTTCCCATGCCTAGACAACCCATACCTACTAAGACATGGGATCCTCTAAATCACCTTCCTCGGTTCAGCGCCCCCAATCCTGCCCCTTCGGTTCCCCTCTCAGATCCCTCTGGCTGCGGTTTCAGGTCACTCCCCAGCTGTTTCAGGCCACGCCCCAGCCTGTGCTGTCCCTTCAGCTGAGGTTTCAGGTTACTCCCCAGCCGCTTCAGGCCACACCCCACCAAGTTAAAACTATATTAAATCAAAAAGCAAGGAGGTAGATCACTAACTCAAAAATTTTAAAATATGAGGCTTTCTGGGAAAAAGATGATTTAATGTTAAGTACTAACAAATTCACTTGATTCAGCAGGCTCTTTAAGGGGGATCCAAAGGTAAAACGGGAGGGCACGCATGTTTAAATCTAATTAATTACCATACAAAAGTTCAACCAGACTTAGGAAAAACTCCCTTCAAGACAGGGTGGCACTTATTCATAGATGGATCCTCCCAAGTGATTAAAAGAAAGAGACATAATAGGTATTCAGTGATTAATGGAAAAACTCTTAAAAAAGTAAAATCAGGAAGGTGGCCTAATAATTGCCCAAGGGTGTGAACTGTTTGCACTCAGCCAAGCTTTAGGACATTTACAAAACCAAGAAAATCTATCTATACTGATTCTAAGTATCCCTTTGGGGAGGCACACACATTTGGGAAAATTTGGATGGAGAGGGCTCTTATCAACAGTAGACGCCAAGATTTAGTTCATAGAGAACTGATGCTCGTGTCCTCAACAATCTCCAATTGCCAGAAGAGATAGCTATTGTACATGTCCCAGGGCACCAAAAGGACTCGCCTTTCACAAGTGGAGGAAATAATCTTGCAGATCAAATTGTGATACCCTATCTTGTTTTATCCTGATTGACTCTCTCTTAGCTGAGAGAGCCGGACAGACTCCATTTTGGTTTCTTCGCTTGCAGCCCCTTGTCCCGCTCCCTTAAGGACATAACTGGTGCAAGCTGACTCCAAGCACATCTAAGAATGCACTTACTGATAAGATACTGAGGCAAGCTGTACCAGCAGCTCCTGGGAACACACTCGGTTGGTGGTACCCAAAGCCCCTGCTTTTATCACTTTGTGATACTTTAAGCCCCTGCACCTGGAACTGTTTATTTTCCTGTAACTGTTTCTGTAACCATTTATCTTTTAATTTTTTCCTGTTCTGCTTCTGTTAAAAATTGCTTCAGCTACACTCCCCCTCCCCTCTTTAGGCCAAGGTATAAAAAGAACTCTAGCCTCTTCTTCGGGACAGAGAGAATTTCAAGCTCTAGCCGTCTCTCAGTCGCCAGCAATAAAGGACTCCTGAATTAGTCTCAGAGTAAGGTATTCTCTCTATAAGTTGCTCGGTTATGACATTTGGAGGCCCCAGCGAGATTCGCCACCGGGTGAAGACCTGACTAATTCCGGGCTCCCCCGGACAGACGGCGGGCTTATAGGGCCACCTGAAGACGTTCCAGGGCTCCACAGGCCACCGTCTTCTGGAGGGGAACAGATCGACTACCAGTGCGCCCAGCCAAATTCAACTCCTGAGTCCTCAGTCTCTAGTCTCGGGAAGGTAAGTCAGATCTGACTCTGTCTCTCTGGGAGGGAAACGGCCCTGACGAGGGTCCTCCCTCAGACTCTGTCCACACTCCAGGACGCTGGAGGACAGAGTCCTGGTTTCTGTCAGGATTCTGTTAAGTCTAGTCTCTCTCTCTATCTCTTCTCCCTCTCTCATTCAGGTCTCCAGGAGACCTCTGTTTTAGAATGGGTATAAAAACTGTAATAAACTCTGAGTGAGTGAGTGAGTGAATGTGGAGCTCAAGAGCTTGCACTTGAATTTCCAGTTTGTAGCTCCATGGTGAAAACTAGGGAGTTCGAGAAGGCCCTCACCTGTGGTTCCGTGGCAACCTCATAAGGCTTAGGGCAGCCTCAGGCATAGCTCGATCAAAGCTAGGGGTTTATACCGGCCTGCCAATGCCCAGAGAAGCCTAAGTCCCCACAAGGGGAGCGGCCAGGAGGGCATCTGACTGATCCCATCACGGGACCCCCTCCCCTTGTCTGTCTATAAAAATTGCCATGCTTGTTTATATACACCGGTGTCTGTTGTCTTGTTTAGTGTCTGTCTAAATTTCATATGTTGGGTCATCGATACTGCCCAAGACGACTGGGCAAGGACTTCTTCAAGGTCCTTAGTACAGATTTTCTATCCCAGGAGGTCAAATTCCTCATTAGTCAGTTGGGCTGGCCATCCCAGTCCTGCCTTTTCTGTCAGAAACAAATTAGGTGTTGTTATGGGGAAGGGTGTGGAAGACATTCGCCTGTTTAGGATTTCTGGCACCATAAAGATTGCTGGCGTTTGGATTGCCATACCCCACGCCCCAATGACTGGTCCACCTTCTCCTTAGACCAGTGGTGGATCCAAAATAGCCACCCTGCTGACCTCCTTGTTCACCTTTTCTGTCATCCCGTAACTTTTCCCATGCCCTTAAATAAGGCACTGTGCAGAGAAACCTACACCCATACTGCTCTACTCCGTCTAGACTCTTGTTTTACCCCTCCGTGGCTACTCTCCAACCTTTAGGAAAATCTGAGTGGCCCCTTTCCTCCTCATCCCCATCCCTTACCCTGCCATCTCATTTTCCTGTGTCGCAGAAGTCCAGCGTCTCCAAGACTTGGCTGTGTTCACCCTCCTTAAACCCTTGAAGGAAAGGACCGAGTTTGAACTTTTGCCTTTGAGTCATGGAGACACCAAAGTTATTTGGGATCTAAGTCAAGAAGGAGGGGGGCGTCACCTAGGTCCCACTGGCTAAGGATCCCTTGGACCCACCTCTTAACCTCTCCCTAGATCTTGAAGCTTGAGGAGACATACCTTATGTGGCAAGAAATATTGGCTATAGTTGTTTTCCTACTTCTTCTAGCTATAATACTTCTGTTCTTCTGATACTATAGCCCCCCAGGCCATGAATATCTCTGTCCATGCTGGGTTTAATATTTTTGTTCAAACCTTGTTAATTGCCTCCAGAATAGGAAACTCTTCTTCCTGGCCCCATAAAGATTGGAGTCCTCTCCAATGTATGTTGCAGAATTTCTCTCTAGGCTTCTCAGATGATTACGGGTTCCCCCTTAAAAAAGGCAAACTCTGGACACTCTGTGAAGTAGAATGGCCAAAGTTTGGAACCGGGTGGCCCCCAGAAGAGTCACTAAACCTCACAGCTGTTCAGGCTGTGTGGTGGGTCATTGCTGGAACTCCCAGTCACCCCGATCAGTTGCCCTACATTGATCACTGGCTAGATTTAGTCTGGAGCTCTCCTCTATGGCTCTACTCATGATCAAACTCTGTAGCCATTCATGATCCTACCTCCAAGGTCCTTTTAAACCAGACCTCACTTTTGCCCCAACCCTCAGCTCCCTCGAATCCTCCTGTACTGCCTCCTTCTGAAGAAGGGGCAAGTTTTCTTCTTCATCCATTTCCGCCACCCTATAACCCTCCTGCTCCCCCAGAATCTTCCCCTGTCGCCTCAAGTACATCCCCTGTGGCCTCTCTGCCTATATCCTCCAGATTACGGCCTCGGCCGGAGGAGGTGGCCCCGCTCCTCCCACTGACAGAGACCCAAATCCCTCTGGGCAGTGAGCGTTGTGCTCCATGTTTAGTTTGTGTCCCCTTCTCCACTTCTGACCTGTACAACTGGAAGGCTCATAATCCCCCCTTTTCTGAAAAGCCCCAAGTCTTAACCTCACTGATGGAGTCTGTGCTCCAGACTCACCGGCCCACCTGGGATGACTGTCAGCAACTCCTTTTACCCTTTTCACCTCTGAAGAGAGGGACCATATTCGAAGAGAAGCCAGAAAGTATTTCCTTACATCAGCCAGCTTTTAGAGATAGCCCAGAGAGTTTTCGACAATCGAGAATTTGAAAAGCAAAAAAACAGGCAGCTCAGGCAGCTTCAAGGGCTCCAGACAAAGCATAAAAAGGCAAAAATCTTAGTGGCTGCCATCCAAGGAGCCAAAAAGGAAGGGCCCCCATCACAGAGCACTGACCAGGGGACTCCGAGTCCCCACCAGGAAGGCCAGAAACGTGAGCGGGCTCCCTTATACTGGAAAAAGGAATATGCCCATTAAAGCCAGAGAAGAAACCAGAAAAGAAAAAGGTCCTCACCGTCCACGCAGCAGAGGAATCTGATGATTGACGGGGCCGGGGCTCTTTGTCACTTGGCCCCGGGAACCTATGGTGACCACCACAGTGGGGGGCCAGCCGGTACACTTCCTAATTGACACCGGGGTGGAACACTCAGTACTGCAGACACCTTTAGGCAGTGTCTAATAAAAAGGTTGGGTTGCTGTGCAAAGGGCTACTGGAGCTATTCAGGAATATGCTGTCACCCACTCACGAGAGGTGAGTTTAGGACAGAAAAGAGCAACCCACTTATTCCTCGTGGTCCCAGAGTGCCCCTTCTCCCTCTTCGGATGAGACCTGCTTCATAAGCTACAGGCGTCCATCTCCTTCTCGGCCCAACAAACTCACCTCACATTAGGGGACACAATGCCCCCTACTGCTCAGCTCCTGCTAACCACCCCTCTGTCTGAGGAATATCTCTTAGTTTCACCCTCACAACTGCTGGGGAATAAAGGTAACCCTCTCCTGCTGGATTTACAGATTCTGTTTCCTCATACCCCCCAGGACTGGCAAACCACCATCTGCCAGCAGTTGTAGAACTCCTGGCCACCGCCCTGCCAGTCCAGGTCAAACAATATCCTATGATTCAGTGGGCTAGAGAGGGAATTAATCCCCATATTCAGCGACTATTACAAGCTGGTATACTCACACCATGTGAGACCGCCTGGAATACTCCATTTTTGCCGGTCCAGAAACCCAGAACAAATGATTACCAGCCTGTACAGGACTTGCGGGAAGGTAACAAGCGGACAGTCACCGTCCATCCAACTGTCCCTAACCCTTATACTTTACTCAGCCTGCTCCCGCCAGAACATACGGTGTACACTGTCCTTGACTTCAAGGATGCTTTTTTTGCTATTCCTCTGGCCCCAAAAGTCAACCTATCTTTGCTTTTGAACAGACAGATCCTGGCTCGGGAGACACCACCCAATTAACCTGGACTTGGTTACCCCAAGATTTTAAAAATTCCCCCACCCTTTTTAGGGAAGCCCTTCAACAGGATCTCATACCATTCTGAGCCAGTCACCCTAACTGCACTCTTCTCCAGTATGTAGACGACCTGTTATTGGCTACTGAAACTACTGACAGCTGCCTGCAACATACTAGGGACCTACTTTACCTCCTCCAGGAATTTGGGTATCAGGTCTTGGCCAAGAAGGCCCAGCTTTTTCCTCCCAGCATTTCCTACCTAGGGTATGAGATAAATGAAGGAAAAAGGGCACTCACCAGTGCCCGAAAGGCAGCCATCCTGCAAATCCCCACTCCCACCACTAAGAGACAGGTACATGAATTCCTGGGGGTCGTGGGATACTGTCACCTATAGATATAGGGGTTCGTGGAAATCGCCAAACCCCTGTACACCGCTGCTGGAGGGAATACCCCACAAGTTTGGACTGACAAAGAAGAACAGGCTTTTCAAAATCTGAAGAAGGTACTAACTGAGGCCCCTGCTCTTGCCCTCCCAAATATCTCAAAACCATTTCATCTTTTTGTTCGTGAAAACCAAGGAGTCGCTAAAGGGGTACTCACTCAGACTTTAGGGCCATGGTGACGCCCAGTGGCGTATTTATCTAACAGACTGGACCCTGTGGCCTCCGGGTGGCCAAGTTGTCTGCGAGCCACAGTGACAACAGCAAGCCAGGTCCAGGAGGCTGATAAACTGACTCTGGACCAGAATTTAACCCTTACGGCTCCTCATGCTGTAGAGACTTTGCTACAAAGTGCTTCTGGCAAATGGATGTCAAATGCTCGCATCCTGCAGTATCAGAGTTTACTGTTAGATCAGCTGCATTTAACTTTCTCTCCCACAAGGTGTTTAAATCCAGCTACCTTGCTCCCTGATCCAGACCTTACCACACCTGTCCCTGACTGCCAAGAACCCTTAGAAACTATGGAAACTGGCTGACCTGATCTCCAAGATGTGTCTCTAAAAGAGGCAGTTGCCACCGTGTTTACAGATGGTAGCAGCTTCCTTGAACAGGGAGTATGGAAGGCTGGTGTGGCTGTTACTATGGAGACAGATGTACTGTAGGCCCAGGCACTGCCAGCAGGTACCTTGGCACAGAAGGCTGAACCGGTTGCCCTGACTCAGGCCCTCTGATAGGGTAAAGACAAATGTATTAACATCTACACTGACAGCAGGTATGCTTTTGCTACTGTACCTGTACATGGAGCCATCTATCAAGAGCGAGGGCTACTCACCTCAGCAGGAAAGAGTGTCAAAAACAAAGAAGAAATTTTAGCCCTGCTTGAAGCTGTTTGGCTCCCTCAACAGGTGGCTGCAATTCACTGCAAAGGACATCAAAGAGAAGACACGGCCATTGCTCGTGGTAACCAAAGAGCCGACTCTGCAGCTGGAGAGGCAGCTCAGCTCCCAGCCACGCCTTTAACCCTGCTGCCCGCTGTGTCCTTTCCACAACCTGACTTGGCAGACCACCCAGAATACTCCCCAGAGAAAGAAAAACAAGCTTCAGATCTTCAAGCCTGTAAAAATTAGGAAGGTTGGTGAATTCTTCCTGATTCCAGAATCTTCATGCCCGAGCCCTCGGGGAAAATTTGTCAATTGTCTACATTCTACCACCCATTTAGGAGGAGTAAAATTGGCCCAGCTTCTAAGGAGCCATTTCAAGACCCCCCACCTTCAGGACTTAACTAACCAAGCAGCTCTCCAGTGCATGGCTTGTGCCCAAGTAAACACCAAGCGAGGTCCTAAGCCCAGCCCAGGCCACTGCCTCTGGGGAGGCTTGCCAGGAGAAAGGTGGGAAATTGACTTTACAGAGGTAAAACCACACTTGGCAGGTTATAAATACCTCCTGGTGCTAGTAGACACCTTTTCTGGATGGACTGAGGCATTTGCCACCAAAAACGAAACTGCTACCATGGTAGTTAAGCTTTTACTCAATGAAATCATCCCTCAACATGGACTGCCTATTGTAATAAGGTCTGATAATGGACCAGCCTTCACCTCGTCCATAGCTCAGTCGGTCAGCAAGGCATTAAACATTCAATGGAAACTCCATTGTGCCTGTCGACCCCAGAGCTCTGGACAAGTAGAATGCATGAACCGCACCCTAAAAAGTACTCTTGCAAAGTTAATCCTAGAAACCAGTGAAAACCAGAAAAAAATCCTGGTCCCATGAAGCCAATCAGAACTTTAACTGATTTAGGTGACCCTAAGTTCCAAAAACACCCAGAGAGAGTCGATTTAACTGTCCCACCCCCATTTCTGGTTCCTAGACCCCAGCTGCAATGGCAATACCTCCAACCCAGCCTGTTGTCCATTTTGGACGGGGTACAGCACCTCCTTAATCTCACCCAGCCTAAACTAGCCTGAGATTGCTGGTTGTGCGTAAAGGCCAAACCCCCATATTATGTTGGATTGGGGTAGAAGCCATGCTCAAAATGGACTCTCTTTCTTGTCATACATGCCCTCATGCCCTTACACTAGGAAATGTGTCAGGGAAGGCCTTCTGTCTAATTAGTGCAAGGTGTAACTTATCTGCTTCTCCCTTTCAGGCTACTTGTAATGAGTCTCTACTTACTTCCTTAAACCCCTCAGTCTCCTACCAGGCACCCAAAAATACCTGGTTGGCCTGCACTTCAGGCCTCACTCACTGCGTCAATGGGACTGAACCTGGACCTCTCCTATGTGTGTTGGTTCATGTACTCCCCCAGATCTACATGTACAGTAGGCCAGAAGGACAACTTCTCATCGCTCCCCCTGAATTGCATTCCAGGTTTCACCAAGCTGCCCCACTCCTTGTACCCCTTCTGGCCGGCCTTAGCATAGCTACGTCAGCAGCTATTGGCACGACTGCCCTGATTCAAGGAGAAACTGGACTAATATCACTATCTCAACAAGTAGATGCTGATTTAAGCAATCTCCAATCAGTCATAAATATACTACATGCCCAGGTAGAGTCTCTAGCTGAAGTAGTTCTTCAAAACCGCCGAGGCTTAGATCTGCTATTTCTCTCCCAAGGAGGTTTATGCGAAGCTCTAGAAGAAAGTTGTTGTTTCTATGCCAATCAGTCTGGAGTCATAAAAAATACTCTTCAAAGAGTTCGAGAAAATCTAGATAGATGCCAGCAGGAACGAGAAAGTAACACTGCCTGGTACCAAAGCATGTTTAACTGGAATCCCTGGCTAACTACTCTAATTACTGGGTTGGCGGGACCCCCTTCTCCTCCTCTTGTTAGGGTTAGTTTTCAGGCCTTGTATATTAAATTTGTTTCTTAATTTTGTAAAGCAACGCATAGCTTCTGTTTAACTTATGTATCTTAGAACCCAATATAACACCCTTGTTATAACCGAGGAATCAATGATCTTCTTCCCCCAAACACGAGTGGGAAATGTGATACCCTAACTTACTTTAACCTGATTGACTCTCTCTTAGCTAAGAGAGCCGGACAGACTCCATTTTGGTTTCTTCACTTGCCGCCCCTTGTCCCCCTCCCTTAAGGACATAACTGGTGCAAGCTGACTCCAAACACATCCAAGAATGTGCTTACTGATAAGATACTGAGGCAAGCCGTACCAGCGGCTCCTGGGAACACACTCGGTTGATGGTACCCAAAGCCTCTGCGTTTATCACTTTGTGATAAGTTAAGCCCCTGCACCTGGAACTGTTTATTTTCTTATTACTGTTTCTGTAACCATTTATCTTTCAACTTTTTTCCTGTTCTGCTTCTGTAAAAAATTGCTTCAGCTACACTCCCCCTCCCCTCTTTAGACAAGGTGTAAAAGGAAATCTAGCCCCTTCTTCAGGGCCGAGAGAATTTTGAACTCTAGCCGTCTCTCGGTTGCTGGCAATAAAGGACCGCTGAATTAGTCACAGAGTGTGGCATTCTCTCTATAACTCACTCGGTTACAATAAAATAGCAAAACAAGTTGCCGTTTCTTCCATTTAACTCCATGCCTTCCTTCTCCTACTGTAACCCCCGTTTTCTCTTCCATTGAAAAAAAGAAGTTGATAAAAATAGGAGCTAAAGAAAATGCGGATAGGAAATGGATATTATCAGATCAAAGGGAAATGTTGGCAAAACCTCTCATGAGGGAAGTCTTGTCTCAATTACGTCAAGGGACCCATTGGGGACCCCAAGCAATGTGCGATGCAGTTCTCCGGGTTTATGGGTGTGTAGGAATTTACACCCTGGCCAAACAAGTTATAGATAGTTGCTTAATATGTAAAAAAACTAATTAGCAGGTTCTAAGGAAATTGCCCCTTGGTGGAAGAAATCCAGCACTGAGACCCTTTCAAAGTGTTTCAGATCGATTACACTGAAATGCCTCCAGTTGGTCGTTATACTTATTAGTAATAATAGACCACTTTACCCACTGGGTAGAGGCAATCCCATTCTCATGTGCAACCTCCACTAATGTAGTTAAAGCACTAATTGAAAACATCGTACCCAGATTTGAACTAATAGAAAATACTGATTCAGATAATGCAACCCATTTCACTGCTCATGTCATTAAGAAGTTAGCCCAGGTACTAGATATACATTGGGAATACCATACCCCTTGGCATCCATCCTCCTCAGGAAGAGTAGAGCGGATGAATCAGACTCTAATAAGCCACTTAACTTAGTTTTAGAAACTCGATTGCCATGGACTAAATGTATTCCTATTGCTTTGTTAAGAATCCGGACTGCCCCTCGGAGAGATATTGGCCTGTCACCTGATGAAATGCTCTATGGAATGCCCTACTTACACTCCACTGCTGACATCCCTACATTTGAAACAAAGGATCAATTCCTCAAAAATCATATACTTGGTCTAGGCTCTACCTTCTTTTCCCTTAAGACTAAAGGTCTCCTAGCACAGGCGTCACCCCTGGAGTTTCCAGAACATCAGCATTGGCCTTAAGACCATGTTCTCATCCAAGGGTAGAAGGAAAGGAAGCTCAAACTAGCCTGGGAAGGACCCTACCTAGTGCTCCTAAGTACTGAGACTGCAGTCTGGACAACAGAAAGAGGATGGACTCATCACACCAGAGTCAAGAAGGTGCTGCCACCTCCAGAATCATGAACTGTCACTCCACGGCCCACCCCCACCAAATTAACTCTAAAAAGAGCTTAATAATCACTTGTTTATTCTCTTTTTTCTTTTCAACAGAAGGTCTTCTTGTCATCAATATAACTCAGGCTAGTCATTTTTTAACCCTTCTGTTCGACGCCTATTCAGTCATCCGTGTGGAGACGAGCAAGGTCAAAGGAAGCTAGCCCATGTTGATAAGTGTCTATGTCCATAGCACAAAAAATCAAGCAAGTATAAGTATGGAGCGTTAAAAGTCCCAGTGGTGACTGGGCAGATGTTTGGTGGACTACTAAGTACAAAGGGTGGACAGCCAAGCCCCCTGCTTCAAATAAATTACGAAGACTGAAACAAAAAACTCCAACTAGTCCCTGGTCCCACCCCACCAAATTATAAGCCATGACACTGTAACCCCTTGTTGCTGATTATAAATAATCCCTGGATCATGGCCCAAGAGCCCTCTGTATTCAAACAGTATGGGTTAGGAGGAGATGTCGAAGGACAGATCCATTTCTTTAAGAAATGGATGTGAGAATGAAAAATGACACTACTCCTTCTTCATTTTTCTTCTACAAAATAGTTTTCTCTCAATTTTGTATGTATTTATTTTTAACAAAGTAAAACCTCTTACAGACATATACATCAGATTTAAAAAATGAGAGTTTCTTAAAGATGCAAAACTAGGAATAGATTGGTAAATTCATGAAGCTAGAAAGTAGCTAATGAAAGTTCTTATTAAACCTTCTGGGGTTGATTAAGAATAGCCAAAATTCGGCCAGGTGGGCTTCTCACACCTGTAATCCCAGCACTTTGGGAGGCCAAGGCAGGCAGATCACAAGGTCAGGAGACTGAGACCATCCTGGCCAACATGGTGAAATCTCATCTCTAGTAAAAACACAGTAATTAGCTGTGTGTGGTGGTACACACCTGTAGTCTAGCTACTCAGGAGGCTGAGGCAGGAGAATCACATGAACCCGGAAGGCAGAGGTTGTAG
Source organism: Hylobates moloch (assembly GCF_009828535.3). Taxonomy (NCBI): domain Eukaryota; kingdom Metazoa; phylum Chordata; class Mammalia; order Primates; family Hylobatidae; genus Hylobates; species Hylobates moloch. The sequence goes on from NW_026652276.1 coordinate 215,511,064, forward strand.
TGAGCCGAGATTGCACAACTGCACTCCAGCCTGGGTGACAGAGTGAGACTCTGCCTTAAAAAAAAGAAAAAAAATTGCCAAAATTCCTTGTAACAAATCCCTTCAAGAGGTGGAATCTATTTCCCTACTCCTTCCTTTACCTACAATGCTGCTACCTATGAACAAGTCCAAGTTAGCCTCATGGAAAATGAAAAACATGTGAAGAGGGGTCCCTGCCTTCCCTGACATCCCAGTCCACCTCAGTGAAGCCCACAGAGGTGAGGAAACCCAGCTGACACCACGTGGTTCTGAGATTGGCTTATCAGCTGATTCCTGCCCAAACTGCCAACCGACAAAATCACAAGCAAATAAATGGTTGCTGTTATAACCAGTTAGTTTGTTACATGAAAACAGCTAATCGATACACGTTCTTAATCTCCATTATCTAAAAAAGGTCTCCCTCCTCACCAGTTCATGGCTAAGTGGTTCTAGAAGGAATATTATTATGAATAATACACATTTCTTCGTTCTGTGCATCACGTGAAAATGGTCAGAATCAAAATGTAATCACTAATGTTAAAAAACAAACAAAAGACTCTGACAAATACAGCTGGGAAGGCCACGAAAAGAGGGTTCTAATGGTTGTACACCTGAAAACCAAAATTACCACGAAAGGCTGCAAAAACCACAACCTTGATCAAAGACCATTGCAGCTGAACACAAAACATACTCTACAAGGACCTCTGAACAACAGCGTGTCCAACCTCAGACTAACACTTTCATGATTGATCTTTGGAGCCAAGGCTAATTATTTCAAAGCAATTAGATAATCCTCGTTTTTTCCTTGAAAAATTTTGTCTTCCTTTATTTCCCCAAATATACACATAGTTTACTGTGGCATGCATATTCCCATTGCAGTGGTCTATTCCCAGAGAAATATTTTTCTTATAGGGACCCTCTCTCTGTTATTTAGGTTGACAGTCATCCAGGAGACTTTGTGGCCACCAGATTATGAGGCATGCATGTATTTATTTATTTATTTTTGGGACAGAGTCTGTTTCTCTCACCCAGGCTGGAGTTCAGTGGTACGATCTTGGCTCACTGCACTCTCCACCTCCCAGGTTCAAGTGATTCTCAGGCCTCCCAAGCAGCTGGGACTATAGGTATGTGCCACCATGCCTGGCTAACTGTTGGATTTTTAGCAGAGACAGGGTTTCACCATGTTGGCCAGGCTTGTCTCAAACCCCTGAGCTCAAGTGATCTACCTGCCTCGGCCTCCCAAAGTGCTGGGATTACAGGCGTGAGCCACCATGCCCGGCCCATGCATGTATTATTAATGTTGAAGTAGATAATTTAACAAACATCAATGAAGTATAAGATTTTTCACTCATAGGTGCAAAATATCATGCCAATTGCCTTCTATGAGCTGTCATAAGCCACAGCCTAGAGATTCAATTCCATTTCAAGATTCAACCAAAGCCAACTCATAAACAAGAACACGTAAAAGACAGAAAAACCCACTACCTGCAGGCTGAAACAGATGCTGTGACGTGGTCCTGGCCTGTCATGGCGTGTCACAGCATGGCACGGGCCTATATCATGTTCCCTAGATTGCTGACTACCAACTAGTTACAACTGACTCCAATCAGGTCGGGATTTGACCATCTCTGCACTGAACCTGCAACTGCAACTTTTAAAATTGAAACACTGCTTCTCACGTCTCCTCCCTAGACTCCATTTCACAGAGGAAACCATCACAGGGAAAGAAAGCTCTTGTTTTTTCTTCCTTCTTTGTTTTGCTTTGCTTTGCTTTCTTTCTCTCCTTCCTTCCTTCCTTCCTCCCTCCCTCCTTCCTGCCTTCCTGCCTTCCCTTCTTTCTTTCTTTCTTTTTTTGAGACAGGGTCTCACTGTCTGTCGCCCAGGCTGGAGTGCAGTGGCGCGATCTTGGCTCACTGCAACCTCTGCCTCCCAGGTTCAAGTGATTCTCCTGTCTCAGCCTCCCAAGTAGCTGGGATTGCAGACATGTGCCCACACACCCGGCTAATTTTTGTATTTTTAGTAGAGACAGGGTTTCACTATGTTGGCCAGGCTTCTTTCCCTTCCTCCCCCAACTCTCCTTTCCTTCCTTTCTCTCTCCCTCCCTACTTTCCAACTTTTGGCTGGGTTGAATTTGTTGACTCATCCTGAACAAGCAGAAACTCCAATGATACTGTTACCCAAGAGAACTTTGCAAAAGGTTGTTATGTTTAATAATTCATTCACAGAATCCTCAATCTCACAAAAGCCTGGAATGGATTTCCTGTTTGGTTATGGGAGGGAAGCTACTGTGGCCAGGCTCCAACTCCTCCCACTGTAGATAGCACCAGCCTTCTTAAGCAGCATGTGGCCAGGCACAGTAGCTCACACCTGTAATCCCAGCACTTTGGAAGGCCGAGGTGGGCGGATCACCTGACGTCAGTAGTTTGAGACCAGCCTGTCTCTACTAACAATATAAAAATTAGTGGGGAGTCACGGTGGGCGCCTGTAATCCCAGCTACACGGGAGGCTGAGGCAGGAGAATTGCTTGAACCCAGGAGAAAGAGGCTGCAGTGAGCTGAGATCGCACCACTGCACTCTAGCCTTGGTGACAGAGCAAGACTGTCTCAAAAACAGCAACAAAAAGCAGGACGTGAGACTTCTACCTGCTCACTCAGAATCATTTCTGCACCAATCATGGCCACGTTTGTGGAGCTCAGTACCAAAGCCAAGATGCCCATTGTGGGCCTGGGCACTTGGAAGGTAAATATGCAAATCTTTGCACACCCTTCTTCTCTGGAGGCGTGTTTGGGTGTTTTCTCTTTCTGCATTCAGCCAGGAAAGCCTGGAGGTCAGGCAGGGGTTTGGAGAGGTGAGATTCAGCCCTGGAGCTGGGACTCAGGTTGCTTTCTTTTCTCAGAGCTGATTCAACTGCAAAGCTCCAAGGCTGGCTTTCCCAGCAGTGATGAGAGCTTCTCTAGCAAGTATCAAATTTCAAGCAGCTGTTGGACTTAAAACTGTTTTCCAGGGCAGTTTCTCTCTCTGGTTCTAGGACACTTAATTGAGCTCAGCATTTCCCCAGAGTCTTGGCTGTGGGTTTGTGGTGGGCTAGGTGGTTGAGGAGAGGATGCAGAGCCCGAAGTCCTTGGCACCCCTTTGCAGATCACCGTGTGGGACTTGGGCTAGCAGCATCCCTGTGACCTGGGAGCTTTTTAGACACGAAGAACTGGCCAGGTGTGGTGGCTCATGCCTGTAATCCCAGCACTTTAGGAGACCCAGACAGGAGAATTGCTTGAGCCCAGGAGTTGGAGACCAGCCTGAGCAACATGGCACGACCCCATTTCTACAATAAATAAATAAATTAGCTGGGCATGGTGGCATGCAGCTGTAGTCTGAGCCACTTGGGAGGCTGAGGTGGAGATTGAGTGTTGAGCCTGAGAGGTCAAGGCTGCAGTGAGCAGTGATTGTGCCACTGCACTCCAGTCTGGGCAACAGAGAAGAAAGAGAGAAAGAAAGAAAGAAAGAAAAGAAGAAAGGAAGAAAGGGAAAATGCAGAGTCTCAGGCTCTCCTCCAGGCTACCTAATGGGCATCTGCACTTTAACAAGTTCCCTAGGTGGTTCCTGTACACATTGAAATCTGCAACATGCTGGGGCTGCAGAGAGCCTGGGCTGGGAGTCGTGAGCTCCACCCGGCTGTGTTAATGACAGCTGGCAAAACGTGGTAAGGCACATCGAGGACTCAGTGAGGCAGGTTCCTGGGCCTCTCTTAGGCTAAGTTTGAAGTTGTTCCATCACCACCTTCCTCTGGCTTCTTTGCCATTTCCATCCATGATAACACTACCCTAACTAGTGATGAGAAGCAGTCTTTGGAGTTCCTCTTCTCTCCTGTCCCTCATGGCTAATCTCCTTGCCGAGTCTTCTGCCTCTGGCTCTTTCGTTCTATGCACCCTGAATTTTCCCCTCTCCTGTGCCGAGCTGGAGGGTAGGATCCTCTGTTGGAGCACTGGGTCATTCTCAAGATTAATTCTTGATGTATCTGGACGAACAGATCACTTCCAGCTTGATCCATGCACAGCATCTTTTGCCTGAATAGCAAGATTTGCCCAAAATCAGAGCTTCAATCCTATATAAATGGAACAAATAATCACTTCCAGATCTCCAGGGAATCTGCTCACCCTGGGTAAGTTTACCAGACAGTTTCAGAATTTTGGGATTGAATGTAAGAATTATGAAGGGAGCCGACTTCAACACGTGGGGAGGATAGACTAAAGGATTATGACCTTAGCAGTGGAGGTGAAGAAGGGTGTAGCATAGCAGCTGGGGGCACAGGGATGCTTCTGGATGCCTGGCAGCAGCCCATTTCTTGTCCAGGTGGTAGGGTAGCTGTGCATCTCTGTTTTGTGTCCTTTTCAATGTTTGTTATCTCACAATAGAAGAAGTTTAAAAGACTATTTTGTGAGAGATCAAGTTTTAAGTGCTTTTTGCCCCCATCATTGGCTTGGCTAGCTTAGAACAAAATGTGGTAAGTCTATTTCCTTTCTTTTCTTTTTTTTTCACTTTCTTTTCTTTCCTTCCCTTATATCTCTCCCTCTCTCTTATTCTGCCTCCCTCCCTCTTTCTCCTTATACGAATGGAAAACAAACTCTATTCCTATAAGGTTTTCTATTTCTCCTTTTTTTATGAAACGATCATTGTGTAATGACGGCCTCTACTGGGCCTTACTGTGTGTCAGGTAATGTGCTAATAACTTAACATTCATTGCAGCATGTCATCACCACAAAGGCCTCATGAGGCTTGTGTTATTTTTTTCCATTTTGCAGACAAGGGTTAGAGAGATTGAATCACCTGTTTAGACCCACACACCTAGTAAGTGTTCGAATCCGGATTGATGCTGTAATGACCATTATTCAGATCGTTATCACCATTTGGGGATCCTATCTGAAGTTCCCTCTGGGTTATTTAGAGTCAAGCTTTCATCTGGATCTTCAGAAAGTTGCCATGGAGACATCTGCACCCCCACACACGTGAAGACATTTCAGGACTAACCTGGATGAGAAGGGAACTGACTTTTAGCTAGGATAGGACATAAGGACATAATCATAAAATGAATTCACTTTCCTTCTTTTCTTTTGAAAAGTTTTCTAAAGTGTGTATCCTCCCAGATACCCCCTGGCAAAGGAGACCCCCGTGAGGCCTTGGTTTGGAGAAACTGGGCCATGTGAGGCAGCCTGTTGAAGGTGGTCTGCGGATGAGAGAATATAAAGGTTACTGAGTGTGGTGTAATTCCAGCTACTCGGGAGGTGGGAGGATTGCTTGAACCTGGGAGTGTGAGGCCAGCCTGGGCAACACAGCAGGGCCCCATCTCTTAAAAAAAAAAAATACATATGTGATGGGCTTTTCTTTTGCCTTTCAGTCTCCTCTCGGCAAAGTGAAAGAAGCGGTGAAGGCGGCCATTGATGCAGGATATCGCCACATTGACTGTGCCTATGTCTATCAGAATGAACATGAGGTGGGGGAAGCCATCCAAGAGAAGATCCAAGAGAAGGCTGTGAAGCGGGAGGACCTGTTCATCGTCAGCAAGGTGCACATGGTGCATTTGGTGGGAGGCCTTCACTTCAAGGCAGGCAGAAGTATCTGGGTCGGGTTGGCAGCAAGAACTCTGTCAGCCTTTTCTACATGTACCCGTTTTCATCTCTGCCTTGATAACATCCGTGGATACAATACTATCCATACTCCAAGCCGTTATTGATATTTGAACATGTCGTGGCTGCCCCACCTGCCTGTAGGTTGTTTTTCCCATAGTGGGCTTGGTTCCATGGAGCCCTGCACTGCCCTGGACCTCCCTGTTCCCCATCAGAGGGATCTACCATCTGCCCAGAGGCAGTCAGAGGCCAAGGGTGCAGGCGGGTCTTGATCTGCAGGCTCCCTTTCAGCACTGTGATCTCAGCGACTGTGCCCCTGAGGCTCTCAGCCAGGGGGCATTTTGGAAAATGGTAGGGGCATTTTTCTATTGTCACATATGAATTTCTTTATTCAGTCTAGTAAAAGGTGAGGCATACAATGTTATAAAAAAGAAGAGGATGTTGGGTGTGAGAGGGCTGAGAATCACTGGATCTATATTATACACAACTTGCTGAAAAAAGATAACACTAGTTCTAGGTACTTGGTAAAAGCATACCTCTGGTAGGACAAATAGACCTCACTGTGTAGCAGCCCAGTCTGGATAAAGCCTTTGTAAAATTATCACTTGGGGCCTTATGGGCTTGATAAGACACCTATCATATAGGTCAGATAAAGGACCATCTGCTCCCAAAGGCCTGAGAATGCTTGACATTTAAAAGCTACACACAGTTCCTGCTCTCAGAGAGCCCACAGCTGAGGAAGAGACTGAGACAGGTAAACAAATTTCAAATCTGTGGCCACAGTTACTTCAATGATCTGAGACACATATAGAGTACTAGGAGAGTTGAAAAAGTTAATTGCTTTTAACACTTAAGACATGTCATTGACATGCTGAGCCCTGGTGATGTTCTACACTGTGTCGTGGATCTTAATCAGCTTTGTTATAAATGTGCTGGGTTAGATCAGGACGCAAATCAAAAAGCAGGGACAATGAGTATGATGGGGCCCTTCCTTTTCCCAGTGTTAATAGCTCATTGCTACACTCTTTGCAGCTGTGGCCCACTTTCTTTGAGAGACCCCTTGTGAGGAAAGCCTTTGAGAAGACCCTCAAGGACCTGAAGCTGAGCTATCTGGACGTCTATCTTATTCACTGGCCACAGGGATTCAAGGTTTAAGACACTCTCTTTCTCAGCCTCTGGTTTCTGAGCAGGTGCCAGAAAATAGTAGCTTCACCAGGGCAGCGGGGTGGTGTGGACTGGAGCAGGATGCCTTGCACTTCATAATTGGGGATGGCAGGTAGTCAGGAAGAGACCTTGGAGCAGAAACACACTGGCCTGGAAGGGAGGCTGAGGCCATGTGTGCTGCTGAGGTGGCCACATGCCTGGGTTTTCTTGCAGTTATGTCTGAGAGAAGCCATGACTTCTGGCAGCCCAGACAAGTTGCAACTGCCATATCACCTTTGTCTTGATTCCACGCCCCAGGGTTGTCCTCCCAATCTCTTGGGTTACTCTTGCATAACTATATTCCAGAGCTTAATTATTTTATTCAGCAAAGCACACCCAGGAGTGGCATCTTGGAGAAAAGCCCAAGTACGGTGATGCTGGAAGGAAGCCAGTAGTGATCCCGGCACCCATTGCCTGGGGCTCTGCTCTTACCTGCTCCTGAGGGGTGGGAGAGACAAATTTCCAGCTCTCTCCCCTCCTGACTAGCTGGAGTGATGATGGCCTGCCATCCCTAATTCCATGCCTCTTCTGGAGGCTGCAAGGATAGAAGTTGGCCAATATCTTCTCCAGAAAACCACAGCTTGGATATCTAATCCTTATCCAGTGATATTGAAAGTTTGCCCTTGGGTGTATATGGGATCTAGGTGTATGAGGTTAATGTCCATGGTGCTAATGGACTTCTGGAATGTTCTAGCAGCAAATCTTAATCCAGTCATTTCTAAAATATTAATATGCTACAGTAGATATAGAGATTTTATTTAAATTCACATTCTTGTAGTATGTAATCCAGAGCTTGAAAAAGTGGTATGCAGATGTGGTATTTAGCAAGAGTCAGGATCCTGAAAACTTGTTGAACAGAACCAAGTGTCCTGATGCAGATTCCAGTAAACTTTTCATTCTGTGTTTACAGTCTGGGGATGACATTTTCCCCAAAGATGATAAAGGTAATATGATCGGTGGAAAAGCAACGTTCTTGGATGCCTGGGAGGTAGGTTCCAGCTTCCTCTAAATGTGCTCGGAGAGAAATCCTCAGTTATCCATGAGATTCCCATTGATATGAAAGAGGCTATGTGCCTGATGCTTTATAATTTCATCATTGTGATTCTCTAGCTCTTCTAATATCTTCCTCATCACCTTTGGCTTTTGGGTGCATCTGATACTATTTATATTTCAAGGCTAATACTGAGTCTTCAAATAAGACTGGAAATACAATGTACCCCACTTCGGGGATTACACATGCTGTTCTCAAACCAGGGTGAAGCATTTGGAACAGGGAGTTTGGGCCTGGGTTTGCTCATAGCAGCTGAGTAACCTGGGGTCAGTTTTGTAACTCATATGGGGCTCAGTTTTCTCTTCTTAAAAAAGAAGCCTTATAATACATACTACTAATATATATCTTTCAGTGTGTGGTAAAGATTAAGATGGTTTACATGCCAGGAACTTTAGTCATAAAGCCCATTTAATCATCTAACCGTAGGAGACAGGGTTAACATCCCCATATATAAATAATGACATTTGAAACCTAGACTGTTTGATGACTTGCCCAGGTCATGGGCAAGAGCTGGGATTGGACCCAGACTCATGTGAATCACAAGTCCAACCACCAAAGCCATCAGCATGGTGCTTGGCAGGCAGCGAAGACACATCCAGAAATCAGGGAGCCTGAGTGCCCTACTTCTCAGATCTAACCATGACCTGTTTCATATCATTCACATTCAAACTGAATGAAGGGATGAACATTTTCTCTGGTCATTTTTTATTATTTTACCCTTTTGCAAATGCTAATAGAGAATGAAGTGGAGGAATAATTTATAAATGAACAGTGGCATATGACTCCAAGAGTTAATCGTGTTATTTTGGTAGCTGTCTATGTAGGGGTGCATGTAGTTGCGAGTTTGTATTGTGTTTTACAAGCAAAAATATATTATGTTTCAACTTTCTGAAATGCTTACAATTGACATGATTCAATTAAATGTAGCTTTTTCTGTGTATTGTTTGTTCAAAAGCATTAATCCACAAGCACAGCTTGTTGTTGTTGTTGTTGTTTTTGTTTTAGACAGTCTCACTCTGTCACCCAGGCTGGAGTGCAGTGGCACGATCTCGACTCACTGCAACGTCCCTCTACCAATTAAAAGCCATTCTTCTGCCTCAGCCTCCTGAGTAGCTGGGACTAGAGGTGCATGCCACCACGCCCGACTAATTTTTGTATTTTCAGTAGTCATGCGGTTTCACCATGTTGGCCAGTCTGGTCTCGAACTCCTGACCTCAAGGGATCCACCTGTCTTGGCCTCCCAAAGTGCTCAGATTACAGGTGTGAGCCACCGCACCTGGCTATTTGCATTACATATGATAAGATTTTTTTGCCTTAACTCCTATGATGATTTGGAGTATGGCAAGTATGTCAATGTAGGCTGCTTCTCGCAGTGCTATGTTTTCTGAATGAATACAAGAATGACTGCTAAATAAAACATTTGAAAGGCATGAAAGGATATCAGTAATCAAGGTCAGAGGCTCTGATTTGAAATGAGCAGACTTGAATATGTAAGTGTTGGATGTTTATGTAGACCCACGACCAGTTCAGTAGAAACCTCATTGACCACCTTGAAGCAGAGAGGAGGAAAAAAGTGTAAAGAAGTCAAGTTCTAATACAGGAAAACTAACCTGACTTATGATGCACAAAAACTTTTAAATTATCTAATTGCCCCGTCTTAAATTTTGGGAAACCTAATGATTTCATAGCTTCTAAACTCTACTGCCCAATTTGGATAACTTCATCTATGTTAGTGGTTCTCAACGTGGCTATGCATTAGATTCACCTGAGGAGTTTTAAAATCCCAATGTGTAGGCTACAACTCAGACAAAATCTGTAAGAAACTCTGGGGGGTGAAATCCAGGCACCGGTCATTTTTTTTTTTTAATTTAGAGGGAGTCTGTCTCTGTTGCCCAGGCTGGAGTACAATGGCAGGATCATAGTTTAGTGCAGCCTCGGACTCCTGGGCTCAAGCAATCCTCCCGAGTAGCTGGGATCAGAGACACATGCCACCACATCCAGCTAATTAAAACAATTTCTTTTTGTAGAGACAGGGTCTTGCTGTGTTGCCCAGGATGGTCTCCAACACCTGGCCTCAAGCAATCCTCCTGTCAGCCTCTGATAATATATATCAGAAACATATATATTATTAGTAGGCATTAAAAGACTTTTTTTAAGAAGAGAAAACTAAGGCCTACAAGAGTTAAAAAACTTACCCTAGGTTACTCAAACCTAGGCCCAAAACCCCTGTTCCGATCCTCCTGTCACCTCCCAAAGTGCTGAGATTACAGTCATGAGCCACTGCATCCAACTAGTATTTTTTAAAGCTCCCTGGTGATTCCAAATTGCAGCCAAAGTTGAGAAGGGCTGGATAAAGTGTTCCCTGCACATGTCATGCTTATCCCTGCCTCTGAGCTTTGCACCTATCTTCCTGTCTCATATGCTCATGTTTTTCCCACTTTTCTCTCTCTCTCTTTTTTTTTTTTTTTTTTGAGGCCCAGCTTTTACGCTACCTGAAGGACTCCCCTGACAACTGCGGGCTGTGTGAATCTCTTCCTTCTCTGCCCTTTCTGACTCTGTCTATGCCACTGTCATGTTATCTGAGGCAGCCTCAGTGTCATGGTCGATGGCTCCATAGAAGGGAAACCTAGCACTTTAATTGGATTATGAAGAATCCCAGAAGAAGGAAGCACATTGTATACTTTGACATCCTGACAACTTCTGGGCAGGATCTGAAACGTGTAATAGATGACTACTAAATACATGTTGCATTGGAGGCTGCTACTAACATATATGATATCTTGGGCAAGTTTGGAAAATGCCCAATATAGGCTAAAAATTATACAAATAAAAATTATACAAAGATTCCCTTCCTTGGGGATCCATGTAGTTTCTGTACCAGGAAGCATGGCTGGATATGCAGACAGTGGGTCAGGCTTCAGCCCCACACAACTCCTTGGCCGAGTGCCCCTGCCAGGGCGTAATCTATATGCATGACCTTCCTGCAAACCAAAGCATGCTTGGTGTGGGAGAGAGGCACTCAGGACCCACAAGTGAGGCTTCTCCACATGCTACAGCCTCTTCCTGACTAACACAGCTAGCCCAGGTTTTGGTGTATAATGCACATACACAACAGTAGCTCCCTGATATCATTTGGATTCATTAAAAATTAAATCATCTCATAAGCTTGCAAATGTTGATTTTTTATTTTTATCTTTTGAATTAAAAAAGGTTCATATTTCCCCTGTGTACAGAAGTTTAATTTTTTATATGTTTCTTTACGTGTAAGGTGAGAGTGGCAAGAACATAATATCTTTACCTGTTACTCCTAGTTTTTCTTGGGCTGGGGAGGGGCAGTAGGGCTGGAATCAATCACTGATGGGCACCCAGGCCCCGGACTGAAATTTCCTGTGAATGCTTCGGCTAACCCCGTTGTGGTGGATGCTTTAGCAATTTCTGCCTCAGGGAGGACTAAGGCAAGCCAGGGTTCCTGTAGTCCCTCTGGAGCTGCCCATAAGGTATTCCTTTCTATGACAGGCCATGGAGGAGCTGGTGGACGAGGGGCTGGTGAAAGCCCTTGGGGTCTCCAATTTCAACCACTTCCAGATCGAGAAGCTCTTGAACAAACCTGGACTGAAATATAAACCAGTGACTAACCAGGTAAATGCTGTTCAGTATAAGGGTAAGGGTCTTGCCCTATTACTTCTTAAGCATTGGAAGGAAGGTTCTATGCTGTGCCCTGAGTCTCATCTCAGGGGTCAGTGATCAGGACACTGTGGGGAGGTGTGAGGCTGATCTCATGGGTGATTTAGCAAGTATCGCAGTGGGCAGGTGTTTGGCCTTTGCTTGGTGGACTTTTTTTGCGTGTAGAACTCCCTGTGAACAAGTCACAACAGAGCCAGCTTTCCCGTGACGAGGATTGTTTGCTGTTGCAGGTTGAGTGTCACCCATACCTCACGCAGGAGAAACTGATCCAGTACTGCCACTCCAAGGGCATCACCGTTACAGCCTACAGCCCCCTGGGCTCTCCGGATAGACCTTGGTGAGGCTTCCAACTGGTGAATCTTTCTCTTGCAAATCTTAAAAACATTATTTTGTAATTGGTAAATGTTGGTATGAGTCCATAAGTCACTGGAAAGAAAAATGTGTGTAAGGTAATGTGTTTGGTATACCCAAATGGGATGACAGTGGGAAAAAATGGGAATACAACAACAACAATAACAACAACAACAGCAATAACAAGGGCGACATGCTTGACCCTCTGGGAATATTTCCAGTTCAGCCACCCAAGGGCGAACCAGGCTTGCAAAATGCTGAGGCTTCAGAGCCTGGGGGAAGGACCCAAGCTTCCAGGTCCTCCTGACTGTCTCCCAGATGGAGAGGCTCTAATGATCAGTCTTGAGACCCACATTGGAGTGCTGTCCATCTGCACATGGTAGCCATGGTGATTATTCACATCAGCATCTTTCTGCCCCTAGGGCCAAGCCAGAGGACCCTTCCCTGCTGGAGGATCCCAAGATTAAGGAGATTGCTGCAAAGCACAAAAAAACCACAGCCCAGGTACCATATTTTTATTTTTCTTCTTATCCAACAACTCATGCTTCCAGTGTCATGTTTCATTTCTCGTGTTGTCCTCAACTGACTCCTTAAAGGGGAAGAACACAGGAGCTGAAGCCCTCTAAGTTGTTTCCTTTGAAGGCTGTTGGAACCTTTAGGAAACACAAGAGATGTCACTGAAACAAAGATAGCTTCTGTCTCACAGCTTCCTGTTAAGTCCTACAGTCCAGTCGCAAAGCATGCCTTTGGAGTCTAGGGATATGGATGCAGATGCCAACTCTACCTCTGATCAGCCTTATGACCCCCAAGCTACTTTCTTTCTTCCTAAAAAATGAAGATCACAGGGTTGTGATGAAGGGAGAGAATGAGGTGGGGGGCTGGCACAAGTCTAATAGCTGTGAAGAGCTCAGTCAGGATTAGTGATTTTACCAGAAGCCACAGTGAGCTGCGGAGATGTTTTATTCTTCCTTTTCATAAAAGGAGGGGGTTTTGGAGCTGAGTGGAAACATGATGTCCCCTTTCCGCACAGGTTCTGATCCGTTTCCATATCCAGAGGAATGTGATTGTGATCCCCAAGTCTGTGACACCAGCACGCATTGTTGAGAACATTCAGGTAAGATTCCGGCTGGTCGGCCCTGGTATTCCTCAGTGGAGTGGGGGACAGGCAGACCCTCTCACTAGGCTTCTCACCTCATCCCTGCACTGTCTTTGGCTCCCTCCCTTCCCACCACCCTATCATTTTCCAGCCCAGAGAGCTAGGCTCATGAATGACCCATGGGCTAAGGATATCCTGGGGGCAGTGCCTGGTGAAGTCCTATCAGGTCTGAGCACAGCTGTGCCTCACACCACTGAGAAGACCCTCGGTTGCCCCTGAGCAGCTAGGCCCTGGGCCACACACAAGAGCAGAGTGTCCTGGCCTCCCTGCTCACCTCCCAGCAGCAGAGGAGGTATGAGCTGTCCTTGGAGAACTGGCCTCCGGAAGGGCCCATCATGGAGCACACGGCCTGTGCACACCTGGGTTTTAGTGCCTGTGAGCCTGGTCTCCCTCCCTCCGGAACACTGAGCACTACAAATACTGTGGTCTTTCTGTAGGTCGTAATTTAGAGAAAAATTTGTATCCCGTGGACAGAATGGGAAAAACTCCTGTGGCCAGTTTGTGCTGTGAATGTCAGCTCCCTCCCTGCTAGAATGGCCGGCAGTCTCCAGCCACAGCAGTAACGGCCTTACCGATAATGTGTTGGAACTCCTACCTTTCCAGGTCTTTGACTTTAAACTGAGTGATGAGGAGATGGCAACCATACTCAGCTTCAACAGAAACTGGAGGGCCTGTAATGTGAAGCCGTAAGTGACATGGAATTAACTAGGAGCATTGCCAGGATTTTTTTGTAAACTGGTTGAGGGTTAGTTGGAAGGATTGGAGGCTGCTGGGACTACTTGTATCTTCAAATACTATTTTGGGGCAGTTTTGAAAGTTAAAATTGGAGTACTTGGGAATCATTGCGAGGGACAGATCTCTAATGGTTGGTCATTGTCTGAACTTCTGGATGTAGAATTGTAAAAGAAGGTGTGTTATCAATAGGCAGGAGGCAGAGCATTCACTTGTTCATTCATTCAATAAATATCTAGTGGTCATCTATGTGCCAGGCATTTTCTAGGTGCTTGGGTTATCATACTGTACAAAGCTGATGCCTGCGCAGACTTAGAGAAGGAGAGAAGAAGAGAGAACAGAAATAAATCAACTCAAAATATAGATGTCAGACAGTAACAAATGCTAGTCAGAAAAATAAAGTAGGGCAAAGTGGATAGGAAGTGGTGGGTGGTAGTGGGACCGATCATTTATACGGAGTGGGTCAAGGGAGGCTTTGCTCTGAGGAATATGTCATATGGATATTTTGGGAAAGAGCATTCTTGGCAGTGATAACAGCAGGTGCAAAGTCCCTGAGGTGGGATTGTGTTTAGAGCATTCAAGCAAGAAGGCCAGGAAGGCTGGATTAAATAATCTCCAAATGCCTTTTAAAGGAGGTGGTGCTAACTTTACTTAAAATCTTAGATAAGTGGTTGAAAAAAGTTTTCACGTTGACTAGGTGGGAATTCTAAATCATCTGTTTACAACCAATACTTTCTGATTAATGTAGCTAATTAAATATATCAAAGAGAGTTGTCTAGCATTTATTACTGCCAGGTCTGCAATTCAGTGACAATTTGAATGTCTTCCAATGTTTCTATATCCAAAAATGATTTTTCAGCTTTTAAAAATGGTTTCAGTATCTCAAGCGTTGCTTGCATGTCATGATATTCCATATCTATCCTGCCCACCCTTAGTATCATAGCAGCCTTTCCCCATCTTACAATGGCTTACTTTTATCAGTGCTTAACAAAGTAGCAGCTACTTAGAGTAAAAAAAAGAGTGAACATAAAATGGGACTCTTCCCCAAACTAAACCGCTTACCTTCCTATGAACATCATTTCCATTTGGTGGGCTCAGGAGTCAATCCACCTGGCCTCAAATCCAACTCTAACACTGTTTTCTTAGCTGTGTGACATTGAGTAAATTTCCTAGTTTTTCGAAGTTGGTATCTTTACCTATATAAAGTAGGATGATAATACTAATCGCAGCTAATATCCATTGAACCTTAGCTTAGAATGTGCCAGGGTCCTGAGCCCTTTGCTGGTGCTATTATCTCATTTAATACTCATAACAATCCCCAAGCTGTCAATTCTGCTGTTGTTTCCTACCTCATGATGTTGTGAGAGTGGACTGGGACAAGACTTGTCAGTCGCCTCTCCTGACACCAGGCTTATCATGAGTTGTCATTCCGAGTTTATTCCGGTGCCCTGCTCACTGTCTGCCCTCCTTCCTAGCAAAGCCCTCATATCAATTTGAGGGAAGGTCAAAGTGTGAGCACCCTTCTTGTGTCCTTGCAGGGAGGAGGCTGAGGGAGCACAATACCGTAGAGTCCACCAGAGAAGAATACCTTCTCAACCAGAGTTGTTGCTTTCATGGAACTCAGTTTCTCTGGGTTTTTTTCTGCAGATCCTTTCATTTAGAGGACCATCCCTTCAATGCAGAATATTGAGGTTGAATCTCCTGGTGAGATTACACAGGGGATTCTCTTTCTTCACTGAAGTGTGACGATCTCCACTCAAGTCCTATTTTAGCCAAGCTTATCTGAGATCACAGTGAACTTCGTCCTGTTGTAGGCCAGAATCGAGGTGCTGTTTTAGACATGTATTTCTGTATGTTCAACTAGCATCAGAATGTCACAGAAGAGCATGGCTTGAATAAGCAAAAGAGAATTTTCTCCACTTATCTGATCTGATCAAATGTGTGCTAAGCACCAGAAACTCTGCCAACACTGAAGTTGTAAAGATAAATAATAAAAAATAATGATCGTAACCAACATGTATTGAGTGTGTACTATGTGCCAATACAATTTAAAGTGTTTTCCTGTAAGTGAATTCACTGAATCTTCAAAACAACCCCTTTGGGGTAGGTACTCTTAAGATCTTATTTTTTTTATTATGAGCAATTTTATTTATTTTTTTATTATACTTTAAGTTCTATGGTACATGTGCATAACGTGCAGTTTGTTATATATGTGTACATGAGCCATGTTGGTGTGCTGCACCCATTAACTCGTCATTTATATTAGGTATATCTCCTAATGCTATCCCTCCACCCTCCCCCCACCCCAGGACAGGCCTCAGTGTGTGGTGTTCCCCACCCTGTGTCCAAATGTTCTCATTGTTCAGTTCCCACATAGAGTGAGAACATGCAGTGTTTGGTTTTCTGTCCTTGTGATAGTTTGCTCAGAATGATGGTCTCCAGCTTCATCCATGTCCCTACAAAGGACATGAACTCATCTTTTTTTATAGCTGCATAGTATTCCATGGTGTATATGTGCCACATTTTCTTAATCCAGTCTATCATTGAAGGATATTTGGGTTGGTCCCAAGTCTTTGCTATTGTGAATAGTGCCACAATAAACATACGTGTGCATGTGTCTTTATAGCAGCATGATTTATAATCCTTTGGGTATATACCCAGTAATGGGATGGCTGGGTCAAATGGTATTTCTAGTTCTAGCGATTCCTCAAGGATGTAGAACATCTTATTATTCACATTTGCTGAAAGAGGAAATGGAGGTGGGGGGAGGGAGGAGGAACTTGCTCAAGGCCACCCAGGTAGTCAGTGACTGAGCCAAGTTTCAAAGGCAGGCAGGCTCTGGGATCCAGCTCACAGCAATCGATGGTCATCCTCTTTCTCCTGAGTCTTTTCCTGCCACCTTTCCTCCTTGCCTGTCTCCACTCATTCCCTGTCTTGCTCTCTCACCTTGCCTTCAATACACCATCACGTCAAAGAGTCAATGGCAGAGCCTGCAAATGCCACAAAGATGCTAGTGTTCATTGAGAGAGGTGTGGCATTTCCTCGGGAAGTAGGGTGGAATAACAATAAAGATGCTCACTATTGCCATTAATCTGGAACATTTCTGTTTCTCCTATAAAAATTGCTTCTTATGAAATATTCCAACTACATAGAAAAGTACAGAGAATAAACTAAAGAACATCTGGTCACCCACCTTGTAATGTTAACAAGTGCTAGCTGGGTGTAGTGGTGTGCACCTGTAGTCCCAGCTACTCAGGAGGCTGAGGTGGGAGGGTTGCTTGAACCTGGGAGGTGGAGGTTGCAGTGAGCCAAGATTGCACCACTGCACACCAGCCTGGATGACAGACAGAGACTCTGTCTCAAAACAAAGAACAAATGCTAACCTTTTGCCATATTGGCTCCAAATCTTTAAAAAGAATTAAAGAAATTGGGGTTACCAATGTGGTCGAGGACCACTTTGTGCCTCTCCCCATCCCCATTCCCCTGACTCCCTCTCCAGAGGCAAATGCTTATCCTAAATTGGTGAGTCCCCCCATCCTCTGGTTGGGGCTGGGGGGTACATCTAATTCCCAAGCTTCCTTGCCATGTTATGACTTCCCCTGGGTTTGCTCAGTGAGAGGTACAGTTAGGAGCTTGAAGGGCTGGAGAAGGGAAGAGTCAGGCATTTCTCTCTCCCTCTCTCCTTGTCTCTTGACCTTGAGTGGCATCTCCAGTAGAAGGCACATTCCTCTGTGGGCCTAGCGTTCTCAGGCAGCCTCCACCTTGATTCTATCTCCTACCGGACAAAGCTCCTAGGATGAAGAAGCAGCACTCTTTCTTTGTCCTTCTTCCTTAGGAATAAGGATCTTTTCCTGCTGCTGCTAAACTTAATTGCCTCATCTTCCCCTTTAGATAGCCCCGCTAACTCTTCCATCACGTGTATCTGATCACCTATCATAACCAATTATTTGAGTCAAACATCCAATATTTAAAACTCTTAGCATAGTTTCTTTTCTCCTGGCTGGACCTTTGCCTGGTGTACTTCCCATCCACATTTTTGTATTTTTAGCATATATGTACACATCCATACACAATCTCACAGACTGGGTGATTTAAAATGTATGTAAAATGTATACAATTGATGCACAGGAAGCAATTTCAACCCAGAGCCCAGTGATATCTCCTTAGTGAGCATTTTGTGCAAGTTTTCTTCTTCATGTGACTGTGATTATGATTTTCTTGATAAAAAGCTTTGGTTATAGGATAAAATGATTGGGTTTCTATTATATAGCTTTTTTGTGGTTTCATTTGAATTTAACCAAACAGAGGTAAATTTAAAAAGCTAATGTGGAGAAATGCTGTGTTTTAAAAAGCAACTTCTTACTTATTCTGTTTTTTGTCTTTGTAGAGAAGGAGCCCTCTGTTGCCCAGGTGGAGTGGAGTGCTGTGGCATGAGTATAGCTCATTGCAACCTTGAATTCCTGGGCTCAAGTGATTCTCCTGCCTCAGCTTCCTGAGTAGCTGGGACTACAGGCACAGGCCATGACGTCCTGCTAATTATTTTTTGTAGTGACATGATCTTGCAATGTTGCTATGTTGCCCAGGCTGGTCTCGAACTCCTGGCCTCAAGTGATCCTCCCGCCTCTGCCTTCCAAAGTGATGGGATCACAGGCATGCGCCACCTCACCAGCCAGTTATCTGATTATATTTTCAGCATTTATATCTCGAGTAATGAGAACCTTGCAGGTCTCAGGGTCCTCAATGTCACAACTGTAACAAATACAATGCATCCATCCTAAAATTTGTTCGCTATTTTGTCCCAATTGTTCAGAAACAAGGCCACTATCATCATCAGCTAAACCAAAGCTGCCATTATGGAGAGAGAATCTAAGGTATACACTACAGGTGTGTGTTAAATAACTCATGATAATGTAGGGAACTTGCCTTATGCAGAGAAACGAATGGGAGTAACCACAGAGAGGAAGATGGTAAGTAAGGTCAGTGTGGGAAAGGAAGGGAGCTATTCGTGGGAAGGGAGGCAAGGAGTGAGGCTCTTTTGTTTCAAGTATTCTCTCCACTCTTTGTCTAAGAGAGGGCTGGAAAAATGGGTAGCAACTACCATGGAGATTCTGGAATCAATATGACTGTCCTGCCCGGCCCAGGTAGTCCACAGGGCTAGACTTACCCTGCTGTATTTAAGCGAGATCTGGCAAATGCTGGCCAGATGATGCCAAACTATAACTGGGACCTAAAGGGACTTGGATCTCCCAGCCAGATCCCCTAATGCCTGACTGTCCAGGGCTGCTCCAGTCATTTCAACAGCCTTGCAACAACTCTGCATTTTTACATGATTAAAAATGTGGACCCATCCGGGCCTGGTGGTTCACACCTGTAAACACAGCACCTTGGGAGGCCGAGGCAGGGGGATCGCTTGAGGCCAGGAATTCGAGACAAGCCTGGCAACACAGCGAGACTGTTGCTATATGAAATATTAAATTTAAGAAAATTTGGACCCTACTTATTGCATTATTGTGAGATTTAACTGTACATTATATTTAACAATGTACAGATGGGAGAGACTTCTGTAGAAAATAGTTCTCAGTAAAATTTGAAAGAACCCTGAAGAGCGAAGGTTGTTGGAAATAAGGTTTTTTTTTTTTTGCTTTAATGAGCATGCACGACAATAGAAATGTAAACTCTGAACATACAATTATGCAAAAATAGGCCAGTGGCAGTGGCTCACGCCTGTAATCCCAGCGCTTTGGAAGGGTGAGGAGGGAAGATCATTTGAGGTCAGGAGTTTGAGACCACCCTGGCCAACATGGTGATACCCGGTCTCTAAGAAAACTACAAAACTTATCTAGGCATGGTGGCACACGCCTCTAATCCCATTCAGGAGGCAGAGGCATGAGAATTGCTTGAACCTGGGAGGCAGAGGTTGCAGTGAGCCAAGACTGCGCCAATGCACTCCTGCCTGGGTGACAGAGTGAAACTCCATCTCAAAACAAAAACAAACAAACAAACAAAAAATAGGAAATAAACAGACTTGCACAAAAATATTAGGCAATTTTCTTATAATCAAAAGAGCTTATTCATATCAATAAGAAAAATTTAAGATGCCAAAAAGAAAGTTGGTACATAAAAATTGACCATTAAATGACATGAAAAATTGTACAGACTAGTAATAAAAATGCAAATTAAAATAAACTTTTTTCACTATCAAACCAATAAAACTTAGAAATAAAGGGAAAATCTAGGCTGGGCACGGTGGCTCATGCCTGCAATCCCAGCACTTTGGGAGGCCGAGGCGGGCAGATCACCAGGTCAGGAGATGGAGACCATCCTGGCTAACACGGTGAAATCCCGTCTCTACTAAAAATACAAAAAAAATAGCCAGGCGTGGTGGTGGGCGCTTGTAGTCCCAGCCACTCGGGAGGCTGAGGCAGGAGAATGGCATGAGCCTGGGAGGCGGAGCTTGCAGTGAGCCGAGATCGCGCCACTGCACCTCCAGCCTGGGGGACAGAGCGAGACTCCGTCTCAAAAAAAAAAAAAAATCTATCTAGAGAGATATGAATATTAACAGGGTTTCTTTTCTATGTTTTTTGGCAACAAGTTTATTTTTGTTATACTTTTACATAATTTTCAAAATTTCCACAATGGGAAATGAACTTTTACATTCCAAAGAGGCATTAAGGATTTAAAAAATAACAGATTTAATTCAATTAGTTATTTTATACATCCACCGGGAAAACCAAATGAAAGAGATACTTTTACTTGAAATTATTCTCATTTAACAAGCCTTTCAATTTCAGAAAATATGTATTCTGACTGTACCATGCAGTGGAATTTGATTACATTTAATTTTAAATTCTACCTAATTCATTTGTTTTTCCTGATTTGTTGTCAGCGTTTTCCCAGAAATTTCATGAAAGCTTTGCACCCTTAAAATCTTATAGTGTTGCCTTGCAGCACTTTTGTTGGTTCAAAAATGTCAGCCCCCAGATAAGTTAGGGAGAGTTGGTGGGGACCAAGAGGACCTTGACCATTACTAAAAAATTACACAAGAGAGGTACTTGTGCCTCAGGGTTTTGCCCTTGTTGTTCTCATTGTCTGGGATGCTCTGCCCTCAGATATTAGAATAATTCTCTGACTTGTATTTTTAATTTCCTTGCTGATTTATCATCTTCTCAGAGAGGCCCTTCTTCATCACCCTATTTAAAATTAACCCATCTCTTCTAATATTTCCTCTTGCCCTTCTGTGTTTTCTTCTTCTCTGTAGCATTTGTTTATCAATATGTTAGATATTTTATATATTTGCTGTTTGCTTGCTTACCCTGTTTCTACCCACTAGAATGTAAGCTCTATGAGAGAAGGGATTTTTGTGTTTTGTTAATTATTGTATTCCTCTGCCTCAATAGTATCTCGTGAATAAATGGATAGATGGAATGTATGCAACAATGGATGGATGAACAGATGGATGGATGGAGGGAGGCATGGATGGATGGATGGAAGGATGTATGGAAGGAAGGATGGATGGATGGAAGGATGAATGGAAGGAAGGATGGGTGGAAGGATACATGGATTGGGGGTGGATAAAGGATGGATAGATGGATGGATGAAGGATGGATGGATGGATGTGTGGGATATGATGAGGTTTCTCTTCAAATAACCTGATCAATCTTTTATTCTCTAATCACCGTAACCCCTCCACCTTTTTTCCTTTTTCTCCTTTTTTCCCTTTTTGCCTTTGTTAGATGCCCAGGCATGCCACAGTACCAGGCGTTATGAGTACCAGCTCACATTCTATTCTTTATTTGGAAAGAGGACTAACTTTTTAGCACATTACAGACACCCCTTCTCCTTTATTCTCTGCTTTTTTTACATGCCCACCTTATCTAAAAAAATCAAATGTTTAGCCAACCAGGATTAGTTTAGATTGTACGACCCGACCCTGGCCAATGGAGAAAGGCTACAGGGGCAGTACTTGTGTCAGAAGTAAAGGCTCTCGTGCCCCTTTTTCAGGTGTGCTCCCATGGCGACTGGCCAAGGAGGCACCCCTCTGTGCAGAAGTAAAATTGCTTTGCTAAGAATCCTTTGTTCAAGTGTTCATTTTCCTTAAGATTTTGAGCGTTATTCCTAACAGCTCTGGAGTCCAACTTGAGGCTCGAATATTCTCCTTTGGGAAGGGGGCCTTCGGTCTCCTCACCCAGAGGGGATGCATCCTACTGTCTAGTTACCGTGCCCCTAGGGTGAGGGAGATCAGGGCCCACCTGTTGTAAGCGATAAATCTGGATTCTCAGCAAAGCAGGGAGGAGAGCCTTGCAGGACCGTGGCAATAAGAGAACCAGGTAATTCTTGTGCATGGAATAAGGTAGGAGACTTCGCAAAGGTGACAAAGTATTTCCTAGGTGGTCGGGATAAGTTGGAGGCTGAGAGTGTATGAATGGGACTAAGTATGGTGGTTGTGTGGAGTGAGTGAGTCTTCTCTATGTCCTCATGCTGCCATCTGTCAACTAGAGTCAGGAATAGACAGAGTAGACAAACAGGAAGAGGGAAGGTAGAAAACCCAAACAGGTGGGGTTGGAGCCTTTCCCCAAAGCCTCAGTAACCCTCCAGGAAGGGGGAGGGTAAAAATCTCACAGGAGGGGTTGGGCCCCCTCCCCATAATCCCTAAGATGGGGAACGTTTCAAGTAAGACAGGGAAACTAGAGTCTAGAGAGTGATGAAATTCCTTCTGATAGCCCCTTGCTACAGTATTGAAAAGATAATAAGAGAACCAAGTATAAACAAAAACAGCAGATGATAAAATATTGTTGTTTTATTTAAGTTCGAGAACCCATCCTTAAGCCCTCACTTTGGCCACAATTGAAGTCCAATGAAGAGCGAATTCGAACATGTTAATGATAAGAGCCCCGTCTCCCGGGAAAAATCGATTACGCCCTCTGCTGGCGACAGGAACCAGTTCTCCTTTACCTTTTAGACTCCGGAGGGAGAAAGTCAGAAACCAACCTTTCTAAAAGGGAAAAAGTTCCCATGCCTAGAAAACCCACACCTAGTAACCCCCTGGGATCCTCTAAATCATCTTCCTTCCTTCAGCGCCCCCAGTCCCGCCCCTCCTGTTCCTGTCTCAGGTTCCTCTGGCTGCGGTTTCAGGTTACTCTCCAGCCATTTCAGGCCACGCCCCAGCCTGTGCTGTCCCTCTAGCTGAGGTTTCAGGTTACTCCCCAGCAGCTTCAGGCCACCTCCCACCAAGTTAAAACTATATTAAATCAAAAAGCAAGGAGGTAGATCACTAACTCAAAAATTTTAAAATAGGAGGGTATCTTACTGGAAAAAAGATGATTTAATATTAACTACTAATAATTCACTTCATCCAGCAAGTTTTTAACGGGGCATCCAAACTTAAAACGAGTGCACACATGTTTAAATCTAATTAATTACCATACAAAAGTTAAAGCAGACTTAGGAAAAACTCCCTTCAAGACAGGGGGGCACTTATTCATAGATGGATCCTCCCAGCTGATTAAAAGAAAAAGACATAATAGGTATTCAGTGATTAATGGAAAGACGCTTAAAAAAGTAAAATCAGGAAGGTGGCCTAATAATTGGTCTGCCCAAGGGTGTGAACTGTTTGCACTCATCCAAGCTTTAGTACATTTACAAAACCAAGAAAATCTATCTATACTGACGTTAAGTATGCCTTTGGGGTGGCACAGACATTTGGAAAAATTTGGATGGAGAGTAGTGTTATCAATAGCAGAGGCCAAGATTTAGTTAATAGAGAACTGATGCTCGTGTCAGCAGTCTCCAATTGCTAGAATAGATAGCGATTGTACATGTCCCAGGGCACCAAAAGTACTCGCCTTTCACAAGTCAAGGAAATAATCTTAAAGATCAAATAGCAAAACAAGTTGCCCTTTCTTCCATTTAACTCCATGCCTTCCTTCTCCTACTGCAACCCCCATTTTCTCTTCCATTGAAAAAAAAGAAGTTGATAAAAATCGGAGCTAAAGAAAATGTGGAAAGGAAATGAATATCACCAGATCAAAGGGAAATGTTGTCAAAACCTCTCATGAGGGAAGTCTTGTCTCAATTATGTCAAAGGACCCACTGG
Source organism: Hylobates moloch (assembly GCF_009828535.3). Classification (NCBI taxonomy): domain Eukaryota; kingdom Metazoa; phylum Chordata; class Mammalia; order Primates; family Hylobatidae; genus Hylobates; species Hylobates moloch. The sequence goes on from NW_026652276.1 coordinate 215,534,970, forward strand.
GGACCCCAAGCAATGTGCGACGCAGTTCTCCGGGTTTATGGGTATAGAGGAATTTACACCCTGGCCAAACAAGTTATAGATAGTTGCTTAATATGTAAAAAAACTAATAAGCAGGTTCTAAGGAAATTGCCCCTTAGAGGAAGAAATCCAGGGCTGAGACTATTTCAAAGTGTTCAGATTGATTATACTGAAATGCCTTCAATTTGTTGTTATACTGAGGCGGGAGAATCGCTTGAACCCAGGAGGCAGAGGTTGTAGTGAGCCGAGATTATGCAACTGCACTCCAGCCTGGGTGACAGAGCCAGATTCCGCCTAAAAAAAAAAAAAAAATTAGCCAAAATTCCTTGTAACAAATCCCCTCAAGAGGTGGAATCTGTTTCCCTACTCCTTGGCCCATTCTGGCCTTGAGACTTGCTTTGATCAACAGAAGGTGGCAGAAGTCACATTGCACACATTCCAAGGGTAGGCCTCCTACAATGCTGCTACCTATAAACAAGCCCAAGTTAGCCTCATGGAAAACGAAAAACGCATAAAGAGGATCCCTGCCTTCCCTGACATGCCAGTCCACCCCAGTGAAGACCACAGAGGTGATCCGGAAACCCAGCTGACACCATGTGGTTCTGAGACTGGCTTATTAGCTGTTTCCTGCCCAAATTGCCAACCCACAAAATCATGAACAAATAAATGGTTGCTGTTATAACCAGCTGGTTTGTTACACGAAAACAGCTAATCGATACACTTTCTTAATCTCAATTATCTAAAAAAGATATCCCTCACCAATTCAAGTTAATTGTTTCTAGAAGGAATATTACAAATAATACACATTTCTTTATTCTGTGCATCACATGAAAATGGTCAGAATCAAAATGGAGTCACTAATGTTAAAAAACAAACAAAAGACTCTGACAAATACAGCTGGGAAGACCATGAAAAGAGGGTTCTAATCGTTGTACACCTGAAAACCAAAAGTACCATGAAAGACGGCGAAAACCACAACCTTGAGCAAAGGCCATTGCAACTGAACACAAAACATACTCTGCAAGGACCTCTGAACAACTGCGTGTCCAATCTCAGACTAACACCACTTTCGTGATTGATCTTTGTAGCCAAGGCTAATTAATTCAAAGAAATTAGATAATCCTCATTTTTTCCTTAAAAAATTTTTGTTTTCCTTTATTTCCTCAAATATACATATAGTTTACTGTGGCATGCGTATTCCCATTGCAGTGGTCTATTCCCAGATAAATTATTTTTCTTTTAGGGACCCTTTCTCTGTTATTAGGTTTATAGTCACAAAGGATTTCCTATTTCAACAATACTAGCACTGCATGTCATCCAGTATACACTGGGAAAATAAGGTGCCCCATGGGCAGATCCAGGAGACTTTGTGGCCACCAGATTATGAGGCTTGCATGTATTTATTTATTTTTGAGACGGATTCTCTATCTGTCGCCCAGGCTGGATTCCAGTGGCATAATCTTGGCTCACTGCAATCTCTACCTCCCAGGTTCAAGTGGTTCTCAGGCCTACCAAGCAGCTGGGACTATAGGTACGTGCCACCTATGTGGCTAATTTTAGGATTTTTAGCAGACACAGGGTTTGCCATGTTGGCCAGGCTGGTTTCAAACACCCGAGCTCAAGTGATCCACCTGCCTCGGCCTCCCAAAGTGCTGGGATCACAGGTGTGAGGCACCATGCCCGGCCCATGCATGTATTATTAATGTTGAAGTAGATAATTTAACAAACATCAATGAAGTGTAAGATTTTTCACTCATAAGTGCAAAATATCATGCCAATTGCCCTCTATGAGCTGTCATAAGCCACAGCCTAGAGATTCAATTCCAAGATTCAACCAAAGCCAACTCATCAACAAGAACACGTGAAAGACAGAAAAACCCACTACCCGCAGGCTGAAGCTGATGCTGCAACGTGGCCCTGGCCTGTCATGGCGTGTCACAGCATGGCACAGGCCTGTATCATGTTCCCTAGATTGCTGACTACCAACTAGCTACAGCTGACTATAATCAGGTCAGGATTTGACCATCTCTGCACTGAACCTGCAATTGCAACTTTTAAAATTGAAACAGTGCTTCTCACCTCTCCTCCCTAGACTCCCCATTTCACAGGGGAAACCATCACAGGGAAAGAAATCGCTTGTTTTTTCTTCCTTCTTTGCTTTGCTTTCTCTCTTTCTTTTTACACAGGGTCTCACTGTGTTGCCCAGGCTGGAGTGCAGTGGCACAATCTCGGCTCACTGCAACCTCCACCTCCTAAGTTCGAGCAGTTCTCCTGTCTCAGTCTCCCAAGTAGCTGGGATTACAGACATGTGCCACTGTGTCTGGAGTTGATTCCTTCCATTGGGTTTGTGGTCTCGCTGACTTCAAGAATGGAGCCACGGACCTTCGCAGTGAGTGTTACAGTTCTTAAAGATGGCACAGACCCAAAGAGTGAGCAGCAGCAAGATTTATTTTGAAGAGCGGAAGAACAATGCTTCCACAGCGTGTAAGGGTACCTCAGCGGGTTGCCTAAGGATTGCTGCTGGGGGCTGGGGTGACCAGCTTTAATTCCCTTATTTGTCCCTACCTACTTCCTGTTGATTGGTCCATTTTACAGAGTGCTGATTGGTCCATTTTACAGAGCGCCGATTGGTCCATTTTACAGAGTGCTGATTGGTCCATTATATGGAGTGCTGATTGGTCCATTTTACAGAGTGCTGATTGGTCCATTATATGGAGCGCTGATTGGTCCATTTTACAGAGTGCTGATTAGTCCATTATATGGAGCGCTGATTGGTCCATTTTACAGAGTGCTGATTAGTCCATTTTACAAACCTCTAGCTAGACACAGAGCACTGATTGGTGCATTTTACAATCCTAGCTACAGAGTGCTGATTGGTGTATCTCACAATCCTCTCGTAAGATAGAAAAGTTCTCGGAGTCCCCACCCAACCCAGAAGTCCAGCTTGCTACACCTCTCACCATCACACCCAGCTAATTTCTGTATTTTTAGTAGAGACGGAGTATCACTATGTCGGCCAGGCTTCTTTCTCTTTCTTACTCTTCTCTTTTCTTTCCTTTTCTTTCTTTCTTTCTACCTTTCCTTTCCTTTCTTTCTTCTTTCTTTCCTTCCTTCCTTCCTACCTTCTTTCCTTCCTTCCTACCTTCTTTCTTCCTTCCTTCTTTCCTTCCTTCCTGCTCCCTTCCTTCCTTTACTCTCTTTCTGTCTCTTTTCTCTATTCCTTACTCTTCCCTCATTCCTTCCCTCCCTCCCCCCACTCTTCTTATCTTCCTTTCTCTCTCCCTCCTTACTTTCCAACTTTGCGCTGTGTTGAATTTGTTGACTCATCGTGAACAAACAGAAACTCCAATGATACTGTTACCCAAGAGAACTTGGCAAAAGGTTGTCATGTTTACTAATTCATTCACAGAATCCTCAATCTCACAAAAGCCTGGAATGGATTTCCTGTTTGGATATGGCAGGGAAGCTACTGTGGCCAGGCTCCAGCTCTTCCCACTGCAGCTAGCACAAGCCTTCTAAAGCAGGATGTGGCGGGGCGCAGAAGCTCATGCCTGTAATCCCAGCACTTTGGCAGGCCAAGGTGGGCGGATCACCTGTTTGGTGATCTACTACCACACACTCTCAAAGGATTTCTCAGACAGTTTGCAAGAAAAAACGAAATCTATCCTTACTCTACAATCCTGAATAGACTCTTTGGCAGCAGTGACTCTCCAAAACCACTGAGGCCTAGACCTCCTCACTGCTGAGAAAGGAGGACTCTGCATCTTTTTAGGGGAAGAGTATTGTTTTTACACTAACCAGTCAGGGATAATACGAGATGCCGCCCAGCGTTTACAGGAAAAGGCTTCTGAAATCAGGCAACACCTTTCTAATTCTTATACCAAACTCCGAGGTCAGGAGTTTGAAACCAGTCTGTCTCTACTAAAAATACAAAAGTTAGATGGGAGTGATAGTGGGTGCCTGTAATCGCAGCTACTTGGGAGGCTGAGGCAGGAGAATTGCTTGAACCTGGGAAATGGAGGTTGCAGTGAGCTGAGATCACACCACTGCACTCCAGCCTGGGCATCAGAGCAAGACTCCGTCTCAAAAACAAGCAAAAAGCAGTGAGAGGTGAAGCCAGCTGGACTTCTTGGGTCGAGTGGGGACTTGGAGAACTTTTCTCTCTAGCTAGCAGATTGTAAAGGCACCAATCAGTGCTCTGTGTCTGGCTAAAGGATTGTAAATGCACCAATCAGCACTCTGTAAAAACGTACCAATCTTTCATCCCATCTCATCCCATCTTTCAGTCACTTCTCAAATGGTTCCTAGTAGATACACAACAGTTTTTTCTCCAATGGGAAAATAGAAAACAGGGAGCCACTCGGTTTGCTCCCAACACCCCTTTCCAGCCGCTCACCAGAGCTACCTTGGCAAGTACTCTAGGAGTATGGGAAAATGAAAACAACAAACTCACACACCTTTTTAACATACACAACCAGTTCTGACTACCTAGCTGAGGCAGATTCTTCTTCTGTGGAATGTCAACCTATATCTGCCTCCCAATTAACTGGACAGGCACCTGCACCTTAGTCTTCCTATGTCCCAACAGCAACATTGCCCCAGGAAATCAGACCCTATCAGTGCTCCTCAAAACTCAAGTCCGTCAGCACAGAGCCATACAACTAATACCCCTGCTTATAGGGTTAGGAATGGCTACTGCCACAGGAGCCGGAATAGCCAGTTTATCTACTTCATTATCCTACTACCACACACTCAAAGGATTTCTCAGACAGTTTGCAAGAAAAAACGAAATCTATCCTTACTCTACAATCCTAAATAGACTCTTTGGCAGCAGTGACTCTCCAAAACCACTGAGGCCTAGACCTCCTCACTGCTGAGAAAGGAGGGCTCTGCATCTTTTTAGGGGAAGAGTATTGTTTTTACACTAACCAGTCAGGGATAATACGAGATGCCGCCCAGCGTATACAGGAAAAGGCTTCTGAAATCAGGCAACACCTTTCTAATTCTTATACCAACCTCTAGAGTTGGGCGACATGGCTTCTCCCCTTTCTAGGTCCCATGAAAGCCATCTTGCTATTCCTCACCTTTGGGCCCTGTATTTTTAACCTCCTTGTCAAATTTGTTTCCTCTAGGATCGAGGCCATCAAGCTACAGATGGTTTTACAAATGGAGCCCCAAGTGAGCTCAACTAACAACTTCCACCAAGGACCCCTGGACCAACCCATTGGCCCTTTGACTGGCCTAAAGAGTTCCCTTCTGAAGGACACTACAACTGCAGGGCCCCTTCTTCACCCCTATACAGCAGGAAGTGGTTAGAGAAGTCATCACCCAATTCCCAACAGCAGTTGTGGTGTCCTGTTTAGATGGGGGATTGAGAGGTGAAGCCAGCTGGACTTCCTGGCTCAAGTGGGGACTTGGAGAACTTTTCTATCTAGCTAGAGGATTGTAAATGCACCAATCAGCACTCTGTGTCTAGCTAAAGGATTGTAAATGCACCAATCAGCACTCTGTAAAAATGCACCAATCAGCACTCTGTAACTAGCAAATGGGTTGCAAATGCAGCAATCAGCACTCTGTAAAATGGACCAATCAGCACTCTGTAAAATGGAACAATCTGCAGGATGTGGGCTGGGACAAATAATGGAATAAAAGCGGGCCACCCCAGTCAGCAGCGGCAGGGAACCGCTCAGGTACCCTTCCACACCGTGGAAACTTTGTTCTTTCCCTCTTGATGAAAAATCTTGCTGCTGCTCACTCTTTGGGTCCACACCACCTTTAAGAGCTATAACACTCACCACGACGGTCTGCGGCTTCATTCTTGAAGTCAGCGACACCACAAACCCACCAGAAGGGAGAAACTCCAGACACATCTGAAGGAACAAACTCCAGACACACCATCTTTAAGAGCTGTAACACACACTGTGAAGGTCCGTGACTTCATTCTTGAAGGCAGTGAGACCACGAACCCTCTGGAAGGAACCAACTCTGGACATAGCAGGACGTGAGACTTCTACCTGCTCACTCAGAATCATTTCTGCACCAACCATGGCCACCTTTGTGGAGCTCAGTACCAAAGCCAAGATGCCCATTGTGGGCCTGGGCACTTGGCAGGTAAATATGCAAATCTTTGCACACCCTTCTTCTCTGGAGGGCTGTTTGGGTGTTTTCTCTTTCTACATTCAGCCAGAAAAGCCTGGAGGTCAGGTAGGGGTTTGGAGAGGTGAATTTCAGACCTGGAGCCGGGACTCAGGTTGCTTTCTTTTCTCAAAGCTGATTCAAGCTGCAATTCTGCAAGGCTGGCTTTTCCCAGCAGTGATGAGAACTCCTCCAGCAAGTATCAAATATCAAGCAAAGTTGGACTTAAAATTGTTTTCCAGGGCAATTTCTCTCTCTGGCTCTAGGACACTTAATTGGGCAAAAGGTTTCCCCAGAGTCTTGGCTGTGGGTTTGTTGTGGGCTTGGTGGTTTTGGAGAGGATGCAGAGCCAGGTGTCCCTGGCACCCCTTTACAGATCACGGTGTGGGACTTGGGCTAGCAGCATCCGTATGACCTGGGAGCTTGTTAGACATGCAGAACTGGCCAGGTGTGGTGGCTCATGCCTGTAATCCCAGCACTTTGGGAGATCTAGACGGGAGGATTGCTTAAGCCCAGGAGTTGGAGACCAGACTGGGCAACATAGCAAGACCCAATTTCTACAAAGAATCAATAAATTAGCTGTGCATGGTGGCATGCAGCTGTAGTCTCAGCCACTTGGGAGGCTGAGATGGAGATTGAGTGTTGAGCCTGAGAGGTCAAGGCTGCAGTGAGCGGTAATTGTGCCACTGCACTCCAGTCTGGGCAACAGAGTGACATCCTGTGTAAAAGAAAGAAAGAGAAAAAATGCAGAGTCTCAGGCTTCACCCCAGGCTACCTAACAGGCATCTGCACTTTAACAAGTTCCCTAGGTGGTTCCTGTACACATTGAAATCTGCAACATGCTGGGACTGCAGAGAGCCTGGGCTGGGAGTCATGAGCTCCACCCGGCTGTGTTAATGACAGCTGGCAAAACACACTAAGGCACATCCAGGACTCAGTGAGGCAGGTTCCTGGGCCTCTCTTAGGCTAAGTTTGAAGTTGTTCCATCACCGCCTCCTTCTGCCTTCTTTGCCATTTCCATTCACGATAGCACCACCCTAACTAGGGATCAGAAGCAGTCTTTGGAGTTCCTCTTCTCTCCTGTCCCTCATGGCTAATTTCCCTGCTGAGACTTCTGCCTCTGGCTCTCTTTCCTTCTGTGCACCCTGATTTTTCCCCTCTCCTGTGCTGAGCTGGAGGGTAGGACCCTCTGCTGCAGCACTGGGTCATTCTCAGGATAAAGTCTTGGTCTATCTGGGTGAACAGATCACTTCCAGCTCGATTCATTCATAGCGACTCTTCCTTGAATAGCAACATTTGCCCCAAATCAGAGTTTCAATCCTATATAAATGGAACAAATAATCACTTCCAGATCTCCAGGGAATCTGCTCACCCTTCATAAGTTTACTAGACAGTTTCAGAATTTTGGAATTGAATGTAAGAATTATGAAGGGAGCTGCCTTCAACATGAGAGGATGATAGATTAAAGGATTATGAACTTAGCAGTAGAGGTGAAGAGGGGTGTAGCATAGCGTTTGGGGTCACAGGGGTGCTTCTAGATGCCAGGTGGCAGCCCGTTTCTTGTCCAGGTGGTAGGGTAGCTGTGCATCTCTGTTTTGTGTACTTTTCCATGTTTGTTATCTCTCAACAGAAGAGGTTTAAAAGACTATTTTGTGAGAGATCAAGTTTTAAGTGCTTTTTGCCCCCATCATTGGCTTGGCTTGGTTAGAACAAAATGTTATAATTGTATTTCCTTTTTTTCTTTTCTTTCCTTCCCTTCTTTCTCTCCCTCTCTGTTGTTCTCCCTCCCTCTCTCTTTCTTTTTATAGGAATGGAAAACAAACTCTATTCCTATAAGCTTCTCTATTTCTCCTTTTTTTCTGAAATGATAATTGTATAATGGATGGCCTCTACTGAGCCTGTGTGTCAGGTAATGTGGTTAACTTATAGCATGTCATCACCACAAAGGCCTCATGCAGCTGGTGCTATTTTTTTTTCCATTTTGCAGACAAGGTTTAGAGAGATTGAATCACCTGCTTAGACCCACACACCCAGTAAGTGCTGGAATCCGGATTGATGCTGTAATGACCATTATCCAGATCCTTATCACCATTTGGGGAAATTGTCTGAAAATCTCTCTGGGTTATTTAGAGTCAAGCTTTCATCTGGGTCTTCAGAAAGTTGTAGTGGAGCCATCTGCACCACCACACACCTGAGGACATTTCAGAACTAACCTGGATGAAAAGGGAACTGACTTTTAGCTAGGATAGGACAAAAGGGCATAATCATAAAATTCATTGACTTTCCTTCTTTTCTTTTGACAACTTTTCTAAACTGTGTATCCTCCCAAATATCCCCTGGCAAAGAAGACCCCAGTGAAGCCTTGGTTTGGAGAAACTGGGCCGTGTGGGGCAGGTGAATGTGGTCTGGGGATGAGAGAATATGAAGGTTGCTGAGTGTGGTGTAATTCCAGCTACTCGGGAGGTGGGAGGATTGTTTGAACCTGGGAGTGTGAGGCCAGCCTGGGCAACATGGCAAGGTCTCATCTCTTAAAAAAAAAAATACGTATGTGATGGGCTTTTCTTTTGCCTTTCAGTCTCCTCTCGGCAAAGTGAAAGAAGCGGTGAAGGCGGCCATTGATGCAGGATATCGCCACATTGACTGTGCCTATTTCTATCAGAATCAACATGAGGTGGGGGAAGCCATCCAAGAGAAGATCCAAGAGAAGGCTGTGAAGCGGGAGGACCTGTTCATCGTCAGCAAGGTGCAATGGTGCATTTGGTGGGAGGCCTTCACTTCAAGGCAGGCAGAAGTATCTGGGTCGGGTTGGCAGCAAGAACTCTGTCAGCATTTTCTACATGTACCCCTTTTCATCTCTGCCTTGATAACATCCGTGGATACAATACTATCCATACTCCAAGCTGTTATTGATATTTGAACACGTTGTTGCTGCCCCACCTGCCTGTAGGTTGGATTTCCCATAGTGGGCTTGGTTCTCCCTGGACCTCCCTGTTCCCCATCAGAGGGATCTACCATCTGCCCTGAGGCAGTCACAGGCCAAGGGTGCAGGCAGGGCTTGATATGCAGCCTCCCTCTCAGCACTGTCGTCTCAGTGACTGTGCCCCTGAGGTTCTCAGCCAGGGGGCATTTTGGAAAACAGTAGGGGCATTTTTCTATTATCACATGTGATTTTCTTTATTCAGTCTAGTAAAAGTTGAGGTATACAATGTTATAAAAAAAGAAGAGGATGTTGGGTGTGAGGGGGTTGAGAATCACTGGATCTACATTATATGCAACTTACTGAAAAAAAAAAAAAAACAACACTAGTTCTACATACTTGGAAAATGCATACATCTGGTGGGAGAAATAGACCCCACTGTGTAGCAGCCAAATCTGGATAAAGCCCTTGTAAAGTTATCACTTGGGTCCTGATAGGCTTGATAAGGGACCTATCAGATAGGTCAGATAAAGGACCATCTTTTTCAACAAAGGCCTAAGAATGCTTGACATTTAAAAGCTACACACAATTCCTGCTCTCAGAGAGCCCACAGCTGAGGAAGAGACTGAGACAGGTAAACAAATTTCAAATCTGTGGCCACATTTACTTCAATGATCTGAGACACATATAGAGTACTAGGAGAGTTGAAAAAGTCAATTGCTTTTAACACTTGAGACATGTCATTGAGGTGCTGAGCCTGGCGATCTTCCACACTGCATCATGGATCTTAATCAGCTTTGTTATAGATGGCCTGAGCCGGGTTAGATCAGGATGCAAATCAAAAAGCAGGGACAATGAGTATGATGTGGCCCTTCCTTTTCCCAGTATTAATAGCTCATTGCTACACTCTTTGCAGTTGTGGCCCACTTTCTTTGAGAGACCCCTTGTGAGGAAAGCCTTTGAGAAGACCCTCAAGGACCTGAAGCTGAGCTATCTGGACGTCTATCTTATTCACTGGCCACAGGGATTGAAGGTTTGAGTGACTCCCTTTCTCAGCCTCTAGTTTCTGAGCTGTTGCAGTAAGTCAGGGACCCCGAACGGAGGGACCGGCTGAAGCCATGGCAGAAGAACATAAATTGTGAAGATTTTGTGGACATTTATTAATTCCCCACATTAATATTTTTATAATTTCTTTCACCTGTCTTTACTGCAGTCACTGAACATAAATTGTGAAGATTTCATGGACATTTATCACTTCCCCAATCAATACTCTTGTGATTTCCTATGCCTGTCTTTACTTAAATCTCTTAATCCCGTCATCTTCGTAAGCTGAGGATGAATGTCGCCTCAGGACCCTGTGATGATTGCGTTAACTGCACAAATTTTTTGTAGAGCATGTGTGTTTGAACAATATCAAATCTGGGCACCTTAAGAACAGGATAACAGTGATGTTCAGGGAACAAGGGAGATAATCTTAAAGTCTGGCTGCCTGTGGGCCAGGCAGAACAAAGCCATGTTTCTCTTCTTTCAAAAGCAAATAGGAGAAATATCGCTGAATTCTTTTTCTCAGCAAGGAACAACCCTGAGAAAAAGAATGTGTTCCTAGGGGTAGGCCTCTAAAATGGCTGCTCTGGGGATGTCTGTCTTTTACAGTTGTAGATAAGGGATGAAATAAGCCCCAGTCTCCCGTTGCACTCCCAGGCTTATTAGGACGATGAAATTCCTGCCTAATAAATTTTGGTCAGACCGGTTGTCTGCTTTCAAACCCTGTCTCCCGATAAGATGTTATCAATGACAATGTATGCCCGAAACTTCATTAGCAATTTTAATTTTGCCCCAGTCCTGTGATCTTGCCCTGCCTCCATTTGCCTTGTGATATTTTATTACCTTGTGAAGCATGTCATCTCTGTGACCCACACCCTATTTGTATACTCCCTCCCCTTTTGAAAATCACTAATAAAAACTTGCTGGTTTTGCAGCTTGAGGGAATCATGGAACCTGCCGACATGTGATGTCTCCCCTGGACACCCAGCTTTAAAAATTTCTCTCTTTGTAATCTTTCCCTTTATTTCTCAGACCGGCCAACACTTAGGGAAATAGAAAAGAACCTACATGAAATAACGATGAATTATCAGGGGCGGATTCACCCGATACTGAGCAGGTGCCAGAAAATAGTAGCTGCACCAGGGCTGCAGAGTGGTGTGGACTGGCGCAGGAGACCTTGTACTTCATAATTGGGAGTGGCAGGTGGTCAGGAAGAGACCTTGGAGCAGAAAGATGCTGGCATGGAAGGGAGGCTAAGGCCATGTGCGCTGCTGAGGTGCTCAGATGCCTGGGTTTCTTGCAGTTATGTCTGAGAGAAGCCATGATTTCTGGCAGCCCAGACAAGTTGTAACTGCCATATCACCTTTGTCTTGATTCCACCCCCTGGGGTTGCCCTCCCAGGAAACCTCTTGGGTTATTCTTCCTTAACTATATTCCAGGGCTTAATTATTTTATTAAGCAAAGCACACTCAGGAGCGGCATCTTGGAGAAAAGCCCAAGTACGATGATGCTGGAAGGAAGCCAGTAGTGATCCTAGCAGCCATGTCCTGGGGCTCTGCTCTTACCTGCTCTTGAGGGGTGGGAGAGACAAATTTCCAGCTCTCTCCCCTCCTGACCAACTGGAGTGATGATGGCCTGCCATCCCTAATTCCACGCCTCTTCTAGAGGCTGCAAGGATAGAAGTTGGCCAGTATCTTCCCCAGAAAACCACACCCTGGAGATCTAATCTTTATCCAGTGATATTGAAATGAAAGTTTGCCCTTGGGTGTATATAGGATCTAGGTGTATGAGGTTAATGTCCGTGGTGATAATGGTGGCTTCTGGAATGTACTAACAGAGGATCTTAAAGTCAATCCAGTAGTTTCTAAAAATATAAGGATTAATATGCTACAGTAGATATAAAGATTTTATTTAAATTCACATTCTTGTAGTATGTACTCCAGAGCTTGAAAAAGTGGTATGCAGATGTGGAATTTCGCAAGAGTCAGGATCCCGAAACCTTGTTGAACAGAACCAAGTGTCCTGATGCAGATTCCAGTAAACTTTTCATTCTGTATTTACAGACTGGGGATGACTTTTTCCCCAAAGATGATAAAGGTATTGTGATCGGTGGAAAAGCAACATTCTTGGATGCCTGGGAGGTAGGTTCCAGCTTCCTTTAAGTGTGCTGGGAGAGAAATCCTCAGTTATCCATGAGATTCCCATTGATATGAAAAAGGCCATGTGCCTGATGCTTTCTAATTTCATCATTGTGATTCTCTAGCTCTTCTAATATATTCCTCATCACCTTTGGCTTTTGGGTGCATCTCATACTATTTATATTTCAAGGCTAGTACTGAGTCTTCAAATAAGACTGGAAATACAATGTACCCCACTTTGGGGAATACACATGCTGTTCTCAAACCAGGGTGAGGCATTTGGAACAAAGGGTTTGGGCCTGGGTTTGCTCATAGCAGCTGAGTAACCTAGAGTCAGTTTTGTAACTCTTGTAGAGCTCAGTTTTCTCTTTAAAAAAAAAAAAAAGTCTTATAATACATATTACTAATATATATCTTTCAGGGTGTGATAAAGCTTAAGATGGTTTACATGCCAGGAACATCAGTCATAAAGCCCATTTAATCATCTAACCCTATGAGAGAGGGTTAATATCCCCATTTATAAATAATGACATTTGAAACCTAGATTGGTTGGTGACTTGCCCAGGTCACGTCACAATGTGTGTGGCAGAGCTGGGATTGCACCCAGACTCATCTGAATCACAAGTCCAGCCACCAAAACCATCAGCATGGTGCTTGGCAGGCAGTGAACACACATCTGGAAATCAGGGAAACTTGTAATCCCAGCAATTTGGGAAGCCGAGGTGGGAGGATCACGAGGTCAGATGTTCGAGACCAGTCTGGCTAGCAGAGTAAAACCCTGTCTCTACTAAAAATACAAAAAATTAGACGGGTGTGGTGGTGTCTGCCTGGAATGTCAGCTACTATGGAGGCTGAGGCAGGAGAATTGTGTGAACTTGGGAGGCAGAGGTTGCATTGAGCCAAGATTGCACCATTGCACTCCAGCCCAGGCATCAGTGCAAGACACTATCTTGAAGAAAAAAAAAAAAAGAAAAAAGGAATCAGGGAGCCTGAGTGCCCTGCTTCTCAGATCAAACCATGACCTGTTTCACATCATTCGTATTGAAAATGAATTAAGGGATGAACGTTTTCTCTGGTCATTTTTTATTATACCATTATGTCCTTTTGCAAATGCTAATAGAGAGTGAATTGGAGGAATAAGATGTAAATGAACAGTGGCATATGACTCCAAGAGTTAATCATGTTATCTTGGCAGCTGTCTGTGTAGCGGTGCATGTAGTTGTGAGTTTGTATTGTGTTTTACACGGGAAAATATATTAAGCCTCACCTTTCTGAAATGCTTAGAATTGACATGATTCAATTAAATGTAGATTTTTCTGTGTATTATTTGTTCAAAAGCATTAATCCACAAGCACAGTATTCTTTCTTTGATACAGATTCTCACTCTGTCACACAAGCTAGAGTGCAGTGGCACGATCTTGGCTCACTACAACTTCCCTCTACCAAGTAAAAGCCATTCTCCTGCCTTGGCCTCCCAAGTAGCTGGGACTACATGTGCATGCCACCACACATGGATAATTTTTATATTTTTAGTAGAGATGAGGTTTCACCATGTTGGCCAGGCTGGTCTCAAACTCCTGACCTCAAGGGATCCACCTGTGTCAGCCTCCGAAAGTGTTCAGATTACAGGCGTGAGCTATAGCACCAGGCTGTTTGCATTACATTTGATCTGTGTTTTTGCCTTAGCTCCTATGATGATATTAAGTATGGCAAGTATGTCAATGTAGCCTGCTTCTCACAGTGCTATGTTTTCTTAATGAATATGAGGATGACTGCTAAAGAAAACATTTGAAAGGCATGAAAAGATATCATTGATCAAGGTCAGAGGCTCTGATTTGAAATGAGCATGCTTGAATACATAAGCATTGGATGTTTATGTAGACCCACAACCAGTTCAGTAGAAACCTCACTGACCACCCTGAAGCAGAGGGGAGGAAAAAATTATGAAGAAGTCAAGTTCTAATACAGGAAAACTAACCTGACCTATGATGCACAAAAGCTTTTAAATTATCTAATTGCTCAATCAGAAGTTTTCGGGAACCTTATGATTTCATAGCTTCTAAACTCTACTTCCCAATTTGAATAACTTCATCTATGCTAGTGGTTCTCAACATTGGCTGGGCATTAGAATCACCTGAGGAGTTTAAAAATCCCAATGTCTAGGCTACAACTCAGACAAAATCAGTAAGAAACTCTGGGGGGATGAAATCCAGGAATCAATCTTTTTTTTTTTTAATTTAGAGAGAGTCTTGCTCTGTTGCCCAGGGTAGAGTACAACAGCATGATCATAGCTCAGTGCAGCCTTGGACTCCTGGGCTCAAGTAATCCTCCCAAGTAGCTGGGATCAGAGGCACACGTCACCACATCCAGCTAATTAAAACAAATTTATTTTGGTAGAGACAGAGTCTTGCTATGTTGCTCAGGATAGACTCGAACATCTGGCCTTAAGCAATCCTCCTGTCTCAGCCTCCCAAAGTGCTGAGATTAGTCATGAGCCACTGCATCCAGCCAGTATGTTTTAAAGCTCGCTAGTGATTCCAAATTGCAGCCAAAGTTGAGAAGGGCTGGATAAAGTGTTCCCTGAACATGTCAGGCTCATCCCTGCCTCTGAGCTTTGCTCCTGCCTTCCTGCCTTCCTGTCTCATATTCTCATGTTTTTCCCATCTTTTCTCTCTCACTCTCTCAGTTTTTTTTTTTTTTTTTTTTGAGGCCCAGCTTGTACTCTACCTGAAGGACTCACCTGACAACTGCAGGCTGTGTGAATCTCTTCCTTCTCTGCCCTTTCTGACTCTGTCTATGCCACTGTCACATTATCTGAGGCAGCCTCAGTGTCATGGTCGATGGCTCCATAGAAGGGAAACCTAGCACTTTAATTGGATTATGAAGAATCCCAGAAGAAGGAAGGACATTGTATACTTTTACATCCTGACAACTTCTGAGCAGGGTCTGGAACATGTAATAGATGGCTGCTAAATACATGTTGCATTGGGGGCTGCTGCTAACATATATGGTATCTTTGGGCAAGTTTGGAAAATGCCCAACATAGGCTAAAAATTATACAAAGATTCCCTTCCTTGGGGGTCTATGTAGTTTCCGTACCAGGAAGCACAGCTGGATATACAAACAGTGGGTCAGGTTTCAGCCCCACACAACTCCTTGGCTGGGTGCCCCTGCTAGGGCGTTGTTTATATGCAGGACTTTTTTGAAAACCAAGCCATGGTTGGTGTGGGAGACTGACTCAGGACCCACAAGTGAGGCTTCTTCATATGCTGCAGCCTCTTCCTGACTAACACAGCTTGCCCAGGTTTGGATGTGCAATGCACACACACAACAGTAGCTCCGTGCTATCATTTGGATTCATTAAAAATAAAATCATCTCATAAGCTTGCAAGTGATGTTTTTTTTATTTTTTATGTTTTCATTATAAAACTTTCATATTTCCATGGTGTACAGAAGTATAATATTTTATGTGTTTCTGTGTTTCTTTACATGTAAGGTGAGAGTGGCAAGAACATAAAATCTTTACCTGTTACTCTTAGATTTTTTTGGGCTGGGGAGAGGCAGTAGGGCTGGAACCAATTACTGATGGGCACCCAGGCCCTGGACTGAAATTTCCTGTGAATGCTTCTGCTAACCCTGTTGCGGTGGATCCTTTAGCAATTTCTTCCCCAGGGAGGACTAAAGCAAGCCAGGGTCCCTGTAGTCCCTCTGGAGCTGCCCATAAGGTATTCCTTTCTATGACAGGCCATGGAGGAGCTGGTGGACGAGGGGCTGGTGAAAGCCCTTGGGGTCTCCAATTTCAGCCACTTCCAGATCGAGAAGCTCTTAAACAAACCTGGACTGAAATATAAGCCAGTGACTAACCAGGTAAATTCTGTTCAGTATAAGGGTAAGGGTCTTGCCCTATTACTTCTTAAACATTGGAGGGGAACGTTCAATGCTATGCCCTGAGTGTCATCTCAGGGGTCAGTGATCAGGACACTCTGGGGAGGTGTGAGGCTGATCTCATGGGTGATTTAGTAAGAATCTTAGTGTGCACTTGTTTGGCCTTTGCTTGGGGGTCTCTTTTTGTGTGTATAACTCCCTATGAAGAATGCAAAACAGAGCCAGCTTTCCCGTGATGAGGATTGTTTGCTGTTGCAGGTTGAGTGTCACCCATACCTCACGCAGGAGAAACTGATCCAGTACTGCCACTCCAAGGGCATCACCGTTACGGCCTACAGCCCCCTGGGCTCTCCGGATAGACCTTGGTGAGGCTTCCAAGTGGTGGATCTTTCTCTTGCAAATCTTAAAAACATCATTTTATAATTGGCAAATGTTGGTGTGAGTCCATAAGTTACTGGAAAGAAAAATGTGGGTAAGGTAACGCATTTGGTATACCCAAATGGGATGACAGTGGGAAAAAATAGTAATCAAAAAACAACAATAACAATAACAACAACAACAACAACAACAAGGGCAACATGCTTGACCCTCTGGGAATATTTCCAGTTCAGCCACCCAAGGGTGAACCAGGCTTTGCAAAATGCTAAGGCTTCAGAGCCCGGGGGAAGGACCCAAGTTTCCAGGTCCTCCTGCCTGTCTCCCAGACGGAGAGGCTCTAATGATCAGTCTTGAGACCCTCATTGGAGTGGTGTCCATCTGTACATGGTAGCCATGGTGATTATTCACATCAGCATCTTTCTGCCCCTAGGGCCAAGCCAGGGGATCCTTCCCTGCTGGAGGATCCCAGGATTAAGGAGATTGCTGCAAAGCACAAAAAAAACGCAGCCCAGGTACCACATTTTTATTTTTCTTGTTATCCAACCACTCATTCTTCCAGTCTCATGTTTCATTTCTTGTGTTATCCTCAACTGACTCCTTAAAGGGGAAGAACACAGGAGCTGAAGCCCTCTAAAGTGTTTCCTTCGAAGTCTGTTGGAACCTCTAGGAAACACAAGAGCTGTCACTGAAGCAAAGATAGCTTCTGTCTCACAGCTTCCTGTCAAGCCCTACAGCCCAGTCGCAAAGCATGCCTTTGGAGTCTAGGGATATGGATGCAGATGCCAACTCTACCTCTGATCAGCCTTATGACCCCCAAGCTATTTTCTTTATTCCTAAAAAATGAAGATCACAGGGTTGTCTCTAAGACGAAGGGAGAGGATGAGGTGGGGGGCTGGCACAAGTCTAATAGCTGTGAAGGGCTCAGTAATTATTAGTGATTGTACCTGAAGCCACAGCAAGCTGCGGAGATGTTTTATTCTTCCTTTCCATAAAAGAAGGGGTCCTTGTAGCTGAGTGGAAACATGATGTCCCCTTTCCGCACAGGTTCTGATCCGTTTCCATATCCAGAGGAATGTGATTGTTATCCCCAAGTCTGAGACACCAGCACGCATTGTTGAGAACATTCAAGTAAGATTCCAGCTGGTCTGCCTTGGTATTCCTCAGTAGAGTGGGGGACAGGCAGACCCTCTCACTAGGCTTCTCACCTCATCCCTGCACTGCCTTTTGCCCCCTCCCTTCCCACCACCCTATCATTTTCCAGCCCAGAGAGCTAGGCTCCGTAGAGCTGAGATGAATGACCCATGGGCTAAGGACATCCTGGGGGCAGTGCCTGGTGAAGCCCTGTCAGGTCTGAGCACAGCTGTGCCTCACACCACTGAGAAGACCCTCAGTTCCCCCTGAGCAGCTAGGTCCTGGGCCACGCACAAGAGCAGACTGTCCTGGCCTCCCTGCTCACTTCCCGGCAGCAGAGGAGGTGTCAACTGTCCTTGGAGAAGTGTCCTCTAGAAGGGCCTGTCATGGAGCACAGGGCCTGTGCACACCTGGGGTTTAG
Source organism: Hylobates moloch (assembly GCF_009828535.3). Classification (NCBI taxonomy): domain Eukaryota; kingdom Metazoa; phylum Chordata; class Mammalia; order Primates; family Hylobatidae; genus Hylobates; species Hylobates moloch. The sequence continues at coordinate 215,553,037 of NW_026652276.1, forward strand.
TGCCTTTGAACCTGGTCTCCCTCTCCCCAGATCATTGAACACTACAAATACTGTGGTCTTTGTGTGAGACCTAATTTGGAGAAAAATTTGTATCCCTTGGACAGAATGGGAAAAACTCCTGTGGCCAGTTTGTGCTGTGACTGTGAGCTCCTGCCCTGCTAGAATGGCCGGCAGTCTCCAGCCACAGCAGTAACAACCTTACCGATAATGTATTGGAACTCTTTCCTTTCTAGGTCTTTGACTTTAAATTGAGTGATGAAGAGATGACAACCATACTCAGCTTCAACAGAAACTGGAGGGCCTTGGCCCTCGAGGAGTAAGTGGCATGGAGTTAACTAGAAGCATTGCCAGGAGTTTTTCTAAACTGGTAGAGGGTTAGTTGGAAGGATTAGAAGGCTGCTGGGACTACTTGTGTCTTCAAATACTATTTTGGGGCAGTTTTGAAAGTTAAAATTTGGGTACCTTGGAATCACTGTGGGAGACACATCTCTAATTGCTGCCCATTGTCTGAACTTCTGGATGTAGAGCTAGAATTGTAAGAGAAGGTGTGTTATCAATAGGCAGGAGGCAGAACATTCATTGATTCATTCACTCAATCAGTATCTAGTGGTCATCTATGTGCCAGGCATTTTCTAGGTGCTTAGATTATCATACTGTACAAAGTTGCTGCCTCCACAGGCTTAGGGAGGGAGGGAAGAAGAGACAACAGAAATAAATCAACTCAAAATATAGATGTCAGACAGCAACAAATGCTAGACAGAAAAATAAAGTAGGGCAAAGTGGATAGGAAGTGGTGGGTGGTAGTGGGACTGATCCTTTATAAGGGTTGTGTCAAGGGAAGCCTTGCTGTGAGGGATATGCCATATGTATATTTGGGGGAAGAGCATTCTTGGCAGTGATAACAGCAGGTGCAAAGTCCCTGAGGTGGGATTGTGTTTAGAGCATTCAAGCAAGAAGGCCAGGGAGGCTGGATTAAATAATCTCCAAATGCCTCTTAAAGGAGGTGGTGCTAACTTTACTTTAAATCTCAGATAAGTGGTTGAAAAAAATCTTTCACTCTGGCTAGGTGGGAATTCTAAATTATCTCTTTACAATCAATACTTTCTGATTAATGTGTCTAATTACATATATCAAAGAGAGTTGTCTGGCATTTATTACTGCGAGGTCTGCAATTCTATGGCAATTTGAATTTCTTCCAATATTTGTATACCCAAAAATGATTTTTCATCTTTTAAAAATGGTTTCAGTATCTCAAGCGTTGCTTGCATGTCATGATATTCCATATCTATCCTGCCCACCTTTAGTATCATAGCAGCCTTTCCTCATCTTCCAATGGCTTAGTTTTATCCGTGCTTAACAAAGTAGCAGCTACTTAGGGTAAAAAGGAAGGGTGAACATAAAATGGGACTCTCCCCGAAACTAAAACGCTTACCTTCCTATGAGCATCATTTCCGGTGTAGGCAATGGGTTGATGGGCTCAGGAGTAAATCCACGTGGCCTCAAATCCAACTCTACCACTGGTTTCTTCACAGTGTGACATTGGGCAAATTTCCTAGTTTTTCTAAGCTGGTTTCTTTACCTATAAAGTAGGATGATAATACTAATCGCAGCTAACATCCATTGAACCTTACCTTAGAATGTGCCAGGGTCCTGAGCCCTTTTCCGGTGGTATTATCTCATTTAATACTCATGACAATCCCCAAGCTGTCAATTCTGCTGTTGTTTCATACCTCATGATGTCGTGAGAGTGGATTGGGACAAGACTCGTCAGTCGCCTCGCCTGACACCAGGCTTACCATGAGTTGTCATTCCGAGTTTATTCCAGTGCCCTGGTCACTGTCTGCCCTCCTTCCTAGCAAAGCCCTCATATCGATTTGAGGGAAGGTCAAGGTGTGAGCACCCTTATTGTGTTTTTGCAGGGAGGAGGCTGAGAGACCACAAATACCGCAGAGTCCACCAGAGAAGAATACCTTCTCAACCAGAGTTGTTGCTTTCATGGAACACAGTTTCTTTTTTTTCTCTCTCTCTCTGTAGATTCTCTCATTTGGAGGACTATCCCTTCCATGCAGAATATTAAGGTTGAATCTCCTGGTGAGACTATCTCCACTCAAGTCCTATTTTAGCAAGCTTATCTGAGATCACAGTGAACTTTGTCCAGTTGTAGACCAGAATCGGGGTGCTGTTTTAGACATGTATTTCTGTATGTTCAACTAGGATCAGAATATCACAGAAAAGCACGGCCTGAATAAGCAAATGATAATTTTTTCCACCTATCTGATCTGATCAAATGGTTGTTAAGCACCAGAAACTCTGCCAACACTGAGGATATAAAGATAAATAATAAAAAATAATGATTGTAACCAACATGTATTGAGAGTGTACTATGCGCCAACACAATTTGAAGTGTTTTCCTGTGGGTGAATTCACTGAATCCTCAAAATAACCCCTTTGGGGTAGGTACTCTTAATATCTTCTTATTCACATTTCCTGGAAGAGGAAATAGAGACGGGGGGAGGGAGGAGGACCTTGCTCAAGGCCACCTAGGTAGTAAGTGACTGAACCAAGTTTCAAAGCCAGGGAGGCTCTGGGAGAGCTCACAGCGATCGATGGTCATCCTTTCATCCTGAGTCTTTTCCTGCCACCTTTCCTCCTTGCCTGTCTCCACTCATTCCCTGTCTTGCTCTCTCACCTTGCCTTCAATACACCATCGTGCCAAAGAGTCAATGGCAGAGCCTGCAAACTCCACAAAGATGCTAGTGTTCATTGAGAGAGGTGTGGCATTTCCTCGGGAAGTAGGGTGGAAGAACAATAAAGATGCTCACTATTGCCATTAATCTGGAACATTTCTATTTGTCCTATAATAATTGCTTCTTATGAAATATTCCAACTATATAGAAATGTACAGGAAATAAACTAATGAGCATCTGGTCACCCACCTTATAATGTTAACAAGTGCTAGCCGGGTGTAGTGGTGTGCACCTGTAGTCCCAGCTACTCCGAAGGCTGAGGTGGGAGGGTCGCTTGAACCTGGGAGGTGGAGGTTGCAGAGAGCCCAGATTGCACCACTGCACACCAGCCTACGTGACAGAGAGAGACTCTGTCTCAAAACAAAAAACAAATTGCAAATGCTAACCTTTTGCCATATTGGCTCCAAACCTTTAAAAAAAAATTAAGAAATTAGGGGTTACCAATGTGGTCGAGGACCACTTTGTGCCTCTCCCCATCCCCATTCCCCTGACTCCCTCTCCAGAGGCAAATGCTTATCCTAAATTTGTGAGTCCCCTCATCCTCTGGTTGGCCCTGGGGGGTACATCTAATTCCCAAGCTTCCTTGCTATGTTATGACTTCCCCCGGGTTTGCTCAGTGAGAGGTACTGTTAGGAGCTTGAAGGGCTGGAGAAGGGAAGAGCCAGGCATTTCTCTCTCCCTCTCTTCCTGTCTCTTGACCTTGAGTGGCATCTCCAGTAGAAGGCACATTCCTCTGTGGGCTCAGCTTTTCCAGGCAGCCTCCACCTTGATTCTATCTCCTACCAGACAAAGCTTCTGGGATGAGGAAGCAGCACTCTTTCTTTGTCCTTCTTCCTTAGAAGCAGGAATCTCTTCCTGCTGCTGCTAACCTGAGTTGCCTCATCTTCTCCTTTCAATAGCCCAGCTCTTCCATCACGTGTAACTGATCACCTATTATAACCAAGTATTTGAATCAAATATCCAATATTTAAAACTCTTAGTGTAGTTTCTTTTCTCCTGGCTGGACCTTTGACTGGTATACTTCCCATCCACATTTTTGTATTTTTAGTATATATGTGCACATCCATACACAATATCATAGACTGGGTGCTTTTAAAATGTATATAAAATGTATACAATTGATACACAGGAAGCATTTTCAACCCAGAGCCCAGTGATAGCTCTTTAGTGAGCATTTTGTGAAAGTTTTCTTCTTCATGTGACTGTGATTATGATTTGCTCCATAAAAAGCTGAGGTTTTGGGATAAAATGGTTGGGTTTCTATTATGTGGCTTTTTGTTTTGTTTTGTTTCACTTGAATTTAACCAAACAGAGGTAAATTTAAAAAGCTGATATGGTGGAGTTCTGTGTTTTAAAAAGCAACATCTTAGTTATTCTGTTTATCTTTGTAGAGAAGGAGTCTTGCTCTGTTGCCTGGGCTGGAGTGGAGTGCAGTGGCATGAGTATAGCTCACTGCAACCTTTAATTACTGGTGCTCAAGTGATCCTCCTGCCACAGCCTTCTGAGTATCTGGGACTACTAATTATGTCCTCCTAATTATTTTTTGTAGAGACAGGATCTTGCAGTGTTGCTATGTTGCCCAGGCTGGTCTCAAACTCCTGGCCTCAAGTGATCCTCCCTCCTCTGCCTTCCAAAGTGTTGGAATCACAAGCATGGGCCACCTCACACAGCCAGTTATCTGATTATATTTTCAGCATTTATATCTCAAGTAACGAGAACCTTGCAGGCCTCGGGGTCCTCAATGTCACAACTGTAAGAAATACAATGAATCCATCCTAAAATTTGTTCACTATTTTGTCTCAATTGTTCAGAAATAAAGCCACCATCATCATCGGCTAAACCAAAGCTGCCATTATGGGGAGAGAATCTAAGGTATACACTACAGGTGTGTGTTAAATAACTCTTATGATAATATAGGGAACTTGCCTTATGAAGAGAAAAGAAGGGGAATAACCACAGAGAGGAAGATTGTAAGTAAGGTCAGTGTGAAAATGGAAGGGAGCTTGTCGTGGGAAGTAGGGAGGCAAGGAGTGAGGCTCTTATGTTTCAAGTATTCTCTCTACTCATTGTCTAAGAGAGGGCTGGAAAAATGGGTTGCAACTACCATGGAGATTCTGGAATCACTTTGACCATCCTGCCGGGTCCAGGTAGTTCAGAGGGCTAGACTTGCCCACTTGTATTTAAGCGAGATCTGGCAAATGCTGGCCAGATGATGCCAAACTATAACTGGGACCTAAAGGGATTTGGATCTCCCAGCCAGACCCCTTAATGCCTGACTGTCCAGGGCTGCTCCAGTCATTTCAACAACCTTACAACAACTCTGCACTTTACATGATTAAAAATTTGGACCCAGCCAGGCCTGGTGGTTCACACCTGTAATCCCAGCACTTTGGGAGGCCGAGGCAGGAGGCTTGCTTGAGGTCAGGAATTCGAGACCAGCCTGGGCAACATAGTGAGACTGTTGCCGTATGAAATATTAAATTAAAAAATTTGCATTGTTGTGAGATTTAACTATTTATTGCATTATTGTGAGATTTAACTGTATATTAGAATTAAAAATGTACAGATGAGAGAGGCTTCTGTAGAAAATAGTTTTCAGTAAAATTTGAAAGGAACCTGAAGAGTGAAGATTGTTGGAAATAATCTTTTTTTTTCTTTAATGAGTGTGCATGACTATAGAAATGTAAATTCTGAACATAAACATATGCAAAAATAAACCAGCAGCGGTGGCTCACGTCTATAATCCCAGCAATTTGGGAGGCTGAGGAGGGTGGATCACTTGAGGTCAGGAGTTTGAGACTAGCCTGGCCAACATGGTGAAACCCTGCCTCTAATAAAAATACAAAAATTAGCTGGGCGTGGTGGCAAATGCCTCTTATCCCACTCAGGAGGCTGAGGCATGAAAATTGCTTTATCTCAGGAGGCAGAGGTTGCAGTGAGCTGGGATCGTGCCATTGCAATGCTGCCTGGGCGACAGAGTGGGACTCCGTCTCAAAACAAAAACAAAAACAAACTAAGAGGAGATAAACAAACTTGAACGAAACCATTTGGCAATTTTCATATAATCAAAAGAGCTTATTCATATCAATAAGAAAATTCTAAGATGCCAAAAAGAAAGTTGGTACATAAAAATTGAACAGTACATGACATGAAAAATTGTACTGACTAGTAATAAGAATAAAAATTAAAATAAGTTTTTTTCACTAACTATCAAACCAACAAAACTTAGAAATAAAAGGAAAATATATCTAGAAAGATATGAATATTAACAGGGTTTTTTTCTATATTGTATGGCAACAGGTTTTTTTTAATTATTCTTTAATGTAATTTTCAAAATTTCCACAATATGAAATGCACTTTTACAATCAAGAGAGGCATTAAGGATTTAGAAAATAACAGAGATTTAGCTCAATTAGTTATTTTATACATCCACTGGGAAAACTAAATGTAAGAGACACTTTCACTTGAAATTATTCTCATTTAACAAGGCTTTCAATTTTAGAAAATACGTATTCTGAATGTACAATGCAGTGGAATTTGATTACATTTAATTTTAAACTCTACCTAGTTCATTTGTTTTTCCTCGTTTGTTGTCAGCGTTCTCTCAGAAACTTCATGAAAGTTTTGCACCCTTAAAATCTTACAGTGTTGCGTTCCAGCACTTTGTTGGTTCAAAAATGTCAACCCCCAGATAAGTTAGGGACAGTTGGTGGGGACCAAGAGGACCTTGACCATTACTAAAAAATTACACAAGAGAGGTACTTGTGCCTCAGGGTTTTCCCTTGCTGTTATTGCCTGGGATGCTCTGCCCTCAGATATTAGAATAATTCTCTGGCTTGTATTTTTAATTTCCTTGCCGATTTATCATCTTGTCAGGGAGGCTTTTCTTCATCACCCTATTTAAAATTAACCCATCTCCTCTGACATTTCCTCTTGTCCTTCTGTGTTTTCTTCTTCTCCTTGGCATTTATCAATATGTTATGTATTTTAAATATTTACTGTTTGCTTGCTTACCCTGTTTCTACCCACTGGAATGTAAGCTCTATGGGAGAAGGGATTCTCAATAATATCTGTTGAATAAATGGATAGATCGAATGGATGGAACAATGGATGGATGAATGGATGGATAGAGGGAGGGAGGCATGGATGGATGGATGGAAACATGGAGGAAGGATGGAAGGATGGATGAAAGGAAGGAAGGATGGATGGAAGGATGAATGGAAGGAAGGATGGGTAGAAGGATACAGGGATTGGGGATGGATGAATGATGGATGGATGAAATGATGGATGGATAGAAGGGTGGTTGGAAGGATTGATAGGTGGAGGGAGGGAGGCATGGATAAATGGATGGAAGCAGGGAAGGAAGGATGGATTGATGGATGTTGGATGGATGGAAGGATGGATGGATGGAAGGATAGTTGGAAGGATGGATGGATGGGAAGTGTTTTTACTCCGATTTTACTTTTTAACTCCAATTTCAGATTAAAAAAACCTGAAGCTAGATTTCTTAATCGTTACAACCCATAATGCCTACTCACAAAATCTGAAGTAATTTCATGAACTCTACAGCCAGTCATAAATTGCAGAGACTGTATAACATCCTTGAACTGGAACTGAGATAATCATTTTGGAGTCAGGGATGATATGTGGAGAATGTCAATCTTTAATTCATGATTGAAGTTTTACTTCTGTTCTCATTCAAGTCTAATAGTGAGAGGTCAAATAGGAATTGAGGCACCACTAATATTCTCTCCTTTCAATTCTGTTTGTTCTACTCCATGCTAGAAAATGGTGCATTGCTCTTATTAGCAATTCCTTCCTATGTGTGAGTTGAACATGGCTTGCATATATTTCCAGGATCTACTTTCTACTAGGACACAGCATTCAGCAGACCTGAGAAGCACTGAGCAGAGAACAGCCGTGGTACTGCTATCCATGAACCAAGGGATGCTGACAGCTAAAGTGAAAAGCGGGGGTAAAGGCAGCCTATATGTCAGATTCCCAGGGTATAGTTAAAGGCTGTCTTGATTGGAAAAAACTATACCCTAGTGCTTCAACCTTGGGATAATCCTGAAGACTAAAAAAAGATAATGGCTCCTCTATATTTACTGATAAGCAGAATTCATAACCTTGATTTCTTCCTATGAATATCAATATTCTCATTATTCTAGTTTTTGTTTCTCCATTAGTGTCTCTATTAGTTTTCCTAGTGAGAGGCAGGACTAGCTGGATTTCCTAGGCTGACTAAGAATTCCTAAGCCTAGCTGGGGAAGGTGATTGCACCCACCTTTAAACACAGGGCTTGTAACTCAGCTCACACCCGACCAATCAGGTAGTAAAAAGGGCTCACTAAAATACAAATTAGGCTAAAAGCAGGAGGTAAGGAAATAGTCAAATCATATATCGCCTGAGACCACAGGGGGAGGGACAATGATCAGGATATAAACCCTGGCATTCAAGCAGGGAGTGGCAACCCGATTTGGGTCCCCTCTCATTGTATGGGAGCTCTGTTTTCACTCTATTAAATCTTGCAACTGCACACTCTTCTGGTCCATGTTTGTTCTGGCTCAAGCTGAGCTTTTGCTATCCATCCACTGCTGAATGCCACGGTCACAGACCTGCCATTGACTTCCACCTCTCCAGATCAGGCAGGGTGTCCACTGCATTTCTGATCCAGTGAGGCACCTGTTGCCACTCCCATTTGGGCTAGAGCTCACCATTGTTCCTGCATGGCTAAGTGCCCAGGTTCTTCCTAATTGAGCTGAACACTAGTCGCTGGGTTCCACGGTTCTGGTCCATGACCCACGGCTTCTAATAGAGCTATAACACTCACCACATGGCCCAAGGTTCCATTCCTTGGAATCTGTGAGGCCAAGAATCCCAGTTCAGAGAGCAAAAGGCTTGCTGCCATCTTGGGAGTGGCTGCCACCATCTTGGGGGTGGCCCGCCACCATCTTGGGAGCTCTAAGAACAAAGACCCACACGTAACATTTGGTGGTCTGTACGGGGATTCTCTAAAGCAGTGAGTAATATTGGACCACTTTCTCTTGCTCTTCTGTCCTATCCTTCCTTAGAATTGGAGGAAAATACCTGGCACCTGTCGGCTGGTTAAAAATGATTAGTATGGCTGCCGGACTAAAGACTCAGGTGTGAGGCTTCCTGGGAAAAGGCTTGCTAACAACCCCCAACCCTTATGGGTTGGGAGCATTGGTGTGCCTGGAATCAGCTTCCACTTTCACAATTTTCCTGGGGAAGCTGAGGGTTGACTAGAGGCAGAAAGCTGTCGTCCTGAACTCCTGGCATTGGCCGGTTGAGATCATGGCACAGTCAAAAGTCTCTACTCAAAAGTCACCCATGCGTGTGCCCCTACCTCTCCTTCTGACCCATACCTCCTGGATCCCAACCATGATTTTCTTGAAAGCGTAGCCCCAAAATTCTCCTTACCTCTGAATCTACTTCCTCCGATCCCTGCCTCCTAGGTACGAATGCTTCAGACTTTCACTTCCTCTCCCAAGTATGAGAGCAAGTTGTATCTCCAAAGGGATCTAAGGAAGCTCTATGCTGCATCCTTAGGCATCTAGGCTATGAATCCAGGGAATCTTGTCCCTGGAGTCCCTCCCAATTTAGGCATCTAGCTCTCAACATGACCAGTTATGTGTGACCCATTCCCCACCACCCTTGCTGGGGCCTTAGAACTGATAATCCAGTACTTTAACAACTGGAACTGGGTCTACAACAACATAATAGATCAGGATGAAAATGAACTGAGTAAATGAAAGGGAGGCGCATATTCCTATAGTGAAAAATGGGGGCAATGAGCAAATATCCTTCCACTGTGTTTCCAAACTCCATCTACAAAGACAGAGAAGAGAGACACAGAGAGGAGAGACAGAGAGAATGGGGGGGAAAAGAAGCAGAGAGAGAGGGGGGGAAGAGGCAGAGAGACAAAAAGGGAGTCAAAAAGAGAAAGAAAGAGAAAAATAGAAGTAGTGAAGAAAAAAACAGTGTACCCTATTCCTTTAAAAGCCAGGGTAAATTTAAAATGTATAAGATAATTGAAGGTCTTCTCTGTGACCCTATAACACTCCAATACCACCTCGTTGTCAGTGCAAACAAGGGCATAGCCTGAAAACACTGAAGACCATTGACAACCCATAACATTCCTATCAAAAATACTTAACTCAGTAATCGCGGATGGGCCAAATGCATTCAGTCAGTAGTGGCAACTGCTTTGCTAAAAGTAGAAAAATAACCTTTAGAGGAAACCTCATTGTGAGCACACCTCACTAGTTCCGAGCTATCCTAAGTCAAAAAAAGCAAAAAGGTAGCTTACTAATTCAAAAATCTTAAAGTATGGGGCTATTCTGTTAGAAAAAGGTGATTTAACATTAACCACTGAAAATTCCCTTAAACCAGCAGGTTTCCTAACAGGGGATTTAAATTTTAATTACCATACAAAGGTCCGACCAGACCTAGGAGGAACTCCCTTCAGGACAGGACGATAGATGGTTCCTCCTGGGTGATTGAGAAAAAAATCACAATGGGTATTCAGTAAATTATAGGGAGACTCCTGTGGAAGCAGAGTTAGGATAATTGCCCAATAACTGGTCTGCTCAACTGTGCAAGCTGTTTGCACTCAGCCAAGCCTTAAAGTACTTACAGAATCAAAACTCTATCTCAATCCTGACTCAAAAGGTTACCTACACCCTCTCTGAAATGAATTTGCATAAGAACAGTTGTTTATGGGAATGCATCTGATGGGGCAGCTGGGTTGTTATGAAATACTCAGGAACCCAGCCCAGCTCTAGGACTCATCCCTGAGCAGAAAGGCAATATTGGGCACACTGGTAAAGGACCACTAGAATCCAGCAGCCTGGACCCCTTTCTTTGTGGTCAAGAAAAGTGGGGAAACAGGTGCAGGACTGCCTCATCGGTGAGCATAACTAATCCAATAAGCAGAGGTCCATGTGTGGTTACACACCCTGGAAAGGTGCTGAGACCAGCTCGGTCATGGAGACCCTAACCCAGCAGTGCTAGAGGAATTAAAGACACACACACAGAAATATAGAGTGTGGAGTGGGAAATCAGGGGTCTCACAGCCTTCAGAGCTGAGAGCCTCGAACAGAGATTTACCCACATATTTATTGACAGCAAGCCAGTGATAAGCATTGTTTCTATAGTTTATAGATTAACTAAAAGTATTCCTTACGGGAAACAAAGGGATGGGCTCTGGCTAGTTATCTGTAGGAAGAACATGTCCTAAGGCACAGATCGCTCATGCTATTGTTTGGGGTTTAAGAACGCCTTATGTGGTTTTCTGCCCTAGGTGGGCCAGGTGTTCTTTGCCCTCATTCCAGTAAACTCACAGCCTTCAGTGTTGGCATCATGGCCATCATAAACATGTCACAGTGCTGCAGAGATTTTGTTTATGGCCAGTTTTGGGGCCAGTTTATGGCCAGATTTGGGGGCCCGGTCCCAACACAAAGGAATAAGCATTAGGACCATAGAGGACGCTCTAGGACTAATGCTCACTGGAAAATGACTAGGGGTGCTGGCATCCCTATGTTCTTTTTTCAGAAATGTTCCCCCCAAGGCAAAAATGCCCCTAAGATGTATTCTGGATAATTTGGCCTAGTCAGAGTATATGTACTTTTTTCCCTCTCAGACTTGAAGCAAACTAAAATAGACCTAGGTAAATTCTCAGATAACCCTGATGGCTATATTGATGTTTTACAAGGGCTAGGACAATCCTGTGATCTGACATGGAGAGATATAATGTTACTGCTAGATCAGACACAAACCCCAAATGAGAGAAGTGCCGCCATAACTGCAGTGCGAGAGTTTGGCAATCTCTTGTTTCTCAGTCAGGTCAATGATAGGATGACAACAGAGGAAAGAGAACAATTCCCCACAGGCCACCAGGGAGTCCCAGCGTAGACCCTCATTGGGACGCAGAATAAGAACATGGAGAGTGTTGCCGTAGACATTTGCTAACTTGTGTGCTAGAAGGACTAAGGAAAACTAGGAAGAGGCCTATGAATTCTTCAATGATGTCCAATATAACACAGGAAAAGGAAGAAAATCCTACTGCCTTTCTAGAGAGACTAAGGGAGGCATTGAGAAAGCATACCTCTCTGTCATCTGACTCTGTTGAAGGCCAACTAATCTTAAAGGATAAGTTTATCACTCGGTCAGCTGAAGACATTCAAAAAGACTTCAAAAGTCTGCCTCAGGCCCAGAGCAAAACTTAGAAACCCTATTGAACTTGGCAACCTCGGTTTTTTATCATAGAGATCAGGAGGAGCAGGCACAACTGGACAAACAGGATAAGAAAAAGGTCACCACTTTAGTCATGGCCCTCAGGCAAGCAGACATTGGAGGCTCTGGAACAGGAAAAGGCTAGGCAAATTGAATGCTTAATAGGGCTTGCTTCCAGTGCGGTCTACAATTACACTTTAAATAAGATTGTTCGAATAGAAATAAGCCACCCCCTTGTCCATGGCCCTTATATCAAGGGAATCACTGGAAGGCCCACTGCCCCAGGGGATGAAGTTCCTCTGAATCAGAAGCCACTAACCAGATGATCCAGCAGCAGGACTGAGGGTGCCTGGGGCAAGTGCCAGCCCATGCCATCACTCTCGCAGAGTGCCGGGTATGCTTGATTATTGAAGGCCAGGACTTTAACTGTCTCCTGGACACTGGCACAGTCTTACTCTCTTGTCCTGGACAACTGTCTGCCAGATCTGTCACTGTCTGAGGGGTCCTAGGACAGGCAGTCACTAGATACTTCTCCTAGCCACTAGGCTGTGACTGGGGAACTTTACTCTTTTCACATGCCTTTCTAATTATGCCTGAAAGCCCCATTCCTTTGTTAGGGAGAGACATCCTAGCAAAAGCAGGGGCCATTATACACTATAGTTAGGAGAAGGAAAAAGGGTGAATATGTATATAGACTCTAAATATGCTTACCTAGTCCTCCATGCCCACGCAGCAATATGGAGAGAAAGGGAATTCCTAACTTCCAAGGGAACACCTATCATACATCAGGAAGCCATTAGGAGATTATTATTGGCTGTACAGAAACCTAAAGAGGTGGCAGTCTTACACTGCTGGCGTCATCAGAAAGGAAAGGAAAGGGAAGTAGAAGGGAACTGCCAAGCGGATATTGAAGCCAAAAGAGCTGCAAGGCGGGACCCTCCATTAGAAATGCTTATAGAAGGATCCCTAGTATGGGGTAATCCCCTCCAGGAAACCAAGCCCCAGTACTCAGAAGAAGAAATAGAAGGGGGAACCTCACAAGGACATAGTTTCCTCCCCTCAGGATGTCTAGCCACTGAAGAAGGAAAAATACTTTTGCCTGCAGCTCACCAATGGAAAGTACTTGAAACCCTTCACCAGACCTTTAACTTAGGCATTGATAGCACCCATCAGATGGCCAAATCATTATTTACTGGACCAGGCCTTTTCAAAACTATCAAGCAGATAGTCAGGGCCTGTGAAGTGTGCCAAAGAAATAATCCCCTTATTGCCAAGCTCCTTCAGGAGAACAAAGAACAGGCCATTACCCAGGAGAAGACTGGCAACTAGATTTTACCCACATGCCCAAATATCAGGGATTTCAGTATCTACTAGTCTGGGCAGATACTTTCACTTGTTGGGCAGAGGCCTTCCCACGTAGGACAGAAAAGGCCCAAGAGGTAATAAAGGCACTAATTCATGAAATAATTCCTAGATTTGGACTTCCCCAAGGCTTACAGAGTGACAATGGCCCTGCTTTCAAGGCTGCAGTAACCCAGGGAGTATCCCAGGCGTTAGGCATACAATATCACTCACACTGTGCCTGGAGGCCACAGTCCTCAGGAAGAGTCAAGAAAATGAACGAAACACTCAAACAACATCTAAAAAAGCGAACCCAAGAAACCCACCTTGCATGGCCTGCTCTGTTGCCTATAGCCTTACTAAGAATCCTAAACTCTCCCCAAAAAGTGGGACTTAGTCCATGTGAGATGCTGTACGGATGGACCTTCCTAACCAATGACCTCGTGCTCGACCGAGAGATGGCCAACTTAGTTGCAGACATCACCTCCTTAGCCAAATATCAACAAGTTCTTAAAACATTACAAGGAGCTTGTCCCCGAGAAGAGGGAAAGGAACTATTCCACCCTGGTGACATGGTATTAGTCAAGTCCCTTCCTGCTAATTCCCCATCCCTAGACACATCCTGGGAAGGACCCTACCCAGTCACTTTATCTACCTCAATAATGGTTAAAGTGGCTGGAGTGGAGTCTTGGATACATCACACTTGAGTCAAACCCTGGATACTGCCAAAGGAACCTGAAAATCTAGGAGACAACACTAGCTGTTCCTGTGAACCTCTAGAGGATCTGCGCCTGCTCTTCAAGTGACAACTGTGAGGAAAGTAACTGAATCATAGATCCCCATGGCCCTCCCTTTTCAAATTTTTCTCTTTACTGTTCTCTTATCCCCTTTTACTCTCACTGCACCTCCTCCATGCCACTGTACTACTGGTAGCTCCCCTTACCAAGAGCTTCTGTGGAGAATGTGTCTTCCTGGAAATATTGATGCCCCATCTTATAGGAGTTTTTCTAAAGGAAACCCCACTTTCACTGCCCACACCCATATGCCCCTGCACTTCAGGCCTACATTTCAATCCCTGTATCTTTAACCTCCTTGTTAAGTTTGCCTCTTCCAGAATCAAAGCTGTAAAACTACAAATGGTTCTTCAAATGGAGCACCAGATGCGGTGCACGACTAAGATCTACCGTGGACCCCTGGACTGGCCAGCTAGCCCATGCTCCAATGTTAATAACATTGAAGGCACTCCTCCTGAGGAAATCTCAACTGCATGACCCCTACTACACCCCAATTCAGCAGGAAGCAGTTAGAGTAGTCATTGGCCAACCTCCCCAACAGCACTTGGGTGTTCCTGTTGAGAGTGGGGACTGAGAGACAGGACTAGCTGGATTTCCTAGGCTGACTAAGAATTCCTAAGCCTAGCTGGGGAAGGTGACTGCACCCACCTTTAAACACAGGGCTTGTAACTCAGCTCACACCCGGCCAATCAGGTAGTAAAAAGGGCTCACTAAAATACAAATTAGGCTAAAAGCAGGAGGTAAATAAATAGTCAAGTCATATATCACCTGAGACCACAGTGGGAGGGACAATGATCAGGATATAAACCCAGGCATTCGAGCAGGGAGTGGCAACCCGATTTGGGTCGCCTCCCATTGTATGGGAGCTCTGTTTTCACTCTATTAAATCTTGCAACTGCACACTCTTCTGGTCCATGTTTGTTCTGGCTCAAGCTGAGCTTTTGCTCACCGTCCACCACTGCTGAATGCCACTGTCGCAGACCCGCCATTGACTTCTACCTCTGATCCAGTGAGGCACCCATTGCCAATCCATTTGGGCTAGAGGCTCGCCATTGTTCCTGTGTGGCTAAGTGCCTGGGTTCATCCTAATCGAGCCAGACACTAGTCACTGGGTTCCATGGTTCTCTTCCATGACCCACGGCTTCTAATAGAGCTATAACACTCACCGCATGTCCCAAAGTTCCATTCCTTGGAATCTGTGAGGCCAAGAACCCCAGGTCAGAGAACAAAAGGCTTGCTGCCATCTTGGGAGTGGCTGCCACCATCTTGGGAGCAGCCCACCACCATCTTGGGAGCTCTAGGAACAAAGATCCACCCCATAACACTAGGGTGGCTGTAGCAAATTACCACAATCTTAAAACACCAGAAATTTATTCCTGCATAATTCTGGAGGCCAGGAATCCAAAATTTACGTGTCATCAGGGATGCACTCCCTCTGAAGCCTCCAGGAAAGCATCCTTGTTGCCTCTTCCTAGCGTCTGGTGGTTGCTGGCAATCCTTGGAGTTCCTTGGCTTGTAGCTGCCTTCCTCTGATTTCTGCCTCTGCCTTCACATGACCTTCTTATGAGGACACAAGTCATTGGATTTATGATCCGCCTTAATTCAGAATGCCCTCATCTTAATTTAACTCCATCTGCAAAGACTCTATATTCAAATAAGGTCACAATCTGAGGTTCTGAGTGGACATGGACTTTGTGGGGACAGGATTCCACCCAATATAGAGTCTGACACATTTTCCTGCTTGTAGTTGAATGCTCAATATTTATGAGTATATACTTAGGGACTTTTGTTTATTTGTTTGTTTGTTGAGACAAAATCTCGCTCTATTGCCCAGGCTGGAGTGCAGTGGCATGATCTCAGCCTCCTGAGTAGCTGTGATTACAGGTGTGTGCCACCATGCCTGGCTAATTTTTGTATTTTTAGTAGAGATTGGGTTTTGTCATGTTGGCCAGGCTGGTGCTTGTGCCCCAGGGCTTGTGGCACTTTTGCCCCAGGGCTTGTGGCACTTGTGCCCCACTCCTGACCTCCAGTGATCTGCCCACCTTAGCCTACCAAAATGCTGGGCTTATAGGCATGAGCCACTGTACTCAGCCAACATTTTTTATCAGAACTTACTTTCTCATTCATTCGTTACCCAAGTAGCTAAAATACCATCTCTTGGTATAATCTGATTCATATTTAGCCACTGCTTTTCTCAGTAGCCTGTTTGTTTCTGTACGTATTCATTCTCCAGTCTCCCTGGATTCTCATTTTTTTTATCCAAAACAAAGCATTCTCAGTTGTGTCTGAGAGTGTTGGCAGCTTCCCCAGCACCATGACTTTGCATTTGTGCTCTCTGACATGGAAATTTGGACTCAAGCAGTTTAGTCCCACAATTGACATTTACTGACCTTGTGGAAGAAACAAATTGCCTGATCTGACTGGAGGGATTAACTGGGCCTTGATCTATCTGGCCTAGGGGCATTTTGCTTGTTAAAGCCAGGCTGAGTGGAAGCCCTGATAGTGATAGCCAGCCATTCTCTATCACAAAGAAAATGTAGGCTGAGTTCTAAGACAACCTCCAATGACCCTTGCCTAATCTTGCTCTATGTAACCTCCTTCCTTGAAGAATAGGCAGAACCTGTGATGAACATGATCACACTGGCATGATTATTATGTTGTATAGTAAAAGAAATTTTTTTAGATGTAATTAATGTTTCAGATCAATTGATGTTAAGATGGGGAGATCATTGGGGTGGGCTTGACTTAATCACATAAGACCTTCATTATGTTATCTCTGTTTATTGGACACCCCATATTCCGAAAGTGACATCGAAGAAATGAAAAGATAGGGGAAACCATAGTTTATTTTCCTTTCAGTACATCCTTACCAACCAGTAAGCCAAAAATAAAGTATATTAGTAGACTGTGTGCATATCAGGAAATGAAATAAAAGCATTTGGGCCAGGCACAGTGGCTCATGCCTGTAATCCCAGCACTTTGGGAGGCCAAGGTGGGCAGATAACCTGAGGTCAGGAGTTCAAGACCAGCCTGACCAACATAGAGAAACCCTGTCTCTACTAAAAATACAAAATGAGTCGGGCGTGGTGGCACATACCTGTAATAACAGCTACTTGGGAGGCTGAGGCAGGAGAATCACTTGAACCCGGAAGGCAGAGGTTGTGGTGAGTGGAGATCGTGCCACTGCACTCCAGCCAGGGCAACAGAGTGAGACGCCATCTCAAAGAACAAACAAACAAACAAACCAAAAAAAAAAACCAACAAAAACAAACAAAAACATTTGAATTAGTTTTGTGCAGTGTTTCCACTCTTCTAAGAACAAAATATATACACATATATGAGCTCCAAAATATGAGTTGTATAAAGTTGGTGACTCTGTAAAAACCAGTATTGCACAATATAAAGACAAACAGTATAACTCATGCTAAAAACTTAACATTTTAATTTTTCTATATTTAAAATGCATTAAATAACAAACAAAAAAAAGCCACTAAGAAAACTTGAGAAAGAAACTGTGGGAAAAAGGAAAAAGATTTATATTTTAGCACTTTTTTTCCCCAGTGAAAAATAGTATGATTTGATCCAGCGAAATGTTTTTAAAACTGTAATATACGATAATACAAGCAACCCTTGTGTATTAGTCTGTTCTCACTTTGCTATGAAGATACTTCCTGAGACTGGGTAATTTATAAAAGAAAGAGGTTTAATTGACTCAGTTCTGCATGGTTGGGGAGGCCTCAGGAAACTTACAGTCATGGTGGAAGGTAAAGGGGAAGCAGGCACCTTTTTCACAAGACAGCAGGAGAGAGAAACAGCACCGGGGAAACTTGCCACTTTTAAGCCATCAGATTTTCAAGAACTTCCTGACTAGCATCAGAACAGCATGGGGGAAACCGCCTCCATGATCCAATCACCTCCAACCAGGTCCCTCCCTCAACACATGGGGATTACAGTTAGAGATGAGATTTGGGTGGGGACACAGAGCCAAACTGTATCACCTTGCTAATACATTTTCCCCCAGCTCTCAGTTGAACTCAGGTGAAAGTTGAAGATTTTTAGGTACTGTTATTGAAAGTAAATTTTTTCTAAGTACCAAATATAAATTTCACTGTAGAATATGTAGGAAAACAGAAAAACTCGAAAAAAGAAATTAAAATAATCAGTAATCCCAGCACTCAAAGATCACCATTTTTAATATATTGGTATGTTACCTTCATTCTTGGTCTATCCTGAGATATGCCTTCTTTACACGAATGCTATATTTTGTAATGTGCCTTTTTTTTTTTTTTTTTTTTTTTTGATTCTCACTCTATCGCCCAGGCTGGAATGCAGTGGTGTGATCTCAGCTCACTGCAACCTCTGCCTCCCGGGTTCAAGTGATTCTCCTGCCTCAGCCTCCTGAGTAGCCGGGACTACAGGTACACGCCACCACGCCCAGCTAATGTATGTGTTCTTTTGAAAAGTGTCTGTTCATGTCCTTTGCCTACTTTTTAACAGAGTTATTTGTTTTTTTCTTCTACATTAGTTTAAGTTCCTTATAGATGCTGGATATTAGACATTTATCAGATTCATAGTTTGCAAATACTTTCTCCCATTCTTTTTTTGTGACTGTGTGGTTGAGGGACAGAATCTCGCTCTGTCGCCCAGGCTGAAGTGCAGTGGCACAATCTCAGCTCACCACAATCTCTGCCTCCCAGGTTCAAGTGATTCTTCTGCCTCAGCCTACTGAGTAGCTGAGATTACAGGCATGCGCCACCATGCCCAGTTAATTTTTTGTATTTTTAGTGGATACAGGTTTTTGCCATGTTGGCCAGGCTGGTCTCAAACTCCTAGCCTCAAGTGATCCGCTTGCCTCAGCCTCCCAAAGTGTTGAGATTACAGGTGACAGCCACCGCGACTGACCCATTTTGTAGGTTGTCTATTTATACTGTTAGTAGTTTCTTTTGCTCTGCGGAAGCTCTTTAGTTTAATTAGATCCTATTTGTCAATGTTTGCTCTTGTTGCAATTGCTTTTGTCGTCTTTGTCATGAAATCTTTGCCTATTCCTATGTCTAGAATCAGATTGCCGTGGTCATCTTCCAAGGTTTTTATAGTTTTGCCTTTTATGTTTAAGTTTTTTTTTTTTTTTTTTTTTTGAGACTGAGTCTCACTCTGTTGCCCAGGCTGGAGTGCAGTGGCATGATCTTGGCTCACCGCATCCTCCGCTTCCTGGGCTCAAGCAATTCTCCTGCCTCAGCCTCCTGAGTAGCTGGGACTACAGGTGCACACCACCACACCTGGCTAATTTTTTGTATTTTAGTAGAGATGGGGTTTCACCGTGTTGCCCAGGCTGGTCTCAAACTCTTGGGCTCAGGCAATCTGCCTGCCTTGGCCTCCCAAAGTGCTACGATTACCAGGCATGAGCCCCTGCTCCCGGCCACTTTTAAGTCTTTAATCCATCTTAAGTTGGTTTTTGTACATACTGTAAAGAAGGGGTCAAGTTTCAGTCTGCTGTATTTGGCTAGCCAGTTATCCCAGCACCCTTTATTGAATAGGGAGTCCTTTCCCCATTCTTTGTTTTTGTCATCTTTTTCAAAGATCAGATAGTTGTAGCTGTGCAGACTTATTTCTGGGCTCTCTATCCTGTTTCATTGGTTTATGTGTTTGTTTTTGTACCAGTACTATGCTGTTTTGGTTACTGTAGCCCTGTGGTATAGTTTGAAGTTGGGTAGCATGATGCCTCCAGCTTTGTTCTTTTTGTTTAGGATTGTCTTGGCTATTCAGGCTCTTTTTTGGTTCCAGATGAATTTTAAAATTTTTTTTTAGTTCTGTGAAGAATGTCATTGCTAGTTTGATAGGAGTGGCATTGAATCTATAAATTGCTTTGGGCAGCATGGCCATTTTAATGAAATTGATTCTTCCTATCCATGAGCATGGAATGTTTTTCCATTTGGTTATGTCATTTCTGATTTCTTTGAGCAGTGTTTTGTAGTTTTTTTTGTAGAGAACTTTTGCTTCCTTGGTTAGCTGTATTTCTAGGTATTTTATTCTTTTTGTGGCAATTGTGAATGGGATTGCTTTCCTGATTTGGCTGTCAGCTTGACTGTTGATTTTGTATCCAGAAACTTTGCTAAAGTTTTTTTTTTTTTTATTAGCTTAGGCAGCTTTTGGGCCGAGACTATGGGGTTTTCTAAATATAAGATCATGTTATATGCAAATAAGGATAGTTGAACTTCCTCTCTTCCTATTTAGGTGCGCTTTATTTCTTTCTCTTGCCTGATAGCTCTGGCCAGGACTTCCAATACTATATTGTATAGGAGTGGTGACAGAGGGCATCCTTGTTTTGTGCTGGTTTTCAAGGGGAATGCTTCTAGCTTTTGCCCATTCAGTATGATGTTGGCTGTGTGTTTATCATAGATGGTTCTTATTATTTTAAGGTGTGTTCTTTCAATACCTAGTTTACTGAGAGTTTTTAATATAAAGGAGTTGATTCCATGTCTCTACTATTGTGAACAGTGCTGCAATAAACATACGTGTGCATGTGTCTTTATGATAGAACAATTTATATTCCTTTGGGTATGAATTTGGGTTGAATTTTATTGAAAGCCTTTTCTGCATCTATTGAGATAATCATGTGGTTTTATCTTTAGTTCTGTTTATGTGATGAATTACATTTATCGATTTGTGTATGTTGAACCAACTTATATTTCAGGGCAAAAGCCTACTTGCTCCTTGTGGATAAGCTTTTTGATGTGCTGCTGGGTTTGGTTTGCCAGTACTTTGTTCAAGATTTTTGCATCAATGTTCACCAAGGATATTGGCCTCATGTTTTCTTTTTTTGTTATGTCTCTGCCAGGTTTTGGTATCAGGATGATGCTGGCCTCATAGAATGAGTTAGGGAGGAGTCCTTCCTCCTCAATTTTTTGGAAAAGTTTCAGACTTTTGGAGCTCATTATTGGGCCACTGAGGGATTCAGTTTCTTCCTGGTTCAGTCTTGGGAGGGTGTACGTGTCCAGACGTTTTTCCATTTCTTCTATATTTTCTAGCTTATGTGCATAGAGGTGTTTATAATATTCTCTGAGGTTATTTGGATTTTTGTGGGGTCAGTGGTGACATCCCCTTGTCATTTCTAATTGTGTTTATTTAAATCTTCTCTCTTTTCTTCTTTATTAGCCTAGTAGTGGTCTATTTTCTTAATTTTTTCAAAAAATCAACTCCTGGATTTGTTAATCTTTTGATTTTTGTGTGTGTGTCTTAATCTCCTTCAGTTCAGCTCTGATTTTGGTTATTTCTTGTCTTCTGCTAGCTTTGGGGTTGGTTTGCTCTCAGTTCTCTAGTTTTTTTAGTTGTGAGTTATTATACTGAGATCTTTTCTAACTCTTTGATGTGGGCATTTAGTGCTATGAATTTCCCTCTTAACACTGGTTTAGCTGTGTCCCAGATATTCTGGTATGTTGTATCTTTGTTCTCCCTAGTTTCAAAGAACTTCTTGATTTCTGCCTTAATTTCATCATTTACCCAAAAGTCATTCAGAAGTAGGTTATTCAATTTCCATGTAATGTATGGTTTTGAGTCTCAGTAGGTCACATGCCCCCCTAGTCCACTGGATCTGCACCCAGCTCAGCACTAGGATTTGCCTAAGAATTGCAGTCCTTGTGGCCCAGACTGCCCCACAAGTTCACTTAGGGTCCCAGAGCACTCCAGCCCACAGTGGTGAGGCTTGCTGGAACTCAAGCTCTGATTGCTGGGCTGGGTGACTTCGCTTTGGCTAGGGCCAATCCAAATGCTCCGTCTGTGGGCAGACATCAGCTGAATACAGCCTGGATCTAATTTTAAATGAGGTAATGTGATTGCTCACTGATTTTTGGTTTTTGTGAGAGTATTTTATTATTATTATTATTATTATTATACTTTAAGTTTTAGGGTACTTGTCTTGTGAAAGTATTTTTGCATGTAGTTAGTTGTTAAAACTTGGTGTTTCTGCTGTGGGGACGAATGATGTAGGCTTCTATTCAGCCATCTTGCTCTGCCTCCCCCATATAAATAATTAATATCAATTCAAGAAACATCAATGGATGCTGAAACTAGTGGGTAAACATTTGATGAGGAATAGGATATCTGTCTCGTCTCAAAGTACCTCTTTACAAAATGCTTATTAATTACTAAAAACAGGTACTTTACAACTGAGAGACTGGCAGATCCCACTTGTATTAGTTTTCTATTGCTGCATGACAAATTACTACAAACCTAACAGCTTGAAACAACCCATTTATGGTCTTATAGTTCTGTAAGTTAGAAGTCCAGGCAGTCCCCCTGAGTTCTTTGCCTAGAGTCTCCCAAGGCTGCAATCAAGGTGTTGGCCAGGCTGGGCTCTTCTCTGGAGGCTTTGGGGAAGAATCCCTCTCCCAGAATTCAGCTCCTTGCTGCAATTAGACCAAAGTCTCTATTTCCTTGCTAGCTGTCAGATGGTGGCTGTGTTCCATTCCTGGAGGCCAATCACAGTTCTGTGCTGTGGGTCTTCTCCATCTCAACAAGGTAGAGCTTCTCTGGAGGTGAATCTCTGCCACATCTTGAATATTTTTGACTTCTGCCATCAGCTCTCAAAAACCCTCTGCTTTAAAGGCCTGATTTATTTAGATTAGGCCTACTTCGGTAATTGCCCATTTGCAATATAACACCATCGTGGGAGTAATACCATGAGCCAAGGTCATAGGGCCATCTTAAAATTCTGCCTACCACACAATCTGAATCAAGTGATCAATTTAATATTACTAGTAATAGGACAAATTGAAATTGTGTACCACTTGATAGCATGCAGTGTGAAGAATCCAGCTTCAAATCTGTGATATCTCTGCTAAAGATGTATACTTTGAATCTAAACACTAGGAAATATCAGACAAACCTACAACGAGATAAATTCCACAAAATTAGTGGTCTGTAGTGTTTAAAATAGTCAAAATTATGAAATCAGAAAAACTGAGAAATGGTTCCAAATCAAATAATATTAAAAAGACATGATAAATGAAATATGTAATTTTAAAATGGATCATTTGGCTAAAATGGATATTACTGAGGCAACTGAAAAAACTTTAATGATGTCTGAAACAAAATGATAGTAATGTATTAGAATTAATTTCCTCATTTCAATGGTTTAAATGTAGTAAGAGGTGTAAGTCTTTGTAAGAATTGCCCACTAATGCATTTAAGGGTGATGGAGCATCATGTTGGTAAAATACTCTCAAATTACTAAGGAAAAAAAAGTTATTTGTATGATTTCCGCAATTTTTCCTGAAATTTTTTTCTGAAATTATCCAAAAGAAAAGAAAAGAATCATCAGTTATTTAATAAAGAAAATAAAAAAGACAAACTAGATACAAAGCAGAATGGAAAAGAAATGATTTGGGGAAGAATCTCACATATTCTTTTTAAAATCCGTTTTATTTTATGTTGAACATTAAAAAAACACACCAAATATAAGGGTCTGTCCCCTTTACCAAATCAGTTTGCAAAAATGGAAAAATTGCTAACTAGGAAGAAATGTTACTAAATCAATGTGAGTAATAAAACTGATTTTGCTGAGTGTGGTGGCTCACGCCTGTAATCTCAGCACTTTGGGAGGCCGAGGAGGGAGGATCTCTTGAGCCCAGGAGTTTAAGAGCAGCCTGGGCAACATGGCAAAACCCTGTCTCTATAAAAAAGACAAAAATGAGCTGGGCATGGTGGTGTCAGCCTGTAGTCCCAGCTACCCCAGGGGGATGAGGTGGGAGAGTCTCTTGAGCCCTGGAGGTGGAGATTGCAGTGAGGCATAACCATGCACTCCAGCCTGAGCCACAGAGCAAGACCCTGTCTCAAAACAGAAACAAAAACAAACTTGTCTGAGTAGTTCTCAGACAATCAGTGTATCAAAATGGCAAAGCAGAATTTCGGAAGGATAGAAAAACAGTATTTGTTTCTACAGTATATTAAGAAGGTGATAAATGTTCTTAAAAGTATACAGAAATGTCAAGAGTTTTGTCATGGTCCCAGGGTTACAGAAAGACAATGACCTTCCTTTATGTGGCAATAACAAGGGTTTATAACAGTTTTTAAAAACATTTCATAAGCAGTGAATATTTACTGATCATTCTTGTTTCTCCTGGAATTCAACACTTAATCAATACACAGGGTCTAGCTTTTGGTTTCTGTAAAAACAAAAATCACCCAAGCTTAGGATTCTTAATTGTCTTAGTAACATTATCAAACTCTAATCGTCACCTGAGACACACATTCGAGGTTCTACTTTTTTTAAATAAACTCTAATGACTTCCACAGGTTAGTTCTCTGCAGTTTGGATTTCCACATCCAGATATGGTCTGATCAAATGCTAAGTTTGCTGGCTGAGTTCCCAGCACCATGACTTTGCAGATGCACCTTCCTCACCCTGTCTTTAGATTTGGGATTTTGACTTTTGTCTGTACAAGATACATCGTTGTCACTCTCTCTCACCAAGGCCAGGGCTGTGGACTCTTGGGGGAGAGCAGGCTTGTGAGAATCAGAAACAGCCACATGTCCCCAGCTCATTCTTTCTCTTAAGAACCTCTTTTCCTGGTGCTAGTTATTGTAAAAAAAAAAAAAAAGTCCCAAAAAAGTTATTTTTAAAAAGTGCCACATCTCCCATGCGTACTCTTCAGAAGAAACCACATGCCAAGTATTTTCTTAAAAGTACACAATCAGAAGATTAGTAAATTGGTAAAGTTAGAAACTACAACCCTTCCTAAAGTATTAATACTCCCACATCTGCCAAAAATAAAGTTCCCTCTCTTCTGCTTGCCTCTCAGATAATGTAACGTCGGAAGAGGCTTTTTCTGAACCCTATAATTTTCCTTGGCAACAATTTGGAGCTAGCCCTAAAGGCACTGGAACTCTTGAATCTGCTTCCTTAATTTCTGCTTCAGCTCTCAGAGAGAAAAAGTGATCTCGGGGAAAATACAACTTTCGGCTCCTTTTGTCTCCTCTGATTCCAACACTAAAGGTGCAGCTTCTGTCCGTTTAGCTTCACTTGATTTATTTATAAGCAAACAGTTAATATTCTAAACCAGAAAATCCTGCTGCAATTGGTGTGTCCTAATGTTTTGTAACTTAGTACTCTTCTACCTACAAGCCGGAAACCAAGCATCCAGACAAGGACTTTAAACACTTGCTTCATCAACATATTATCAGCTGCAATTTCACCCATTATGCATTCACTAGGTACAAAGCAGCACACTCATAGCGTCAAGCTCTACAAGCTGATAAACTAACAGCTTTGTCTCACTGGAGCCCTGCCCTTTTTCTGTGCAAGATGTGAGCTAGGGCTGGTAGAAAACGTAATTCCAAGGCTAGCATGCAGCTGTAGGCTTCAGGCTGCAGGAGAAGGGATATGGCTGATTTAGGAGGTTTAGCATGTGCCTGCCAGTCTAGAAGTGGAACCAAACGCATGCTCGCTGCTTGCAGTCTAATTAACAAAAGCGAGGTCTGGTAGAAAGAAAGTGACTTTATTAACCAACACTAGTAAAGGGGAAGCTGCTGGATTCCTATCCAAAGGAACCGCTTTGAATCTAGCGGGGAAAGCAAGAGTTCAAAATGGGAAAACTCGGTAAGGAAGGCATGCAGGAATTGTGCTGATTCCAATGCCTGTGTGTCTTGCTCTGGTGGCTGTCTTGGGTCCCAGGCCACCTGGATCACTGGCTGGCATCATCTTAACAATGGCTGGGTTGTTGACTAGTCACCTTGAAGTCATCTCTGGAATTCTGTAGCTGGGTCTCCAGAGTTGGTCTGCCTAAAAATTAGCCCCATAATAATTATGTGCCTTTAGACACTAGCACGCAGTTAGATAAATGCGAAGGGACTATATTCGGTGAGAAAGAGGGACGTGGAGTCCATTTTAAGGCTCAGGAAAAAGGCTTCTGCAGTTTGCTTCAAGGTTATATGTTGAAACCCAAGAGAAAGGAAAAAAAAAAACATTTAAAATGCATCTTGAAGTTAAGTTGCCTAATTACAGAATCATAGACTCGAGGTTGGTGGGGCCTAGAGGCACTGGAGGTCTTGTAGATCTTCAATATTACACACAGTCTGGCTAATGTTTAAACACCTCTAGGGATCAGAATTCACTTCCCAACGAATATTTAGGAGAAAATCTTGTGTTTAGCAAGTCTTCCTTATGTGCAGCTGAAATGCCATCTTCCTTCATCTTCCATTTGTAGATCTCAATTCCGCATGCAGTGACGGCACAGAACAGGTCTTTTCCTATTCCTAATGAAAGCCCTCCAAATATTTGATATAGGTCTTATATTCCTCTGTTACACCCAATTGTTTTTGATGAATACCCCCAATTAATGGATACAGTTCAAATTCAACAAATTAAATTCATTTTTAAATTCAATTTATTAAAAATTGATTTATTAGTTTACTAATATTGATACATCAATTAAATTACATAACTTCAATTAATACAGTTCCAAATGGATGTGTCTTTAATACTCTTGGCTTTAAGAGAGAGACAGAAGGCTGGGCGCCGTGGCTCACGCCGTGGTTCAAGCACTTTGGGTGGCTGAGGCAGGTGGATCACGAGGTCAGGAGTTCAAGACCAGCCTCGCCAAGATGGTGAAACTCCATGTCTACTAAAAACACAAAAATTAGCTGGGCACGGTGGCAGGCACCTGTAATCCCAGCTACTCAGGAGGCTGAGGCAGGAGAATCGCTTGAACCAGGGGGGCAGAGGTTGCATTGAGCTGATATCACACCACTGCACTCCAGCCTGGGCGACAGAGCCAGACTCTGTCTCAAAAAAACCAAAACAAAACAAAACAAAAAAACAGGAGAAAGACAGAAGGCTCCAGCTGAATCTTTTAGGCTGTCAGTACCTTAGTAGGGTCATTTTGAGACCAAGGTCCAGTCTACAGTTTTTCAAATTTAAAAACTTATTTCTAAAAATGTATTTTTGTTAATCCACTCAGGAATAATATTGGGGATGATCCATAATAATCTAGTTCATTAAAAAACTGATATAGTAGAATCTTACATAACTATTCAGAGAGCTATATCCATCAAGCCGACTGAAACATATGTGCACCTGCTGGTCATATATGATCTTTTCAGTAGCCAGAAAGTCTTTGAAAATGATTTGCATATCAGAAGAGTGATTATAATAAATAACTTAAGCCTGAGGCACTTACCATCTTGATTGATCCTAAGGACAGAGCACACTGCCACATGCCTGCAGCCCAGTGGGTAGATCCTGTTTTGATAGTTGTGGAGGGAGATTCTCATAAATTCTGGATGAATGATTCTTCCCTTTCAATATTCATTATCAGACATACAAGTCTTCCATCATCTCTGTTTTTGGCAGTACGTGTAGCGGCTATGAGGCTTGGCTCTAGAATAAGTATTTATCAAATGAATGACTGAATACACAAACCACATGTCATCGGGATAGGATAAAGTCAGTTGAAGTTTAATGACAGGAGCATATTTTGCTGAAGTATAGTTTGAAAGCATTGCCGTTCCAGATAAAATTTGTAAAAGGTGTCACCTCAGGCTCCTTCCTATGATTTAGAAAACACTCCAGTTAGTAATGTTTGTAACATATTTTGGGGGAGTAAGTTGATTCAGAGATGAGATACAGGATATCCATTTTTATTACTTTCTATTGAAGAGGGTGGAATTTCTATCTTCTCCATCCGACTCGGTACATCTACCCGGAAAGACTCTGTAGCTCCTGTGCTCAGTCTACAGTAGAGAAGGGCTTCAGAGAGGACAGGATGGATGACCTCAGTCCCCCAGATAAAGGAGGATGTGAGCTCAACTGCTGCGGTTGGGGAAGCTGAAATGCGGTAAGGGATTTCAGGGAGTGGGGAAGGCTTAGAATGCTTCCATGAGGAATCCCCTAAGAAGTTAATGAAGAATGAAAGTTGAGTATTGAAGTCACCACTGAGGTTACATATCACATATTTAGAATTGTCACTGTGCAGACTTTTGTAATTTTCTGCCAAGCACCTGGCTGCCCAGAGAAAGAGAGATAAGAAGGTTGATTTTATCTAGTGTTGGGAATTGCCTAAGTACAAAGGATTCCAGGAGGCCTAGTGATATTAAATGATCTTTAAATAGAAAATCGTTAAGGGTTGTTTAGCGGGAAATGTTTCAAAGCAGGGGAAAGGCTACCCACGTAGACAGATAGGAGTTGATTATAGACAGTGAAACTGAGAGTACCCTGTCATCTCCCCAATGGCTGAGGTCTCACCATTTCTCTGGTTTACACTTGCATGGGGCTTAAGATCTTCTTGGCCCCAGCTGACTGACCTCCCTGTATTATTCACTATTGTTTGTTTAATTCCGCTATTGTCTTACCCCTTCAAACTTGAGGCTTTCATTATAAATATTAATTATCTGACTCGGTGCCCAAGCTGGGGGACAGTCAGGTTGGGGCTCTGCTGCCACCTAGTGGTCTTTAGTCGCTTTGCATGTCTATGGTGTCCAGGCTAGGAAGGGGGCAAGTGAAACCAAAACACAGCTGGAATAGAAGCACTCAAGGGGTCTGGAGTTCACGACGGGTAAAAAGAAAAAATTATTAGGTACCAGGAAGACATAAGAATAATAGTTTGTAGTCTAGAAGAATTTCAGAGTTTGAGATCTTGATGATGGAGGAGTACTAGGGAGGATAATAACCAAAGAAGTGGCTATGGTTGTGTGTGGCTGAAAAAGACTGAAGAAGAACATTAAAGTTGAAGGTCAAGGAGTTCAGGGTCAGTTTGTTGCAAGGGCCATTTACGTTCTCCACTTAGAGGTGAGTGTCCCTGTGTGGGACACAGGATCCTAAGATCCACGTTTCGGTAATACTTATTTTTTATCTTCCACACTTCCAAATACAGTGTCAGCAAAATGTTGGTGGAATTGACTTGAGTGTTGAAGAAAAAAATCACTCACGATGATTGTAGGAGATGGAGTGGAGATTATAACTTTGGACTTGCTGATCTATACTTTTAGATGAGAATGGTTTCAAATAGGTGGCTTTCTCAAGCCAGGCAGCTATTTTCACTCTTTCAGTGACTGCCCCAACATATCTCCACTGGACGAATCTCCCCATTCCTGGTATTTTACAGTTTGTTGTGATTCCTTCTAAGGCAGGAGAACATCCTGGATGTTGCTGTGTGCTCATGGTCTGAAATGAGCACACCACATGTAGCAATGCCCTTCATACATTTCCTGCCATTGATTCTCCATGTGAACTTTCTGTAAGCAAGATGTTCATCCAGGAGTTCTCCAAAGCCTACCTTCTTTTCACTCCTTTCTGAGTTTGTAAAAAAAAAATTGGGAGTTAGTTACTCTACTTTCCCATACTACTCCAGGAAATTTGGAATTCCTGCACATCTGCTTCCTGGGTAAGTTGGCTCTTGATTGCACTGTTTTCAGTCAGCTGGGTCTTTGGCCAACCCAGAGGTATTCCTTTGTTAATTCCCACAAGCTAGAGGGTTTCTAGAGATTTTTTTTCATTCCCTATTCAGTGGACTCTTTATTTCTTCTCACCCTAAATCATCGGCTTGCCTCACCCCTGCCCCACTCTGATTTACCTCCCATGTGGCTCATTAGCTCCAAGCCAGTTTGCAGTGACTCCCAGGCTCTCAGCTGCCTGAAGGATTGGCTGCCATATTGGACACTTTGATGACTATTCTGGTTGTCTCTTGATTCTTAGGACATCTTTGTAGGCCAACCTATCTATATGATGACTTCCTTCTTTGTCAGATATAATAATGGATATTGATTTTTTCCTAATTTTTCATTATAGGAATTTTGAACACATAGAAAGTTAGCGGGAATAGTGTATTGAATGTAGTGTACATATCACTCAGCTTCATTTATGGACAATATTATTTCATCTGTACTTTTTTACTTCCCTGATTATTTTGAAACAAATCCTAAACATCATATCCTTTTATCTGTCAATGACAGTGCATAGATTTAAAAAATAATAATACTTATTTTGTCACACCTAAAAATTAGCAAAATTTAGCAAACAAATTTACAAAGTCATTCAGACTAGAATAATAGTGGTTGAGAGTAGCTCTTCTTGTTTAGAAAAATTTTAATTTCAGCCTGAGTGAAAACCAAAAAATCACAATTAAGCTTTACCACTGCTAAGCCATTAAATTCTTGTTGATAGAGCAATTCAGGATATTCAGCTTCTATTTTTGACAAAAAAGTCATGAAACTGCAGATGTTTACACCACAAAAGTGAATAAGGTCCATTTTGGACACGACCTGTTCAACAACATATGATAGAATCAGACATGTTATGCAAAGTACCTATTGATGAATGATTACAGGTTTTAACATCTTACTTTTTCACAAGCTTTTAAATGAGTCCATGTAACCCTTTGTCTGCTTCATACAAATTTTTACCACCATGTAGCACATCTTAGCAGATTCCACTTCAGGTTGTACTGAATTAGAAATTTTACCAACTTCTTTGAAAATATTATTCTCACTTGTAGTTATTCCATACAGACTATTCATAGAACCTAATTCTTTAGTTACTTCAAACTTAGCATTGATACCTCAAGTAAAAAACAACAGCTGAGCAGTATCAGTGGCATCTGTCTATTCATCAAGAGACAAGGAAAGATACTCAGAACAATTAACCTTGTTTTTAACTATTGATGTTGCTCCCAAGGTCCTCAACTTTTCAATCAACTTTTGTTACCAAAAGACTCACAGTCTTGAACAAGTTTATTTTCTGTGGACACATTTCTTCAGCTAATAAAAACACAATTTAATTAGCTTACCATTGATAAATGGGTTTCCTCCCTTGCTAACAAATGAACCACTTGGAAACTAAGTGTGGTTGCAGCCTCATTTACATTTGTAATTCTTGTGAAGAAATTCCACTATAATAAGATATTCTATTTTAAATTTCCTAATTTTTCTCCCTGTTGCTTTCCTGTGAGTTGGGCATATTGTGATGAGTGGTTAGTCTGGCAATGTTGACATATATTGTGTTGTTTTAGCATAGTTATAGTGTCAGTCCACACTAAACACATGCTTTCCGATCTAATTCAATTTAAAAAAAGCCAGATGCCACAGTAACTTAAAGCACAACATTTGAAGTTGACTTTTCTTGTTTTGACATGAAAGATATGCACTGATAAAATAAAATAAAAGTAAAACAAATATGCTTGGCACTTGAAACACTGTCAAGTCGACTCACTGAGCAGCAGTAAGAAGTGATGAAGATTCCACAAATGGTCTCTGTTGCAACTCTTCAACTTTGCTGTTGAAACTCAAATGCAGCCATAGACAATATGGAAATGAATAAGTGTGGCTATGCTATAGTAAAACTTTATTTATAATATTAAGCTTTAATTTAAAATAATTTTCACATCATAAAATATTATTGTTCTTTTGATTTTTTTTTCAATCATTAAAAAACGTAAAAACTGGCCGGGTGCCGTGGCTCATGCCTATAATCCCAGAACTTTGTGAGGTCAAGGTGGGTGGATCACTTGAGGTCAGGAGTTCAAGACAAGCCTGGCCAACCTGGTGAAATTCCATCTCTGCTAAAAATACAAAAATTAGGCCAGGCGCAGTGGCTCATGCCTGTAATCCCAGCACTTTGGGAGGCGGAGGTGGGCTGATCACGAGGTCAGGAGATCGAGACCATCCTGGCTAACACAGTGAAACCACATCTCTGCTACTAGCCAGGCGCGGTGACATTGCGCCTGTAGTCCCAGCTACTCAGGAGGCTGAGGTAGGAAAATCGCTTGAACCCAGGAGGCGGAGGTTACAGTGAGCTGAGATCACGCCACTGCACTCCAGCCTGGGCGGCAGAGCGAGACTCAGTCTCAAAAAAAAAAAAAAAAAAAAAATTAGCTGGGCATGGTGGTGCACGCCTGTAATTCCGTCTACTCAGGATTCTACCGCTGAGGCAGGAGAATCGCTTGAACTCAGGAGGTGGAGGTTGCAGTGAACTAGGATGGCACCACTGCACTCCAGCCTGGGTGACAGAGTGAGACTCCTTTTCAAAAAAAAAAAAAAAAAAGTAAAAACCATACCAAAGGCTGGATGTGATACATGGGCCGTAGTTTGGCAATCCCTGGTCTAGACCATTGCACCTCAAAAAATTTCACAGATGTGTCATGCCCTTGAATATTTGTAGGGTTTATCTTCTATCACCTGAGGTGCAGATGCCTTACTTAGGCATTCAGAACTCTAGTCACTTTCTGCCACCAGGTCCACTTGGCGTGATCTCATCAAAATAGTGGAACAATGACCAGAATGTCCAGGTGATCAAGATCCATCATCTGTCTAGTTCAAGCAAGGACCAAACTGGTAAATTGAATGGGTTTTCATGGGAAGCATCACTCCTGCATCCTTTAAGTGTTTGAGGAAGACACAAATCACTTCAGGATGCAGCAAGTAGCTACTTGAGGAGAGGTTGTGAATAGCTACTTTAACTACTTGCTATGGCATTGCTGGCATTTCCTCAAGGGGACATGGCCCTTTTATCAGTGTATTCTAAGTCTTAAAATGGCCTTAGTTCTTAAAACGGGACAAGAGATCATGACTTCCTATCATGTGCTGACCAACCCAAGGTCTTTTTCAGATTATTAGTCAAACAACACCTTAATGTATGTTGCTGCTAGAATACCATAGTTTATTAGTCTTAGGCTCCCTGGTTGTCACTCTGGCCTTGTTACCCATTAGGGTAATCGAGTATACCTGTCTTCCTGCAAGGTTGTTGTGGAAATTAACACAGCAGCTAATTTCATCAATCCTACCTTTCGACAGTTTTATGCTGTCATCTGGCTATTCTAGATCCTATCATTCGTATTGACACCAGGGAGCCCAGTTTCTGAGAGTGTCTCCTACTATCAATCTTGACCTACAGAGGACACACAGCATTGAGTTTCTCAAGGTGCTAGTGCCTCCTTTATGAATGCTTTATTCCTTATTGCTTTAGTAAAGAGAGCATCCTCTGGGTCCTCGTGGGAAACACAATCATCTAGTGGTTCTTTGGTGTCTCACAATACATCAGTTCTAACATGCCTACCTCTCTGAACTTTTAGATCCCTTCCTCTGCCAAGGAATTTCCAGCATCTCTACCTCATTTACTGCAGACATTTATTGTTTCCAAGCTGCAAGGAGCTATTTTAGCAGTTTATTAGCAATGGCTCCAGCTATCCATACCAGGACAAGCTGGGGGAGGAGAAAGCAAAGAGCAAGGAGAATGAAAGAAGAGACCACACGCCTTCTTCCCTCTGTTAAATCCGTCAACCAAAAATCAGTTCTGAACTGTGGGAGGGGAAACATGTTGAAATGTATTACAGTTTGAAGTTTTTAGCCAGATAGTACCTTTTAGTACCTGAAAAGTCAGATTGTTTTAACACACAATAGTGACTGGAAAGTGATTGCCTATGATATCTCCAAGGAACAGGGAAGAGCGGAGAACCCATGGTATTTTGGGGTTGGGGGACAAGATGTTGCTCTGCAGTGAAGTGGTGTGATCTCAACTCACTACAGCCTCAACCTCCCTGGCTCAACCAATCTTCCCACCTCAGCCTCCTAAGTAGCTGGGACTATAGGGGCACACTACCATGCCTGGCTAATTTTTTCATTTTTGTAGACACGATGTCTCACTATGTTGCCCAGGCTGGTCTTGTGTTTCTGGGCTCAAGTGATCCTCCCGTCTTGGCCTTCCATAGTGCTGGAATTACAAGCATGAGCCACCATGCCTGGCCCCAATGGTATTTTTGAAGGCAGTGGTGGAAGAAAAATAGCTGTTTCCTCGTTGTTCACTACCAATTACAGATAGTTCAAATAACCAGCTGCACAAGTGTTGCAGTGCAAAATGGAGTTGCTGCCTCTTCGTTCTTTGATTTTTTTTTCCATTTAGGAAATGGGTTAAAATAAGCTATTGTGGAATATGAAATTACTAAACATTCTGTCCTTTATAAACACAGGGAACAAAATACATTAATTCTGCATACCATAATATGTGAACTGGTTTTGGAGACTGGGGAATAGTAACATAAATGCCATACAGGAGTTTTAGCCATGAACTATGGTGCTCAAGGAAGGAAATAAATGTCTCATCCATGGCTATGGGGGGCTGCTGGTCAAAGAGAGCTTAATGAAAGAGGTTATACTTAAACAGAAGTTGACATGCTGAGTGTGGTTTTGAAAGATATACAAAAAAATGATTTCTGCGTACAGAGAACAACAGGAAAAGGTATGGCAGTATACTAAAAATGGGTAATCCAATTTAGATGAAACAAAGAATCTATGAAGAGATATAATGGAAAACAAAGCCTGAAAAACATACTTGACCAATATCTGAAGTCTTGGATACAAGGTGGCAGGATTTATACATTATAGGTAGGCGTATGCTATGGTTTGCATACATAGTTCACCTGTTGGATGTGATCACCTTAACACCCAAGGTCATGGTATTAAGAGGTGGGGTCTTTGGGAGGTAGTGAGGGCTCCATCCTTATCAATGAAATTAGTGCCCTTATTAAAGGACTTGAAGGAACCTGTTAGCTTCTTCTGCCTTTTCTGCCATGTGAGGATGCCGCAAGAAGGCACCCTCACCAATTACTGAAGCTGCTAGCACCATGATCTCAGACTTCTCAGCCTCTAGCACTGTAAGAAATACATTTCTATTGCTTATAAATTCTCCCATCTAAGACATTTTGTTATAGCAGCAGGAATAGACTAAGGCAGTATATTAGTCAATTTTCAAGCTGCTGATAAAGACATACCCAAGGCTGGGTAGTTTATAAAGAAAAAGAGGTTTAATAGACTTACAGTTCCACGTGGCTGAGAGAGGCCTCACAATCATGGCAGAAGGCGAAAAGCACATTTTACAAGGTGGCAGACAAGAGAAAAATGAGAACCATGCAAAAAGGGTTTCCTCTTATAAAACCATCAGATCTCGTGAGACTTATTCACTACCATGAGAACAGTATGGGGGAAACTGTCCCCATGATTCAATTATCTCCCACTGGGCCCCTTCCACAACATGCAGGAATTATGGGAGCTACAATTCAAGATGAGATTTGGGTGGGGACACAGCCAAACCATATCAGGCAGCATAAGAAAGATTGATTGAAATTCTAATATTTCCCTTGGTGTTTCAAAAATAATTTATTTAAATTCTTATTTATAAACTGAACCTCAAGATAGAGGAATTGGGAGTAAGACTCCACTAAGGGACAGTGGGAAGGGAGCTGGGAAGCACAGCAGTGACTGGGGTAACTATCAGTACATTCTGATGGGAGGGACTTAGTGGAAAGAGACAGCCCAAAATTCTTGCTGCATCTGCCAGTCAGCAATAGCTGAGGTGGGAGCAGGCAGACCCCTGTTACTCAG
Organism: Hylobates moloch; assembly: GCF_009828535.3. Classification (NCBI taxonomy): domain Eukaryota; kingdom Metazoa; phylum Chordata; class Mammalia; order Primates; family Hylobatidae; genus Hylobates; species Hylobates moloch. The sequence goes on from NW_026652276.1 coordinate 215,588,537, forward strand.
GCACCACTTCTGAATTTGGCATCCTCCAATAAGTCTCTTTCGCTGAAGTCCACCCACTACCCCATCCCAGTCTGATCTTGGTCTGAGTATAGGAAGTGAATGGTATACCTCTGTGTCAGATCCTGTGTGCCAAGTGTTCTTTACCTCTGGAGTTGATCACTTAAACTTCAAGTTGAATACTGGGAGTCCAGTATCAAAACACCACATTTACATTAACAAGCATATGCTTCCCCATTTCTTAATCATCAGAAGGAATAGAGTTATTAGAAAGTTGCTAAGTTGTTAGAAATCCATCAGCTGTCTGAGGAAGTTAGTGGAAGGATGCAATAGAACAACACATTTAAAATGACTACCACTTCCTGGCACAGAGTAGATATTCAATATCAAGTTCCCTCTCTGTTGTTTTCCTATACAAGAGAGTGGCACAGAGTAAGTAATACCTGTCCTATAAACTCTCTGCATGGCTATCCCTCCCTGCCCTGCTAAAATAAGACATAGTATATCCTCCCATTAATTTCTTTCCCCATTCCTACAGACATTCTTCCTATGAGATGGTGTCATCCTTATCCATTCCTGTTTTCTTCTTCTGGACACCTATGGTTTGTTTCTGTCCGTTTATGATGCAATACCTCAAACAACATTCAGTTCCTCAGATATGAGCTGACTAATGAAGGAGAAACAAAAGGGCTCCTTCATCTTGGCTTAGATGCAACAATTCTGTTTTTCCAGGCTAAGGATTTCTTTCGGGTTTTGTTTGGTTTGGTTTGGTATAGCAGCCACAAGTTGCTGTTGACTCATTTAGCTTCTAGCCAAAGGAAACCCCTGAGCCTCTTTTTCCTCCATGTGATGCTGCTGAGCCATCTCTTCCCCACCCAGATCCTGGACAGCTGTTTGCTTTTCTAGATCTGAGTAAAGGACCTCTCATACCCAGTAAATTCCATCTTGTTAGATTCATTTTCTTCATTGTAGCCTTTAAGCACATTAACTATCCCGTTCCATCACCACTCCACATATCTTCTTCAAATTAGATTGATTTTCCAGTGATGTCCTTTATTGAAGACATTGCTAAAAAGCCTGAATAGGACAAGAGACAACACTGAGCCCTGTGACCTGCCACAAGAAGCCTCTTAACAGGTTGAAAGAGAATTCATTAAACAGAACTCTTTTGGTATGGCCATTCAACTGGATGTGAATTCACCTAATTGATCTAGAATCCAGTTCATATTATTACACATTTTCTTTTTTTCTTTTTCCTTTTATTTTTAGATGGAATCTTGCTGTCACCCAGGCTGTAGTGCAGTGGCGTGATCTTGGCTTACTGCAACCTCCGCCTCCCAGGTTCAAGCGATTCTTCTGCCTCAGCCTCCCGAGTAGCTGGGATTACAGGTGCCTGCCACCACGTCTAGCTAATTTTTTGTATTTTTAGTAGAGATGAGGTTTCACTGTGTTAGCCAGGATGGTCTCGATCTCCTGACCTTGTGATCCACCCATCTCGGCCTCCCAAAGTGCTGGGATTACAGCCATGAGCCACGGCGCCCAGCCTATTACATATTTTCTAAAACAAATCATGAGATATCTTGCTAAACACTTTGTTCAAGTCACATCTACAATTTTTGCGGCACTCACTTCATCTTCCAGTCTAGAAAGTTTATCAAAAATGAAAATAATTCTACTGTAGAATGGTTTACTCTTTGTGAATACTGTTTATTAATGTTTGAAATGTACCACCACTCCATTGCCCTCACACATTAAAAAACTCATTTTCTAAAATGTGCCCCCCGCCCCCCAACTTTTTTTTTGAGCCAGAGTCTCACTCTGTCACCCAGACTGGAGTGCAATGGTGTGATCTCAGCCCACTGCAACCTCCGCCTCCCAGGTTCAAGCAATTCTCTTGCCTCAGCCTCTCAAGTAGCTAGGACTATAGGTGTATGCCACCACACCCAGCTAAGTTTTGTATTTTTAGTAGAGATGGGGTTTCGCCATGTTGACCAGGCTGGTCTCAAACTCCTGACCTCAAGTGATCTGCCTGCCTTGGCCACCCAAAGTGCTGGGATTACTGGCATGAGCCACCACACCTGGCCTCAAATGTACCCCTTTTTTCATAGAGACAGTACAGCACTGTGATCCAGAGTGTGGCTTGAATCCTGGCTCCTCTACCTTCTGGCTGTGCCGACATGGGCACTTCGCCTCAGCTGTCTGTCCCTCAGGTTCTTAATCAGTAAAATTTGGACAATGATAGAACCCACATCATAGGATTAGTATAAGTATTGAATCACTTCACACTGGTAAAGCATTTAGAAGCATTTCTGGCACTTTAGTAAGCAAAATATGATTCTGGAATTTGGAAGATATTTGAGCTACAGATATAAACATGGGAGTCTTTGGCGTATCAATAGTATTTGTTTTACCTTGGATTCCCCTAGAAGCAGACCCTGACAAGGATATGAGTGTAAATACTTTATCTGGGAGGAGAGTCCAAGAAATACTGGTGGAGAAATGGGGAATTGAGACAGGAAAAGGAAGGACGTCAATAAACGGTGCATTATGAAGTAAGTTATTCTTGCAGATAACAGATGTTTAGTCCCATTGTGGGACTCTGGGAGAGAATGTAGAAGAGGCCTTAAAATTATCCTAACTGAGGGGCCAGAAAGCTAGATAATTATCCATCAAATCTCAACCATGTTTGGCCAAGGCCTGCTTTGGGGGCTTAACTCTTCAGCAGTTCCAGCTTCTCTGCAAGAGAGTCCAGAGCTCCCTGGGTCAAGAAAAGGCCCCAAGGCAGAGAATCTGAAGTGCCCCCAGTAATCAGCCTTCTGTGTGCAGAGGTGAGTCTTGAGGGACTATGAGTGGGGCACCCAAGCATGAGAGTATCCGATGTCATCCTAGGAGTGAGTGAAGTTAGAGAGAAGGTGGGGTCTGGTCACCAAAGTGCTGTAGCACTCCAACATTTAGAGGTCAAGAAGATGAGACGGAACCAGGAAAAGAAACTGAGGAGGGGCCAGTGAAAAAAGAGAGAGTAGAGTTCTGGACTCCAAGTTGAGAGGAAGAATCCAAGCAGGAGGAAGAATCAACCATGTCAAATACTGCAGAAAGGTCAAATAAGGTGAGGACTGAAGACTGACCATTGGATTTAAAAACTTGGAGGCCACTGTTGACCTTGACAGGAGCGGTTTTAGAGAGGTAGTTCAGGATAGGGAGTGAGTTCCAAAGAGAAGTAAAATTGGAGGCACCCTGTATAGACAACTCTTTCAAATAGTTGGTTGTAGAGAAATAAAACAGTAGCTGTAGGGGGTGTGCAGGTCGAGAGAGAGAGAGAGAGAGAGTTTGAGATGGGAAATGTTGCAGCATGGTTGTACGTGGATGGGATTGATTCAGTCAAGAGAGAAAAACTGATGATGCAGGGAAAAGAAGGATAGTTATGAAAGTGTTATCCTTCATAAGTGAGAGGGAATGGGATCTTGTGCACAAGCGGAGGAAGTTTCCTTAGAAGCAGAGATCACTCATCAATAGTAACAGAGAGAAGGCAGAAGGGTCTACACACTCCACCACAGATGCAGACAGATGGTGAAGTGTGTAGAAATTCTCTTCTGAGCTCTGATAAATTTGACAGAAACAAGTAAGTCAGCTGATATCTGATGATTGGGGCAGAGGGGATGTTGGAGTATTGAGGAGAATGGAGAAGGTGGGAAATAATCATCTAGGATTGAGAATAGATGAGGAACAGGGAGAAGGATCGCCAAGCAGCACCAAAGGGTCATGGGAGATGAGTGGCCTAAGAGCAGTCAGCAGGGTTATGTCTTTCTCCAGCCATGTTCAGCTGCTTGGGTGCAGACACGGAGTGGAGGAGAAATAGATTTAACCAAGGTTGGGTATGCTTTATGTCCAACTTCCAACATGTGACCTTGCTCCAGGAAGACATTATGTAGTTATTGGCTAAGAAATTAAATTTTATTGAGACAATAATCCTGAATTCCAAGAGTTTTGAGAATATGTTAAAAGCAAAGTGAGATAAAAGAGATTTATGGGAAAGCAAAGCAGAAGTTGCTTTACTCAATCCATTTTGAAGGTGTTTCTTTGCCAAAACTGAATAGGGGGTTAGCAGAAACTCGTTTACCCTCCATAAATGTTGGGAACTGGCTTTCCTCTCTGAGTCTCTTGATTCTGGTGGACCCTGCAACCACTGACTAGCTAAGTAATCAGAACCCAACATGTCCTTTAACTGTAAGAGTGGTAAATTATCTGTTCCAGTTTAAAAGAGGCAGAGTATGTTACAATCACAGGGACTATAAAAAGAAAGGAAGGTGTGTGTGAAGTAACTCCACCTTTCTCCAGTAAACATGTCTTACTCTAGGTGTCTTACAGCAGAGCTCACATCCCTTCATGAGCCTCTAGTCAAAGATTCTAGTAAGAAAACTCTTGGAGACCCGAAGCTGGATAATCAGGACCTCTATTTTACCCCTGGATAATGGGAGTTAAGGCACTGCATCTTTCTGTTCTAGTATCCAGTTTATCTAGTTTCTGGACAAGGTCAAACAGCCCAGTCATAGGTACTCAAAAGACAACCTTAGCAGTAAGCCACAAGATGTGTGCAACAAAGAAGGTGCGTAGCGGGTTGAATGGTGTCCTCCCAAAAGGATATGTTCAAATCCTAATTCCCAGAACCTGTGAATGTATGCTTATTTGGAAAGGAGGCCTTTGCAGATATAATTAAGGATCTAGGGATGAGATAATCCTAGATTCAGGATGGGCCCTAAATCCACTGATTGATATACTTAAGGCAAAAGAGAGGGAGTTTTGAGACACATGGAAGCACAGATGAAGGTTTCATGAAGCAGGAGGCAGAGGTTAGAGTGCTGTGTCCACAAGGGCCGAGGATTGCTGGAAACCAGAGGTGAGGAGAGAGGCATGGAACAGATTCTCCCTCAGATCCCCCAGGAGGAACCAACCCTGCAGACACCTTGATTTCAGACTTCTGACCTACTTAACTGTGAGAGAATACATTTCTGTTGTTTTCAGCCACAAGTTTGTGGTCCTTTGTTAAGGTAGCCCTAGGAAACTGATACAGGGTGGGAACTCCTATTTTAGTCATGTGAAAAGTGAATGGTCTGGAAAAACACAATGATGTATTCATGGGGCTAGGGAGACTAAGACCACCTGTAGTCCCTGAAACTTTGGGGGTAATCTCCTTCAAGCTCCCTTTAGAAAAATATGGCTCCTTTTCCAGAAACCACATATCCTGATAGTCTGAAATATCTGTAGTTATTTTTAGTCCATTGTTCCATTTCCACGGAAATGTTTGCAAAATTAGCCGGGCATGGTGGCGCGTAGTAGTCCCAGCTACTGGGAAGACTGAGGTGGGAGGATCACTTGTGCCCAGGAGTTCGTGGTTGCAGTGAGCTCTGATCATGCCACTGTACTCCAGCCTGGGTGACAGAGTGAGACCATGTCCCAGGAAAAAAAGAAAAAAAGGAAAAAAAGAAAGAGTTTGCAAATATTTTGTTTCCCGGGAAGTCATAATACCCTTATGATTCAGTCAGCCTGATTCTGCAGTCCTGAAATCTCGGCTTGCAGCAGGTCTGTGCTGACAAGTCTGTGCTTAAAGAGAGCAGCCTCCCAGATCCCTGTATGCCCTGATTCCTGACTTGTCTCATCTGGAATAAAAAGAAGTAACAACCAACACTGCACTTTGAGGCTTTTATTCATTTGCTGCTTTTATTCATCTGTTCTCCACCTCAAGTGCCCTCACCCCACTTGGGGAGTCCTGGCTTATCCTTCAAGACTTGCCCAAATGCCTTCTGCCCTGTGAAGTCCTCCTTGAAACTGAAGAAGCAATTATTCTTCCTTCTACGTTCCCACAGAACTCTGCACCTCTATTAAAGACTTATTAAATTCTATCACAGCTTAGTTTTTATGTAACTGTCTTCCCTGAAACACTCCAGAGGTGGCATCATGACTTATTCATGTCTGAATCACCAGCACTTAATCTAGAACCTAGCTCCATAGTTTTCATATAAATGAAGAAAAGCAATACCTTAGAAAATCTCTAGTAGCCAAATTCAAAGTTTCTCTAAAGTGTACAACTGCTATGATTTAACTTCCTCTATTTTGGATTTCAAGCCACTAGAATTTGGAACAGGAACAAAGTAGTGCAGAAATTATTGTGTACTATGTGAGCAGAGTTCAGTGCAAAATTATGGAGGTATGTAAGTGTTTGTAGCTTTGGCATTATGGTCAGGGGAAACTTCTTTCCTGCAGAGGAAAAGGGCAGTGTCATCCCTGGGATCACAAGCTTCTTGAACATGTGGAAGGTGGGTTCTTCCTATTTTGGATTTGAGCTCAGCAAAGGCTTTCCTGAATTAATCACTGAAGGAGCACATGGTGCCATATTTCCTTCATCTGGTCACTGCAGACAGCGAAAATGTTTATACCAGATGGTGCTCAATGTGATGTCATCATTCCATGGTTTATCCAAATTCCCTCTTTCATCATGTTTTGCTTGGAGTTACACCTGGAGTTTTATGTATCTGCCTGGAGTTTTATGTATCTGCAAATAGTCAGAATGAATTCTCAGTTGTGGAAGAAAAAAATAGATGGTGCTCTAAGCTTATGTGTAAATATCCTTTGTAGAAAAGACAAAACATTTCAATGAATAAAGCTGAGGGCAAAAGGAAGGTTTGAGTAGGTAAGTGGTATATGTTCCCATGGGAACAAGCAGCAGCTGCCAACAAATGCATGAGAAAAGGCTATAGAGTCTTTCTATGATTCAGGCTAAAACTAAATTTGTAAAGGAGTCGAAACACACATGAATCATCCCCTCTTGTCCACTATGATCATGACTATCTCCAAGTCAAAAGCTAGCCAAGAGTCACAATGAAGACTAGCCTGTTGTGACAACTGAAGTTGTTTGCACTAAATATCTCCACCAAGGAATTCCAACAGCTTCTGACATCTACCACATAACAATTTAGATTAATTGGCCTATTAAGACCCTCATAATCTGGCACCATGATCTCTATCCCATCTAATTTCTGACCACTTTCCTATATGGGCTAAGGTGGTCTCACTATTCCCTAAACATTCTTGTTCATTCTTAACTCCAAAGCCTTTCTCATATACTTTCTCTGCCTTCTAGCGCTGTTTCCTTTTTCTTCATCTATTCAAACCAATCTATTCTTAAATTCCAGTCCTAGGATTATCTGATCTGTGAGGTTTTTCATGATTGCAAATCATACTGGTTTCTCCCTGCTCTGGATTTCTGTACTGTCCCTCAAGAGCTGGAGGTGCAAGCTAATGTTTCTATTGACATCAACCATCATTTATGGACACTCTTTTGTTCACACACTGTGCTAGCAGCATAATGGACATTTCCTGTTGTCCTGCTCCCTATTTTCTTTGCTGTTCCTTTGTTTTAAACCATTTAAAATAGTTTTTTTTCCCTTCCTCCCGATGATCAATATAACTAAGGAATTTTTGTTCCTCTTCAATCCTATATAAGGAAAACATTTTCCTCCCCTTCTTAGGATAGGAAAGAATTGGTGGATACTAAGCTTGGTAAAATCTGTTGGAATCTTCAACTTTAATCCCTTCCAAATTGAGGGGCTAGAATAAACCTTAGTTAAAGCACGAATTAGTTACTAATTAGGGAACTCCTGTACAGATAAGGGAGTATCAATTTTAGACCCTTTGGCCACTTTTTTGGATATCCAGATTGTAGAATTACCAACAGGCATACTCATTGGTGTGTACTGAGTCTCAGCCAGGATTCAGAATGAGAGTAATTATTTTGGGATCTGAATCTTGCAGGAAAATAAAAACAGGCAAAGCTCGATTCAGGTCTCAAAGTCTGGCACTGCCAGTTTAACCATGAACAGATAATGAAATCTTCATAATAACATTTGATTGATATCTAAAACCCCAAAATGCCTCTATTTCTAGGGCAATACTATCTCTACATTTTTAAAAATTTTCTAGATGCCAAGATATTTAGCTTGATTTTATTTATTTTTTATTTCAACAGGTTTTTGGAAAACAGGTGGTGTTTGATTACATGGATAAGTTATTTAGTGATGATTTCTGAGATTTTGGTATACCCCTCACCCGAGTAGTGTACACTGTAAAGTCACTCTTGTTCACTTATGAAGAATGAGAAGAAAAACTCTGAAACAAAAATTCTCCTGCCTTTAATTGAACAAACTATAGCCCACTCCTGAATGACTTTTCTGTAGCTGGCCCACTGTGGTAGAGTACTTTCAAAAATATTCACTCCTTTCCCCTTTTACCTCCACAAAGGAAATATTCTTCCCCAAATCCTTGACTTTGGGTTTGGCTGCATGGCTTGCCTTGTCAGATGTGACACAAATAGCGGGTTGAAATGTGCTTGAGTGGTTGGGCCTGGCCTCTTGCACCCCTATCATTGCCACGAGAAGAGTGTGTCTTGACTAGTCACTGATCCAAGGCACATGAAGAAGATGAAGCAGAGCCACCCAGCTGACCTGCAGCTCTGTGAGATTAAATGATTGCTATTTTAAGATACTGAGTTTTGGGGTGGTTTGTGACACAGGATTTTTGTGGCAATAGATGATACACATCCCAATAGCTCCACAAATGGTCATATCTTCCCAAGTTCTGTTTCTGTCCCCAGAAAATATCATTCTTGACTGAAAAAACGCAAATATAATATTTTCCTATGGGCTTCTAACTCAAACGGCATAGGGTGTTTCAGAAAAATGTTCCTATTTAATTACTTCAGTTATTTTTTATTCCTGACATCATGCTTTCCTCTAAGTACTGTGAGTGCACAGAGGGAAATGTGAGTCTGTGTGCTCAAGTACTTATTTAATTTCAGGCTTAGGGGAGTCTGTGATCCCTAAGTCTGACACTGTCTCATGGACTGAGAAGAACTTGAAGGCAGGAGGCTCTATCAGCCTCTCAGCAAGAGAGACAGCACACTCAGCTTTGTTGTGTAGAGGCTTTTTCATAAAGGAAATATTTAGAGGTGTGGTTTGGGTTAGAGGAACTAGCAAGGGATGTTGAGGTGCCCAGACACTAGGAACAGCAGGGAGTTCTGATGATCCCCGGGCCTGAAAAGTAGGGGGAGAAAACGCAATTTTTGGAGACTGGCTAAGAGTTAGAGTCAAGATGGGCTGCCCAACAGTAGCTGTAGTTTGAGTGATGAGGCCATTGATAGAACCACGGTGCAGCAGATGGTGAGTGGGAATAAATGGGTGAGGAGAGATATATTGAAAATAAATATTCCAACATCTTCTCCTCCCACTGGCCAGAGGGCAAGGGAACCTGGGTCACACAGTACCTAGAGGTCAGGCTCCCAGGACAAAGAACATAACAGAACACAGAATAAATCTGCAACGAATCAAAGAATAACCACAACAGATGTTTATGAATACTTGCCCCAGTTTTCTCAGGAAAGAAGGCATGGGGAAAGGGAGGGCAAGAAATGAGTTGTGTTTACAAGGAAATTGGTTACAGAGAGTTTACAAAGTCTTCAATTTTGAATTGAGTAGCAAAAAGATGGAGAATTAGACGACCTGTGACTGGGCCAGTAGATGTCTTTGCATTGCAGATATTCACCTCAAGCATTTCTCTAAAAGTATCATGAGACAAAACTGTAGTACTAGATGGCATCAGTGAAATTAACCTTAAAGTACCTGGAAGATAATTATTTTGAGGAGGGCTATGAGATCAAGCTTCTGGTCTTAATCTCTGGGTTTGACATTGAGATTTTAGAAGAAATATTTAAATGGATAGGGAAGTAAAAGGTATATTGATGCCAGCAGATTCCTGAGCTATAGAACTCTGACACTATTTCAATTTTTTGATAATCTTCTGATTCTTCACCTATGAAAATATTATATGAAACTATTTACCAAATTTATCAACCCATGACACATCCACAAACCCAAACTTGCCAGAATACTTTAGTTGTTGTGTTAATGTTTTTGAAGAAGAGTGTGGAGGGCGGGGAACACAGGAGACTCCTTGGTCTACATGTCCATACATGCATATCCACATACCAGCATCAGCCATCTCTCTTTCTTCAGCAAAATTACTCTTGCTTTCCATTTCTGTTGCCCAAAATGGGCAAAGGTGAGTGAGTAAAACCAAAACACCAATACATTGAGGATGTCTTTTATTATACACAGAAGTATCCTACTATGCTAGAAAACAATATTATACTAATTTTCTTAGAGAAACCAAGTAGCTGACTAGTCATCTGATTCAAATATATGTGAGAAACACTTTTTTGTCCTTCAGATACAATTTTCACATCATACTTTCTCTTTAGATTTTATAGTTGGCCCAGTTTCCCCTTGAATGCGAGCCTTATAAGCTTTTTGTACCTCTTAACATCAAACTCAATGAATAACTAAGACTTGGGCTATTTGTTTGCCCAAATGGGAAATGGGGGAGGGTAAAGGAAGAGAATCCTCCCCATCCGAAGGTTCCAGGAGGCTACAAAGAGATAGTGGTCGATGTTGATTCTAGAAAACTCGTTCTCATGAAGTTTTCAAGCTGATTTCCTTATGTATTAACTTCACTAAAAGAAGGATTCCTTTTGATAAGTGAGGACAAAAAGGCATCATTGAATAGCAATTACAAAAAGAAAAAATCTACAAGTACAATATTTTGCTTCAAATAAAATATATTTATGTGGCCGCTATGTTTTTGTTGATAGTCAATATATGTAAATATTTAGCTAAATTATGAAAATTCAAGAAAGATCACAGCTATTGGAAGTAGCAGGCTAGCTAAAAGCCTCTGCAGCATTGCTTGAACGGAAACAGACCAAAAGCAGATTATGTCTGAAGATGTATTGATTATTTATATCTCCTTAAAGAAATAATAAGTTCTTTAAAAGGGCAATATAAGCAACATTCATGTACTTATGAGAAATGTGTAACTAAATACTTCATTGCTTAACTAAACATTGATTGGATGCCTATTGGTGATTAGAATGAATGATTAGGAGTCTTGACCAAGGGTGTTCCAGTTAATTAATTACCTGAATTTGTCTTCCTATATATAATTTTCAAGGAAGAAAATAATATGACAAAAAGGAAATGGTTACAAAGTAACAAACATTTTATTTCCCAGTCTAATCTTTTTCAACCTATATTTATACCCAGAGCACTGTGTGGTATGTTCAGCATCATGTATCTTGGCTTCTGTCAAGATGAATATTTTGTATTGATCAACACTTTACACTTTACAAAGCCCTTTCAAATACTTATTTCCTTTGACTTCTAAGTCTTACTGTACCATTGTCTAGATGGAAAAATTGAGTCTGAAGTGGTGATTTCCCCAATGTTATTCTACTTCATGCCCACTAGAATAGCTAAAATCTAAGACTGACAGTATCAAGTATTGGTAAGGATGCAGAACAATTAAAACTCACATATATTGCTGATGGAAGTATAAAATGATATAACCACTTTGACAAAAAGTTTGGCAGTTTCTTATAAAGTTAAACACATCTTCTGATCCAGCAATTGCAGTTGTAGGTAATTATCCAAGATAAGTGAAAATACATGTTCACAAAAAGACTTGTAGAAGAATGTTCATAGCAGCTCTATTCACTGTAGTCAAAAATTGAAAACAACCCAAATTTCCATCAACAACAGGATGGGTAAACAAGTTGTAGTATATTAGCACTTAGCAATAAAAAGGAATGAATTACTGTACTGATACATCCAATAACATGAATAAAACATAATGATGAGAAAAGAAGCTGCATACAAGAGAGTATATATTGTATGTTTCCACTTATGTGAAGTTCTAGAACAGGTAGAGCTAACCTAAGGTGAAAAAAATCAGTCGTGCCTTTGAGGGTTTGGGGCATTGCTCCCAAGGGAGGACTTTTTTTCTTACGAGATGGAAATACAGTGAGGATATAGACACACAGCCCAAATTGTTCAATTAATACTTGTGCATCTCAATATATGTATATTTTACCTTAAAAACTGTAAAAACAATAACAATCAGATGGAGGAGTTGGGAGTGGAGGTTTAGATAAAAGAAGCGAGGCAGAACATTGATACTACAAGTTGAGTGATGAGTGATGTTCCTTATACTCTTCTGTTTATCTATGCTTGAAATTTTCCACCAAAAAAAAAGTTTTAAAAAAGACAATAAGGAAAAATGATCAAAAGGCTTTCAGGGAACTGGAAATAGTTCAGTATGGCTGGAGCAGAGAGTGTGTTTTCTGCTCTCTCATTTCACAGGAATCTTCCCAGACAGTGGTGAACTGAAAACACCAAATCTCTTAGTCACATCTGATTCTACAGCAAGGACGGTTACAATGACTAGCCAACACAAACGAATAATTGTGGTGGAAAAAACAGATGTTTGTATCTCAAGTGTAAATATAACTTACCAAATACTATTACTTGAAGTACTTGGCAACAATTGGAAAAAGAATTTAAACATGAGCCATGTAGTTACCACGGAATATGGACATGATTAATGGTACAGGCTCAGACCAGTATAATCCCCTTCCATAACTTGGTAACGCTCCTGACATTGCAATAAGTAAACTAAACCACACCCAGTCAGCAACTAATTAAAAAACTATAAATGTCTTATAAATAAAAAAATTATGTATCTGAAAATATGTGGGAAATATGCTCAATAAATCATCTGATTCATCACTTCTTATTTTAATACAGATTATTGCAAAGCTGTGGGTATTTCAATAAGAAATCTACATTAAGTTTTCTTCATCTGAATGCAACGCATTTGTGTGTGTGTATGTGTATGTGTGTGAAGTTGGGGCTCTGTGTAGACTTAGAATGAATTACAGATTTCTATTTTAGGAAGAGAACTTAAAAGTTCCCTTTAATTTTATAAATGAGGGAACTAAAACCAAGAGAAATGAAGTGACTTGTCCAAGGTAAAAAGGTGTAAGACCACAGATTTAGATCTGATTTCTTCAAATTGAAGTAGACTGTTTACAATGTGTATGAATCTAAAACGCTTCCCATGAGCTGCATCCATATTGAATAACTCAAGAAAAGTTTGTCTTGGCAGTTCACAGAACACTATTCAAATACAGAAGCCTTGTGCATTAGTGGAAATATTCTTCTGCCCCATGGAGATTATAATACTGAAGCAGACAGATATCTTCAAAAGGTTGTGGAAAACAGCCAATGTACCATTTGTCTATGCTTGCTTATAGAGCATTAGAGAGGATATTGAACTACCAAGACCCTTTCCTCTATTTTCTCTTCTTGCCTAGCTCTTTATTTGGGTGCCACCACATGCTCTTTATACCACTGTGTTTCAAGCTATGGGTTACAATCCACTTATGAGTTATACAATCAACTTAATGGCCACAATCAGCATTTTTAAAATTAAATTAATTAGATTAGAAAATATCAGTGGACAACACTCATAAGGTTAGGGCAAATTATTTCATGAAATTCCTGTTTCAGTTATAAACATATGTGTGTACACTGTATGGAAATGTAAAACATTTTTTACTATGGATCAGTCAAGAGTACTTGAAAGAAGATGGCATTCATAGGTCCTCAGAGGGACTTGGACATGCTTTAACTCTGATTACGCCTTCCTCAACTTGTGTGTTCATGGTGTTCACGATTTTATTCTCATTTTTAAGTCGACACAAATGAGGCGTTATTAGAATCATTTATTCTCATAATATACAATGTACGACATCTGTATTTACCTACATGTTTGCTAATTTCTTTGCATCTGTGAAATTTTTTAATGTGGTAACTTTCTTAATACACAATATTCACCATTTAATCATTTAACCCCAACTCAGTGGCATTCAGTACAGTGATGTGCAACCATCACCACTATCTATTTCTAGAACATTTTTGTCGCCCACAAAGGAAACTCCCTATTCATTAAGCAATCACTTTCCATTCCTCCCTCCCCTGCAGCATCTGGAAATCAGTAACCTGCTATCTATCTCTATGGATTCTGGATATTCCATGTAAATGGAATCATACAATATGTGGCATTTTGTGTCTGGCTTCTTTAAATTAGCATAATGTTTTTAAGATTCATTCAAGTTGTAGCATGTATCAGCTATTCATTCCTTTTCTGTGTCTGAATATTTCATTGTATGAATATACATTGTATGAATATACCATCTATCCATTGATAGACATTTAGGCTGCTTCCACCTTTTGGCTACAGTGAGTAGTGCTGTTATGAACATTTGTGTACGAATACTTATTTGAATATCTGCTTTCAGTTCTTTAGGGGTATATACCTAGGAGCGGAATTACTGGTTCATAAGACAATACTATGTTGAATTTTTTGAAGAATCACCAAGCTGTTACAATCTATTAGTGGGTTATGAAATCAAACTCTTTTCCACAGTGGCTGTACCATTTTAAGTACCCACCAGTAACGTACAAAGACTCCAATTTCTCCACATCCTTACCAACACGTTATTTTTCATTTTCGAAAGATGATAGCCATTCTAGTGGGTATGAGGTGGTATCTCATTATGGTTTCAATTTGCATTTCCCTAGTCGCTAACAATGCTAAACATTTTTTTATGTGCCTGTTGGCCATTTGTATGTCTTCTTTGGATAAATGTCCATACAAGTCCTTTGCCCATTTTTAAATGAGGTGTTTGTCTTTTTGTTGTTGAGCTGTAAAAGTTCTTTATATGTTCTGGATACTAGATCCTTATCATTTATATAATTTGCAAATAATTCTATGTTGTCTTTTTACTTCCTTGGTAATGTCTTTTGATGAATAAAAGCTTTTGAATCCAATTTACTTCTTCTTTTGTTGCTTGTGCATTTGGTGTCATATCTAAGAAATCATTGTCAAATTCAAGACTGTGAAGTCTATCCTTCTGTTTTTTCCTAAGGATATTACAATTTTAGCTCTTAAATTTAGGTCTTTGATCCATTTTAATTTTTGTATATGGTCTGAGGTTAGAGTCCAACTGTATTCTTCTGCATGTGAATACTCTGAACTTTTTAGAATCCTATTTCCTCTTTCTGAAATACATTTCTTAAAAGTTTGTTTAGAAAAGATTTCTTGGTAATAATTTCTACGTTTTTTTTTTTTTTTTTTGGTAATGTCTGTATTACCACTGTATTCTGGCTTCCATTGCTGTTACTGAGAAACTTGACATCATTTTTCCTCCTTTTTTTCCTACCTCTTTTCTCTGCCTACTTTTAAATAGTCTTTGGTTTTACTAAAATATATCTGAGAGTGGCTTTCTTTTTATCTATTCTACCTTGGACTCTTGTTTCTTGTATCTGTGGATTCATGACCTTTCTTCAGTTCTGGAAAATTCTCAGGCTTTGTATCTTCAAACATTGCCTTTCGTCTATTTTCTCTATTCTCTCTTTCTGAAACTGCACTTACATATGTTATATTTACTCATTCTATCCTCCAAGTAGCCTAACATTTATCTTCTTTAATATTTATCTCCCATCTCTCTGTATTATGAGTATTTCCTTCAGATTTAATTCTCTCTTCCTGCGTATATTCTGCTGGCTAATTTATTGGGTTATGGATTTCAATAATGATATTTTTATTTCTAAATATCTTAATTCATTCTTTTTTTCAAATGTGCCTGGTATTTTAAATTAGATTTATATTTTGATCATTTTTCAGTTTTTATTCCATCTTTAATATCTTAAAACATTTGCTGATAATTGCTTTTTACTATAATAATTTCATTATCTTAAATTCTCAATAACTTAAGTGTGTTTTTGTCTTCTCCTAACTTTTGTTCATGATATATTTGTTAATATCTTATTATACATTATATTTTATTGAATTTAATATTTCCAAATCAGAAGGCCTTAAATTGGGAATTTGCATTTGCTTTATGGATCCAGGAGGAAGTACTAATCTGGGACTACTCTAGAGCTCTTCAAAGTTATTGGCTTAATGAAAGAGTCTCATTTTCTTTGCAGAAAGCCCAGAGCTTAATCTTCGAATTCCAGTGCTGGCACTGACATTTTCCCCAAGGTAATCCTAGCCTTTTCGTTTTTTAAACTGTTTATCATTCCAGTTTTAGTTGTTTTTCACTTTCTATTTTTGGCAAATGGGGATATTCCTTATTTCTTGTCAGTCAGTGTGATATCATAGAAAGATACTTGGCCTTTGTTCCTGGTTTCTGGCACACAGTTCCCAAAACTCTTAGAATTTCCTGAGTGATAAGCGTGACAGGAGTATTTTTTGCTCTAGTGACATGACTTTTTGTGGGCTTCTAGATAGCTTCAGGAGGGTGGCTGTTCCAGAAAAACCAGCCTTGATTAGAAGCTTGGAACATTCCACCCACCTCCCTCTAATCTCTAGTGCAGGGAAAGGAGCTGGAGAATGAATTGATTGCTGGTGGCCAATGATTTAATCATTGCCCACAGATGAAACTTCCATAAGAAACCCTAAATGCTGACATTTGGAGAGCTTCCAGGTTGGTGAACACATCAAGATGCTGGGGAAGTGACATGACCAGAGAAGGCATGGGAGCCCCATATCCCTGATCCCAAACCTTGCCCTAAGAATCTCTTTCACTTTACCATTCCAGAGTGGTAGCATTGATAATAAACCAGTGAATTTTATGATCTGTTCTCACAAATCATCAAACCTGAGGAGGGGATCATGAGAACCTCTGATTTATAGCTGGTCAGTCAGAAGGATGGGAGGCTCGGGACTTAGGGCTGGCATCCGAAGACTGTGTTGAGGGGTAGTCCTGTAGTACTGAGCTCGAAACCTGTGGCGTCTGCACTAACTCTGGGTTGTTAGTGACAGAATTGAATTGAATCAGTGGACACTCAGCTGGTGTCCAGAGAGCTGGAGAAGTGATAATGGAAAAGACACCATGCATTTGGCATCAGGAGGAATAAATGTCTCAGTCAGCAATGTTTTAAAAATTATATTTGAAATACATCCAGCCTTTAGTCATATCATAGTGGGAGAGTCACTCTATCTAATCCATCATAATCCTAGCAGTAAATGGAATAGAATGTTTTTCTCTATATCCACTGAAGGTTTTGACTTTGGAAGAAAAAAAAAGGAAGTGAGATGTGAATAATAAACCGTGCAGAGGTCTTGGGTAACAGGGTTTGGTTTCTTAAACCATGATTATACCATGCTTACTTTTCTGAGAAAGATAGCAAAATACATGGAGAAAAGTTAACTGTAAAAGGGTCTAGAAGAGCTTGACACCTAAAGATAAAAGAGAGAAAATGTTTCCTTATAGTTAACTACTTAAAATAAGTCATATTTTCATAAAATAATAAGCTTCTTGAGAATAAGGACAGTATCTCTTTCATATTGCTTGTTTAACAAAGAATAACCACCTATGCACTTTTGGGGATCCAAAACTACTATACTAAAATGATTGTCAAAGGTCGTGTAGACTTATCCTGAGGTCACACAGCCAGTGTAACAGATCATAGGAGTAGACTAAAGTCTCCTGACTCCAGGCCATGCTTGTGTATTATATCACACTACACCACTGAACTGAGTCAATATAAATTATTCAAGTACATGGCATTGCATACCACAAAGGAGAAAAAAATACTCTATTTGGATTCAATCGTTTTCTTCTTTACTGATTACTTCATATATAACCTTGTTTGTTGAAAGGAGCACATATTCTCTATCACTATACATCCTCAATTGTATGTTTAAAAAAAAATTCATACTGTAAGGACACAGTCATTGTGTATGTATACAGCTCAACTTCCTCGGTTGCTAAGGATGAATACTGCTCAGGATTAAACATGAAACACAGCTCTAGCTAGAGGCCAAGAAAGAGCTGATTTGTACATCAAAGTCATGGTGTCTAAGAGCTATAAATGGTAAATACGTGATGAAAGAGGTTAAGAGAAAAAAGAGAGGTGTACATGCATGATGTGAGTCAGGCTGGGGTCTGAAATTCTAAAAGGTGGATATGTTTTGCTGATTTGGGGGTAGTTTTAAAGCAGTCAAGATGCCATGCATACTATCTCTGGATTTATCCACCTCCCTTCAGAGTGGGCCTGAGTAGAACTGGATTGGAGTTTCTTTAGTGGTTTGTTTAGTGAAAGTTGTCACATGGTTGAGGGTGTGCTTGTAGCACTGTGGACTCCCTTTTGGTCATCAGGTGTTACACCTGTTTTTTCCAGGATAACCTGTACAGCACTTTCTCACTTCCTCCAGTAACAGAGGTGAGCTATGGAGGCAGGGTATATTGGATAGATGCAGCTAGGCTGGGTACAGCAGGGAGTAGCAAAGGGCAGGTGTATATATATGCGTGTGTGTGTGTGTGCGTGTGCGTATGCACGCGTGTGTGTGTGAAGAGCTAGAGAAGAAAGTGAAATAATGACAACTCTGGATACCCAAGAATGGGCACAGGACTCTGTCCCACAGCTCCCAGCTGTGATTTGTAGTACAGATCTGCTAGCAAGAGACTACAACCACCTTGCTACTTCAGTAGCTTTCTCTGCTGTGTGGGTTTGCAGTTAAGATCTTATAGCTCTATTTGACTATAGATGGATGCAGCAAGGAATGATAAAAGATGAGGTAGATACATAGAGAAAAGTAGTGGATGTGGGGAGACCAGTCAGGAGGTTACTGCAGTCAATAAGAAAGGATGGCAACCTGAATAGCAAAAGGGTTATAAGTACAATGAAAACAGATATTTTAAAATTATAAGAAAATACAACATAAAATTTTGGTGCCATAACTTCAAAATCTAGATGAAATGGCTGATTATACAGAAAACACAAATTACCAAAATTGATTCAAGAAGAGATAAGAAGCAGGAATAGACCAGCTAGCAGCAGAGGTCAGGGAAAAGGTGAGGTGGTGAAAACCATATGAAAAGATCTACCCTATAAAACATCTCCAAGTTTGAATGACTATGCCAAAAAAAAAACCCTATCAAACATTCAGAGTGTAGATCATTTCCATGATATCCAAATTATGTCAAAGCATCAAAACCAGGAAATTTTGCAATTCATCTCACAAGGTTAAAATAACCTAGAATTACAATCTAACAGTCATTGAAAATTACAGACCAGGCTTTCAAATAAAAATAGATAGGAAATCCTGAATAAAACATATAACAATTGAATCTAACAGTATATTTAGAAAATATACTGTGCCCAAGTAGGTTTTTATTTCGGAAATTAAAGGATAGCTAAATATTAAATATTCTATAGTGTAAATACTACATAGTGTAAATACTATTTATTTACATAATATAAAAGAACCAATTAATGAATTTAATTAATAGAATAGAAGATAAAGCAAGCAAAAGATAAAGAGTCAGTAATTAGAGAAGTTGGAGGCTAGAAGTAGCCAGTTTGGGGTCTGGTCAAAATACAGGGAAGATGATTATTCCAAGTAAAGAAGAGGGACAATGAGACAATTAAAGTACCACAAGATGTTAAGATCTCTAAGGAGATCTCGGTTGTCCAATAGACATTTGAGGTGGATGCTGAGTGTGGGCTTTTGGCCACAGACGCCTCTGAGGAGGCAATCTATCCATCACTCACTTGGGCCATTTAATTCGAATCTCTGTAACCCTAAATTCTCACCTAAAAATATGAGGCTAATGTGATGTAGTATATCTTTCAGGGTTGTTGTGAGGATTAAACGAGATAATGAGAACTAAGTAGTTAGCACAGAACCTGGCACATAATAAAGTATGGTAGCTGCTATCTTGATTATTAATGTATTTTTTTAAACTGAGACTGGATTGACAACCCCTTCATACGTGCTTTCTTCTCTGACCACCAGAGAGCAGACCAACATTACCCTTCCAGAATGAGCAAGTACCTCAGGTTCCACAGCCTGAGAGTTCAGAATGTTTTCGGTAAGCTGCTCTTCTATAAATTTTGTCAGAAGAGCAAACTAACCTTTGTGAAAGGCATAGCAAAATGTCTGCTTTCTTCTTTATATTTTAGTTGAGAAAGGAGCAAGATGTAAGTTAAATAGTCACTGAATATGAAATTATATGTAAATATCAAGATACACCATATCTGGCATTAGGAATCAAGATGATAACTTGATGTATTACTTTTCTTTTTGCTTTACATCGTAGGACACTTTTTGAAGTGCTATTATATAGATATAACAGGTATAATATAATAGATGTAAATATTCCATTTTATCTTCACAATAACAGTGTGAACTTCACAGGCCAGAGCACGTTGTTCCAATTTAACTGGTGTGAAAACTGAGGTTTATTCGAGTTTAGTGGCTCTTCTAAAGACACACATATATTTGGTGTCACAATCTGAACTTCATCGGATCTGAAGACAACAGCACATACAGGAGTGCTCTTTTGGTTCTCTTCCCCTTCTTCTCTCCCTTCCTGTGTCCTTCCTGCCCTTCTTTTCTTGCTTTCCTCTTTATATTTTCTTTCCTTTCCCCTAGCTCCCCCCTACTTTTTCTTCACTTCCTTCTTCATTATGTGATATTCCACACATATATATGATCTAAATAAAATGAATGTGATTAACCCACCATTCAGCTAAGAAATATTCCAGTTTCTCTGAAGCCCAACTGCACGCCATACCCAACCTGTAACCTGGATTTTGTAATAATTTTCCTTTTCGTTCAGTTTTATCATCTTATCACTTATGCATCCCTACAAATATATACATTATTTATTTTTATATTGTTGGACTTTATGTAAATGAAATCATTCTCTCTTTTTTTGCTCAAAATTGTGTATCTGAGATTTATCTGTGTTGATGTGTATAGCTATGGTTCATTCATTTTCACAGCTTACAGTACTCCATTTTATTCCTCTGTTCTCTTACTAATGGGCTTTTGGGTGATTTTCAGTTTTGTGCTATCATAAACAAAGCTGTATATGACTCTTGCTGTACATATGCAAAAGTTTCTCCAAGGTATTCGCCTGGGAATGAAATTACTGGTTCATGAAGTGTACTTACCTACAACTTTACTAGCTAATGCCGAATTGTTTTCCAAATTATTTTTACCAATTCCTATGAGCTCATTACTTTGCATTTTCACCAACATGAAATTGTCAGAAATTTTAGCCAATTTCGCACCTAATGCTCAGATTTTGGTTTTCAAACACCATTCTGCAATAAAAGGAACCAGGTTCCTTGGAGAAATAGCTGATTCCAGGGCTAGAGTAAGTAATAAACAAGATGATCTTGGAATATCTTGTAGTGCCAGAGAGTAAGAAAATGCTCCACGAAACAAAAACAAAAAAAAAACACAGCAGCCAATCACTAAGGAGCTCCTAATTGCCAAACCTGGAACAATCAGAGCAGCAAAATAAATACAGTGTACCCTAGAACAACATGGGTTTGAGCTGTGAGGGTCCACATACACATGGATTTCCTTCCACCTCTGCCACCCGGAGACATCAAGACTAACACCTCCTCTTCCTCGTCCTCCTCAGCCTACTCAGTGTGAAGTCGATGATGATGAAGATCTTTATGATGATCCGTTTCCACTTAATCAATAGTAAATATATTTTCTCTTCCTTATAGTTTTCTTAATAACATTTTATTTTCTCTATTTTAAGTATACAGTATATCATGCATATACAAAATATGTGTTAATTGATAATGTTTTCTGGAAGGCTTCTGGCCAACAGTAGGCTGGAAGTAGTTAAATTTTTTGGGAGCCAAAAGTTATAAGTGGATTTTTTTACTGCATGGAGGTCAGTGGCCCTAATTCCCATGGTATTCAAGAGTCAACTGTATAGTATTAGATTATAAGCCATAAAATATAATAAGCTTCCATTAATTCTTACTGATATAAATAAATAAATAAATAAATAAATAAATAAATAAATAGGGGAGATGGGACAGCTCTTCCTTGTGACAGAATTTGAATTAATAAATGTAAAATGAAAGAAAAACACAAAAAGTCTTCACTAAATACCACCATAATAACTCTTGCAGACATCCTCCATCAAGAGATGCTAAAATTAGTGGGTGAAAGTTTGAGTAGAAATAAAGTTTGAATCATTTCAAAATACCTTCCCTAAAATATTGACGACAAAGAGAAAGACAGTAATTTTACCAGGGAGAAACTTGGCAGAAAGCAACTTAATCAAGTGATCGAGGTTACCACTACCAGTAATAAGATATCAAAATCATGAGCCCTGCGATATGATGCAGTGAGGACACAGCATCATTTCATGGTAGTCTCACACAACATGCATAACTAGAGTTCAATCACAAGAACACATTAGACAAACTCAAAATTGAGGGACATTTGACAAAATAATGTCTATTCTTCAAAAATATCAAGGCCATGAAAGATAAGAAAAGGACAGGCATTGACTTCTCCCTAGCTATGAAAGTCCGAGGTGGCAACTTCTTCCAACAGAAGGCTGTTTCATTTACATTAAAAATCTGTTTAGTGTAGCCACTTTCATCAATGATCTTAGCTAGATCTCCTGGCTAAGTTGCTGCAGCTTCTACATGAGCACTTGCTGCTTCACTTTGCATTTTAATGCTATAAAGACACATTCCTTCCTTAAACCTCATGAATCAACCTCTGTTAGCTTCCAACTTTTTTCTCTTTAGTTTGAAGCTTCAAACTTTTTTCCTGCAGCTTCCTCACCTTTCTCAGCCTTTATAAAATTGGAGAGAGTTACAGCCTTGCTCTGGATTAGGCTTGGGCTTAAGGGAATGTTGTGGCTGGTTTGATCTTCTATCCAGACCACTAAAACCTCTGTATCAGCAATAACACTGTTTCACTTTCTCATCATTTGTGTGTTCCCTAGAGTTTAATTTCCTTCAAGAGCTTTTGCTTTGCATTCACAGCTTGGCCGTTTGGTGCAAGAGCCTTAGCTTTCAGCCTCTCTCGACTTTCAACATGCCTTCCTCACTAAGCTTAATCATTTCTAGCTTTCGATTTCAAGTGAGAGACGTGTGATTTCCTTTAACTGGAACACTTACAGGTCACTGTAGGACTATTAATTGGCCTAATTCCAATGTTGTTGTGTCTCAGAGAATAAGAAGGCCCGAGGAAATGCGGAGAGATGGGGGAATGGCTGGTAGGTCAAGCAGTCAGAACACACACATTTATCAATTAACTTTG
This sequence comes from Hylobates moloch, assembly GCF_009828535.3. Taxonomy (NCBI): domain Eukaryota; kingdom Metazoa; phylum Chordata; class Mammalia; order Primates; family Hylobatidae; genus Hylobates; species Hylobates moloch. The sequence goes on from NW_026652276.1 coordinate 215,611,583, forward strand.
ATGTAGTATATGGGTGTAGCTCATTGCACACCAAAGCAATACAATAGTAAAATCAAAGACAACTCATCACAGATCGCCATAACATATATAATAATGAAAAAGTTTGAAATATCCTGAGAATTGTCAAAATGTGGAAGAGATACAAAGTGAGCAGATGCTGTTGGAAAAAAATGGCGCCAATGGACTTGCTTGACAAAGGGCTGCTGCAAACCTTCAATTTGTGAAAAATGCAGTATCTGCAGCATGAAGTAAAATGAAGAGCAATAAAATGGGGTATCTGTACAGATATTAAACTGAATTAAATATTTCCATTTGGTTCAATGACAGTAACTTATAAGAATGGTTGATTAGAGATTGCTGGGAGATAATTGCTGGGCACCAAGCCACTTTTTAGTAATAGTTTCAAAATTTACAGTGATTGGAATAGTGAGTTTATATTTGGTGGTGCATGAAAAAACAAGGAGATACATCATAAAAACCTTGGAAATAATAGAATCATTATCTTTTATAGCTTATAAAATGGTGGGCTGAGCTTGTGAGTCTACAAAATTGAGTGGGAAACCTTACACATAGTGAGTTCACCAAAGCTAGTGTCACCTCAATGGTTTTCCAGGCCTCATTGCCCACATTTTGTTTGAAACTTCTTTGGGTCCTAGGAAGGTGCCCCCTTGAACAACAATTAAGAAAAGTCCAGACCACATTTCTATCATTCAGGCCTTCTTTCACTTCCTTTTCAAGGCTACATTCATTTCTCTTATCTGTGTCTGTAGCAATAGATGGTATTTTCTTTTTTTTTTTTTTTTTTTTTTTTTAGATGGAGTCTTGCTCTGCGGCCTGGGCTGGAATGCAGTGGCATGATCTCGGCTCACTGCAACCTCCACCTCCTGGGTTCAAGCTATTCTCCTGCCTCAGCCTCCTGAATAATTCGGATTACAAGTGAATGCCACCGTGCCCGGCTAATTTTTTTCTTTTTTTTTGTATTTTTGATAGAGAGGTTTCACCATGTTGGCCAGGCTGGTCTTAAACTCCTGACCTTGTGATCAACCCACCTCAGCCCTCAGCCTCCCAAAGTGCTGGGATTACAGGTATGAGCCACCACACCCGGCGGATAGATGGTATTTTCTAAGCAACAAATGAGGGTATTTGAGCTGAAAAAAATGTGCCTGTCTTCAAAGAAAGAGTGGATAGAATATTTCAAAAATCAGCCAGTCTTGGGAAATCAGCAGAGTAGTTACTGTGCTCCAATCCCACCTCTTTCTGTAAATGACACATGGAGGGTATAACACAAGGATTTAGTCTGGGGGTGGGGCCGGGCACGGAAGTCTACACTCCTAGTTGGGAGGAATCTTCACCTTGACTAATTCTCCATGGTCACAGAGTTCCTTTTATACCGCTCCCTCTAATTTCTATTATCAGAGTCTTTAAACCTATGCCAACATATTTCTTTAAAAATGTGGTCCAAGAAAGGGCCACTTTAGAAGAATGAGCTCAAAGACTGCTTTCCCTGCTCCTCTGACCCCATCAGGTTTCCAACACTTCATCTCCAGTAACTTCAGTCTCTCCACTGTTTCTTCCAGGCTAGTTTCCAGTGGAAAGACTGTGTCTAATGTCCTTGAGTTCTTCTTCTGTTGCTGGTTGAGATATGCCATTGCCCCAGGCAGCAATGGCAGCAGTTCAGAATCCCCAGCCTCTTTCAAAATAGGAAGCCCCATCCCTTAAACAACCACCTTCTAGTGTAGTACATGCTAGACCGTGCTACCTGGGAGAAGTGGAAATAGCATCCTCTACAGCGGCCTCTGGTCTCAGAGCACATCAGTGCTTTGGCTCTGTGTTTCTATTCTGTCTTTGGTCCATGGAAATGTCTATACTGTTTTCGAACCCTAAAATATATTTTAGGCATTTTCTTTTTATGTTATTTAATACTGCTGGACGTTTAAAGTGGAAACCTACTAAGCAATTCTGACTGGAATTCTGTGCATATTTCAACATTGCTCAGAATTCACCTCTTCCGTCAAATATCTAAACTTATTACATCCCTGCACTTACACACTCCCTTTCCACCCCAAAATACTCTGTGAGCCCTTAATCATTCTACTTGCACTTGTATTTGTTGGACTGTAATTAACACCTGAGTTAGTCTTTCCCCTACTGGACCATGCTCCTTGAGGACAAGGAGGATGTTTAATTTATTTATATATCTCTTGTGCTTGGCACAGTGACTTGTTTATAGTAGGCATGAAAAACATTAATTCATTTCCTTCAAAATTCCTAACACAAGTTCTTGAACATTAGGAGGAATTCAATGAATAATTGGTTACTTATTGGTTTGCTAGCTGAGACCAGATTCTGTACACACTTCTGAAGATTTTACTTATTATTCTTCCTTATCCTTTTTTTCTCTCCTTTGTCTCCCATTTTTAGAGAGGGCAGAGACGCAGCAAAGCATAAGGAAATAGATGAGTTTAGGAAAACAGAATATATATATATATATGCTATAGTTACCTTTTTTCAGAAAAAAAAGAAATGAAAGCATTTTCCATAATATTTTGTTAGAGGTTGGTCTATTCTTGTTTTACTGAATATAGCTGGGTTTGGAGCTGAGAACACAGGTCCTTTCCTGCTGTGTGTAAAAACAGTTATCTACAGAAGGGAAACTCTAGCAATATATCAATGCCAGGCCTTTATACACTTGTTGGTATTCTGATGGTGAAGACGTGTATGTCATTTGGCATTGCAGTTCTTTCTTTATTTCAGCTGTGATAGAGTGATCCAGGATCCTAACAGTCTAAACATCACCTTACTTCGAATTATCAAGCTTTGAAGCCTTTGCCATTACTCACTGTATTTTTTTTTTTTTTTGAGACGGAGTCTTGCTCTGTCACCCAGGCTGGAGTGTAGTGGCGCAATCTCGGCTCACTGCAAGCTCCGCCTCCCGGGTTCACGCCATTCTCCTGCCTCAGCCTCTCCGAGTAGCTGGGACTACATGCGCCCGCCACCACACCCGCTAATTTTTTTTTGTATTTTTAGTAGAGACGGGGTTTCACCGTGGTCTCGATCTCCTGACCTCGTGATCCGCCCGCCTCGGCCTCCCAAAGTGCTGGGATTACAAGCTTGAGCCACCGCGCCCGGCCTGCCATTACTCACTTTATAAATCGTAATTTAGTAAACAGAACATCATATGAGAGTGATTTTTCTTCCCTATCTGATTTTTACATCTTCTGGTTGCAAACAGCAATTTATCTATTCCTCTTATCTGATACCTCACAGAATGACAACACCAGAAACTAGTTAGGACACTCACCTGGCAGAGACTGGAGTTTAGTGGTTGGTACTGACTGATGATATAAACAATGAATTATTTACTCTCTTTATTCTTTATTTCAAAAGTTACTAATAAATGAAGCCAGTCAAGCTGTTTCTTAAATTTTATTATTTTTAAATTTTATATTTTTATTTTAATTTTATATTTTAAATTTTAAATTTTATTATAAAAATAAATTTTATTAAATTTATTTTATAAGGATTTTATTTTATAAGGATTCTGTGAGTACTTAAATGGGAAACATAAAGAACTTTGTCTCAGTCATGTTGGAATCATAGCTCTTTAGTAAAAAAGTAGCCTCTCTCTAGACATAAAATAACAACTAGAAGTTGCTATAGAAACAACAGCTCTCAAAGCCAGTAGAGAACATTTTTAAAAAGGGTGCCCCTTAGAATCTCAGGTAGCCTCCAAAATGCTTACACCCAAAGAAAAAGTATTTTACATAGAAGGGCTTAGTTTAGAAGTTTAAGATGATTTCATCTTTAAATAAATTGCCCTTTATTCTCTGTTGTGATTTTTATACTGTTTTAGATTTCTGAAAAATTTTTCCCCTCTCTATTTTTCAGACCCATTAGGCTTCATGTCATCTCAGCTGACTAGCATCTGTGGCCTGGCACTTGTTTTGACTAAGTAATCATATGCCTTTCCCTACCTAGTGCAGCCCCTGAAACCTTATCTGCTAGGACCAGCCTTTTACTGCCCTAGGAAGGCCTCCCGGTTGCATGTTACATCTGTTTTTCTCTGGAAGAAAACAAGAGAAAACAATCAAGAAGGTTGATTTTACCCTATATATAAGAAACTTCGATTCTCATCCTGTGCTTTAACTGCTTTTGTACTTAAGCAATTCTTTTGTCTACTTTGAGCCTCTATTTTCTCAACTATAAAATAAGGGAGTTGAGTTATATGATTTCTGTTTCTTTCAGAGCTAACATTTTCAGTCCACACATAAAATTTAACATTATTCTTATAAGTTTTTATATATCACATTTTATTGTAAACTCCTAGGGTCTCAAGGCATAAACGTTTTTAAAAAGACATGTAGTTATTTATTTGTGTGAACTTATACATAAAAAGTATTATTTAGCAAAAAAAAAAGACAGAGGAAATTTAATCTATTTCTTTTTTGATGCATTCATTTATTAACATATATTAATTGAGCACCTAATGCTGGGCATTGTGGACAAGTGGTAAACCAAAGCAACAGGGCCCATATGTTTAGGGAGCTTGAAGACCAATGGAGAGACAGATCATATACAGTGTAAGTACATTAGTGTAAAGTTCGATAAAGAAGTGCACAGTGCCTTGAAAACATGTAATTAACCTAGGAGATAGAAGCCAGGTAGGATCAAGTTTTTCCAGGGGAATTACCACTCAATAAATATCAAAGTTGAATAGGAATCATTAGACTAAGGGGCAGGGAGTGGGGAAGGGAGGAAGAAGAGAGGGAGGGGAAGGATGTAGCATTCTAGGTAGGGAAAACACATGTGTGGAGGCCATATGATCATAGGGAGAAGGAAGGGTCACTATAAGGAGCAATGGGAAGCCACTGTTCTAAGCTAGGGGGTGGTAGGGGGTGACTTGTGACAAAATCACTAAGGTATTCTACCATATCACTCACCCCTGGCTGCCTAGAAGAGAGTAAAAGTGGATTCAGAAAGACTTGTTGGGAGGCTACTGAGAAAATGCCGGCAAGAGGTGATGGTAGCTTGGGCTAAAGTGTTGGTAGTGTGTAGGGGTGTGGTGTGTCTGTGAATAGGATGAGGAGGATGGAAAAAAATATTTGAAACATATACCTTGATTGATACTGATTTGGATTAGATTGTGTGAAGAGGCTTTAATGAGACATTCTAGAAATTACACTTCCATGTGTCACTGCCTTCTAAGTGTTACATTATGAAGTTACACACCCATTTCAAAGATGCTTCATGGGTGTCAACAATTCTGAGAAGCTTCTTTCAGAACTTACGTCAGAACCAGTGTATAAACCACACCAGAAAAATAGGCTTACTGCTATATAGAAAATATTTCATAAATCCCCAAAGCTAAGGAAACAAATATGTGTGTTATGTTCTTAAGTTGATGCAGGGTTTATAAAGACTTCCTTTTATGAGTTTGACCTTCCAACATATACAGTGAGGTCACTTCTTTAAGAAAATATGCATGTATGTAGGAGAAAAGCTATGTTATCTGAGTCTTCATCAAAGAATGAGGATATGTTCTTTTACCCAAGAGCTAGCTGACTGGGGAAGCCCATAGGCAGAAGAAAATCCTGGTCAGGAGGGTTTTTTTCATTTTTATTTTTAGGGAGCAGATAAATACCTCTTAGATGACTGACAACAAATTTTCCGAAGAAAAGAAGAATGAAGTTATATCCATAAGTTTTTAGGAGCAGTGCATGGTGGGAAAAGCTTAGAACAAAGGCTAAGAGTCAAACTCCGGTTTTGTGACTAGCTGCGCAGTCTTAGACAAATTATTTCTTCCAGTCTTACTTTTCTCATCTGTAAATGGGGACACATATGCCAGGAGTTTTGTGAGGATTTACTGATGGAGCTCTGATAGTTTGGCTGTGTCCCCACCCAAATCTCATCTTGAATTATATCCCCCATAATTCCCACTGTTGTAGGAGGGACCTGGTGGGAGATAATTGAATTATGGCAGTGGTTTCCCCCATACTGTTCTCATGATAGTGAATAAGTCTCACGAGATCTAATGGTTTTATAAGGAGAAATCTCTTTCGTTTGGTTCTCATTCTCTCTTTGCCTGCCACCATCCATGTAAGACATAACTTGCTCCTCCTTGCCTTCCATCATGTTTGTGAGGCTTCCCCAGCCACATGGAACTGAAAATTCAATTAAACCTCTTTCTTTTGTAAATTGCCCAGTCTTGGGTATGTCTTTATCAGCAGTGTGAAAATGGACTAATACAAACTCTGATTTCCATCCACCATTCCCTCCATATCACCTCCCCACCCTGGCTCCTCAGCTAAACACTTTTCTTCAGGTTAAAGAATAGAAAACTCTGTGGAGACAGAGGGTAAAGGGAAACCCTTCAGTAGCTATCAGCCTACTATCTTCACCTTTCTTAGCTCTGTAATATTAGAGAACAGAGAAAAGAATTCCTGGCCACTTTATCAGTCTCCATGAAGAAAGGGTGGAGCCAGTAGGCATTGCCATTGATTCAGTAGACATTCCCGCAGCACCGTCATTTAGAGAAACAGCAGCCCATTTAAATCAATGAACCTTTTTAGGAAACTGAAACAAGTGCAATGCCCAAGAGTAGAGAATTGGTTGGACAATTCTCTACTCTTGTACATACCACCTGGATGCACATTCATGTAATGGAATTATACACCGAAGAAAAATATTAAATGACATTGGGACATGTTAATAACAAATTAAGTAAAAAAGATTGCCACAAAACAGTATATATACTAAGATTCCAGGTTTTTTTTAAGTAATTGATTTATGGGAAAAATAGGATATACAAAATGTTAAAAATAAATTCTGGAAGGTAGGATTATAGGTATTTTCAGTTTTTTTCTTTTCTAAACCTTACACAATAAACATTTTAAAACATAAATTTATAATTAATAAATATAAGCTTTAAAAAAAACTCCATAGGGCAGAATTTGTGTTTACCACCATATAAACAACAAGCATTTAAAGAAACATGGGTTTTTCCTTAGTGGAGTAGAGAGTTTGTAAAAGAGGAAAGCACCTCTCTTGATTCCTCATGTTTCTACCTTTTTCCCCTATCCTTGTCCCAGATCTGAAAGTAGTGGGGAAAAAAATCAACCTGGCTCTTTTCCTACGCCAAGGTGGTTACTCAATGTTTAGTCTTACTGTAGGGGAATTTCACATAGATCAGGCTTCCCAATACCAGAGGTTCCTGGCTTTGCCACTGGGTCTGTACCCTCTCTGGCATTCACTTCCTGCCCATTACCTCTCTGGGTAGCTGCAAGATAGCTGGGGAAATCCCAGTCTCATGTCCTCTGCAAGAGTCCAGGTCTCCACTTGAGTGGAGAGCAGGAAAAAGAGGCAAGTGCAATGCCAAGACTTTACTGAGTTATTTGAATAAGAATACTTGTAAGCAGGTAAAATGCTTTACATTTATCATTACCATAATTGTTGGGAACAACAACTACCATTTATGAGATGCTTTCCATGTGCCAGGCACACACCACATTATCCCATTTAATTTTCACATTGGTAATTTGGGTATTATCTGTATTTAACAGATAAAGACACTGAGGCTGAGGTCAAGCAATTTGCCTAGGCTATTCTGCATTTTGCTAGCCTAGCAAAACCATTGGCTCCTTCCTTCCAGCAAACTCTAGAGTTAGCTATGATTGTGAGGCTTCCCCAGCCACGTGGAACTATAAGTCCAATTAAGCCCCTAAGTTCCCAGTGGTGGAAAGTGACAGAAACAAGGTGCTTCAAAGATTGCAAAGCTATTCCAAAACTGCCTCCATGATTCTTCACCCTACTCTGTGAGGTAGATGAGGATTCTAAGTTTTAACTTTTGAAAGAAAGGGACAGACTTTAAGGTCCCTTCTGAGAGGTCTGGATGGCTGATCCATAAGAGCATTTCCAGTTTTTAGTTTCAGAAAAGGGAGTCTTGTACTTAGGAGGTCAATGATGGGGGCCACACATAGGTCTATTATACTAGGTTACGAGTGGTTAATTTTAATCTGACCCTGAAGTAAGTAGGGTATAGTTGGAGACTAAACACTGGCAGCAAATAACCAACTCATGGTGTGTCCTGATACTGTGAAGAAAAGGAGACATGGGATATAGAACTAGCTAACTCTGGAGTTTGCTGGAAGGAGGGAGCCAATGGTTCTGCTAGGCTAGCAAAAGGGAGAATAGCCTAGGTCCATGGATGATGTTTTGATGCATAGTGAACCAATTCAGCCATACGTGGAAAAGGCTAGAGGCTCTGTGCACATAACTGTGAAATTATTTTGACCAGGTATGTATGCTATCGATAAAATAGTAGTTTATTCAGGTCACAAGGAAGACAATTTTCTACTAAAACTCAAAGTATTATATGGGTTAATATTGACTTTTTGATATACACTTCTAACAGAAAGGAAGACAAAGAGACAACATAGCTATAATAATTTATCGCTTTTCATTTCTTGTTTGGATAAAAGTGAGACTACATCAAAAGTAGTTTGATGACACTGAATTATTTTCATAGTATCTATATCACTTGCTGTATCAGAATTGAAGTCCTCATGATTGGTCTTCAATGGAATTGAATCCTAAAATTAACCATAATTTAAAAAACACATTGCTTTTGGGATGACGAGGAGAAGGCAGCAGGAAGAGGAAGCATTTTCCCAGAATTATATGAATTAGCAACCTTGGGTCCTAGCCCAAGATTTGTCCCCAACCAAGTAATTCTGAGCACATCACTTAAGCTTCAGTTTCTTTATCTGTACAACAAGGAGCTAAAGTTTAATTTCCAAAGCCCTGTCAAGTACTATGTTTGTACAAGTCTAATATTCTTTGGAGTTCATCTTTGCCTTAAATGGATTTATGATCATCTTTGTGAACCACGACCTCGTTATTTAAAAATTCATAAGGGAGACAGCTCATAGAATTGACCAGGACACAGGGTTCAGGATATGATACTGTAACATAATTAAGTATGGAGAACAATCTTGCCATAGGGCAAAAGTAACTCATGAAATTCTGTTAGCCTCTGTGCACATTTGTCTTACAAACATGCTTGCTCCTGATGAAAATTTGCTTTTTAATTCCTTCTAGACAGAATCACTGATACAACTGCTTCCATCTTATATCAAAATGACTTATTCATAAGCCACATATTCTTGCGAATGATTCCAAAAGGCAAGTGATGTTTGATATTGTTAAGGTTTTATGTAACAAGCTAGCATTCCATCGGTGTCCATAACAACAGTATACTTAAATCCAATGAGTAGGCGCCCTTAAGTCCAGACTAAGTAGCCCTAAATGCCAAATGCCACAAGACTGCCACTTGGGAATGACTGTCTTTAGCCTCCAGAGTATGGATGGTGGGCACTCTAAGTAGGAGCTTTATTACACTGTAGAAGAAAAGCTTTCTCCTTACTTTGTCCTCAATTGATATTGAGAAAAAAGCAAGAGGGCAAATGTATAAGATTTGGAAGCTGCCTCTTCCAGCTGTTCTGGCCTGAACTCTAGTTTATCTTGTGCAAGTTAAATTCTAACTATCACTAGATGGGACCTATCACCTGCTGGGACCTGTCAAGCCTTGGATTAGTGCCGTCCCGGAAGTAACGTTCTGTTCTTTAATATCCCAGGAAGGAACTGTCATGCTCTAAGATGGATAAATGAGATACAGAACTGGCTACGATTAGGTCTTAATGAGTTCAATAAAGAGTGTGTCACAGAATTTCAAATGTGGAAAGATTATCTTTTCAACTGTATGTATAATTATTCTGAGGACTTGCTTGCCTGTCACAAACGTAATGCGTTTGTTATGAGGATGAAACAGGAAAAACTCACATGAAGACACGAAACACTACGTAGGATAGCTTCTAAGAAGGGAATCTCCCACAACATTCCTTATCTTTCCCGCCCACCCAAAAGTTCTGACACATATGCTTCAAAACCTCGTGGGGTAGTTCAAGCCTGCTTAGAAGCTTTTAAGGCCTCGTGCCATGTTTCCGGTGTTTTCATAGATTTCTCTCGTTCAGTTATTGTCGCCTCCAAATTTGTCATTCTCTCATTCCACTCCAGCCTGCCTTCCTCTGTGCAATAAGCTTTTAGGGCATTCCATTCATCACTTTTCTTCCCCACCTAAAATACCGTCAGCAAACTGCCTAAGGGGAATTGCTATAAAAGCAGTAAGAGAAAGTAAGGATGCGTTACTGCCTATAAATTGGACACTTTAAAGGCATTTGTTTTAATCACGACTTAAGACTTTCAATCACGAGTAATTTGTGCGAAAGGAGCTTCTTCTGGGAGGATAGCTCGGCTTCGTCTTCAGGTTTCAATCCCTAAATTTCCCATAAGTAAAAGAAACATCACCTCCTCTCTTCCAAGAGTCCACTGACACCTGTCTTCACCCGCAGGTGCTTCTCTTAAGACGTTAAGCGCTTTCTAGAACCTCAAACCGCTAAGATGCCCCCCAGACCCGAGGTTTCGCCCCAGCGACGCTCCAGGGTGTATTTTTCTACTTCCCTAGGCCCAAGCCTGCCCGCTGGCATCGAAGCCAACTCCTTACTGGTTCAGGTATGTGCTCGTCTCTATAGCGAACCAATCAGCGCCCCACTTCTTACTCCTGGGATTTGGTAAACGGAAGAGACCTCTCCGGTCCCGGGAGTAGGCCGGGACCGTGGATGAGTGACAGTTCGACTTTCCAATAGGCAGAGCCCTAGGACCTGCCCTCGTCTGGTTCAGGGGCTAGAAAAGAGCGTCGATGCCGGCGGCAGTGATGAGTTCTAGGAGGCGCTGGCTCCTCGGCGGCTCGGAGGAGCGGCTGCTGCTGCTGCTGCTGGTGGCCCCTTTGCAGGTGAGTGGTTTTGTTTTAGAAAATGTTGCGAACGTTTCCATTTTTTAGTGATGTGATGTTTTATTTTTGGGTGCGAGGAAGGCCAGTTTCTTTACTTCCCCCGGTTTAGTCGTTGGTGGGAGTCTAGTGCCCACTCCAGCCCTCAAGCTGGGACCCTCTCTTATCGCCCCGGTCGCTTTCCCTTGTCCCTTTCTCAGAATGAGCCTCACAGGCAGTCACAGTTCTGTCAACTGAGAGGAGGAGCCCGCTTTGGTAGTGCTGTCCTTATGGCAAGAATATATAGAAGTTGGAGGGAAGATAAACTCTCTCCTGGACGTCTGAGGCACTGTGTGGCAGAGCCCTTCCAATAGTAAGATCCCCTGGAAGGAAGCAGGGCGATGCCGCTGTATTTAGGGCTCTGGCAGACCTGGCCCTATCTATCATTTTGTGTAGTAGACAGAAAAACTCGAATGCGGTGAAAAGAGAAGGAGGTGAATATATGCAGTGGTTTCATGTAGGAATCTGGGGCCAAATCACAAGTTCTTAGAACCACTAGAAATAAAAACGTAAGTGTATTTTCCTCTTGTCTAAGGGACGGGCTGGTATTACACTAGAGAAGGTCAATGAAATGCATAATTGCAGTTAAGTTCACAGTTAAGCTTTAAAGAATAGTTGGTTGTTAGCTAACTTATTATAACTCTCATTCCCCTACTGCCTCCCTTGCAAATTACGGAAGATCTTTAGCTTGTGAGTGGCACTAGAATGTTAGCTGACTAAATGCAGACTCTTTCCAAGAAGGGGAAAAATCAAAAGCTAAGTTTCACCTGTAGGTACTAAAGGTTTTTTTTATAGTGCAAGCAGAACTCATGTCAATTTGTCTTTTATTTTTTATTTTTTTTGAAACGGAGTCGCTTTGTCGCCCAGGCTGGAGTGACTGCAGTGGCTCGATCTCGGCTCACTGCAACCTCCGCCTCCCGGGTTCAAGAGATTCTCCTGCCTCAGCCTCCCCAGTAGCTGGGATTACAAGCCTAGGCCACCACGCCTGGCTAATTTTTGTATTTTTAGTAGAGACGGGGTTTCACCGTGTTGGGCAGGCTGGTCTCGAACTCCTGACCTCAGGTGATCTGCCCGCCTCGGCCTCCCAAAGTGCTGGGATTACAGGCGTGAGCCACCGCGCCTGGCCTTGTCTCTTTTCTTTCTTTCTTTCTTTCTTTCTTTTTTTTTGTTTGTTTGTTTGTTTTGAGATGGAGTTTTGCTTCTGTTGCCCAGGCTGGAGTGCAATGGCGCGATCTTGGCTCACCGCAACCTCCGCCTTCTGGATTCAATTGATTCTCCTGCCTCAGCCTCCTGAGTAGCTGGGATTACAGGCATGCGTCACCACGCCCAGCTAATTTTGTATTTTTAGTAGAGACAGGATTTCACCATATTGGCCAGGCTGGTCTCGAATTCTTGACCTCAGATGATCTGCCCGCCTCAGCCTCCCAAAGTGCTGTGATTACAGGTGTGAGCTACAGCGCCCGGCCTTCTTTTTTTTAAAACTACCTCCCATGAGTCCAGGGAATAGCTCTTTCTTAGCCATCTTTGTATTCCAGTAGCACCTCATACACCACAGATGCTCCCCAGTTGGTGGTGGACTTTAGAGAAGCATAATTCAAACAGTGTCATAGTGGAAGGAGTTCTGAGTTAGAAATCAAGAACATTGGCTTTAGTCCTGAAGCTGTTACTATTTGTATGATCTTAAACAAATCGTTTCAACTGTGACTCTTAATTTTTGCATTTTTTTTTTTGAGACAGGATCTCGCTCTGTTGCCCAGGCTGGAGTGCAGTGGCGCGATCTCTGCTCACTGCAACCTCCACCTTTGCCTCCTGGGCTCAAGCAATCCTACCACCTCGATTTTTGCATCTTTAGAAAGCAGATGTTGTGTTAAATTATACCTGAGGTATAAACTCTGTATTAAAAGTCTGTTTTAAAGTAAAAATGATTAGTATACAAGCAGAATCTCATTGCAGTAAATTCTGTACCATCTATTAGCAAGTAAAAGTTCCCAGCTTCAAGGATATATTCTTGTTTTTTAATTTTTAATTTTTGTGGGTATCTACTAGGTGTATATATTTGTGGGTTACATGAGATATTTTGACATAGGCATGCAATGCGTAATCACATCAGAGTGCATAGGGTAGCTGTCACCAAAAGCATTTATCCTTTATGTTTCAAACAATCCAATTATACTCTTTTAGTTATTTGAAAAATTTACAATTAATTTTTTTTTTTACTGTAGTCACCCTGTTGTGCTAGCAAATACTAGGTCTTATTGATCTTCCTATTTTTGTCCCCATTACAAGGATATACTCTTTTGTGTTCATATTTAAACCAAACCAGATTATTGTAGAAAATTTGGAGCATACAGAAGTATAATGTGGCAGAAAAATGTCACTTAGAAGCAACCACTGTTAGTGTTTGGGTAGAGCTTTTAGTCTTTCTTCCTCTTTTGCCTGCTGTGGTTGGTTGAGATTAAGAGGCACATTTTAAGTAATGATTGATGCACCTAAATTCACCTGGCCTTCATCTTTGTGTGTCTGGGGCCTGAAGAACAGAGGTCACAAAAGTGTTTGAAGCGAATGGTTTCTTGAAACATCCTTGGAATGAAATCTGATATGAAAGATGTTTATATGGGTGGCAGGACAAAAGAGGACAAAAAGTATTACTTAATAACAAAACCCTTCTGCTGAAACTTGGCCACAAATATGAGGAAAACATACTTTGTAAAATATAAATTAAATGTTAACCACTTCATTAAAGCATTTGGATTGCAGAATATTAGTACTTGGTAAGCTTCTGAGACTGTATCTTACCATCACCTTCTTCCATCCCACAATATTTGATTGCATTCCTCCTTCTACCACCTAATTTAAGCATTTCTCCTCTAATTCCTCCCTTCATTTTACTTTATTCTCAGCTTTTGCTTCTGCTCATATCACCGGCAAGGTAGGATTGCTTTGACGGGCCTGAGATCTGTGCCATTATTTATGAGTTAGTCAAAGTCTGCTCCATTCTACTTCTCACTTTTTGGTAGAGTGCTTCACCATAATCTCATTTAATCTTCCTGATAGCCCCCTGAGAACTGTAGTTTCATGATCCTCATCTTTATAGATATGGAACCTGAGGTTCAAAGAATTTAAATAACTTACTTAAGATCACATTGTCAGTCAGTAGCAGAGCTGGGCTCATATCTGGGTTGTTTTTACTTTAGACTTTTGGGATTTGGTGGAAACAGTTTGTGTTGATAAAAGCTACTACCCTGGGGAAGACAATGACCAGAGATAGGAAGGAAGGGTCCGTCATGAGTGGGTGTTGTCCACAGTGGTGATGCCATGTAGGCTGGAACATGCAACATGCCCTGAGCAAATGCACATCTCATTACACATGTATATCTCTTCCCCATGAGTAGGAGTCTGCCTGGTATGGTTGGTTATTCTTGTAACAAGCAATCAGTAGGAAATATTAGTAGATGTAAGATTGGTGAATGAGAGGGTTTTAGTGTCTGGAAAACATCTGTGAGTGGTAACATTTGCTCCTGGTAAAAAGATGTTCTTATAACTGCAAGTACAGATGAAAAAGTTTCTACAAAGCCTTAGGAAAAATAATGGACCATGGAACAGTTTTAGGTACAGTTGTGTTTGAACTTCTAATAGTGAACTTGATTTGGGGGAAGGCATAGTTTGTTAAGACATTAAAAGCCTTGGCCAGGCACGGTGGCTCACGCCTGTAATCCCAGCACTTGGGAGGCCGAGGCGGGCAGATCACGAGGTCGGGAGATCGAGACCATCCTGGCTAACACGGTGAAACCCCGTCTCTACTAAAGATACAAAAAAAATTAGCCGGGCATGGTGACAGGCGCCTGTGGTCTCCGCTACTCAGGAGGCTGAAGCAGGAGAATGGCATGAACCTGGGAGGCGGAGCTTGCAGCTAGCCGAGATCCACGCCACTGCACTCCAGCCTGGGTGACAGAGTGAGACTCCGTCTCAAAAAAAGCATTAAAAGCCTTAAGGAACTGAGCCCCAGATTTCATTTCCCTTGAGAACTGTTCCTTTTTAATTTGTTAAAGACATGGTTCTTTTTCTTTGTCCTCAAATAATAGCCAGCCCATCTTCTATAAAGTTAGATTCCTATTGCAGTGTGGGTTAAAAGTTGCTCAAAACCACACAATAAGGGGTTTGGACCAAGGAAAACGTCATCTGAGTGTCTAGGGTAGCAACTGACTATTTAATATTTAAATGTGAACTTTGAATCTAAGTGATTCTGGTTCTACTTGTCTTATTTTATATAACTTCAACATTATATTGCTGATCAAATTTCTTGCTCAAACGTTGGAAATACAAGAAAAACTAGGTTTTTTAAGTTGGACTTTACCCTGTAGTTGGCCCTATTTGTCCGTGAGTTGTACCACTAGGGTCTTAGGCATTTTATTAACTTTCAAACACGTGAGGAAGGGAGGAAGCAAAGTCCCAGGAGTGTCAGTTTGGAAGACAGGATGAGCCTCAGTTATGGGGAGTACTTATAACAGAGGAGCCTCAGTTATGGGAGAAATATAATGTGAAATTATATTTCACATAATTTCATATGTGGAATTATATAGTTTAATGAAGGAGCAGGAAGCAGCAGCAGATGATCATGCTACATTTGTTGAAAGTACTTAGGCATCTCGAAAATATTAGAGGGGTAACCTTAGTAAATGCAGTGCTTTGCAAGTACATCATTCCCATAACTACAGCCCCTGTCTTGCCAAAAAGAATGCTAATCTTGAATCATAATTTTGTGTTTCAATTTTATGGTGGCATTTATGGAAAGAATATTCTTTGCTTTATAGCTAACTTAGATGGAATTGCTATACATTTATAGTGAAAGGTCTTTGAAAGTTATAAGTCACCTGCAAAGTATGTTCTTTGATTTGTTTATTGTCAAAGCAATTACATAGCACCTACTCCTGAGCAAGTATGAATTCCCCTGAAGTGTGAGGCACTATGGGATAATTTATGAAGATGTCTAATGGAGTAAAGTGTGTCAAAATGACAGATAATATTTTTGAAGGAGATTAACAGGATGAATCCTATAGTTTTCCCCCATAGTTCAATCTTGAACCCATTCCTAAATAATTTAGTTAAGCAAAAATCAAGTACTCAGACTGATTTAAATGTCTTCAGTACTGCATTCTATGAGGAATAAAAACAGTTATGAATGGGATTCCATTACTCATGGTACTTGCCGTTCTGGCCAAGAATAAAATCTAGTGATTTCATAATGTTGGGATTATTCTATGACAGGATGCTTAAAGGTTAAAAATGCTGATGTCATTAGTAGATCTAAGTGTGGGATCCAGCTAGGCCAAGATCGACATATTGAGGGCTTCTGGCCTATACCTTTTTAAAAAAAATTTACATTTTTAATTTTAAATTATGGGTGCATAATAGTTGTATATATTTATAGGTATATGTGATGTTTTGGTACAGGTATACAATATGTAATGATCAAATCAGGGTAATTGATTTACCTCATGCATTTGTCTATTACCTCATGCATTTTTCGTGTTGGGAACATTCTAATTCCATTATTTTAGTTATTTTAAAATGCAATAAATTATTATCACCGTATTGTGCTACTGAATACTAGACCTTATTTATTCTAACTATAGTTTTGTACCTGTTAACCATCCTCACTTTAACCCCCTCACTCCTGTTACCTTTCCCTGCCTCTGGCAACCATAATTCTGCTATTGCAATACATTCAATTTTCAAAATTTTTAGCTCCCATATATGAGTGAAAACGTGAAATTTGTCTTTCCATGCCTGGCTTATTTCACCTAAACATATGCTCTCCAGTTCCATCCATGTTGTTGTGAATGACAGGGTTTCGTTCTTTTTATGGTTGAATAATATTCCATTGTATATATGTGCCAAATTTTCTTTATCTGTTCATCTGTTGATGGGCACTTAGATTGCTTCCATATCTTGGCTATTGTGAATAGTGCTGCAATAAACATGGAGTGCAGATGTCTCTTCAGTATACTTACTTGTTTTCTTTTGGATGTATACCCAGTGGTGGGCTTGCTGGATCATATGTCTACTACTTGTTTTTGAACAGCCCACAAACTATGCATGGGTTTTACATGCAAAATGGTTGAAATAAATTAATATTTCATGTGCGTGAAAATTATGTGAAATTCTAATTTCAGTGTCCATACCTAAAGTTTTATTGAAACAGATTTATTCACTTATATATTATGTATGGTGGCTTTCAGCTGCAGTGGCAGAATTATACATTTGTACCTAATTATGGCAGAGACCAGTATAGCCTAGAAAGCCTAAAAAATTTGCTATTTGGTGGTTTACAGAAAAAGTTGCTAACATCTGAGCTAAGCTATAGTGTCTTTCACATTTATCTCCTTCATCTCACTTAAACGGCCATTTTCCTGGTCCAAGTCTTTGTTCTGTGTTACCAGAATTATTGCAAAAACCTCTCAGCTAGTGTTCATACTCCTTGGTTTTCTTGTCTATTTCTGTATGTAAGTGCTGCCTGATCCTGCTAAAATGCATGCTACTAAACTTTTAATGATGTCCCAATATGTACAGAAAAACCTACATGCTTTGGCACAAGGCCTTTTTTGGATCACTATTTTTTCTTATCTTTCTAGGCTAGTCTCCTCCTGCTTCCTTATTATACCCTATACTTACAGTGGCCATATAATTTTCCAAATGGGACACTTAAGTGTGAAAGGGGCCCTAGTAGTAATTATGTTGGGGAAACAGGCCTAAGACAATACTGTTCTTTAAAATGATGCATGTGCATCTTTCTCCTAACTACCCTCTCTGTCCTGACCTTGCTAAAAGAATGCTAATCTTGAACCATAACTTCAGTTTTATGGTGGCATTTATGGAAAGAATATTTTTTGCCTATTAGACAAATCAGGATGTATGGTTACTCTAGCTATACTCCGACCAGTTTGAATGGGCTCACCATTTTCCATATGTACCTGTTCCTTTGCCTTCACTCACTGTTCCCCTAGATTGGAATTCCTTTACTTTTTTCTGTAAATCTAAACCTTGCCTTTCCAAATCCAGCTTAAAAAATACCGTGTCCACGAAGCCTTACTCAGAAATATTCTCTCCCATCCCACCTCTCTTTTACTAATGAAGTGCTTTCTCATGGTGTGAATTATTTTGAGTTTTAGGTACACACACACACACACACACACACACACACACACACACGTACTGAAGACATAATTCTTGTTGGATTACATATTCCTCATAGGCCTAGCATTGGGCCATGCCTAAATGGGATCTGCAAAATGTTTGAAGAATGAATTAATTGGTCAGGCTAGGGAGACTGAGTATTTGGGGCTTTCAATTTATGAGTCATCCATTTTAATGTGATTAAAGCAGTGAGAAAAGGGTTTCCCAGAACTGAAGACTGAGCCTCAGGTTTCAATGTGACAGTGTAGCAAAATGGTTCAGGGCATAGATATGGACTTCTTGAGACTAAATTCCAGCTCTGCCATTTACAGCCTCTGTTACCCTGGGCAAGTTAACCTCTCCTCCTGTTTCTTCATCTGTAAAATGGGAGTAATCATAGTAGCAACTCCATGGAATGGTGGTTGAGGATTCAAACAGTGTCAAGTAACATTGAAGTAACATTCATAGGTGAGCACTCTGTGAATGTTGGCTACTGTGACTAATATGATCATCTTCATAGTACTCTTATGGGTGGGTAAGAAAATGCAGAGACCCAAGACCAAGTTGTAACCGTGGAAGAGCTGGAGGAAATGCTACACCAAAATCTTAGTGGGTTTTTTTCTTGATGGAAGTAGTCTGTTTTAGAGAAGTCGTGAGAGAAGATGATCTCCACTTAGTAAGAAGTAACTAACCTGCAGTCTTTTGAGACACCATTTCAGTAGAGTGGGTAAGGCACAAGTTAGGTGTCAGGAAACTAAAAAAGGAATGGCTAGAAGGGAAGGTAAATGGACAAGAGGAAGGGGAGGGAGGATAAGATACACAGTTGTGTAAAAGATGTTTGCTTAGTAAACTTTTTCTTCAAGCCAGATCACACTTTAAAAAGGATAATTCAATAACCTATGTGTTCTTTTTCTGACATGATGTAAATTATTGATTAAAATTGGTACTTAAGTGCCAGTAACTTTTGCTATGGGATAAATGAGAAACCAGGTGCAGGTTGGTGAGCTTTTATGAAAAACAAAACAAAACAAAACAAAAAAATAAAGAGGTTGAAAAGGAATAGTTTTTAATTTGGGATGGGGAGTATATATTCTTAGTAAGGTTCCTCTTTATAAGTTGGGATGACTATTGCCTGTCTTACTTTGTGCCTTGAGGTTTTTCTCAGGACTATTAATAAGCCGAGCCCTCCTTCATGTTCACCTTGTTCATTTGCGTTTTATGAAATGGCTGCCTGGGTTTGGAAGGACAAGTTGGAACTGGAGATGCCTCTGTGAAGTGAAGCCAAGTGAGCCAATATCCTCAAACCACGACTCTAATATCTCCAGTGGTGGGTTGAAGGCAGAAGACCAGGGTTGCAGTTCCAGTTTGCCATTTACTGGCCATATGTTTTTGAACAAGTCAATCAGAATCTCCATTTTTTTTTCTGTGGAGATTATGGCCATCCATGAACATACTAAACTTATAGTACAAAAGTACAAGGTACAAAACTATAATGGATCGTTATTCTTGGCTCCTGTTTTGACATAAATACACTGGGATTCTTAAGTTAAAGCTTCCTAACATCTTGGCCCTGTCAACTGATTTTACCGTGGCAGTTACCATTAAAACTCTCAAGCCTTAGTCTCATGAGCACAATCCAGTCATTTCTGTCTGACTTTGATTCAGTCAGCAGGCCTGACCTACTTCCCAATGGGTGAAGAGGAAGGGAGAGAAGTCTAAAGCAGGGGTTCTCAAAACATGGTCCTTGGGCCAGCCATGTCACCATCACCTGAGGACTTGCTAGAAATGCATATTCACAGTCCCACCCCAGACCTACTAAATCAAGCTCTGGAAGTGGGCCCAAGCAATCTGTTTAATGTGATTTTGATATACATTAAAGTTTGAGAACCACTGGCCTAGAGGAACTAACATTTAAGCTGAGCTCTAAAGCTGCATGATCTAGTGTAGTAGCCACTGGTCACATGTGGCTATGGAGCACTTGAAATGTGGCTGGTTCACATTGAGATATGCTTTCATTATAAAATACACACCAGATTCCAAAGACATACTATGGAAAAAAGAATGTAAATTGCCTTATTAATAATTTTTGTATGTATTATGTGTTAGAATTGTATTAGTTCTCATGCTGCTAATAAAGACATATCAGAGACTGGGTAATTTATAAAGGAAAGAGGTTTAATTGATTCACAGTTCAGCATGGCTTGAGAGGCCTCAGGAAACTTACAATCATGATGGAAGGGAAGCAAACATGTCCTTCTTCACATGGTGGCAGCAAGGAGAAGTATAAGTGAAGTGGGGGCAAAGCTCCTTATAAAACCATCAGACCTCGTGAGAACTCACTTTCTATCATAAGAACAGCATGAGGGTAACTGTCCCCATGAATCAGTTACCTCCCACTGCGTACCTCCCATGACACATGGGGATTATGGGAACTACAATTCAAGATGAAATTTGGTCCTGGCCCCTCCCAAATCTCATGTCCTCACATTTCAAAACATAATCATGCCCTTTCCAACAGTCGCCCAAAGTCTTAGCTCATTCCAGCATTAACCCAAAAGTCCAAGTCCAAAGTCTCATCTGAGACAAGGCAAGCCCTCTCTGCCTATGAGCCTAGAAAATTGAAAGCAAGTTGGTTACTTCCTAGATACAGTGGGACTATAGGCATTGGGTAAATACACCTGTTCCAAATGGAAGAAATTGGCCAAAACAAAGGGGCTACAGCAGGCCCCATGCAAGTCCAAAATCCAATAGGGCAGTCATTACACCTTAAAGTTCCAAAATGATCTCCTTTGACTCCATGTCTGAATGATAACTTTTGGACCTATAGGATTAAATAAAATATTGCAATTTATTCCACCTATTTCTTTTTACTTTTTCATGTGGCTTGTAGAAAATTTAAAACTTCATTGTGCCTCGCATTATATCTTGATTGGACACAACTGATCTGAAGGATGACTAGAGCTTAACCTAAAGCAGGGTGAGACTGAAGTGGCAATGGAGAGATGAGATGAAGGGTGAGTGTTCTGCATGGGGTACAGTGTGTGCAAAACTACTGAGGCAAGAAAGAAGCTGACATGCTTAAGGAAATAAAACCAAAGCCTTGCAGGTCACATGAAGGATTCTGAACATTTTTCTAAGACCAATAGGAAGAATTGAGGGTTTAAAATAAGATACTTAATTTTCAAGGAGTTTAATTGTTAGTTCGCAGTTAATAAATGAGGGCAAGAGAACTTCAACTGAATATAGCAAGACTTTCAACATTGAAGCTCCTCAACTCCCTAGGATGGTGGGGGAGGGGCAGTTTGTTCAGCAGAGGAAGCATGACACTGCCCATCACCTGATCCTAACCCTAGGGTATGAGGCATGAGCACCCCCCACTAGAGAGAGAAGCAGTGTCACCTGGGAAGAGGCAGTTTTCAGTTCAGTTCTTTTTCAGTGCAATTGACACTCAAAGCTGAGTGGAAGTTTGAGGACAGAGCTAGAAATTCTGCAGGGCACCAGCAAATGGTTTGGTGAGGGAGGGCTGTAAAGGTGGGTCAGGGAGAAGGAAGCCCAGAGCATTATGGGGATTAGAGGGTCTGTCCTTTGAAAGGCTGTGTTGGGCAATAACAGGTAAGCTGTTTAAGTGGTCCGGATGCTTGGGTTCTGACCGTCTCCTGGGGTATGGTGGCTGCACCATTTATCTGTGGCCCAGAGGAGGTTTCCCTTTAAGTCAGAGGTCGTAAGCTAGCAGCTACAATCTAGCCTGCAGAAGAAATGTTTTGTTTCACTCACATTTTACAAATGTATATTAGTTGCTAATATTTAAATCAGATATCAGATAAAAATACATGTTTTCATGATTTTTTTAATTGGAAGATCTAGAAACCTCAGTTGCTCAGTATCACAGGGCAATGGGCTGGAGCTAAGTAGTAGGTACTCCTTTTATTTTTTATATGAATTTTTAGGAGGTTTTGAAATGATTGTTTTAGCTTTTTTAAAAAAAAGACATTTATTTACTCAAAGGTTCTCTGTGATCTGACTCTAGGTCTTGCATTCATCCTAGTCTTCGGTGTCAGCAATCCCATCTTCTTTTTGTTTTCCAGAAAACTTCTAAGAACAGTGCTGTTGGTTCAGTGAGATGAGGTTATCTGAAGACTTTCACTGTTTACACAAGAGTTGCCTCCTTCAGAGAAGCATGCATGTTCCTTGCAGTTCACTGTGCCCATCACTCTGCATAGTCCAGCTGCACTCTGCTTCACACAGCTGCCTGGCCATTGTAGGCATTTGAGTTTGCAATCCATGCCTTAAACTTTAAATCACACTGGCTACAGCGCTGTGTGTTTCTTGGTAAACACTGGGTAAATCAGCTCCAGTGGATGTTGACTGAAGTTTTCATGTTTGCAAGCTAATCCTCAGCAGTTTCTTTGTAAATATCCAGCAGTTAAGTGGGAAAAGTCTGTTGATAGTACTAGGGAGGAGAGAGGAAAGTGACCTTTTGTTTTCCTGAGATAGACATACTAATTTAGTACTTTATCATGTATTCACCTGTGTAAATGTATTCCTGTGCTTCAGAGTGAGGGAAGATGTGTATTTGCATAGTTTTTGTGACTGCAGTACTGTTCCTCTGTTCTGGTGTGTGTGTGTGTGTATTTATTTTTTTTTTAGTAAAAAGAAAACAACTTTGTTTTAATGCAGTAAGCAAATATAGGAGAATAAGATACCACAAAGCTTGGTGGTGGGTGCCTGAGTGTCCATGTTGCTATTGCTACATTGTTTTGTCCCGTTGATATAGTTTATAATCAAAAGATGGTGGAAAGGTGATTCTGTCTACAAAATTTGTCTAACCATGCGCTTCTTTAACTGAAGAGAGAACGGCTTCATTAGCTTATGGAGGTTTCTTACTTGACAAGATAAACTGAGGGTGAAGGTAGAGGAACAGTTGATAGCTTCCTTTTTCTCCATACCCCTCCTCCACTACCACTAACAAAACCAAATGATCAATGGTTACAAAGGGTAGATACAGTTTTTGATGGAGCTGAGGCTTCTACTACTTGGTGGATTGGGGCTTTGTAAAGAAACAATGCAAAAATATCTTCCATTTGCAAATTAACACACTTACACACACCCCTCCGTGTGTGTGTGTGTGTGTTCATCGCTTGGTTTCTTGCAGGTGGGGGGCTCTGAAGCTTGAACTTTGTTAGACTCATGACTATTCTGCCCCTGGGCACAGGCAGCCATCTGGCAAAACACCGCCTAGATACCTTTTGTTCCCTTCTCTATTCTGCCACCCTGATGCCCCTTCTAGGCTAAGGACAAGAGACATTAGACCCCCTCCTTGGGAATTCTCAGCTCTGTGGGATGCTTTCACCTGGGTCTTGAGTCCAGGCTCTTCTGGTTCCCTGGCACTTCCCTGCTCCACATGCACAGCAACCTGATACTTAACAAGAAAGCAAAATCATCATCCTAACTGCTGTAGCCTTTCAACTTCAGTCATGCACCACCTAATGATGTTTCAGTCAAGCATGGATCGCGTATATGATGGTGGCTCTTTAAGATGGTAATGGAGCATATATAGACATCTGATATGTGGCACTTGACATTGGCATTGCAGATCGAGTAGGGGAAATGATTGATATTCAGTAATTGTGCTGGGATACTTGGTTTTCCATATGAAAAAACATAAGTAACAATATGTATACCATCTAGGTTTGTGTAAGTACATTCTGTGTTGTTTGCATGACGAAATCACCTAATGATGCATTTGCCAGAATATATTCCCTTCATTAAGCAACACATGACGATTCTTGCAAATCACCTCAATTTGATTTCTTCCCTTAAGTCCTCTGTTTGCCTTCCATTGAAATATAAAGCCTTATTTTAAAGACTGTTTTCCCTTCAGAATCTCTTGGAATTACTAAAGAAAGGTAGAAACTAGATCTAGATTCCAATCAATTTTGCCATTGATTGTTATTTTACTGTAGGTGACTCACAGTTTAAGTGGGAGAGAAAATCTCCAGTTAATGGAAGTTGCCAAGAGTGGCAGAGGACCAGGCCGTAGTGCTCGTATAATCTTTACAACCCAGTGTGCAAAACACT
This sequence comes from Hylobates moloch, assembly GCF_009828535.3. Taxonomy (NCBI): domain Eukaryota; kingdom Metazoa; phylum Chordata; class Mammalia; order Primates; family Hylobatidae; genus Hylobates; species Hylobates moloch. Next base: position 215,635,716 of record NW_026652276.1, read on the forward strand.
GGAGTGGAGATGGAGAGGCCCGGCGTGTAAACCAAGCATGTGTCAGTGTAGATGTATCAACCACAAGGAGAGAGAGGTGGGCTGAGCAGCCATGTCAGCAGATTCTCCGAGGACGGAGTGGGCCCAGCAGATCTTCAGGCCAGCAGCTTAAATGTAAGGAGTTCAGCATAGCTTGAGAATTGCTGGTCTCCCTTTACTAGATTCTCCCCCTGCTAAGATGTAGCTGGTGTGTGTAGGATATCTGGATGGCTGGGGAGGAGGAGGCGGGGCCTCTTTATCAGTGTGGTTCCTCTCACTCCTACCGACCAAATCTGTTTGTACAGGCAGCATCCCTCAGCTGCTTGCATTTGATAGCTTATTTTGCACTGGATTTATTCCTGCTGAAAACTCTATCTTGAGGCAGGTGCAAGATTATTTAGGTGCGTGCCGTATTTGGTGTTAGTGTCTCTTTAAATCATTTAATTTGTCTGAATGTTGAACTGATGTGTTTTGCATACCTTAGATTTTGTTGTGTGTGATGTAGCTTGTGGCATTGAAGAGCTAGTTGCCACCAGCCAGTGATACATACCAGATATACGCAGTGGTGCATTGAAATAACATGTTTAATAACTTCTATAATAAGAATGTGAGACTGGTAAATACTTCTTTTTCCACCACAGGAAAACAAAGTGAAAAGGGTGCCTTCAGTGTAGAGTCAGCTGCCGGGAGCTGGGAGTTCCCAGCCACTAGTCATTCTTTCAGACGTCTGTAACTCATTCTATTAAATCCTTTCTACTGTAAGCATAAATTGCCTTTGTATCTGGCAGAAACACAGCATGCCATTAGAATGAAGTGTTTTGTTATTTTATGTCATACAGTTAACATGCTATCCAAACATCAGAAAATTTAAGTCAACTAGATTCCCTGTAATGAATTATTAATATCTATTGAATATGCCTGTATGTGTCCCAGTGTATGAGTTATCACATTTCTGACTGTTCAAAGGGATTTCAGTTTCTTTTAGAAATTGGGTGTTGTAAAGCGACGTTTCTATTCCTAGGTTGTCAGTTGAATGAAGAATATAACTTAGACTCGTTGTTCTTGTCTTTCTAGATGTATTGCTGTCCTTGAATATTAGCCCATTTGAAAACGCCTGGGAAGTTCAGCCATCAGTATGTCCAAGTACAAACTTATTATGTTAAGACATGGAGAGGGTGCTTGGAATAAGGAGAACCGTTTTTGTAGCTGGGTGGATCAGAAACTCAACAGTGAAGGAATGGAGGAAGCTCGGAACTGTGGGAAGCAACTCAAAGCGTTAAACTTTGAGTTTGATCTTGTGTTCACATCTGTCCTTAATCGGTCCATTCACACAGCCTGGCTGATCCTGGAAGAGCTAGGGCAGGAATGGGTGCCCGTGGAAAGTTCCTGGCGTCTAAATGAGCGTCACTATGGGGCCTTGATCGGTCTCAACAGGGAACAAATGGCTTTGAATCATGGTGAAGAACAAGTGAGGCTCTGGAGAAGAAGCTACAATGTAACCCCGCCTCCCATTGAGGAGTCTCATCCTTACTACCACGAAATCTACAATGACCGGAGGTATAAAGTATGTGATGTGCCCTTGGATCAACTGCCACGGTCGGAAAGCTTAAAGGATGTTCTGGAGAGACTCCTTCCCTATTGGAATGAAAGGATTGCTCCTGAAGTATTACGTGGCAAAACCATTCTGATATCTGCTCATGGAAATAGCAGTAGGGCACTCCTAAAACACCTGGAAGGTACCAGCTTTATATACCACTTATTAGAGGTTGCCAAATGTGATATCTGGGCCTTAATCTAGAAATTAAGCTAATGATGCCCTATTTACACAATAGACTCCTCTATCCCCCTTTATCACTTCAGATTTAAGAATTGTCTTGTTCTATAAATCAGATCTCTTGTGTATTTTCCGTTCCTGTTACCCGAAGCAGCAGTTTTCAGACTTCAGCAAGCATCAGAGTCACCTGGAGAGGTTGGTGTATCACAGATTGTGGGTCCCATCCTCAGAGTTTCGGAATCAGTAGGTCTGGGGTGCACCCTGAGAATCTGCATTTCTTAGAAGTTTTAGGTGATGCTGATACTGCTGATTGGGGTTCCACACTTTGAGAAGCACTGGTCTAAAGGACTGTATGGCTTGTAGTGAAATGAAAGGAAGCTAGGAAAGGAAGGAATTGTTGAAATGGCCTTGAAAGTAAATTAGAGTTTTTCAAGTCAAGTAAATTATCTAGACTTCAGTTTTGCTCACGTTCTTCCAACTTTAAACAATGATTGCTGTGTTTCCAGACATAGGTTTCCTGAGCAGTTCTTTTGTTTCAATCCTCTTTTCAGAACAGGCTTAGTCATTGACTGGAAGTAAGTTAGGGGGAAGGAAACTAAAAGGATAGTTAGTTTATTTATCTTGACTCTAAAATTTTGGAAATCATCGGCAGCCATTATTTTAACTACTTTATGTCATGTTCTACATGTATACTAAAACACGTTATTAGTTATGTTATTGTTATTAGTCATTTATGTTATTGTTATCTTCTTTTTAAGTAACATGAACCAAATGAACTCTTTTGAGGATTCAGGTTCACCGGTTTTGAGCATCAGTGATTGCACTGTGACACCTTCTGGATTTCTGACTGTTCTGTGGATTTCTCGTTTCCCTCTCTGCCTCCACTCATCCCAGATGATTGTGCTTTTTGCGTGACATGCCCTGTCTGGTGTTTTCCTGCCTTTCATCACTGTCAGCAGTTAGCTTACTGGTAATAAATAGAAGAAATTTCTCCACCATTCCTTTTCATTCCGCTTTAATTTTCTGTAAGAGGCTGTGACAAATAAAAAGGCTGACCTTATATGTGAAATAAGTAGAAATAGATTATTAGTTAAAAATGGAGTAATCTTTAGCATGTGAGTATTTTCCCCTAATTTTTATAACATGACCAAGAACTAAATCATTACTTGTATAGCTGACATCCATTAGTCATGCAGAGACCTAAAATCTACAGACTATTAGATACTAAAATTTTATTGGCTAGACATGGCACTTGATATGTGTGTGTGTGTATGTGTGTGTGTGTGCACGTGCACGTGCATTTCTGGGCACATGTGTATCTTATTTACTCGACTATATAAAAGGTTCTATTCTTGTTCAGAATAATTAGATCTTTAACTTCATTGTTAGTGATATATAACTTCATCATTAATGGACCATAGTATTTCATTGTTTGAAGAAGAGTTAAGGCTCTTACTAGACAACAACAAACTGAAATTCAGAATTTCAGAGTTTCTGCCAGAGACGTATTCTATTCAACCATGCCAACTCCTTTTTCAGAGCTGGATCTGATTTATTGTGGCCAGGCTCCCTTCTCGCAAGAAAATGCCACTATCTCCTTTAGGATCCTCTTTCTCCACCTTCTTAGCTTGGAAGTCCCCCTTTTAAAACAGTTTCCTACTGTTTAATACCATTGACTCTTCACCTATCTTCAAATTTATTATAGATCTCTTTAAAACGATTCTACAGCCCAACCACAGTTCATTGTACACATCCCGTCCTGCTAGTGCATTGATGATTTAACTATTTTTTACTGTTCTTTTTGAGGGAAATCGGAAAGTTTAACCAATGATGGTAAAGAAAACTATAACCATGGTAGGGGCAAAGAGAGAATTGCATGTAGAGGTTGTGTTTAGACATAGCAAAACTTACTTTTCTGCATTTGAGGGAGGTTTTGAAACTATTAGCAATTTATTAAATTAACTTAATCAAATAGTGTACCTGCTTTCGAAAACAATCTGGCAGTTCTTCAGAAGGGCTAAACATAGAGTTACCATATGATCCAGCAATCCCACACCTACACATATAGCTATATTAGCTTCCCAGTGCTGCCATAAGAAAACATACAAACTGGGTGGGTTAAAACAACAGAAATGTGTTTTCTGGGGGCTGGAAGTCCCAAATCAAGGTGTGAGCAGGGCTGTGCCCTCTCTGATGAGTCTAGGAGACAATTCTGCCTTGCCTCAGCTAGCTTCGATGTTTGTCGGCAATCTTTGATGTTCTGTGGCTTGCAGAAGCATCGCTCCTTGGCATTCTCCTTGTGTGTGTGTTTCTTATCCATATTTCCCCTTTTATAAGGCCACGAATAATATTAGCCTGCCGCCTCCCACCAGTGACCTCCATTTTAATGGGATTATTCTCTGTTAAACACTGTATTTCCAAATAGGGTCACATTCTGAGGTACTGGAGGTTGGGACTTCAGCATATCTTTTTGAGGGGATCACAGTTCAAACCATCACAATGCCCAAGAGGAATGAAAGCACATGTCCACACAACAACTTGTACCTAAACCTGCAGAGCAGCATTATTCATAGTAGACAAAAGATGGAAACAACCCAAGTGTTCATCAACTTATAAATGGGGTCTATCTATACAATGGAATATTATTTGACAATGAAAGGGAAGGTGATGCTGGTACATGCTACCATATGGGTGAACATTGAAATAACTCTGTTATGTGAAAGAAACCAGCCACAAGGGATCACATATTATAGGATTTCATTTATATGAAATACCCAGAATAGGCAAGTCTTTAGAAACAGAAGGTAGAGTGGTTGTTGCCTAGAGGGTAGGGAGGATGGAAGATTTTGCAAGTGATTTGCTGATGGATACAGAGTTTCTTGTTGGGGTGATAAAAATATTTTAAAATTGATTGTAGTGAGGGTTGCACAACTCTGAATATGCTAAGAGCCATTGAGTTGTACACTTTGGGTGAATTGTATGTGAATTATATCTCATTAAAGCTGGAAAAATAATCAGTGGAATTGAAAGGTTAAAGGATTTGTCATTGGCCTAGAAAACAATGGGGGATGGCAAACATATGGAAGTGATAACAAAACTGAAATGCATGGCTGTCGAGTGTAGAATACTGGGGAAAATCAAAGTGCAGCTTTGACCACTGGGGCAGAAGTGGACTTACAGGGCTCATTGGGAAATAAGCAGGCATTGGTCTTCAGGCAGCTTCCAGTCCTTCATCTAAAGGGCTTTTTATTTTATTTTATTTTTTATTTTTATTTTTTTAAGTTGGAAGTATGAAACTGAATGACCTTTAGAGATGAATGACATTTTCTTTTCTTTTTTAGACAAAGTCTCACTGTGTTGCCCAGGCTGGAATGCAGTGGTTCGATCTTGGCCCACTGCAACCTTCACCCCCTGGGTTCCAGCGATTCTCATGCCTCAGCCTTCTGAGTAGCTAGGATTATAGGCGTGTACCACCACACCTGGCTAATTTTTGTAATTTTTTAGTAGAGATGGGGTTTTGCCATGTTTGCCAGGCAGGTCTCGAACTCCTGGTCTCAAACTCCTGGCCTCAAGCGATCTACCCACCTCAGCCTCCCAAAGTCTGGGATTACGGCATGAGCCACCACGCACCTGGCCATTAATGACATTTTAAAGTAGCCTTACATTATAACTCCTATCCCTATTACCATAAACAGGCTTTATAGAAAATGTTTTTATTTGGGAGATAATTGAGGTAAAACAGTGGGGTTGGTGTCGAAAGAAGTAAATTGTAGGAAATGACTTCAGTAGGAAGTATGTGAACACAGAAAAAGACATGGGCTGCCGGAGAGGGAGGTATCTATGAGAGAGGTAGAGAATAAAAATGATGGGGTTGGTGACCAAGGAGGATGGCAGATAGTTAGAGGAAAAAAATGGCAGAAAAGCCAGAACATGCAGTTAGGATAAGACCATAGCCTAGAAAACTAATGGAGTGGATGTGAGGATCCAGATTTGTCCACAGGAAAATAGAAGGATGGTTTGTAATCTTGACTCTCACCCATTCTGGATATGACGACTTTGTTCCTTTTTGGCCTATAGTACCTCCTGGTGGTACTCCAGTTAACATTAATGGAGTTCTTAGATGTTGCTGTAGTTCTCTACTGTGACTTAGCTCCCACACCTAACATGGAAGAAATTATGTCATGTGCATGAAATAGGCTGGATTGGATTTCAGGATCACCGCATAAGTTAGTTATTGTCTTTAAATGCCAATCTGCGTTAGTAAAGTTTCTCTTACGGTGTCTATTGAAATATAAGGTCCCAAGTATTCTATTTCACAACTGTAAGAATTAAGCATAAGTGACTTTCTCATGATCAGAAGAAATAGTATGTCATCATATTGTTTTCACATCATTTCTGTTAATTTAGTGAGATTTTAGCCCTTTCAAAATTGATTGTAGATGTATTCACTCGCCAGAATAGGCATGTTAGTCTAATGTTAGTCCTCTTGTATTACATGTCTAACTTTCAACAGTTCAAGTTACAGGGGTTTGTGTGCTTCTTGGTAACTTACCAACCTAAAAGAAAACATTTAATTGGATTTAGATGCTAACATTTCAAGACTCCAAAAATTAAGTGAATCTCCCCTACTGTTTAGGGGGAAAATAAAGATTTTCTTTTATAGGAAGGACTGCTTTGCCAGTTCATGTGTATGTGTTTATGGTGGTACAAAATATAAGCTACCATCTTAATTGCCAATTTATGCTTACTATCAAGTTACATGATCATACATGCCCATTTTGTGGTTAATGCCTATCGTCCGAATGTAATTATTAATAGCATCTCCTTTTACTTTCAAAAGTGCCCCACTCTGGATGATAAATTATGTGGTTACCTCACTATAAAAATATTGAGCTGGGTGTGGGGTCATGCACCTGTAGTCTCAACTACTAGGAAAGCGGAGGCAGGAGGATTGCTTGTGCCTAGGTTTGAGATCAGCCTGGACAACATAGTGAGACCCCCTTTTAGAAAAATAAAAACGTAAAAATGAAGATGTTAGCTTTCACTACTGTTAAGAATTGAATCTAGAAATGGGCATAACCAGGGTTTTATATTTCCTATAAGCACAAAAGTTGCTAAATTTCTTTGCATTTATTATAAAAGTGGCTTGTGGCTGCAGATTCATCTGATTCCAAGCCATGCTTTCTAGAGATGTTTATGTAAACTTCTCCCATGTAAAATGGGCTCTTTCAAGGGACTGGAGTAATTTTTCCCTATTTTGTCTCTAAACTGCTTGACAAGCTAAAAATGTTTTACCTACTGGGGAGGAGTGTGGTAACTGATAGCATCAATGACAGCATACTGTCCTATCAGAAAAATACTTTCTTATTGTTTGAAAACTGGGGTGGGAAGAATCATGACCCCAGTTAAATAACTAATTAGAATATTGGTCTATGCTGAAATCTCAAATTGCTTTAAGATCTTTCTACGAAGAGTATGCTAGTATTACTCATCTCCTCTTAGGTCTACTCTTAGAGGTATCATCCATATACCTCAACAGTAAAGAGTGTTGGTTCTGAAGATGTTAGTTGTTTCTCAGATATTTGATATTATGACACTATAGGCAGTCATATCCTGACTGATGCTTTCTCCATTTGTGCAAAAGAAGACAGGTGCTGTTGGAGGAAACTGAAATCTAAAGAGACTCTAGATTCCTTGGCCGTGATCATGGTAATTAGTTGGCGTCAAGAACTCTGCTCAAAACTCAGTTCACTGAGGCTCCACACACAGTTATCACATGGGCTTTAAAACTTTTTTCTAAAAGGTAGCCTTTCCCTTGACCTATTCTTTGTTTGGAATACTGTGTTTTAAGAAGCTGAGTCAAGAACATCCTTGGCAGGTAAACTATAAAAAGGTAATTTAATGCAACTAATTGGGTCTTAAATTATTACTGCTGTTATAACATTGTGGTCCGAATGGCGCACTCTAGCATAGCTATACAGGATGACCTTTGTTGATTACATACTGCGTGCCAAGCACAGTTTTAGACATTTTACATACACATGTTGTTTTATGTAGGAACTAGAACATGGCTCTGAACTCACTGGAAAGCTGTGGTTCAATACTGCATTTTACTTTGCTGTTTAGTATATCCAGGTCATATTTTTTATTTCATTTGATCAATCATTGATCACTAAGCTGTTTTGCTTAAAGAAACTGCTTCAGTAAAAAGAAGCAAACCATTGATACACCCATCATCATGGATGAACCTCAGCTGCATTGTGCCAAGTGAAAGAAATTGGGCTAAAAAAGCTGTGTATTGTATGATTCCATATATGTGCCATTTGGGAAAATGCAGAACTATCGGGAAATAACACAGATTGGTGGGGTAAGGGTAGGCTGCCGGGGACACAAGGACATTTTAAGGGGTTGTTAGAGCTGTTTTATATCCTGATTGGTTATTACACTACTGTATGCAGTTGTCAAAACTCATAGAACTGTATGCTAAAAAGGGTGACTTTTGCTGTATGTAAATTATACCTCAAAAAAGACTTGCTTTATCCAGTGAACTCACCATTGCCTTAATTGGGACCTTACCTTTTGTTCACAAAGTAATACACTACATTAGTCAATTAGGAGAATTAAGTGAAGGGTTGAAGGGTTGCTATATGCACCTATCTGTCCCTTTGAAAACTAACCTGGAGGGCATTTGTTATGCTTTCTCAAGGCTTCAGGAGCCATCTGGTTCTGACTTTCGCACCTAAACCACGGTCATTGTAGGGAACTGCCTTTTAAAGTCCTTCTACATGAGAAGTTATGTTTGAGAATCTTGCTAATGTTATAGGTTGAAAGCTCCTCTAATAAAGGTTTTTTTTATTTTTTTATTTTTTTATCCCAGACTATCTCTGCTTATCATCAATTTCGTTAGCCTTAATTGGGCCTTCCATCCCCTCCTTTTTCTCTTGTAACAACCTAGTCTAGGAGCGGGTCAACAAGGACCTCCTGGAGTCAACGCAGATGAGTGGTACACTGAGAGGCAAGTGATACTGATTCGGAGCTAGATAACACTCTTGTATAAGAATTGCAAACACGGAAACCACATGTCAGTGCCTAAGACAGGCTTCCTGGCTGATGGAGATGACCTCTCCCGTGTCAAATGACTTATTTATATAATATATCTGCTCATAAATCGTATATGCTTTTGAGATTGCTTTACTTTTAATCTGATGGTAGTTAATGCTTTTGGAAGAAGTCAAAACAAGACATACAGAATATTATATAGTAAAAAAATGCCTACTTAAGGGACTGCTTTACTGGCTTTTAGAAGTACCTATTATTGTGCTAATAAGTCCAGGTTAAAAAGCAGGGCCCACCTCTGACTGGTTCGGACACACTTCTCACAAAGCACCACCGAGAAAACATCTAACGCAGACCTAAGTATCTGAAAGCATCCTGTACTGTAGCGTTCCAGACAGGCATGTGTTTCATTCTCTGTGGTTGGCATAGTCACTTCCTGTTTGTTTCCTGCTGGCGTGCATCCAAGGGAAAGCCAGGTACCAAACTGAAACACTGGATGTAGTCTGCATCTTGCCAGAGGAAATGGATTGTTTAGTCTGGGTTTAAGCACAGGACGAGGCAGTTTCAAGTTTGGAGTAAGAGTGACACACAAGACACTCATGCAAGACAGACTTGATCCCTGAAGACCTGTGTGCAGCTGCATACATAGCAAGGCACAGAAGTGGTGAGATAAAATTAGAGACTCAGGGAGGAAAGGTCAGCTGGGACTAGCTGTGGGGACGGGGACTGATGAGTTGGTTACCTTTGGCATTTTAGTGTGATATTTTCAGAAGCAGCCAATTCAGGCCTCTCTTCTGTGAGGCAAGTAGTTTCCTGTTGGTATGGTTAAGCTTTCTTTTATAATAATTGATTTATAGAACCCTTTATTTTTTAAACATCATAGGTTATTTTAACTATAAAATTAAACATAGAATGGATTCTTCTCTCTGCCTTATTCTAAATTAGTGGCTGTTATTTTATCGTGTTATAATATTCAAATCACCCTAGCCTATCTTTACATATGTAGTATTCAGATCTTAAAGAATTAAAAATAGGTAGATCATTTATGAAACTGAATCTCTTGTTTCAGCTCTTATTGGCCATAAAGGAATACAGAACTGTTATCACAGATTGTTGGTGGGGTTTGAATTGTGACTTACTTGACCAGGAGAGGAAAGTGAGGAATGAATGGGTGGCACCTTATTAAATGAATGAGTTGACTGAAGTTGTTTCCCTTTTTTTTCTAATTCCAAAGAGTATACACTACAGAATTGGGGTTTCTTCTTTCCTTCTCATCCCGTAGCAAATCTTTCTGTCTCTCTGACCATCTCTTCTGGTTTTCTAAAATTCAAAGATTTTGAACACTTTGGAGAAAATCAAAGAACATATAAAGCCATTTAATTTGAATTGTTTATTTTATTGGCACTAGATGTAAACAGCTTTTTGTTCAAGGCTAAGATTCTTTTAATTTTCCTTTTTTTTCTTGGTAAGGTCATAGGAGAGCACAATGTTTAATCAAGGCTTCAACAGTAGAGGACTAGATTTAATTTGAAAACCCAGAGAGTTAGAATTTATTCAATTCAGGTATGCACCTAGAGTTCACTAAATCAGGTCTTGTTCTTGGTACAGGTATAGCACCTATATGTGAATGAGACCACACAAGGTCCTTTTGTGGAGCTTTTAACCTCTTTCTGAAATTTGTCTATACTGTACCTCTGACAAAGTCCTTAGGGTGTTTTCATATATAGGCTTTATGTTTTAGGATTTTTAATTAACATTTTGTTCTTTTTTTTTTTTTTGAGACGGAGTCTCACTCTGTCGCCCAGGCTGGAGTGCAGTGGCGCGATCTCGGCTCACTGCAAGCTCCGCCTCCCGGGTTCACGCCATTCTCCCGCCTCAGCCTCCCAAGTAGCTGGGACTACAGGCACCCGCCACCATGCCTGGCTAATTTTGTTTTTGTATTTTTAGTAGAGACGGGGTTTCACTGTGTTAGCCAGGACGGTCTCCATCTCCGTGATTGCCTGCCTCGGCCTCCCAAAGTGCTGGGATTACTGGCATAAGCCTCCACACCCAGCCTAACATTTTATTCCTTATAGCCTTTAGTTGTATGTAAAAAGTAGATTCTCATAATAAATACAGTTGTAATTACTTAGTGGATCATATTACTGAATAATTTCTGGACCCTAGCAGCCAAACCATAAAAGTGTTACTTATAGTTGAACAAACATTTACTAAATCTTGCAGTGGGTAAAGCACTGTGTTCTAACAGCATGGGTGATACAGAAATGGATCAAACATTGTTCCTGCTCTCAAGGAATTTATAATCCTGGTGGGAAAAGTGAGCATTTGCACAAGCATCTCTACCAGGAGGTGCTTTAGTAGATGTACAGTGTACATAACAGTTTGTCTTTGGTTCCTGTTCCTGCTATGGTGACTTAGGGGAGGGGGTTAGAAGGTGCAAATTTGACTTCCTGAAGTTGGTCCTCTATGCAGAAAATAAAGTTGTTTGACTTTCTCCCCAATTTTGGCCTTGAGCTACTTCCTGGACTTATTACCCCAAACTTTCATTATTTCTTCCTTAAAATATCCCATTATTTAAATTGACTGCAGTTAGCTCCTAGGTGCTTCTACATGAAGATTCAAGACTTAAAGGCAGACTTTAAGTCTTTAACACAGACTTAAAGACTTTAAAAGACTTTAACACAGACTTAAAGGCAATGGCGGACCCTTAAAGACAGGGTAGCTGTGAAGGGAAACACCACTGAATTCTCACCCTGCACCTGCTCCTCTCCACACTACTGTAGAACACAGTGCCTTGCCCATTGCAAGAATTTAGTAAATGTTTGTTCAACTGTAAATAACACTATTATGGTTTGGCTGCTAGGGTCCAGAAATTATTTAGTAATATGGTCCACTAAGTAATGACAATTGTATTTAACTCCATACCACTGTGGAGAGGGGTAGGTACAGGGTGAGAACTCAGTGGTGGTTCCCTTTATAGCCGACCCTGGAACAATATGGATTTGAACTGCATAGGTTCACTTATACATGGATTTTTTTCCCAACAAAAATTGGATCAAAAATACTACACTTGCTAGATGTGAAATCTGTATATACGTAGGGCTGATAGTACTAATTCAGTTTGGTTTAATACAGTTCAGATGCATTGTTCTGGCCTTAGGAGCTCTGCCTGCTTAACTTTCTTAGGATGATGAATGGAACTTATGCCAAGATTGAGTGATGAATAATGGCTTCACTGTGGTTTTTCCTAATTTGCTGTTTTAAAATTTAGTCGGCCAGGCACAGTGGCTCATGCCTGTAATCCCAGCACTTTGGGAGGCCAAGGCAGGCGGATCACAAGGTCAGGAAATCGAGACCATCCTGGCTAACATGGTGAAACCCCGTCTCTACTAAAAATACAAAAAATTAGCCGGGCGTGGTGGCAGGTGCCTGGAGTCCCAGGTACTCGGGAGGCTGAGTTAGGAGAATGGTGTGAACCCTGGAGGCAGAGCTTGCAGTGGGCGGAGGTAGTACCACTGTACTCCAGCCTGGGTGACAGAGTGAGACTCCATCTCAAAAGAAAATAATAATAAAAAAATTTAGTCACTTAAGTCTCACTGATTACTAACCAGTCTAAGTATTTTAAATATTTGTAAGTAATTAGTCTGCTGTGTGAATGGCTTGAGTAGTCATTAAAGTGAAATGTTGATTTTATTTATTTGTTGGAAACATTTCTATTTTTGTTGAGCTCTCCTTCCTTTGTAGTTGAAATATTACAGTGGCCTTTGTTTATTTGGCTCTTTAATTTGGTCCCACACAAAAGGGACCAAACTTGAGAGTGCTGCTATTAAAGAGGGGACCTGTTGGATCTGGTTAGATCTGAGGCCATGGTCAAACAAGTGAATCCCATGTATGCCCCAGCCCCTTGCTGAAGACCTGGAACTCGTTTCTCAAGTCACAGACAACAACCCCTAAACATGGCCCATCATAATCGCCTTGTGTTACCTGGGGATCAGACAAACTTATTCATTCCCTTTACCAGTCGTGGGAACACTGGATGGCATCAGCAGATGTCCATTTAGGACCCGGCCTTTCACAAGGGCAGAGCATTCATATAAACATTCTTCTCTCTCCTCCTTGGTAGTCATGGAAATAACCATTGATAAGTCACCTAAACCAGGGTTTAAATCCTGGGGATTTGGTAGTTAAAAAAAGGTCCATTTTTACTGCCTTAACAGTCCTGTGTAGAGCAGGTTTATTTAATCACTCTGGATCTGTTTACTTTTTTTTTTTTTTTTTAATTGAGACAGAGTCTTGCTCTGTCGTCCAGGCTGGAGTGCAGTGGCACAATCTCGGTTCATTGCAACCTCTGCCTCCCAGGATCAAGCAATTCTCCTGCATCAGCCTCCCAAGTAGCTGGAATTACAGGCGTCCACCACCACGCCTGGCTAATTTTTGTATTTTTAGTAGAGACGGGGTTTCACCATGTTGCCCAGGCTGGTCTTGAACTCCTGACCTCAGGTGATTCACCCACCTCGGCCTCCCGAAGTGCTGGGATTAGAGGTGTGAGCCACTGCGCCCGGCCCTGTTTACTATTTTTTAACATCTTTATTGCATTTATTTTATTTATTGTGTTATAATTCACATACCATGCAATTCGCCATTTAAAGTATACAGTTAAATGGCTTTTAGTGTATTCACAAAACTGTAAATCCATTACCACAATCAATGTTGGAACATTTTCACTACCCTAAAAAGAAACCCAGCACCCCTTAGCTGTTATCACCCCTCCAGTCCCTCCCCTATTCATCCAGCCCTGGTCAACCACTAATCTACTTTCTGTCACTATAGATTCACGTGTTGTGGACATTTCATATAAAGGGACTCATGCAGTAAGTGGTCCTTTGTGACTAGCTTATTTTAGTTAGTAGGATCATGCTTTCAAGGTTCATCCAAGAACCTTGTTGTGGTTTGCATCAGTACTTCATTCCTTTTCATTGCCAAATAATAGTCTATTGTATGGATATACCACATTTAATTTATCTGTTCATTAGTTAATGGACATTTGTGTTGTGTTCACTTTTTGACTATTATGAATAATGCTGCTATGAAGGTTTGTGTACAAGTTTTGTGTAGACTCATGTTTCATTTCTCTTGGGTATATGCTTAGTAGCGGAATTGCTGGGTCATATGGTAGATCTGTGTTTAACAAAAGGAATCGCCAGACTGTTTTCCAAAGAGGCTATAGCCTTTTGCATACCTGATTTTACAGTGTATGATGATTCCAGTTTCTCCACATCCTTACTCACACTTTTTTATAATCTGACTTTTTATTGTTACCATCCTAGTGGGTACAAAGTAGTATCTCATTGTGGTTTTGATTTGCATTTCCTTGATAGCTAGTAATATTAAGCCTATTTTTATGTGCTTATTGACCATTTGTATATCTTTGGAGAAATGGCTGTTCAAACCTTTTGCCCATTTTAAAGTTTGGTCATTTGTCTTTTTATTATTGGAGGCAGTTCTTATATCTGATAAGGAACTTGTATCTAGAATATGTATGATATGCAAATTTTTCTCCCATTCTCTGGGTTGCCTTTTTATGTTCTTAATAGTGTCGTTTGAAGCACAAACATTTTTAATTTTTATATACCCAGTTTATTTTTTTCTTGTGTATGCTTTTGGTGTCATATCTGAGAAACCATTAATTAACTCAAGGCCATGAAGACTTTACTCCTATAGCTTTTTTTCTAAAAATTTTTATAATTTTAGCTCTTGACTCTAAGTCTTTGATTCATTTTGAGTTAATTTTTATATAAAGTATGAGTTAGGGGTCCAACTTCATTCTTTTACATGTGGATATACAGTTATCCCAGTACTATTTGTTGAAAAGATTATTCTTTCTGCATTGTGTCTTGGCACACTTGTTGGAAATCAATTGATAAAAAAAATGAGGGTTTATTTTGGGTTCCCAATTCTATTTCATTGATCTATGTCTATCTTGATTACTATAGCTTTGTAGTAAGTTTTGAAATCAGGAACTATGAGTCCCTTGGTTTTTTTCTTCTTTTTCAAGATTGTTTTGGCTATTCTGAGTACCTTAGATTTCCATATGAACTTTAAGATCAGTTTGTCAATTTATACAAAAAAGTCCACTGACATTTTTGATAGGATAGTATTGAATCTGTATGTTAATTTAGGAAATATTGCCCTCTTAACAGTGTTACATCTTCTAATCCATAAATACATATTTAGGTTTTCTTTAATTTGAACACTGTGTTGTAGTAGTCAGAGTATAGTTTTGTACTTCTTAGGTTAAATTTATTTTTAGCATTTTATTCTTTTTGATGTTATTATAAATAGAATTGTTTACTTAATCTTTCATGTCGCTTATTGCTACTGTATTAAAAACCCAATTTCCTTTTCTGTGTTGTTCTTGTATCCTGCAGCCTTGCTGAGTTTATTAGTTCTAACAGGTTTTTGGTGGGATCATACTATCTGCAAATAGAGATAGTTTTACTTCTTCCTTTCCAATCTGGGTGCCTTTTATTTCATTGTCTTGCCTAGTTGCCCTGGCTAGGATCTTAAATACAATGTTGAATAGAAGTAGAATGTTCAGTCATTCTACAATAAAGTCCTAGGTTCAAGAACTTAAGATTAATAGTTGGTGACACTGCAAAGGCACACATCTATGAGTGGTGAATCCAAGATGCTGATAGATATGTACACTCATAGTTTCTACTTCTGGTAAACTTTAGTCAAGCATGGTCACTTTTGTTATCTTTTAATAAATTAATTTTGTATAGTGAAAATTTAGATTATTTGGAGAAATCTATAAAATCCATTTTTCTCTCCAATTGAGTGAGCAATATGCTTATAGACTCTGGAAACAGATAAAGCATGGTCCTTGCACAGTAGATGAATATAAACAGTACTCAATGTCCTCATGCTCTTGTGTCTCTAAGGTGCCTCCGCTTTTCTTAACCATTAAGAATAAAATAAAGGAATGTTGGTGCTAGAGGGACTCATTTTATAAATGAAGAAATAGTTCATTGGAGGTAAAATCTTGGCCAAGTCACTCACACATGTTCTTCCACAGAGTACTAGGAACATAAAGGGCCCTCAGTTACTAGTTAGTGGGTGAATTAGGTTTGGAGACCTCCAGAGCTTCCCCTGGATTTGGGAGTGAGCACTGTTGGATTTGAAAGGCTCAGTGGTCACCTGACTCCAAACAACAGGCTGTTGACTTCCCCTCCTGCTCTTTCCAAGGGATGTTTGTGGTGGCTGTTGTGCAGCTAGCTGACATTTCTGACCTGTTGAAGCCAGAAGGTGCTTAGAATCTAGAGCAGTCATCTCCCTGCTAAACAGCTAGAGGTCTGATCTGAATAGATTTGTTCTCAGCAGCTGTAGTTTGTGATGGTAATCTTCTGTAAGGTTGCAGTGTGAGGGTGGGGCTTGGCAGGGCAAAGGAGTATCTTAGTAGCCTTCCCTTTAAATCTTCTACCTAGAAGGGAATTCCTAATAGAGAAAGAAGAAACACTTATTGTGCTACCCTTTTTTCATGTATGTTCTCTTTTAAGCCACCCCTTTTATCCTACAACCCTTTAAAATGCTGGCAAAGGAAGAATGTGTGTTTCTTTTCTTTCTTTCTTTTTTAATTGACAGAAGAATTGGAGGTCCAGAGAAGTTACTTGCCTAAAATTGCATAGTACATTGAAGGGGGACTGGTGGGGAGGTGATGGGACAGTACACTTACTTGGAAGAGACTGTGTCTTCCGAGTTAAGATCCTTTCCATTTTTCATAGTTGTTTGAGTATGGATAGTTTGTGTATAAGAGTTATTGGGTAGCTCTTCTAGGCCTTGACATGAAATTCTAATAAAAAGCCACCCCAGCAGTTAGGATCCAGTGCTACGATTCTGTGACTGTTTGGCTGGTACTCACAGTTAGGATCAATAGCTAATTAAAATGAAAATGTGCATTGATTACTAACTGACAACAACTTATTCTGCCGCCCTCAAGTAAAGACAGACCCTTGGACTCCCCTGAACTTGTTCCACCTAGGTCCTTTCTGTTAATATAGAACAGGAAGCATATGGTTAGAATTTAGAAGTCTATGTGATTAATAAAGGAGTGTTTTTAAAGTAGACAATTTGAATACTTTCAGTTGTCTTTTAGCTTGTTGAACTTCATCTCTTTCTCATGCCTTCCCTTTGCTCACTTTGAACTCAGAAACTTGAGAGGAGTTACATTATACAGCAGGTACAGACCCCTAGGTTTAAATCCAGGCTCTGCCATTTACTCTCTGTGTGATAATTGTTTACTTAACCTCTCTGTGCCAGAACTTGTTACATGGAGAAATAATATGTCGTCATAGGATTGCAATGATGATTAAATGAGTTAATACATACAAAATGCTTAAAAGAGTACCTGGCATGAAATATGAACTCAGGACATGTTAGCTGTTTATTGTTAAAAGTACTTATAATAATAAAGAATATTATTGCTACCACTGCTACTACAACTACAGCTCTTCTGGTCCAAGTTGAATTACCTGTAATTCAGTTGTACTTTAAAAAGGGCTAAAGGTGGCTTCTGTTTTATATATACCTTCCTTTTTTAGCAGCTGGAATGTTCAGGGACCATAGGAGAGCGAGCCCTGTTCACAGGCATACTGTAAAATCCCTTCGTGTTTCCCTTGACTGTGCTTTCTAAGCACCTAGGAAAGCATTCCTGCTGGACTGGATCTAGCTCAGGGTATTGCAAGCTCACTTAGTGTGGGAAAACCAAACACATTCTAAGCAAATGAACTAGATTTAGAGACTAGCGAAAAGTCCTAATTTTAGTACCAGCCTGGGTACAACACATAAAAGGAGAAATACAGACAACGCTCCTGGTTCACTTTCTGATTTTTCAAGATTACCTGATTCCTTGGAAAACTAGTAACACAAATGTGCGCATAGAGAAAATAATTTTCCTTCGTTTCAGATTTAGATAGGAAACAGGAACAGATTGTCCGAAAAGGTATCTACTGTCCTGATGTAGCACTTGCTGTGAATCTCTAAGCCTTTTTTCTTGTAATTTCTGGAAAGTTCCTGGCTTCCAGGAATTATAGCTGGAATCCCTCAGTACCTGCATGTTTCAGGCACACAGTTAAATAGGATTAAAGTGCAGTTATATAATTAAACAGAACTTCCTCCTGAGTTGTGTTTTAACACCTGGTCTCTTCCTGTCCTGATAAACAGGTATCTCAGATGAAGACATCATCAACATTACTCTTCCTACTGGAGTCCCCATTCTTCTGGAATTGGATGAAAACCTGCGTGCTGTTGGGCCTCATCAGTTCCTGGGTGACCAAGAGGCAATCCAAGCAGCCATTAAGAAAGTAGAAGATCAAGGAAAAGTGAAACAAGCTAAAAAATAGTCTTTCTCAACTGTTGGCTAAGAAGAAATGCAAAAGAAGTGGCATAGGAGTGTGTTATGGGTGCTGAACTCTCTCTCTTTTTCCCCGATTTTCCAGAGCTAGGCTATGGAGTAGAGTTTGTATAGGTAACTAGGTAACTTTTGTGGCCCAGATAAGGCTTTAGGATGCCTCAGTGCTTATGTCATAGCCTTATGAGTTAGCTTTCTTGCTAGCCCCCTAGTCGGTCACCAAACTAGTAACTAGTGGGGTTTAATGAAGGTCATAAGTTTCTGAGATGGGAGAGCAACAAGTAGAGATGAAGTTAAAGGTATTTATCATTCAAGAAATCATTATTGAGTCACTATTGACAGGCACTATTCCAATCAGTAGTTCACTTTAATATTTAGTAAGATTTTCTGGGATAACAGTAAAGGATATTAGATAATATATCATATGTATTTATTACTAGTCTTTTCCTCTAGGAAAAGGGATGCTTTGATAATTAAGGCCAGAGGCCCATTAGTTGAGAAAGTCACAGATATATTTCTCCAAGAAAGCCAACAACCACCACCACAATGACAGAAATGACAACAAGGCCCTTTAACTTGTCTTCTAGTTTAGAGACATCCTTCATTTGACATTTAGTAGAATTCCTCTTTGGCCACAAGAATAAGCAGCAAATAGACAACTATGGCTGTTGAGGTTCTCATTTTGGTTTGTTTTAATTTTTTGAACTTTAATGTTTGGGTACCTGTAATTTAAAAATAAAGTTCCTGATAATAACATGACTGAAAATGGCATCCCCAAAGTGTCTCCATGTGTTTGGTGAATTTTAGGTAGGCTTCTAAACTAGTCTTTGACTCATACCTTCCTGTAACACTCAAAGAATTGCACTTATTTCAACACAACAGACACTCATGATTTTCTATATGTTGGAGCATGAAGCAGGGAAGGTAGAATACAGTGCATGTAACTTTATTCACATAAGCAGAGGGAATGGTATATTGGGGCTTGTGACATAAATTTGTTCATTAACTGATGGCAAAAGATTATGGTATGTAGCACAGAGCAGTCAGGGTAGGCCATGGACACGATTGCTTATCTGTCTTAATGATACTCTTCTGCACCATGTTTTAGATGCTGTGGGTATGTAGGTCATCATTTCTTTAAGGCATTGACTCTGTTTCAAAGCAGGTCACATATATTTCGATGATAAAGTCATGTAAAACATTTGTAGCTATAATACCTGTTACAGATATTTTCCATTTTTTCATGGTTTTTCATTGGATTAATTTATTTTTATCCACTTTATAGTACAATTGGCATTTGAAGAATACTAACTTTAAAGTATTTTTGCTACTGCTTTGTCTCCATTTGATTATTAACGCAAGACTTTTAAAGATTAGCCAAAGAAGATGGTTGAAAAGAAGAAATGAACCTGCTTTGCCTGCAGCTGGCCACATCTGTGATGCATAAGGACATGGAATGTGGTTGCTTTACATTTATTACCTACTATTGGTTTCTCTAGTATAGCCCCTTCATTTTAGTGATGTTGATTAACCAAGTAATACTCTAGAATTCAAATATCAGGGTCAACAATGCAACTACCAGATGTTCGTAGAATTCCAAACCTATGGCTAGGCTGCCATAGTGATATTCACACCATTTTTGAATATCATCATCTCTGGAACTGGCCTCTGAGTTTTCCAGCCCAAGGGGTGACCATGTCTTAATGTACTTCAAGATCCTAGAGTTAGATTCTTACATTGTCCTGCATCTAGGTATCTTCTTCCAGGGAACCTTCTGGCAGTATGATGTGGTTCTGCACACAAAGCAACTGTCGTATCCAGTCACTTTAGAATCTCACAGGCTTCCCAAGAAAAGGATGATTTTTGCTGATACAGTACTCTATGATACAATTTGGTCTTACTGTTTTTGAGATCTTGGCTGAAAAAATATGAACAGAAGAGACTTTTTTTTTTTGAGACGGAGTCTCACACTTTTGCCTAGGCCAGAGTGCAGTGCATGACCTCGGCTCACTGCAAGCTCCACCTCCCAGGTTCATGCCATTCTCCCGCCTCAGCCTCCCGAGTAGCTGGGACTACAGGCACCCGCCACCGCGCCCGGCTAATTTTTTGTATTTTTAGTAGAGATGGGGTTTCACCATGTTAGCCAGGATGGTCTCGATCTCCTGACCTTGTGATCCACCCCCCTCGGCCTGCCAAAGTGCTGGGATTACAGGCGTGAGCCACCGTGCCTGGCCAAGACATTTTTTTAAATGTCACTTAAAATTAGTTAACAACTCCAGTACTTCAACCTTAGGATCACCTAGTGAACCTGTTTTCTTTGCATTGTTAACAGTTTATCCAGAATTTCTGATGCAGGAATCTTGAAGGCTGCTTATTCTCTATCCTAATCTTGGCATCCTTTTGTTCTGAGGCTGGGACAGAAATTAGGTATTTATTTTCTCCTATAAAAGAGGGATGACAATGACCAGCCCAGCCGTGGTGGCTCATGCCTGTAATCCCAGCACTCTGGGAGGCTGAGGCAGGAGGATTGCTCGAGCTGAGAAATTCGAGACCAGCCTAGGCAACATAGCAAGACCTTGTCTCTACCTAAAAAAAAAAAAAAAAAAAAAAGACAGCCTATCTAGGAATTAGGTCCTTGGAGGGGGCAGCCTATCCTGTTGCCAGTTTAGTCTTTCCCTGGAGCCAGCTATGCATGTCTCCTCTGCCCATGCTGAGATGATTGTCCCATGTGGGTCAGTGTGGCAAGATAAAGGCAATAGCAACATCAGCTGCTCCCAGAGTTTTAACTTTTAAAAAGCCTCTCAGACTAGTACCGTATCCCAGTACACTGAGAATGGTTTTTCTAAAAGAGCAGTACTGCATCAGAAGAGAGGATTTTGCATTGTGTAGTACCAATATGGGCATCAAATTAACAAAATATCCTTGGTTAGAATACATTATGTCTAATGTATTTTTCCTTGATAAAGCGTGCAAGGAAGATGAATGTGATGATCTATTTCCAAGCTCAACCAGACTCTTTTGCTCAACATTTGCAAGATATTTCTCATCCCAGGTTGTGACCACTTTTATTAAAATGCAGTTCCCAATGTGCACATTAATAACAGTGGTTATTTGTCTCCTGGCCTGGAATTTCGACTTGTATATAATCTGTATTATCTCTGGTTACTATTTAGAAGCCTGTTAGCTTGCTATGTGCGACTTTTGCAAGATGACGTGGGATAATTTGGTAACTCTGATGTTAAATCCAAGTGCATAAAGATGAAAATGTTGCTGAGACTATTTTTACTACATAATTCTGAAACAATTATGTAGCATTAAAAATGAGTATAAATGTATTGATGTTATTGTAAGTGAGGTTACTCACTATGGGAGAAGAAAGATACAGAATGGAGGAAGGTAAAGAAGGACCGTGTGGTATATTAGTTCTGGATGAGAGGTGTTTGTGTAAGTGTGTGTGTGTGTGTGTGTGTGTGTGTGTATTTTCCAATCTCTTTCCGCCAAGCCCCTCCCTACTAACTCCGGCTCTGTCCTCTGGAAGGGCCTAGAAACAATAACCCAGAAACAACAAACACACTGAATTCCTTCAATCTTGGTTCATAAACACTATTCCACAGAAGCAGCCATGTTTGGGGAAATGCTTGCTTCCAGGTTTGAGGCAGATGAAGCATAAGGTGAACTTTGAGCACTTTTCTGACTCATGAAGATGTTACAAGACTGATGGGACACAGACATTTGCTTGAAGGACCAAATTTGGGGCAATTTAAAGTTAGAAAAAGAATGATGGTAATGAATTATAGAACATTGAATTTAAAAAATAGTGCCTAAGACCATAAAGGTATTTTTTAAAGGTGGGGAGAGAAAAAGGAGACAAAAATATATACTATTTCTTTACAGAAGATTGCCAGCTTCCGTTGTTAATAACGGATCCAAGCAAGGACTATTAATGGATGCTAAAACCACTGGGCTTTTAGAGAACTGAACATTTGCATAGTCTCAAATCATAATAAACTTCTTATTAATTACAAAGAGAAAATGTATCTTCACAGTGGAGAGATCCCTTAGGCACTACTGCAACCAAGTGATTAACCTTAAAATCTCCAATGGATGGGTCAAATAGATAGTATGTGATTTTATGCATGTCCTTGTATAAATCAGTGGGAAGTACCTCACTTAGTCTTCTTCCCAAAAACTCTTTATCTAAATCTAATAATGAGAAAGCAATATGACACATTCAAAATACAGGATACGCTAAAAGACAACTGGTATGGACTTTTAAAAAATATCAAGGCCAAGAAATAAACACAAAAATATGAACGGACAGTTCCAGATTAAATGACACTATAGGGACATGATAGTGAAATGTAATTCGTAAACTTTAATTGGATCTTTAGCTTGTAAAAATTTACAAAGAACATTTTGGGGCACTTGGGAAAATTTAAATATGTGTCTATGTAGGCTGGGCACGGTGGCTCACGCCTGTAATCCCAACACTTCGGGAGGCCAAGGCAGGCGAATCACTTGAGGTCAGGAGTTCAAGACCAGCCTGGCCAGCATGGTGAAACCCCGTCTCTACTAAGTATACGAAAATTAACCAGGCAAGGTGGCAGGCACCTGTAATCTCAGCTACTTGGGAGGCTGAGGCAGGAGAATCGCTTGAACCCGGGAGGTGGACGTTGCAGTGAGCTGAGATCATGCCACTGCACTCCAGCCTGGGCAACAGAGGGAGACTATCACCACCCCCCGCCCCCGCTCCCGCCAAAAAAAAAAAATCTGTCTCTGTATTAGGTGATAATAAATATTAAATTTATTCGGTATAGCAATGGTATAGTGCCTTGTTCTTAGGAGATAGCTGCTGAAGAATTTAAGGGTAAGGCATCCTGGTATCAGTAAGTCATTTGTAAATGGCTCAGCAAACACAATGTTTCTATATTTTTAGAGAGAGACAGAAAGCAAACACCAGTCATTGGTCACTTAACGATGGGACTTGTTCTGAGAAATGGATTCTTAGATGGTTTTGTCATCATGTGAACATCATAGAGTATACTACACAAACACAAAAATACATGGTTTAGCCTATTCTATGCTAAAGACTTGTGCAGCACGTTACTGAACTGAATATGGCAGGCAGTTGTAATACAATGGTAAGTATTTGTGTGTCCAAACATAGAAAAGGTACAGTAAAAATATGTTATAAAAGATTAAAAAGTGGCACATTTGCATAGGGCACTTATCATGCATAGAACTTGCGAGAATGGAAGTTGCTCTGGGTGAGTCAGTGAGCGAGTGGTGAGTGAGTGTGAAGGCTTAGGACATTACTGTACACTACGGTAGACTTCATAAACACTATACACTTTGTCTACACTAAATTTATTTAAAAAATTTTCTTTCTTCAATAATAAATTAACCTTAGCTTACTGTAACTTTTTAAAAGTTTTTAATATTTCAAAACCTTTTGACTTTTGTAATAACACATTAAAACAGAAACCTTATTTAACCGTATTAAAATATTTTCTTTATATCATTATAAGTTACTTTCTTTTTTTCTTTTCTTTTTTTTTTTTTTTTTTTTTTTGAGACGGAGTTTCGCTCTTTCTCCCAGGCTGGAGTGCAGTGGTGCGATCTTGGCTCACTGCAGCCTCTACCTCCTGGGTTCAAGTGACCCTCCTGCCTCAGCTCCAGAGTAACTGGAATTACAACCACGCCACACCATGCCTGGCTAATCTTTTGTATTTTTAGTAGAGACGGGGTTTCACCATATTGCCCAGGCTGGTCTCAAACTCATGGACTCAAGTGATCCGCCTGTCTTGGCCTCCCAAAGTGCCGGGATTACAGGTGTGAGCTACCACGCCCAGCTATAAGCTTCTTTCTGTATTTAAAATTTTTTATTTTTATTTTTTACTTTTTAAACTTTCTTGTTAAAAGCTAAGACACAAATGTCACATTAGCCCAGGCCTACACAGGGTCAGGATCATCAGTATCACTGTCTTCCACCTCCATATCTTGTCCCGCTGGAGGGTCTTCAGGGGCACTAACATGCATGGAGCTGTCGTCTCCCATGTTAACAATGCCGCCTTCTAGAATACTACCTGAAGGATTTGCCTGAGGCTGTCTTAAAGTTAACTAATTTTTTTAATAAGTAGAAGGAGTATATTCTAAAACAATAAGAAAAAGTATAGTATAGTAAATACAAAAAGCACTGTCAGCTATTATCATTTTCAGGTATTACATACTGTACATCATTGTATGTGCTATACTTTTGTATGACTGGCAGTGCAGTAGGTTTGTTTACACCAGCATCACCACAAACACGTGAGTAATGGCTCATGCTATGACCTTAGGATGGCTATAAGTCACTGCACAACAGGAATTTTTCAGCCCCATTATAATCTTACATCGTATATGTAGTCCACTGTTGACCAAAACAGCACATGACCGAGGCACATGACTGAATAGTAAATGTCATAGTTGGTGAATTGATGAAATGATTTGTAATGTTGTATTATTCTACTATCATCTCAGCATTTCTGTAGGTTTGAAATTTTTTTTAAAAAACTAGAAAAAATAAAGTGACAGAGGAAAAAATTGATAAGTTTAACAATGTTGTGTTTAGTATAGTCATTAAAACATGTCTTATTCAGAGTGAGGTGCCTGGTTTTTTTGACTTTTCATTCTTGAAACCTCAGTCTTTGTTAAGTAAGAGAAAGATAAGAGAAAGCCTTTTTTTTTTTTTTTTTCTTTTGAGTGAGAGTCTTGCTCTGTCGCCCTGGCTGGAGTGCAATGGTGTGATCCTGGTTCACTGTGACCTCTGCCTCCCCAGGTTCAAGCGATTCTTGTGCCTCAGCCTCCCGAGTAGCTGGGATTACAGGTGCCCGCCACCATGCTCGGCTAATTTTTGTATTTTTATTAGAGATGGAGTTTCACCATGTTGACCAGGCTGGTCTCAAACTCCTGATCTCAAGTGATTCGCCCGCCTCGGCCTCCCAAAGTGCTGGGATTACAGGCGTGAGCCACCACACCTGGCTCAAGAGAAAGACTCCTTAAGTCTGTATTATCTTGTTGAGAAACAAATTGTATACTTATTTTATTTCCATTATCTTTGAGGCTACAGCTTGCATCAGACCAGCAATGAGCTTGTGTGCTGAAACAACAAATCCGAAACACGATTATGACTGCCATCACCTTGCAGTTAACAAATAGTAGTGGAATGCCTTTCTCTTGATGCAGAACCTTCTATTTATTCTCCTTAGTACCTTTGGGTGATATCCTTTCTTGGTACCAACATTTGGCTCCTAAACTTAATCTCTGGGCCTCCATTTCCTTAGATTTTAGCTCCTTATAGCAGCCACCTCCCAAGTGTCCCTTGTGTCACTCAGCTCACTGTCATGGTTCAGCTTGATTCCATGTGACACTAAAGCAGTTATCATTTCTACTCTTCCACACACCCTTAGATCGAGACTGGTGAAGGTCAATGGCCTGTCAGGCATGCTTCTTGCTGCTCTCAACAGAGTAGAATGGATTCTGTTGGCATTAAAAATTTGCCTTTGATCATGTCATAGTTGGCTATTTAAACTGAAGTCTATTTCGTTTTTTAAAAAAACAAGATTCATGAAAAATGTCTTATTTTCATGAAGGAGACTCTACCTTTTCAAGACAGCCTCATTACCTGACCTATAAATTTAATTCTTTATAAAGCCAGGTTTTAAAAAACCTCCATGCAGTCCAGAATGGGACGGTGACATAAGCATATTTTCAAAGAGTCTATGCCTGTTTTCTAGTTTACAAAAAATTGATGCCACCTGATAGCAAACTATAGCAACTCTTGGCCAAGATGTTAGAGGGCCACTTTCTCTCTCATGATGAAGCCACTCCAGCTGAAGGAGTTATTTTGCTACAGAGAGTTTACTCGAAAATTTCTCGTGAACTTGGCTGGGCACGGTGGCTCACGCCTGTAATCCCAGCACTTTGGGAGGCTGAGGCGGGCAGATCACGAGGTCAGGAGTTCAAGACCAGCCTGACTAACATGGTGAAACCCTGTCTCTACTAAAAATACAAAAATTAGCCAGGCGTGGTGGCACAGGCCTGTAATCCCAGCTACTCAGGAGGCTGAGGCAGGAGAATCGCTTGAACCTGGGAGATGGAGGTTGCAGTGAGCCGAGATCACGCCACTGCACTCCAGCCTGGGCAACAGAGCAAAACTCCATTACAAAAAAAAAAAAAATTCTAGTGAACTTAACCTTAACCACACAGTATTGAAAAGGGAATGTCTGCCCAACCACACTGCTTTGTATCTGCCTGAGAGGAAAATTCTCTGGGTGTCGTTTTGAACTGGATGGGGAATCAGACAGAGCTGGAGTTTGTATTAGTCAGATTAATTGCATAAAATCTACCCTGAGTGGGAAGACTCTTTGGAGTAATTGAACCTAGACCTTGACATATGTAACCTCTGAAGCAGAGGGGGCAAAGGCCAACACATAGCTCTGCACCACAATTGAGGCTATGTAATCCATCCCGACACTCATTCTGTAGAATATTCATTAGAGTTCTCCAGACCTATGGCCGCTGGCCATAGGTTAGCTAGTCAGTATTTTTATCTCTGAGGATGCCGGCTAGGATCCTGGGATTGGATTGCAGGGAATGTTACTTGTAGCTGGAATTCCAGGTACTCTCCCAGGAGTCTTGGTATTTTATATCGTTTTGAAAATCTTTGTTTCTGTACACAGACACTGGGGGTCAGTATTTATTCATAAATGCCTCTGGATATTTATGATAAAAGATTGTTTCTAAAGAGGCTTGGAATTCCTTCCCTGGTGCGACTTCTTTCTCTGATTATTAACTATAGAGTTTACCCTATGTAATCATAAATGTAAATATAAACATCATAGATGTCCATGGATTAGAATGTGGGAAAGGGGCAGGCAGTTTTCCATCTAAAATATGAATGAATACCAAGTACTCGTTTGTTTCTAGACACTTGTTTGGCAATGTTGGCCCCACCAGTGCACCCAGATATCTAGCTAGCATCTTGACAATCACCCTTGACTTTCCTTCTTCTGATGGTTATGAAGTCCTGCTGATTCCATCACCTCTTACCTTGCAAATTCATCCCCTCTCCATCCCCACTGTTCTGCCTTGAGTCAAGCCCTCATCTTTTCTCTCTTTCAACATTTCAGCAGCCTTCTAGCTGATCCCCTTGCCTCTGCTTTTACTCTCCTCTAGTCCCCTCCAGACAGTCATCAGGGTAATTCTCCAAGGCTCTGCCCCGCGGAGCCTCGTGTAGACCTTCAGAGGTCCAGCACACTTCCTAGGCTCTGCCTTTGCACACGCTGTCCCCTTGGCCTTGAACTACCCTCCATCACCCACCCCACCTTGCCCTCTTCTCATTGCCTGCCTAATATCTGCTCATCTTTCAGGGTTTGTAACAGTCTCCTGTGGAGCCCAGTGATTGACTCTTGCTGGATCTGGCTTGTTCACTTTTCTGTTCACTTCACTGGCAGGAGAACTGAATGGATTTAAGTCTGGGTGCCAGCCAAAGTCATGCAAACTTAAACTCCAGAATTCCCTAGAAATATCCACTTGGGGGGCCAAATTGCCCACTTTTTAAGATTTGTTCTTTAAAATATTTCTCGCAGCTGGCATTTTTTTTTCTTTTTTTCTTCCTTTTTTTTTTATTTTGGAGACAGAGTTTCACACTTGTCACCCAGACTAGAGTGCAATGGCATGATGGCAAGATCTCGGGTAACGGCAACCTCCACCTCCTGGGTTCAAGTGATTCTCCTGCCTCAGCCTCCTAACTGGGGTTACAGGAACGCACCATCATGCCCAGTTAATTTTTTGTATTTTTAGTAGCAATGGAGTTTCACCATGTCGGCCAGGCTGGTCTCAAACTCCTGACCTCAGGTGATCCACCTGCCTCGGCCTCCCAAAGTGCTGGGATTACAGGCGTAAACCACTGTGCCCGGCCTAAAATATTTCTTGTAGCTGGCACTTGATCTGACCTGTCTGTTCTCTGCGGCTCTCTCCCTACCATGCCAAAGCTTGGAAGCAGAGATGGAAATCCTGCCACTGCTGGACAGGAAGGTAGGTGAGGCCAAGTAGCCTGTCAGCTCCGAGCCATTCTCCATAGGCAGCTGCTGTAATGGTATGGAAACAGGTTACTTATGGAGTTGCAACCTGTTTTTAACCTGTAATTATAGAGTTAAATACAACCATATAAATATCTTGAAAATAAGTGGGAAAGATTCCCTAATGTTCCCATCCTAAGAACTATTTTATTTCTTTCTTTCTATATGCATGTTTCACTTAGACATACTCTTGATTTATATTCATATATTATTCTTGCCTTTATCATGGATAAAGGATTTCTCCATGTTGTATAGACTTCAAACAATTTTATTCTATGGCTGAACACTGTTGCATCATTTGGATAGAACTTAAATGTCCCACAGGAAAAAAAATTAGGTGCTTTCAATGTTATGCTGTAAGTAATGTCTAAATATTTAAAAACTCAACCAAGCTAATAAACTGCTATATAAAATATGTTTTGCATTTTTTTATGCCTTGAAAAATATACCTTCATAACAAAAAGTATTTTAGAATATATAAAGCCATTTTATATGACTAAAAGCCACCACACATCATCAAAGATGGTGATGACAGTCTTCTCTGGAAAGGTTTCATATATATCGAACTTTGAATGATTTTGTATGTGTTTGTGTAAGTGTATATGTGTACCTGTACATGCGCTCCAGGCTGAAGAAATAACAAATGCAATAGTCCTGAGACAGAAGAGAGTGTTTAGGCAACAGATAACTGGTAAGGTGAGTGTAACTTGCACAACTTGAAGAAGGTGTTTAGGTAACAGATAACAGCTAAGGTCAGTAATGAAGGCTGAAGTGGTGTAGGATGCGATTGGGTAGGTAGGCAGAAGCCAAATTGAGCCATGGTAGGGTGAACCTAAGATAGGAAAGGTCTTCCAAGCAGAAGAGTAGCCCAGTAGCCCAAGCCCTCATTGCACCTGAAGAGCTTCTGCCATCTAAGCATGTAATCTCTCCAAGACAACATTTAAGTTATTGTGTAAACATAGATTATTGTGTAACATAATCTCTATAAGAATTGTAATTCCTATCATATTTAAAAAGAGAGTAACAAGGAGACTTCAATGTTTCTAAATGCACCCCTTCTGAAAGCATTTAAATCTTGATTTTAAATTTTATCATTTAGCTACGATGAATGAACTCCCCTGGGTCATTCTCTAATGGCAAATTAAGTCAGGTCTTGGATCTTGTTTAATCCTCACAATAATATTGTGAGGTGAACATTTTTATTATATTCATCTTACAGAGGAGCCTCACAAAACCTGAGTAGCAAGACACAGTCGCAAAGCTAGTATATAGCTGCAGCAAGATTCAAATCCAAGTTTACCTAACTCCAAAGCCCATTCTCTTGGCCACTGTCCCATACTGTTTTTAGTTTAATTTTTTTTTTTTTTTGAGATGGAGTCTCGTTCTGTCACCCAGGCTGGAGTGTAGTGGCTTGATCTCAACTCACTGCAACCTGTGCCTCCTGGGTTCAAGCTATTCTCCTGCCTCAGCTTCCCTAGTAGCTGGGATTACAGGCGTGTGCCACCATACCAGTCTAATTTTTTGTAATTTTAGTAGAGATGGGGTTTCACCATGTTAGCCAGGATGGTCTCGATCTCCTGACCTCGTGATCCATCTGCCTCGGCCTCCCAAAGTGCTGGGATTACAGGCGTGAGCCCATCGCATGCTTGGCTGAAAAAAAAATTTTAATTAAAATACCCATCCAAAATCCGTCAAAGAATAAAGTGGTTCAATGAAGCTACAGTGAGCAAGTTTCATTTTCATTCTCTTAAAAAGTAACATGGTGCCACACCAGTTTAACAGGACACCGAGTGGAGCTGGAGAGCTTAGATATTTTTTTCCACACAAAATTTAAGTGTGTGCTTTTGAAAGTGGGAGAAATAGGCGTTTGCTTTCCTTCTTTTCTTAAACTGTCTGCTTTGATATTTGGAGAATTCCGAGCTTGTATATTAAAGCCTAACTGAATTTTATAAATACACACATAGGAAGAGGAGAACAAAACATTTTATTTGCAGAAAATAAAACAAAGCAAAAAATTGTGTTTTCTTTGGCATGGAGTATTAAAAGCCACAGAGCTCCAGCCTTCGAAAGCTATCAGTGCCAGGGCCTTCCATTAAAATCTGTAAAGACCAATCTAGCTAATCTAAACAGAAAAGGAATTTGTTAAAGGATATTGGGTGGCTCACAGACTCTTTGGGAAAGCCAAGAGAGTTAAGCTTGGAAAGCCAGTCAGCTGAGAACAAGACTCAGCGCACACTGTGGGATGGTTCCAGCACGGACTCAATGGCCCTGCCGCTGGGCACAGACACTGCCCTCCTGCTGGAACATCCGCTGCTGCTAGCCCACTTGGCAATGGTCAGAGCGATTGCAGAAGTGGCTACAAATCCTTGTCCTCCTCTGTCCATCCATGCTCCCTTACAGGGAACTTTGAATGTCCTCCCAGCTGATTCTGGGCTCAGCTGCTGGGCCGACTTCTTTCCTTTTTTCTGCGTGTGAGTTCAAAGTCAATACCAGATGGACTGTGAGTACGGACAGGAATGCTTTTCTGCACTGAGAAATACCTACTGCTCCCCGGTGCCAGGCCCTTGGCTCCCACGGCTGCGGCTGTGGCTGCACACACAGGGCCTTTGTGTAGTCTGAATACGCCAGTTCCCACAAACCTCCAGCTGCGATTCCCTTTTTACCAACCATTCCCATCTAAAGAGTTAAAGGACGAATCACATTGCAAGGGACAATGGGTGTACAGGCTTGCTGAGAGAGCTTGCTTCCAAATCCATGAGATGAAGAGACTCGTGGGCAGTATGAGGCCATGGAGGCACTGCTGTTTTGGCACAGAATGCTGGTCGTGACCACTTCCTTCTCTTTATTCTTCCTCAGAGTTCAACACTGGCCTTGCCCAAGTACCATGCTGAGACCTGGACCTCAGGAACTCCAACACACACGCCCTTTTCAGAAATTTGTAATTTCATCATTTCTTGACCAAATGACTCCAACCGCAGAAAGGCACAAATTTTCCATTGGGATTTATTCTGCCCTCCCTTTGGTGGGTATACTTTTTCTCTCTTTCTTGCTTTTGAAACCCCACTCATTATGTGAAGTATAGGTTTTTCAAACTGATTTTAAAGTAAACTTGTTATTAAATATACACATCTTGTCTTTCTGTCTTTCTGACTCCACTTTATAGATTTGAGAATTGAGACACAGAACGGTCTATGGCTCAGAAAAGCTAAATTCAATTTTTATTTGGCCTACGGGCCCTAATCTGGGCTTTGAAGTCTAAAGATCTAGAATTACCCACCCTCTTCCTACCCTCAGTCTGGTCAGACTCCGATGCATAAAGCCAGGAACCTCACTCCCCAAGCATGGGCAATCCAAGACTTCCCGTTTCTGGTTGCAATTGAAGGCTAGTAAATTTGGAGCACAGGATGGAACTGTTTCTAGTACAGGCAAATAATTTGTAATAATTAAGAAGTATGAAGTTAATGAAAAGCAATTAACACCATGGCAAGCTCGGCCATAAATTTTACTCCCAAAGTGAACGCATGATGCAGGTATGAGCCTTGATTTCAGATAAAGAAGAGAATGTGGAGCTATTATTAAATACAAAGTAAAACAACATGAAAAATGCCAGAAGATATAAAGAATGCAAATAGGAGCCTGGGGGCAGAGGGAGGGAAGAGCTAAGAGAAGGCGGGGGCGGGAGGCGGGGAGGGGGGGAAGGTGGGGGGTGCGGTGGTTGAGGATGAAGGGAAGGGGAGACTGTTCCAGGGAGCTATGCCAATCTGATGCAGTCTCCAGGCTGGCCGATGCTGAGTGGAAGGGGCAGAGCTTGCTCCTCCCCCAGGAGACCTGAACCTGGACTTCTACAGGCACTACTGAGCCCCCTCAGCCTCCCCACCCCACCCCTCACCCACCACAGGGAGGACTCACATGGTGTTCCCCTTTTAAAGCAGGATTGAAAGAATTACTCCTCATTTCCTGGAACACTTGAGACCACAGGGGAGCTGGCAGAGGCAGGGGAAAATTAGGATTTTTGGTAGAATAGGAAAAGGGCCAGGGAGGAGGGTGCCACCATGGCCCTTGTGTCTTTCCCTACCAGGCAGAATCCTGGCAAGAGGCATGGAGGGGCTTTTCAGGCAGCCTGTGGTTGAAAAACCAACACAGGATGCTTCAAGTTCTACTCATAGGTCCCGATGACTAGGGAGGGGTTTCTGCCTTTAAAAGATCAAAACAGGATTTGCTCTTAAGCCACCTGAGGTGTAGCTTGAATTAACACCTAATATGATCACCAGGTCTTCCCCAACCACTGAGAAAAAGCATCTTCCCTTGTTTCTGTCATGGATGTTCAAAATTCCTTTAATAAAAAGTCTTTACTGAAATCGTTAGAGATAAAATTTTAACAGCACATACCACTAAGGAACAGAGAATTCTGAAGACATTTATTCACAATGGAAAAGTAGTCAGTCAATGGAGGTTCCAGTAAACTTATTGGTGGCAGATTCCTCCTTGATTTGACAGTGAAAAAAGGGCTAAAGAGGAGGAGGGACTGTCTTTTTTAAGAAAGACCTGGAAAACTAAGTTATTGACTAACTGATGATGCCAAGGGCTGGCCTTGTTTATCTTCAGTTGGGGTAGAGGAGAGAGAACAGTCCACCTGCAAGCTGGGTGTGAAGGTATCTTGTCGCGTTGGGCTGTTGGAGATAAATAACTTTGTGTATGCTTTTGTGGACATTTTGGTGCTTTCTTTTGTAATGCTTTTTTAAAAAAACATGTTACTGGAGCATCCTTTAGCATCTTTATTTGAGATGTATGTGTATAATGAGACACTTGGCAGCACGAGCGAATGAAGTGGAAGGGGACTGGGCACGAGGCGCCCAAGGTTTGGATTCTACCCCAGGCTCTGCTACCAACTGGCTGAATGACCTGCAGCCCATTACTTCATCTCTGAGACTTAATTCCCCAAAGCAGTGGCTCTAAATCAAGGTTTTCTTCTTCCTAAATCACAACACTTTCTTTGAAAGCAGAGCTGCCCAGTGGAAATGAAGGAGGGGCCCCAGGACTCTGCCATTCAGCTCCCCACATCCTCCCCCTGCCTGTGTGGTGCCTCATCAGAACCCTGGGCTGATCTGAACTGCACTGGCTCAGATGATGACTAAACACCCCTCCAGGTCATCAAAGAGTAGCTGCAGTTGGAGGAGCATCACTGACACTTTGGGAAGCTGGCAGTCCTGTTTCAGTGTGCGGCACAGGCCCCATGAGCCTTATTCTGCTCTTGGGTTGCACGTAGCAGCCAGGGAGCTGATGGGCTTTAGGTTCCCCCAGGGCGTGGATAATTTCTTTCTTAGCTGCATGAGCTGCTGAAGACATGGAAGTTCTAGGAATTTTTATTAAGAATTCTTTGATTAAGAATAGCTTCTAATCATTACATCCTCTACTAACAATCACATAACTTCCTGACTTCCAGTTCAGGCCCTCCTTGCTAGCCTAGGAGGCCTCTTGTTCTTTTCTATCTCTGCCATCCCATTGGAGCCTGAGAATAAATATTGTTTGACACTCTGTGTCACAGATGACTTAAATGGTCAGAATAAACACGTCTCCTGTATTCTGTAAGTGAAGGTATCACCCTTCCACCTCCTATTCCCATCAGATACAAGAGAGAACAAAGAGGAAACTGTGATCTTCTCCTATACCTGCTATTAAATTGCTGAGTAGCCTTGGAGATACTTATGGCGAGCAACTTTTCAG
Organism: Hylobates moloch; assembly: GCF_009828535.3. Lineage (NCBI taxonomy): Eukaryota > Metazoa > Chordata > Mammalia > Primates > Hylobatidae > Hylobates > Hylobates moloch. The sequence goes on from NW_026652276.1 coordinate 215,669,818, forward strand.
TGCCCCTAGGCCCCTGCTGTTGGCAAAAAGCCTTTACTGAGCACCTACTCTTTGAGAAAGCAAATTATTAAGCACTAGATGGAATAAGAAGTGACATAAAAAATGAGAAGTAATGAAACTGCTTCTTTAAGCCTCCACAAAAATTAGAGTCAGGTCCAAAGCCACGCCACACACAGGAGGGAAGCCCTAGAGACTCATAAGCCTAGGAGTGGGGTGAGAAAATTGCATTTGAGCAAAATGGTCCTGCAAAAAAGATATATAGGGAATTAGAGAAGACGAAACTCAAAACAAGGCCAACCATCTGAGTGCTGTAGAATCGACACTAGGAGAGCTGAAGACCCGGTCCTGGCATTACATCTCTCCCCCAGGAAAGGCAGCACCGAGCAATGGGAAGAACTGGGCCTAGGGCCTGGAGACTGAGAGACCCCAGGGGCTGGCACAAGTTCTGCACTCAACTTCCTAACAACAGGCTCTACAATAAGGAGGAGAGCCTCATGGTCTTTGAGCACTCCCTGGTACTTACAGTCTATAATTCCCTCCTTCATCAGCCTTTTTTAAAGAAAATAAACTTAATGTCCTCAGAAAAGTCACAAAGCCACATGGCATCCTTCCTTTCATTCTCTGCATGCATTTTCATTTGTCCCCAGATTCTGCTGGTCATCTTCCATGTTAATGGTTAAAAGTCATCAGAGCAGTCCCTGATGGTACAAAGCCCTACCTAAAAACACTGTGTAATAGTAACTCACACTTGTGTGGAACTAATTCTGTCTAAGCCCTGCTTGAGCACTTTATACATATTTGTGTATAAAGTAGGTACTAATATGATTCCCATTTTACAGATGAGAAAACTGAGGCACAGAGCAGTTAAGTAAGTTGCTCAAGGTCACACAGGGACAAGTGGCAAAGCTGGGCTTCAAAGCTGGGCAGTTTGTTCTGGAGCCCACGTGTTAAGCCATCATGTTTCACCACCTCTCCGTAATATGACAAATCATAATGGCAAAACCTCAATAACATATATGGAAATTTCTTGGACATTCTGAACACAGAGAGATTTGAGCCCTTAGGAAAGAGCCAACGCAACAAGGAGGTGGGTGGTGGAGTGTCTTAGAGTGTGCTAAGGGGCCTTAGAGGATGTCACAGCTATTGTGTACATGCACTGCTGCCACTGTCTATTTCTCTCTAAAAATTAACAACTACAAAGAAACATGATCATTTCAACTTAAAAAAAAAAAAAAAAAAAAAAAAAGGCCAGCAGCTATAGGAATCTGGAAATAATCCCCTAACTCAAGGGACTGATGCACTGGTTTAAAAGGGGTTGACTTTAAAGCTGGTATGTAAGTCGACTGAGGCCATTGGCAGGGATGCTAACAATTTATGGAATGCATTTTTGGAAAGAATTAGGGGGAAAATCATGTTGTGTCTTACAAACCAGTAATTAGGAATACAGCTCTAAGGGGCAAGCATTAAATATCAAGTTTTCAGTATGCATAGTTTTTAAGGGAATCAGTTTGCCTTCTCCCTTCTCTTTCTTTTCTTTCTCAGATCTTACCCTAAGGATCAGATTCAGGCCATACCGGATGTGCCCAAATCATTTCCATCTGACACCCGGGATGACCCAGGAGGCCTGGCCTTGAGGAGCAGCTGTCCCCGTGAGAGCCATTTGTGAAGGAACCAAGCTAGAACCGCATCAATTGTTTCTGTTCAGCCTGGTCCTGGTCCCACTGGTATGGTCTTGCTGACTTCCTTCTGACAGCTGAGTTTTTAAAATGGGCTGCTTTACAGTGTGGCCATGGATTAAAATAAGAAAAAAGAAGCCCTTCATTTCTATTCTATTTCCCTCCCACTCCCTCCCTTTCCAGCATATAAGTAAAGTGCTTCTCACAGAGCAGAAGCTTACTGACAACAGATGGGGAAACTGAGGCACGGAGAGGTTGACTCATGTGTCCAGCTCTGCTTATTTTTTGTGTAACAAATTAAGAGACACAGAGCTCTCTGTCCAGAACAAAACTCCAGGTAGTTAACGAGGTGTTCAATCAAAAAGGGAACACTGGGCTTTTATTTTTATTTACTTATTTCTTAAGAACCCCTTTGTGGCTATTTCTGGGAAAAGTGGTTGGAGCCCACCTGCCTGATCCCAGGTTTTCACTGCTCCCCAAGACACAGAAAGAGAGCTGTTTAGTTCTGTATTCACCTCCACCTTGGCCAGATGTGATCAGACAAAACACGCCTGGCAGAAAGGGTTTCCAGCTGCTCCCGAAGGCAGCTACGGTAATTTCAAGGGTAGAAGTTGGACACACTCATGTTTACCAGGGAGGTCAGTGTCTAAACTGAAAGGAGAAAGGGAGGTGTGACTGGCAGCCCACAGCACCCTCTTTGAGGGCTGAGGGACCAAATGGCTTTATTTTGTAAATTTTACCCAAGAATTTTTTTTTTTTTTTTTTTTGAGGCCTTTAAGTGGCACGATCTTGGCTCACTTCAAGCCCCACCTCCCGGGTTCACACCATTCTCCTGCCTCAGCCTCCCAAGTAGCTGGGACTACAGGCGCCTCCCACCACGCCCGGCTAAATTTTTTTTGTATTTTTAGTAGAGACGGAGTTTCACCTGTTAGCCAGGATGGTCTCGATCTCCTGACCTCGTGATCCGCCCACCTCGGCTTCCCAAAGTGCTGGGATTACAGGCGTGAGCCACCACGCCCAGCCGAGAGATACTATTTTAAAGAATAAAATGCTTCCATCAACTCAGATTCTTTGTTTTTGCTACTTAAATAGAGAGACTTTGTAGAGACCTGTTTTTCATGTCACACAAAACAATATGGTCAGTACTGGTCACATTCTAGGGTCTAGAAATCAAACAAATCACATTGAGAAGCATTGATTGAGCACCATGTATGTGCCCAACACAAGGAAAATTGCCAAGTAGTGTAACCCTACAGTGTTTTGTAAACTTTCTACTTGGAATCATTTTAGCTTAGGAGGAGTTACAACATGAGTCTAGAGGGTGGATATGGGCTCTTCACCCTGCTTTCCCCAATGATGACCTCATACATAACCATAATACATATATTATTGAAATTGGAAAATAACCCTCTACTTTTACAGATGAAAGAATGCAAACTCAGGGAGGCCAGGCGACTTGCCCCAGGGCACACAGTGAGTGAGGTAAGTTGGTGTCCCCAGGCAGGCACACCCTGGTTGGTAATATCAAGGCTTTGTTTGAGTCCAGTTTCTGCCACAGATGAGCTGGGTGACGTTGGACAAGTTCCTTAAACTCATCTGTGAAATGGAGACAATAATAGTGCTTTCCTTGGGTGATTGTTCTGGGGACTAGGAAAAGGTGTGTGCAAGATTCTTGGCACAGTGCCTAACGTGTAACAAGAATCCACCTGCATTGGAGGCTTGCTTTGTTCTGGTCATTGTTCTGGGTGCTTTATATGTTACACTATTTATTGCAACAACCCTGGAACCCATCATTATCAATTCTTTTACCAATGAGAAAACTGAGGTACAAAGAGGTCAAAGGCCTAGTGAGGGGCAGAGATGGGGCCCAAAGTTGGGCTGAGTTGTGGAACTCCTGGCCTCCCTTGGTCGAGGCTGAATGAACAGTGCTGCTGCGGTTGCTGTAAGCATGTTGCATCTCACCTGGATGCTCTGGCTTACTGTGGTGGCTTCTCTGAGCCATCTCTCTAGTGGCATCTGTGCATCAGTTTGGCTGGATGTGCAACCTCAGGGCATTTAACATTGGACCACCATGAACTTTGCGGCTAACCAGATACTGCACTGACTTTACTCAACTCTTGGGCCTTTCAGGAGCTCAGTAATTATCCATTATGAGGCTCCTCACTTGCCCATCACTAGAAACTCCTTTCATCACCTTTCTCTTTTTCTCCACCTTTTGTGCCTCCTTTGTTTTAAAAGACTTTGCTATCAAACAACCTGTATTTTAAAATTAGTTGATCCATGCTTCCATTTTTAAAGTTATTCCAAGATATGTGCAATTGCCAATTAGACATATTGGGCAGCAAAAGATAACCAACACCATCAAACTTGGTTAACAGAATTCTAGCCCAAAGCAAACAAAATTTGACATTTTAATGAGACTGTGCAGGCTTAGCAGGCAGGGGTAGGACTTCAATGTGACTTTTAAAATACTGAAAATAGTTTGAGGACTCCTAAGGGTTTAGGAATCCCGGAGACTTAATCCAGTCCCCAAAGATTCTAAAGATTCCAGAAAATCCTCCATAAAACATAAATACCCTTTATTATATGTGCTTTATGTTGGCCTAAATCCCTTTTTCAATATCTTAATCTCATTCTACCTTACAGTTTGATATTTACATGAAACTCTCTAAAATTCAAGGAAATCCAATTGCATTAAAATATTTCTATGCACATATGGTACCCAGGTGCATGATAAAGGTAGACATCATTATTTTAAAAAGAGTGGCATGCAGTTTCTTCCCTGGTTATTCAATCTCTATCTACTCATATAGTTTCCAGCATTTTCCCTCTCCCGTCCAGCCTTCAGCCCTACTCGCCGTCTTCCTTTTCCTTGCTATTAAGTTGGTGGTTCAATAAACTCTTACTAAACATGTGCTGTATTACTCCATGTTTTCCAGAGAAACAGAATCAACAAGATATTGATTCAATATATACACATATATATTTGGATGTATACATGTATATGGAGAGAGACAGAAAGATAGAGAGACAGAGATTGATTCATTTTAAAAGAAAGTGTGGGAAATTGAGTGTGGAGGCAGAATTCCTTCTCATTTGTAGGGCCTCAGTCTTTTCTCTTAAGGCCTCCAACGGATCAGATGAGGGTCACCCACATGATGTATGGTAATCTACTCAAAGTCAACTCACTTAAATATCAATTATATCTTTTAAAATACCTTCTCTGCAACACCTAGGCTGATGTTTGACCAAACAACAGCTCATGACGTTTGTTGTGCCCCCAAGCTGACACATACAATCAACCATCACATGTACAGGCACTGTATTAAGCACTAGGGTGTAAAGATAAATATGACCTTGTCCTCAATCTTGAGGAGTTGATGATCAAATGGAGAAGGAAAGGCAGGAAGGAATCATTCTGGTAAATTCCATATTGAGGTATAGATGCAAAGCTGACAAAGGAGTTTGGCCTTGGGCCAGTATGAGAAAGCTACACTTTATTAGGTGCAATTTGAGCTGGATCCTGAAAGCTGAGAAGAGGCTCGTCCCAAGGAAAGGTGTCCCAGTGATGGAGAAGCAAAAGGATTTGCACTACGTGGGCAGCCGTGAATGGCTGGATGCGCTCACGTAAATAGGCAAGTTTTCTGAATAACCCAGCTGATTTCAAATCACGTTTAGCCATTCCTTGTTACAACATTCCTTCACAAAGAGTCATTTAGTTCAACAAACTCACTGTGGTCCTCTTTTAGAGAGAAAGCTTCTCTTTCTCAGAAATGTAGCTGAGTGATGGTATTTTCCTTATAAGAAGAGACGTAGATCAGCTCACTGTAGTTGTATCTGACCTCGGAGCTCTCCAGAAAGCAACAATTCCTTTTAATTCCTCTCTTACCTCTTTTCATGCCCCAAATCCCACACACACACCTCAAACCCAAAATAATTCAACCATAGCCTTGTGCATTGATGTCACAGGGCTTTCCTCTACTGAGAGGTTGAGCACAAAATCTCTTTAATTCTCTACTCCTTTCAGACTATGAAATGACGTCTGTTGGTGAATTGTTTATACATTCCAACAAAACAAGCCAACGAAAAAAACTGAATGAAGTTGGCTCTTTTTTTCTCTCTGTGGATTTCAGAAAATTCCATTATGTTGCCTATTAGGCTTCCAAAATGGATGAACAATCTAAAAGAAAAATCTAGACAGCAACGTTATGTAGAGGAACAAGCACTATACTAGGAATCAGAAAAATGAGTTTTTCTTTTTACTTGTTTAAAACCCATTTATGCCTAGTGTTCCATTACTGGGATGCTGAGCACATGGGAGTTATTTATATCCTACTGCTTAAGGTCATCACCAAGGGCTGTTTGCAAAAATTCAAAAATTGCGATCTCAGGTATAAATGGGTTAAATGTTCTCTTATTTTAACCCTTATCTAAGCTGTGTGGCCTTAGGAAAGCACACTGCCTCTCTGAGCTTGGATCCTCATCCATGTGGGCTTCACACTCTCCTAGGTCCTCCCAGTTCCCTGATCATGTTCCTTTCTTTTTTTGCATTTTGTTTTGTTTTGTTTTGAGACGGAGTCTCGCTCTGTTGCCCAGGCTAGAGTGCAATGGCGTGATCTCGGCTCACTGCAACCTCCGCCTCCCGGGTTCAAGCTATTCTCATGTCTCAGCCTCCCAAGTAGCTGGGATTACAGGCACCCACCACCGTGCCCAGCTAATTTTTGTATTTTTAGTAGAGACGGGTTTTCGCCATGTTGGTCAGGTTGGTCTCGAACTCCCGACCTCAGGTGATCCACCCACCTTGGCCTCTCAAAGTGCTGGGATTACAAGCGTGAGCCACCGCGCCTGGCCTCGTGCTCCTTTCTTTCCCCACTTATTTATAAACTTACATTCTTGAATAGAACATCTTTATTCTTTTGCTTTTCCAGTATTTTAAGGCAGTAAAAAATATTTTTGGAAAATACTTAACTTCACAATTTGCCATATACATTATTTTTTACCTAAACCAGGACTGAAAATAGTTAATTTTTGTAGTTGACCATTCGTGTGATGTTCTTTCTTTCCACCTGAAGGTAATGTGGAGGAGGCGACATTAACATAACGAAAGCATGGAAGAAGTAGAAACGTCAGTCTTTGATGCTGAGCTTCATAACTCTTCCTTCGTATACATCATTGCCAAATCAATGTCAGCATTTCAAATTGCTTTGGGATAGCACATCAGCTTGAGAGGAGTTGAGGTGAAGCCTCTCCTTTTGGTCTTCCTGTTGAATAACTACACTGAAATTCACCAACATAGTCAGTGGTGGGCTTTAGGCCACTGAATTAAACCAAGCTCACTGGCCCCATCTAGGGATCAAAAACATTTAGCCTATGTTCTAACCATTGAATTAGACATCAAGGGTCCAAAGTTCTGAGACTGGCTTAGAATAACCCTTTACCTCCAGGCGGCACAACCTCCAGAACGTTCCTGGAGGATGAACTTTTGGCTTTCACCAGCCTAACTGTTAAGCCATCCACCATGGAAGATGAAATGTCTCACCAGAAATCACTCCCAGGTGGCAGTTCGTGCCTGTTTCCTCTCACATGGCCATCATGGGACGTCGTTCTGGAAATCATTCTGCAGCTGTATGAAACCAGGACCAAAATCCATTCCCCTACCCCGGAAGCAAGGGAAATACGGATATGGGAGAAATGAAATTTACTGACTATTGGTGATGAGGTGCTGTTGTCAAGGGTAAGGACTGGGCAATACTTTTAAGAGACTGAACACCTTTTGTTTTATCAAGAAAACTGTGAAAGACCCAAGACAAAACAAGCAAGAAGCAAAATGACCAATAGTTTGTCTCCAGCCAGGCCTCTATAAAGACCAGGTGGAGCAGCCTCCCAAGAGTCAGGCAGATAGATAGGCTATCTTCTTGTCTAGTCACTGTGAGATGACAGGGTCACAGGGTCACTTAGCTTTGTTTGTAGAATCCTGAGCCCGCTAAATCCAGTCTTGGATCGGAGGAGAGGGGAAGGAGCTCTACGGAAGGAGGATCCCTATCAAGATTCTGGGGGACCCACAAGTGGCTCTGGGCCTGGGAACAGCCACTCTGCCATATTTGCTAAATACCTGTCACCGGCAGAATCCTGCTCTAGACGCTGAGAGGAGCTACAAGGGCTATGAAAGTTCCCTCCATCATGGAGTTTGAGGTATGAATTGACACAAAACCAGTCTGTAAAAATGCATGTGAACATGCATTTACTGTCCCCCTCAGCTGCATAGAAAGCTACACTAACACCCCTGCCACTCAAGGGTGGGACACACCTGCAACTTCAGAGTTGGAAAGCACCCTCAGTAATCCCCTTGAACGATCCTATCCCCGATTTACAGAAGAAACAGTACACATGCGGTTGGGAAGAGGCAGCATGGGAAGAAGAACTCCAGGCTGCTGGAGCCCATGAGAGGTCTGGTCCGGCCCAGGCTTCCTGACTCTTCTTGTGAGTTAGGGGAAGGGAGTGAGAGAGGCCAGAATCCGTCTATGTGAGTTTTAATCCCCTTTGTGATACAGTCTGTGCTTACAGATGGTTAAGACACTGTGTGGCTTTGCCTCTTTTTCTGCCCAGATGCTGACAATTTTGTTGAACAAAATTGCAAGAATAGCATAAGGATAACCTTTCCCCTGCCCTCTGCATGGGTCTTCCCGACATTGTTATGCTTGCCTCTCTTGTGCTATTAGATCAGCTTTCTTACTGCACCTATGCATTGTGGAACATTCTGGTTACAAGCCTGCGTGCTGGAGCCAGACTGCCTGGGTTCAAATCCCACCACTGCCTCTGCTGGCTGTGACGTTTGGCAAGTTCCTTAACCTCTGTCTTCAGTTTTCTTGCCTGAACAGTAAGGAAGGGGATCAGATCCTCTCAAAGGTGCTGCTCAGCCCTGACGTGATTGTGCTTTTATTTATTTAAAAAATATAAAAATGATGACTGTGCCTATTACAGGAAGGAATGGAACAGAAGGAGCAGGCAGTGGTGAGAGAAAGATGGATCAAAGAGCCTTTCCCTTCAGCTATAAACCAGCTTCTCTTGTTTCTCTTTGCCTTGCTTTGAAGGTATCTCAGACTACAGAGGAAGAAGAACATGAGAACTTTGAGTTGTTATTATTGAGGAAGACAGGATGATCAGGAATTTGACCAGGAAGCCCAGGTCACATCTAACATCAGTGAGGCAGTGACTGGTTAAAGGCTTGATGAGAACTGGCTGTCTGGCCCCAGGCTGCCAGGAATAGCGGGGGTCAATGACCTATAAAACCTTAGGCTATATCAGCTTGGGTGGACTAAGTGATCACCATGTGCCCCTAGAAGCTAGTCTGGAAGCCATCCGCAGGGGAATTTGAACTAATGAACCAGGGCCACTGGGAATGGGACCCAGGAATCTGGATTTTAACCAGCATCTCAGCTGACTCTTAGGCTTCAGGTTTAGAACTACTGATGTGGTCCATTCTTCTCACCGACAAACAAGGACCAGCTCTTTCTTTTTTCTTTGCTTCTTTCCAGACAGAAGGTGTTCAGGGTAGAGAAGTAGAGTTTGATCTCAGTGCTGCTTCTTCTTCTAAGCCACCGTCTTCAGAGAGCTAAGCATAAGGCAGAATGGAGGTGAGAAATCTCTCAGAAATTCTCAAAGCCCAGGGAAAGGTCGATTTGATTTCCTTTTGCATGCTTCCCCGAAATACGTTAATTCTGGTGTAAACACGGTCTGAGGAGGTGTTACTAGGGTCAGGAGAAAGGCGTGCTGAGAAAGGAGGCCCTTACTCTCATAGGCCTTTCATTGCAGGTCACAAGATGTCACTGATGGGTTTTTCTGAAAGCATTTGCCCCCTGCCCCCCCACCAAGCAAAGTCCTACCCTCTTACGAAAGCAGTTTGTCGGAGGTCAAAGGCTGAGAACAAACTGCAAATAAAAGCATCAGTCTCCTTTGCAGCTGACTCACTTAGGTCGCCCCAGGGAGCAGCCAAACCACTGTATAAGGGAGGGACAGCTCGATTTGAGGCATGTATAAATTAGGAAATGTGTAGTACTAATGGAAAATTAATAGGTTGTTTTATTTGCAGAGCTGATAGACAAATTTGGCATTCCGTGTGTTCAGACCTTTAAATATTTATAACCAAGAGCCTACAGGAGTACTGTTTCTGTAGAGACTTTTCTGATAGTGTATTGTGAATTTCAAAGTGCCCTTGGCTAAGCCTATCTGCGATTTCATTCCCCTTATTTTTTTTTTTCTGTATATAATGGTTAAAGAAATTTTCCTGGGTCACCTTAGTAAACACTGTGTGGTAGTACTTTGAATGTTGTAGGGACCTGGGATACACCCACTACGCAGGCCTAACTACCCAGCAAAGAAGTCCCTTTGCTATTAGAACAGGTGGAAGGGCCAAACCTATCACAACTTAACTTTGAGAAACCATAGGACCTCGTTGCCAATAGACTTTGTTTGAGGTGGGCCCTGGAGACCCCTCTGAAAAGTATTTCAGGAAATGTGAGAAGTTCATGTCCTCTTAGAAAAACCTCAGCTACTCCTAGGGAGTCATAAGCAAACCCCAAATTCCAGAAAGGGGCTTCTTGGGGATGTTGAGACTTTGGGGAGTTTGAGAACTTGACCTTCCCAGAGTACCCTAGAGAGGGGGGAACAGATCAAGAACTAGACACTCCATTGTAGCACCTGCAACCCCTCTTCCTCACACCCAAAGGGAGTGCTGGGCCTTCACTGGGACTCCTTGCACCCCGGGGAAATGGGCCCAGGAGAGTTAAGCTACTCATCCAAAGTCCCACTACAGTGAGTGGCAGGGCTAGGGTTCAAGCTCACATCTGCCAAACCTCAAAGCCACACTGCAATATAATTATGAAAATAATATGATACTTTCAGTTACTGAAGCATGCTTGGCTGAACCTCAGATTCCTTATCTATCAAGCAGGGCTAATAACCACACACAGAGTTAAAGTCAGTGTCAAATGAGATGATATACATATGTCGAGCACCCAACGTTGTTTCTGGAACATAGAAGATGCATAACATAGGATAGCTATAATTTTTACTGCTGTTGGAGAGTAGAAACAAATCAGTGGGTTAGGGGAAGAGTGTACACTCTTGTCTATAACCCAATACAGAGAAAAATCAGTGATCTTTGGGAATTGAAAAGAAGTGTTACAAATTGTCACCCTATCCCACTCTGACTTAACAAATCTTTAGATCAGCCAATCAACAACAAGAATGATTGTTAGGGATGGTTGTAAGAGACTGGGTGGTGATATACTCAAGACTGTTTTGAAGAGTGAAGCAACTCGCAGAGTTGCAAGTACAAATAATAAAGGGACAGCAAACAAGAACATAGGAGCCAATCTGCCGATACCAGAACGAGACGATCTCTGTCCTTCCTTCAGCATGTAGTGAGCAGCTACCACATGCTGAGAACTGTGCCGGTATAGATTTGGGTCCCTCTCAGGAGGGCGCTTCCGGTGCTAGACAGAAAATTGGACACTCTGTGGGATCACTGCCATGTCTGTAATGATAAAGAAAGACCATCCTCACAGATCCAGGTAAGCAGAGGACAGTAACATGGCTAAAAAGTGTGCAGTAGTAACAGCTGCTTCCACTGTTGACCATTCTTCTGAAGCAGTTATATTTATTAGAAAAGCTTTTGCAAATATAATTTTACTAAAGTTGCAACATTTGATGTTAAATTCCAATGGGATCCACTTTCCTGGTAATGTGTCCAGATCCCTTGGGGGAGCACATGGTTTTGATGAGTGGAGAATACTAGAATACTAGAATGATGTGATTATTTCTACCAACCAAACAATGAATTACTCCTGCCAACCAAACAATGAAAAAAAGGGCTTTGTTTTGTTTTTGGTTCTCCCGCACTTATGTAGCTGTTGGAGTCTCTACAAAGAAATAGCAGAAAAATGTTTTGCAATTTCAAAGAGTACCTGTGGCCAAATGCTATACCATTCAAAGTTAGAAGTAGTTTTATGAAGTGAGTCAGTAAATTCAGGCAGTAGCTTTCTAATATTTGAGTGTTCTGTAAGCCAGTGGTTCTAGTATTTTGAAATTCATTTTAAAATTAGGGACCAAGCGCCCTGGTTCATGCTGTAATCCAAATACTCGGGAGGCTGAAGTGGGAGGATCACTTGAGGCCAGGGGCTAAAGACCAAGCCTGGGCAACATAGCGAGACTCCATTTGTACAAAAAACAAACACACAAAAAAATTAGCAGGGCCTGGTGGTGTGTGCCTGAAGTCCTAGCTACTCAGGTGGCTAAGGTGGGAGGATCTCTTGAGCCCAAGTTGAGGCTGCAGTTTTCCACAAAAGAAAGGACTTTTTCCACATTAACAAAAGGAGGATAAAAACATAGACTAAGGATAAAAGAGCCTCCTTTCCAAGAAAGGATGATAGGTAGCCTTAACCTTGTGGCATATTCCAGCTAGGTTTTGGCTAATGTCTGCATACTTTCCTTCGAGCATATGCTGCTGGACTGCATTTTTTCACCCCTCGCCTTCATTTAGGTGGGGCCATGTGACTAGTTCTTAGCAATGGAGTGCAGAAGGGATGCATGCTTCCTCTGGGCCACCTGGCTAGGTGCAGGTGTGTCCTCTTTACCCTCCCTTCCCAGGTTCTAGAAGATGGCAGAGCCCCTGAATGGAAGGAGTTCAGGTCCCAGAATGACCATTGGAGCAGTCTTCACGTTCATGGACTGTGATAGAACTGCAAAATAAACCTTTATTGTGTTAAGCAATTGAGATTTGAGGGTTATATATTAGAGGTGCATTATTATTTAGCTTAACTAGCACATCCCAATTCATGAATACGTTTATACATTTATTTATTATATTTGTGTTTTAATTTTTCTAACTGCTCTGTGAACCAGTAAAAACTTTATTACAGACAAGTTTGGGAACCACTGCTATATGGCCTGGATTTAGAAGTTCAAAATACAGCAGGGTAGAAGTTAGTGAATCATACCATCAAGAATTATGACTGGTTTTTTGTAATCGTTTTTATTTTTAAGGACTCTAGCATAAAATTTACTAGTTACTCTACATTAAAAGGCCTATTTCTAGGGACTTTCAAAGAATCACATATGTTAATTGGTACAGAAGAGTCATTTCTACTTGGTCTATACCACACCATCTAATTTGATCTTAGCCTATCAGCATCCTGATATCTACTAAAGGCCTAGTGAATTTTCTGTTTCAAGTGTAATATTTAAGGCGACATTACCAAGTCCTCCTAGGAAAAGTCACACAAAAAATAAGTGATCTAGAATGTAACATTATGAAGATCTGGACAGGAAGGAATCAGATATCAATTTTTTAGAAAACAGCCCCTAGGCTGGGCACGGTGGTTCACGCCTGTAATCCCAGCACTTTGGGAAGCCGAGGTGGGCAGATCACCTGAGGTCGGGAGTTCGAGACCAGCCTGAACAACATGGAGAAACCCTGTCTCTACTAAAAATACAAAAATTAGCCAGATGTGGCGGTGCACGCCTGTAATCCCAGCTACTCGCGAGGCAGGAGAATCACTTGAACCCGGGAGGCGGAGGTTGCGGTGAGCCAAGATGGCGCCATTGCACTCCAGCCTGGGCAACAAGAGCAAAACTCTGTTTCAAAGAAAAAAGAAAATAGCTCATAACTAATATATAGATACAGAGATAGATAGACAGATAGATGATAGATAGACAGACAGATAGATAGCAACACCAATTAAAAAAAGAAAACCCTCAAATAACTCCAAACCAAAGGTAATATATTTTAAAAGGATACAGAGGGCAAATGAAATATAAAATTTATAGTGCCTGAATGTCAATCCTTAGTTTGACTCTGAAAGTATTAATGATAGGTAAGGTTTTGACAGTCATATATCCTGACTAACAAGTTAATAAATCAACACACAAAAGCAGCATTTTCAGTTTTTCAGACTACTTTTCAGTAATGTGACCAAACATGCATTGTGAAATCAGTCTGAAACTAGCCTCTTTTGGGAGGGTAATCACACATTGCCCAATATCTAAAACGTCCCCAGTGCCTTCAAGGGCATAGGTGCTAATGGGGCCTTTGGAGTAGGTTTACAACGTGCACACACACAGTCTCATTACATTAAAAGTGGCACCTCATTTTTTTCTAATTTTAAATTTTATTTTAAATTTGTGTGGGTTCATAGTAGGTGTATATATTTATAGGGTACATGATATGTTTTGATACAGGTATGCAATGTGTAATAACCACATCGTGGAGAATGGGGTATCCATCCCCTCAAGCATTTATCATTTGTGCTGTAAACAATCCAATTATATCCTCCTTTATTTTAAAATGTACAATTAAATTATTATTGACTACAGTCACCCTGTTTTGCTATCAAATTATTCATTCTTCCTATTTTTTTGTACCCATTAACCATCCCCACCTCCCTTTCACCCTCCCCATATCTTTTTTTTACCGAATACCATTACTCAATTTGGTGACAGTAGGGACCGTTCATCTGATCATCTCCCCAAATAGAATCATACATTGACTATGGTGCACATTCAATACTCTTCACTGACAGCCATTGGTTGAATGACCCCTTTAATTTATGAGACCTTGGTCTGAATGACTTATAGCTGTTTCCACAACCTCAAGCCACCTTTTAAGATGTGAAGGAGATAGTGTGAGGTGGATAGTACACTCTGTTTGGAGTCAGACGTTCTGGCTTTCTTATTTGCCAGCTGTGAGTACTTGGGCAAACAACTTAACAGCTTGAGGCCTTGGTTTCTTCATGCCACAGAAGTTATACAGAGTCTTGGGAACGTTTTGAGCATAAATGGGATAATGTATAAATAATATGATACATGGTATGATTATTTATTATTGTTATTTAAAGGGATATACATAGCCTGTAAAAATAACATCAAGATTTACAAACTTTTGGATCCATGAAAGTTAATTGGAATAAGTTTTCTCTTTGCAAAGTAGACAGCTCTTATTTGTTTTATTAGTCCTGGAATGCTGGTTAAAAACTCAGTCACACCATTACAACTTGAGGGATTAATAAAATGGGTGACAATTTGAAAAAGATCTTTACAATTTCCAGCTTTTTCTTTACCGTTCACAAAGCACAAGAATGCTATTGAGACCGAAATAAGCGGGAGGTGGAGATTTAAAATGGAAAGTACCATGATGGGCATCAGAAGTTTCTTTTGGATTAGGCTCTGATTAAAGAGTGGAAAATATTTTTGCAATGGAAATTCTTGTCATTAAGCCAAACACCTTTGTTGGATTATTTTCCTCTTGGGAGAGCTGATGCTCCCTCCCAGGCTGGCCACCTTATCTCCTTAGGGACTGACATTCCATCTGTAACCAATAATTTCAAATATGGATTTTTTGAGCCCTGTATTTCCAGGAATTATTATTATTATTGTTTATATTATTTTTTTGAGACAGAGTCTGGCACTGTCGCCCGGACTGGAGTGCAATGGCTCGATCTCAGCTCACTGCAACCTCTGCCTCCCAGGTTCAAGCAATTCTCTTGCCTCAGCCTCCCGAGTAGCTGGGATTACAGGCACCTGCCACCATGCCTGGTTAATTTTTTGTATTTTTAGTAGAGACGGGGTCTCACTATGTTGGCCAGGCTGATCTTGAAATCCTGACCTCGTGATCTGCCTGTCTTGGCCTCCCAAAGTGCTGGGATTACAATTACAAGTGTGAGCCACTGCGCCCGGCCAGGAATTAATTTTTAACAATAGATTGGTATAGGATTAAACGGCCCAGAAACAGTTAAGTATCAAAATGTCTTCCTATGTGACTAGTCTTTTAATTGCAGAAGAATAATACAATGTTTTTTACATTTCTACAAAATATATTTATTTGTAGAAAATTTGGAAAATGCAGGAAAACGTAAAGACTAAAGTAATAACCACCCATAATCCTGCTTCATTTTTGAGTCTAGCTTTTCATTTTTTTCTCTGTATGTACATATATTTAGACACATCTATATGTATGTTTACATGTGTAATATGTGTAATACATGCTTTGAGAGCTCATATTTACAAACTTCTAGAAACTGGCTTTTTTTTTTTTTTTTTTTTTTTTGAGACGGAGTCTCGCTCTGTCACCAGGCTGGAGTGCAGTGGTGCAATCTCAGCTCACTGCAACATCTGCCTCCAGGGTTCAAGTGATTCTCCTGCCTCAGCCTCCTGAATAGCTGAGATTATAGGCACCCACCACCATGCCTGGCTAATATTTGTATTTTTAGTAGAGATGGGGTTTCACCATGTTGGCCAGTCTGGTCTCCAACTCCTGACCTCAGGTGATCCGCCCACCTCAGCCTCCCAAAGCACTGGGATTACAGGCAGAACTGGCTTTTTAATTTAGTATATCATGAACATTTCCCCATGTCATTGATTTTCTACTCCAGAATGATTGTAAATGACCGTAGAGTGCCTCATGACAGTGGGTTTTGCTGTGACCTGGCCACAGTGTTCAGGAAGCCCTTCCCCAGGGCAACACTGGGTTGTACTTCCCTGCCTGCCCCTGCTCTGTAGGGGAGCAGGTGTTCTAGTCAGGGCATCCCATAGAGGCAGCTGCATGCTCTGCCACCGCCAAGGTCACGCTCCCTGTGCTGTCCCATGGGGTCAACCGAACCAGCAGTTGCAGCCTCTCGTGCCTGAGGATTTTCACAGTCTCAATGGGAGGGAAAAGGGAAGGGGAGTAGGCTTCCTATAGAGACCACCCCGTGTGTGAAGGGTGCCAGTGTGGCCCAGCAGTGAACCCCCCAGGCTGGTGTCAGGCTGACTGGTTTCTGAATCCCTGCCCCACTGTACACCAGCTCTAGGCCCTCCGGCAAGGTTTCGAACCTCTCTGGCTGAGATAAGGTGATAACAAAAGTGCTTACTTCAAAGAGTTGTGAGAATTAAGAAATCCATGCAAAGCATGTGACACAGTGTCTGGCAAACAGGAGATGCTCAGTAAATGTCAGCTGCTGTCACTGTTACCTCAGGGTTCCTGTGAGGGTGAGGGAAGTGGATGGGAGGACAGGTGGGGTGAGGTACAGAGAAGAATCCCAAGAAGAAACAGAGTCTAGGCTGTGAGGGTGAGGGAAGTGGATGGGAGGACAGGTGGGGTGAGGTGCAGAGAAGAATCCCAAGAAGAAACAGAGTCTAGGGAGGATGCTGGTGTCAGTGGTGGGAGGGACTGTGTGATGTGAGTTTTATGTGTCAACTAGGGCAGGCCGTGCCACCCAGATACGTGATCAAACACCAGTCTAGATGTCACTGTGAAGGTATTTTTTAAGTGATTCACATTTAAATTAGACTAAGAGTAAAGTAGTTATCCTCCAGGATGTGGTTAGGCCTCATCACAAAGGCCTTAAGAAGGAAAAAAACCAGAGGTCCCCTAAAGAGGAATACATTCTGCCTTCAGACCGACTTTGGACTTCAGCAGCAACACCAGCTCTTCCCTGGTCTCCAGCCTGTTTGCCTGCTGCACAGACTTCAGCCTGGCCAGCCCTCATATCATGTGAGCCAATTCCTTAAAATCAACCTCAGCTTCTCTCTCTCACTCATCTCTCTCTCTCTCTCATCTCTCTCTCTCTCTCATCTCTCTCTCTCTCTCTGTCTCTCTCTCTCTATATATATATGTGTGTGTGTCTCTCTCTCTGTCTCTGTCTGTCTGTCTCTCTCCATCTATATCCTATTGGTTCTATTTCTCTGGAAAACTAGAACTAATACATGCTGTTATGCACAGTGTAGAAAAAATAGAGAAAAGTTAAAATGGAGATGATGAAGGCTCAGGCAAGGTTGGTGGAGGAGGGAAGAGAAAGGGATCATTGGACACATTCAGAGCAGGAACCATCTCCCATTTATCTTTGTAACCTTAACACAGTTCCTGGTGTATAGGTACCAAATAAAGGAAGGAAAGAAAGAAGGAAAGGAGGGAGGGGGGAGGGAAGGTGGGAAAGAGGAAAAAAAGAAATTCCCAAGACAGGCTTGAGGCAAGATTCTGCTCTAGTTGTCATTCTCCCTTTTTAATTCTTGAAACAATGCTTAGAGTATTCATTTTCAGCATACTCTAAAATCAAGCAACAAGTACAGATCTCTTACCATTTCCTCCAAACCTTTTGCTTCATCAGATATCTCTCTCATCTATCTCACTTGGAGGTCTAGCCAACAATATCTTCTTTTTAAAATATTTAGTCTGGAATCTGTCTTGGCACAGTCATAATGCCCTGCTTTGATTATGGACTGGTGGAGAGATGGGACCAGGAAGACAAATGCCCCAGATTACTGGGTAATTACATCCCGGCCACCAGAATTCTTTCCTGTGGTTTCAGTTGGATACACGCATTGCATGCACTGTAGTCACCCACAGTGCAGCCACATTCCTGCTCAAGACACTGGAGTTGTGTCTCTGGGAAAATGTCCCACCTGGGACAATCCCTGGAATGTCTTCTAGAATTAAAGTAGACACTAAAGATGGTGGGTTATCAATTTATCATTTTAGATTTGTTCATCCTCAGAACTCAAGAGTGAGTTTTCTCTTTTGAGGTAAAATTGCAGGGCTCTGGCCGGGCGCAGTGGCTCACGCTTGTAATCCCAGCACTTTGGGAGGCCGAGGAGGGCGGATCACGAGGTCAGGAGATCGAGACCATGGTGAAACCCCATCTCTATTAAAAATACAAAAAATTAGCCGGGCGTGGTGGCGGGTGCCTGTGGTCCCAGCTACTCGGAGAGGCTGAGGCAGGAGAATGGCGTGAACCTGGGAGGCGGAGGTTGCAGTGAGCCGAGATCGTGCCACTGCACTCCAGCCTAGGGGACAGAGCGAGACTCCGTCTCAAAAAAAAAAAAAAAATTGCAGGGCTCTGGGAAGACTTTGATGCTCAAAGGGATTCTTCCTACCATAAGGTCACAGAGTCAGTCTTTTAGCTGAGATCTGACCCATATTGAAATAACAAACTACCCTTGAATAAAAGAGC
Source organism: Hylobates moloch (assembly GCF_009828535.3). Taxonomy (NCBI): domain Eukaryota; kingdom Metazoa; phylum Chordata; class Mammalia; order Primates; family Hylobatidae; genus Hylobates; species Hylobates moloch. The sequence continues at coordinate 215,688,476 of NW_026652276.1, forward strand.
AGTCTAAGATGGAATCAGGCATGCCTTCAAATGGGGTTTACATAATAGAGGGAAAAGAGAGAAGAAAGTCATTAAAATCCAAGACGAAAACATGCCTGAAAATAAACTTTGTGTGTTTTATAATTTGAACTAACACAATTCTCATTCACTCCTTCCCTCTTGCATTCAAGGATTTATTGACAGTCTATAATATACAAGGGACTCAGATATATATAACGTGGGAGAAGGGTAAAGGTACAAAAACAGAAAAGGAATTTAAATCCACCTTTCACATTGACAGATGAAGTTCTGGTGATTTCCCCAAATTATTTCCTAACTAGTCAGCATCAGGAAATAAGTGACATTGGTGTTCATAATCGTCTCTCTCACTTTTCACTCCTCGTTTCCTAGACACCCTGTGGACACCCCTTTGGTAGTTCTATTTAATGCCTGCCTAGAACCTACACTTCATGTTAATTTCCACTCTAATCCAAACTTACCTGACCTAGCCCCTATTCCTTCTCACCTGGATGGTACTGTGGAAAATAACCATAGTAAATAATTTCCTTTTAAGGGATCTAGTTGGAAACATGGATGGCCCCCAAACATGCAGTTCCCTCTGACTGTGGGGAAGGTTGGGAATGACTTGCTGCCTTGGTGACTGAAAGCCGGGGGCTCCGGGACATGCAGCGCCTTACACCAAGCAGGATTTCTCAGACCGTGTTTTGTGGGACGTGAGTTTCAGGAGAAATTAACAGGTATGCTACAAAAAGAAACATTTTTTTAAATTGAATTAGAATGGAAAACATGACATAATAAATCCCCCCTAGGAAATTCTCCCCCCTCAAATTAGTATAATAAAGGCTTGATATCCTTCAATAAAGAAACTCATTGATTTTAGTTCAGCTTAATAGTAATCCCAGGTGGGAAACAGGTTTTTTCCTGTGGAATGATGGTTCACAGAACAGTAGCTTAGAAAATGCATGCCCAAACCCATGAAGTTAAGAAAAGGAAATAGAAGTGGTGTGATTTCAGATGACTCCAAACTGCAGAGAGAAAAAATATCTTGAACTGGGGAGGGTTGGTGATATGGTTTGGGTCTGTGTCACCGCCCAAATCTCACGTCAACTTGTAATCCTCAATGTTGGAGGTGGGGCCTGGTGGGAGGTGATGGGATCAGGGGGATGGATTTCCCCTTTGGTGCTGTTCTCCTGAGAGTGAGTTATTGCTAGAGCTGGTTGTTTAAAAGTGTGTAGCACCTCCCACCTCCCACCTCTGTCTCTTCCTCCTGCTCCAGGCATGGAAGATGTGGCTGCTTCCCCTTCATCTTCTGCCATGATTGAAAGTTTCCCGAGGCTTCCAAGTGCCATGCTTCCTGTACAGCCTGCAGAACCGTGAGCCAATTAAACTCTTTTCTTTCTAAATTATCCAAATTCTTGTATTTCTTTATAGCAGTGTGAGAATGGCCTAATACAGTTGGTTTAGAGGAGAGGAAGAAGTTCCAGCCCATCTGCATAGTACCCCAAGAACATGCAGATCCATATTGTAGATAGATCCCATGCTCCTTCATCTCCCAGCCGACTTGTCCTTCCTCTGGCAGGTTCTTCCTGGTCCTTTCAGGTCCCTCCTCTTCAAGTTTGTCCACTTCTCCATCCAGAAGACCTAACTCTGCCCACCTTGCTCTCATCTCAGGCCACTCCTGTCTGCCTGTCTGCATGCCAGTACTGATGCAAGGCAGGTTCTTGGCTTTGCTCAGGAAAGAATTCAAGAGTGAACTGGCAGTGGACGAAAGCAGGTTTATTGAACCAGCAGTGTCACTGCTCAGTGACTGCTCCTTGCCCAATAGAGCTAGCCCATAGGCAGTTTGCCCAGAGGAGAAGCATATGGGCTGTTGGTTAGCAGTATTTATACTCATTTTTAATTAAATGCAAATTAAGGGATAGGTCATTCAGAAATTTCTAGAAAATGGGTGGTAACTTCCAGGTTTTGCCGTGGAAAGGGGTGATAAACATTTGTAAACTGTCATGGCACTGGCAGGAGTGTCTTATGCTGATGGGCAGCTAGGGCAAGTAGAGGTTGCTTTCTTGGTGCCACTTGCTGGCTCTGGGCATCAAAGGGTTGAAAGAGGTGCCACTTGCTGGTTCTGGGCGGTTTCCTATCTGGTCTGGAAAACAAGTCCTGCTAGTCTCCTACCTCAATAGCAGCTGTGGTTTCTCCTTTGCCTAGTAGGGGAGCAGCTGCATTTTCCTTATTAGTTGGCTCAGCTTCTTTCTTTCAATGAGTTGCCATATGTTACCCATGGAGCAAGGCTATGCCTTGTTGCAAAGATTCCACAAATATAAAACTCTAGCTTCATTGGGCCCGGCGCATTGGCTCACGCTTGTAATCCCAGCACTTTGGGAGGCCGAGGCGGGTGGATCACGAGGTCAGGAGATCGAGACCACGGTGAAACCCCGTCTCTACTAAAAATACAAAAAATTAGCCGGGCGTGGTGGTGGGCGCCTGTAGTCCCAGCTACTAGGAGAGGCTGAGGCAGGAGAATGGTGTGAACCCGGGAGGCGGAGCTTGCAGTGAGCCGAGATCGCGCCACTGCACTCCAGCCTGGGTGACAGAGCGAGACTCCGTCTCAAAAAAAAAACAAAACAAAAAACTCTAGCTTCATTGTAAGATATATATACTTCAACTCTTTAGAAAAAGAAATTATAATAAATACACACTCAAATTTGACATGCACTAGATTTTAACATACTAGCGACCGCCACTACGGTGACTTCTACTACTGGGTGAGCTTGGTTAAGTTCAAACCCGGAAATAGCGTTTCTCTCTTGAAATATATTTTCGCTCTTGTGTATATATTTGAATGTCTTACAGTCGTGTCTTTGAACAGATCATGTAGGTCTGCTATAATCTGTTCCTGAATTTGGGCCTGTGCATGTACCCAAAAGTAAACTATTGCAAGTATACACCCTCTATTAACATGGGAAAGACCACGCTCCATTAAATTGCTGGGTAGGGCTTGGGTGTATATGGTCAGCATTGTGCTCTCTTCTGGGGTGAAAATCAGTTACCCAGTACAAGTGGATATGTTATGCATTGTCTTATGGCAGTAACATATTGTAGTAGTTTTAATGAATTAAGTTTTCTTGCCTTCAGGTTTATAAATTTTATACGTATGTATGTATATGTGTATGAGACAGAGTTTATGTTTATATTTATTTTCTTCTGCCCCACGAGTGGGAATGGGATAATTATGCTTACAATAAGAAATGTATCAAGATAAAAATGACAAGTCTGACCAGGTCGAAGGCCAGTCAATGAAGGCCATGTGTGGAAAATTTTCTCATAAAGTCATGCAGAGACAAGGAAAACATTAATAATTATTTGTCATTGGGATTCACCTTTTATGGAGCTAAAAGTTACTGGATGTACTTCATGCAGTAAAAATTTGCAAAATAGTTTTATGATGCCTGCCAAGTTACAATGGTATTTTGAAACAGAATATAGTGAGAATAAAAATAAGGTTATTGGTATCTTACAGTGTGTCTTGAACTTACTGTACCTAGAAAACTGAATATGAACTAAAATTAAATCTTACAATAAAAAGTCACATTCAGCACGACTCTAAGTAGATGTACTCTGAGAGAAAATGGAATGTACCATCAGGGGTAGTTTTGTTAAACCATCTGTTTAAACAATGCAACTGGCTACTATGAAAATTCAACCACTCTCACTGTCTCATAAGATACTAGCTCAGATGCAAGAATTATCACCCAGTGTGTTTAATGAATCAATTAAAAGGCTGAAATTTTGTGAAATTTTGATAGCTCCAGTGGACAAGACTCTGTGTTGCTTGCTTTTGTATTGTAAGTTCATGCACACAAATGTGAGAAAGATTTATTATTTTCTAAACTCTTGACATGTACATGACAGAAGAAGAAACTTTCAGATGTTTGAATCAGTTTTTAACATACCATCAAGTAAACTGGCAAAAATACAAGCAAAAATATAAATGGACAGTGTGAAAACAATGTCAGGGAAAAAACTCAGCCGGAAGGGTTCATGTCAACACCATGACCAAAGTGAGTTCAAATATTCGTGGTAGGTAGAGTAGATGTGAGCTAGTTATTAAAAAGATGACAGCATCTTTCAAAACTACATTGCACCGTGCCTTGCAAATTGTCAGTTTTATTAAGGAATAGTATTTACACTGTAGACTTTGATGTGTGATATGGAGGATGTGAATAGTGAGTTCTAGAATTTACCTTTTTCACACCAAAGACCAATGCCAAATGGGATAAGAAATCACTGGTCTTCGATGTTTTGTGGTTATTATTGTTGGTAAACAAGCTCCATTACCATACTATCTCTCAAATATAACAAGGTTTGACCACTGAAGCTTTATATGTTACTTATCTTAGACTCTATCTATCTATCTATCTATCATCTATCTATCTATCTATCTATCTATCTATCTATCTATCTATCATCTGTCTGTCATCTATCTATCTGTCTATAATATATTTAATTTTTAGGACAGTATATTTTTACAGAATAATTGAGCAGAAAGTACAGAGAGCTCCATCTCTCTCCCACACCTCAACACACACAGTTTCCCCTAGTGTTAACATCTGACATTAGTGTGGTACACTCGTTAAAACTGATTAATCAAAACCGATAACACTATTATGAACTAAAATCCATGGTTTAGGTTAGGGTTCATTCTGTGTTGTATAGGTCTATGTGTTTTGACAAATGCATAATGTCATGTATCTGCCATAACAGTGCCATACATAATGGTGTCACCACCCAAAGGACCACTGTAGTTTTAATAAGCTGAAAGAGCCCAACTGGAAAAGCAGAGTGACCTTGGTACCTTGCTTACAATGGCCAAGAAAGCACCAGGAATGAAATCGAAACACATTTCAGTTTCATTCAACACATCTCATTTCAGGCAATACTAACTAAATGTACCTGCTTTGATCCTGAGAATGAAGGAAAATAAGGGGATAGAAGGTGGCCAGGCAGAAGGAACGGTGTGATGCAGAGAAAGCACAGGAAACCAGCTGCACTCAGCTGCTCAGACTGGAGCATTCACCTGCCTCCCTGCGCTCAGGCTCCGGGTCCATAAAGTCAAAGTGAGGAGTTTGACTCCATGATAGGAAAGGCCCTGCCAGCTCCACTTGAAAGAAGGCGCAATCATTATAACCAGGGCTTGTATATGTTTAATGGATTGGTAAACATTTTCCTTAAGCCCCAGGATTTTTTTGTGTGTGCCAATTGCCTTTGGAGATTTCAAGAATTAAAAAACAAATGACTAAGAAAACATAAATATGGAGACATATATTTCGGATTTTTATCTTCTTAGTAAATAACATGCTTAGACTACAGCTAAAACAAAGAGAAAATGCTAACAATATAGATGGTTTCTAGATAAAAGAACATTCTTCTTGTCATGGAAAAAAAGCAATACTAACTATGTGAATGCTTCCAGAAGGTAGAATTTTCATTTGGTACCTATTTTTCTTTTCCCCCTTTGTTTCTAAACGCAGAATCAATCTAAAGTTGGTTCATGGTAAGAGAAGAAAAATGGGAGAGCAGTTTTTGTTATAAGTGCCTGTGGATTTATTCTGAAACCCTAAGTTCTAGATTGAAAACATTTTTTTTAATCCTCCTCTTGGGAAAGAAGATGAAATCCAAAGGATCGTGTGAATATACACTATTAATAATAGCTACCATTTATTGTAAGCTTTATGTCATAAGCACTTTACATGGATTATAACATTCTATCCACTCATCAATCTTATGAAGTAGACACTGTTATTATCTCCATTTTACAGACATGACAAAAAGGCACAGAGAAGTTAAATAGCTTGCCCAAGGTCACTCTGTGGTGGTTAAGCTGGGATTTGAGCTGAGGCAGGTTGACTCCTGAACCTGAGTTTTTAATCACTAAACTCTACTGCTATAAATTACATACTTATATTTATTTGTATACATGGGTTTATTTAATGGGGAAAAAAAAGTTTCATATAATGACGTATCTGAGATGGGAGCAGAGACAAGTAGTAAAATACAGATGATTTATAAAAGGCTTGTTATGCATTAAAAATGCATAAATCCTGGCCTTAGCTGTTTTAAAATTTGAGTAAATTACTGTTCAAATTTCTGTTGCAATCAGAAGACGTTGGCTACTGCTGTTGTTGTGAATAATAAAATTCTTTGTCTCTGACCCAGAAGTCTCATGTCTTATACTGGTTGCTAGTTTTCAAGAAGGGTAAAATCTAAGACCCTTAGGAGTTCTTGACAACTGTTTCTGGAGTTTCTATTTCCCCAAAATATTGTCACTATTGCTTAGATGTCATACCTAGATGAATAACACTTGCCAAATAAATTTTTGAGTCAAGTTGAATGAAATAATTACCTTTTACTGGGAACCTGTCAGTGGTTCTCACCCATGCTAGCCTCACAACTACTGTGTACACTATAGATTATTATCTCCATTTTGCAAATGAAGAAACTGAGGTATAGGGACATTATTTTCCCCAATATCCTACAGCTCACTAATGTTAGAACTAAGGTCTGAAGCTAGTCCAATGTTCTTTCTGCCACTATTGCCTCTTAAAACATTTTAGCTACAGAAATATTAATTTTCAGACCAAATTATAAAGGTCACTGGGAAAGGAAAAATGATTGTTTAAAGAGAAAATTTAAGCTTCAGACAAGAAGGAAAGGGAGAAGTGAAGAATAAATAAGGATGAAAGAAAATAGAAAGAGGAGAGACAAAAAGGGATGAAAAAATATGTCCAAATAACTTTACAGGGCAAAGAGAGGGCTGGGGTCCCTACAACAAGAGTTGGGAGCAGAACAGGGTTATAAGGCTTGCTAGAGGAACTTGGTGTAGACCTGTAAAAAGTAGCAGAGCACCCAGGGTGAAACCTAGGAAGAGCCAAACAGCCAATCTAAATAAAGTACCAATCAGGCAAAGGGCTAGAGTCCAGGGAAATGGGGCAGTCATCATTGTCTCCTAGAAAGAGCAGACAGAGAGCGGGGTCCAGGGAAAGAAACCGGTAGTTTGCGAGGGGGATAGGAGAGATTTCTCCAAGCACAGGAAGAGTGTAGCTGGGCCCATCAATGGCCATTGTCCGATATGTGTTTGTCCATTTTGTTTTGCTTGGACGTCAACGGCCTTGTGTGTGTGCAAAAAAGACCTTTTAAGGACCCCAATCTGGTTTGGACAAGGTGACAGAAGCCAAAAGTTACCTTGGTTGAGTCTTAAGGGAATGAATTTTGAGAGTTATTTGTTCAAAAGCCAAAATGTTCAAATCCCGAAGTGTTCAAATCAATCACCAAAGATGCCCCCGAAATGTTCAAATCAATCACCAAAGATGCCTGCAGTGAGTGTTTGTTTTCTTGTTTTTATCTCCGTTTCAACTCAGTTGTACTTTGAGCTACACAGATCCTTCAAAAGAATAAAAGTTGGGTTTCTTAACCCCCACTTTGGTTAGTGTGTATGCTTTCAGCACCTACGTTTAGTATTTTTTAGCAGGTAGCCTTTGTAAACTTCACCCACTGTATTTTGCTGAAGTCAGACTCACCCTTTGTTCACCAGTAATCAGCAAACATTTGTTAATGACGACAGTGGCACTCTGGTTAGCCCTCCTCTTTTTTTTTTTTTTTTTCTTGCAGAGCATAGTTGAAATAATCTGGGAAAGTTTCTCTTCTTCAAGGAGCTGGGAAAGAATGATGAATGGGCCCCTTGTTCTGATGCATCCTTCTATTTCCTGCACAGGAAAAAACTGACAGCTGCTAATCTCTGTGTGTCCAGGAGCTCTACCTTCCTTTCTAATAAGATCGCTGTTGTAACAAGCATGTGCCATGGAGGTGAAGCAGAGTTTCCCATTATTCATTAGGCCTGATTCCTCTTTAGTAACTTCTTTATAAAATAAACACGAGGCTCTGCAGAAATGGGGAACAAGAGCCCACTTCATGCAAAGTACAATGATAAATGTCTCCTGTGGCCCCAGATTCCAGTGCTTAACATCTGTGATCTCCCCATCTCCATGGCAACATAAAGTAAATAGTAAAAATAGTCCAAATCCAGGAAAAACACAGCAGGGCATGTCTGTCCTAAAGGAAAACAAACGCTTAACATGCACTCACACATGAGCAAGAGGACCCACATGAAATGTAGCAGTTGGTCAATAGGAAAACAACAGAGAGTGGGGAATGAAGGGTCTTCAAGCTAGCAGACAAGAAATGTCAGATGATTTGAAGAAGTGTTGTCTGCTTTCAGTAGGAGGCCTGAAGGGAACATTGTGTCTTATATTCATGGGCTTGTACAGTGTGTATTTTACATTTTGTATAAATGTGTTTTGAATTATAAGCTTGTCATATTATACTAGATTTAAAGGGAACCATAGATTATAAAAGTAATAGCATCAAACAAAGAGTTGAGAACTGGCGATTTGGTGTTTGCCACATAACTTCTTAGCAAAGCTGTGGTCTGCCTAACAGACCCTCTGGATCTTCTCCCTACCTGTAGCCCAACAGCCTGGGGCTGTTACTGATATTTGCTATAGGCCACTGGAACAGGAGGCTCCGTGGCCTCCTTGTGTCCCCCACAGTTGGGGCAAGAGCAGTGGAGCAGCCCTCTGGAAGAGAAGAATGTTCCCCTTAGGGGTACAAGAAAACACCTGGGAATAGGATATTTTCAAGAATGGCGATTTTCAGTTAATTTAATTTTCTGATTAACTGCGGTGACTTTGGGCCTTTCAACTCACTGAACCTGGTTTAGGTAAAAAAAAAAAAAAAAAAAAAAAAAAAAAAAAGGATAAGGGTGCTTCATGACCCTGGAGTCCTGCCAGTCTTGGAATTCTGCAATTCTATGAATTGAGCACAAGGCATGATTTTGTTTCAGCCTTTGTGGATTAAAAAATTTAGAATTCCTGGGTTTACTGTTCCACTACAGCAAAAACTGCACACTGAATACAACCCCATGGCTGTGTGTGTTTAGGGGAGGTGGGGGGGTGAAGGGTGGGTGTGGCTTAGGGGAAAGACTGAGGGGGTCTACAGCCAATCCCAGTGACTAGCAGTGTGACCTCAGGCCAGTTATTCCACCCTTCTTGGCTGTAGTGTCTCCATCTCCATCAATGGAGATGATGGTATTCCTTGCAACATTATTGCTGTAGGAATACTGGTAAATGATCAACATATGGTAATCACAATATCCTATCAGATTTGGAGTCAGTACCTGAAGAATATTTTTCATCACATAGGTAAAACTTGATAGTAGCGAGGTAGCTTGTGCTGTGTAATTTATGGAATGCAGTCTCAATACTTTGTGATGGGGTTTCCCTTTGGCTCTAAGCACGTGTGACTCTATCCTGAAGATCTATGGTGGGGTTTTTCTTTTCATTCCCTGACTGTAGCTTTTTACTCTGATGGTTTTTCTCTTTCTTAAAGCTAGAGCACAGCTAAAACATTCTAGTTAAGTGAATATCCTAGAATGGCTGGATCCTAATACGTGGAAGGTTTTACTGTATGATTTGTGCACAGACGCCTTGCCGGTTATTCAGAGGTCATATTCAGATTAAAAGCTCACCAGGAGTCAATAGCCACAAAGATGACTTTGGAGCAGATTCCCTCTCTTCTATTGTTCCTTTCCTCCAGCCAAGTTTCTCTTCTCTTTGCCACTTTTTTCCTCTCTTACCTTTTCACCATTCTCTTTTCTCTTTTCTTCTTCTTCTAATCTTTTGATTTTAGGGTTCTCATCTTTCCAACTTTGTGCTGTGCATTCTGCAGTAGTTTTGTTTTGTTTATTTATTTATTTGTTTGTTTATTTCTGAGATGGAGTCTTGCTCTGTCGCCCAGGCTGGAGTGCAGTGGCGCAATCTCAGCTCACTGCAACCTCCACCTCCCAGGTTCAAGAGATTCTCCTGCCTCAGCCTCCCCGAGTAGCTAGGATTACAAGAGCATGCCACCACGCCTGGCTAATTTTTGTATTTTTAGTAGAGATGGGGTTTCACCATGTTGGTCAAGCTGGTCTCGAACTCCTGACCTCGTGATCTGCCCACCTCAGCCACCCAAAGTGCTGGGATTACAGGTGCGAACCACCATGCCCGGCCTCTGCAGTAGTTTTATTTCTCACTCCTTTGCTACATCTTATTCCACCCCCTCCACCTTTCCTTTCTGCTCTCTATCCTTTTACTTCCATTTACCCACAGTCCCTGCTGGGAGGCCTTTTCTATTAGATATATAGTGGAAAAGCAAGTCAGCTTTTCTTTGAATTTAGGAAAATGGGACTCACAGTTAACTTCTGGGGCTGAATTTCCGGAGATCTTTGTCAGAGAGCCCAGCTGCTCTACAATGACAGCAATCAGGATGAGACCTACCAACTGCCTGGGATTGTAGTGATTCCAGAGGCACCAGGACTCTAACCAGTCAAGGGAAGCACTAACACGGATTGGTTTCTAATATTAACTATCACCCCCACAGCTAAGCCTGAGTATGAAGCTCGTCTCTATCAGTTATCAGCTGACTGACCTTGGATAAATTACTCAACCTTTTTGAGTTTCAGTTCTTGCATAAAAAGATATAACTGTTATACCTCCTAGAGTCATATCACAGATTAAATGAGATCACATGTGTAAAGTGCATTTAGGGTAATCTGAAGTTTCTCTGTAGTTTCTGCATCTTGGCCTAGGATTTTTAATCCCTTAGGAAAATTCTGTCCATCTTCTGGGTAGTTTAGGGTTAGTATGGCTCAGAGCCCTACCCTGGTCCTCTTGTCCTGACAGTAATTGAGTTAGAAATAAGGTAGTGCTGAACATCATGCTATATACCGCTGCTCTTGGCACCCTTAAATCCAGCCATACTCGGTACCCCCAATATTCCCATTTGATTCACTGATGACTCAAGCTGTCAAGTACGGTAGAAAAGGTAACTTCTTTTTTTTTTTTTTGCAGAAAATTGCAAGCTCAGAACCGGTTTTAAACCTCATTCCAGGTCTGTTTAAAGCAGTGTTCTCAAGTGGGGGTGATTTTGCCTCTAAGAGAACATGTGGCATGTCTGGAAATATTTCTGACTGTCACAATTTTGGGGGCGGGCTGGGATGGTGCCACTGGCACATAATAAGTGGAAGCCAGGGATGCTACTGAATGTTCCACAATGCAAAGAATGCACGTGTTCCAAATGTCCATAGTGCTGAGGTTGAGAAAGCCTAGTTTAGAGGTAGCCAGTTGGACAAAATCATGTTGGAAGTAGGGGGATTCTCTTGGCTTTAGAATCCTACTGTTTATTGCGTCTGAGAAAAGCCTGGATAGAGGAGGCGTTCAATGGGATCTGCAAAATCTTTTAAAACTGAGCTGCTGTTATGAATTCAGAGAAGCATATTTGCCTTTTAGACAAAAAGATGTGGGGCCTCTTGCATGCCAAAAATTTGCTCAGGGTTTGCTATGCGGCAGCAGGAGAATCTGTCCATAAAAGGGATGGACTTTGCTGCCCAGAGGGATTCCCTTCAAGGGTTTCCCTTGTGAGCCTGAAGAATCACTGGGAAAGGGCAAGCCTGGCCAGCTTCGAGTTCCAGTCCCTCACCGAGGCGTGTTTATATTTCTCCGGAGGTGAGAGTGAATACGCTTTAGGGAAGGGAAGGCACTCTAGCCCTAAAAAGGGGTTGTTTAGCAACCATCTTCTTGTTTCTTGGATATGAAGATTAACCAGCTTAGCTGGGAAAGGCCTTTGAGAAGGGAACCTAGGTTTAATATTCAGGGGAAGCTGAGAGAAAGGCATCACTGAGGGGAGAGCGCCTGGGGTTGTAGCTCAGGAAGATATGAGTCTGGACCTCAGCTCCTCCAGCTGTGGACTGACTCTGTGACCTTGGACAAACAAAGGAAAAATAACTAAGATTACATTACACCTACTATATGCCAGACTTGATGGTAGTGTTGCATATGCAATATGATTTCACTTTATTTTTACAATGGCACATGAAAATAGTTTAGCTAAATCATATAGTCAGTAGCTGGCTAAAGTACTCTTGGTTTGTTTGACTCCAAGGTCCACGATTCTTCTATACCACACTGTCTCCCAAAGTCCTTAGCTTCTTTAAGCCTCAGTTTCGTTGCTCGTGAAATGGGTACAGAGGAAGATTAGGAAAGTGAATTTAGAACAATCCACGGTGCTTTGACCAGCACTCCTCCAGGGGGAGCTCCATACTCCTTCCTCCTTTCTACTGCCCTCTCCCTCCTCTTCTGAGGTTGGATGGCCTTAAGAACGTGTATCAGCCATTCACACCCAGGGGGACATCAGTGTGCTGAGAATAAGGTCCTGTACCTATCCAGGAGGCTGGCTTCTGCATCCTTCTCTTCCTCCTGCATCGTTCTCTTCCTCCTGCAAAGCTTCAGCTCTCTCCCTGTGTCTAGGAGCCAAGAGGTGAGTGCAGTCAAACCCCTCTTCTTGTGGCCTCCCTTTTCTATTTAATTTCTGAGAATGATGACATGAGGTGGCCTAGGGATTGCTCCTGACAGCCAGAAAGACCTGTAATCTCTTTCACTCGTCAAACACCATTCTCCAGGGCCACAGCCCTGGCCTGAGTACCTATGTGGACAGCCCAGACTAGCTCTATTCAAGGCCTCAAAGTAAGCCTTTCCTTAATTCAATATTTTTGGATCTTAGTGCAGAAATTGACAGTGATATCTCTCCTTAGGCCTATCATCCATGGAACAAAAGGAGGTGTCCATGGGTTCAACCTGTCTCCCTGGATTCTACATTCCATGTGGAATCCAAACCATGCTGAAAACAAAGTGTCACTTTGTCTGTTTTATAATTTGTATGCATCTCTCTCTCAAAGGGCTTTTCAAAAGTGGGTGATTTAGGGCAGGATTTGTCATTCCTCAATTTCCTGAGCATGTATGGCATTAATATCACCCTTAGATTCTGTGGTTCCCCCAGTTATAACAGTTGGTGCTTGACAAATATCACTCTTCAGTGCTCTGGTCCCACCTAACAAAGCTGAAAACAAGACCTGAAAGAATCAACTTATTTCCAAGGACAGTGGGCTGAATGGTGGCCCAAAGACATCAGATTTTAATCCCTGGAACCTATAAATATCACCTTATTTGAAAAAAGGTTCTTTACTGATGTGATTACCTTAAGGATCTTGAGATGAGAATAATATCCTGGATTATCTGGCTGGGCCCTTGATGCCATCACAAGTGTCATTATAAGAGGCAGGCAGGAGGAGATTAGATGCACGCAGAAGAGAAGGTGCTACAAAGACAGAGGCACATTAGAGTGACGTGGCCAAGGCACTACCAGAAGCTAGAAGAGGTCAGGAATGAATTCTCTTCTAAAACCTCTATGGGGTCCCCTGATGACACTTTGCTTTCAGACTTCTGGTCTCTAATACTGTGAAATAATAAATTTCTATTGTTTTAAGCTACTAAGTTTGGGTAATTTGTTACAGCAGCATTAGAAGACTAATACACCAAGTAACTTAACTGAATCTTATAACAAAACCCAAGAATACTCATAGGAATACACCATTATTCAGCACCTAACAAGATAAAATCCACAATGGCTAACATCCCACCAAAAATTACCAGGCATGCAAAAAAAGCTGAGAAATACAACACATAAGGAGGAGAAAAATCAGTTGAAACTGACTCAGAAAAGACTCAGATAGTACAATTAGCATATATAAAAATATATAAGCATATATAAATATATAAGAATATATTAATATATTAGCATATATAATCTTAATTGATCTTTATATATTATATGTATATAACTTAACATAATATATTATATATATTTTTATATATTATATAGCTTTCTATATACTATATATATATATATATATATAAAGATCAGGACATGGATGCTGCCAGGGATACAGCTGAAATCCAGAATTCTGTTACCAAAGGACAAAAAGGAGAACATTGGCAGACAGCTGGCAGTTCCGGCCATCACAGTAAAAAAAAAATTTGTGTCACCAGTTGTATTAGTCAGGGCTTTATAATTGCAAACGACTCAAACAGATGTGGTTGATTTCAGCAGAAAAAGTGTTTAATAAAAGGGTATTGTGTATTTCACAGACTTCAAAACTAGGCTTAGAAATTGAACAGGGACAAATGAAGCCTGGCAGCAGCCAGGACCACAGCCAAAATCTTGCTCCAGAGCCCATCTAGTGAGGATAATGCTGGACGTCACAGCTCGCCCCTGAAGTCAACATCACTCCACATCTGGTGCTCCTCAGCCACTGTTGTCACTAGAAAGTCCACATTGTTGGCAGTACTGCCGCCAACCTCCAGCAATGTTCCTCCTCCTCACAGCTTCTTTGCACTACTAGAAGGGGGCATCTGCCAGGAAGAGCTCAGTCACATTCTCAACCCCAACTGCAAGGGAGACTGGGAAATGAGCCTTCCACTTCTACAATGGGAAGCAAGTTTTGCCTCTCATCAAGAATTATAGGAAAAGAAATCTTCCAGAAACCTGAAGAGGGTACAGAATCTGAACTATCAGATAAAAAGGAAAACTAATAACAATAGTAATTGACAAAGATCTGTTCCATGGATTCAGATTCTACTGATGTTAGTGAGAGGCATGTGCTTTGCAGGGCAAACAGGCGATCATAGCACATGCAACTCATCTTCTGCTCCTCAGGACCCTCTAGTCACATGCCCACACCCGTCTTTGCTTCTTACTCCTGTCAAAGAACAAAATTTTAACAAATGGAGTTTTAAAGATCAAACTATCAAACCAGCTTTTCTTAGATCATAAACTGAGCATCATCTGGTCCACAAAATAGACAGGAGCTCTGCCAGGCATGACGGGAACAGTCCATTTTTATAAAGTAGCTTGAGCAGGAGAAAAAAGGAAAGTCCATTTTTATAAAGTAGCTTGAGCAGGAAGAACAAGCAAAGTCCATTTTTAAAAAGTAGCTTGAACAGGAGGAACAAGGAAACAGCATGGGGCAAAAACCTGGTTAACATCAGGTTACTTTCCTTGTACGGATTAAAGCAGAGGGGACTTCCTTCCCATGCCGGCTCAGGTTGGCTGGTTGCTGTGAATCTCATTGGGTTTTTTGGGAAAACTGGCCTGTCTGGGGGTTTGGCTATCATCTCTCTCCTGACTTCTCACATCATACAAGTGAAAAGCTTAGTTTTCAGCTGGTGATGAGGAACATTAGCATGAATGACTCTATTTTGGGTTGGTCTGTTGGGACCTAGTGCAGAAGAAGCTCGGCCCAAATGAGTGGTCTTCCATAAGTTTTCTTTAACTTTGCTAATGAGTAGATTTTAATTAGACATATTTGAGGTTTATGAGTGATCCTGAAGAAGTAAATGATCCAAGTCTGTGTTATGAACTTCCGATTTTTGGTGATTTTTCTTTGCTAACATTAGTTACTTTATGGATGTCCTATTAAATGCTAACCGATTTTCTTTGTATTCAGCATGGAGAAAAGTAAAATCTAAAAAGAGAATGGCGATGAGTTCTTTTGTGCTATAATATTCAATGTGGAGAATGACGTTGAGCCTATTTTAACCTTGACCAACCTGCTTCCTGGATTAAGTCTTTGATCTGATCAAAGACAAACTTCAGCTGAATTAAATTTAAAAGAGTTTAATTGAACAATGAACGATTCACGAATCGGTCAGCCCCCTGAGCCAGAGTATGCTTAGAGACTCCAGCACAGCCACGTGGTAGAAGATTTATGGACAGAAAAAGGAAAGTGAGGTACAGAAAACAGAAGTGAGGTACAGAAACAACCTGCTTGGTTACAGCTCGGCGTTTGCCTTACCTGAACACAGGTCGGACAGTTGACTACATTTAACTGGCCGAAATTCAGTGATTGGCACAAGTGTAGGCTATGGTCTGTTTACACCTCCACTTGTTACAGTTGACTATATACAGAGGAACATTTAGGCTGAACTTAAAATATGTAAGGAGGCAGCTTTAGGCTAAACCTGATTGAACAGATCTGTGATGATTCTTAAGCAGTCACCCCCATTCTTAATTCAAAGGAATCATTAGACCAGAGAGTATCTGACTGGAAAGACCAGTGTTTCCAACAGCTGCATTTGGGATGGGAGGATCTCTAGACTCTTCCTGTCCCTATCGTTCTATCCCTTGAGGTTCATTCCTTTGGCCCTTCCATGAAGCTCTGATTAAAATACAAAAATCATAGGAGGAACAGCTGATTAAAATATACCTTTTTTTTTTTTTGACCCAGAGTCTTGCTCTGTGCCCAGGCTGGAGTTCAGTGGCACAATCTTGGCTCACTGCAACTTCCTCCTCCCTGGTTCAAGCAGTTCTGGTGCCTCAGCCTCCTGAGTAGCTGGGACTACAGGCGCCCACCACCATGTCTGGCTAATATTTGTATTTTTAGTAGAGACAAGGTTTCACCATGTTGGCCAGACTGATCTTGAACTCCTGGCCTCAAGCGACCTGCCCACCTCAGCCTCCCAAAGTGCTGGGATTATAGGCGTGAGCCGCCATGCCTGGCCAAAAGATGCCATTTCTAACACCTTCGAGGGGTGAGATTTTAGGTAACAACTACTACTTATTTGGCACTACAGAGTGCTTCCTGCACAACTTAGCACATTCTTCTTCACACAAGCTCTATCATAGAGTAGTATTATTACTCCTTTTCTACAGATGAGGAAAGTAAGAGACAGAGAAGTCAAATGAGTCGCCCATGGTCACCCAGCTAGTAAATGGTGGAGCTGGGACTCAAAATTCCAAAGGTGGTTTCCAATGTCTACCTGTTTAATCTGTGTCCTCTGCTGCCTCTCACCTTGGATAGTGGTGGCACAGGGCACAGGGCAGGTAAGTGCCCATAAACGGGAGAAGGGTGTGGCACGCAGCCTCCAAGGGCAGGCCCAAGTCCACATGGGAACTGTGCCTGTGAATGGACACACAAGGAAGATTTGGAGGGCTGTATGGTACAAGTCTACCCCTGGTCAAGGGCCTCCCTTCTTTCTGCCTGGCAGGCGGCAGCCTTCTTGTACAGATGGCCTCTGCCATAGGACCCTGCCTTCTGAAGAAGTCACCAATAAAACCAGCAGATTCTTTCTGCTGCCTTGAAGTCCAAGGAGAAAGGCAGAGGACAGGGGCAATATCAAGAGGAGCTGTGAGTGATGCTTCAGGAGGTGGAGAATTACTTGCTGCCTATTGGAAGCAAAGATAGCAACATGTGTAACAGTGAGAAAAGCCCCTGCTAAGAAAGAAGGAAAGCTGCTGGGGCCAAATCTAGACTCTGGATGGAGAGTCGGATGGGATTTATGCTCCTGGATGGTGGGCTCTGTGGACCCAGAGCCCTACAGTGCGGTTCCTGAAGACGGGGATTCCCAGAGCACCATGTAAACAGACACAGTCACAGATGAGAGAGCAGAGGCCATGAGGTGGCTGCTGCCTGGGGAATGTCTTAGCTCTGAAGGGAATCTGAAACTTTAGCTCTGGGAGCCTGCCCCATTCACAGAAAAGGCCCGAATCCAAACCAGGATTCAAATCCCATCCTCATTCATTCTCTGTCTCCCTGCTCCCTCCCCCGCTGCCTCCCTCTCTCCCTCCCTCCCTTCCTCCCTCTCTTTCTCACAACATTCACAGTGTTTGCCTCTAAATATAAATCAAACATCCAGAAACATTAGAGGATAAGTAAAGAGAACTGAAAGAAACAAAATCACACCAAACAACCCTTTCGTTTTCCCAACCAGACCAGGGACTGGTGGAGAAAAACAGAAAGGCTCCTGACAAATCCATCATGTAAGGACTCCAACTTCCCAATTCTTTCATCCTCACAAGAGCATTAGGAACTATCCACAGGTTTTACAAGCAGTAATGCAAGCACTACACTGTGGTGCAAGCTCCTTGAAAAGCCCAGACTTATGGCACTTTTGATAACAGATCATATCTCAAAAATGTCTTCTCTCTGCCATCCAGTCTTTGGAAGAAACACAGAAACTAGCAAGATGGATTAGTCTATTTATAATTTTTTTGGTCTTACTCATCTTTTAGAATAAAAAAATAAAACATTGACTGGTTAATACCATAATTAGGAACAACACAAGTTATAAAATAGCAATGGAGACGGTAACTTTAGGATTAAAATAGACTTTGGCTCTTATGATTCCTAAGATTTTATATGTCAGACAGGCTGGAATGTGCCTGGGGGTTGGGGGGGAGACTTCCAGCTTTAGATTATGTGGGCCCAAAGGAAAAGCTGCTCCTACCAGCTCCTACCTGCCTCTCCCACCCCACCTGTCCTACCTCATTGCTCATCTATTGCCACCTCCAGCATCTGGTCTACCTCCTTTATTTCCCTCATTCCATGCTGTCTGCCCTAGATATCTCTGGTTCTATCATTAACAGCACACCTCACCCATGTTATAGCACCTTCCTCCTCCACAGCTAACCTGTCATGTTAGCCTCCCAACTGCAGGTCCTCCTACCTGCCTTGAAGGTTTGTACCATCAGTTTCCACATGCTCTTCCACACTCTTTCTCTTACCCTCTCTTTGGCTCTAGCACTGGATCTTGCTCCTCTGTAATCATGCTCAAGTCTCTGCTATTCCAAACCAGCCAACCAATGAAAACAAACAAACATAAAAACACTCTTCTTCCATTTTTTCTCTCTCCCTAAAGCAAGTTTCCCTGCTTTCTTTCTCTTCACCATCTTTTAAATTTTTCTTTTAAAAGTCAGCTTGTCATCTGCTTCCTTTCTGATACCACCCACGGCATTCTTAATCCCTGCAGTCTGGATTCAGGTCTGAATGCTCCATAGTAATGTTATTAAAGATCAGTGATCAGTCAGTTACTGAATGCAGTGTTTTATTTTGTTCTCATTTTGCTTAATTGCTTTACATGATTGACCCTGTTGCTCCACTCCTAACCATGTCCCGCTATGAAATTCTCACCCCCTTTGGCTTCCCTGATAATGTACTATTTTTATTCCCCTTTCATCCCTGTGTCTCCTCCACTTCCTTTTTTTTTTCAAGCTCCAAATATAAGTTTTTTCTAAGAATCTGCTATTGACCTTTTTTTGCATTCTCTCTTTTCTCTGCTCTCTCGGTGAATTCACTCAATCTCATGTTTAATTCTTCCTTCTTCGTGACACATTTCTGAAACCTCTTCTTTGCAGTTTGGCTTTACTAACTCCTTTCTGAAAGTTTCCACCCATATATTCTACAGTGTGCTGATCTTAATGGGTTTCAGACTAAATTTATCCCTTGCCACCCACATTGTTTATTTTTCCAATTTCTATTCATCAAAATTTTTCTTTCTAATGGCACCAGCTCAAAAGATTGATAAAAATCTTTCATTCTTTCCTCTTTTCTTGTCTCACATCTGATTAGTAGTCAAGTCCTATCAATTTCATTGAAAACATAGCTTTTCTGTTTGTTGTTTTCTTTTTATTTCCACTGATATCCCTCTAGTTCATGGTTTGACTTTCTCCTACCTTATTTAATGCAATAATTTCCTACCAGGTCTCTCTGCTTTCAGTCTTACCCTACTGAGCTGCAACTTATACCTGACACACTGCTGTACATCAGTCTTCCTGAAGCACACATCTAAGCTGGGCATTTTCCTGCCCAAATACTTTCAAGGGCCACCCAATGCCTAAAGCTTACACAACGCATTTACGGACTTGCTATGGTCTGAATGTTAGTGTACTGGTGAAATTCATATGTTGAAACAATCACCAATATGACAGTATTAAGAGGTTGGGGCTTTTGGGGGCGATTAAGCCATGAGGGCAGAGCCTTCGTGAATAGGATCTGTGCTCTTATAAAAGAGGCTTAAGGGAGGCTGTTTGCTTTTCCACCAAATGAGGACTCACAGAAGGTGCCATCTATGAGAAACAGCCCCTCACCAGACACTGAATCTGCCAGTACCTTGATCTTGGACTTCCCAGCCTCCAGAACTGTGAGAAATAAATTTGTAGTGTTTATAAATTACCAAATCTAAGGTATTTTGTTATAGCAGCCTGAATGGACCAAGACGGGTTCTCTACCTCTGTCCCCAAATGACCCTTCCAATTTTATTTCTCAAGAGTTTTTGTTTCTCACCCCAGTTCTTTACTTAAGCTACCACCACATAATCCCATGCTATATTTTTATATCTAAAGAGAGCAAGTAACAAAATCCTCTAACTCAAGTGTACTTAATCACTAACTAAATGTGTCGTCACACATAAGAAATTCTCAAGTGGGATGGGCCCAGGCCTGGATGTGGGCTCTGGTTGTGCTTCTTAGCAAATCTCTTGGCAGGAGTGCACCCTCCTTTGCTGATGATCTCCTAGCATTCTGGAACTCACACGACACTGATCACACTATGCTTTGTGTTAGTTACCTGTTACACATCTCACTCCTATTGGGACTGCAGGGGCCTCCAATAAATTACACCCTTTTCCTCTACTTGATCGCTGAACCAAAGAAGAGAGGGGAAGGAGCAGCAGATAGGATCAAAACGCAATGCTTTATTTTTTATAAAACTGTCTCTGAAGAAAGTGGTTTTGTTGTGCTACAATTATAGGCTTCCTAATGCATGGAACCCAGCGCTCAAGAGCAAACAGCAGAGGGGAGGAGCCCCAGCAACACCTCCAGATTGGTTCCTTTCCGAAAAGTTAGATCTGGGTAACTCACTTCTCTATGGAGATGAGTTACGGGTGGCACAAGAGCCCAGAGGAGTTTAGGGGAAAAATGTCTTTCTAGAAGCCACAGAACTGTTTTCAGAATTCCCAAATTCTCTTGACAAAACTATAGACTTCTTAAAGCTGGGGACTATATTTTGCAAGTCTTTTTATCCCCCACAGCAATACCCATATTGGGTGTTTAAAAATGTCTGCTAAATGATATTAAATTATATGATGTCATAATTGTTATATAGAAGTCACTATGTAATAATATATAACCTTCAGTTTGTATAATATAATTTATATAGTATAAATTTGCTATATTATAGTAATATAAAATATACATAGCACATATTATATAGTTATTTATACTAACCCATTATATTAAACTTTAAAAGCCATTAATATGCAGCAGTGACATAACCAGAGCCTTACAGGGGTGAAGCTGGTCATCACACAGAAAAACAAATTATTCTTGAGTCTCCATAGCATGAGGAGAGGTTCACAGAGAAAATAGACACACTTCTAATTTCTTTGGGTATCCAGAGGCTATCATTAAATTAAAACAATGTTTCCTATAAAGAATTATTTCTTAAAATCATATCCAAGCTGCCAGATTTTTATTTCTCTCCAAAATTCATGAGGAAATTTGTTCATTTTGGTTTCTAAGAGTGCACTACTTTGTACTACTGTTTATTGTTGTTTTTGTTTTGTTTTGTTTTGTTTTTTACTATGGAAATGCTTTAATTGAGGTGTCTTTACAGCATGCCATGTGAAGACACAAAGAACAGCAAGTGCACACATGGTGAGACATGGCTATCTGGGAAGAGAGTGTAAGTGAATAAGGAGTTCATGCCACTTCCACCCTTTACCCAGTGATATGATTTCTCTGTGCCCCCACCCAAATCTCATCTTGAACCATAGCTTCCATAATCCCCACACATCATGGAGGGACCTGGTGGGAGGTAATTGAATCATGGGGGTGGGCCTTTTGTTTCCCGAGCTGTTCTTGTGATAGTGAATAAGTCTCACCAGATCTGATGGTTTTATAAATGGGAGTTCTCCTGCACAAACTTTCTTGCCTGCTGCCACATAAGATGTGACTTTGCTCTTCCTTTGCCTTCCACCATGACTGTGAGGCCACCCCAGCCATGTGGAACTGTGAACTCTTTCCTTTATAAACGACCCAGTCTCGGGTATGTGTTTATTAGCGTGTGAGAACAGACCAATACACAAGTAACAGAAGGCTCTAAGTCACCTCCTCCTCATCCCACTCCTCAAACGCTCCCTTCCCTTCGGCCGTGGCATCATGGTACTGTTGGTACACACACCCCAGGTCATTCATGTTGCACTTGGCCTCAGTGAACTCCATCTCGTCCATGCCCTCATGTACCAATGCAGGAAGGCCTTGTGTCTGAAAATGGCAGAGAACTGCTCCAAGATGCACCTGAACGGCTGAATGGCTGTGTTGCCAGTGAAGGTGGCACTGTTCTCTGGAGAAATACACTTTGTACCATCCAAGACTCTTTGTATCTGGATATGAAAACTGGTGTTTGACATTCATTGTTTTCAATTTTCATTAAGATGGTTGGTGTCAGGTAGAGGCAGCATGAGTGTATCTCTTTGAAGTGCCTTGATATTGATGTTGTTTTGAATAGCACTTCATTCAAAATGTAGATACATTAGTCTGTTTGGAGTGGTCTCGATGGGAAAGTTCACTGCACATTAACACACATCATTCGGTATATTTGAATAACTGAGCTTGTATGGGTGAAATATTGAAGTAAACCTTGAAACATAAACTTGGGTGGTAATGCCATATATGCATACAATCTGGTGAGTGTGTGTGTGTCATACAGCACACTTATTTGGGTAACAGTTAAACACTCCTACAGGAATGCTATTTCTCTCTTTCTTTACCTCCCCACTACCCTCTATGTGTGTGCGTGTGTGTGTGTGTGTGTGTGTATGTGTGGGTGTGTGTAGAGCTCTCAGTGGAACTTGTTCTTAGCAGAAATAAATTTATATACTTACTCCAAGCACTATGAGGTTTCTAGTATTGCTCCTGGGACTTGGTTTACACACTGTCCTATTGCCATAAGGGCAATTGACATTCAAGTTGAATTTGGAACTTTTTTCCAAACTGTTGTGGCTACCTGGGATTAAACATTGCTAGGAGGTAGAGATATGTAACTCCGAAGAGTCCAGCTGGGGTACACTTTATAAGGAGTTTGATAAAGTCCTTGAACACTATCCTATGCAGAAATACCTTGGCGACATTGAAGAGTACTCACTGCATAATGACAATATTACTACTAAAAGGAAAAATTCCACCAACACACTTACCAGAAATCTATAAGAGCAACTCATACCTAAAACCCAAGAATAGGGAGAGACAAAATACAATATTATTAAAGGAAACATCTTTTTCGCAGGTTCTGGAGCCTCAATGCTTCCTGCATATGGTGCCTTCCGTGGCAAATGGGAATGTAAGCCTTTCTCCTTTATGTGTCTATTGTAGGAAAAGAGTGGAGGCAAAGGTTCCTTTCTGCTCCAAAAGCTATCACCATTGACAACAAAATCCAAACCAAACATCCCCCTCAAATGAAGAGAATAAGTGTATCATAACTGAACATTTAGGATTACATTCAAAAATCTCATGATAGAGGCTTAAGGTCAGTGAGAGCCTATTGAAATCCCTTTGAATACATGCCTATGTCTGTAAGACTATAGAGCTACAGAAAAATATACACACACGAACATGCACGCTCAGCTCCCTCCACTTCATTCATGCAGCTCCACACTCTACAGACTCCCAGACTGATTCTTTGCAAAATGGGGCTTCTCAGCAATAGGACCTCTCTCTTTCCTTCCATGCCTTAGAGACTCCAAAGAGAAATCACATGTTTTCTTACAGATAGGCAAAATCAGTCCCATTCTCTCTCCCTTAAAGAACAAAGCTAAGTAATTATCATCTGGCCAATGGCATCTGATTTGGCTAATGGTAACTATCAAGACGACCTTAAATCCCCAGAGAACAAAGACTGACACTGCTTGATGGTAGGTACATCACAGAGAGGACGGGCCTGGACATATTTTTATATATGCTATTCAGTTTCACTATGCATCTTTGCTGTAAGAATTCATGCTTTTCGTCCAATTAGAAATTTCTGGCCATTGCTTTCTCTAATATTGCCTCAGCTCCATTCTTCATTTCTAGAAATCATTTTAGACATCATTAAAGTTTCTCGTGCTATCTTTTCTATATTAACTTCTCTTCCAAATTTTTCAATCCTTTATTTTTCTGTGCTACCTTCACTGTGTTGCTTTAGCTTGGTCTTCTTGTTCACTAACTCTTCTTCAGATGTGTCTAATTTACTATTTAGTTCATCCATTTATGTATATATATCTGGATAAGTATTTGAGAGATATATATCTCAAATATATATGTGAAATATATATCTTCAAGCAAATGACATCTGATTTGGCTAATGGTAACTACATATATATTTGTTTTGAGACAGGGTCTTGATCTATCATCCAGGCTGGAGTGCAGTGGCACTATCACAGCTCATTGCAGCCTTGACCTTCTGAGCTGAAGCGATCTTCCCACCTCAGCTCCCGAAGTAGCTAGGATTACAGGTGCACACCACCACACCTGGCTAATTTTTGTAATTTTTTTTTGTAGAGGCGGGGTTTTGCCAAGTTGCCCAGGCTGGTCTTGAATTCCTGAGTTCAAGCAATCCTCCCGCCTTGGCTTCCCAAAGTACTGGGATTACAGGCATGAGCCACTGCACCTGGCCTCCATTAAGTTCTTAGTTTAAATAACTATGCATTTTATTTCTACACTTTCCATTTAGTTCTTTAAAAAAAAAAATCTGCCTTTTTTTGGTCGTGGTATTGTTTTTCTTGTGGATTTCTTTCCTTCTATAATGTCTTCAATCATTCTAAACATGCTTATTTTGTATTATCTTTCATATTGTTGTTCTAGTCCCTCGTTCTTGGGAGGTAGGAGGTAGTGCTCGTGAATTCTAATATGAGTAGTATCTACAGACTCCTGCTCAGGATGGATTATTTCCTCCAGTGTTTTGTAATTCCTTTTATTGTGAGCTCATTTCACATGGGCTTGCTTGCTCCTGTGAAACCACCTTGCATTCTGGATGGTGGAATGTCTCTCTGGAGTGTTTTTATAATTGCTTCTGCCAGCCACTCCAAAATATTATTAGCCAGGGACCAGTTTTTACATTAATTTCTTGGCTTGGAAGTTTATGGGCTATTCCAATAGGGTAATTTTAAAAACCAAATTCGTATGTAGAGTAGGTCCAGAGTTTCATATTCTCAAAGATTTTGAAAGATTTTTTTTTCCACAAAGAGAGACAAATGTGTTTCTGTGTCATCCTGCTATGCTGGTTGAGAAATTTCTTTTTTTTCTGGTTCATATCCTCCCTGACGGTTCAGGCCTCCAAGAGTGTTGGCTTTATGAGGAAGTCTCATTTCCACCCCCATCTTGTTCAGGCTCAAGGCTTTATCTCCTGTGGTCATTAAAACTCAAGTTCCATGGATTCTGAAGCTCTGTGACTCACTCCAATTCTGCGGGAAATGGAGAATCAGTTCACACGCTAACTTGTTTGGTTTCATTCTTTCTCTTTCTGTGATGCCCCTTCTTTCTGTGATCTTAGTTTTGTATAAAAAATTGTTTTGTTATATTTTATCCTCAAATCCTAAGCATACCCAAAAGGCAGAGTTTCCCAGTGATTTCAGCCTGCCATCTCATCAGAATTAGAAGTTCTTTCATCTATGCTTTATGTTTTCTTCACTTTGACTATGAGATTTTCTGGCTTAACAACTGTTGACAGCCCACGTGTTGTGTGTGGAATAGTCTAAATTCCCTGTCCTTGCATTTAAGGTCATCTATTATCTGACCTCCAATTAAATATATTTTCTAGTAGTTTTAGTGAAGATTTTGATTGTTCGCTGTTGAAAATTCTTATTAACAAATTAGAAGACAGCTGTCTGGTATATAAAACTGTCAGATGGATCCTCAACTATAGGACCAGCATTGCGGCATGTCAAGATAATTTTAAATCTTGATTCTGTCAACTCTCATGTCTCTTTTAAAATCCCCTCTAGACTTGTGTCATTGCACATTTGATCAGCATACCTACTGCATCCTCATTCAAGGTACTGATACAAATGTTGGCCAAAAGGAGTCTAAGAGAATAGCCCAACAGTTCAATTGCAGAGCCCTGGGCAGACTTAATTGTGTCCACTAGTAATTTTGGGTATGATTGTTCAAGTAGTTTTGAATTCATTCTGAAGTTTTGAATTCTTACCATGTGCAAGTGTTTTTATTTATTTTAGGATTTGTTGTATCAATCCACAACTTAGCACATGTCCTGGTCTCAACAGGCACTCAATGCCTGCTTCTTAAGTTTAATTATGAAGGGAACATTGGTGACTGGACTTCAAGTCATAGAAGCAATGTAAGTGGGGCAGAACTTTACCTTGAATGGTTTTTGGAGCTTGCCTCTTTTCTATAGCAGGAAATAAGCAAAAACTATATGGAAGAGATCAGCCCACACAATGTGACACAAATGGCCACAAACAAAAGGGATTTAGCAATGGACAGAATGAACCAAGATAGTATCATAAGCCTAGCAATTGTACAGTTCTGTGACTTATCCAAGGCTACATTTACTCAATAAATGATGGACCTGGAATTAGAACCTAGGTCTTACCACTTCTGATCCATCAACCCCCTATGCTGTCAGGTTTAGTACCATACTTAACATGAAATAGCATGTGGGTCCCACCTAAACTATGTTTTCTATCTGTTTTTAAGCGAAGTTTGCTGTTCACTTTCTGGTTTTGCTAGGCACATACATGAAGTGCACTTCCCAGCCTCCTGTGCAGGTAAGGTGGTCATGTAACTGATGTGCACTACTCCCAGGCCTGGGCCACAAAATCATTCCACATGCCATCATCTCTCTCCTTTCCCCACTAACTGCTGACTTCCTAGAACTGCAAAGAACAAGAGGAGAGGGAAGCCACTAAATAGAAGAAATTAGATTTCTTTAATGACACATGGAAGGCAGCCTGTCAATCAGGATCACTTCATGTGACTTCACGTGAGTGAGAAATAAGCTTCCACTGTCTTAAGCCACTAGATTTTGGAGGCTCTTTATTGAGGCAGGCAAATATTCTAGCAAATGCACCTTCAAACTAAAGCCTCAAATTGGAGTCCAAGAGTAACAATCAAATGGCATAATTTTATTCTTGAGTCACCTATTAAATGATGTCCACTACGTTCTTTACTGATAATCTAGATGTAGAAATTGATATTCTCGTAAAATTTAAGGGAGATACAAGCATTTCATGAACATTTAAAATAAAATAATATTCAAGAATGTCATAGACCCAGTGTAACTTCATATCAGCAAGGTATTTTGAATAAAATGGTGAAATAGGGATACCTCTCAATGAATTTAAAACTACCTGAACAATCATACCCAAAATTATTAGTGGACACAATTAAGTATGCTGAGGGCTCTGCAATTGAACTGTCGGGCTATTCTCTTAGCCTCATTTTGGTCAACATTTGAATCAGTGCCTTGAATGAGGAAGTAGTAGGTATGCTGATCAAATATGCAATGACACAAGTCTGGAGGGAATTAAAAAAAGACATAAGAGAGTTGACAGAATCAAGATTTAAAATTATCTTGACATGCCGCAATGCTGGGCCAAGACTAACAACACAAAATGTAATAAGGATAAATGCAAAGTCTTATTTTTAGGTCCAAAAAAGAATTACAGGGATATAGGACGGAGAACATGCAACTTGGCAGCAATTGATGTGAAAAGGCCCTGGGGGTCTTGTTTGACCAAAAGCTTCATGTGAGCCAACAGTGTGATATGGCTCCACAAACTTACTGCATTAATGGAAGCATTGTGTGATGATCGTGAGAAGCGTTAGGCTCTGTGCTCCTCAGATGGAATCTGGGACATTATTTTTAAATTCTGTGTACATTGGAACAGTGACAAACTAGAGACTATGCAGAGGAGGTGACGAGGATTGTGAATAAAGATGTCTCCTGGTTCTGCACCCAAGGCATACTGCTGGTAACCTTCTTCGTGCTGCGCTACTCCTCCAGCTTTGTTCTATGGTCTGTCTTCTCCACTAGACTGCAAGCTCATTAGCAAAGGGATAATAATAGCAATACCACCAACAATGGTTGGAGTTAGCATTTATTGGATTCTTACCACGTGCAAGGCACTTCTCTAAATGCTTTACACATGGATCTTATTCAATCTTCACAGCAATTCTATGCAATTATTCTACTAGTGTCCCCATTTTATGGATGAATTGAGGCATAGCGAGGCTAGGTACCTTAGTAAATCTGGGGGTGAGGGCACAAAAATCAGGCATTTGGACTCTAGGACTGATACTCTTATCCCACATGCTATCTGCCCAATTGAGCTTTGTATTATTAGTCCAGTCTGACACTGCTGTAAGGACACATCTGAGACTGGGTGATTTATAAAGGAAGGAGGTTTAATTCACTCACAGTTCCACAGGGCCAGGGAGGCCTCGGGAAACTCACAGTTATGGTGGAAAGGGAAGCACACACGTCCTTCTTCACATGGCAGCAGCAAGGAGAAGTGAAGAGGGGGAAAAGCCCCTTATAAAACTATCAGATCTTGTGAGAACTCATTATCACACGACCAGCATGGATGTAACCGCCCCCATCAAGATGAGATTTGGGTGGGGCCACAGCCAAACCATATTAGCTCTGAAACTCTTTGATCTCAAGCACTCAATTCATGTTCAATAGTTTTAATGGGGTTGAGGCAATTAACACATAAAAACAAAGCTATAGAAAGAACCAAAGAGGCAGTTACTCCCTGTACAGGGAGTTGCTTCAGTGCCCAATGCATATTTAAAAAGAAGATATAGATCCATGAGGTTTTGACACACCTGGGCACCAATGCTAGTAGTCACATGTGCAATAATAATCTGGTGTTTTTTTACAGTTAGTTTTTTATTTTCAAAAACCATTTTTAAAAACCTGGATGTCCTTTAATCCTCCAAATTGCCTTGTGAATTAAACGTGGCAAGTTAAGAGATGAGGAAACAAACCCTGAAACTTTATGTTTATTCACCCATCAGTGTATTTATTCAGCAAACATTCATTAAATGCCTACTATGTTCCAGTCACTATAGCAAGATCACAAGAACTTTGTAAGGTGGTGTTATTGTCTTCATTCTACAGTTAAGGATATAGAAGTCCTGAAGACCGCGGTAGCACTAGCACTATGAGGTATTGATACACACACACACACACACACACACATTTGTGATGTATGTCTTGACCCCACATTACATTTTTTTCTTTCAATGAGTGGAACTGGAATAGTCATTTCCTTGCTGCTTCATTGTTAAATTTCAAAGGTCTGTGCACTGGAAAGGGCTTAAGTGGTATCTAATTAGTAGTTGAGTAGTAATTGCGTTCTTGGTTCCCAAGGTGATGTTCTTACCATGAGATAGGCTATGTGAAAAAACTCAAAGTGACATTCATGCAAAAGAAGGCCATTCCTAACAGTAAGGATGAAAATGGAAATAAATGTCTATTAGTAAATGAGATCACCCTTGGAGAATGCTTTGAGATCTTTGGGGAAATGTGGTTGGGATGGGGGAGCATGCTGGGACACCTTCCCTCTGTGGGATCCAGACATTCCAGGCTCCCAGCCTCCCAGCTGCGGAATGTCTTGGAATGTGCTTGAAGCCCTGCGGGCTTTGAAGCCTGGGAGCAGTAGAGATCTGCTGGCAGGGGCTGGTTGGGGCCCACCTGGGATCTCTGGTGTGGTTCAGCAGCCCCCAGGGCTGGAAGGTGAAGAAACTAATAGGAAATGCAGAACTTGTCACTGCAGGCAGCCCTGAAAGCAGAGGTCAGCCTGGAGATTAAAGGAGAAACAGCGGTTCCTCTGCCCTTCTTAACCAGTATCGAACATCTCAGCATAATTTCCCACAAAGACTGTCCAAGTGCCTTCCCTTTGCCCTGTCTCCACTGGAAGTTAGCAGTGTAACTAACACCTACCCTTCTTTTTTATAAATGAGCATCATCTTCCTGAGCAGTGTTCTGTTTCTTTAAGGATAGGACTGCAGAGAGATTGTGGGAGGTGGCAGGGAAGGCTGGTGAGTATCGATAGTGGAAAGAGAGGGTCCACCAGATGTGGAGGCTCCTGGGAACCCTCCCTGCCTACCTCTGTGCCTCAGTTTGTAAAGACACAAAAGCCAGCCCTTTACAGCAGCCTTTTAAAGTCAATCTAAGATCTTATACTTATAGGAAAAGATTTTTGTTTCTTTCCTGGGAGGCCATAGGGATTTCCACATTTCCCAGCACTTCTCAGAAGAGAGCTAGTGGGAGGGGAAGATGACTGCTTTAAGTGCAGTTGGCAGAAACTTGGTGATCAGCCCCCTTGGCCCTGGCTTGGTTCTTCCATGAAGAAGCATCTTCAACTTTCATTGCCAAAGGGTGTTTTGCTTCTGTCGAGGGGAGGAGAAGATAGGAGAGGAAATAAAAGCACAAAAATGAAAAACAAAGAATTCCTGAAGGTCTGATAAGCAGTTCAACTATGCACCAAAACATAAATATTTGGCCAAATTAGTTACTCCAAATGCTTTATATTTCTAAAATTGAGCCTCAGTTTTGTTATACTTTGAAGTTTTTCAGCTCTTCACAATCCTGAGCAAATCTAAGGGGGGTGGGAATTGGAGTTCATTTCCTTCTCTGAGAGCTCAGCAAATACTTAACTTCTTTCCTCTGATGCCTGGTAAAGTGATCTTGCTGTTTTGTTGACCATCTCTTTCAAAGTGGAGATGATCTCTGTGCAATGACTCAATTTAGCATTTCGTTAATGAACAAGACATAAGCAGCACGTGCTGGATACTATTAGCTTGGAACCAATCAGAAAAGTGTTGCTGGTTTATTAAAATATCTGTATCCTAACATAATCTGTGACAGTGTCTGTAGTCTAACTTCTGTCCAATTTTTGTTGAATTCACTTTTTGAGATTTGCATGACTTTACTTGTAGAGTTTCTCACAAATATAAGACTTAAATCTAGTTTATTTGCACAATCACGTAGCAGAAATTACTTGTTCCCCGGGGCGGAAGAATTCACATGCGTAAAGTTGAGATCTATTTTAGCATGATCCTCAAGCAGTTGGTTAATTTCCTCACTGAAGTCCTCTGATACAATCAATGAAAAATAGCCAATCAGATTAGTTGTTTGCAATCATTTTAAAAATAAGCGGGCTGTGTGAAGGTCTGGATGACAGCGGACCCCTCTTTTCCTGCAGCAGCCATAGTCGAGGGGAAGACCGAGGAGAGAAGATGCAAGAACAGGGCCTCATGGTTAAGCCCTTGGCCAATGGGAAACCTTCTCTAGTAGCGGCTTGTAGTAATGAGAGAGATTTTTATTAAAGCAGACAATGGGTGGTGTTACACAGAACTGTCGCTTTTCTAGGGGAGGTAAAGTGGCTGAGGAAATATTCGAGCCTGCTCTCAGGCCTGAAATCTTTTGACTTCATTCCCAGGAAGCAAGACTGGGGCCTACCTCCAGATGTCTCTGATGGGATTTAGTGTGCAGCTTGAAATGCAGGTTGGTTATTTAATGAAGAAAATCCGAAGTCTTGCCTGTTTAAAGTCAGTTTTAAACGTTTATTTTATTCTTTTCTATCAGGAAGTTGTGTGTGTGTGCACACATGCACACGCGCACACACACATTGAGAGAGAAGAGGAAGAGGGAGAGAGGGATGGGGGAGAAAGAATTAGAGAGAGCAAGATTAATTTAATAATTTTATGTATGAAATGTTGGACATATTGAAAGCAGAGGAGGTAACATCACATATGTAGATGTTACCTGAATTCCTCCAGAAACCAAGCAAAATCAAAGTAAGCTAATTAAAGTAAGTTTACTAGAGCAATATTCTTCACCAAACATTGGCAGAGTCGGCTTGGTTGCCATGATAAATATCTGTAAGTCGTTCCCTAGAGAAGCCTCATCCTTTCCTTAGCTACACCCTTTGTTTCTGCTCTTCCTTGAAGAGCCTTGGAAGGCTTTTCTCTCTTTGCTCTTGAAAGGGCAGCTGAAATGCCTCTTCTCCAGGAAGCCTTTCCTGGAGAAAAGAAGCAGCCCACCTTTCTCTGGACTCCCATAGAACTTTACTTCCATGTCTTTCAGGCATGTGTTTAATTGTGCCACATATCATAGCAATTTAGGTTCTAATTTCTCTAATCACATTTATCTAATCTCTTCTACTGATTTATAAGCTCCACAAAGGCAAGATTTAGGATAGATTTCACTTTGTACCTCCACATGGATTTTAGCACAGTACCTTGCACCTTATAGGCACACAATAAGTGTGTGTTTAATTAATAAAATAAACGCATCCAAACCCACTTCTACTGTACAACAGTAACCTATAACCTAAGTGTTCTTACCAGAGAAGATAAAATTAAAACTCCATTTAAAAATTAATCAAATAAATATCTCCCTTATTTTCTCCATCCCAATTCAGTATCAGGCATCTTAAATTTGGTCAGA
The DNA here is from genome assembly GCF_009828535.3 of Hylobates moloch. Taxonomy (NCBI): domain Eukaryota; kingdom Metazoa; phylum Chordata; class Mammalia; order Primates; family Hylobatidae; genus Hylobates; species Hylobates moloch. The sequence continues at coordinate 215,720,694 of NW_026652276.1, forward strand.
ATTAGTTGAGTAGTTTAGAGTTTAATGGTTTAAGCAAACATTTTTTCTTTTTCTTCCTTTTCTTTCTTTGGAACAGATGAAACTTTGCTGGACAAAAAGGAAAAATATCTGGGTGGGAGAAATTGGGTGGGGCCAGTTAAGCCTGCATTCCGCTACTGGATTTAGTTGAAAATATCAAGCTGTTTTCAAGAATTCTGGATTAAACTCCCTCCCTCGCATTGTATTCAGGGGTGCCTTCCTTGAAGAATTGAAAGCAGAAAGATTTGGGAGCTGAGAGTTAAGCTGAACAAAAGGTAACTATTTTAAATCAAAACATCTGCTAGAGAGGTGAATTTAACTTAAATTCCAAGGGGCAATTGCCGTTCAGCTCTCACCTCATGGACCTATCTTCTCTGATAAATTTTCCCTGGCTACATTAATAAAAGTTCGGGAGGAAGTGTCGTTTTGCTATACTTTAGAAATAGCAACTTAAAATATACTTCATCTTCTTTCAATGTCCCAGAAGTTGTGCCTTTCATCTCCCAATTGTTCTTTATAATACATGGTGTGATGTGGCCTTAATAGATAAGCAATTCCTATTCTTTTTGCTCAGCATCCAAGAGTTTTGGAAGATTTTGGAAACCCTTTTGTTGTGGTGATAGTGGTATTTATTTCGCAACTTGTGATGTATGATGTTATCTACCATGGTTGTGTGGGTTGATGAAGCCACTGCTATTAGTTCATGTTGACTGAAGAGAACCTATGGGGAAGGTAGTAGGAAGAGCTTAACTGGAATCTCCAGAAATGGTGCCTTCAGGAGTCAAAACTTGGACTCTGTTATTTGAATGCTCTCCCATGCTATGGTCTGAATGTTTGTGTCTCTTCAAAATACATATGTTGAAATCCTAACTCCAAGATGATAATATTAGAAGATGATGCCTTTGGGAGGTGACTAAATCATAAGGGCCGATTCCCTCATGAATGGGAATGGGCTGAAGAGAGACCCCTTGTCCCCTTCACTCTGTGAGGACACAGCAAGAAGGCACTGCCTGTAATCCAGAAAGCAGACCTGCACCAGACACCAAATCTGCCTTGATCTTGGCTTGCGAGCCTCCAGAGCTGTGAGAAATACATTTTTGTTGTTTATAAGCCACCTGGTTTATGGCAGTTTGTTCTGGCAGTCCAAACGGTCTAAGACAAAAAATTAGTACTGAGAAGTGGGGGTGCTGCTGTATTAAATACTTAAAATGTGGAAGCAGCTTTGGAACTGGATAATGAGTAGAGGGTGGAAGAGTTTTGAGGTGCATGCTAGAAAAAGCCTATATTGTGGTGAACTAACCATTAAGGGCAATACTGCTGAAGGCCCAGAAAGAAAAAAGGAGAGCTGTAGAGAAAACCTCAGTCTTTTTAGAGAATACCTAAGTGGTCATGAACAGAAAATGTTAGTACAAATATGAACGGTAAAGGCCATTCTGATGAGGCCATTCAGATGGAAATGAGGAATATGTTATTGAAAATGAGAGAAAAGGCAATTCTATTTTTAAAGTGGCAAAGAATTTGGCTTCTGTGTTCTTGTCCTAGTGTTTTGTGGAAGGTAGAACTTGTGAGTGATGAAATTAAATATTTAGCTGAAACTATTTCTAAGCAAAGTGTTGAAGATGTAGCCTGGTTTCTCTTGACTGCTCATAGTAAAATGCAAGAAGAGAGAAACGATTTAAAGATGGAATTATTAATTAAAAGGAATGCAGAGCTTAAAATTTTAGAAGATTCTTGGTCTATTCACATTGAAAAAATATGAGAAAACTTGTGTGGAAGAGAACAAGGGTATGGCTAAATGATTATTTGATAAGAAGGTTAGTATAGATTGTCATCTCAATGGAAGCCAGGTGCTATTCATCAAGATAATTGGGACATTTATCATCTCAGCCCTGGAACCAAAGATAGAAGAAGTGACTCAAGGATGCAGAGCAAGGAAGAAGTCTTTGAGAAAGCAAGCCAGAAGAGTGAGATCAAGTGCAGATGTGGAATGATCCAGCCTCAGAGGATGTTTCATACTAAGGTCAAGATGCACATGGAGCCGGGAACCCAGGTGCTCATTCTAACAATGTGAAAAAATTCTGTTTCGCCAACCCTAGAGGGAGTTGTTCAAAGTTCCAGAAAACAGCAGTAAGACTCGTGATGCCAAGGAAGGGTGGACTATATATTTCTGTAATTTAATTTAAACGAAATCCAGGACCTATTGTTCGAGACAATGGATTAAGAATGACTCAGAAAGCATTGTGGAGATCACTGGGGCTGCCCTTCCCATCATAGGTCCTGGAGTGCAGAACAGTATCAAAGGAAGGCCATCACTGCCCAGAGCAGCTTTATATCAGGGGCTCTACTCCCTGCACTCCATCCCTGTGCCCCGTGGCTGCCCCAGGGCCAGCTTAGGTGGCTCCAGTGCAGCATGCTCGGCACCCAGCAAAGCCATGGGGGCATGGCTGCCTATACCTGGATTTCAAAGAATGCCCTGGAAAGCCATAGGCCCAGGCAGACAAACACCACAAAGGTGGGGCCACCATAGCGAGTCCGCACTAAGGCAATGCCCAGTGGAACCATGCGAGTGGGGACACCCCTGAGACCACAGACCAGTAGAGCCCCTAGCATGTGTTTCCCATCTGGGAGAACTGCAGGCACTCAACTCCAAACTGAGAGAGCTGTGCCATAGGCTACACCTGGAAAATCTATGGTGGCAGGGCTGTCCAAGGCCATGAAGGCAGGCAAAGCTGCAGAGGTAGGACTGCCATCCCAGTGGGTCTGCAAGGCAGGACCTCTGCCCCAGCACCTAGACAGCGGAACATTGAGCCAAAAAGATTATGCTTGAGCATTAAGATTTTGGACTTGCTCAGAACTTGCCACTTCTTTCTTTACTATTTCTCCATCTTGGAATGGGAATATCTAGCCTATGCCTATCCCATCATTTTATTTTGGAAGCACTTAACATGTTTAATTTTAGAGGTTCACAGCTCAGGATGGATAGTACCTGGGGTCTCATCCATATCTAATTTGGATGACATTTAGATGAGACCCTGGACTTAAATTGATGCTGGACTGAGTTAAAACTTCAGGGCTCTTGGGATGAAATGAATATATTTTGCATGCAAGAAGGACATGAGGCTGAGCGCACTGGCTCACGCCTATAATCCCAGCACTTTGGGAGGCTGAGGTAGGTGGATCACCTGAGGTCAGGAGTTCGAGACCAGCCTGGCCAACATGGTGAAGCCCTATCTCTACTAAAAATACAAAAAATTAGCTGGGCATGGTGGCAGGCACCTGTAATCCCGGCTACTGAGGAGGCTGAGGCAGGAGAATCGCTTGAACCTGGAAGGCAGAGGTTGCGGTGAGCCAAGATTGTGCCATTGCATTCCAGCCTGTGCCACAAGAGGGAAACTCCATCCCCCGCCCCCCACAAAAAAAACAAAAACAAACAAACAAACATGAATTTGGGTAGAGGCAGGGGTGAAATGCTATGGTCTGAATGTTTGTTTCTCCTCCAAAATTCATGTTGAAATCCTAGCCCTCAAGGTGACGGTATTATGAGGTATTGCCTTTGGGAGGTGATTAGGTCATCAGGGCAGTCCCCATCAATGGGATTAATGCCCTCATCAAAAAGGCTAGAGGGAAACCCCCACCCCTTTCACCATGTGAGGACACAGCAAGAAGGCACTGTCTATAGGCAGAAAGCAGACCCTCACCAGACCCTGAATCTGCCGAGTTTGGACTTCCTGACCTCGGGAGCTGTGAGAAATAAATTTTCATTATTTATAAGCCACCCAGTTTATAGTATTTTGTTGTGGCAGCTCAGATGGAATAAGACACCCCAGTTTGGACTTTTTGGAAAGAGGAATCTAGTGAGAAATAATATTTCAAGAACTGGAGATTAGTCTAATGAGGCCCAATGAATGAAAAGAGAAAAGGGACTTATTTGTTTGTCTTCACAAATACAAGGAATATCTCTCAGCCCTGGAACCAAAGATAGAAGAAGTGACTCAAGGATGCAGAGCAAGGACTGGGTCTTTAAGAAGCAAGGGAGCATGGTGGCTCGTGCCTGTAATTCCAGCATGTTGGGAAGCCAAGGTGGGCGGATCACTTGAGGTCAGGAGTTCAAGACCAGCCTGGCCAACATAGTGAAACCCCATCTCTACTAAAAATACAAAATTAGCTGGGTATGATGGCGCATGCCTGTAATCCCAGCTACTTGGGACGCTGAGGCAGGAGAATAGCTTGAACCCAGGAAGTTGCAGTGAGGCAAGATCGCGCCATTGCACTCCAGCCTGGGCAAAAAGAGCAAAACTCCATCTCAAAAAATAAAATAAAATAAAAAATAAAAAGCAAGGCCAGAAGAGTGAGGTAAGGCATGGATGTGGAATGATCCCGCCTCAGGGGATGCCTGATATGTAAGGTCAAGATGCACCTGGAGCCAGGGACCCAGGTGGTCATTCTAACACCATGAAGGAATTCTGTTTCGCCAAAACGACAGAGTTTTTCAAAGTTCCAGAAAACAGCAGTAAGGTTCAGTGATGCCAAGGAAGGGGGGACTATATTTCTGTAATTTAATTTAAAGAACTGACATAGGTTTCTCAGGGATACACACAAGAGGTTCTCACTCTCATGGAAAGAGCTGGCTCTCGAATCGCTTTAGGGAATGCAGTTCCCAGTAAACAGGAGCCTTCTATAAGGGAAACATAGAAAGTTCAGGGAGGGCTCCCAGAGAGCTGCTGAGCTGGTGTTGGTGTCTCTGAACTTGAAAGAGTGGCCTCATGACACCCAGATTTCCAAGACACAGACCAACTGTCTTGGGGGACAGGTTGGAAGGTTGATATGGCAAGTGTTAAAACAAACAAACAAACACTGCAAACTAGATTTAGTTGCTGCTTCAGGAAGGCACTGCCGTTGCTGGGGTGACCTGAAGACCTGTTCGCCAACAGGAGCAAGGAACCCCCGTCCCTTCCTCCATCCAGGCTTGTGGTCTCTCTCTGGTGCCCCCTACTGGCATAGCCTAACAGGGCATCAGCTGGCCAAGCAGAAAGGTGCTGTGCAGAGTCCTAGCCTCAATGGAATACAGGAGCGTGGGTCTGGAGTTGCGGGGTCACAACTTTCTAAGTGGCACGTTCTCCTTATAGCGTCCCAAGACACATGTTTCTTTCCTAGTAGAACCATGTATTACCGATTACAGCTAGAATTGCATTTGAGCCCTCTCCAGTTACCTTCTCTTGGGAGAACCATACCTAGCTTCTGCAGACTTAAAAATCCTGCCATCTCAAAAGCTGAGGCACATGTTTGACTATGTTTATCCTTTCCATTCCTAGCTACTAACAGAAAAAAAAATCTACTTTAACGTTCTTCTGAAAAGTCAAGAGCATATCCACCAAACTCTCCAGCACATATCCAATAGTTGAAGTTTCTCATCACCACTGTATAAAATATATATTCAATTACCAATTCTATACATTACTTCTATATGGTTTTTTTTTTTTTCATCAGTTCAAAATGCTGATTAATTTTCTCCTTCTGGCTAGGTGGCCTATACCAAAGTTCCAGAGCAGGTCCCTTACATTTTTCTCTGACTCACTTCTCCACAGTGTTTCTGTTTTTGGGGTTACTCAAGTGAATATCTTATTGACATATCATACCATTCAGTCTCCCCTTATTACAGACTATCATTTGGGAATATGGCATGCTTCTCCATCACTGTATTTTAATCTGAAGCCCCTTCCCACCATGTCTCAAAAAATCACATTATGGTATAACCTCAAGTTTGGTTCACTTACAACGCACACTGAGACAGTATGACATAGTGACCTCTGGACTAGATTGCCCACGTCCAAATCCTTGTTTTTCTACCTACCAGCTGTACATGTCCTTGTGCAAGTTATTTAACTTCCATAGCCTCATTTTTCTCCATAAGAGGAAAAGAGATTTACAGTCAGTAAGTGCTCAATCAATGACACCTATTATCAGTATAATGGTTTAGAGGCTATTAGCATTATTTCCATCTCCTCTCTGCCTTCCAATATTTTGGGGACGCAAATCCCGGGCATCTCCCATACCCTTATTCATATTCTCATCTTACACTTGTTGTCTTCCATAGGAACCATGTTCATAGGTTTATCAAGGTGATTGTCCTTCTTTATTCCTTTACTTAAGGTTTTTCAGCTGGGTCACCCAGACTCTGGTCAAATATCCTTCCCTCGCCAAAAATACATCATTTATCCCAGTACCTAGAACCATGGCTTTGTCTTACAAATCTCACTTCTCTTTACCATCTTTGTAATTGTACATTCAACCCACAGATTTTTCTTTCTCTTCGAAGTCTTTATTGTTGGTAGAGAAAATGATTACATAAGTTTATCATCTAGGGCTGGGCGTGGTGGCTCACAACTGTAGTCCCAGCACTTCAGGAGGCCGAGGCAGTGAATCGCTTGAGCTCAGGAGTTTGAGACAAGCCTGGGCAACATGGCGAAACCCTGTCTCTACCAAAAATCCAAAAAATTAGGCGGGTGTGGTGGTGTGCTCCTGTGGTCCCAGCTACTCGGGAGGCTGAAGTGGGATGATCGCTTGAGCCAGGAGACAGAGGTTGCAGTGAGCTGAGATCACACCACTGAACTCCACCCTAGGTGACACAGTGATACTCGTTTCAAAAAAAAAAAAAACAGTTTATCATCTATACTCTTGAGTCCTTTGATTCCTCACCTAAGGCATAGTTTCTTTTCAGAAATGTCATTCATGCAATATTTTAGCTCAAGACATACTGGGAGGAGATTTCCAGGAGAAAGTTAATAAGGATCTTCAAGTGGCAGAAGAATCAGGAAGATCAGACGTGAGAGCTTAATGGAATAGCTTTCAAGAGCATGATGAATCATCTTGGGTGTGCGGCTTGGACAGAATGCTTATTTCATATAGGCTAAGTAGAGAGTATTGAGCCTGTCAGAAAGGAAGCTTTCAGCCTGATGCCAAAGAAATTTGCTAGTCAAAATAACCAGTCAAATAATTTCCAAATTAATTATTTTTCATTTTGTGTTTGCATTTGTACATCCAGTCTCAGATTCTCAAACGAATAAGTTATGATTTTAGCACACAAAAGTTTAGCTTCTTCTCATCATTACCCTAAACTATCCAAATTATAAAACTGAAACTATATATTATACAGTGATACCTTCATAAATCTATTTCCAAGTGCCAGAAAATAGGCATCATGAGTGGGGAATTTAATATGTGTCCATGCATGTACAGAGTTCAGGTTCGGGGAGATAAATGTGTCAAGAATGCATAACCACAGCCGAGTAACCGTGCAACTTCTATTTCTGCCAATAAATTTCAAGCCTGATTTATGTCAGATCAGAATAGAAATCCAGTTTTTGCAACGGTTATCAAAAATACACTTTTCAGGCTGGGCGCAGTGGCTCACACCTGTAATCCCAGCACTTTTAGGAGGCCGAGGTGAGCAGATCACCGGAGGTAAGGAGTTCGAGACCAGCCTGGCCAACGTGATGAAACACCATCTCTACTAAAAAATACAAAAATTAGCTGGGTGTGGTGGCGTGGTGGCGGGCACCTATAATCCCAGCTACTTGGGAGGCTGAAGCAGGAGAAGCACTTGAACCCGGGAGGTGGAAGTTTCAGTGAGCTGAGACCGTACCACTGCACTCCAGCCTGGGCAACAGAACGAGACTCTGTATCAAAAAACAAACAAACAAAAACAAAAACAAACAAAAAAAAACACTTTTCACACTTTTCAGTGTTGAATGTATTATTTTCAGACAGAATATAATTAATGGAATGCTATATTGGGTCCATGCTGCAAGATCCACTGGGCCTTGGAGTGGAGTGGGAGCCTGTCTAGAGAAAAAAGACAAGACTCAGCTCTGAAAAGAGAACTGAAACCAAGGATCCAGAAATTGCGATGACTTGATAAACCTTGGGCCTAAGCTCTCATATGAGCAAATAGTGAGAGCAGCCACCTTAATTTTTATGGAGAAAAAATAGTTGTATCATCTCATTTACTAAAAAAAAAAAAAAAATCAGATGAAATTGTTCGGAGGGAGTGGATTCCCAGGATTCTCCACCGTTTGCATGCCTCACCTCTGCCAGGTGCCACCAATCACCAACTCTAAATTTGTAAGGCCAGGGCAATGCATCTGAGTCCTGGAGAATCACTTGGGGAGTTTTGAAAAATACTGACATCCGGCTCCACCCAGGAAATGTTAGTTTAATTAGACTGGATGCAGCCTAGGCATTGCTAGTTTTCTTAAAGCACCCCAGGTAAGAAGCACCGGTCTAGGCCAACTGCCCTGAGGGTGACTCCTGCCTTGCAAAGGCTATGACTTTCCAAGGCAGAGATGCAGAGATGCACACAGGACAACAGTGGGCCTCTTCCCCATTCTCGCTGCCCTTTCTCCTTCGTGTTCTTTATTCTCCTGTCTCGTAGCGCTGGTCCTTGACTACAGATTGTCTTGTATCTATTGTCTATAATTTAATGCTTCTGATACCCAGATGCCTGCTGATCCCTCCCTGGCCTGCTCTGACTGCAGAAATTTGTATTTCCTTCTGAGTATTTGCCCACTCTGTTGCAAACTCTGGCTTTGCAAGCTCCCCTAGCTGCATTGACTTGAAGCAGGCATCTGATTCAACCATCTCAGTTGGATTCTGACTTCCAGTCCCTTCTCCCCAGCAGGAGGCTGGGGACATCTCCACAGGCAGCCCCTGACCATATTTGTTTAACATGTAACTTCTGTGGGATGAGAGGAAGTCCCAGCCCATCCATGTAGATAGCAATCTTCTTGTGATAGGATGAAACCAGCCTGGGTTTGAATCCTGGGTGAGGAAGTCACAACAGAGTGAGAGAGAGAAAGCCTAGGTGACTGGGGGTAGGTTCCTGTGCTAGGGCCTGAGATGTGGAAAGGAGAGACTTTATAAAGAGAAGGGAGAAGAGAAAATGATGAGTAAGACCATCTTCTTTAGGTAAACCTAAGTGTGTATTATAAATGTTAGCATTGGCCACTGTCGCTTATAAATTGCTGCTGTCATTTAAAAAATTCTGTATCATATCTTCTTCATGATTTTTTAATACCACCCTTGTCTCAAAGTACAAGCACGGAAGAGTAAGTTGAAAAGAAAATGTCTATAAAATAATACACTTGCTCTAATTTTCAATCAAATATGAAAAGTAAACCTAAAACCCACTGCTGATATCCATGTATAATCCCTCTTGGCTCCCAGAGGTACCTCTGTTAACAGATGTGTAGTCCCGGAAGGACTGTTTGACATACAAAAAAATACATGTATGATATTGCTTCATGTGTGTTTTATATAACTGGAATAATACCACATATATCATTAGGAAAATTACTTTTTTTCACTCAACAGTCTATAATGGAGATCTTTCATTTCACCACATATAGATCTCATTCTACTCAACCACTAAACGCTAACTATGGACAAATAAGCTGTTTCCAATGTATACAGTTATAAACAATTGTATAAATACAATGTATAGCTTATATGTGTGTGTGAAGGTTTCTTTAGAGAAGATCAGGAAAAGTAAAATTGTTAGACAATAGGGTAGATGAATTTTTATTTTAAATAGGTATTGTCAAATTTATACATCACCTAGTAATGCAAGAGAATACCATTTTGCATTACTCTACTCAACACTATTACATATTTTACTTTATTTTATTATTATTATTATTTTTAGATGGAATCTCACTCTGTCACCCAGGCTGGAGTGCAGTGGCCCGATCTGGGCTCACTGTAATGTCTACCTCCCAGGTTCAAACGATTCTCCTGCCTCAGACTTCTGAGTAGCTGGGATTACAGGCACCCACCACCACTCTCGGCTAATTTTTGTATTTTTAGTAGAGACAGCGTTTCACCATGTTGGCCAGGCTGGTCTCAAACTCCCGACCTCAAGTGATCGGCCTGCCTCAGCCTCCTGAAGTGTTGGGATTATGGGTGTGAGCCACCATGCCCGGACACATATTTCAAATGTTGCTTCTCTGGAATGGTATTTCTTTGTTTGCATTTAAGTATTTTTTTCATTACTGGTGTGGTGAAAATATGCTTCATTATTGTTTCAATTTGCTTTTCATTGATTACAAGTAAGATTGAACATTTTTGTGTATGCCTACTATTGTTTGGTTTTACTCCTCTATGAATCTACTTCCCATATTCTTTGCCCGTTTTTCTATTGGGTGGCTTATCTTTCTTCTTATTGATATAGGAGTGATTTATAGATTATGGATTTCCTTCAGGGCACAATTCACATTGTAGTCTACTTGAATGGCTCCCCCTGGTGGTGTACAGCACACAGCCTGCACAGCCATAACTGGCAGTCAGCTTTTGTTTGTGATATATATGTAAATATTTTATCCTTACTCTATCTCTTGTCTTTACATTTTACTTGTGTTATTTTTCACAGTGTAGAAGTTGTTTTTCTAGTTATATTTATCATTATTTTGCTTTGTGTTGTTTGCCTTCTGAGTCTTGTTTAAGATAATCTTTCCTACCCAAGGTAAAACATTTTCCTGTATTTCCTCTGATTCTTTTATAGTTTTACTTTTTATGCTCATATATTTAATCTATCTGGAAACGACTGGTGGATGAAGTGAGATAGGGATCTAAACATTATCTTTGTCCAAATGGATAACCAATAATACCAACAAATTATTGAATAGACATCCAAAAGACATCCCTTACCTAAAATACTACCTCTACCACCATGCCCAGCTAATTTGTATATTTTTAGTAGAGACGGGGTTTCACTATGTTGGCCAGGCTGGTCTTGAACTCCTGACCTCAGGTGATCCACCCGCCACGGCCTCCCAAAGTGCTGGGATTACAGTCGAGAGGCAGGAGAATTGCTTGAACCTGGGAGGTGGAGGTTGCAGTGAGCCGAAATCTCTCCACTGCATTCCAGCTTGGGGGACAAGAGCAAGACTTTGTCTTAAAAAAAAAAAATTAAAAATTAAAAAAACCCTAAAAATTAAAAATCAGAAAATTAAATACTACCTCTATCATATGGCACTTTTTCCTATATTCATAGGTCCATTTTGAGGCTCTGAATTTGGTTCTTATGATTAAAATTATATTTGGAGAAATTATTAATTTAGCTACAGTAGTCATGGGTTATCCCTGATCTATTAGTAAGTGAGAGGTTCGGTTTAAATGAAAATCTACTCTATATTAAGTTTAATTCATAGTATGTAACTTGATGTTATAATAAACTATGTATTATAAATTATATGGAGTTCTCGCTTCTGACAGGAGGCTCAGTCTAAATAATCCTTTTGTTATCTTTTAAAGGTCTCACATTGAGGACCTGCATGATTCTTAAATACAGATCTTGGTGTCCAGTGAAGCAGCCAACTTGTGTTTATTTCTTCCTAAATATTATTATGACTTGAAACTCATAACTTGATTCAGAGTGTATTAATAAAATTAATTCATATATCTTTTAAGTTTAAGTAAACTGATAATTTAGAACAAGAGTCCAAAAATATAAACATGAGCTTTTCATGGGCCCATATGAACCTTAAATGCCATCCAATAGCACAGTTTGACAAATAGTAGTCAGTGAATAAATATATCAGAATGAGTGAAAGTAGTACTATGCGTTACTTGAAAACTACCACTTACGCTCCTTTTTCTAGGCACTTTACTGATTTGCTTCATTCAGAGTAGCTGTTTTGCTCTTGCTGTTTTAAGACACATGGTATTAGAACTTGGCATGAATTGCTTTCTTTGCCAGAAAATTTTGAGTCAATTTAGCTTTTTTCTTGGGCTTTTTTTTTTTTTAAGCCTGAGACACTTAGTTGTTTAGTTATTGGCTATCAAATAAACCCCTGAAGCATAAACATTATTCTCCATATTGGCTTTCCATATGGTGCAATTGAATGAAAACTGCACTTACTTTACTCTCTCTTCTCTCTGGAGAGCATGGCCTACGTAGACTAGAATGTGAATGATGACCCCTGGAGTTGTGCAGTGCACAGTACTGTTCTCCTTCCACCTCCCACTTCCATTCTCTGTGTTTCTCTATTTAAAAAGATCCTCCTGGCTGTGCCTATAGATAGATCCTGCTATCTATCCTGTATGTTCACTTGTTGATGCTTACAATTTGCAGCTCTGTGTTCCTTGAAGACCTCATTCCACAGACTGCGAATGTTACTCATGTAATTAGCCTGGAGACTTCTAGCAGTTTCCAGGCCTGAGTTCTTATCAGGGTTTGTCTTACAAGAGTTCAAATGGTCTCCTGTATGACTATTTTAAAAATATGGAGGCCAGGCGTGGTGGCTCATGCCTGTAATCCCAGCACTTTGGGAGGCTGAGGTGAGTGGATCACGAGATCAGGAGTTCAAGATCAGCCTGGCCAACATAATAAAACTCTGTCTCTACTAAAAATACAAAGATTAGCCAGGCATGGTGGTGCACGCCTGTAATCCCAGCTACTCGGGAGGCTGAGGCAGGAGAATTGCTTGAACCCAGGAGGCGCAAGTTGCAGTGAGCAGAGATCACGCCATTGCACTCCAGCCTGGGCGACAAAGCTAGACTCCATCTAAAAAAAAAACAATAAAAAATAAAGGAGTCCAGCAAAACTTTCAGAATGGCTATCCCAGAGGATGGCTTGCTCATCCACACAGGTATTATTGATTCTGCACAAGCATCTATTTGATGACAATGCAAGGCTTGTACCTTGAGTCAAACTTGTAACCAGCTGAGCACAGGGACTCTGTTCAGTATAGCAAACACAGTTTACGTGGGCCCACCCAGAAACTTTCTACAAGTACTTTCCACATGCTGAGTGTGCGGGTGATGCTAGCTGATTCAGACTGCTGTGTGCAACTCTGTGCTTCTTTCCTAAAGCCTGTGTGAGATGATGCAAAGTTAAAGTCAAAACTCCAAGACTTATGGATTGTTAGAACTGAAAACACTTTAGGGACTTTCTTGTTGAACCATCTCATTTTAGAACTGGGATGACTGCCTGTTGACTCTAGTATATTTCATTTATAAATATATAGGCACGCACATTTATAACATATATAATCAACCATATTAATCATATTAATAGCAAATGAATGAAAAATTCATATACATTTAAACTTTAAGTGAACTGGTCATTTGGGATATAAGCATGTGAAGTTAGCTCTCCTTTCTTTTAAATATCTGCAGCTCCCACTGGGGTGTGTGTGTGTGTGTGTGTGTGTGTGTGTGTGTATGTGTGTTTCCAAGAACATAGCAGTGGAAAAGTTACTAATTGCCACCCATTAGACAGATGGGAATGGTTAAAATATGGAACAGTTTTCAGCTCCCTGTGGAATTTTGGCTGGCTGTTTCTTTACTCCAAAGTCTGTTTTACTTTGTGAAACAGTTTTATTTTTTAAGTAACATTTACTTATTATTCCTCAAAGGGATGCTGGAAAGGAGACTCCCCTTATTGCTATTCTCATAGTAACATGTGAGACAACTGCATGTACACAGGGCTTGACAGTCTCTTCCTGGGAACATACACTGAGAATAGCTCAGAGGATCTAGGCAGACACCTGTCACTCAGCTCAGCACCCACATCTGTACCCTTCCTTCCCAGCCCTAGGCCCCTTTACACTGGTGGAAATCCTGGCACACGACAATTCTGCAAATCGAGGTTGTTTAAAAATTCCTACAGGCCACTGATTAGGCATTTATTCCCCTGTGGCTATTTCTAAAGGTAAAAATAACACCTTGGGGAGTCTGTAGATCTTTCTAGTTAGTGTACTGTGACCCCATATAGACTTCAGCCCCAAAATGCATGACCATCACATTTATAAAGAGCTACTCAGAACAAGTTAAACCTACAGGCAATGCCCTCTAGCAAACTAGAGTCTAGAATATACTAGTAAGAGACCAATCATTCCACAAATATTTATTGAGGCTCTCTTCTGGGCACTGCAGAGTTCATGAGAAAAAAATAGATCTGCCTCTGTCTTCAAAAGTGTAAGTGCAAGGTAGAGACTGAAAAGTCACAAGATGATTGCAATAGAGGAGAATGAGCACAATTACACTGGAAGTTCACTGTGTGGGGGCTAGGAGGGCTCTTAATTCAGACTTGGGCCATCATAAAGGTTACCTAGAAGAAGGCCAGAGGGGAGCTAGCTGGACACAGATACAGAGGAACAGTGCTTAAGGCAGAGAGAACAGCATGTGTGAAAACCTGAGGACAAGAGGCAGCAAGGCACGTTGAGGACAATGAAAAACAGTTTAATCTGGCTAAAGTGGAGAGTGAGTGTGCGCATGTGTGTGCGGGGGTGAAGGCAGATTCAGGAGGGATGTCCAAGATGCCCCTGGACGGAGGGCTAGGAGCTAAATTATTAAGAGCTGGCCTTTTAAGTTCTTTGTAGATGACTAACCTTTATCCATGAACCATTCATCCTACCATGTGCCAACAACTAGTGCTGGGGATAAAGCAACAAATAAAACAGACAAAGAATGAGCCCTCAAGGAGCTTCCATTCTCGTGAAGGGCAGAGGAAAGTCAATGAACAAGTAATCAAATTGAATATATAGTGTCAAGCGGCAATAAATGCCAAGAAGAAATATAACTCAAGGTGGGCGATAAGCAATGTGGCAGAATGGTTCTCATTCTCATTCTCTTTTCACATAGTGTCAATGAGGTCTCCTTGATGTGGTGGCATTCAGCAGAGATCTAAGGAAGTGCAGGAAGAAATTATGAAGATATGTGCAGGGGAAAATCTGGGCAGCGGAAAGAAGATGGAGGGCTGGATCGCCAGGTGCTCACTGTGTTACAGGAACAACCAGAGTCTACTCTGGCTAGAGCAAAGGGAGAGAGCACAGGAGCAGTAGGAGATGAAGTCTGAGAGATAGAAGGGCAAGATTACAGAGGGACTTACAGGACTGCATCCTGAGTGTGGTAGGAAATCAAATGTGAGTTTTCAATAGGGAGGTAGCATAACCCTGCTTGCACAGTTCTAGCTGCAGAAGAATGGATTGAGGGTGGGGTTTGGGGATGGAGTGGCAGAGTAGGCAGGGAGACCTGCTTATTGCATAAAATCAGATAAGCAATGATGATAACCTAAGCAAGGTAATAGTATTGGAATATGTGACAAATTAGAGGCAGAAGAGAGAAAAATTGAAGGATGCTGAGAGGACCCTGTCCCTTGATTCCAAAATATTTTTTATCATAACTTGCACACTGACTGAAGTTTTTCCAATTATGGTATCTCTCTTGAGTTTAAAGAATTGAAAGATTCTATTTGGGCAAATGGTGTTTTTGTTTTTGGTCTGAAAAACATAGAATTTAGAGAGAAAAATAAAAGGATGATATATAAAACAATGCATTTACATAAATTAAAGATGTATGCATATGAAGCAATACTTACAACTTTGGAAGAAGTCATGCAATATAGAAAATGCACAGGAAATAGAATAGGGTGGTTGCCTACAGTGGGGAGAAGATAAGAGGATGTTATAAAAATAATAAAACAAAACGAAACAAAAGAACAAAGTTCCAGAATGCCAATTTTTTTCTTCTTTCTTCCTTTTTTAACTTTTGTTTTAGGTTTAGAGGTATATGTGCAAAATTATTATGTAGGTAAACTGCACATAGGTAACAAGCATAGTACCCTGTCTTTTCAGACAAATCAAAACAGTAAACGTTGTTGAGCACTAGCAACTCAGTACTGCTTCGTTAGTTGTTCTAGTGTAGAGGAGGCCTCTGAAAGAATAGGTCTCGGGCTTTAACAGTGAATGCTGAAAAGGAGAAATACTAGACAAATGATGCCAAGAAAGGTGGGTATCATGTGACCAGTCAGAGACAGATCGTTAGGACATAAGAAGTGAGAAAAACAGAATTCTGAAAACAAATTTTACCTCCTCCGCAGTTTCACCTAAAATTGGCTCTGCGTGAAGTTTTATTTTTACTTCTCCCTAACCCCAACCCCTGCTCCAACCCAGTTTTCCAAATGATATCCTGTTCTGACATTTAAGAAAAAACTTTAGTGTTTTCCTCTCTGCGCGCAGTGGAATTTCACCAATTTCTTTGGAATGACAAGTATCAGAAAAAGTTCTGCGGCTGCTGCTGAAACCACTGCTCCATAATCTACTGAGGTTCAAGGTCTCGTAGAAGGAAAATTTGCAGTCGATTAATTTAAAGTTAAAAAAAAATAAAACTGGCAGCCAGGAGTTTATTTGAGTCTTATCTCAGTTTTGTGCTGATAACATAGCTAAGTACTTCTTAGTTTACAAAGCATGTTCACATTTCTTAATCTCTTTGATCTTCATGTCAACTCTTGTGAGGCAGCTACTTTACAAGTGAGAAAACTAAAACTCAGAGAGATTAAATGACTTTCTCAGGTTGCTTAACTTGTAATCTGCACTCTTTCTGTGTTAGAACTCTTCCTGTGTCCTGAGGTCAGATTCTAAACCTGTCTTTGCTTCCTGTAAGTGAACATTATAACATTTGCCAATTAACTTCATGGAGATATAGAAAAGAAAAGTGATGATAGTATGGGTGGCACAACCCATTGGATGAAAAATGCCAATAGACATTTACCATTATTTGTATTATTATTATTATTTTTGAAATATTTGCAATCAGCTCTTTGCAGCTTATGAACCATCTTAAAAGGGTAGTATTTAGCAGGAACGGACCTGGGAACCCCCAGATTGGCTCCCTACCATCAGGCAACCTTCTCTGTGAGATTCCCAAGGGAAGAAATAGGTACAGAGGCCAATACTGGACGAAGGAGCACTTTTCCTATTGGCTGGAGCCTTGGCCTCCAAATGCAGGGTATCTTCCAACTGATCTTAGTTGGACTACAATCGAATCTTCAGTTGAATCTTGGATCTTATCACTCCATTGAGGAAGAAGGCTGGTCCAAAGCCCACTAGCCAGCAAAATGAAGAGGAAGCAGAAAATAGAAATGGCCAGAAGCTCTTCTAAGTGAGTGTAGTCCCAGCTCTCCTTGCCACTGCAGCCTGGTAAAGGGAGCATCTGGCCCTAAATAGATATATTCTATGGCTCTAGGCTCTAGTGCCTAGATAATGTAGAATGGTCTCTTTGAACTTGGGCAGTCTGAAGCATGGGTTTTCTTCATGGGAGGCGAGGAGTGTTAGAGTTCTGGATTGGGAGAGTTGCTAAAAGCCCTCCTAGCTAAGGGTTCTGTATTAGTCCATTGTCACATTACTATAAAGAAATACCTGAGACTGGGTAATTTATAAAGAAAAGAGGTTTAATTGGCTCACGGTTTCACTGGCTGTACAGGAAGCATGATACTGACATCTGCATGGCTTCTGGGGAGGTTTCAGGAAACTTACAATCCTGGTAGAAGGCAAAGGGGAAGCAACCCCATCTTACGTGGCTGGAGGAGGAGGGAGACAGAGAGCAGGGAGATTCCACACACTTTTAAACAAACAGATCTCGAGAGCACTCACTCATTATCACGAGAACAGCACCAAGGGGGAAATCCACACCCATGATCCAATCACCTCCCACCAGGCCCCACCTCCAACATTGGGGATTACAATTGGACATGAGATTTGGGCCACGACACAGATCCAAATCATATAGGGTTCTGAAAGTAAGAAGAATCCCAAAATTTGGAAATGAGATCAGGAAGTTAAAATGCTCTAAAATTCATTCACCCCATAACATTTTGTGTGATATTATACCAGAGGCTGGGATACAGAAATGAGTACTTGCTCAATTAGATCTAGACCTAGATCTAGGACCATATCTCTATCTATCTATACCTCTATCTACCTATTATCTATTTATCTATCTAACCTATATATTTATCTGTCTATCTATCTAATCAGTCTCTCAGTCTATCTGTCTATCTAGAGTCACATATTGTAAATAGTCTACTTAAATAAAAACTTCCCAGAAATTAACTATTCAACAAAGTGATTTCGAGATTTAGAGATGGTCTTTCTAAGGAGGTAGATTCCTATAAAACACCAGGAAATGTTCAACTAAACATAATACATAAACATGAGATCCATTACTTCAAAGAAGGCAGTGTAAATGGCAGGCAAAGAGAAGGCAAGTGTTTTAGAGTTTGAGCAAGAAGAACATATGAGTAATCCTCTGGTATTATTTTAGGGAGAAGAAGTTCTTCGAGCAATGGGGCTTAGTTTTTCAGACAGAAATATCCCTAAAGAGGGGCAATTTATCAGCCACCACAGATTGCTGGGGCCGTCTCTCCAGACTGGCCAGCCTCTTGGGTTCTCGGTCAGAACTTTCCCTAACACCTCTTTCTCTGTGTCCTGAGAAGGGCTGTCCACCGGAGAGAAGACTTGTTATAAATGGCCACCTGAGTTTTCCCTCTCAGAATATATTTCCCACTAGCTGGGCACAGTGGCTCATGTCTGTAATCCCAGCACTTTGGGAGGCCAAGGCGGGTGGATCACAAGGTCAGGAGTTTGAGACCAGCCTGGCTAACATGGTGAAACCCCGTCTCTACTAAAAACACAAACATTAGCTGGATGTGGTGGCAGGTGCCTGTAATCCCACCTACTCAGGAGGCTGAGGCATGAGAACTGTTGGAACCCAGGAGGCAGATGTTGCAGTGAGCCGAGATCATGCCATTGCACTCCAGCCTGGGCAACGGGGCAAGACTCCATCTCCAAAAAAAAAAAAATAATAAAATAAAAATGTATTTCCCACTTTAACTTAGCTAGTTGGCACTCTAGTTTCTAAATCAGCCCTTAGCCATACTTAGGTGTTTGTTATTATTATGGCTACTACTTCTCTGCCTTCCAGAAGATACATGTAACAAAGTGTCCCCAAAGTCCATACAAGGGTAGTTCTATGTGTGGTATGCCTGGCATTCCTGGGCATGTGGGAGGACTGTATCATTAGCTCCCCCTTCCAGACACCTGCACCTCTTAATTAGGGTAGCAACAAACAACCAGACTCCAGGGCTCCTGGCCTGGACCCAAATCCACACTCACCGTTCCCCAGGCACCAACTTGCATTCTCAGATTTGGTTCTGGGTTTGTATACAAGTTGAATATCAATAATTTTGTCAAGGTACCTTCATATTTTGTTTGCATTTTTAAATTCTGGCTCAGAAAGGGAGTAGAAAAAAAGAGAAATATAGGTAGGGCTGATATATGACTGATGATTTTATGATATAGACTTGATTTTTTAAAATTCTGTTTGCCTTGTTCACCACAATGGCATTAGGACTTAATAGAGTAACACATAACAGGCACTCAAGAATTATTTGTCAATTATTCATTGATTAATTAGTTGTTCATTAGCTATCACTCAATTATTAATTAATTAGTTGTTAATCTAGTTAGGGAAACAGGATGGATATACTTAAATACAATCAAATCAAATAATTCAAGTCAGTAAATGATAAACAGAAAATGAGAGTCTGACCTTACTTCTTGGATTGCAAGTTGTCCGAGAAAGGGTGTGAGCTGGGTGCTGGGATTTTAGAGGCAGCTTTCATGTGGGTCTGGAGCCAGAGTGGGCAAATGTGAAGTGGGAGAAGCACCAAGACTGAAGTCACTGAGGCAGGAGGTGCACTACATGATGTGGGGCTGGTGCCAAGGAGATAAGAGTGGGAGAAAGAAGAAGTTTGTGCAGGGAATTGTAGGAAAGGCAAGCAGAGGGACAATTATTGATTCCCCTAAAATGCTCAGCCAAGCCTTAACTTTATCTCATTGGTAGTAAGATGATATTGAAGGTGTCTGAGCAAGTGCATTAATTAGCAATGAAAACAAAGTTCAGGCCGGGCACAGTGGCTCATGCCTCTGATCCCAGCACTGTGGAAGGCCGAGGTGGGTGGATCACGAGGTCAGGAGTTTGAGAGCAGCCTGGCCAACGTGGTGAAACCCTGTCTCTACTAAAAATACAAAAATTAGCCGGGTGTGGTGGTGCGTGCCTGTAATCCCAGTTACTCTGGAGGCTGAGGCAAGATAATTGCTTAAACCCGGGGGCAGAGGTTGCAGTGACCTGAGATGGTGCCACTGTACTCCAGCCTGGACGACAGAGCAAGACTCTGTCTCGGAAAAAAAAAAAAAAAAAAGAAAAGTTCAGGGTATAAATATGCATATTATTTGTTATCACAAGAGCTAATTGTTAACAACATGAGAACAAATGAGATTTTTTTAAAAACCCTAGTAAGATAGGAATGACCTCTTCCTCCTTGGTTGCCTGACACAATCCCCACTGCACAGAATTTTTGTGGGAAACCTGCCCCACTACTGCACTTTTGTGATTCCACGTACATCTGCCAGCAAAAGGCAAACCCCTTTTATGAGAAGGGCAGGTATGGTGTCTTATACAGTGTCAATGTATTCCCAGGTGATATCGTTTGAATATTTGTCCCTACCCAAATCTCATGTTGAATTGTAATCTGCAGTATTGGAGGTGGGGCCTGGTAGGAGGTGACTGGATCATGGGGACGGATTTCTCATGAATGGTTTAGCACCATCTTCTTGGTGCTGTCCTCAAAGGTGATTGGATCGTGGGGATGGATTTCTCATGAATGATTTAGCACCATCTTCTTGGTGCTGCCCTGAAAGGTGATTGGATCATGGGGATGGATTTCTCATGAATGATTTAGCACCATCTTCTTAGTGCTGTCCTCAGGATAGTGAGTGAGTTCTCACAATATCTGGCTGTTTAAAAGTGTATGGCACCTCTCTCTCTTTCTCTGTCTCTCTCTCTAGCTAGCTCTTGTTTTCACCATGTGAAGCACCTGCTCCTGCTTTGCCTTCCACCGTAATCGAAAGATTCCTGAGGCTTCACCAGAAGCTGGGCAGGTGCAGGTACCATGCTTCCTATAAAGCCTGCAGCCTGCAGAACGATGAGCCCCTTAAACCCCTTTTCTTTTCTTTCTTTTTCTTTCTTTTTTTTTTTTTTTTTTTTTTGAGAGGGAGTCTCACTCTGTCACTCAGGCTGGAGTGCAGTGGCATGATCTTGGCTCACTGCAACCTCCGCCTCCTGGGTTCAACTGATTCTCCTGCCTCAGCCTCCCATGTAGCTGGGACTACAGGCCACCACGCCCGGCTAGTTCTTGTACTTTTAGTAGAGATGCAGTTTCACCATGTTGGCCAGGCTAGTCTCAAACCCCTGACCTTGGGTGATCCACCTGCCTCGGCCTCCCAAAGTACTGGGATTACAGGCATGAGCCACCGCACCTGGCCTCCTCTTTTCTTTATAAATTGCGCAGCCTCAGGTATTTTTAGCAATGCTAGAATGGTCTAATACATCAGGACTGAGAAAAGTTTTAGTACAGAGAAGCTACTTCATAAACGTTTATTGCGTGTAAGTAAATGAGCAGTTAGCTCGCAAAGCAGCTTCATATGCATTTTATTTCATTTAATTCTTACTTCCATCCTGTGAAGTAGGTATTATTGGTTTCTAGGAGAGAGATCAAGCTGGACCTGGGAGGATGCCCACGTTTAGGGAAAAGAAAGCACAAGTAGAAAACATCAAGAGGCCAGAGAGATAGGACGATAGGCTAGACACTGGCATCAGGAGCCATCAAAGACGAAGAGAGAAGCAAGAGGAGTTAGGGAGCGTGGCGGGCAGACACGGAGGGAGGAAGGGAGGCTGAAGACAAAATGGCCATGGATCAAGAGGTGAGGTCATGGACAAAGAACGGGGAGGGGCTGCTTCATAAACTAATCATTTGGATAAATTTGACACTAAGAGGAAAGAGAAGAGTGGAGCTAAAAGAAATAAGAGTCAGTCAAAGGTATTTTCACCCCAACCCTTGGACATGTTTATAGACAGAGAGGAGGGACCAACAGAGAGACGAAAGAGCAGGAAGCAGCGTGAGGTGAAATGAAGCTGAAAGGCCCAGTGAGGGTTCAGAAAGAGACGAGACCGTGAAGCTGCAAAGATATTTCAGTTCTCCCTCGCGTACACACACACACTCTCTCTCTCTCTCTGTCTCTGTGTGAGTGTGTGTGTGTACATGCATGAGTGTGTCATAAATCCATCAAACCTCCAGCAGAGCTTGATCAGTGGTTAGACACATCTATATCACACAGTTTGCTTAGTCCAAATAGCCATTTCTCCCCAGTTATCACCAGACTCAGCAATCTCTTTAAAAATATTTTTCCGATCTTAAAAATAGTCTATCCCCCAAGAGAAATCTCTAGCTTCTTGCCTCTCAGATGACAGTCGGCTAGGCCAAAGCTACAGAACCTCACCCAAAATAGATCAAATATTTTAAATGTTTTCTTATTTGCACCCCTCACAAGTATGCCTGCAATGCAAAGCCAATTATAAGATTGGCTTTTTTATTTTTTTTTCTGAAATGAGTGAAGGGCTTGTTTTCTGGTTAGGAGGGGAGGCCAGACCTCACCAAACAGTCTTGGTTGGATTTCAGACAGGCTTCCTTGAGCATGAACGGGAAGAGGAAACGTGCACGGCTGGGTAAGCACGTGCAGACATGCAGAGCTAAATGGTCTCTCTCAGGACTTGCCATCCTAGAGTCCATCTCTGGTGCCTGTCAGAGCTTCCCCATTAGAACAGCAGTTCTCTAGAGGCACACATCATGTCTCTGATTGTATGAAAGTGACAGTGACAAGATTATAACAAGGACAGAACCTAACACTAAGCCTTGCAGGTAGCAGATGCTCAGATGTTCAGTGAATAAATGAATGAATGAACAAATGAATAGCTGAGAAAAATCTAGCCACAGCTTTGCGTGACTCAGATACCCATTGGGGACTGGGAGAAATTTCTGGAAACTTTTTGCTTTCTCTAAGGTTACAGCAAATCCAACAGCAGTGAATATGGGTGGACTGGGGAGGGTGGAACATGGAGACATCCAGTCATCCTCTATAGCACAAGAAATAAGGAGACAGAGACTTCCTATAGGGAGGCTGAGGGGATGGCCAGTCCTGTTCCATGGAAGTGAGAAACAGTACCGTTCATCCACACTGGGTCTTCTCTGATCATACCCTCTTTCATTTTGTCAGGTCCTCAGCCTTATTCCGGACCATCAGTGTCCTTCTTCTTCCACCTGCCACTCCAGGAGACTGGCCCCATCAAAGTGGGTCAGTGCAGGCTCTGATTTCATCTGCACCTTACTCATAAAACAGGTGGCACCAAGCGCTGAGCAGGTGCTAAGCAGGCTGTGGCTTAAGTTATTACTCCTTAAAGAGTGACTATTGATGTTATGGTGACAAAGCCTTTGTACAAATGTGTGACTAAGCTGAGGACCTCACAGTCAGGGCAGGTCCATTCTCCTGCTAGTTGGGCTGGCCCCAAGTGAGCTACTCTGTTGGCCTGAGGACAAAGAAGCACAGTGGCTTTTCCTGATGCCACAGGAACATCCGAGAAGTAATCTAGAGGACCAGATTACTAGCGCTCTGAGGGGAGAATGTCTCATTTATATTGCAATTAAAAAAAAAAAAGAAACAACAAAAAGCTTAAGAATAATACAACAAACACCTGTGTACATGCTCTGCAGTGTTAACAGATGTAATTTTTTTCATAATTGCTTAAGATCCTCCTTTATACATTGCTGATACATTTTAAATTTCTTAATTTCAAGACCAGTACCATTCCCCTCTCTCCCTCCTTATGGCCAACAACTGTCTTAAGTTTGATGTTGTTCTAGTCCATTCTCATATGCATTCTTAAATGATTCATACAAATGGAATAATTCCAATTGCAACCTGCTTCTTTTTTCCCCACTCAATATGCTTTTGAGTTTCAGGTACATCTAGGTCATTCATTTTAGCTATTATGTGTAATACCCTATCCTATTCCATATACAATATGGTATTAGCTATTATATATTCTTATAATTATACATATATTTGTATAATTAGATATTTAGCTATTATGTTATATATCATGGTTTCTGTAGCCTCTCCCCTGCCAATTGCTATTGGAGCATTTTTAACAATGTTTTTGCTACTGCAAACAATGCTTGAATGAGCTTCCTTTGACATGTCTCTTGGCTTAAGAGTGTGAGGGTGTCCCAAGAAGATATACCTAGAAATGGGATTACAGAATATAGATGTGCATACTGAAAGTCACTAGATATTGTCAAATCACTCAACAAAGTGAATGCACCAATCTACTTTCTTATCCAAAATGTACAAGAATTTGTTTCTGTACATCATCAACAACATTTAGTTTTGCATGATTAAACTTTTTTTTTCTTTACCAATCTGGTTGTCATTGTTTTAACTTGCATTTTTCTGATGACTAATGAAGTTGAACATCATTTCAAGGCTTTTGACCTTTGCAGTGTTCTCCTAAGTGGACTGTTTATCCTATGCCTATTTTTTATTGGGTTTTCTCTTACACACACACTCTCTCTCTCTGTATCAGTTGAGTTGTAGGCATTCCTTGATAGTCTAGATTTTTTTTTTAAGATGGAGTCTTGCTCTGTTGCCCCGACTGGAGTGCAGAGTGCAGTGGTGTGATCTTGGCTCACTGCAACCTCTGCCTCCCGGGTTCAAGCAATTCTCCTGCCTCAACCTCTTGAGTAGCTGGGATTACAAGCATGTGCCAACATGCCTAGCTAATTTTTGTATTTTTAGTAGAGACAGCATTTCACCATGTTGGCCAGGCTGGTCTTGAACTCCTGACCTCAGGTGATCCACCTGCCTCGGCCTCCCAAAGTACTGGGATTGCAGGTCTGAGCCACCACGCCTGGCTGATAGTCTAGATTATAATTCTTTGTTTTAAACATTGAAAACTTTCTCTTGGCTTGTCTTTTCCCTTTGTATATGGTGGCTTTTTTTGAACAGAAATTTTTATTTCTTGATATAACCAAATTTCTTTCTTTAGTTTAACTCTTACTTAATATTTATAAATATTAGTTACCTTTTTCTTTGTAAAAAGAAAAAAATGCTCTCAAACCTCAGTGGCTTACAATAGCAAACATTTGTTTCTTGCTCCCGTCACATGAGGCCTGGGAGATAGCAGCTCTGCTGGTGTTGACTGGACTCATTGGCCCAGCCCCACACCATGTGTCTTCTCATTCTGCAAACTGCAGAGCAGCCACTATCTGGGGAGGATTCGTTTCCTGTGCTGCTATTACAAATTACCACAAACTGGGTGACTTAGGACAATACACATTCCTTCTCTCACAGTTCTGGAGGCCAGGAGTACAAAATCAAGGTGTCAACAGGGTCGTTGGCTTTTTCTGGGGCCCTGAGGGAGACTGCACCCCACGCCTCCCTTCCAGCTTCTAGGGGTCACTGGCAAGCCTCAGCATTCCTTGGCTTGTAGGTGTGTCGCTTCCATCCCTGCCTCTGTATTCTCCCTCTCTTCTCCTCTGCGTCTTGTGTATCTCAAATCTCCCTGTCTTTTTCTTAGAAGGCCATTTGTGGTTGGATTTCAGGCCCACCTGGACAATCCAGTATGATTTCATATTGAGATCCTTAATGATATATACAGAGACCCTATTTCCAAATAAGATCCTATATGTTTGGATAAACATATTGTCAGGGGGCACTGCTCCACCCACTGCATGGGGTATGCTGTTATCATGGCAAAGGGCAGGTGCTCAAGGCAAAAGCAAACATGCGACGCCTCTTTAAGCCTCCCCCATGGACAGGCACGCCATCACCTCTGGCCACATTGCACTGCTCAAGGAAAACCACATGGTCAAGTCCACCTACTTAGAGTGCTGCAAGGAATTCCATTAAAAGAGGGAGGGAATTGGGTAACAATAACCCAATCTATCACAAGCTATATTGTTTGAAAAGTTAAATAATACTATATGACTTTTAACAAATGCAGGAGTCCTCCACGCCACCCCTTCCTTCAACTGCCTCTTCCCCTAAGCAATGGCTCTCAGCTCCTTCTCAGTCTCCTTTTCTGGGCTGTAAATGTTGGGGTGTTAGCTCCCACATCTCTGCTCTTTTCTGTCTGCACTCCCTCAGGTAACTCATTCCTGGTTTTAAATCCTATCTAAAAACTGAGGATTCGCAAATGTGCATCTCAAGCCTGGATCCCTTTTCTGAACACCAGATTTGCATAAGACGCTCCCTCCCCTCACTCCCACTGAATGCCTGGTGGTCATCTTAACATGCCTGAAATATGGCTAATATGATTTCCACCCCTCCCTGCAAATGTCCATCCCCCTCAGGGGTGCCCGTTCTATTCAATACCACTCCCATTCACTCCACTATTCAGACCATAACAGGAGACACTCTTGATTCCTCTCTTTTTCTCACAGTCCTCATCTAAGCCATCAGTGAATCTCCATGTCCTAGAATTAAATGCTCTCTCAGCTCCCAAGCACCGCTGCCCCAGCCCACAACAGCACCTGTCGCCTGGGAGGGGGCAGTCACCTCCTGTTTCTGCCTCTGGCAATCTTACCCCTGTTCTAGACAAGGTAGACACAGTGATTTTTTTTTTTCCTTCCTCAAAATCTTCTAATGACCTTCCATCTTAGAACAAGCCCCGCAGTCCTTACCATGGCTAGAAGCCTCTGGATGACGGATCTGGCCACTGGCTGTGTCTCCTCCCCAAGTCCCCCTGGGCTCGTTGCTATTTCTTTAATATGCACTTGCTGTCCTGCCTTCTGGAAGGCTTTACCTTCATGTAGTCTCACTGCTTGTTCCTTCACTTTATTCATCTCTATGTTGAAAACCTTCTTCAGAAAAGACTTCCCTGTTTCTCCCTATTCCTTTACTCCTTTTTTTTTTTTATATCACTTACCACGGCCTGACATTATATATTCATGTGTTAGCTAATGTGTATATCTGCCTCCCTCCATCAAAATGTATCTTGTTCACAACATCTGGAACAGGCCCTGGCATGTGGTAGAAACTCAGTAGATATTTGTTTAGTGAGTGGATCAAAGAATAAGTGAACTTTTTTTTTTTTTTTTTTGAGACAGGGTCTCACTCAGTCACTCAGGCTGCAGTGCAGTGGTGCAAACGTGACTCACTGTAGCGTCGACCTCCCAGGCTCAGGCTCAGGTGATCCTCCCACCTCACCTACCGAGTGGCTGGGACTACAGCTGTGCAGCACCACCCCTGGCTAATGTTTTACACTTTTTGTAGAGATGAGGTTTCAGCATGTTTTCCAGGCTGGCCTCAAACTCCTGGGCTCAAGCGTTTGAGGGTCAAACGCTTCCCTCAGCCTCCCAAAATACTGGGATTATAGGAGCAAGCCACCGTGCCCAGGCTTACTGTTCTTTTAGGCATTTATTTCCACAAGCCTAAACAACATACTAATTCTGCTATTTATTACATTTTCAGTAGTAGACATGATCTATGATTTCTTGCTGAACAAAATGAAGGTTTGGCTCCCTTCCCCATCATCCTACTAACATGGTCTTTCCTGCTAGCCTCTGAATCTAATTACAACATCTTTGTTTTGGTAAAAATCAATGTGCAATATTTACACTCTTATGATTGTGGTAAATTTTTCTTACAGTTGAACTCTATGGTATCCAATGATTTCCTTTCTTGTACAAATTTTTTTTTAAATTATAATGACCTCAATCTTACATTTACTTATTTTCTATGTACTTATTGCAAGTGCTTTTGCCAAGAATACATTGAATAATCTACCTACCTCACTTTTCCTTAAAACATTCCTCCTGGCATCCACTGTTCCAATATCTAATGGCTGCTTTCTTAATGAGCCATACAGCTATTGTCCTGGGATTTTCTTTTACCATCATGGGACTCTTTCACCTCTATCCTGGGTTTGCATTCTCTGTTTCCTGATTTTTGTCCTCCTTCTTGGTTTCTAATTTTCACCCCAAAGTGTTATTCCCCCATTAGGTGAAGCATGTAAACTTGGAACTTGATAATTTCAGAATGAAATATGTTTTCATTCATTGTATTGGCCCATTGGGCCCTTTGGATCTGGAAACTTGTATCCTTTAGTTTTCAGAAGTCTTCTTTTATTATTTCCTTTGATAATTTTCTTCTTACTATTTTTTTTCTGTCCTCTTTTTTATGTACACTCAGGTGTAATTATGTAGTGTTTTTATCTTTTATCTTTTCTATTCCAGCTTGCCCTTTTCTTCATTTTTCTGTAAGATTTTTCTGAACTTTTTTTTTTAAGACAAGATCTACCTCTGTTGCCCAAGCTGGGGTGCAGTGGCACAATCATGGCTCACTGCGGCCTCCACCACCTGGGCTTAAGCTATCCTCCCACCTCAGCCTCCCTAGGGCTGGGACTACAGGCGCGTGCCACCATGCTCAGCTAATTTTTGTATTTTTCATAGAGACAGGGTTTCGCCCTGTTGCCCACGCTGGTCTTGAACTCCTAAGCTCCTTCTTCTCAGCCTCCCAAAGGGCTGGGATTACAGGCATGGACCACCGTGCCCAGTTGATTTTTCGAAACCTTATCTTGCATTTCTTGAGTTGAATTTTTGTAAATTTCTGCCGTCATACTTTTCATATACAAGCGCTCTTTTCTGTTCTCTGAAAGTGCCTTTTTAAAGCATGATTTTCTTGTTTCGTGGACACAATATCTTCTCTTATCTCACTGAGAATTGTAATTGTAGTTTTCTCCAAGTTTTCTTCCATTTCCTACCCAACCTCTCTTGTGTGTGTGTGTGTGTGTGTGTGTGTGTGTGTGTGTGTGTGTGTGTGTGTTTTCTGTTGTTTGTTATAATCTCTCTTTCCTTAATGTGATGCTCATATTTAAGAGTGAGGTAGGCCGGGTGCAGTGGCTCATGCCTGTAATCCCAGCACTTTGGGAGGCAAAGGCAGGTGGATCACGAGGTCAGGAGATTGAAACCAGCCTGGCCAACATGGGGAAACCCTGTCTCTACTAAAAAATACAAAAATTAGCCGGGTGTGGTGGTGGGCACCTGTAATCCCAGCTACTCGGGAGGCTGAGGCAGGAGAATTGGTTGAACCCAGGAGACAGAGGTTGCAGTGAGCTGACATGGTGCCACTGCACTCCAGCCTGGGTGACAGAGTGAGACTCTGTCTCAAAAAACAAAAGAGTGAGGTACTAAGTAGCCAATTGGAAGTTGCTGCAAATGGGTTACTAAAGTGCACTGGACAATGTCTCTCAAATGTCTGTGAGTTTAGGTCTTTTTTTCCATGAGCATGCCAGTTTCTCTGGAATGGAATCCTTCAGTTTCCCGTCTGTGGGATACAAACCTGATTGTTCGTGTCCTGGGAGCCCTGCAGGGTGAGGCGATTGGAGATGTTCAGTGTTCAACGAGTTGGCTTTCATTTAAACATTTATTTTCAGCATTCAGCCTCTTCCCTGTTCACTGCTTCACCTGGTTCCTCTGAGTCCAGCACTTCAAAGAAGAATCGGAATAAACTCCGAGTTTTCCATCTGGTTGAGAGAGAGATGCTCACCTGGTTGTGTGGGGTAGAAGACGCTATCTGGACTTCTAACTATTCCTTACCCAGACTTTCAACAAATCTGTTTTCTGCTCCACCGCCTGTCCTCAGAGGTTCCTAGGGCTCCCACATGCCGAGCTTTTCCTGATTCTGAGGCTTGAATCGGCGTCCTTCTTGCTGGCATCCTAATTCACAGGACCAGATTTCAGTTTCTCAGCTCTGTTGAGTCAATTTCCAGCCATCTGTCCATTTTCCATAGTCCAAAATTTGGCTGACATCTGGACTCATGCTAATTCCTTTCAGATACTCTTTTGTCTTGTAGGATTTATTTATGATTTTTTATTGCTTTACTAAAGAGAGGTTTGGGGAAGCAGAAATTAATGAGTGTTCTTATGTGATCTGCCGTGTTTAACCATATCCTCAAATTTATCAGTCTTTTCATTTGTTAATTCTGTTTTTTATGTTATATACCCTATGATAAAAAAATTCACCTTCAATTTTTTCTAATCATTTCTGTTTGTTTTTTATATAACCTAGTTTATTATAGTGTGTAGTAGAAACTTTGAATCTAAATTTTCTGTTTCCACAAAATTGATTGTAGCCCTGCCATTAATAGAGTAATCCACCTTTTCTTCTTTATTTGTAATACTTCCTCTAAAAAAATTCATACATGCTTGGGTCTATTTCTAGGCTTTCTGCTTTATTCTATTGATCTATTTGTTTAGTCTTGTGTGAATGAATAGCACTTACCTTAATTAGAATTGCTCTATAAAAAACCTCTTTGCCTATTTTTAGGTCTTTACTTTTAAAATATTTACTATTGTTTTGTCAAGTTCTACAAAATACGTCATTTGGAGATTTTAATTAGAATAATGAATGCAGCAGGGCGCAGTGGCTCACGCCTGTAATCCCAGCATTTTGGGAGGCCGAGGCGGGCGGATCACGAGGTCAGGAGATCGAGACCATTCTGGCTAACACGGTGAAAACCTGTCTCTATTAAAAATACAAAAAATTAGCCAGGCGTGGTGGCGGGTGCTTGTAGTCCCAGCTGCTCAGGAGGCTGAGGCAGGAGAATGGCATGAACCCGGGAGGCAGAGCTTGCAGTGAGCCGAGATCGTGCCACTGCACTCCAGCCTGGGCGGGAGAGCGAGACTCCGTCTCAAAAAAAAAAATAATAATAATAATGAATGCATGGATTACTTTGAGGAGAATGTATATCTTTACAACTTCCAGGTTTTTCATTCATGAAGATGATATATTTCACTATTTAGTCAGATTTTTCATGCCCTTAACTCAAGTTTTATAACTTTCTTGTACATGTTTTGTTACATTTATTCCCAGGTAATGAACACTTTTTGTTATTATGAATAGCATCTTTTTCAATTATATTTAAAAATTAGAGATGGCTGATTACAGAAACTCTAGGTTTTTGCATCTTGAACTTAATTCCAACAATCTTGCTAAGCTCTTCTATTAGTTCCAATATATTTATAGATCCTCTCGAATTTTCTACACAGATAATCATATAGCAAATAAAGATGTTTATTTCTCTTTCTAATCCCAGTGGCTATTTTTTCTATTTATTTGTCTTGGTCAGGTATCTAGCACCTTTTTTTAGTTGTAGAAGAGATAGTAGTTGCTTTGTCTTTTCACTGATTATAATGGGAATGCTTTTAACATTTTATCATTAAGCATGACGTTTGCTATAGATTTCCGGTAAATGCCTCTCATTGTGTTTAAAAAGATTCTATTTCTAGTTTTCCAAGAGATTTTTTTTCTAAAGTGATTACTAAGTTTACCAAGTATCATTCACCTATTGAGACGATCTTTCTCTTTTCTTTTTTATACTTCTCTTATTTATTTTATTTTACTTTTAAACTGCTAATGTTGTACATTTTATCAGTGGATTTTCAGATTTTAAACCATCTCCGGATTGGTCTTATCTCTTTTTTCCACACTGTTGGATTCAATTACTAATTTTTTCATCTGCGTTCATAAGTGCACTTAATCCAAATTCTCTATTGTGTTTGGTACTTCTGTGTCCAATTTTGATATCAAGATTCTACCAGTCAGCTTTTATTGTTTGATAAACCTGGGTGTTGGCAAAGGTTTTATTTGACTAAAAGACTCTGGCAAGGGGTGTTCTGCTGCCTTTTAAAACTTTCAAATCTTCTTTTCTATTGAATAAAGTAGGCATTTTAAGCTGGAAGGAGGTATATTTTTCATGACTAAATGAAGTAACTAATTTTGAATTAAAAAATGGCCTATTTTTACTTTTCCCAAGCTGACATGCAAGCAAAATATAATTTCTTGCTATCGATCTACATGATAGCAAACACTCAGTTGTAACTAAAAAAATATAAAGAACAGTCCAGACATTTCTAAATGTCTTTTTAGATTTATTATGGTTTGATTAGGTAGATCTAGCCTATGATAGACAAGCAGTCCTTTATCTGGGATGATCCAATTGGGAAATATATTTCACAGAAATTTCCTATATAAATCTTGTATATTTTTAGGGCTGTTTACAAATGACCTCTGGAAAAAGTAAATACTATGAAAGTAAAGTTTCCCATGACAGAGATTCAGCAACATGTATCTTTTTTTTCTTTTTATTCCCCTTCCTTTCTTTTTTAAATTCTTGATTGTTTAAAAAAAGTAAAAGGACAAAGAAAGAAGAATTTTTTAATATCATGGTATACACTACATTGAATTTGTTACATTATCCTTCAAACTATATAGTTCCTCCATGATAAGCGTATTTCAAATACAAAAAAATAGGTTGTGTGGTCACTCATCCACTATACCCTATATATGAGATATCCAGAATTTATCTAGGGAAACATACTATTTTTTTTTATCAAAAGACATAACCCAAAAATATTTAGCCATTTATCTTCTAAAAACCATGCAAAATGCAAGTCCCTGCTGTGTTTCCTGTTGATAATATTTTCCCTATTTGTAGCACAACTTTTCTTTTCTCTGGAAAGCTGGTATTTATTTTATTCATAGATTGCAAAATTATACCCTGATGCTGTTCTACCAAAGGGCATTATTTATACAAGCAGGGAGAGTGTGGTTTAGGATATAATCAGCAGCGGTAATGGAAAATAGCACTTTCAAACAGGCCTCACTGAGTTATGGAGAATACCACCTGGAGATCATGCAACCGGAACGTCTCTGGACACAGGTCATATCTCTGCACAGACATCACCGATTGAGCTGTTTTCTGAACTCCCTGATGTCTGTCCTACAATATGTTCAAGCCCAGCAGTTTACCAGACTATATAGTATTATTCTATTTTCCTCCCTGTCAGATATGGGATGTCCCCATCAGCAAAACTGGCCGTGTTACGAAAATTTATTTCTAAATCATTTATCCGGGATCAGAAGACATTTTCCCACAGGAACAATTTTATAAACAGTGGTGTTCCACAAATGCCTGCTTGTGCCACAGTGTACCTGAAATGCAACATTGACTGTAGGATTCCCACCTACCATTATTTATTCTTTTCTCTGGGAAAGTGCATTCCTCTTGGGATGCCTGAGGCTCATCTCTCCCTCTGCCTGGGAGCCTCAGCTATAGCTTTTTTGGGCTGTGCAGCAGTAGCAGTCAGGAAGAGGGGAGGGAAGCAACCTTGCCAAGAAAGAGATGAGTGTAGAGAGTTGATATGGATGCCTCTGGGTAACTTGTTAATGCTGGAAGGCTGAAGAAGGAAACCGACAGTGTGAATTGGCTACTTCCCAACTGTTCTAAAAGAGGCACAAAGGGCAGGGACATTTTCGTAAACAGAGATCATTTCTAAGTCACATCTTCATAAATAGGGAAAGGCGTATAGTAAAACCTCCCATTTTTAAAGACCAATCTATGGACTTGTAATTAGCCAGGAAAAATACTGTGAAACTTCTTGGTCAGTGATGAAACAGTCTCCAAACATATAACAATGAGACATAGATCTTGCACCTATCCGCAGGCCTGACAAATAGTAAGTGCTCGAAAAAAGGGGTTTTCAATTTTAATTAAGTACTAATTGAGTGAATTCTATATTGAAAAGGACAAGACTATATGTGGGCCAGTTACCTTAATTCTCTTTAGCATCTGCTAATTCTGACCCTCTTACAGCACAAGTCCTAACCATGAAGAGTTGGTCGGAGCACTTTCAAGACGTCACCTGAACATTATGTCACCTCTGCGGGATATATGCATCTGTCTACCCCAGCCCAAAGCAGGTGGTAGGTCTCTTCATACCCTCTCTGATGTGCATCAATTTCTAGGAATTTCTAGTACTATCTCCACATCACCAAATCTGAGGAAACAAAAGAGATAAGGAGAGGAAAGTGAAGGCAGCGAGGATATCCAAGCCTGTAGGACCTTAGGTTTATTCCGGCCAGTATTACCTGCTAAAAAAGACCTATGCTTTTGGTTTCCCTTTGGTCGCTTGTTTTTATAACACACGCAGACATATTTTGGGGAGTTGTGCCTCTTTCAGGCTAGAATTTAGTCTGCACAGCAGACCGGGGTCCTGTCTCCTTCAGGTTTTAGAATTGCCTAACAATTTAAACTCATTTTGTACGTACGAGTACTTTGAAAAGAAATATACTATTAAGACTCCCTCTGGTAAGAAGCCTTCCCCACCCCCATGCCCAATAAACTGATCTGTTAACTTTTTATTTCAGAGACTGTGCTTTCTTTTTATTGCTGCATTTGTGTTCTACAAGACAGCCTCTTTCTCCAAGATTAACATTTCTTATGATTGTTCCTGACAATGGATTCACTTCCAGAGGCCCTGCTAGGGATAACCAAAAAAGGGCATGGAGCAGGCTGGTTTTGGCAGCCTGCACGCAGTTTCAGAGTTTTTAGGTCTTGGGTTTTCTGATGAGTGATTTCCTGAGCATGCCTAGGGAATGACAGGCATCTCCACAGGCAGGCTGCATCCACCTTGGCTGGGGTGTCGTCATTGGCTGCCTATTAGAAAAACGACAGGACAATGCATACCACCGCCTGCCGACTGTAAACACAGGGGATATGTGTTCACTTAGCATGGACTTCTGGGAGGGGCCAAGGAAGGGCGGTCTGGAGTTTTATTGAATAGAGCAGTGTGTATTCGGCTGCCTGCCTGCCCGCCTGCTTGCTCTCTGGCTGTGCTCCTGCTTAAAGAAATCAGTCCTTCCTTTCCGACTTAGTCCTTGGGAAGAAGTTTCAGACTACAAGGTAAGGCACACAAGGCTTTCTTTTTTTTCTTCTAGAGAGAATCTGGGGACTTTCTCCGGCTTTCAGTCAACATTCCTGGCTAAGGTAGCTGGAGATGCAAGAATGTTCAAGGCAATAAACCATGCAAACTCCCGAACCTGACTGGGCTTCACTGCCATACGGATATTCCCGGAAGGCAAACAGGATGAGATTTCAAGTTTTGTTTTTAGAGTTGGGACAAGAAGAGTGACCATACAGAGACTTACATTTAGGGAGCACTGGCAACTTTGATTAGGATAGCCTTTTGTTTAGGACAGCCATATGAGATTATACCTGATACCCAAAGGCCAGCGTTAGCAAGCCTGCTGCACCAGACTGCTCACACAGTCTCTTCTGCATCGTTTATTGCCAAAAATTTAAAGAGGTTTTGCTTTAAAAACAAAATCAACAATTCTTTAGGTTGATGAGAAGCCAAAAGGGAATGATCTTTTAACCAAAGGCATTTGCGTTATAGTCTGCTGCCAGTATTTAAAACTAGACTTCCAGAGTTGCAAGGAAATATGGTGAGAGATGGAGAGACCACTAGCACCTAGCACTGGTTGGGTTAATGTCACTGATGGGATATTTGCTAAGACAGAAGATGCCTAGGCTGGTCTGTTTCCTATAAAACCTAATAACAAGAGAATGCATGTGCTAGTGGGTGTGTTTCGAGAAAGTACATTTAACTTCCTACCAAACTATTTTTTAAGAAATCTTATTTTCTCTTTGAAAGTGTGCCTGAGTGTGTCTAGAGAATCTAAAGAGATGTCGATTGGAAATGTGGTTCAGAAAGGAAGGAGGCAGGCTCTTATATCGAGATAGACATATTTGGGTGTCTGAAACAGTAGTACAAGGCAGCTAGTTGGTAGTAGCCTGGAATTCCTTTTAGAAAGAGCTGATGGTAAGGGGTGGGGGAATTTTAGTGCTGTGGCAATACATGGTCAAAAAAAGTGGATGAGAACAAAGTACTTGGTATTTATAGATGCCTTCTATTAACAGGACTATGCAGATGGACTTGTAAACTGAAAATCCTTCCAATGTGTTTGCCAAAACCAGACATATACAGCTAGAACTTGAGTGAAGACTAGATGCTATATGGCAAGCAGGGTAAATCTGATGATTTTTTAGTAGTGCTGGCTATTAAAGACTACCAGCTGCAAATGACTGATTCAATTGGATTTTATTCCATGGAATGCAGTGGTTTGGGGTTGAGATTCATTAAATGACCTTTTCTCTTTGTATTTAGAAGTTTGGGAATAATTTTCTTGGGAATGCCTCTTTCTCCTTCTAGAAGTGATATATGAGAACAGAATTCCCTGTGAATTTCCTTCCCTGGAACAGTTCTGAGTAAGTGTGAGAGAAAAGCTGCAGGCGAAAGCTATAGTTTAATTACTGTCTTTCCCTCGAAGAGATCAAGTTCCAAACTATTCTCACAGTGTTTTTAATGTCAATCAAAATATGGAGAGCAATTTTTCTTTTAACTGTTCTCTAAACCATGAAGGGAATGCAGTTTGGAAGGAGATCTATAATCTTGGGATTTGAGGATAAATTCCACTTTGAAACCAACATCTCCGAATCCCGGAAAGTTCAAACTGTGCTATGACCACTCTCTCCGGATCCCCCATCCCCCTCCTCTTGGGCTCCCCACCCCCAACAACCATAAAAACACTTCATGTTTTTCAAAGTAACACTTTCGGTGTTCTGCTGGTATAGGTAGAGATAGAGTGAGAGGATTTGAGTTTATGCTGAATTTTAGGCAGTTCTTTGTGCTACTTCCTTCCTGTTGAATGTTACCTAGAACACATTTCCCTACATAGCGAGGCCAAAGGAGCACAATGAAAGCACAGTAACTTTCATTTCAGAAATATAATTGCAAAATTCCAGAACAAAAAGTCACTAAGAGTTGATCCTAGGACACAAGGAATGTACGTACAATGGATTGATCCATAAGTAAAGTGCAGGGTTCTTTCAAGTATTCGAAGCAAATAGAATGTGTAATTTAAATCATTCCAATCAAAAGATTGCCTTAAGTAAATACACAGTTCTTATATTAAAGTTAGCAGAAGGAGAACCAGGCTGAAACTGCAGCTTAAAGGATTTTAAATGAGATACATGAAAGCATTTCCTGACAGTAAGGCAACTGCCTTATTATTAGAAATTATTAACAATTCTAATTGGCTCCTGTGACTGGCCTGAGAATCTCCTGGTCTTAGGTAGACAGAATAAGTTGGTCCTATGGCCAGCCATGTAAAGTTCCAGAATCTAGCCGAGGTATTCTCTCTTCTGATAAATAAAATGCACCTCAGCAAGCATTTTTGTAGAAACACAGGTAATTGTCTCCATTTGCCATTTTCATGATAGCATGATTACTAGTTAGTCATTCCTTAGCAAGACGCAAAAGTGATTTAGAGATGGGCATGAAAAGAGATTTGCTAGTTCCCCATTTGCCTGTAGTCTATCACATGTCTCAGAAATGTGGTCGGGGGACAGGAAAAATGCTGATAGAGTGGTATGCAAATAGCATGGTAGGACTAAGGAGGAGGTTAGAAAGATGCTGCCAAAGAATTTTCAGACTTCAAAAGGGCATTTTCGGCGTAAGTTCTCTTAGGGCCTGAGAAGATACCATTAGCTCCTTACTGAAAGTCCTTCAACTGTCAGGCTAATCCAAGTTTGCTATTAGAGAGATGCCCGTAAGTCCTCAGTAGATGGGTAACTTAAAGAGATACTTTTGGCACAGGCTTAACTTATGAGAACCACTGCAACATCTCAGTTCTAGTATTGGTTCCTCTACTTAAGTAACCCTGACCTTTTTGAGGAAATCATCAGCTTTTGACTTTATCTGTTGAGTGAAGAATGGACATTGGTAATGCTTCTCCGATGTCCCATAGTGGTTAAGATGTCCAAATGAGATGAAGCTGTTTGCTCCCTCTTCCCTGCAGATTCTATACCCTGAACTGCCTATCATTTGAGTCCTCTGGACATTATGCTCATCGTGGCTGGTATCCTCCACTTTTGACCTAGTATCCCTAATGATCTCTTCCTTTCTTGTATTTGAGGACCCTTGAGTGATATCTTCTCGCTTCTAGTTCTTTCTAGAGCCCTGAGCTGTGTCCAGTGAATACTGGTCTATCCCAATATTGTCTGAATTTTTACTTTGATGATCACAGACTAAGAGGACACAAATATAAGGAAGTGGAATAAGATGGGACATCAGTGGTACAAGGCACCAGGAAATCCAAAGATCCATTTGAGCGTAAGACCAGTGAGAAAGTGCTGACAACAGAAAGGCCTTAGTAAATGAGGCAGCTTCTCTGCCTCCAGCCAAAAGCATGGAATGAATCCCAGCACGTCATGCCTGGGCCTTGTAGGAAGGGCAAGGAAGGCAGGAACACCTGGCTGTGGTTCCTGTTGGTATTGAAACCAGACTGCTCCACGGAGCTCGCCTCTCACCTCTTTGCCTCTGTCTTTAGTGCTCCCAGCTGTAATGGACCCTGGTTGCATCCCTAACTTCCTTACCCCCAGGCCTCAACCTCTAACCTCTTCCCCAGCTCCCCAATCCCTGTACCAGATAGGGAGCTTTCTTGATCCAACATTGACAATTTGCAGGGGCCAGCTCTAAGATGAGGCCCAGAGTACTGCAGAACACTCTAGCACAGATACGTTCTAGCTAGGGAAAGCCACTTACACAGACAGAGGAGATGTCAGAGCATGTTTTGTGGTAAGGACCCACTCTGCTTCTCACCCCAAACTCATAATTGGCAGGCTGCGGGTAAGGCTATGGGAGGGGGGTCGGAGGGAAACTATGACCTAGGCTGTGAGGGAGGGGTGATGAGGTTGTTCCCTGTGTTGTTCTTCCCTGTGTTGTTGCTATGGAAACCTTTGAGAATCTGATAAAAACTGTGAACCCTTAAGGTCCCTTTGTAAACCCACCCTTCATGATTGACAGGTAAGAGACCTTTGAGCTGGGGCATGTAAGATGGGGAGTGGGGTCAGATCTGGATTCCCATAGAAGACAAGGGTGGATGGGATCAGAACATGAGTGGAGGTGTCCATGATCTGGAAGGAAGAAAAGAGGGGGTAAATACACAGATGTATAGGTGGAGATTGCGTCATATGGCCTCCATTTCAAAGAAAAGAAGGTCATTTCTAGAAAAGAAGCAGTTTTCTATGGGGAGCTCGTGGGGGCTAGAGAAATCCAGGAATGGCTGCTATTAAGTGTACATAAAAAGAACACCAAGAAATTAATAAAAGGCTTGCTAAGCAGCAGTAAGGGAATAGTCGAAGGAAAATACATTTTTAAAAAATTTTAGTAAATCGGGCACTCATTTTAGTACATGGCTTTTCTTTGAAAATATATGTATATGTATAAATGATGTATAACTTGAAGATAAATTGCTTTTTGATGGTATACTGAGGCTTCTGGCATTGTTTTGTGAATACTCCATGAAAGCACTTGACTAAAAGGGAATAATCTCACTTGGAGAGAAACATATATAATTAGTTCCTTTGACACCCACATATAACATTCCCCCTTGCTTGTCTCAAGATACATTGCTAGGGAACCAGTCTGACTTCACCTTGTGCTGAAGACCAGCAGGACCAAGGCAAAGTGCCCAAGAGGGCCAAGGACCAGTTGGCATCAAAGATATTAGTTCCACTGGCTTAAACTGATATCCAGTCTAAGCCAGAATGGATATCAGTTACAAAAACGGGCTAAGTTGTGCATGACAGCCAGGTGAGTAAAGAAGAAACAGCAAAAATCAGAAGTCAGGCAGAGCTTAGCGAAGTAGTGTATGGATGAATAAGGTGAAGTCTGGGAGAGCACATGGCCCAGTGTTAGGAAGAAATAGACCTCTATGTTAGCAAACTTTGGTAGCTCAAGTAAACGGCCAGGATTATAAGACACAGATTAACGAACGGATGGAATCACAGGGATATCCAAGAGCAGAAGCCCAAATAGGACCAGGGCCCAAAGAGAGTAGAGTTAGAGTCAAAGTGGGTGAGAGGATCCCAGCCGCCGTCCATGGATGTTTACTCCATCCCTTTCCACTAGTGTGACTCAGCTCAGCGCACATGTCTGCCTCTTTCTGTTGTTCTATCAACTGGAAAATTTCTTCTGTGTTTCCAGGTCCAGTCCTGAGAGAGGAGATCTGATTGGTTCAGTAAAAGACTATTGTCTTTGGCAAATCCTTTAGTAGGAGGTGGACATCACAGGCACAGGCGCGCCTAAGGATGAATTACTCTAATCCAGGCAGTGGTCACCCCTGGGCAAAGAAGAGCTCAATGGGTAATTTTAGTTAGAAGGGAAATTGAGCATGGAAGGCAAATTAGCTGAAATGTCCAACAGCTCTCAATGGGAATCATTTGAATTTTCAGGTGAATAAACTCCTAGAGAGGCAAACACCCAATGAATGATCACACAGTTCTTGATGATCACTGTGACATGACCCAGTGAGCCAGTGTTAAGGGAGATTAATCTAGAAGTTTGCACCACTGGTAACTGAAAGGATAAGAATCATCCATCTCAGAAAGATTTTGGGAAAAAACATTCTGGATATTATTGTTGGCAAGAAAATTCATATGAACCTTCCATGTGATATGGCTCCCTTCAAATGAAAGCAATCTTGAAGATTTAATATGTAATGATTTAACAATTTTAATAAATAAAAACAAGCACAACTCAATGTAAACCACAATACATAATAAGGTGAATGCATAAAAGCTGGTGTACTCTTAATCACTGGAAGTTTCAGATCTAAGCAATATTTGCTATGTAATTTTTAATCCATTGAGCACCCATCATGGTGTTTGTCAAGTGGAGTAAAAAATCCCCTGAGTTCTGCATAGTTCAGATCCTATTTGGGACCTCATGCTCTGTTCTGGGCTCATTTTTCTGAAAGACACGGATACATATGCATTCTAGGGTGAGCATCAAAGGCTGGAGGGAGTCAGGAGGCAAAACATATGCAGAACAGATAAGGGATCTAGAGCTGTTTATCCCAAAGAAAAGAAAATCAGGAGGCCACATAAATATTTTCTAATATTTGGGGTATTTTATATGAACATGGGAGAAGGCATTTGTGTTTCTCAAGGCAGCAGAACAGAATTGAATACATAAATTCATAGAATTTTTAAGCTGGGCAAGACCTTAGGAGCTCATTTAGCCCAAGGAGTACATATAACTTTTCTTATGTATCCCAGCTCCAACCAACTGGCATGTTAAGAAGGATTCTGAGGATGAATCTAAGCTCAGAGAGGAGGGGGAAATGTGGTCACTGATAGTGATATCTGTTGTGGAAGAAAAGGGCCATATCTACTCAAGTACCATGTTTTAGTCTTCATTAATGTGGTCTGTAGGTTTTTAACCTCTGGGTGGTGGATCCCTGGGAGGCCACAAAGTCATTGCAAGAGGTAAACAAATCTGTATATGCAGCAAGTGCTTTTGGCAAGCTACTCTGAGTAAGTAACATATCTTACATCGTATGTGCTACGATTTTTCTAATTCTATACACACATTATAATGATAAAATGCTAATTTATTTAAAAGAGTTATTGAATTCATAGTAGCTTTTAGGTTTGTGTTTTTGTGTTTTATTAATGAGTGGACTTAAAACATATAATTATATATGTGTGGGAAGGTTGGGACAGGAAATTTGGGATCTTAAGTAGAAATTCTTTTTAAAAGAGGAACTGGTGATCTATTTTTTATTCTCCAAAGCCTAGCCACACCAAGTAAAATTATATATGTATTTGTAGGTTTCTTTGATTAATGTCTGCCCTGTCTTATTGGTCTGTCAGATGTATAAGGACAGGAACCTCTATTTTTTTTCATTCATATATACCCAGTGCATGGCACACGGCAGAATCTCAATAAATATTATTTGTTGAATGAAATAACAAACCAAGTGACTTGACCACATTAACTTACCAGTTAATTAGTGGTAAGATAGTTCCAAAACACACAACTCCTAAGTTCCAAGCAGTTAACCTTTTCAATGTACCACATTACTTCCCCTGATAGTAAGAGAGCATATTTTAACAGTTAGCAAATTTAGGTTATACAATGCAGCCCAATCTGCCTATATACCTGTGGATCTTAACCAGTATCTTAATCAGAATCAACTGTAGAGCTTTTTGAAAATACACATCCCTGAGACCTATCCTCTAGAGATTCTGATTCAGTAGGTCTAGAAGGGGGTCCAGGCATCCGTAGTTTGTAAAAGCTCCCTGGTGACTCTGATAAAACATCCTGGCTCAGAAACAGTTCTGTGCACCTACCGTTAAAATAATTGATAGTAGATGTATGTAGTTACTTATTCCTCAGAAGCCTATTTCTTTAGTTTTGAATAATTTCTTTCTAAAAATTATAGTTGCATATGCCAAATAATCCATTTGGCCAGAAGAGCAAAACCTTTAGTTTTGCTTTTTTTTTTTCAGTTTAAGCACAAAGTTATCAACCCTATAAGGTCAAACTTTTCTGATGAGATTTCCAGTGTTTGCTTTTGTAAAGGACTGGACATGTGGCAAGAATAAAATTTCTCATGGTATTTCCCACTTCCTTTTCCAGCCATCATTACTAAGGGAAATTTAGGCTTAGAGGGAGGGGTGAATCTAGGAGAAAAAAAATTTTAAGTATTTCTGTTCTTAGGAGGTTTTGAGCAGATATTTCGCTTCCTAGGAAAAGCTGAAGATGTTTTCCTCTCTTTCCACTTTGTGGTGA
Source organism: Hylobates moloch (assembly GCF_009828535.3). Taxonomy (NCBI): domain Eukaryota; kingdom Metazoa; phylum Chordata; class Mammalia; order Primates; family Hylobatidae; genus Hylobates; species Hylobates moloch. The sequence goes on from NW_026652276.1 coordinate 215,762,926, forward strand.
GAATGCACAAATCCTGAAGAGGGGAGAAGCTTCCTCCATCTCCACCCTCACCCCTACATCTTCTCTAGGGCCAGAGTCATCACAGCCCCTGGTTTAGATGCTTCCCTAGGTGGCCCTTTCGAAAGTATGTGGACCCTAAGAGACAGGAGACTTTGAGTGTGTGGACGGGGGATAATTTGCTTTTGCAGAAGGACAGAAAATTATCTCTAGGTTCTTCCTTTATTCAGCAGTTAGGAATTACATCCTCTGTATTGCACAGAAGAATCTACCATATTCAGAGCACTGAGTACATGGATTATAGTCACTAAAGATTGGAGAGCCAAAAGTTTCTCTGCAAGAGTGACCTGATCTAGTAAGAATGTTAAAATTGTTACTATATTTGTACCCACGCTCTTTGGTTTAGAGGGCAGGTGCTTCCGTGTGTACATAGAAGCAGAGCTTGTTGGAGGAGAGCAGCTAAAAAGGAATTAGATTAGAATCCACCTCTGTACAGTGACACCATCTGGACTCAGTCTCCTTCATCTCTAACACTGTCCCCACTTTCTCTGCACCCCAAACTCATACTGGCTCCCAAAAGCTCATTGTTAAACTTTCAAGAATTTTGAGAGTCAGTTGTAAAACACAGCCATTATAAAAACTAAATCATATAAACCTACAATTAAACACATTATATGAAAGGCCAAGATAATAAATACTCAACTCTTCCTAATTATTTTGCTATGTTTCACTATTATCTATTCTCTTGAGGTTAGTTACATCTATTGTGGCTATATGGTGGAAATACTGTATAAAATGCTGTGCAACTGAGCTTCTCCCAATTCTTCATTCAGTGATGTCATATTCAGAACTTGAAATTGACCATGATGGAAGTAATTACACCACAGAAATCAGCCCATGCTACAAAGCAGACTCTCCTCCCCTCGCCCAAGAGTTTGTTGCTAAACATTGACTAGCATAGCACTGACCCTAAGGGATGCAGTGGTAAAATTAGCCTCTGCATTGGAGAGCCAATCAGAATACCTCTGTGGTTCAGTTACATGCATATTCATAATGTATGCTTATGATTGCATATTTGTTTGTTTGCTTGCTTATTTATTTCTTATGCTCCTAGAACATAAGCTCTATGATAGTAGGGACTTTGGCTTTTTCAGTGCTGTGATTTGAGCCTAAAAATGTGCTGTGTCCTGCACATAGTATTAATAAATGAGTTAAATGAGTGAAAGAAATAAATGTCAGGTTGGTAGTGGTAGCTCACGGCTGTAGTCTCAGCACTTTGGGTGGCCAAGGCAGGCAGATTGCTTAAGTGCAGGAGTTTGAGACTAGCCTGAGCAAAGTGGTGAAACCCTGCCTCTACAAAAAATACAAAAATTAGCCGGCCATGGTGGTGTGCATCTGTAGTCCCAGCTACTTGGGAGGTCGAAGCTGCAGTGAGCTAAGATTGTACCACTGCACTCCACCCTGGGTGACACAGTGAGACCCTGTCTCAGAAAAAAAAAAGTAAAAAAATAAAAGTCTACAATTTCTTCTTTAAAAATACCTGAAGCCAATGTTCACGTTGGAGTTCATTGATTCCTCATGAATTGTATCATTGCTCAGTGCTTAGAACAGTGCCTGGCACATGCTAAGTAGTGTGTAGATTTTTATTAGGTAAAAATAAAATAAGTTATCTTCATAACAGCTAATTTTACAGATGAAGAAACTGAGTTATGATTAGATTAAGTAATGCAGCTAAGGTCCCACAGCTAGTACGTAGCTGCGTCAGGATCTAAACCCGGGATAATCTGGAGGCATTGCCCACCTTCTTCACCACTGTGCTATGCTGCCTCTTGCTAGTTACTCCACGTGACTGAGACTCCTCTTTTGTATGTGGCTCTAGAAAGAATTGAGATCTATTTGAGAACAAATTTTGGAGTCAGGAGAACTTGAGTTTGAATCTCACATTTACCACTTTCTTCATTTACAAAATGGTGATTTCTTCTCCGCTTTGTAGTTGTCAGAACAACTAGAAGTAATATCTTGAAACTGCTTTGCATGTATGTGATAGACACTAAATTACAAATGGTCAGCTATTGGCTGTGATTTCCTGTGGAGGCTATCTGTAAGCGTGGGGCTTAGCCACACACTGTCCCCTGTTGCCTCCTCTAGGCCATCCTGTAGACAGATTAAAAAGGGCTCACTGCTTCTATATTTGGGGTCTCCAGGAGGTAAGACTAGGACCAACAGATACAAGTTCTAGGAAGTCCTATTTCAGATCAGCTTACACACTTTCTAAATAGATATTTCTGTCTCTGAAGCATGAACCCTGCTGCTCTACAGAAGCAGACAACTTCCACTGTCCTCTTCAACCAGAAGGTTTACCTGCTTGCCCTTATCAACAAATCTATGCTGCCTTTAACATTTTAAATCATTTTATCTAGTATAGCTAAAGAGTTGTATTATTCCTGAGATTGGGTTGTTTTGTAGGTTTTCAGTGTTTTAGACCTGGAATTAGAGGGAGTAAGAAAAGAGGGAGGGAGGGGAAAAAAGAAAAAGAAATGAGAGAGAGAGAGAAAGGAGAGGAGAGAGAGGGAGGAAAGGAAAAGGGGGAAGAGGAGGGAGGGGAGAAGGAAATTGGAATTTATCTGGAGAAAAAGTACTGAACTTGGGAGAGAGACTGAATAGCAATCGATTGATAGTTATCTGAAGTCCTCACAGGTTAAGGATGGTTGAGAAGATAAGCTAGCTCATTCAGCTCTCTTGCTGGCGTACTAGCTCTGTGACAGGCACTGTTCTGGTTGAGGACTGCTCTCTCAGAGCAGTAAAGTAAATCAAATAACTTGCCCAAAGTCACACTGCTGGAAAATGCCAGAGCTGTTCAAAGCTCCTCCCTAACTCCAACCCTCTCCATTTCTCTACAGCTATCTGCTCTGTGTCTTTCCCCAAGAAAGCGATGGAAACCAGAGCAGGAGGTTTCCGTAACTAGTCATTATAATTTGTCAGGGAGCCATACTGCAGTTCAACTAGACAAGCACATTGTCATTCCCTGCCATATAAGGAAACAGAGCTAAACACCATTCCTTTCACTATTGACTGGAGAGATTGCTCAAGTTAGAGTTAGACAAGATGAGGATCTAGACCTACAGCAGTTAAATTAAATTAAAAAAAAAAAAAAAGAAAGCCAGAGAAGTAGTTTTGTGCTTTCTTTTCCTGGTACCAGAGATAGTTTAACAAGCAGTTTCCATCCTTCTCCCTGACTCAACGGGAGATTTTCTCTGACATTAGGCACTAAAGGATTCAACTACTCGTACAAATACTTCAAGCTGTTTTGGTGTTTGATTATGTCAAATTTTAAGAAAAGGCAGAGGATCAGTTGAGGTATTCAAGAGGCCAACATATCCAAAAGGTATTCAAAAGGCCAAGACAGAGCTGCTTCTGTGTGGGTCAGGTAGAAAGTCAAGGACTGTATTTCTCTGTCAGATGATTTACAAAAGAAGTTAGTGTCCACTCACCTTCCCAGCCACTCTCAGAAATACTACTTACTCAGAAGACTTTACATTTAAGTTTGACCTTCTTGTCCAAAGCTGAGAATATTCACGGGATCACTCTTTGCCTTAAGACTCAGACACAATGAGCACTTTATTTGTTTGTTTGTTTGTTTTTTGAGATGAAGTCTCATTCTGTCACCCAAGCTGTAGTGCAATGGCATGATCTCGGCTCACTGCAACCTCTGCCTCCCAGGTTCAAGCGATTCTCCCACCTCAGCCTCCTGAGTAGATGAGATTACAGGCACGCGCCACCACACCCGGTTAATTTTTTGTATTTTTAGTAGAGACGGGGTTTCACTATGTTGGCCAGGCTGGTCTCGAACTCCTGACCTCAAGTGATCTGCCCACTTTGGCCTCTCAAAGTGCTGGGATTACAGGGACCATGCCCGGCCACAATGGGCACTTTAAAATGCAGGCTCAGTAACCAACTTTATGAAGGGAGAAACAGAGGCATGAACAGTTGAAACTATTTCCTCAAAGACAGCCAGTTCCATCTTGCCATACAGAGTGCCCACACTTTCAGGTAATCCAAAGAGGCATCACTTAGTGTCCCCAGGGAAATGAAAAACAAAAAACAAAAAACAAAAAAACCTGTAAATAGTCTGGTCATCTTCTCTTAACTATCGTCTTTGACCAGATTGCATCTGGAGTACTAGTTTATTAGGCATACCCGAGACTGGGTAATTTATAAAGAAAGAGGTTTAATGGACTCACAGTTCCACATGATTGGAGAGGCCTCACAATCATGGCGGAAGGCGAATGAGGAGCAAAGTCACAAATTACATGGTGGCAGGCAAGAGAGCTTGTGCAGGGGAACTCCCATTTATAAAACCATCAGATTTCCTGAGACTTATTCACTACCACAAGAATAGTATGGGGGCAACTGCCGCCGTGATTCAGTTATCTCCACCTGGCCCTGCCCTTGACACATGTGATTATTACAATTTAAGGTGAGATTTGGGTGGCAACACAGCCAAACCATATCCGACGCCATAACAAAATGCACAAACAAATTTATGTCTGGATGGAGGTTAGAAGTCCAAGATCAAGATGTCAGCAGGATTGGTTCCTTCAAGGGCTGTGAGAGAAGTCTCTGTTCCAGGCCTCTCTCTTTCACTTGTAGATGGTTATCTTTGTGTTCACAAGGCATTCTTTCTGAACGTGTATCTGCATCCAAATTTCTTCTTCTTTTTTTTTTTTTTTGAGATGGAGTTTCACTCTTGTTGCCCAGGCTGGAGAGCAGTAGCACCATCTCAACTCACTGCAACCTCCATCTCCCAGGTTCAAGCAATTCTCCTGCCTCAGCCTCCCGAGTAGCTGGGACCACAGGCGCCCGCCACCATGCCAGGCTAATTTTTTTTGTATTTTTAGTAGAGACAAGGTTTTGCCATGCTGGGCAGGCTGGTCTCGAACTCCTGCTGTCAGGTGATCCGCCTGCTTCGGCCTCCCAAAGTTCTGGGATTACAGGCGTGAGCCACCAAGCCTGGTCTCCTCTTCTTCTAAAGACACCAGTTGTATTGGATTAGGGGCCACCTTCATGACCTCATTTTAACTTGATTACCTCTGTAAAGACCCTGTCTCCACATAAGGTCACATTGTGAGGTCTTAGGGGTTAGTACTGCTTCAACATATGAATACCTGGGGGAGACACAATTCAACCCATAGTATGTCCCAACTCACAATGGTGGTAGAAATCCATATGGCACATTTTCTGAAGCTCAAGTGCCAAAGACCCTACTGCCGCTGGTATTCTATCTTTCCACTGGGTCTAAGGGAATGCTTTGCTAGAAATCCCTTGGCCTTTTGAATTTGCCTTTGACATTTACTTTCTGCCTTTCTCAATATGAAATTCTGATCCCGTTAAAAGTCAAAAGAGGTTTTCGAAATGACGCACTGAAGTACAGCTTCACATACTGTGGCCTATCTGTGGACAGCTATGAAACCACGGCGGCAGACCATCTGGTATGAGGCCTTTAGGGGCCAAGGAGGGGGCTCAGTGGGAAGGCTTGGCCAGGGCAGCCTGCAAGCCAGGGAGGCAGGCGCTGAGAGGGGAGCAGCTTCAGGGAAGCTGGCTGGGCCAGGAAGGCAGCCACAGAGGGACCTTGTGCATGCCTGTGCAGGGCCCAAAGAGGGTGGCCCTTTTCTGTCATTTTTATATATGCTGATCACAACCACAAATCCCCAGACACAAGGAAAAATATTTGAAGCCTACACATATTTGTGCTCTGAATCATTTGTCTCGTCTTTGTTTTCCTCTCTCTCCTCTTTATCCATCCTTAAATTTTTATACTTTTTCTCTCAACAGCCCTCCTCACTTTATCTGTCTTTGCTCTAGTTGGTTGCAAGTGCCCATACATTGTGTCTTGTCTCCATTTTCCATGTACTATTTTTAAGGTATTTTATTTTAGCCATTATCTCTCTTTGTCCCTTTCCTAAAGCTCTTCTTGGTGCCCATTTCCCAGCTTTGGTCCTGCTCATGGCTTCTCTGTCTTAGGCCAGGGGTAGTCTATAGACAGGATGACTATACCATTTATCATCAAACTGGGACACTTTGAAGAGGGAAAAGAAGGAGCTGTTAATAATTTCCCTAAAATGCAGTCCTGAAGTGGGACTGTCCCAGGCACACTGGAGTGGATGCTTATTCTATCCATGGTGTGGTTTTCTGCTTTCCACAAATCTCTCTTCACCTATAAACTACTCCCTCCATTTATGTACCTTTAAAAAAAAAAAACCTTTTATGTTCTGATCCTTCTTTTTTATTTCAAACCCAACAACCTTTATGTGTTCTTGTATTTCTATCTTCTGTTATCTCCTCCTCATTCCCTCACTTTCCTCTACTCTGCTATCTTGTCTCACCACTTCAATTCTTCTTCTCCCTTGATTTCCTTCTTTTGGGTACAGACTGGACTGCAGCTCACAGAGGCCATGCCTGTCTGCCATGATACATGCAGGACATAGTCCTTGCATTTCTGAAACAAATTAAGGCACAGCTGAGCACATACACACACACTTCAAAATAAGCCACCAAATGTTATAAGCTGCTTTGGGTCTCAGGGGAGCCCTGAGTGGACTGTTCACCCCTTCAGCACCTCTGCCCAGAGACTAGAACAATCCCTACACCACGCAAGCAGCCATGCCTGTTACTGTTATGGAGACATGTTCTGTGTATGTGTCTAGGCTCTCACGGGATGCATTTCCTACACGTGTACCTATGTACGCTAGAATTGAAAAATGATGAAAGTATATGACCCGAAAGACAAAAAGAAAGTGACAGGTGAGCTAACTGTGCATTGCCTTTGTTATGACTTCAGTAATCTGGATCATCTTATCCTCTAAAGAAATGTACACCAAAGGCCTAGCAATGGCTGCCATAGGTTTTTTGTTGCTGTTGTCAATTGAGACAGAGTCTCACTCTGTTACCCAGGCTGGAGTGCAGTGGCACAATCTCAGCTCACTACAACATCCACCTCTCGGGTTCAAGCGATTCTCCTGCCTCAGCCTCCCGAGTAGCTGGGATTACAGGTGTGTGCCACCACGCCCAGCTAATTTTTGTATTTTTAGTAGAAATGGGGTTTCACCATGTTGGCCAGGCTGGTCTTGAACTCCTGACCTCAAGTGATCTGCCCTCCTCAGCCTCCCAAAGTGCTAGGATTACACTGTGCCCGGCCTGCTATAGGTCTAACATAAGTAACAATAAACTTTAAGGCAACAAGATAGAATAAATATTTATTTCAGTTCTTTTTAAATGTTCTCATGACACAGTCATCTGCAACTTATGGTTTATTCTGAAAAATCACTTCAATTTTCCAGATATTCCTTAGACTTAAGGTTGTGCAAGGAAGGCCTGAAACTCCTTCCCAACTTGAAAATGAGAAAGGAAGAGTATTTTCCTCTTGTAAGTCATTGGAAGCCAGTCCACAGATACCTGAAGTACTTGACAGAATGGTACTGTGTCAGCTGTCAGGAGCTGTTCTTGTCTTATTTATTTATTTATTCACTTATTTGGGAATTTTGACCATAATTTTCTTTCTCTCTTTTTTTTTTAAATACTCTAAAAATTAAAGAATGAGGAAAGAAGACAATTGGCTGTGTCACCACCCAAATCTTATCTTGGATTGGAGCTCCCATAATTCCCACATGTGTTGGGAGGGACCCAGTGGGAGGTAATTGAATCATGGGAGTGGATCTCTCCCATGCTGTCCTCATGGTAGTGAATAAGTCTCACGAGATCTGATGGTTTTATACAGGGGAGTTCCCCTGCACATGTTCTCTTGCCTGCCGCCATGTAAGACATGACTTTGTTCCTAATTTGCCTTCCGCCATGATTGTGACACTTCCCCAGGAACTGTGAGTCAATTAAACCTGTTTCCTTTATAAATGACCCAGTCTTGGATATGTCATTATTACCAGAGTGAGAACAGACTAATACAACAGTGAAATAGATATTTTATGAACGGAAATACAGGTTTTGTTCAAGTTCTCTCCTTCCTTCCTCTCTCTTTCCCTTCCTTCCCCCTCCTCCTTTCCTTTCTTTCTCTTTCTCCTCATTCTTCACATTCTTCCAGTTTTTGTTTCTTCTCGCACTGAGATTGATATGGCTGGAAATGTGCTATGATGATTGGGCAGCCTTGTGCTTTATCCATGGTGGCCTATAGAGCTCTTGCTTATATATATCTTTTTTTTTGAGACAGGGTCTCGCTCTGTCGCCCAGGCTGGAGTGCAGTGGCTCAATCTCGGCTCACTGCAAGCTCCACCTGCTGGGTTCACACCATTCTCCTGCCTCAGCCTCTCCGAGTAGCTGGGACTACAGGCGCCCGCCACCACGCCCGGCTAATTTTTTGTATTTTTAGTGGAGACGGGGTTTCACTGTGGTCTCGATCTCCTGACCTCATGATCCGCCCGCCTCGGCCTCCCAAAGTGCTGGGATTACAAGCGTGAGCCACCGCGCCCGGCCGCTTATATATATCTTTATGAAGATTGATGGTAACAAAAAGTACTCCACCCACACTCTGCTGGGTAGATGCGATGGTGGAATGGAAATATCTATCCAGAGAGCTCCCTGCTACCCTAAGACTTGATAGAGTCATTCCCAGCCAACCTGGAGCCACTGACCCACCTGTGTCTGAGTAACTAGGAAACAAGGAGTATAGGAGTTTGAAAGTTATTTTTGTTTTTTATTTTTTAAACTTTCATGCTTTTCCATATTTCTGCTCTTAGATATTCTGTTAAAATAAAACAATTGCTCTTTCCATGGGAGTAGTTTCTAGCTTGCTAATTCTTTTTTGAGAGAGTGTTTGCATGAGGTTTTAACGTTTTCTAAGTCTTGGCTCTTATAGTTTGTAGGAGCGCTAGACTGCAGATAGCGGTCTAATGGAAAAGTAGCCCTGGCTCCTGTCTCACGTCCACAGCTGATAATCTGTGTGACTTTGAATGGCCTCCTTGTGTCTCGGGCTTCTTAATTATAAACTGCCAATAGCCTTTTCCCTTCTCTGTGATGCCAAGGTGGGGAGCAAAGTGATCTTTAATACAAAAGGACGTTAGTCAGTAAAGTGTCTTAAAACACAGACATGGATTTCCTTTCTTCTTCCTTTGAAATATGAAGACTTTTGCTGGTTGGTTTTTGGGGGAAGATAGAAATCATATATTCATAAAGGAAACACCCCATATTCAAAGTTCAGAATTTGGAGTTTCCAATAATCATCTCATGCACGAGAGCTGACTCCCTCTGCTGGGGCTGCCCCACCACCAGTTCCAGGCTTTCCTTCTTTTATTTTTATTTATTTATTTTTTTAAGAGATAGGTAGAGTCTTACTCTGTCGCCCAGGCTGGAGTGCAGTGGTGCAATCATAGCTCACTGCAACCTTGAACTCCTGGGCTCAAGCAACCATCCTGCCCCAGCCTCCTGAATAGCTAAAACCACAGACACAGCACCATCACGCCGGGCTAATTTTGTATTTTTTTGTAGAGAAGGGGTCTCCTTGTGTTGCCCAGGTTGGTCTTGAACTCCTGGTCCCAAGTGATCCTCTGCCTCAGTTTCCCACAGTGCTGGGATTACAGGCATGAGCCACCACACTGGCCCCATCCTCATTTTAAAAGCAATATTGAGAATCATCTTGTTTGGAGGAACTCTTGAAACCCTACAGTGCTGAAAAGGGAGGATTGAGACAGATTGCCGTTCAACTGAAGCTTTTCCTCTAATGTAGTAAGAATTTTTTTTTCTTTTTTTCTTTTGTTTGAGACAAAGCCTTGCTCTGTCGCCCAGGCTTGAATGCAGCGGCGCAATCACAGCTCATGGTAGCCTCAACCTCCCAAGTAGCTGCGGCTACCACACTTGGCTAGTTTAAAAACTTTATTTTTTGTAGAGACGAGGTTTCATTATGTTACTCAAACTGGTTTCGAACTCTAGGACTCAAGTAATCCTCCCACCTTGGCCTCCCACTGTGCTGAGATTACAGGCCTGAGCCACTGCACCCGACCCAGAAAACTTTTTTAAAAGCTTTATCTGAAACCAAAGCACATAGTGCACAATGGCAGACTCTTAGACTCTTGTTGCCCTCAGATTTTCTAAAATTGTCTTTTATCAGCATTTAAGTTTCTAACACATGAGATCTCATATGTGAAAGTGCCTGTGCTTTGTAATATCTGTGATTTTACTATCTATAGCAGAATATATTAAAGTGTAAAAGTGCTCCAGGAACCTAAGAAGAGTAGAAGAAAAGCATGTTTGACCCCAGCAACTGTGCCTGCAGCCAGGCTTGAACGAGCAATCATGTGGGTGGGTTAAATTGTTTATTTTTTATTTTTGAGACGGAGTCTTGCTCTGTGGCCAGGCTGGAGTGCAGTGTCGCAATCTGGGCTCACTGCAACCTCCACCTCCTGGGTTCAAGCAATTTTCCTGCCTCAGCCTCCCGAGTAGCTGGGACTATAGGCACGCACCACCACACCGGCTAATTTTTGTATTTTTAGTAGAGACGGAGTTTCACCATGTTGGCCAGGATGGTCTCGATCTCCTGACCTCAGGTGATCCACCTGCCTCGGCTTCCCAAAGTGTTGGGATTACAGGCGTGAGCCATCGTGGCCGGCCAAATTGTTTATTTTTATTGTTCTTTAAATAAAAGTTTATTTTAGAATACTTTTAAATTTACAGAAAAGTAGTAAGAATATAACAGAGTTCTCATATGCCCCACACCCAGTTTCCCCTATTGTTAACATTAAGGCACATTTGTCACAAATAATAAAACAATATTGATGCATTATTATTAATGAAAGTCCAGCCTTTATTTGGATTGTTTTAGGTTTCTTTAAGCCTCTTAAAATAGAAAAATGTTTCATATGGGGAAAATGTAATGTTCACATTGTAGCTATATGGTTGGAACTCTAATACATGAGTGAAAATGGTTTAAGCTAACTCTTTTCTTGAACATATGCTTACTGGACTGACAATCTCTTGAGGACTTTCCACCTGTAATACCTTAGGCCTCTTCTGGTCTCTGGTTTGTTTCCCTTGAGACCATTAGCAGATTGCTCAGCCTGACCCACCCTGGTGCCAGATGTTGGAACCCTCTTGCTGCTGCCAATCTGACTAGTCATTCCAAACAGATGGTAATATCCAGCATCACACCCCCTCCCACAATTTCACAGTTTTAGGCAGAAGCCTTAGAGTGAAAACGTTTACCTGGCTGTTGAATTGCTGAAACTCTGTTCTTAAAGTTGCTTCATACCACAGTGACTTGTGAGAGCTTTGACATTAATAGAAGGTCCAAAAGAAGACCTAGCCATGTTCCCCCAAATCTTGAGATCTAAAGACTTTAGCCAGTTTAAAAACACTACAGTTTATGGAAAATACCTGTTAGTAACAAATAGAGAAATTATAAAGGAGATTGCTTTCTAGAAATCACCCCAATGACAGTATTCCACATCCTGAGCTTCCAAGCTTTCTTTGAAATACGAGTTACCAGCAGACACTAGTGGAAAGAATCTTTTTAATTCAATTTCTGCCTTTGAGCAACTTGTTGACTGACATCTGGAGGCATCTCAGTCTTCTGGGGTGGCACCTTACGGTGGAAAGGCTGGATTAAATGTGGTCTCTCCTAGTTTTAAATCTGCTTGGATTGGGGCTTTATAACATTCCCTCAGAAGTCTTGTTGGTGTCCTTTCTATCAAATTTCTTTTTCTGTTTCACTTTCATTAACAAATTGCTTCACAGGGGACAAAATGCTAGATGTAGTTCAAATACTAGTTACAAATTCGCTGCCTTCAAGATAACTAGTTATTTGATTGATCACAGTTCATTTGTTTTTAAAGTTGATTTTGTGGAGAGTTATAATCAAGCACGTGCAACTGAATCAATAAAGTCGAAAATATATCACAATGAGGAAATGTAGGAATCTTCTCTGGTATCTTCATATCAAAAAATTAATTGAGAGGCATCCTTAATAATGAGTGAAACTAATATCCTTGACTCAGAGAACTTCCTTAAAGCCGCAAAATAACAACAATATCCACACTTTGAATTGGTTATCTAAGTATAAATAAAGTTGGTAAGAGACACCTTTCATGAAAGGAATGGTTGAACTAACTCTCAAATAGGACGACATCAAAGTCAAGGAAGAAAGTAAGAGCTCAAGGCTTGGGGTGGAAATGGTTACTAGGTTTAGCCATCTGCTTTGGATTTTCCTGTTCCACATGTAGCTATATAGTTTACATGAAAGTATCTCTCCAGAGGATCAGAAAGAACAGATTTATGGAACCAGATGTGAGTTAGCATTTCTACAGGTGTGGCTCTGCAGCTGAAAGAACATGTTGTACCAGGGATGAAGTTTCTTATTATGTAATCAATATAAATTACCGCTAGACTTTTACAGAGGTTGATAAAGCAAACATGTGTCATTCGGATTGGCCTTCTGGTATATAAAGAGACCCTGCTTCACAACGTGAAAAAATGTACCATTTGACATTCATAAAAGACTTGGTAGAAAATACCGTGACAATAATCAGGCAAGGTTGTTCCCCCTTGCACACAGAGGGGTTAGCTGGTGACTAGATGGGAATTGTGTTCATATGTTTTTCTTCATCAAGGAAAACAAGGAACATTTCATAAATATTTTTAAAGTCTCTCAGAATCTGATAAGAAAGGGCCAAGAGGATAAAAATTAGAGGACTGGGGAAAAATAACAGAATGCGAGAGAAAAGATGAAAAAAGGTAGAATTAGTAAACCTACAGAGGAATATATCCTTAGGTGGTATAGAAAATCAGAGTTATAAAAAAAATTGGTAAATTGCAGATCATTTAAACATTTGCACACAAAAAGAGAATTTTAAAATTCTAGACAATAAAAGTAAAAATGTTGCTGATAAATTAGTGCCAAAGTATTTAATACAAATGTTTTGATTTTTTAAAGCTGAGTGTTTTATGCTAGATTTTACAATGAAACAAAAATGAAGACTTCTATTTTTGGGCTTCTAATTTGCTTAAACTTTTTCAATTTAGTTTAAATGTATTGCTCAAATCTCTGATATTCTTACTAATTAAAATTTTTTTCTTAATCAATTCATTTCCAAGACAGCTGTGTCAATCTCCCATAATGATTGTGGATCTATGACAGTCTCCTTATAAAATTTCTCGTTATAAAATTTGCCATAATTACTGTTCATGTTTCTAACTATGTTGCTTGATACATATGTTTATGATTTTTACATCTTAAAGCATATTTTGTCTGCTATTAATATTGCTACAACATGTTTCTTTTGTTATTTACTTATTACATAAAGTTAAAACCTTTTATTTTTAATATTTCTGTCTAATTATCTTAAAGTGGGTCTCATTAATAGCATATAGATAAATTTCAAAATCTAGTCAGAGAGATTTCTATCATTTAATATATGAGATAAATCCATGATGTTTGTTATTATGGATTATGTACAGGATGTCTGAAAATCTGAAAACAGGACAAACTTAATTTTAAACAATATATTAGTCACATTTTAAAAATATTTGCTTAATATGTTTTCTTCAAGCTTCAGACATTTCAAGTAAAGTATCTTTAAAGCAATGTCCAATTTTTTAACCCTAGAAAGTATAATAAATACACTATTTTCTGAATTTCCAGAATTTTTAGACCCTATGTAATGTATTTATTGTACAAAACATATGAGCATATTATTTGAAATGTATCTAACATACAGTATAACTGCTTACCATATATTTTCTGATTTTTTTGGACTCAAGGTAATTTAGTCTTATTTTTAACATCATATTTTGTATTTCTTCTTTCCCATGTGTATTCTTCACTTCTTTATTTTCTCCCTTCCTAGTGTTTTATTATGTTTATTGATTCCCTTTTAGTCTTTACTGTTTTGGTTATATACATCCCTATTCTAGAGAATATTTCTATTAATATTTAATATGCATATATTACAAAGTATAAACTTTATTTTCCCTCCAAACTATCTGTGTTCATCCTATAAGCTATTATTGTTTAATAATCTGTTTCATTTTTAAACCTTGAAAATTTCATTTTTTTTTAAAACAGCCAATTGTTACAATAATCTACCAATATATTTTGTTGATTTCTTTGCTCACCCTTGCTTCTAGCATCTCACTCTCCATTTCTGGGTTCAAATTCCTATTTGCTGAACTTACTCTTTAGTAGTTCCTTTAGAGAGTGACTTTGGATTGTAAGCTCTTAGACTTTGTAAAAATACACTTTTTGCTTTTACTTTTAATTTAGACCTCACTCTTGGATATTCGTTTAGCTGAGTATAGAATATTTTTGCTTGGTACATTGAAGAAACCACATTTTCTTCTCTCTCTCTCTTTTTTTTTTTTTTTTTGAGACAGGGTCTCACTCTGTCACCCAGGCTCCAGTGCAGTAGCACAGTCACGGCTCACTGCAGCCTTGACCTCTGGGGTCAGGGGATTCTCCCACCTTAGCCTCCCGTGTAGCTGGGACTACAGGCACTCACCACTATGCCTGCTAAATTTGTGTATTTTTTTAAAAGATGATATTTTGCCATGATGGCCAGGCTGTTCTCAAACTCCTGGGTTTAAGCCATCATCCCATCTCAGCCTCCCAAAGTGCTGGACTTACAGGTATGAGCCACCACACCCAGTCAAGATATTATTACATTTTCTTCTCACATCTATTTAGGAGAAGTTGGCTGTCAGTCTTGCTGTCCTGTCTTCTGCCAACATAATTCATATTTTCTCTCTGGTCATTTTTGTAACTGAAGTAAAAAAGCAAAATTTCCACACAGAGAAATATTCAGATTTTAAGTGTAATATATATGTGTGTGTGTGTGTAGTATATATACATATGTATGTCTATATATAAGGTATATGTTTGCCATATATATATCAACATATATGTGTGTGCGTGTGTATGTCATAGATATGTATCTGTCTATATATGTCAATTTCCATTACCACATTGCCTACCTTAGACATCTACTGTTCTGATTTCTATCACCATAGATCACATGTGTCTATTCTTGGAATTCATATAAATGGAATCAAATAGCATATATTTTTTGTCTGGTCTGTTTTGTGCAACATAATATTTTTATGATTCATCCATGTTGTTGCATGTATAAGTAGTTCATTTTTTAAACTTAATGAATAATATTTCATAGAATTAATATACATAACTTGTTTTCCATTGTCCTGTTAATGGTCATTTGAATTGTTCCCAGTTTGGGATATTATGAATAAAGATACAAGAGATGCTTCTTAACTTATGATGGGGTTATATCCTGATAAAGCTATTGTAGGTTGAAAATATTTTAAGTTGAAAATGCATTTAATACATCTAACCTACTGAAACATCCTAGCTTATCCTAGCTTACCTTAAATGTGCTCAGAGCACAGTTGGGCTAAATTATCTAACACAAAGCCTATTTTATAATAAAATGTTGAATCTTATGTACTGCATATCACTAGCCAGAGAAAAGATCAAAATCTGAAATTTGAAGTACACTGAAATTGCAACAGTTCCATACTGTTGTAAAGTCAAATCATCGTAAGTCAAGGACCATCTGTGTAAGTTTCAAGTGCCTTTTTCCGTGTTTGTGTGTGTAAACACAAGTTTTTATTTCTTTTGGCTAAAACTGAGAAGTGGAATTGCTGAGTCTAATGTACATGTTTGTCTTTACAAGAAATTGCCAAACTGTTCACTGCGGTGATGCTGTTTTTAACACTTACAAGCAATAAATTAGCATTCCAGTGGCTCCCTATCTTTAACAACATTTGGAGTAGTCAGTCTTTCTAATTTAAACAATTCTAGTAGTTGTTTGGTGGTATCTCATTGTGGTCTTATTTTGCATTTGTCTAATGACAAATGATATTCAGCATATTTTTTGCTCTTATTGAACATATGTATATCTTCTATGAAGGATTTATTCAAGTTTCTTGCCCAATCTTTAAATTAAAACTGTTTATTATTATTTTGTAGGAGCTCATTATACTTTCTGGATACAAGTCAGATATATGTATTATATTAATACATATTTTCTCCCAGTCAGTGGCTCACCTTTTCATTTCCTTGATGCTGTATTTTGATAAATGAAAGTTTTATATTTTAATGAAATCCAATTTATCATTCTTAAAATTTTATGGCTAGTTCTTTTTCTTTTCTCTTTAAGAAATATTTGCATACTCTAGGTTGCAAGGATCTTCTATTTAAAAGTGCTTTTAGTTTTTATTTTTATGTGTAGATCTGTGGTCCATGTAGAATGAGTATTTGTGTATGGTGTCAGATAGCAGTTGAGTTTCATTTTTCCCATTCATTTATCCAATTGTTCCAGAATAATTTGTCAAAAAACCTGTTCTTTATAAATTGTATTGACTCCTTGTTGAAAATCAATCATCTCCTGCATAGGTGTGGTTCTAATTTTTTTTTTCTTTTTTGAGACAGTCTTACTCTGTCACCCAGGCTGGAGTGCAGTGGCACAATCTCAGCTCACTGCAACCTTCGCCTCCTGGGTTTAAGCGATTCTCCTGCCTCAGCCTCCTGAATAGCTGGGATTACAGCTGCAGGCCACCACACCTGGCTAATTTTTGTATTTTTAGTAGAGACGGGGTTTCGCCATGTTGACCGGGCTGGTCTCGAACTCCTGACCTCAGGTGATCTGCCCGCCTCAGCCTCCCAAAGTACTGGGATTACAGGCATGAGCCACCACACCCAGCCAGGCATGGTTCTATTTCTATAGCTTCTTTTCTGTTCTATACATTCATTTGTCTATTCTTACAAATACCAAACTGTCTTGATTACTGTGGCTTCATTAATGTTAGACATTGCTTGTTACCTTTCTACTGTTGGAGATAAGGATTTAGTACATTCATACAATCGCCGTGTTCAATACGGCATCTTCCCTATGCTTTCAATATTATAATAATTGTATGAATACTTCATAGCTTACCACATAGTATACTATGATTACATTTTCTTTCTATATTACCACTTTTCTTGCTACTATCCCCCATGATTTAATAATGACTTCATTTCTTTTACCTGTTTGTTTTCTATCATTAATGCCTGACCCAGGGTATCTGACAGGAATGTCAAACCCTTTTTAATACAGTCAAACACATCAGGTAATTTGTCAATTATTTTTCTTTAAAGAGACTTTTCTGGAAACTTCTTGGCATTTCCTAGGTTTGGTGCACAGCTTGCTTGTGTTCACTTCACAGTCATCTGAGGCATTTCCTTCCTAGGACTGAAAGGAATTTCCTTTGTATGTGGGCTGAAATTTGAATCCTCCATTTCCTGGTTCCCATTATTCCTCCTTCTTTATACTCTTGTTTTGATGAAGAAGATTATCTAAGAGCATCTTGAACAAGGGTCCAGGGAAGACAACATTTCTTAAAACTTAGTTGTTTTTAGTATCTTTGATTGAAGACATACTTGATGAATTTATTGGCTGGGCATAGAATTCTAGGCTGGAAATCATTTTTCCTAAAACTTCCCCAAACATACCTGTATTGTAACTGCCCAACAGGTTCTCCTTGCCCGCTTCCTAGACAGAGCTGATTTGTCAAGATGGGGAATTGCAATAGAGAAAGAGTAATTCACTCAAAACCGGCTGGAGGGGAGACCAAAGTTTTATTACTGCTAAAATCAGTCTTTCTGATAATTCAGGATGGGAATTTTTAAGGGTAATTTGGTGGGTAGGGGGCCAGTGAGTTGGGAGTGCTGATTGGTCGGGTCGGAAATGAAATCATAGGAAGTAGAAGCTGTCCTCTTGAGCTTAGTCAGCTCCAGGGTGGGGGCCACAAGCCCAGATGAGACAGTTTTTGGATTTTTATTCGTTCTGAACACTATGGGCCTGTTCAATCCAGAAAAACACATCTTATAGTTAGAAATTTTCTTATATAATTTTGATGATAATTTCCTTCTCCTCATTTCCCATGTTCTGATACACACACTGTCTCCTCTGTCACTGAATTATTGAGAGCTTGAACCTCCTAAACCAACTCTCTGATTTTTGTATTTTCTTAACTGTATTCTACTTTTCTGTATCTTATTCTAATTTTTGAGAGTTTCCTTAACTTTGGCTATATATTGTTTTTAGCCATAGTATTTCTAATTTCTAAGGGTTCTTTGTTGTTGTTGTTGAACATTTCTTTTTATAACATCCTGATCCTCTTTCATAGATACAGTAGTTCTCTCTGCCCCTGGAAATATCATTTATATTTTAAGTGTCTTTCGGCCCCTGCCTTATCTGAGTTTTCTCTGTGTTCCTGTTTTCTATTATTTGTGCTAGTCTCTGTCTTTCATTCTTCCCTCAGAATCCTGGTGATCCTTGGCTGTCTGTCCATATATAGGAGCAAGGCAGTAAAACGCTGATTAAAAGCTATGGGTTCAGGAGTGCTGGCTGGCAGAAAATGGGCCAGTTATTTTTCTTCCCATGGCAATCTCCAAATACCCATATCTCTAGATACTTTTTCTTGAATAAGTTTATCCAAAGATTTTCTTTTTGCTCTGTTACCCAGGCTGGAGTGTAGTGGTGTGATCTCGGCTCACTGCAACCTCTGCCTCTTGGGTTCAAGTGATTCTCCTGCCTCAGCCTCCCAAGTAGCTGGGACCATAGACATGTGCCACCACACCCGGCCAATTTTTGTATTTTTAGTAGAGATAGGGTTTCCCCATGTTGGCCAGGCTGGCCTTGAACTCATAACCTCAAGCGATCCACCCTCCTTGGCCTCCCAAAGTACTGGGATTACAGGTGTGAGCCACCACACCTGGCCCCAAAGAAGATTTTCCAGAACTCTTCCTCTGAGTTGTAAGCAAAGGGTCGACATTCTGAGAAGTCTTAGGTCATTACCTGCATTACAGAGCCATCCCCATGGGATAGTTCCTCCATTTGCCTTCAGTAGGCCCTGTCAGTTTCACTGGTTCTCTAGGCCATGTTTCACATTAGTGTCTTGGCTGGAATTCCTAAGCAGATAGTTCATATTTGCTTCCCATTCCCTCCCACAAAAAGGGGTTTTTCTCCCCTCAGCCCACGGTTTAGCTTCCTTATTAGTAGGCAGTCATGGGTAGAGTGTTTCCATTTGTGTTCATAGATGAAATGCCACTTTTCTAGCTTGTAGCTTTACACAGGCGCTCAGTTCCAGTTTTCTGCCATGTTACCAATGAATGCCATGATACCCTTAACTCAGGCCAACTTCTCTGTCTTTG
Organism: Hylobates moloch; assembly: GCF_009828535.3. Taxonomy (NCBI): domain Eukaryota; kingdom Metazoa; phylum Chordata; class Mammalia; order Primates; family Hylobatidae; genus Hylobates; species Hylobates moloch. Next base: position 215,782,127 of record NW_026652276.1, read on the forward strand.
AGTGTCCTCTGTATTCTGGAACCTGGAGATGTTCTTCTCTTGCTTACAAGCTCATTTAAGTGTTGTTTGTAAATGTTTTGCTTATTTATTCTGCAACATTTATGCATTCGAAGCAGAGTAGAAATGCTTCTTGGATCTGCTTAGTCCATATTGACCAAAAGTCTAAAGTTATTGATTCAGAATTCTAGACTCTGAGAGCAATCAGTAAATTATAGTGCCTCGGTTTGCTTGTGTGTATATTATCAATCCTTCGCCAACAATTTTGTCTGTTAAAAAAATTCCTGTTAGAATTTTTATAATACTTATTTTCCTATATCTGTCCATTAGTGTAACATGGTGGTCAAAGGAGAATTTTTTTCTGGTAGTTTTTCCTGTCACAACATGGCTCCCAAACAGTGGATCTAGTAAATGAAACAGATTACCTTGGACTATCTCAATAACCATTGCCGTCAGTTTTTCCCCCAAATTTCACCTATTTATTCATTCAGCCTGCATTATTAATTGAGGAAAATTAAATTATCTAGTGGAGATTTAGCCTTGAAGGTAATTTCAGACATGACAGCTGTGGTGGGAGGAAGATTCTCAGTTTGTGTGCAAGTGGAGAAGAATCATCATGGGCAGAAGACTTAGCCCCAGGTCCTAATTTCTATTTTTTCATGCTGAATCTTTTAAATAGAAATGAGTCTCGTAATGGGAAAAATGGAAATATTGCTCCTTGAGGATTTGAAGAATATGAGACCTGAAGACCTCAGATTTTATATCTATTAAAACATTGGCACAACCATGCAACATTCTTTCTATGATACCATGACTGGTTTATTGAGGAGTCTCAACTCATTGGAGGTATAAAGAAGAAATGATTTCTATTTTTCCCTATCAGTACTGTTCTGTGTCAAACTTCCTTTTATTACTAGCTACAGGGGGCCTTTAATTACATCTCTGACCAGTTTCTAAACTCAAGAAGGATAAATTGCTCCCACCCTCACCCCACTCCCCCCAGGCTTGAGTCTAGTGGCTTAGAATTGTAGGGTTCTGGCTCTAACTTATTTTCCTTCATTCCAGTGAATAACCCTGGAATATGGGGGAGCATGAAGAGGGTGGAGGAAGAAGAGGTCTGTACTAGACTTCTCCTAATAACTGGTGTTATGAAATGGCCTAAGCCAATCTGCCTCTTTACAGTTGTCTGGAGTGGAGTGGTGCGATCTCAGCTCACTGAGACCTCCACCTCCCTGGTTCAAGCAATTCTCCTGCCTCGGCCTCCTGAGTAGCTGGGATTACAGGTGTCCGCCACCACACCCAGCTAATTTTTGTACTTTTATTAGAGACAGGGTTTCACCATGTTGGCCAGGCTGGTCTTGAACTCCTGACCTCAGGTGATCCACCTGCCTTGGCCTCCCAAAGTGCTGGGATTACAAGCATAAGCCACTGCGCCCTGCTGATTATCTCCAATTTTTAGATGTAGGCACCATTTCCTCCCAGATAACCTCAGTACCAGGTGATATGTTACAATGGAAACAAGTCTTAGAGACTAAATTCTGCCACACATGAAACAAATAGGCATGAAAACAATTACAAAGCCTTTTCCGTACATTTGGTAAAGTCCCCATTCTATTTTTTTTTTTTTTTTTTTTGAGACAGGGTCTTACTTTGTTGCCCAGACTTGAGTACAGTGGTGCAATCATGTTTCACTGCAGGCCCAAACTCCTGGGCTCAAGCAATCCTCCCACCTCAGCCTCCCAAGTAGCTGGGGCCTTGGGCATGTGCTATCATGCTGGGCTAATTTTTTTTTTTTAATTACTTTTTGTAGAGACAAGGTCTCACTATGTTGCCCAGGCTGGTCTCGAACTCCTGGGCTCAAGTAATCCTCCCAACTCGGCCTGCCAAAGTGCTGAGATTACAGGCGTGAGCCACCACCTGGTCCCCATTCTATTTTTTAAAGTGGTCTGACAAGTGCTTTTGCACTTTAAGCAAAAGATCCACTCCCTGGCAAATGTTACAATATTCTAATGGCAGAGCCAGCTCGTGTTCTAGTCAGGCCAGAAACTTTCATTAAATGGGCACAGGCCTGAATAGAATCCTAGATCTATGGCATGCCTCTGAATGCTGGGTTTATCAGATTTCTTAATCCCTGTACACACAAGGATGGAGATGCCTGAATAAGTCTTTCTATCCAACCCAATTACATATATTGAACACCCACTCATTTGCCTGGTGAAGCATTATTTCTCTGTCCTTTATGCCAATTTGTAGACCTTTAGGTATGGATTTAGAGAATGGTATTGAAAACATTAATCTTAGGCTTTCTGGAGTGTGTACTCCTGACTAGAGTCCTTCATATGCTAACAGTTCCTAGGGTGCAGAGTAGAGTTAATTTACATATATTGTCTGCACTGAAGTATTTTAAAACAAATTTTCAACAATATAACATTGGTGACAATGCTGAGCTAACTCTTTTAGGTGATGAGGGGCTCATTGCCAAGGGATAAAAATGTAGTTGAATATTTTAGGATGAAAATAAACTAATGTTAAGAAAATAGTACAGCTGGGGGAGAGACTATCTCATAGAAAATCTGTATTTACTAAGGAAAGAATATGAAGGCTAGAATCCATGAGGATTTTATATTCCTCCCAGCACCCTACTTTTAATCTGAAATTACCAATAAGAGTTCATGAGAGACATTGTAGTATAATACCGGGGACACAGGTAGTATACCTACTACAATCCTGCTCATGGGCTCTTGCTAATGAATCATGGTTTTAAATTCTTTTAAATTTTTATGGTTTTAAAATTCTTTTTAATGTAGTATTTTGGGCAGCTGAAGCTGACTGGTCAGAATTGATGCATAAGAGAGACCTTCATTGTAATACAAAAGGCACTGGGTCTGTCCTAGCTGTGAGAACTTAGATAAAATATTGAATCCTTTGAGCTTCCATTTCCTCATTCATTAAAAGATAGGGGTGAGGGGTGGGAGTTATAAGAACTAAATGAAATAATATAAATAATTTGGCCACTGCCTGTTGAGGCTGGATAAATATCAGTTCCCTCCTCTTGTAGCCACAAAGTTTTAACTAAGCTGATACGTTACATTCTGCTCATGTCTTTTCCAGGAGAACTCCATCTAGAACAAAATGTGCATTCAGCAAGGTATAATTGTGTATGTTTTTACTGTCAGTTTTAGTCATATCTGTCATTTTTTATTTTCCAACATGAAAAGAGAGGTTTAGGGTAGTCACATTGGAAAACAAAGAAAATAAGATTAAAATTCCCTCAAATCAACTTTAGAGCCCTAAAATATTAATGCCTTGACAGCTTACTCACAATCACAAAAGGCTGTGAGCCAACATTCGGCTTTGTATTGCAGAGGTGATGAGAACGTATTTTCATTGCTAGAAAAAAATTAAGCTATACAGACAGAAATGGGACATGGGAGCCAAATTCCACAAGAACACCCTTGAGTTTAAGGGTTTTTCCCCCATCTTTTGACAATATTTAGAAAACCAAAGACTATAAACTTTTAAAAGGAATCTTGGATGACTTACAGAAATAGTAAGGTCACCAAAACTCTTCATAGATATTGAATTTTCATAAAAGTATTTGAGTTGATTAATATTATTCTCAGAGGTAGCATAAACTTAAGGATCATAAATGCTTACTAAAAGTGAACACATTGGGACTAGTTGCCAACTGCTGCCTAATCAACCCAATTGGTCCAATCCTGCATTTTCAGTGAATTGACTTAAATCCTACTCATATGAAATAAATCAGTGGTCAGAGATAGCAAATCTGCCAATAGGTTACTCTCAGCTCTCTTAATTAGTGTTTCCTACATTTTTCCAGTTTCTGGTACACCTTTGAACTGCCAGATTACACCTGGCAGATTACACCTGATGGAGAATCTATTTGCCCTTTATTTAGTTATATCATCATTTATGTATAAGAATATGTATTATGAGCTCACTATTAGTAGGGTACATGCATGCTGTTTTTCAAATAGTCAATATCTTCCTGCCCAGCACCCTGGGACAAGAGTGTCCCCTGTGTGATGGCTCCCTGGGGAGAGAGCTAAAACAACCATTGAACTGGCCATCAGAGGATCAAACCATTGACTTTATCTTTAGATCCCATGATAGCTGAAGATCTTCTCTTTTTCTGCACCCACATGAGTGTGGGCCAATTTTTGAAATGGCAGCAGTTTCATAAGACCCAAAGTTTACCTGCGAAGCCTACTCAAGCCTTCATTCTGTGCTCAGCCTTTGCATTCCCAGTCTGAGAATGCCTCCCATCCTCTTTTAGCTGACGATGCAGCAGCTAGGTGTGTGGGAGTTAGCCTCTTGGCAACTCCTGGGCAATGGAGGAATGGCCAACCACCCAAGTTGCCTACAGATTTTCCCAAGCACATGTCTATCAACATATGCTGTTGGCAGGGCAGATTGTTTCATTGGTCTTGGATGCTTTTCCATTCACTCTGTACTGATTGAAAATTAATCCGTAATTCAAGGTTCAGCACATATACCTCCACCACCTCCTTATTGCCCCAGTGAGAATAAATGGTTCTCCTCTTGGGTTGCCACAGCACAAACCTCTGTGTATTATATCTGACCAATAGGGTTTACTGTACTGTCATCTCCCTACTTCATTAAAAGGCAGGAACAATTTTTATGGATCCTTGTATATCCTGCCCTCAATTCTAGTGCCGAACACAGCATCAAACACAAAGCAGAGGCTCAACAAATGCTGAATTGGACTGAATTCAATTAATCGAAGAAAGGGTTGTTTACTGATACTGTACTAATACTTTTAATATTATCCTGCCTCGCTAGGGAATCTTCACTGGGGGCAGGGGTCTGGAGTACAATCAGAATCAACCAGACAGTTTTCCAAACTATACAGGCTAATGGTAGTGGACTGTGTTAAAAAGCTATTCAGGATACTCTGAAATTATCCCTGCTCACATCTCACCAATCCTTATGCTAGTTGAGGACCTTCAAAGAACCCTCCCTGTCCAAAATACATCCTTCAGAATCTTCTGTTTAGCTCTCTTCATTTTAATGAAAGTCTCCTAAAACTAGTCCTGGATGTGTTTTCATCACACTTGAAGTTTAATTAACTGATAACTCAGGCACAATGGAAATACTTAGATAGATGCTCTTAAGTTACATTTAAACAAAACTATTTACAAGTGATCTAGTAAAAATCTGTGTCTTTAATGGGCTATTTTTAATGTTTCCTAAACGAGTTATTGTAGGTAGGCCAATTTTCCCTCTTTAGTTGTTACTTAGAAGTCCATTTGGACATGTTCTACCCCTGATCTGGTTCTCTCACCCCACTGGCTACAGAATAGTGTGTTTTTGTTTGAAAGGGTCAAAACATTAAGAATCTGACATCCAAAATATGTGCTTTTTTTTTTCCTGGAGTCAAAACCCCTAAAGTATAAATCCTTTTTAAATGAAGAAAGCAGTGCCAAAAGGAATGAAACATATTTGGTCCTTCTCCAAAACAGAGAGATAGCACTGAAACAGGAAGTGGATGATTTAAATATCCACTCGGCATCTTGGCAACATATTTATGTTTAAGGGACTTAAGGTTAAAAGGTTTTTGTCTGGCCTGGGAACACTCTATCTTCCCTAGGGTTTGGAGGTTTGGGGAAAACTTAAAAAACTTATCAAATATTTGCAATTAGCCATTTTTTGGAGAACAAATTGTCACTGAGAATGTCATAGGAAATGTTCCCTATATGCTGCATGCTACCGTTACTCTCCTACTTCTTACGATAATCTCCTTAGCCGCCTAGCTTCATGTGGTAGAAAGTTATTGTTTTATTTTCTATAAAAAAAGAAGAATGTGGTTCCAGTTCCTGTAACTACTTCTCCCAAAGTTGGAACTACACAGAATGGCTGAATAAGCAGAATGCAAAATTGGGGTCCAATTGATTTTGTGTGTGCTGTTTCCAAGGACCACTTAGTGGCCCTATTCTTATAGCTAGAAATCGACAATATTGGGAGTGTTTACACAAGGAAGTCAGGCCTTCTCCTACTTCCCACCCTTCAGAGATGAGAGACAGCTATTATCCACTTACCAGCACACCACTAGAAAGAATAGTTAAAAAAAAAAAAAAAAAAAAATGAGCTCAAGGTTTTTGGTCTAAAAGACTGGAATAATGGTGTTTTCATTTACCAAACTTAGGAAGAACATAGAAGGAGGAACTATGGGAGTGCAAGTCAGTAGTTCAGCTTTGAACATTTTATATTTGACATGATAATTAGACATTTGATTGGAATTGTTAAATAAGCAGTTGGATATACAAGTCTGGGGTTCAGGGAAGAGGTCCTGAATATATTTATTTGGGAGTCATGCATTTGCACGGTATTTAATGCCAAGAGACAAGATGAGACCAAGCCAGTGAGTTATTAGATAGAGGAGCACAGTCCCAGGATAATTTTTAGGGTCTTCCAACATTTAAAGGTCAGAGTAAAGACCAGAAACCAGCAAAGGAGAACGAGAAGAGTAGCCAATGGGGCAGAAAGAGAACCAGGAGGGTGAGATGTGCTAGAAGCTAAATGAAGAAAGGACTTCCAAAAGAAGGAAGTGATCAACTATGTCAAATGTTCATATATTAATTAAGATGAGAACTGAGAATTGATCATTGACTTTGGCAATGTAGAAATATTGATGATCTTGAAAAGCGTCAAGGATGGTAGAGAAAAAGCCTGATTGGCATGGGTTCAACAGAAGATGAGAGGAAGAGAACTCGGAGCAGTGAATAGAGACAACATTTTCGAATTTTTGTTGAAAGAGAGGCAGAGGATTGGAATAGGAGCTGGAGAGTTGTATGGGTTTAATGAAGATTTCTTTTTTTCTCTTAGCTTAAGATGAGATATATTTTGACATGCTTGTATAATGATGATAATAATCTAGTAGAGAGAGATCATTGATAATGCATAAGAGAGGTGACAATTGCTAGAGCAATGTCCTTGGGTAGATAAGAGAGCATGAAACCTAGAGCTAAGTAGGATTGACCTTCAATAGGAGCATGGACAAATCAGGTATCATTGCAGGAGTAAAGACAAACTATCTGGATTCAGCTATAAGTAGATTGGAAAATATGATGGTAGAAGCCTGTGATGCTCTTATCTGATTGCCTCTATTTCTCAATAAGGAAGCAAATTCTTCAACTAAGACTAAGTTAGGGAAGCAGGAGGTTTGGAGACTTTAAGGCAACAGAGGATGTTTGGACTTGGGAAACAGCAGACTTGCCAGGTAGCACTAAGGACCCACTTGACATTACTGGTAACAAATTTTAAGTAAAAGCAGTTAGCTTAGCTGCGTGTTTTCCTCCAGCTGGATTTAGCTGCCTGCCTGCTTGCTACATGGAGAGCAGTGTTTAGAGTGATGAATCAGGGGATGTCAGCTGGTAAAGGAGGGTGGGTGTCTGAGGCATGCGGGAAGACAAGATCATTGGAGGACAGAAGCTCAAGGAATTAAGAGGCCAGGGTATTAGAATGATCACAGACATGAATATTGAAATCACTGAGAATTATGGCAGAAGTAGCACTGGAAAGAGTTAAAACCAGGAGCTAACATCTAGAAATGAAGGGAAGTAATGCAGGGATCGGGAAATGACTGCAACAAGGAGGGGTAGAGGATAATATTTGCAGGAAGGAAAATAGCTGTGGAGCAAGGAGACCATTGCGTCTACTTCCAGGCTCTGTGATACAAAGAGTATGGAAGCTGTCAGAAGAGCTATAAATCATGAGAGGAAGTATAGAGCATGAAGTTGCAGGGAACATTCAATGAAGAGTTTGAGATACAGGGTCTTGGCTAATGACTTATCTGGAGTTCCAGAGAAATCAGAAAGGGGAATGACATTGAGTCAGAGCAGGAGATGCATAGAGCCAGTTGGCTGTGGGAGTAGGGGTTCCACAAGGATCTGGACATCCTGGGGGTCTTGCCGAATGTAAGGCATCATGCAGTCAGTCCCAGTGGTCTCTCATGAAGAGTGTAGCAGTGAGACTGGGACTGCTGTGGAGGGATTTCCTTCCAGGAACACACAGAATTCTGGGGCTCCCTTTTCCTTCCTACTGAGGTCAATTGGAAGCTTGGGAAGGAGTCAGTTACTAAGAGCACACAAAGCCCTGGGGACCACCTTCACTCTAACCCTACGGAAGATGCTATTTATTCCATACCTTGTTTAATGCTTCAGTGCAGCTGGTCCACAAGTGTTTGCTGTATCCAGAAGAAGGTCAGATAAAGAGTGAAGGCACACCCCTGTTGGAAAAGAAGCAACAGTCTCTCTGTGATTGTTGATTCACTGTTTGCCTGTTGACTCCTGGAATTAACACTCAACAGAGTCAAGAAACCTGGGTATTGGTCTTGACTGAGTGTCCTTGGATAAATGCCTCCCTCAATTTGAATTTGAATTTCTTCCTCTGTAAAATAAGGGAGCTGGATCACATGACATCTAGGTTCCCTTCAAGCCCTGAATCTGAGTCTTTAACTGGCTTCCTAGCTTTTGGGTTTGGCCTACATTGCACCCCTGGTTCCTACCTTTTATTCTCAGTTTTGCCATGGTCTAGCTTTTCATTTCTTATGTCAGGAGCATGGGCCAGCCACAGTACTTTTGACTAGGTTGCTTGCTGTCCCTTAGGTGACTGTGCCTTCATCATGTCCAGACAAGTGATGCCAACGATTGCTGCAACTCTAGCTGGCCTTTGGGGATGAAGTGGGTTAGAACCCAACACACACTAATATGGTTGGAATTTAGGCCATGCATATTGTCTGAGAAGCAACTATCAAATTGCTTGTATGTCTGTGACACAAAGAACAAGAAGAGATGAAAGGAGAACATATACTCCATGTTGTCTCTCCAGCTGGTCCTCAAGCTGTAGAATTTCTGCCTCTTTTTTCTCCAGTGCTAGTGGGACTTCCCAGTCCCAGTGCCTGCTGGAGAAGTTTCCTATCATTGTTCCTGGATAAGGAAAACTCTGCTTGGGGTTTTGGTACATGTCACTCTTGCTTTGTGAATATTTACTAAACATGGCTTTGGCTGTATAGCTCTGATGCACTGTAATGATATCATTCACCTATCTGAAGTCTCACTGTTTAGAGGAGTGACCCTCTAAACCATTTCTTGTGGTTTTTAAGGTTGAAGGAATGTTTAACTGAGCCTATGAGGTCCTATACCAAAATTTTACCTATCTTCTGGAAGCTAGCAAGGCCTAGGATTTTTACTGAACTGAAAAATTCAATGAATTAGTGGAGCTGAGAAATTTGGTGTTTGAACCAAATGCATAGAGAAAATTAAAATAGAGACAGAATACTTTCCACCATTTACAAATATACAATATTCTCAAAAGAACCAATTATCAAATAAAACATTTTAAGATATATATCCTTTGAAAAACAAAGCCTATTAATTTTTTAAAAACTATCCTCTAACTGGCATATATTTCTTTTGTAAACTCTCAATTCCTTAAGAATCTTTCTTTCAAAATAGCAATTGTGATAACCAGGGTCATTCACTTGCGAACTTGTCTTGTCTTCTCTTAACTAGATCCAGAACATTTGTTTTGCTCAGTGCTGTCCTGCTTTCCCTCAGCCTATCTAAAGTTTTACTAATTTAGTTCAGTTGTATAACTTCCCTCCAGTGGGAGTCATCTCCAGCTTTAAAATTTTATTTTTCTGGAATCATGCAAGAGTTTGCTATGCACAAATATGGACTATAGGCTTTAAAAATAAAGCCAAATTTTACGTCAAATTGGAGTTTATCTCAGTGTCTGATTATATAATGTGATGTTGCAAATCAATAGATGTGTCCCCAGCACTGCATCAAGTAAGGATGAGGAACACAGGGGCCATGTCAATCCAAGAGCTTCACAGTTTGTCCATTGGCAGCCATTTATTGAAGGAAATTGCTAGAGTTCTTGGATTTTCCACTTATTAATTTTCACATGCTGGAAAAGGTGTGAATTTGACTAGTTCCATTTAGTTTGCAATTTAAAAGCTACCCCAAAATATTTGAAAGAGCTTATGACATCATTCTTAGATCATGTGTACATGCTCAGAAAGCAAACCTATTCCTGAATAGCCCCTTTCTCTTCAGCCAATTTAAGCAATCAGTAGACTGTTTTGTATACGCAACATTAACTCATTTGGAAGATTTATGCTTATGTTGTTGCTCTGACTGAGCTGGTCAGAGGATTTTAGAAGTTTCCAGGCGAATGGGTAAAATGTAGGGAATAAGCACACTTTGAAGTGAACTGTGCCGTCATAGGATCAATGTATTCAGCCAGACACTGGAGAAGACATTTCCACTGTTTCCCATACTAGTTACATTTCATGGACAATCCCATGGCTTCAATAGGTGAGATTCTACTGTGTCAGAAGGTAGAACAATGAGCTTCAGTCTCCTTGAACTTCTCTTGTGGAACCTGTTTCCTTCCTGGCTTTATTAAAAAATTACATCTTCTGTTTTTGGAAAAGTAGCTGTCAGAGGATTAGAGACAATTCATTGAATTGGATTATTTGTTGTCACAAATTTTATAATAGTATTGTAGAGCACAGACCAATGGAGAGCTGTTCCCATTTGCTAGGATGTTGCTACTGCTTTGGTTTTATTTTTATTGAACTTTTTTATCTCTGCTATTCTCCTTTATGGTCAAAATTGTAAAGAGTGCATCTTTGGAGGAATGCAAGGTAGGCAAGTTTGCTAAGAGCTTCTACAAGACTACCTTAAGAGAAGACTTATATTTAACAAACAGAATCTCAACATATGGACATAGACTCTCTTGAGCTGGTTAGAAAGGACTTTTTTCTTTGTTTGCTCTTTTTGACCACTGACATTTATTTTAATTTTTTTCATGTTTAAACATTTTTATTTTGAAATAAAGTAAAAGATTAACAGGAAGTTACAAAATAGTATAGAAAGGTCCCAGGTACCCTTCACCCAGTTTTCCCCAGTAGTAACATCTTGCATAACTACAGTGCAATACCAAAACCCAAGAAATTAACATTTGTATGATTCACAACGTTATTCAGATAAGAAGTTCTTTTTAAAACAAGAAATAATTCATTACAACCATGGGTTTCCTCTAAAAATTGTCCCTTCAACTGAAAAATACCTGATTGTTTGTTGTTTATTCAGTACTTCCCCACATTTTGCAGAGGCAAACAAAATCATTTTTATAAATCCCAACCTATGAAGGACAGAACAAAGTCATTGTTCTATTTTTCAAAGTATACAAAAGCTAAATGAGAAAAAAATCATCTGGGAAGGCAGAAATCCATTGGTGCAAAGTTTTTAGAAAGCTAAGTGAAGTAGTAATTATCTTACTCATTCCATTATTGAAGACCTCTTCAAAATTTTATCCATTTACAATAAAATTTCAATAAATTCAATTCCATTCTATTACAATAAAATTTTGTTTATTTACAATAAAATTTCCCCATATATTTCTAAAAAGCCACAGTTTTGTGGCAACAAGATTAGAATTTTCAAACAATACTTTTTGTCACACTTGCCTTCAACCCATTTTGTTATAACCTCATCTGTAATAAACCCGAAAGAGTTTACTCTTTTTCTTTATTTCTTGGTTAACTTTTTTTGACTTTTATATACACAGATAGCATTCCTTGAAGAAAGAGGCAAGGTATACATACACACAGTTGGGTTGCTATTTTTTTACTTACAATGTATTTATACTGTTGTCAATTTAAAGACCAAAATATTCTCAGGAAAATACAATATTTTACTTTTTAAGATTCATATTTTATGAGTAATAAATTTAGTTTTGATGGATAAGGTGGAAAAGCATAAATATGGAAGCACTCTCTTAAGGTCAACATTAAATCTGATAATATGTGGAATAGATTTAAGACTATTTTGAAGTTTCAACTAGAGTTTCACCCAGTGTGCTTTCTTCTTAGGTTTTAATGCTGGTTTACAAAAGGAAAAGTAAATTGCTTTCTGGTAACAAATTATTGCAGAAGATCTTCTACTTAAAGCATAGATGCATTTTTTTTTCACTTACTTCTCTGTTTTTGAAGGGTTCGATGTTTATTTGGGGGAGGTTTATGTCAATTATTTAATCAGAAACAGGCCCCAGAGTTTGCCAGTGATATTTTGGAATGTAGGGTCTACTTCAAAGAAAGGTTCCATGTCTCTTGACCCAGATGAAGCCAATTTTTCATAGTGAAGAGCAAGGTAATTCGATTTTCTTTTTCAGAGCAAAAATTATTTTTAGACTGAATTTGATGGGTCATATTTCTCTGCTCAGTAAATCTTGCAATTATCACTCCACACTGGAAAATGTAACTCAATGACCCACCATTGTGCCAGAGCTTCTGTGGGCAGCTGAACTCCAAGAGGCAGCTGGACATGATGTAAAGTTGGTGTCTATGACATACTCCAAGATGGAAACCGAGCAGTCAACCAGTGGCAGTAGTTCACATGCCAACATTTTTGTTTATTTGTAATGGAAAACTTTAGGAGGAAAACACAGGAGACTGGGTGCCAGGGGTGTGAGGTAGAGATTTCAATCCTGTTCAGTCACTTAGGAAAATCCAAACTGGCCACACTAAACCAGATCCAAAATCCCAGACTAATTTCCTCTTCTCTTTCCTCTGTGAGTGTTTCTGATTTCACACAAGGCAAGAACAACTGAGAACAGGGAGACTGACTAGATGAAGTAGGAACCCTCAGTGAGGCCCAGGAGCAAAAACAAAAGGCCTGGAGTTGTAGAACATGCTAGAACATGAATGACAGTCTCTGGGGAATTAAGAAGCATTCTCCACTCTTTCCATGGCCTCTTGCTGACCTAACTCCTAGTCTTCCTTCACGTCTCAGCTTAGGATAGCACTTCATAAGGAAAGCTTAACAGACTCAAGTTTGACTTACTACCTTTCTCTGTGCCCTGACAATTCTTGATACCCTCTCCAGAGCAGGGTTATCACACCACATTGTAATATTTAATATTGACATCCCTACTGGACTGCAAGCCTAATAGAACTGGGGCCATACCGCTCATCTTTACAATTGTATGCTTTTTGCTTAGCGCTGTGTCTAGCACACAGGAAATGCTTAATATATATGTGTTGTTTATGTTAGCCATGCCTTAATGTTTGGGATGCTCCAGATGGCTTAATAAAGTGTTTAACTATCTTTACAACCTCAGCCCAGTCCAGTGGTATTGAAATCATCCTACCAAGCTTTGGAAAATTCAGTCAGCATCTAAGAAGCCCTTGTAAAAAACATTTGAGTACCCAATGATGACTACACACAAACCCTGTAGTTCTTGAGCCAGATGTGATGGCACATGCCTGTGGTCCCAGCTACTTGGGAGGCTGAGGCAGGAGGATTGCTTGAGCTCAGAAGTTCAAAGCTGTAGTGAGCTATGATTGCGCCACTGCACTCCATCCTAGGCAACATAGTGACATCCCATCTCAAAAACAAAACAAACAAACAAACAAAACCCTGGTTTTAAGAAAACAATGAAGATAGCCATGAAAACACACCCTGGCCTATAAATGTATATGCTAAAAGAGAATGGAAACTGAAATAATGGATCTAATGAAAATCAGGCATGGTTTTGAAATTTTGTTAATGTGCTTCTTTTTTTACCCTTCTATTCACTTTAGTTTGATTTTCATGGAAATTCAGATCTAAGAGAGAATTTTGAGTTCATGTCTACACAGATGGTAACCAGAAACTTCTAAGAAATATTCTCAGTGTAATTTTCAGCCCATAATGATGAGGGTGGTCTGTCTACATTGTAAGAAGATTAAACTGACAGATCTATGATTTTGTATGTATAGATGGACAATGACCTAAAAGCTATGCTTAAAATTGCCCCTGGAGCCATTTTACTCCTGAATCTGTTGGTTTCCATGGTAAAATACTCAGTTCTATGTTGTCAAAAAGGTGAAAAATAAAATCTAGGAGAAATCTGTCATGGGTAGAAGTTGGTGGAACACATTTAATCCACCAGATAAAATGCTTCTGGTCTAAAAGCTGCTGAAAGATACTTGAAAGTCTAGATGTTGGGCGATCTTATCCAGATAGCATTATAAGATACACAAAATATTTGAAGTAAAGTCATATTACAAGGAGAAAAAACATTTTCACTGTTCCTGGAAGAAGTCTTTCTGTCTACACTTTACCCACTGCAAATGTTGAGATGTTCTGAAGGACTACCTTGCACCTTTAGTAATTAATATCATTTAAAAATCAATCTCTTCTAAAATGAGATTTTCCATAAATGCTAGATGCCCAATTTCAAAGGAAAAATCTATGTGATACTCTGACATATTGGTCAAATATTTTATTCTGGGGGCCATGGTGGGTAGCAAGGGGTGGTCGTGGACTGTAGGAAGTGTTGACTTCAAAATATATATTAGCATTTCCATTATTTTAAAAGATTTTTTAAAAGACTAACAATGTAACATATGGACAAAGGGATACATTCCTTAGAAAAATTTTAATGGTAACATGAAACCACAGTAAACAGTGAAGGAGAGGGGAGGAGAAAAAAGATGCAAACTATTTACTTCTCCTTAGAGGCTAGAATGCAGTTGTTTTCTATTAAACTTAGATTATGTTTATGCATAACTGACTCAATTATAAAATGAAAGCTAAGCAACTGTTGGAATTTGTGATTACACCATGTAAATGTTACATACCTTGGCAATATAAAATAATAATAATAATATAATTTTTTAAATAGAGAAGAAAGAGACTGTAAGAAAAAAATGTAAGTGTACAAATTTCCCTATGATTTATAGAAGGGATTCAGATAATGTCTAGTGATAATATCTGTAGTTAAAACAACAACAAGCCCAGTCTTTTAGTTTTTTTCATAATTTTAACTTTTAAAAACCCATATCTCATTGTAAAGAAACATTTATCTCTAGTTCATCAACTTCTATCATTGAAGCTGTTTCTCTTTGTTAAATTATTGTAAGTAATATTTCTAAATATTAGACTACATTTATAAAACTATTTCTACCTATCCATCTATTTTTATATTTTTAGAGATATCCAGAATTTTGTTCACCAAATGTTAACAACTTATTTCCGAGTGCTAGATATAGGTGATTTTTTTAATGTTCTTTATACTTTTTTATGTTTAACTTTAAAAGAGTCAACGGCATTTTTATTTTATTTTATTTTTATTTTTTTGAGACAGAGTCTCACTCCATCACCCAGGCTGCAGTGCAACGGTGCAATCTCAGCTCACTGCAACCTCTGCCTCCCAGGTTCAAGTGTTCTTCTGCCTCAGCCTCCTGAGTAGCTGGGATTACAGGTGCACACCACCATGCCTGGCTAATTTTTGTATTTTTAGTAAAGATGGGGTTTCACCATGTTGGCCAAGCTGGTATCCAGTTCCTGACCTCGTGATCTGCCCACCTCGGCCTCCCAAAGTGCTAGGATTACAGGCGTGAGCCACTGCGCCCGGACAAGAGTCAACATTTTAATAAAAGAGATAGATGTTTATAGAGAGAGCCAGTTGAACCTCTCTCTCTTTATTTCTATGATTTCCTTTTTTCTTTCAAAGGTCTAACAATTAATTGTTTAAAACACTGGTTCAATTGGGGCACACTGACCTCTACTGTTGGCCAGAAACTTATAGGGGGAAGTCTCAATAAAACTATTGAGTCTAAAATCACAAAACAGCTGACAACTTTGTGGCACATCACCCAATTCTTGGAGACAGTGCCAACCCTTGGACAGGTCTATATTATCTTGGGCATGAGACTGCTTGCTAAGTTAAGATTATATATTGAAGAGAAATCAGATATTTTTATTTCTAGAATTTTCTGTTTGATGAGGGACTGTTGGCTATCTTTTATTTATCTTTTATTTGGGCCAATGCCTAGACCCAAAAGAGGTTTACCAGATGTGTGGGAAAATGTTATTTCTGCTTTATTTGGTGAATGATAATGGGTAAATGGGATGAAGGGAAACTTTCTAGAATTTCTAGAATCATATCTTGTCTGAACAAAATATGAATTGATCAGTTCACTTGTCAAACAAGAAAGACATTTGTATCTATCCACAAATTTTATTCTTCAGTTGAATTCAGAATATAGTGATTTTTCATAAGAAATGACAAAATTTAATAAGTTATGCATTTGTTAAAAAAACACTAACTTGTCTAGCATAATCCTGGAATGTCAAACATATTCTGTAGTTGTTTTATGAGTGAATGCTAACACTCACTGTAAATAAGGCATTGATACCTCCTTGTATAAAAATATTTTAAACTTCTAAAACCTCTCATCTTACCATCTCCTTTTCAAACTTCCTCCCCAAATCTTCAAAAAACTTATTCTACTTCATTTGAAGAGAATTAGGTATGGTTTTCATTCATTGCATTTTTCTATTATATTTCTACACTCTACGTTCTATTTGGCAATATAGTTAGTTGCCTCTATCTCCCTGGCTAGATCATGTGTTCTTTGAAAGCAGAAACTATGCTGTAATTTATCCCTGCCTCTCCACTGTAACTAGTTTAGTACTTTACATGTAGAAGCTCTGTACTCAAGTCAACAATGTGGAATTGCCTTAAGATGAAATTAGTGAATAGGTCTGTAGAAAAATGACTTCTCCATGGGTCACCCTGCCCACCCTAACTGTCCCTCCACATGCCTCCTTAAAATGCAAAATTGCTGGAAGCTTGGGGAAGATGTATGCTTCTATATGTATGGACATATCATCTCAAAAGGAAAATTTCTGTAATTTTTATCTAAAAGATGCCTAGGAGAACAAAGCCAAACAAGTAGCTAAGGCCCTAAGCACTCAATGGGATGAATAAAATATCTCTATATTTACATGGTTCATTTTGACTGTACCCACAGGGCAGCAAACATCTGCATGAAAAGTAAAAAATTCAGCCTGTTAGATGACTGGTTGTGAAGAGCCAAACATTGGGTATCATGTCATCCACATGTCTGATTGATTGAATATGAATTGCCCCCTTCTTATCCAGATGGCTTCAGCAATAGATAAAGCATGGAGATTTTTCCACATTTTACGTAGTGCTTGGTGTTGTAGAATTCAGCCTTTGTGTGTTCTTTTTCCCCCATCTTGCTATTGCCTGGATCTCATTAGGAACCATTAGTGATGTAATACTAAACCTATGGAATCTTAAACATGCTTTTAAAATCCTGTGGAATAAAGATGTCTCCTACCAAACCAAAAATGCAGTGGGAATAGACAAAGTTACATTTCTTCAAGAAAAAATGACTCATTTCATAGTTCCCAAACTGTTTTGACTGAAGCTTCTCAAAATAAACTTTCTGGAATATGGAGCCTTTGATGTCTGACTTTGAAAAAAAATATATCATTTCTCAAAGATACAATTCAATCCTTTTGGGGTGTTCATGTATTTTTGCAGATTAACTTACTTTTATTTCAACAAGTGAATGACACAATATTAAATAGCCATCTGACAAAGAAAGAAAAGTATGTTTGAAGTGGTCTTAACTCCTACATAAACCAAATATAAAGAACATGCCATATGATTTTTTAAATTGCCACAAAAATAAAATTTTCAGAACATTACCAGAAGGGGGATTTGGTCCATTAAGAATAACAAAACAGTTTAGATGTCATGAAAGTAGAAGATTAGGAGTGCCGTTAAGCTTACTAATGAGATTTTTGATTCATATGCTATTTCCTAGGCTGGCAACATTTTTAATTTTTCACAGTCTTGAACTTTAATCCTTGAAGGGTAATTCAAGTTTCAGAACTTACATACTGCAGTTTGTTTGGGGTGGCAATTTGCCATTGATTTGCTTCTGGGTTCTTTTGTTCTCTTTCAGCTGAGGGACTCAAAGATGGTCATTTATTAAGTCCAGGTCTACACATGACCGCTGAAACAACTGGTTTTCAATCAAATCTTCTAAATAATCCAACCATTTTTGTGCAGTTGATCAGATTGATTTAAGACATCCACTGCTCTATTCAAACAACAGTGAATGAAATAATTGTATGACTGGACAATCTTTACTTTTCTTCCCCCTCCTCCTCCTCCTCCTCCTCCTCCTCCTCCTCCTCCTCCTCCTCCTCCTTCTCCTCCTTCTGCTTCTCCTTCTCCTTCTTCTTCTTCTTCTTCCTCTTCTTCTTCTTTAATAACAGTTTCTGTTTGGAGTGGTAGAAGGATTGGTTAAGATGTGTATTCTAGCTTCAACTCTTCCACCTCTATCTGATGCTTGAAAAGTTTCTCTTAACCTTTCAAGCCTCATTTTTCTTATCTGTAAATGGAGAGAACAAATGCTCACCTTGTGCTATGTTTGGGATATTAAATAGATGCTGTGGCATTTGATACACAACTGGCCTACAATAAATGTAATTTTTTCCCAATTCCCCCTCTATTGTACATATGGAGTTTTCTGCTTTTTTTCATTT
Source organism: Hylobates moloch (assembly GCF_009828535.3). Classification (NCBI taxonomy): domain Eukaryota; kingdom Metazoa; phylum Chordata; class Mammalia; order Primates; family Hylobatidae; genus Hylobates; species Hylobates moloch. The sequence goes on from NW_026652276.1 coordinate 215,800,531, forward strand.
TCTATTGTGATGATAACTTCTCAACAGAAGGGTTAAAAGAATATTTGACACTCATTATATACGCTGTTAAAGAATATTAGAACTAGAGCTATACCTAACTTGGTCAGATCTGAGCTCCAGGGCCTGATGTCTGATGATGGCAAGAAGAGACTGTTGTTGGAATTTGTGTTATTCTCTGAGACTTTAAAAATACTACCTTTCCTTCAGAGGCTTTTAAATATCTATTATGCAGTAACATCTCTAAACTACTCTTGAACCTATGCACATTTTTATCATGGTACCGGCATTGAAAGTAATATATTCCAAGTGTTTAATACTTACAATGCAAAGAGGTTTTTCTATTACTTGACCTAAAATGATCACTTCAAAGCTTTAAGATTTAGATAAAGTGGGGAGAAAGGGGGATAGAAAAAAGAGCATGGGAAAAGGGGTAAGGTAATTAACATTTATAAGATGATGGCCAAGGTATTAGAAAATAGATGGGGTCAAACATGTAGGTAGACCTGAACTTCACTTCCAGCTCTGACTCATTCTAGGGCATAGAGTTGTTAAGAGAATGTAATGTACCCGCATTAAAATAAATTTGCTTTGTTAACTATAAATTTAAGTTTGGATTTCCTCTTTCCAAGCATTTATTTTTATAAGTGATTAGGGTAATTTAAGGTCTTTAAATTGCTATAAAATATCTAAGCATTAAAGAGGGGTGAGAAAAATTGGCATTTTAAAATTCTCTATATAAGGGTAATTTTATAGTCTAACTTTTGGATTTATAGATATCTTATGTATATTTTCCCAGAAAAAAATGTGAAGATTTCCCTTTTGGTGAAGTCATTTAGAGTTCATTGTTGGTTGGTATAATCTACAAAATTATATTCAATTATGCAATTAATGTAAAATATTACATCACATAATAACCCAAGGTCATTTTATACTTACAATAAAAAATTGTTTTGACCCTTACTGTAGATTAACCTCCTAAATGATTTATTGGTCATTAATAGCTCAATTTTTAGACCCAGGGGTCACAGTTCAGGGCACTGCAACTGAGAGCAGATCCCTGTATAGACTGACCGGAGGAGCCTCGGGTATGCCAGGGAGAAATACATGCACGTTTCTCAATGTCTCAGGCTATCTTTCCTTCAATTTCACCAACACCATCTTAATTCAGGTTTCAAGAATCTCCAAACTTACCTACACACTCTAGTTTAGCCCTTTCAAGTATCATTCCATCCTATAAACTGATTTTAAATCTTCCCAAACTACTGTTTATATAAAAAAAATCTTAGTCTCAAAATCTTCCCACACTACTATTTACTTTAAAAATTTTTAAGAGGGGTGAACAAAACTAGCATTTTTAAATTCTCTATATAAGGATAACTTTATTATTCTATTGTCTGCTCCAAAGAATAAAGTACAAAACTGATATCCAAGGACCTGGTCAATATTCCTGCTTTCTCCCACCCTCCCAGGCAGGCTTTTGAATGTACTCTCCCACGACCACAGCTGCCTATGACCACAACTGATGTATTTCTGTTCTGCTGATGTTGCTCCTTCCTCATGTTTGAAATATTATCACACCTCCTTTCTAGTTATCCAAATCTTAACTCTTTAAGTGCCAATCATCTTCCTGAAGCATCTCCTAAGTACTCCAGCCCACCTAATCAACACACACCAGAGCTTTTCTAGTCCATTCTTCAACTTTTTACAGTTTAGGAGACCCAATTTGCAGAGTTTGTGACTTGCCTGAGGTCACAAAGCAAGTTAGTAGTGTCACCATGACTTAAAATTGAGGTATTTTACCATGAATACTGCTGCCTGAATTCCCTAAACTAATCATGATAACAGACATTTTACTGATAATATTGGTTTTGTATTGTTGGTTCATTGTTCCTAAGTATGAAACCTGGATATGCTCAAATTGTTCCTGGATTATTCTTTCATTTCAGATCCATATAAAATAATTGGAGCCTCCATCTCAATATTTCTGAGAATCCGCAAGAAATAGATAAGGTGGTGGGATGCCTTATATTTTTGTCACCTCCTGCTCCAAATTCCAGTCACCCATTTACATCCTCAGTCCAACCTCTACCTGCTTAACTCTGAGCATGGAAAAGTTCTTTTTTTCTTCATTCCTACAAAGCTGCTGCATTTAACAGACTTTGATGAATGGTTTATGGTGATAGAAGGGCATTAAAGTGCAGCCCACACCGGATCACAGCTCAAAATTAAATATTTTAATTTGAGAAAAAAATTAACTCTTTAACTCTTTGCCTTAATTCTCTCCCATGTGATTTTGGAGTGGACAGGGCCATTCAACTTTTACAATCACAAAGCAAGGTCAGGATATTTATGTAAACAAAATACAATAGTTATCTACCCTGGGCTTATGCCCTTAGTAACTCTAAGAAGCAAAAGAAGTTTTGACATTAATTTTTCTTTAACTTGGCCCAGGTTGAAATCTTAGGCAGATCTCCCTATCTCAGTGGACCAGGACAATGTCAGGAGCCAATGGGTATTCATTTACTACATTCTTAGTTGGGAAAATGAATCCAGTACTATTTTCCAGAATGTAGTAAGATTAGGAAGAGAGTAAAAGCAGAAAATGGGCATTTTTTTGCCATTTGCTGAGCTTTTTCTCCATACCAGGTTCTATACTGTTATACACGTTACCCCATTTCACTCTCACAACAACAATGCAAGGTAGGCATTCTCCACTTTTCAATGGAGCAAATAAACAATTTGCCAAAGTCATCCAGTAAGAAAGTGGCACAATCCAGAATTCAAACCCAGATCTGCCTGACTTTAAAAGCCTTTCTGGACTTGGCCAGATGACAACGGCAATGGCCCAGGCACAGGAAAGAGTGAGGACCATATCAGATCACAAGATATTCCAAATTTATCAGAGTGCTGGGAGTCAGAATAAACAGAAATGTCAGTCAAAGGTGTTATTTGGGGAAGGTGATGGAGAGTCCATGATGGACTGAGGTTCAGATAGAGATGACTTTTTTCATTCATTCTTCTGTTTAAAGCTACTGGATTTAACACAAACTCAGGACCTTCTACAGAATCTGAATTGGGTATCCCCAGGTCACTTAGTTTTTATAACCCAACAAGGGCAACATATTCAATAGACTATCATCAAGAGCCTTTCTGAGCAGCTTGTATTTATTCATCTTGCCTGTGACTGGGCAAAGGGGGCAGGTGTCTGGCTTTTGTTCCTGCATAGAAATACAACTTTGGTTTCGTTGATGTGAACGGATAAGCACTGCATGTGAACTGAAATCACACTTTGTCTAAACAGAGGACTCTGTGGCACTTTTCTTACTAAAAAGTTGTTAAGTTTGGCAATCCTCACTCTGTTCCAGTCAAACATTTTCTTAACCATATTAGGTTATATGGAAATAAGCCAATATCGCGGCTGGTGTATGAGTAGGTCCTCTGCACCAAGGCAGTTTTCTTGAGAGCATTTTCTCACTGGTTTAAGAGACAAACGTAGCTCAGAGTATATTTTTAAATGTGGCTGGAAAGAAAAATAAAAATTCACTGATCCAAAAAGAATTCGGAATCGCAGCTAGACCAAAGTCAGATTTTTAAGCTGGAAGACTTGGAGAGATTTGGGTGTTTGCTTGCTTCTTATTGAAAGACTCAATCAATTTTTAAAAAGCCCAGCCAACCTTAACACAGATATAAGGGAGGAAATCAGAACAAAATTGCATCATCTGTTCCATAATTATCCAATGTTGTTCTCGTTGCTTAATCTCGTGGGTTAGAAAACCAGCATTTGAGCTCTGGATTCACTACATTCTGAGTAATCCTAGACACTGGGCTTAATTTCATTGTTTGTCAAATGGGGGATGATATACTACCTATATCATAGGATTCTTAGGAAAATCCAATGAGATAATGCATGATTCAACTATTACCAAAAAAGCGTATTATGAGCCTTTTGTTTTTCAAACTACAACACTTGGAGAAAAGTAGCAGCAGAGAAAATAGCTTTTAGGTCTGCTCCTGGTTATTCTGATACAGTTATCTGCTTTTCATTTAGATTTATCATATTCTGCTTTGACAGCTAATACTTATTCATCCATATATTCATTCTTTTTTTCAGAATATTGAGCACTTAGCAAGTGCCAAGCTCTTAATTAGGAGCTCTTATTCTCATCTTTGCAAATAGATGATAAACCTGTAAAGCTCCCCCTGCATCTTATGGTTAGATACTCTTTTGAAATATTTTTATTTCAAGATACATGTTGGCCATTCATTCATTCCATGTATATTTATTGAGCGACTACTAAATGGAAGGCAACTGCAAAGTGCTGAGGAACCATTAGTATACACAATAAATACATCCTCATGGAGATTTCAGTCTAGTAGAAAAGACAGATATTAAATACATAAGTAACCAAACATAAATATCATTGCAAATTGTGATTGTACATGAAGACAAAGAGCAGAGACTTATAACAGAGAATGACATGGAAGTAAAATCTTAAAACTCTATGTGTCTAATGCAACAAATTTTAATTTACAATACCTTGGCAATAAATGGATAGGATACTTGAAAACATTATCATCTGATTGTACTGTAACACAAAAATTGGTGTTTTCAGGGTGTTGCAATTATTTAATACTATTCCAACTTTGACTTTGTGGGTTTAAGAAAGGCTAAGAACTATCCAAGTAAGAAGTATGCCTTTGTCATTAGGTAATGGTGAGGGACTCATTTCTGGTCTCTGTGGCCAGTAAGCTCTAGATCCATGCAAGAAATCGAAAGCAAGCTTGTGTGACTGGATCACAAAAGAGAGAGGCACAAGAGGAAGCTGGAGAGGCAGGCTGAGCTAGATTATACACAACGTTGTAGGCCATGGGAAGAGTTGGATCTGTATTCTAGATGCACTATGAAGCTACCGAAATGTTTTAAGCAGGAGAGTGACATGATTAGATTTATGTTTTTAAAAGGGTAATTGTTTGCAGATGGCTGGAAGGTTAGAACAGAAAGACCAGTTGGGAGACTCTTGGAAGGGTCCAGATGAGATGATGGTGGCTTGGATTTGAGTGGCAGCAACAATAATGAAGATAAATGAACCATTTTAGGCAAATATCCTGAAGGGAGAATCACCTGGATTTAGTAATTTACTGTAGAGGGAGTAATGGTAGATGAGGAAGGAGGAAGTGTATGAAATGATTCCCAAGTCCAGAGCTTAAGCAACCAGGTAAATATTGGTGTCATTTGCTAAGATGGGAAAAACTTGGGAAACATGGACTGTGTTCAATTCTATCCTGTTTGCTGAGGAAAAAAAAAAGGGGGCCGGGGAGTAGTGGTGGAACTTTTTGTGAGTTATAGACAGGAAACAAAAGTATAAAGCTTAACACCCATCTTCAGAATGATTGCACCCTAAGCATTAAATCCACTGTTGATATTTCCTTAACAGGCTTTCTCAAACCACCAGAGGCTCTACTATGATGTGGGTTATCTCACTCGTAGAATTTATTCTGTCTTCACCCTTCCTCTGTGTGTGTCTACATATAATGCAGTTGATTTTAATAATTTAATTTGCTACACCTTTGAGTTATTTCATTTATCAAGGCATCAGTCAATCTTAAAAACTAGATCTTTATTTTTTTTTAATTTTTAAGTTCAGGGTTACATGTGCAGGATGTGCAGATTTGTTACACAGGTAAATGTGTATCATGGGGGTTTGTTATACAGATTATTTCATCACCCAGGTATTAAGCCTAGTACCTATTAGTTATTTTTCCTAATCCTCTCTCCCCTCCCACCCTCAGCCCTCCAATAGGCACCAGTGTGTTGTTCCCCTCTATGTGTCCATGTGTTCTCATCATTTAGCTCCCACTTATAAGTGAGAACAAGCAGTATTTAGTTTTCTGTTCCTGGGTTAGTTTGCTAAGGATAATGGCCACCAACTCCATCCATGTCCCTGCGAAGGATATGATCTCAAATCAGATTTTTAAAGGCAATATTTTTTTTTTTTGGTGCTTCTATAATCTTGGCAGTGAATAATGACAATAGAAGTCTTTACCATTTTGTCTTCCTGTTATTTGCTGTAACTCAACTACAAATATTCCAACTTCTCCAGTGGTGTATGTGGAAATAAGAAGAATTCACAGAAAGAAAATGTGATCAGTTTGATTCCCCTGAGAGCCGCTGGTAGAGTACTAAGCTCTACATTACTTAGCAATGCAAAAACAAAGTGGTAGAGATTTAGTGATCAAGATTCATGTACAAGAATGTCCATCACAGCACTACTTATAATAGCCCAAACCTGAAATACTCTCAATGTCCAGTGATAAGGTAATGATTACATATAACTGTAAAGTTATCAATCACGTTTTAAAAATTGTGTAAAAAATATGTATAATATAATAAGTGAAAAAATTGAGTGCATAACATCACATTTGTTTTTAAAATAGAATCTTACCTTTGTTGAAAAAAAAAGACTGGAAGGAAATATATTGAAACTTTAAAGTAATCTCAGGGTGGGAAGGCTGAAAAGAGACTTTAGAATTATTTTCTGCATAATTTCTTTCTTTCTTTTTTTTTGAGACGGAGTCTTGCTCTGTTGCCCGGGCTGGAGTGCAGTGGCGCGATCTCGGCTCACTGCAACCTCCACCTCCTAGGTTCAAGAAATTCTCTGCCTCGGCCTCCCAAGTAGCTGGGATTACAGGTGCCCACCACCATGCCTGGCTAATTTTTTTGTATTTTTAGTAGAGATGGGGTTTCACCATCTTGGCCAGGCTGGTCTTGAACTCCTGACCTCGTGATCTGCCCACCTCGGCCTCCCAAAGGGTTGGGATTACAGGCATGAGCCACCGCACCCAGTCTCTGCATAATTTCTGTATTTTCTATAATAAAATGCATATTTGTATACTTTCTATAATAAAATGTATATCTATATAGCACTCAGAGATGGCATAACATCTATAGATTTGATGATTTTTGTTAGTGGAAGAGATCCGAGTTATCTGCGAGTTACTGGCGGCGAATCCGTAGGGGTCCACAGCAACTTCAGTCCTTGCCCCCTCAGAAGAAAGAATTCAACTGAGGGGCGTGTAAAGCAGAAAAAGAGATAGAGGCAAGTTTCAGAGCAAGAGTGGAAGTTTATTTTAAAAGGCTTTAGAACAGGAAAGAAAGGTGCGCTTGAAAGACACCCAAGCAGGCACGTGAGTGTTAAAGAGAGAAGGTCAAGTGTCCTGTATAACCGTGATCCTAGGACTTTTATAAGCTCATCTTTTCCCCATGATTCTTCCTTAGGGTGGGCATGCACAGAGCCCTTCTTACTCTTGAGAAATGCGCACGCGCAGTGTGTTCAGGGAGTTACACACATGCCCATCTGAGGCTTTCTTCCTTCTTCCAGCAGAGAGTACCCAGGAGATCTTACTTTGTCATTTTTTTCTCTTAATATGCATTTCCAGAAAGCTGTTTCTCCCTGGGGTCTGCATTCAGTTAACACTTGAAAATGTTAACAGGTACGGACCATCAGGAGATTGTCTCTTTCTGGCTGCTGTGAATTATCATTTTTAGAGAGGCAAAGGGATAATTGCCAAACCATCACCTGACATTTCTAGTGGGTGGTGGGAGAGCCCTCTCCTGCTCCCCGCTCATGACTGACTACCTGTAACAATTTGGGACCTTTTTCAGTAGAGTGAAATAGAAATAAAAGCAGTCTTGAAAACCAGCAATGAATAATTGTCAAGTGCTGCCTGAGATACTGTGGGGTATAAAGTTGTGTGAAAATGTGATTGCTCATTCAGGGATCTTATGATCAAGTTCCCACACTCCTGGATTTCCCTCGTTTGGGTTCAAACAGCCTAAGAACATAATAAGGTCAGTTTTGATTTTCATATCTGAGTTCTTTTAAGCCACATCAGGAAATGAAGGAACACAGACAGACAGCGGGAGAAATGTACTCGCAAGACAACCTAAATATCTGTGCAGCCTCAATATCATTTAAATTCTGGCTAAGTTTAAGGTTTTTCCTTTTTTTGTTTCCTCCTTCACTCTTCTAGCGTATTCCACATAATATAGTTGTAGCTCTGCTCAAGGTTCTGGAGTAGCATTTGTATGCAAGCTTAGTTATTTTGAGTTATTCACAGTTATTTGTTTTTTAACTCTTTAAAAGTAATTTGTCACAATCACATCTTTATGTGCCAGATATATAAGAATTATTGTCTTGTCTCTGGATAGTATGTTTTAGAACTTTTCCTTATGAAGCTGCAAGACATGTTTTATACTTACGCTTATCAGCTCTATTTAGCCTATAACTGTGTCTGCATAATGCCAGAATTGCCATTTCAACAGAGACCAAGAGCTCCCCAACATTATTTGGTGGCAACTGCCAAAAATTTTTATTGAATTAATTTATCTTTTTCACTTAATTCTATCCACTTAGCTATAAATGTTGAACCCAGTGAAACTTCTGGTTTTGGGGGGATTTTTTTGGCATATGAATGGAAGCATTGCTATGTTTAAAAATACTATCCTTTGGAGATAAACATTATGGGATGTTCAATATGAAACATCTTATTAATGTGGAAATGGGTTTCATTAACCCATCTGTATCTGCACATTATCCTTCTGGTTAAAATTCCACATTTTAAAAAAGATAGCAGCTTGGGTTTAAGCTTGTGGCCATGTAAGACTGAAGTTTGATACTGTCCACATTACCATCAACCAGCTAATGTATTACCAATAAAAACAGCAGTACTAAATTCTTCAGTGAGATTCTCATTGTCCACCTTGTGTCAGTTTTCAGTTAGCCCTGGGAAGAAGGGCACTGGAGAATGATGTTTCCATCAAGATTTAGAAGTGGAAAAGATTGAGCTTCTGGAGACCTCACTTCTTTATTCACTTAACACACATTTATTGAGAAACTGCTATGTGCTCAGAGCTATGCTAGACACTGGGGATACAGAAATGAATATGACATAAATAATTTAATATTTATTTGCCCACTAGAGTGTTAGCCCTCTGAGAGCAGTGATCTTGTCTTTCTCCATCTCTGCTGTCTCCTTAGCAACTCCTATTTAATAACGGGAAATAGAATCCCAAGCTGGGCCTAACTTTTTGTCTCATGAGATGGGACTAGTAGAAGAGCAAATCTCAAACTCTTCCCCCATATGAGGAATGACAGTCACAGAAAAGACCCACTTAGAGGAAGACAAACAGGCCTTTTTCTTCCACCGAAGAAAGATGCCTAGAATCCAACTGAATGAGCATCAAGTTTATATGGATAACTTTGAATCCTTCCTAATATTTTAAAAAGTAAATCACATGAAACCTCCCATTTCTGATGATACGTCAGAGTAGCAACAATACTGTGATCAGAACTCCACATAGAAAGCCGCTGTGGTGGGCCACCATACCTGATGAAAGATCTGTTTTGATGTTCAAATGCTTTGATATTAGGATGGTTGCTTGAAGTATTTATCGCTTGTTACACTTTCTCTGCTGTGTGATTACTGCAAAGACAGGCCAGATTGCAAAGGCCACAAAGGTGAGATAATTATTTGAAAACTGTTTAGCCCGTGATGGCAGTTAGAAATTGAGCAGTGGATTCTTCCGATGTCCAAAAACAGATGTAGTGATTGATTTGTCCTAAAATAAAAAATAACCAGCTCCTGCTAAATGAACTTAGTTGTTAACTAATCAAACCCAGGCAGAATGGTGTTCTACAAAAAGAACAGATTTGGGGACCCAGCTCCTCCCATCACTAGCTGAGAAGCCTTGGGTAAACCATTTAACCTCTCTAGGCCTTTCTAGGTCTTATTTATAAAATGTTGCCAATAATACTTGCCTTACTGACCTCCAGGGTTGCTATGAAAATCATTTAAGAATAGAGATATGAAAGCCCTGTTTACTGTAAAAGTGCCATGTATTTGTATTATTAACCCATTTGTGATGTCACTAGGCACTTGGAAATCAGCCCGCGAATGGCTGATCTGATTGATGATAGAAGCATACTTGCCCTGTGACCAACCCACTTCATCCCTACCAAACATTCCAGACATTTCAGTGCAGGAACAAGGTCTATGGGAAAAAGTCAAAAGGAGACTGATCAGAGGAATTCCACTGGCCCTTCCCAGGGCCCTGTGCACAAAACAGTCCCCTGTGCATTGTTATTTTGCTGTGTTTGCCGATGTCCACAGCTTCCTAGACATTAACAGATGGATATCTGGGTGATGATGAACAGACAGAGTGAGTGTGATATTTTACCAGTTTTCTAGTGCAAAGGCCTCTGTATCTAATCTATGGGCTTGCAGCCTTCACTAGTTACTCTTTCAGTTGAATGTGCAAAGAGATAAAGTACTGCCTGCTTTCTTTAAAATGCTGAGGAATGACATCTAGTGAATTTTTTCAAGGCTACACATACTGATGGTTTTGCTTTTGGTTGCAAGGGTAGGACAAGGTGATTCTAGATCCTGACCTGAGCCCGGTGTCCTGCTGCTGCCCAGATTCTCTCTGTCAGGGTTTCATGCTTGCCACCGACTGAGCTCAAGGCTCTGGATTAGGTCTTACTACACAGCTCTGTGGCAGAGAGGAGAGGTGGGCAATGCCAGTTGGTTGGAACGTGGGAAAGAGGAACAGGATAATTCCACTTAGGGTGTTATTTTGCTTTGTTTTTTGCTTACCTTAAGCAACTGGCCATAAAGGAAATATATGGCCCTGTCCTTAGGTAGTTATACTTCAATCAGTAGTCAAAACTAACATTAGAAAAAGTTTTAAGCATACTTTAAACAAACAAGAACATATTATAAATAGGAACATGAAATGTATTTATTACATCAATAAAGTGTGCCTAAATTTTTCAGATTTGACTTAATTGCACAATAGATAATCTGATCACTTTGATGATGTGTAGCCTGAACTAGAATTTATTGACTTGAGACACTCCTTCTTTGTGAATATCGAAAATTTCTAAGTGCAACCTTTATTGATGAGATTGTCAAAAATTGAGAGTATAATAGAATTAAAGAGGTTCAATTTTGCCAAACTGGACATTATTAAATTTATCCTATATTCTGGAGGCTGTGCTAAATTCTACAGATAAAAGATAAATGAGGCTAGGCGAGGTGGTTCACACCTGTAATCCCAGAAATTTAGGAGGCCGAGTCAGGCGGATCACCTGAGTTAGGAGTTCGAGACCAGCCTGGCCAACATGGTGAAACCTCGTCTCTACTAAAAATACAAATATTAGCTAGGTGTGGCGGTGGGTGCCTGTAATCCCAGCTACTCAGGAAGCTGAAGCAGGAGAATCACTTGAACCTGGGAGGCAGAGGTTGCAGTAAGCTGAGATCGTGCCACTGCACTCCGGCCTGGTGACAGAGTGAGACTTCATCTCAAAAAAAAAAAAAAAAAAAAAAAAAAAAGATAAATGACATGACTCTTACCCTTGCTCAGATGTCCATCCTGTTTCCTCAGCTTTGCCTCCTCAACCATGAGGGTTCTAATCTTCATAGTTGCTTCTCTTTGATAAGTTCTATTCATTTAGGAAGCCATACACAGGCACACAGACAGAAGAGAACCAGAAGACTGCATCCATTGGAAAATTTAATATACAAAAAAATTAAGTGCACCATTTCTTATCACTTGCTGAAACTTAGGTAACTTAACATCATGCCTTACAAACAACAGTCAGTGCTCTGATAATGATGACAGTGGTAGTGGCAGTGGTGATGAATACGATGATGAAGGCAAGAGAAACAACTGCCACTGCCTTTTCACAAACTTTGGACTTTTTATTATCTACACTAGGTCTTTCGTGATGAGTTGTAGTTATACCCAGCTCAAACTTCAGGTACACTATGACTCTGTGAAGAGAAAGATACATTTTTCTCAGTGTCTCTTATGCCTATAGCCACAGGAAACTTATCAAACACTGACGTCAGCTACTTTCCCATGAGAAGTTCAGAAATTTCATAAGACCACAGATGACTTTCTCTTTCCTATTTGCTTCAGACAAGTACAGAACTTTTCACGAAGCTTAAAAATAAACATCTGACCTTCATGGATACATTCTCACTGCTTCTCCAATCAGAAATCATCTTGCCTGCAAAAATCCACCCTCATTCTTCTATTAACAATTGAAAGATCTTGGATCATGCAAATAGCGTCACAGATTACTCTTCATTAAATGACTGTCCAAGAGAAAGGAGAAAAGGCTGCAATGATTAGGCACCATTTTAAGATATCAAAGCCCATCTTTTGTACTATCATAGAACAGGATAAGATCTGGTTTTTTTTCGTAGTTTTACAAAACTGGCTCCTCTGAGAACATACATCTAAGCTATATCCTTTGCACTCCATAAAATTTTAAGAAGAACTCAGCAAAATTTCCCTGGGTAGCTTGCTAGTCTTGGGACCTGATGGTATAGAAATAAGCTAAGAATTGAGCCATTCTACTTTCTAGATGCAGAATAGCAAAGAAGAAGGCAGAGAAAGGAGCTGATAATATTAATCAAGGGTCAATGGCATGCTAGGTTCAATACTAGGCACTTTATATGTTATCTCAATCATCATTCAACAACAGACTTTTTTCTTTCATTCTTTTTTTTTTTTTTTTTTTTTTTTTTTCCGAGACGGAGTCTCACACTGTTGCCCAAGCTGGAGTGCAATGGCGCGATCTCAGCTCACTGCAACCTCCGTCTCCCAGGTTCACGTGATTCTCCTGCCTCAGCCTCCCTAGTAGCTGGGATTACAGGCGCACACCACCACACTGGCTAATTTTTTTTTGTATTTTTAGTAGAGACAGGGTTTCATTGTGTTGGCCAGACTGGTCTCAAACTCCTGACCTTGTGATCTGCCCACCTCAGCCTCCCAAAGTGCTGGGATTACAGGTGTGAGCCAATGCACCCAGCCAACAACAGACTTTTATGAAGCATATGATATATGCCAGAGAACATGCTAAATGCTTGGTATGGAGTGATTGATAAGACCATGCCCTTACCATTGGGAAGCCCATACTCGTGCAATGCTACCGTAGAGGCATTAACCACGTACAATGGAAGAAGAAAAAAACCCTTCAAGGTAGTTATTACTATCCTCATTTTAAAATTGAAGTAACTGGTACCTGTTAGGTGTCTTTGTTAAAGAGCTTCTCTTAGGTTATTAAGCGTAGAGTTCTATGTGACCCCATAGTCAGTCTTATAATTCCATGTGTTTTAATGGGAAAGATCTATGTTCAATCCAACTGAATGATTTAAGGCTTTGTCTGCTATCCAATAAATCTGTTTGCTACAGAGTGCCACAAAAATTCTGACTTTCACTGAATAATTGACTTTTTCTTTAATTTTAAGAACAATTTCCTTAATTTCCCATTTTAGCTTGTTTGGTAGCTAAATTCCTAACATATTATCATATTAATACATCTTGTCCCTCTTATCTACTCATTTATACAAATATCTGTATACATTTCCATATGCATTATTCCTTAATAACACAGAAAACATATCCCATAAAAATCAAGAGATTCTCATACAGACATAAACCTATACACTAAAATACAAGCATACTATAGATGAATTTGTTCAAGATACATAGGCAAAATCTGAAATGGAAACATATAATTTTAAGAAATAAAGAGGAAACATTGTTCAAGGGCTTGATGCACAAAAGAGCTACAAGAAATAATTTGGGGAAGGTGGGTGGTTAAAAGTGAGGACGAGAAACAGTGGATACTAAGCAAAGGGTTGGATGGATGGTGAAATTTCATGGCATTCTTAAGATGATAAGTAGTCCCTGTATTTGCATTGCCTTGGTATGGGCCACTTGCAAAAACATTCAATATTTCCCTTTTAAGATATGGTAAGCCAAAATATATATATGGAAAGTTCACTAAGTCATTGGTAAATAATCCAGTGTTGACTTTTAATTTAGAAATAACTGGCCAAATTGATCCCAGCCTTCCCAACTACAATTCTCCCCCTACAGAGTACATTGATTTGTATTATTGTTTTCTCTCATTGTTTGTCTTTTTATTATTTTATTTTCCTACTGGTACAATATATGACCAGAGATAGTGAACTTGCGTGATTTTATATATTTTGAGCTCATAAATTCCCTTGAGTTGTCATCTTTCCAGACTAAGGCTTTTTCTATTCATATGTTCTAAAAAAATCTTTTTAATGATGTGCAACATATTGAGAAGTGCACAGTTTATAATTGTACAGAGTGATGGACTTTCAAAGAATGAACGCAACTGAGTAGTCAGCATCCAGATCACAAAACAGAATACTACTTGCATTCAGAAGCCCCCAAAATGTCCCTTCAGAGTCATGCCTTCCCGAACCCAGCCACTGCCTCATGATAACCATTATTCTGATTTCTAACATGAAGTATTAATTTTGTCTGGGCTTCAGTTTTTATATTAATGAAATCATATAGTAATTTTTGTTGTGTTGTTTACATTATGATTCTGAGATTGATTGCCTGAGCAAAACTTAGATCATTCTAATTGCTATATAGGGTTTCATTGTTTGCCTCCCACAATTTATCCATTTTGCTGTTGATAGACATTGAGGTTATTTCCTTTTCATGGCTATTATTAATAGTACTGCTATGAACATTCAAGTTCATGTCTTCTGGTGAATATATGCATGGATTTTTGTTTTATATACGCCTATGAGTAAGATCTCTGGGTCACAGGATATACAAATATTCAGCTGTAGCACATGCTGCCAAATCTTTTTCCCAAGTGATTTTGCCAATTTATATTCCCAAAGCAGTGCATGAGCATTTCAGTTGCTCACCAACATTTTGATTTATGTCTTTTAAATTTTAGCTATTCTAGTGGTATGTAGTTTTAGTTCATCGTAAGTTTCAATTTGAATTTTTCTAACGATTAATGAGATTGAGCACTTTTTCATACGCTTGTTGACCTTTTTGTCTTTTTGTTTTTGTTTTGAGACAAGGTCTCTCTCTGTCCCCAGGCTGGAGTGCAGTGTCATGATCATGCTTACTGTGGCCTTGACTTCCCTGACTCAAGAGATCCTCCCACCTTAGACTCCCAGGTAGCTGAGACTACAGGCATGCACCACCACACCTGGCTAATTTATTTTTTAGTTGTTGGCAATTTTAAATATCCCGTTTGTGAAATGCCTGTTGAAATCATTACTCATTTCTCTATTAGATCATCCATCTTTTTCTTTTTGATGTGTGGAAATTTTTATATATTCTGGATACAAGTTCTTTGTCATCCATATTGCTAATATTTTCTCAATCTATGGCTTGCATCGCCACTCTTTTTATGGTTTTTAGTTTTAATGCAACACAAGTTTTTTATTTTTATGTCCCGTTTACAAAATCTTTGCCTATCCCAAAATCATGGAGATTTTTTTTTTTTTTCCTGAAAGCGCAAATGTGTAAGTTTTCACATTTAGATCCACAATCAATCTGAAAGAATTCGGGGGAATGATGCTAAATAGAGGTCAAGTTTTGATTTTCCTTTTTCCATATAGATATTCATTTAGGTGTGGCATGATGTTACTTTTCTACAGATAGGGATTGTCTTACCTTCTGGTTGTTTTGATAGAGTTGGGAAAGTTCTCTTCAGTTAAACGGGGCTGAGCTGATTACAACTCATCTTCCATTCTGCATGACTCCTTCAACCTCTGATTTGCTCCCTCTCCGTGGCTGAACTCTCCAAGGGTCCTAACTAAGGTTGTATCCCAAGACCATTTATCACAGTGTCATTTACACACAGTAAAATTTACTCTTTTCAGTGTACAGTTCTGCAAGTTTTGACAAGTGCATATAGTTAAATAACAATCACCATGAATAAGATATAGCGCAGCTCTGTCACCCCAGAATGGTCCTTCCCTCTTGCACTTAAAGTTTTTTCTCCTCAGCTCCACAAGGCTGTGAAGACTCTGCTCTGCTTCTCAGAAATGTTCTACTTAGTTTCTGTCTTGTGTCCTCTTGTCCTTTGTATCCAAAGTATACCAAATTCCTTGAGGGGGAAATCGCTGAATGTAAGATTACTTTTCCAGGCCTTCCTTCTCTCTAAGATGTTGGCCCCTCAAGTCCTGGTTACCACAGCAGCTCTGGGATGTCTCCAAATTAATTTTGGTTTTGTGGAATATTATCCAGAGTTTCTCATTATTCTCAATGAAAGCACTGGACCGCCACAAGCTATTCCATTTAAGCAGATACCTACGTCAGTCTAGCTACATTCCACAAACTCATCAACAATCTCCTCCAAAACATTTAAAGAAAAATGTTGTATAGAACTCAAAAAGGTAAAAGAAAATGTCAGTGTTGGCAGCTATGGCTGCTCCATGGAAGGAGCTTTGGATGAATCTTACTTCCAAGTGGGGATAATAAAAAACAACTAGTTTCACAGTTTTCTTGTGAAGATTAAATGAAAGAACAGATATCAAATACCTTGCAAATAGTAGGTATTCAATAAATTATAGATATTATTATGTAATATATTATTGTTTCTCTTAGAGTTATAAAATGCACTCATCTCTTAGAAATAATAGAGAAGGAGGCAGGATAGGTGGACTTGAAAAGCAATACTCTTCTCTGAGCACCCTGTTAGATGCTGAAAAGGGGGAACTTGGTTGGACTTGTTTTATTCAAAACGATATCAAGGTCATTCACATACACAATACATTTTTTTCATGGAAAGATGGTAGAAATAAATCATCTGAATTGAGTACTGTTGCAAATCTATTCCAAATGCTTCATTTTATAGATGAAGAAATTGAGTGGTTAAATGACTTGTACAAGGTCAATTCACTTGTTAGTGTTTATTTAAATGACCCAAATTCCCTAAGATCATATATTTCTTTTCTTCTAACATACTCCTAGCTCCCATGTTTAGCTATAAATGTAAGGCAGAGACAATTAATAATGTGTTATTATTACTGGTTCATTCTAACTAAAACCCATCGATCTATTTTTAAATATTTTATTTTAATTTCCATCCCCACAAATTATGTGACTTCCTGCCAACTATGATTGAAATAGCTACTTGCCATTCCTTTCCCATTTTAAGGATTATGTCCTGTAGCTTTTCATTTTTCTGTCTGTTATTAAGAAATGATCTGCCTTATCCTCTAATGCATGAAAGGAGCTCGTGCAAGCCTGTAGAACACAGCTCTCTTGAAGTCTACCTAGCAAAAAAGGGAGTGGGGAACCTCCATCCCTCTAGGCACTGGACACAAAGGTGATCATGTGCTTCTTTGGCACTTTCATCTCTGGGCAGGGACAGATCCTCATGCTTTCCAGCAAAGGCAGCCCGTGGGGATCGTTTTTTGGTAAGACCCTGTGTCCAGCACATCTTTCAGCATTGTGTACTCTACGAACAGACATAGAAGCCTGAATCCCACACGGACTGAGTAACTTGGAAGAGTTTCATGATCCCAGAGCGCACAGCCATGTCATAAAAGCCTCACACCAGGCTTCTCAAGGGCTCTGCCTGGAACATGCTTCCTTCAGATCTTTACATGGGGGGCCTCTTCCTAGAAATGTGTTTTTCGCCTAGATGTCTCCTTTTCAGAGAGACTATCCCTCACCATCCAACCTCCAGGGACCCTCAGTGGACCTCTTTACGTCCTGCTGTTTTTTATTTGCTCACTCACTATCAGAAATGTGTGTTGTCTGAACTCCAGCAGAGTATAAGCTCCATGGAAGCAGAGCCCTTGTACATCACCGTGTGTCGTGTCCTGGAGCAGAGGACTCACTCAGTGAACAAGCAAATGGGCTCCTGTATCCACCAAATACACCCAGCATGGTGGGTCAGGCCCTGGCTTTGAATACTGGCCTCACCACTAGCTGGGTGAATTCAGGCAAATGACTTCAGCCAAGAAACTTCTCAGTGCTTATCCTAAGATAAGAATATATATTTTACAAGGTTGTTACAGTCATCAAATGAAGTAATGTGTGCAATGTGCTTAGCACAGGGCCTATCACTGAAAAATACTTAACAAACGATAGTTATTATTATTATTTCCATAATGAAAGCAAATCATATTATGAAAAAGTCACAGAGGAATTGTTTTATAAAAATGGTAATGTTGAAATCAGAGATCCTAATTCAACCATGTAAGATAAAATTTTAAATTAAGGAAAATTTGGGTCTTCTTAGTTATTTACAATTATTTATTTTTGTAAAGGATCCCTAATTTAACCTTTGCAATGATTCTCTGTTGAAATAAGTTATCATCTCACCCTCCCCTCTTCCCCCACCACCAGCCTCTTAGTATCCATTTGGAAAATGCCATCTTTCTGAGAATACTTGCAGTAGAAATTTTAAATTAGGATATTAACCATCTCTTGTAAATATATGCTAGCAATGTTTTTCTCTTTGTTTAATCTAGAAAGGTGCTAGTTACAGTTTTTCATGCTACTGAATGACTTTAGCTAGAGGTTTCCTGAGGGTTCTAAGAAAATCGCTATTCTTAGGGGACTAGAAATCTGATCAAGAGGGAAGAAATTACTTCTTTCTTTTTATTACACCTTGGTTCTCCTATAGTAAATGTTTTCATATAAAACTCATTTCTCCCCATGCCTGAGGAGATGGTTAAATCAAAGGAGCAATAACTAGTGCCTGGCTGTTTGCCACTGGCTGCAATGGGGACTCAGGGAGGAAGACAGGCTCATTTGCCTAACAGGGCCCAGCTCTCTCCCCGTCTTCCTTCATCTTGGGCCTTTTCCTTCCTTACTACCTCCGGTCTAGACTCAGCTTTCCCTGCAGAGACCTTTGGCAACTGCTTCTGAGCCAGGGCAGCCAGCATCTGTGTGTCGGGCACTGCATTAAAAGCTATGGCTTAAAGGGCTCAAGGGAGGAATGGTTCACCCGGGCATCTATTTGAAGTTGCAAGGTAACTGATGGGAGAGAAAGATCTTAAAACAGGGAGTAAGAGCTTTATCAACTTTCTGGCCCTTAGACCCTAAATCTGAAAATAGAAAGGAAAGAGATTATCTGAAGACAAACTCCACTGTTAGTGACTCTGCCATTCATTTTATGTTTTCTCTTGAAAGCCTTTCTGTCTTTCTCTCACTAACAAGATAGTTCATGGACATACATAGACACTACAGACCAAAAAAGTTTTCCACTTATAACATTTTCTTCCTTCAGTTTCCCTTTATTCATTCTCAAATTTTGAAATAAAAATACTGAGGGGATTGGGAGCAGTGAAAAAGAAACTTGGCAATTAAATACTGCCCCTGGGTTTGTCTTAACTATACCTCCTTCTTCAGAATAATTTATTCAGAATAAATGGATGGACTCTGCGATAACTGTATTTTCCTTAAAATGCAAATGCACAATAGCTATTTCTACCCCTGCCTTATTTCTCCCTTTAGATTCTAACTAACAACAGTACTTGAGGAAGAAATGATATTTGAAAATATATAGTCTGTATTAACTAAAATTCATTCAACTTAATTATGTTTCCATCCTCTTTTTATTCCAGGTATCACTGGAACATTTCAAGATCATCAAATCAAATTCCACAGGGATTAGTGATCAACCAGAAGGCTCAGACATCTGATTGCTGACCTGTGAGTAAAGTTTATGTTTTATTAATACTTTGGGCTCTGCTCTTAGGAATTACACAGCCTCTGTGCCTGATATTCTAAATTCTTACATCTAAAGATGCACTGTGAGAAACCAGTTTTTCTGCTGTGGCCCTCCTACTTTACTTACCAGTTAATGAATCAGTTAGAATCTATCAAGTTTTAAAGGATCTATCAAGTCTTGTATTCTGTTTTGTAATCTGATTTTTTTTTTTTGCTTTATTTTTAAATGTTTCCTGCAATGTAATATCTTTCACAAAACAGTCCTGGATCAATCATGAAGTCTTCACTTCCTGTGGAAAATGCTAGTGACTTGAATCAATAAAGACCACATGAGTCAGCCTTCCAAGGTGAATAAGCTCACCTTTGTGCAAACACTGGTGATCTCAGGAGCACTAAGTACCCCTCACTTTCAACAAATCTCTCTCACCTGGGAGGAAAACGTCTACCAGAACAAGGACCACCTAGGGAGGTGAAAGAGGGGATTTCCACTTTAGAGAATGGAGAAACCAAAGGGCATTTCACTCATTCACAGTTTTGCTGAGCTTGGCTCCAGTGGGTAGAAAAGTTCTTCAGGAGTTCAGCATACCACTCAGGCAATTGTTGTTTCAAGATTCTATCTGTTGCCCCCATGCAAGTTTTCTCAGGCTACCATAGTGAAAATCCACAGACTGGGTGGCTTAAACAACAGAGATTTCTTTTCTCACCATTCTGGAGGGTGGAAGTCTGAGATCAATGTGTTGGCATGGTGGATTTCTCGAGGCCCTCCTTGCAGATGGCCACCTTCTCCCTGTGTCTTCACATGGTCATCTCTCCAGGCACACACCTGTCTGGTGTCTTTCTCTCTGTGCCCAAGTTTCCTCTTCTTGTAAAAACACTAGTCATATTGGATTAGGCCCACCCTAAAGACCTCATTTTAACTTAATCACTCTTTGAAGAACTTATCTCCAAATGCGGTTACATTCTGAGGTCCTGAAAGTTAGGATTTCAACGTATGAATTTGGGGGAAATACCACTCACCCCATAATGCTGCCACCATCATTTTCTCTCTCTAATATGCTGATTTTTTGTTTATTGCACATGGGCTTCCCTCTGCTTCTCCCCTCCTGAACTCCTTCAGCGATTACGTTACTCTCAGAGCATTTGCAGTTCCCACAATGCATTATAGTCATTTGGGTAAAGCTCTCATTTCCCTATGATATTCTATAAATTCTGAAATCAGAGAATGTGCCTTTTACATCTCTCATAGCACTAGAGGAGGTTTTGTATACAGTAGACATTTTGTAATATTTATTAAATGAATGACTGAATGAATGAATGGAAAGAGGATTAGATGCAGCCTCTGAACCTACAATTTATTTGCTTTAAGACTGTCTCCAAATGATGAGTATTTAAGATGCTTTCTCCTCACTTCCTGCCCCCCAAGACAGGTAGAAATAAGTTAAGGCTGAGGAGAAAGATTGAAAGAAGGGTGTGATTGACTAACAGCAGGAAAGTTACCTTTCTTCCAGAGGTAGGAAACAGTAAATAGCACAAGCATGCCCAGTTAAGGTGGCCTTTCCGTGAGAAAACTGTTCGGGGATCCAAGAGGGACTTACTGAGTTTGAAGCCTGTGGGACATGCAAGGGCATGTGTCTAGAAAAGAATGCATATGCAGGTCTGAAGCTGAGAACCAGAGATGTTCACAGTCACCGCCTACAGGCAGGAAGCAGCAGTGTGTCAATGGATGAGGCCACCAAGGAAGACTGTGTAGAGGGAGAGGAGCAGTGGCTTAAAGATTCCATCAGAAATTACATATGGAAATTTTTCCTGGTAGATAACAGGAGAAGGACCCGTCCAAGAGGAAGAACACCACATGATACTTCTAATGAAGCTGTGTGAGAATATGTAGATGAGCTAATGTGTGTGTCTATTTTTTCTCCCCTAGTGTTTTTGGACCTATTTTGTTCCTTCTCTGTCCTGTCTTTTGGGGGCTATGCCCCAAACCATTCCTGTGAGCCTTCTCCTACCCACCTTTGCTCCCTTCTAGCTAACTCCACCTATGGTCATTGTACAACTCCCCTGCTGCCTGCTCAGGGAATCTTAGATAAACTTCCTTTGGGCCCATTTTCTTCATCAGCCAATCAGAGCTGATCAGAATGGACAGGAGGGGAGGCCAGGATGAGAATCCTTAATGACCAAAGAGACAGGGGCAGGTTGTTTTCAGGGTCAGGTGGCTGTGACGCAGTGGTCACAGAGCATCATCTTGTTTAGTCAGTAAAGGCCCCAGATAGGGGTGGAGGGCTGTGCCTCTTTTGCCTTGAACTCCCTCCTTTGTCCATTGTCCCCTGCTGATTGTCCCATTCCACCTGTTCCCCAGAATAAGCTTTGGCAGTGTTTTAGGGTTTCCCTGCCAGACCAGAGAGTGGAGGGGCTAGGCCACGGCCGCTGACAGTCATTACCAGCCTCCCCTCTCTAGGCCTCACCATCAAATGTCATTTCTCACGGAGCCATATTTACCCCGGGCTGAATTTCCCTAATTTGCTCGCTAGCATGATGCAAATAAAAGGGGTAAAGGTATTTATTCATCTCTCTTTTATTTTCCAAAGTGTTATTTCTTTTCCTTTAAGTTCTCTCCTTGCTTTACTTTATTTTTCCTCTCTCTCTCTTAGTTCTCCTTCCTTAGTAGAAACCCTTGATCTTCAGGGTGATTTTCTGATTATTAGCAGAAGAGGCTATCAGAGATCTAGAAGCCACATCCTGCATTTCTTTATTCCCCTACCTCACCCAATTGTTTTAAATGTACATCAAGATACCAGCTTTCTTCAAGAACCCACTTCCACACTTTCCTCTTTGTGTTCTTGGAGTAGCTAGGAAAAAGATGCCCATTTTCTTGAAGGTACCCAAAATGTCAGTGACACTTGGGTTAGTGATTTTATGCAAATTACTATTTATATCAAATGAGAAATGTTGAAAGCAAGAGGAAACCCTTTGCAATCCATGAATGGTCTAGTTGGGGTGTTCCAGTGAATGATGGCCAGTGGCCAACATAGGTACCTCCCAACTGTGTTTCATTAATTTCAGTCAGCTCATGGGCTTGGAGAGAAAGATCATTTTCCTATGAGCATGTAAAAGAAGTGCTTTGAGTGGTAAGCACTTCGAAGGCTTTGCCTTTGTTTTCGAATGGGAGATTTTATAACCACTGTGGGCCAATATTTTTGAAGTCAGTTGAAGCTCCAGATGGAGTGGAAAGAGAAGCTTGGGTTTTTATTTTCTTCTTCTTTTCTTGAGTTTTGCAGAATGAGCCTCCCTGGAAACCTCGACAAAGTCCTTAGTCTCCTTTGGTTCAGGTGGGCTCAAGCTTTTTATAGTAGGATCTGAAGGGATCTTTCTTAAACTAAGATTCCTTCCTGTGGGTTTTTGGTAGTGGCTGTAGAACTAGGCTCATATGGGAGAAGGTCTGGAATCCACTCCCTTCCCTGGGAGTCTCCTCTCAAGGAGACCACTCTCTGGGTCCTTGTCATGAGATGTGAGAAGAAAAATCCACAATGAGCCTGGACATAGTCCAGATTTGGTTAAGGATTGAGGGGACACGAGGTCACAGGTCCCATGGGACTCCCAGCATTCTGGAAACCTTCATAGTAAAGAGGGTAGAGGACATTACAACACCACCACTTGCAGCTTTAGTAACCTTGCCTAAATAAACGTGTTTCCCCGGCCAGGGAATTGCACCTGGTCTTAAGAAGCACCTCCACGAAAACACACCTTTCTGCCTGGCATGACCATTGACAGAGAAAGACTGTGCCGAGAAGGGGGACAGAGCAGGGAGAAAAACACACAACGGTGCCAGGAGCTCTTGTCTAGAACTCCTTTCCAGGCTTTTTTCCCATAAGCGCCAGTGAGTACACAAGTAAAGAGAAAAGAATGATTGGGCTATTTAGCTTTGAACCAAAAACTATCAAGCCTTTCCTAAGGTTCCAACTCTAATAGGATTTGCATAGTTACAGGACACAGCCTCAATTGCTTCTGAACTCTGCTTTAGGATGCCTAACAAGATTAAGTCGTGAACATCTCATACCACTCCGTGCAACAGTACTCAAACAGGGCTTAAGCAGAACAAACAGTCTAGGGAAAAAAAAACAACCCTACGATATTTTCCTTCCTACTATTCTCTGTATCCCAGGCTCAACTTAATGCCAAATTAAATCTGGATTTTTTTTTAATAGACGTTTCCTAGAGGAAAAGGCAGAGCTGCATTCCCTGAAACATATTTTAGCCCAAACTTATAACTTGGATTTTTTCTTTCCTCCTCCCTTTTGCTAATTCAAAATAAAATGTCCATCACGCACTCTAACACCAGCCTGTAAGAGCTAGAGACAAATGAAGTCTGAATATTCACGCCAATGTGGTACAAATGAGCTGTGATTTCAAGATGCTGGCTGTTTTACTGACAGGGGAAAAGGGCAGTTGATTAGTTTAATATATTTGGCTGAAAACACTTTGCTAAAGAGCAGGAAAGAAGGCCAACGTTAATACTGAATCCTGTTCTTTAATGACCAAACATGATATATCACGGAATGGGGCATCCTGAGTTTGGGGGAAAGCATTTTATCATATCCACAGGATGCAGACGGGAATGAATGCAAACATATTGCATTCATGTTGGGCCCTAAGGAAGAAGCTCTTCTAGGAGTATTTTCTCCAAGTTCCTCAAAGAATTCCTCCCATAAGTATATGATACCATGATTTTGAATCTGATTTCACACAGAATTACAAAATTATAAATATAAAGACATTTGTTATTATGAGAGACTCCAGGAATCTATCTGTCTCCCATTATTGGCTAATGGTTTGTAAATTTTAAAATGCAATTATAAGTTGGGGTTGATGAGGGAAGCCTGTGACCACCATTAGCACCTTCCTTAAACATGCATATTCAGTCACTCATTAATTCATTCATTCTGCAGATATCACTGGATTGGACCTTCTCCATCTCACGTGCCATATTAGGTCTGTGTTACATTTGCAATTCTAGTACTCCTTACCATAAAATGGGCTTTTTAAAAATTAAATGCAATGGAAAATTTTGTGAATCCAATGACGTGTTCAGTGACATAAATTGTGATTTCTGATACTGTATTTATTTTTCATTGGCTTTGTCCCGGCAAAGGGTCATAATATTTTAAGTTTCTCTGCCCTCTCATCCACCTATCATACTTTATAATGCGGTTTATAGGCAAAACACAGGCATGCACTGGCTATATCTGTAAATCTA
Organism: Hylobates moloch; assembly: GCF_009828535.3. Classification (NCBI taxonomy): domain Eukaryota; kingdom Metazoa; phylum Chordata; class Mammalia; order Primates; family Hylobatidae; genus Hylobates; species Hylobates moloch. Next base: position 215,825,331 of record NW_026652276.1, read on the forward strand.
CTTTTCTGCAAATCACTTGAAGGGTAATGCATAATTGCCCCCTACACTATTTGTTTCCTAGATTCTAACTTTTGTATAGAATGTTGTTAAAAGCAGACTATAATGTAGTTCCAAGTATGCTCCTTCCTCTGTATCCATAGGGGATTGGTTTCAGGACTCCCGAGGATACCAAAATATACTGATGCTCAATTCCCTGATACACAATGGCATAGTATTTTCATATAATCTATATATATCCTCTCGTATACTTTAAATCATCTCTACTTCTAACACCTAATAAAATGTAAATGCTATGTAAATCACTGTTATACTGTATTTCCTATTATATTTTTTATTGTATGGTTTTTTTTATTGCATTGGTTTTTTTCTTTTTTAAATGTTTTTCTATTCCTGGTTGATTGAATCTATGGATGCAGAACCCATGGATATGGAGAGCTGATAGTAATTGAATTTAAAAGCAAAATAAGGGCGCTGTGATATTTTTTATGAAATGCCCATGAGAGTCAAAGATGAGAGACCAGAAGCCAATTTATCGTGAAGTCAGTAGAGTTTAAGCCGCGGGGCCTCTCACGGGGAGAGGTCCCTACCTCAACACCCCCATGCCTAACTTTTTACATTTACTATTGTATTCTGGTTTTCCAAGAAGGCCTCTCAAATAATCTTCAGGTCCCACAAAACCTGGACCTGCCCTGAAACTAACAGATAAACTGAGATGATTTAGCATCATGTCTAAAGCTAATTAAGTGAGCAAAGCAAAGAAATGGTCAAAGTGTGAAATGTGATCATTTATTTTTTTAAGGCTTTAAGACAAATTCAGCTTATTTTCTAAAGTGAACCCCACTTAAGTGAAATAATAAATCAGTTTCCCAAGGCACAAGTGAACATAAACAGAAGATTCATTTTTACTTCATTAATAAACATCAAATATGAACGGAACCTAAAATCAAGCAGACCAAGGCCTCCTGCTGACAGGAAACAGCTCCTAGTAAGAGCATTTGTAGAAGAACATAAATCCTTCCAGGCAATCGGGTGATCATTTCATCATTGAGGTCCTTGCTACAGTCTACTTTGTATTATCCATTTACAGGTCTTGTGAGATGTAACAGAGTGTTGTGATTAAAAGCACACAATCTGGGGCTGAGTTGCCTGGATGTAGACCCCAGCTCTACCACTTACTAGCTATGTGATCTTGGGACAATGACTCACCTTCTCTGGGCCTCTGTCTTTTCATCTGTAAAATGGAAATAATAAGGATTGTCACAAGGATTTAAATTGGTATTATCACAGTTCTTAGAACTGTGCATGGTACATAGTAAGTGCTACATAACTGTTGTCTAAATAAATCAACTTATCCATCTAGAATGAAAGCTATATGGGATTGCTTGTGGGTTCACTCTTGCAACTCCTCACAGTGCCTAACATGGCACATGGTCAGCCATCAATGAAAGACAGCAATCCGGGGCCCATGCTGCCCTGCAAATATGCTTCCCTTGTCCACCATTGATGTGGTTTGGCTTTGGGTACCCACTCAAATCTCACTTTGAATTGTAATATTCCTCATGTGTCATAGGAGGGACCAGGTGAGAAGTAAATGAATCTTGGGAGTGGGTTTTTCCCCGTGTTGTTCTCATGATAGTGAATAAGTCTCACAAGATCTGATGGTTTTATAAAGGGGATTTCCCCCACACATGCTCTCTCTTGCCTGCTGCCATGTAAGACGTCCCTTTGCTCCTCATTCACCTTCCACCATGATTGTGAGACCTCCCCAGCCATGTGGAACTGTGATTCAATTAAACATCTTTCCTTTATAAATTACCCAGTCTCGGGTATGTCTTTATTAGCAGTGTGAGAATAGACTAATACAAGTATTTTTTTCAAATTTTGAGTCTGAATGCTCACAGGGATGCAGGGATGCATATGTTCTCCATTTTCCCATAAGCTACCACTCCCCAAATAGTTACCTCTTTGGTCCTTTAAACTATTTGAGTTTGTCATGCCTGATATAAATGAATGATACCGTAACACACGAACACTGCTACAGTTAGTGGCAGTTTTACGGCTCATTGGAGTAAAGAGATAGGCCCATAAGGAAGTGAAATATGAGTCACTTCCACTCCCTGATGCTCTACCTGCAAACGGTGTTCCGGTTAACCTACCTATCCCTGTTTCTAAACTAGAGGTCTCAGAAGGGAAATAGGAAATCAGGAATCTGAGCAAGTACTTGCTTAGAAACAGAGACGGGTACAACCTAATGTCAGAGCTGGCCAAGACTCCATCAGTCATGACAAGCTAGGTTATGCTGGTGTCAGAAACAGCCAAAATCTCAGCGACGTCAAAATGAACGTGTGTTTATCACTCATGCTTTGTCACTAACCCTGGATAGGCAAGGGTTTCTAGTCCACATCACTGTCATCCATGCTCAGCAACCCCTACTGACAATGACTGTCTGGAAATCTTACCAACCATGACGGAGAGAAAAGAGCTCTTTGGAGGGTCTGTTGGCAAGTCTACCCCAGAAGTGACATGATACTTCTGCTCAAAACTCATTGGCCAGAATTAGCCACTTGGCCCCAGATGACCACAAGGGGCAAGCACAATTCTATAATGTGCCCAGAAGAAGTAAAACAAGAATATGGGGCAAACAGCACAAAGGATCATAGCTGCGACATTATTTGGAACTTGGAGTCTCGGGCCAGAATTCTTAAGCTTTTCAATGAGTTCAACTCAGCAAATATTTCCATTCATAAATAACTGCATAGCAAAGTACTCAGCACTGTGAGGGGGTGTCAGAGGAGATGTAGGCCTTGACACTGAGCAGCTTCAGACTTGGTCAAGAGAAAGTGATGGTATAAAACATTTGAACAACAAGTCCATATAATATTGATCACCAAGAACAAGGCCAATAATTGCTGTAGAAGCTGAAAGGGAGGGTGGTTCTGGGATAAAGATAGGACTTGAGCTGGACTCTAGAAAAATATACGGGATTTGCAGGAGTGGAGGGCACTTCAGGTTATGGGTGGCAAGAAGCCAGAGACAAAGGCCCAGAGACAGAAATGAGGGTGAAATTATTGCAGGATTCAGGAGTTTGGCTTGGCTGTAAGTTGTGTTTGCATGGGAGGGTAGGGTGGGGAGAGGAATCGTGTGATGGATAGAGTGGAACCATTTCACAGAGAGCTTCTGGGGTCTGCAGAGAAACAAGATGGTGGTATGTGGGAGGAAGATCATTTTTCCTGAATAACTCCATTCAAAACCAAGGAATTTGCACCTCCCAATCACCAGCCCTTCCCAGCACATTTATTCTCCAAAACAAGAGTCCCGAATACCCAACAGCTTCCCAGACCTTCTAGGCAGTCACTGAATGGAGACAGTAGTAAACCCTGGGCTGCTCCTGCCTCCAGTTTAAAGCATCTTTGATCACTTCTCCTGCTGACAAAGAATATCCAAGTTCAAGTGAAATAGCCTCTTATTGCTGGGGTCAGTGGAGCCTTTTTGCTATGTAACATCTGTTTTTAAAATTCGGCTGAGAGCTGAGACCTTGACTTAAATCTGTTTAACTTAAAAAGCAGCAAGAGAACATCTTGTTTTCATGAATGTCCAGGGGCTGTATGTCAACAAATAAAAGGTCTGTTTGTGGTATTCAAAGTGGAAAAGCTGGTTGTGAGATGTTCTGCCACTGGGATAAATTTATTATGGACTGTTTGTTTCTTGGAATCATGCACCAGCATTTGAAAAACATGGCGGACCAGCTTTGTTTCAATCAGCATATTTCTGCTTGATGGTGTGTTAGAACCATGCTTTTATTAACGGAAGTTCACGGAGCTGGATGGGTCTAGAAAGACGCCCTCTTTCATGCCTCCCACCTTAGCCACGTGAAGTTAATGTCTTAACGTGGATTCCCTGGGTCTGCATGAATTCTGGCAACAGCTTCTGATGGATCATTATTTTTATGTGACTTATGTAGGACCTGAAGTGGGAAAGAAGTGGGTGAGACTAGTTCACCATCCCTCAAATCTGACTACTTGCTTTTCTCCTCACCCACCTATTTAGGAGAGAGAAGTGGAAAGGAATTTTATTTATCTGCACCTAGGGGAGCGAATGTCTGGCACGTACTCAATGTCAATTTAATTTGTTGAATGAATACAAACTCCAGTCTTATAAATTTATGTTCCCTGTATGAATTCATGTCTGTATATATATTAATGTCATTCCTTTTGGAAAAGGTGATTACTGCCCAGATCTTATTCTAACACATAGGAAACCATTAGATCATTCCTGTAGTTCTCTCTCATGGTAGCTTCTTTTTTCTTCTTTTTAGGTTTCTTCCTAACATTAACCTAATTTGTAGTTTATTTGTTGATTGCCCATCTCCACCATCAGACTACAAGCACCTTGAGGGCAGAATAGCTGCGTTCACATCTTGTATGCTACACTAAGCAAGGTAGCTAGTACATGAATAATATTTCATAAACATTTATTGAATTTATTTATTTATTTATTTTTATTATACCTGAAGTTCTGGGGTACATGTGCAGAATGTGCAGGTTTGTTACATAGGTATACACACGCCATGGTAGTTTGCTGCACCCATCAACCCATCACCTACATTAGGTATTTCTCCTAATGCTATCCCTCCCCTAGCCCCCCACCCCCACCCCCCGACAGGTCCCAGTGTGTGATGTTCCCCTCCCTGTGCCCATGTGTTCTCATTGTTCAACTTCCAATTATGAGTGAGAACATGTGGTGTTTGGTTTTCTGTTCTTGTGTTAGTTTGCTGAGAATGATAGTTTCCAGCTTCATCGATGTCCCTGCAGAAGACATGAACTCGTCCTTTTTTATGGCTGCATAGTATTCCATGGTTGATATGTGCCACACTTTTTTTAATCCAGTCTATCATTGATGGACATTTGGGTTGGTTCCAAGGTTTTGCTATTATGAATAGTGCTGCAATAAATATACGTGTGCATGTGTCTTTATAGTAGAATGATTTATAATCCTTTGGGTATATACCCAGTAATGGGATTGCTGGGTCAAATGGTATTTCTAGTTCCAGATCCTTGAGGAATTGCCACACTGTCTTCCACAATGGTTGAACTAACTTACACTCCCACCAACAGTGTAAAAGCGTTCCCAATTTCTCCACATCCTCTCCAGCATCTGTTGTTTCCTGATTTTTTAATGATCGGCATTGAATATTTTTATTAAAGTTCTCATTGGGATGATAGTTGTAGAGTCTCAGCCACTCTTGATTGTATCTGAATTTAAATATAATGCAGAAGACGACAGGACTTATAATGCAGCTGAATATGTAGGGGACTTTTGTGTGATGACACACTCACATTCATTTGGCCATCCACACTACTGAAAGTCCCGGTGGGATGGGCTAAACTAACCATCTCTATTTTCTCAATTTAAGGTGGTCAGCTACATCTGTCATATAGCTGGCCCAGATTAATGTCATAGCACAGGGCCGTAGTTCAGGATTTTTTTCCCCTCAAATGAGTAACTCATTCCTGGTGGGATAAATCTGTGACTTTAGCCTTATTAGCAAGAAATTCTGGCCCACGAAGCTATCTGGTAAAGGCAGTGTGATATGGTTTGGATTTGTGTCCCTGCCAAATCTCATGTTGAATTGTGATCCCCATTGTTGGAGGAGGGGCCTGGTGGGAGGTGATTGGATCATGGGGAAGGATTTCCCCCTTGCTGTTCTTGTAATACTGAGTGAGTTCTCACAAGATATGGCTGTTTAAAAGTGTGCAGCACCTCCCCTGCTCTTTCTTCCTCCTACTCCAGCCATGTCAGGCATGCCTGCTTCCTGTTTGCCTTCCACCATGATTGAAAGTCTCCTGAGGCCTCCCCAGCCATTTACTCATACAGCCTGCAGAATCATGAGCCAATTAAACTCTTTTCTTTATAAATTACACAGTCTCAGATGGTTCTTTATAGCACTGCAAGAGCAGGCTAATGCACAGTGCAAGGATCTAGGGTCAGAAAGGTGTTTTGGTACTCAACAGACCTATGGCTTAATGTCCACGTTCACTTGTCCAGTGGTCAATGCAGATCTTCCTGGTGATCAAGCACAATATGAATACTTTCACTGGAGGGGTACGAAGATGGATTCATTTGCTCCATTTTTCTTTGGCTGCCTGTGCAGATGGAATTGAAATGGGAATGATATGTGCATTCCAAAGGATCTCAAGAGAAATGCTCATTCGTTTACAAGAGGTACAATCCCACAATAGTTTCTTGCTTTGTATGCTTGAAAACATTCCCAAAGAAACAAAGTTGGATGCAGAAAAAAATACTGGGAGAAAAGAAAAATAATACTCCAAATTCTGAACAATTCTACCTTAACATGTTGATCTGTCTGCCAGCTGGCCACAGGGTTGACTACTTGTAATATATACTTTTGGTAGGCCGCATGTAGTTCTTGGAACTGTTTATATTCGGCTGCAGAAACTTAATTATTCTAAAATTGGCAGGGTGATCTTTGGTTACTTAATACAAAATTGCTTAGTCATCTTTAAGCATAGTGTGGACAGCTTTTGTTTAAGTGTGAAAAATTAGGAATTGCAAGTGTACTCCAAAGAGATTTTAGGTCAGGGAGAAAAACAAGAAAGTATCATTCTTTCAAGATATTTAGCAGGTGGTTGCCACATGTTTTAATTTGACTAGGTAACTGTCGAGTTGAAGTCCTTGATTACAAGTATTTTTCCATTTTCTTTGTAGATATTGTCAGAAGTGGAAAGCTGTTGCTGCTGCTTCTTAGATGGTATTCTAATCCTACACTCTGCAAAGTACAGGTTTTTCAGCGAGAGTGTAAGGAACTCTAACATCAGCTGCTGGAACAGCTTTCTTGTTCTAAGAAGCGAACAAGGATGCCATTTCAAGCTGGTTGTCACAAAGATCCTCCTTTTGACTCTTTTGGTTTGAATCCTCAAACTGTTGCCTTCTACGTATAGTACAGAGCTATAGTGCTTTAGCGAGGAAACAGGCAGGCAGAGTGAGCTTCTTCTGCATTTTTTAAAGTCTAAAGTGGCGCCGGAAGTTTCTAGTTTTTCCAGGAATGCCCATGGCAACCTCACACTTTTCCTGTGATCTGGGCTGGGGCTCCTAAGACAGATGGTGAGAAAAGATAAAAGTCCTGTAGCCAATGGGTAGCCACGCGAGGCCTGGGAAGGGTAGGTTCCCAAGCAAACCTCCAGAACGGTGCCTTATGTTTCTAATTACTGAGCATGGTTAGAGAGCAAAATCAGGCAACACTTTTTTTAGACTGATGGAAACATTTAATCGGCTCTGAATGTCAGTGTTTTCTAATTATGATAGAGGAGTAGCAAGAAGTTTCCAAAGTTTGCGGAAATATGAAGTGTATCAGCTGAATTCTGATTCTCTTCTTTTCTTATTCATCCTGTCTTCTTTTTCTTTCAACATCCAAGAACAAACCTATTCCCTCAGTTAAATGCCTAATACTCCTCTTCCTGAAATCGAAATGTCTCTCCAAGACCAAGTTCTTTTCCACTAGACAAAAACAACCACAACTACAAATCAGAATATAAAATAGAGTTCCACAGTAAACCACCACCATTCCTAAGGTTACTAAGAGCTCAGCCAGAGAAACAGCCTTTTGATAACGTCTTAGCCAAGTTCATTTGTTTAACAACTAAGTTCAACAAATAAGCACTGCCCTGGCATCTGTTCCAACTCAACAAGTGTGAGCCTAAAGCGGAGTATAAGAAAAATAGTCGGTTAAGAACTTTGAGGGATCACGAAAGAGAGTAATCACTTCTAAGAGATAACAACCTTTTACAGAAGACAAATATGTACTTGGTAATTAAAATACAAGCTATAGACTAAGTGATCCAATAGAAACATGGGTATCAGTACAAACTCAGGTTATTGAGTCAGTTGTTCAAAGATCCTATGGTTTTGTGCTATTCTTAAGCAGGCCCCAACTGTGAGCCATTCCCTACCTGAGGAAAAGTCCAGGTATCCCCAAACTAATAAATGAGTGAAACTACTCATTTTGACTCATTACTGTATAAATTACTATCTAAATATAAAGAAAGAGGAAGCAATCTAGTACTTTTCAACTTATTATTTATCTGTAAATGTATATGCTTAAATTATATGTCTATTACATCCAAGGGACATAGCAGATAACATCCTTTAGTTGGGTTTCAAAGCTTTCCACCTTGGATTATAAACTTCTAGAAGATAGTTTTTAACCTGCTTTGCAGTTCCAGAATACAGTAAACACACTTGATGATCATGATGAATAGAAGTCAAATAATTCACTAGAGAATAATTAGTCCCTGATCAATAACAGCTTGTCCTTCACATACAAAAATACTGCTATTAACAAAGCACCTCTAGAACACACCTTTGAATTGTTTTCAGCAATATAAATGGATTTGCATCCTGCCATCTAAGCTATCCTACTTTATATTAGCAAGATAGCTGGCCAAGGCTCTGTATCACTAAACTGGAAGTGTTAGTTGAACAAACCAGTCACAAAAAACAGGCACATGAGTTGCTGACTTTTTTTTTTTAAGATGAGTAGTTCAGCAAGTCCAGAAGGTCATGCACAAGTTAAACTACTTTTATGTAAAATATGGTGATCTCTGCAGCATGTTTACAATTGGGGAAGGCCCATGGCTTCTGAACTTTCATTCCATGTGAACCACTCTTGGGCCTTGTTACTTAACTTGAAGTGTGATCTTTCTTCAGCCGGTGTCTCAGCTTCTTTTGTATTTGCCAAATATTTCACTTCTCAGTTGCAAATGCATAGTCACAGCAAGATTGCCCCCATCCAAAGAGCCTCCATAGGAAAATGGAGAGAGTACCAATGAGGGAATTATGAGAGCACAGCCATGCTTTGAGATGCTGACCTATACAACACCCCACAACTTATCACATCTTTTCTATGAGATTGTAAGGTCTTTGAAGACAGAAACCATATCTAACATACCTTCATGTCTCTGAAGTGCATAGCATTACTTCACTCAGTACAATCACTTCATATTAGGAGTTGGAAGATCTTTTTTTTTTTTTTTTTGAGATGGAGTCTTGTTCTGTCACCAGGCTGGAGTGCAGTGGCATGATCTCGGCTCACTGCAGCCTCCACCTCCCGGATTCAAGCGATTCTCCTGCCTCAGCCCCTTGAGTAGCTGGGACTACAGGTGTGCACCACCACACCCGGCTAATTTTTGTAATTTTAGTAGAGACAGGGTTTCACCATGTTGGCCAGGATGATCTCAAATCCCTGACCTTGTGATCCACCTGCCTCGGCCTCCCAAAGTGCTGGGATCACAGGTGTGAGCTGTGATCACCACGCCCAGCCAGGAGTTGGAAGATCTTATAGCAGGGCTGTCCAGTAGAACTTTCTGCAGTGACGAAAACATTCTCTGCACCATCTTATATGGGGGCCACTAAACACATAATGGCTACTGAGCTCTTGAAATGCGACTGGTGAAGCTGAGGAACTGAATTTTAAATTTTATTTATTTTCAATTAAATTTAAATGACCTCGTGGCTGGTGGCTACCATATTGGACAGCATAGCCTTAGAATCTTAAAAAATATATTTTCACCGTAACCCTAAATAGATGGTCACTTCTTCTCCCTGGCTTTTTCAGAGATAGGGGTCTACCCTTTCTATGCACCCCCATTTTTGGGTAGTTGTGCTGGAGCCAGCCCTCCCTGTATCTGAATTATGTGTGATAATATTGTGAATGCCTCTGTTAGTCAGGCATACATTTAGAAAGCATCTTTACATATCTGTAGCAAGTCTATGCATTTTTTTCTCACATGGACACAAGTTAGTGGAGAATTTCCACCTTACCTTAGGGTTTACGCTTATGTCATTTGTTCTTCTCTAGGGGCCAAAAGAGCATCATCCCTATTCTGATTTAGCATTAAACTCTGTCTTTCAACCTAATTCTCCTTGAGTTCATCAAGGAAAAGTATTTAAATGCTTGAAAAGAAAACAGAAGAAGTCGTGTCCCAAATTTTCACTTCTCTTCACTCTTCTAAGCAACTTTCAAGTTGGTTTAGAAATTAGTCTAAATGCCAGTCCTGGTTTTCCACTGATTTGTAGTGGTTAAGGAGTTCATGTCAAAGCTTTATATGTCTCAGTCTCCTTTCTTTAAATGGGGTTGAATTGATTCTTCTTACTTGGGAGGATCAAATAATGATAACCATAAAGTTTTGAAAAATATAAAGTGCTCCAAATTAAGGTGGTGATATTTGTGATAACACTTGAAGATGCAACCTAAAGTCCCTAAATATGGTGTCTTCCTAAGTGTTGAAGTTAGTATATACAAAAACCATCATTTCACAAATCTAAACCACCCAAACTGTCTGCTACTCAGAAGGTGAAAGAAAGGGCATAAAGACATTGGCTTTAATAATGTTAAATCTGCCAGGTCTTCTGTTTGCTAGTGGAGAAGTACAAATAGAGAAATGGTAATGCTAAAAGATTGTGCAGGGACGGCAAGGGAAAAACAGGTCATAACCTGTTAACCTGCCCTTAGTATTTTGGATTCCATTGATTAGAGAAAAGAAACACCTTGAGAAGACAAAGTGCCTCAGGTTGATTGTATTCATTCTTATTTCTATGCTGCTGTTCTTGACAGACCTGCCTTGGTAAATGCATGTATTTTTTTAAAGTAGCACAGATTTTTGGAACAAGATGGTGAAGGTCGAGCTAAAGTTAAGTGCAAACTGTACATTATAATCCATTTGTTTATTTGGTTTTCGAATCTCAAATGAACCACTGAGTTCAGAAAAGAGCAAAGTGGGTTGATAAATTGATTTTTTTTTTAAAAGGACAGAAGTTCATTTTGTACAGTCAGAAAGAAAGTGCTGCCAGATTTACTGTGTAACTACTGCAAATGTGGGTTTATATAATTTTTGAGATTCATACATAGTCAATTACCAAGGTCTTTGATTCACTTTGTAAACACTGATCAGTCAATAAAGTACAGAGAGATGAATTGGCTTGAGTTATATTTTCCATACTCAGAATGGTAAAATCTAGAATAAAAATCCAGTGGCTCAGACTGGCTACAATTTCTGACTGCCTACTCTGTCCCAATTATGGAAAAATTTTTTAAAAGACTATATCTTTTCATAAATGGCCTTAAGAATAAAAGCATATGGAAAGTAAAATATTAATACAAATATTTAAAGACTAAAGAGAACAATTGATGAGCTGCAGCCGACAGTGTGTTATTGATTATCAAAATGAATTATAGATATTCAAGGAGGGAATTGTCACTTTTAAGCTAGGGTTCTCAGGAAAGGGTATCATGAGGGAAGTAAAATTTGAGCCCCAAATTCATAATTGAATAAAAATATGGATAGTGAAGATGTAGATTAAAAAGAATGAGTAAAAATGTAGAGGTAGAAAGTTGTAAGACATATGTGAGAGGTGATAAAATATTTTTTATCTGGGATGCTGTGGTACGATCAGCTTGAAAGGAAGGTTAATGGTTTCTAGATCAAACAATTAAATGTAAACAGACCTAGATACGCAAGACATTTACATCCGAGAAGGAGGAAGCAGCATGGATATGTCATGCATGACACCTCTAGCTTTGCTGGCTCAAGCAGGTATATAGCCATAGTATTATTATGTGGAGTAAGATGAAACTTTGAATATTATCTCTCCAACCAGCTCACTTTATAGAGAAACAAAGCTCGTAATGCTTCAGTCTCAGTCTCCTAGGTCTCATTCCAGGTCACTATTTGCCAAAGGTTTGTGAAAGAAAACAGTTAAAGGGTCAAGGTGAGTGACAATCATTGCAGATCAGAGGTAGGAAATCTGCTGGAGTATGTTGTACCCAGAAATCACCCAATACCCGTAGGATGAAAAGAAACATCACTGACTTGCAGTGATGGCCCAACTGAAATGAATGCAAATCTTTAGGATAGACACGACATGCTCCCTTTCTCCCACAAAGCACTGAATCTCAAGGACACAAAACAGAAAGCAGGTGATGGGTGTGATCCAAGGTTGAAGATGAGTGTGATAAGCCTGGTGGAAGTTTAAAGAAGCAAGAAAGTCTGAACTGTCAATTCCAGGAAGGCAAAGACCTTTTCTGTCTTGTTCACTGTTATATCCCAGTGTCTAGAACAGTACCCGGCACATAGTAGCTGTTCGGTAAATATTTATTGAATATTGATTGTATAAATGTTTTTGTGAGGCCTCATTGAAGTAGCTGAATCATGAAATTTACAGTGGGTGCAAAATGATGACTAGTCAGAGAGGACCTGTCTAATAATGGTTTTGAGTGTTCCAAGACTAGAGTTCCTTGCAAGAGTAAAGAAATGATGATGTTGTGAATGAGGATACAGTGGGTTAGAGGAGGAAGATGTGTGATGAAGAAGGTGCAATATAAGAGAAGAAACTAAGCTATGAAGAAAAGTATGCAATGATGCTGTTGAGGATACAGCCATCCTGAGTTACGAATTTTACAAAGCACTAACAATAAATTAACAGAGATGAAATAAGCATTTGGAAGGCTAATTCAATGGAGATCTTTTGTGACTTGATAATTCTGTGATTTAAACCAAACAGGTTGTAAACTGAAGGCATAGGTAATTTTTAGGATTATTTCTTACCTAAGGTTATATGATCCAATGAATCAATGTGGCAATCACTGACAATGGTCCTTTCAGAACTTCTTTGGGGCACTCTTGTTTGTTCCCTGAAATGAAAAACAAATCCTAGACAGAAATAGTGGATTAGTCCTGTTATAGTGGTTAAGTGTATGCACTTTGAAATTCCATAAAGTGGGAATTATACTAGCTACCTCACAGATCTGTTACCCAGATAAAGTAAAATTACATATATTTTAATGGCTCAACAGAGCTATTAGCCATGAAAAGACTTGAAGGAAACTTAAATGTGTATTGTTCAGTGGAATAAGCCAATCAGAAAAGGCTACAGACATACTGTATGATTCCAACTATATGATATTCTGGAAAACTCAAAGCTGTAGAGACATAAAAACATCAGTGGTTGCCAGGGTTTGTGAGTAAGGAGAGGGAAGGGATGAATGAGTGGAGCAGGTGGGGTTTTTAGGGCAGTGAAGCTATTCTGTATGATGCTACTATGGTGAATACATGACATTCGGTATTTGGTGAAACCTATGAAACTGTACAACAAACAGTGAACCTTAATGTAAACTATGAACTTTAGTTCATAATGCATAAATACTGGTTTGTGAATTGGAACAAATGTACCACACTACTGCAAGATGTTCCTAATAGTTTCCTAGGGCTGCCATAACAAAGTACCACACACTAGTTGGTTTACAATAACAGGAATTTCTTGTCCCACTGTTATGGGGAGTTGAAGTTTGAAATGGAGGTGTCAGCATGGCCAGGCTCTCTCTGAATGCACTGGGGAAGGGTTTGTCCCATTTCTCTTTCCCAGCTTTCTGGTGGTCTTAGGTCTTCCTTGTCTCCATTTTCTCATGGCATCTCACCATGTCTTCACATTATCTCCCCTCTGTGTGTGTCTGTCTCTGTGCCAAATTTCCCCTTTTCATAAGGACACCATCATATTGGATAAGGGACCACCCTAATCACCTCATCTTGACTACACCTGCAAAGACTCTATCTCCAAATGTGGGAGGAAATGTGGGCAGGAGTCGGGGAGGGGGGAATATATGGAAACTCTGTACTCTCTGTTCGCTTTTTTTCTGCTCTAAGAAATAAAGTCTATTCATTAAAAATGTTAAAGGCTTAAAAAACAGCCTGCCACATAGTACATATTCAATAAACGTTAGTTCCTTTTGGATGCTGCATTAACTTATTCAGTGTCCCTGACACAACAGATTTTATTCTTCTTGCATTCCAAGACCAATATTGGCACTGCCCAAAAAGTAGATAAGACTTAGCTTCTTCCACGTGGCCTTGTCCCTAAGTGTTGAGTGCTGGGTTAGAAAGCCACCTGCTCACAAACATCTCCTGCCTTGACTGCATTTACACACATGCTCGTGCACAGGTGACACAGGTGAGCATACCCACACACACCTAAAATGGCTTATCTGCCACCAACACTGACCCAAACAAAAGCAGAAACTTACTAGTTCTCCTTATAAAGGCATCACAGGAAATATCTATAGTGAGGGCTACATGCCCATAGAGGGAAAAAGAAAAACAGCAAAAACTTTGTGAATATAAAACATAATACATTTCTTGGTTGAAAGATGCACATCAGCTATTGAACTAAATTTTTAAAGGAAAAGAGCCATAAATTGGTTTTAATAAATATAAATATACTTTCATTTCCGACACAGGGTGGGAGATAGAGAAGAAAAAAAAGTGACAAAGAGAAAAATTTTTTTAATGTCAGAAGAAATACCAGTCAATATTCTGCCTTTGAAAAGAGACAGACAAAAAAAAGCAAGGAGGAAGGAAAGGAAAGAGAGGAAAGTCCCGGAAGCCCTGGCGTGGTGGTAAGATGCAGGACACACCTCTTGTCACATCATGCCAATCCCCTGGGCTTGTGGCTTTGTTCAAAAAGAAGGGCAGGCCGGGCGTGGTGGCTCACGCCTGTAATCCCAGCACTTTGGGAGGCCGAGGTGGGAGGATCACCTGAGGTCAGGAGTTCGAGACCAGCCTGGCCAACATGGTGAAACCCCATCTCTACTAAAAATAACAAAAATTAGCTGGGTGTGGCGGTGTACACCTGTAATCCTAGGTACTCGGGAGGCTGAGGCAGGAGAATTTCTCAAACCCAGCAGATTGGCCTTGATCAGCCTGGGTGACAAGAGTGAAATCCATTTAAAAAAAAAAAAAAAAAAAAAAAAGGAAGGGCGGTGTTTTGGTGTTTGAATTTTTTTTCTCCTTTTTTTTTTGAATGATATCGTCTGTCGTCAGGGGTGAAGATCAATGGCACATGCAGTCCACCTCCTCAGTTTCCATACCAAGTAGCTAGGATTATAGGCACCCACCATCACACCAAGCTAATTTTTTGTGTGTTTAGTAAAGATGGGGTTTCACCGTGTTGGCCAGGCTGGTCTCGAACTCCTGACCTCAAGTGATCCACCCACCTCGGCCTCCCAAAGTGCTGGGGTTACAGGCGTGAGCCACTGCATCTGGCCTGAAACCTTTAACACTGACTTATTTCTTAATCATGGCAGTGTAGGCATGACCTGTTTTAAAAGAAAATCCAATCTATGAGAATCCATATTGAAAACACAGACATATCCATAGGTAATGACATCTGCCTCTGTTAAGGTTTTTGTTTTTCCCCTCTTTACAAAAGAAGTCACCTCAGTAAATCTTTCAATAGCATGACCACAATCCCCCCTCCAGCACAAAAATTTAGATTTTCATAAAACTCTCCGAGAACCCATCTGTCACAAACATCAATACTTAGCTCTTTCACACTACTCTATTTGTGACACCCAGAGCCTCACGACTGATGGAATCTCCCTGTCTTGACTTTTCATCCCTTCATTGGTTGAGAGTCTGTTTCCTAACCAATGTTGCTGAAAAGAATTCAGCACTGAGTAGGGGTAGGGCAGGAAATGAGGGATTACTGCCTGGGGACGTAGAAGAGAAAAAAAAATCACTTACCATTCTACCTAGACATGTCTCCTCTTACAAAGGAAAGATGCTAGAGAAGGGCGGAAAAGCTCTGGGATATAAGGGTGCAGGGATGAAGGAGGATCTCCAGCCCCATCCTGGGTTGATACTGAGAGCCATTTTCATAAAACACATACACCTTCTCTCCCCCACACAAGATACACACACCACCGAGAGTGATACCACATGGTACACAGATGTGGTTTTGCGCTTTCCTCTAAGCTACACCCACTCATGTGAACAAAGCCTTACCTAGAAAAGCACTGGTCTGTAGGAAATGGCACACACTCTCTCCTTCTGGGTGCCCCCACATGTATACTCAGCAGCATTCAAATGACAGGTAGTTTTTCTATGGCTGGGAAAGAAAAAGTGCCCAAGTAAGCAAGAGAAGGTGAGGAGTGGGAGAAGAGAATGGGTAGGAGAAAAAGAATTTGCGTGGGTTAAGAGCCAGTGAGGATGGCCAGCCAAACTGACCTCACGATGCTAGTTTGACTTCCCTCTTAAGTATTCCAAGACACTGCCGGGCTCTGCAGACCATGTGCATCTCCAGCCTGCTTGGAGATATTCATTGCACCGCTCATTAGCGCCTCTACCAGAGGTATAGGCTGAGAACCACTGTTGCTGACAAACAGCCAGAATGACTACTTACATTTGATGAAGTAGGAGCAAAAACCAGACAGAGGCTTAGAGGGTGCTCTTCAAGCTACTTGGATAAATTTTAAAAGGTAAAAGTGTTTGCTTATAGGACCTCTTTTTCCCATGTCTGTTTGCTATTGCTATAATTATTCAAGAGGCACTTTATATACAACAAAAGACCACATTGAAGGAAGAGAAGAGTCTACTCTCCCACTGCACCTGGCATTCGAGTCCACGAGTTTAGACCCTCCTGCCCACAGGGCTGTCCTCACACACTCCTGCCCTGTGGTCAGAACAGGAGCCTACCCCAGGGAGAAGGGCCCTGGGATGGCCTCTTAGGGAACTCTCAAATCACTTTTTCTTTTTCCATTCTGATAATTACAGACTAGATTGGAAAGTGTAGAAAAATTTCTTTATGGTCGATGAAATAATGAGGAAAATGGGTTGTTTCCTTCATAAGTAGCAAAGTCTCGGGAAGTACTCTTGGTAAGAGTAAGATAGATAAACATCAAAATTTTAAAACTCCAAATAAACACCAAGATTTGAATTTCTGAAGATTTATAAGCAGCATTGATAATACCCTAGAGGATAAAAAAGGGGAAAAATTCAAACATTGTATAGTTTTGCTTTTGTTGGCTGAGCTTTTATTTTTGTTTTTGTGGGGTTAAGAGGGGAAAAAAACCTTTGAAACTAAAATAATTGGACAATTTATTTAAGAAGGTTTCTGAACTTGGCTTCAAAATCTAAGTTTTGTTTTTTGCTCCTTCAAACAAAGATGGCTTCAGGTGTGATGGCTTTAGGTTTTGTAAAGCTCCTTATTTTTTCACGCAGGGCAAATGGCTCGTCTCATGTGCACAGAAAGGGCTGGAAAATATTTTTGTGATTCGAGTGCAGCAGAGAGTCTAGGATTCCAGAGGAAGTGGAGGCCTCCCGTTCCGCACAGGAAACAATCTTCAAGCAGGCCTTAAATGCCAGATTCCAGGCCGAGTTTAACTAACCACTGACAGCTCTGTAAACAAAGCAAGGACAAAAAGAGCCCGCTTCCCCCTTTCTGGTAGTCATTTTGGGTTTGGGGGCTGCAGGGGAATTCTGGAATACTTGACTCCATGGCACAGAAACGCAGGGGAAACGGGCTCCTCATTTAAAGAGCTGGAAGGGGAAGGTCTTTCCAGAATTAAAACCATCACAGAGGAGGTAGGAAAGGGTAAAATGGTTGGGTTACATCCGTAGAAAAGCAGTGATTTTAGAGCTTGGAAAACAGCTTGATCACCACTTAACTGCTTTTAAAAATGTTGCTTCATGATGTTTATTCATGATGTTACTGCTGCAGTCTTTATTAAAATCCTGATGCTTCTTTGAGAATATGCACATTATATGCTTAGACACTGTATTATTTTATTTCTCGCTTTCACTTTTCTCCTAGTTCCTACATATACCTCTTCTTGCCACTTTCCTTTTCTGTTTATCATTCCTGCTTTCCTCCTTCTTTGTTCACTTTTTCATAACTTTGGTCTGGGGTTCAGCAAGTTATAAAGACCAAAATCATTCAGTAGAATTTCAAGTGATTCTACCAATATTTCAAGTCTTCAAAACCTCTCTGTCTCCTGAGGTCTTTTTTAAAGAATATATAATCCTGGGATCTTACTTATTTGTCTCTAAGAGATTCATGAATGAGACTGAATTTAACTCAGCTCAGGAGTCAGAAATTGATCACTGGCTACCTTATCAGCTTTCTAAGAGTAAAGAAAAATCAGGAGAAGGACAAATGGGAAAGAGGGCCCACAGTGATTCAGGAGAGGTAACACTTTGAGTTATCAGTGATATTGACTCTACCTCCTCTCCTTCAGGTCCAGACATCATCTGGTCTCCCTGAACCTGAAATCACACCATGGATGATTTTGAACGTCGCAGAGAACTTAGAAGGCAAAAGAGGGAGGAGATGCGACTCGAAGCAGAAAGGTAAGGATCTAGGGTGAAAAATACTTGTCTTCCCTTATTAACAACGTTGGTTTCAGGCCTCAAAGACCATCCTTCTGAGAGGCCAAATGTGGTCATATCGCACACTAAACTGTTCACAAAAGTAGTTTCGGAAAATTTTTCTGCTAAGACTCTAAATTTAGCATTTAAAAAAGGAAAACAAACAAGGATCAAGAAAGAGAGATTTGAGAGGAATCAATTGATAATTGCATATTGATAATTGCATTTAATCAATACCTTTCACATTGGAATGTTTTAAATGACAAAAGTAATGTGTGAATGAAGGTTTAAAAAGCTTATATAATAAGAAATGACAGAAAAATGTCAAGTATTGAATATTGGAACCATTTAGGAAATGAGAGTCTTCAATCTAAAAAATATAAAGGCAAAAAGCCCTGGATGAATCTTGTGAAAAATTTTCATTCTTATTAGAAAAGTATCCAACTCTAGGGATCCGCATAGTACAGTTTAATAGTGGGCTCTGTTACCAAGGAGATTCTGGGCGTAATTGGAAGTTGTTAATGTCGTGTGAGGCCTCTACAGTGGTGACTATGAGGTCAAATTGGGGAGATAAAGCATTGGCATATAAAACCTGGGGCATAAATGCATATTTTAACATTTTAGGCCTCAGAACAAAGGACAGTGTGGTATTTGATGTGACTTAAATCAGATGTTCTTTTGAGAAAGCAGGTTAAGCATTCACAGAGAGAAAAATGTTAAACAATGACCTTAAAATCAAATCGATTTTTTTCCCAGTAACTCCAACGCTCAGATGAAAGATGACACTTTAACGATACCACAGCAGAAAACTGGAAACTTACAGCTATAATGAAAAGTATTGTTCTTATGTTCTACTTATTTGCATGGAGAATGCAAAAGCAAAAGATAAAATAACTGCCTATGATAAACTTGGCCAGAGTCAGCTGGCATTCATGAAATGACTAAACATGTCCACAAGGCACTACGGATTGTACCTGCATTCTGTTGGTTCAAATCCTAGCTTTGCCATTTACAAGCTGTGTGGCCCTGAGCAAATGATTTCTCTTTAAGCCATAGTTGCCTTATATATAAAACAGGCATAATATCTACATAGCCTGTGTGATTGTTGGGAAGATTGTTGAGCTTCATAAATAGCCTAGTCAGGTACCTAGCACATAGTAGTTTTTCATAAATGATAGTTTTTCATAAATGACAGCTATTATTATTATTAACCATTATCACCAGCCAAACAAGTAAGAAATAGCACAGCAGCACAGCCAGAGCTAAACCATCACGCCGAGAGAAGGAAAGGTAGTCATCATCCTGCAATGGAATTAGTCAGAGAAAGTTTCTTGGTGGAGGTGAGCCGTGGAGGAGGTAATGATGGCAATGAAGAGGGAAACGGAGCCTGTCTAGGTGAAGGAATGACACCGGCAAAAGTGCAGAAGTGGAAATAAGAATCCTGGTGCAAGAAACCTGTTGAGTGTGTGAGGGAAAATGGATTGGACTTGTATATCTTGGCTGTTCCTATTTGCCATACAAAGAATAGACAGAGTCTTAACAAGGGAGTTATGTGTGATGACACTATGCTGGAGAAGCTTATCTACAGTGGACTAGAATATGGGGATACCAGCACTGGAAGAGATAGTATGGTAATGAGGGCCTGAATCAGGTGAGTGAGTATGGAAATGAAGAAAGATCAAATATGAGAGTCTTTACAGAGGGAGAATTAGCAAACCTTTTAGGAGAGCAAAGAACTTATAGATGATTCCAAAGAATATATGTCTGAGGAGCTGGAAGGAAAGTCTCTGCTTTGTCCCAAATGGAGGATTCCCTTCTTGAATGGTCAGAGGAGCAGTGTTTAATTTCAGGTAGAAACCACATCCAAAAGGAGATTTCCTGCAGGCATGTGGAGATAGGAAATTTCACTCTTTGTTCAAAAAGGGAGAGAAATTATTATTAGAGAAATAAATGTAGGCAGACACAGTATGGTGGTGCTAGTACAAAAGCTGAGAGGATATTCCCAAAAAAGCAAATGTAGAAAAAGTGAGCGGTCATCAAGGTATAATGGAAACCATCAGAGAAGACAACGTACCAGGGAGATGGGGGAGAACCAGGGAGATTATGAGGCCCAATGTTGAGTGGACATGGTGGACATGGAAGTTTTGTGGGCGGTGGCTGGGCTCAGTGAACCACACCTCTTATTCCTTCCAATGCTGTTGTTATTTCACCTCAGGTTCTCATGACGGTCTACAAAATACTTTCATCCAACAACTATTTATTAAGCACTAACCAGGTTTAAGTGTGCTAGGATGGGAAAAATAATGGTGGTAAAGAAGTAGACATGGTTCCTGCCTTTATGTACCTCATAGCATGCTAGGAAACCAAAGTGTAACAGAATCAGAAAGCAGACAGGCCAGGGTGTAGGGCCAGGCCTGATAGAGTTGTGGCTAGAGAGACTCAGGACTGAGGATGTAGACACTGGGCATCAGGCTAGATTGCCATTGTCAGTTTCTTTCCTTTCCACGTGAATAGGGGGTCAGGGAATCATTGACAGAGTTGTGACAGAACTAAATTGCTGTGGTTAGAGCCATACTGTCATTAAAGTGAATAAACCCAGTTTCTTCCGATTCAGGACTTTGCTTAAGAATTGACCGCACAGCTACATGGCTCGTTTCTTCGACTTTTTTGTTTTGTGTGGAAGAATTTGTCTTCTTTTAATGTCAGACGTAAAAGGAATGTACACAGTAAATCTTAGTTATGTACCCTGAATAACCTAAAATAAACTTACACAAATTAATCCTAACCTTGTTTAACTTACATTTCTGTCTGTATTACTTCTTTTGGGATATTATATTGTTTTCTTTTCTGTTTTTTATTTCCTCTTTCCTTCCTTTTCTTTCTTGCTTCCATTCATTTCCTTCCTTCCTTCCTCTTTCTCTCGTTCTTTCTATCTTCTTAAGAAAGAGTAGTACTTACATAATTCCTTATACTTGTACTAAGTTTACCTTTCCACGTTTCAAGGTGAACCTTCTAGTTCTGCTATTCTGAGATTTGGTAAGCCCATGCCCACCCTTCAGGATTTTGTAAAATCTGATCATTTATGGGAATAGTGAAAGTCAGGCTTTATGGTTCAGCCAGCTCTGGTGGGAAAGTGCAGGGTATGTGCAGGAAACAGGTGGCCAGAAGCTGAAATCAAGGCCATCTAAAATCATGGTTTTGATCTGAAGACAAAGGGCACATGAGACCCTGAGCAAGTCCCTCTTCCTTTAGCTCCAGACCTTGGCTTCCTCCTCTAAAATAAGACTAGCCATTTTCTCTGGGGTATTGGTGGTCATTTTAATTTTTTTTTCGCTTTTGGTAATATTGATTTTTCTTCACTATGATCATATGTTACTTTATTTAAAGCCAAATAAAAATTAAGACAATTTGCTGTTTTGAAAAAAAATAATTCTATGGCCCTATGCAGTATACCTGAGCCCAGATGGGAGAAGACTTAACTTCTCATTGAATTTAGGGAACTAAAAGAAATATTTCATCCTTGATCTGGAGGGCAGTTACCAACTACGGAAATAGAATGGCTCCAAAGCTCGGAGCTGCAGATTCATTCACTTACTCTCAACACATTTTTACTGGGCATCTATTCTACTACAAGCTCTATTTTAGGTACCGAGAATAGACCCACGGAGTAACAGTGTTGGGAAGTGTGTGCTTAATGCCTTTCAACCTATCTAAAACCAAGAAAATATCAAGAAATTATACTTTTATATTCTCAAACATAACATGTACCCCGTATGGGTTCAAACTTATTAAAGATGACCCACAGCCTTTGTACACTTCACCCCTGCAGACAGTGTGGGGGATGGGGTATACTACAGAGAAGAGAAAGTCCATTGACTTTCCTTACCCATAAAAACTTTCCAAATAAAAATACCCTGTTATTTTTATTTAATTAGTATTGAGTTTGCCAGATGCAGTTTTACTTTGAAATGATAAACAATTTAAAACTTGTACTTTTACCCGGTGCTATAACCACAGATTAAAATAAAGCGAATTTTTACACATTTTATTCTTCAGAAATAGACCTTTTCAAAGACTATTTTGCAAGCTGATTGCAGGCTTTGTGCCATGCTGGCTTGCGTGTGCTTGGGACTGGCATTTATTCACTGCATCCGAGCTGTCCTGAGACTCTGTCATCCACATATCTCCTTCTAAGGGTTTTAGCCCGGTTCACTCCAAATGACCTTGACTGCAAACGTAGTGCATCAAAAACATTCTTCCAGCTGGGCGCAGTGGCTCATGCCTGTAATCCCAGCACTTTGGGAAACTGAAGTGGGAGGTCAGGAGTTCGAGACCACCCTGGCCAACATGGAGAAACCCCGTCTGTACTAAAAATACAAAAAGTAGCTAGGCGTGGTAGTGGGTGCCTGTAATCCCAGCTACTCTGGAGGCTGAGGTAAGGAGAATTGCTTGAACCTGGGAGGCAGAGGGTGCAGTGAGCCGAGATTACGCCACTGCACCCCAGCCTAAGCAACAGAGTGAGACTCGGTCTCAAAAAAAAAAAAAAAAAGTTCTTCCTTCTTTGTCTTGCCCCTTAGCCTGTGCAACTTTTATGCCATTACCTCGTCCTTCTTTATCTTCTATTTGGCTTTCTCACTCTGAGTTCTTGAGATAAGGTCTTTAGATTTGGCAAAAAGGAAGGAAGTACTTCATTTTGTCATAAAAAGAAATACAGATGTTGAATACCTACAAAATGCAAGATACTATACCAAACCATAGGAATCAGTGGTCACCAGTAGAGATAGTATCCCAGTAGTCACTAAGCTCCTATTCTAAGGGAATTAGTAACTTTAGAGCAATCGTGACCAAAAGAGGGAAAAAAAAATTCAGTAGGCAGAATGGAATGAGCAGGTAATCAGTGAAAATCCTTAATGCATTGTTTCTAAGCAAAAGGCACTATTTGCTCACATCTCAAATTAAACTATATTTTAAAAGCCATTACTCATTTGAACAAATAGATAAAAGCTTAGTTTTGCTGTTTATTATCCTCCACCAATCTCATGGGAGTAAAAACTTAAATAGATACATTCTGGCCGGATGTGATGGCTCACTCCCGTAATCCTAGCATTTTGGGAGGCCAAGGCAGGCAGATCACTTGAGGTCAGGAGTTAGAAACCAGCCTGGCCAACATGGTGAAACCCTGTCTGTACTAAATACACACACACAAAAAATTAGCTGGGCATAGTGGCTGGTGCCTGTAATCCCAACTACTCAGGAGGCTGAGGCAGGAGAATCACTTGAACCTGGGAGGCAGAGGTTGCAGTGAGCCACGATCATACCACTGCACTATAATCTGGAAAAAAAAAAAAAAAAAAAAAAAGCTATATTCTGCTTCCCTTTCTGTTTCTTTTATTTCAATCCCTCTCCTCTGCCTTCATCTCTGTATTCCTCGGTGCACCTTCATGTGCCTCTTCCCCGGTCCACGTGCATCTTCATCAACACTTGATTTGTTTGTTTCTATGTCTCTTCCCATCTGCACTCCTAATCTGTCTGCTCTGGATTATGTGTGGATGTGCTGTTGCATCACCAGGAAATACATACTTCTGACCAGGAAAGAGGGAGACAGAAACCCAGTTCTCTTCCTGTTCAGCAAGTACAAAAAAGTGCTAGACATTTTATGTGTGTCTAGCAAAGATGGACCGCCGCCGGCCCCAGAATTAGCTATGTCTGAATGGAACATTTATGCTCTATGTGAATGAGGCAACCCCAAGACATATAATGATGGGAGGTGGTGTAGTTGGCAGTTAAGGGCATGAGCTTTAACACTGGGCAGCTGTAGTGTCAAATCCCAGCTCTGCCACTTATTAACTATGGGATCTACCAAATTATTCAATCTTTCAAATATCTTGTATCCTCCTTTACAAAATGGGGGTAATAAAAGTATCCAGCTAACTGGGTTTTTGTGGGGATGTAAAAAGCTAATACAAGAAAGTATTAACACAGTGTTATTCATCTAATAAACATTCAATAAACTCATTATTATTATTATCTAATTTGATTCTCTAAACATGGAAATAAAAAATAAAAATATGAAAGGCTTGTGGATTGTTTTGCACATCACAGACGGTACAAGAACCATAGGCAAGATGAAAGGCAGGAATTCGTGACTGACTGAAGAGCTTTGAGTGGCTGTGATCAGTAACAGTTTTTGAGGAAAGACTGTATTGTCTCAGCTGGAAGAATTAGCACCAGTTTAAGTTATTTTTAAAAATTTGGCCGAAAAAATTTGGCCAAAAGAATATTGGGCTATGGTGTATTTTCTTTTTTTCTTTGTTTTTCTGTTTTTGTTTTTGTTTTTGTTTTTTGAGATGGAGTCTCACTTTGTCGGCCAGGCTGGAGTGCAGTGTTACCATCTCGGCTCACTGCAATCTCCGCCTCCCAGGTTCAAGTGATTCTCCTGCCCCAGCCTCTCGAGTAGGCACACGTTACCACACCCAGCTAATTTTTGTATTAATTAGAGATGAGGTTTCACCATGTTGGCCAGACTGGTCTCAAACTCCTGGCTTCAAGTGCTCCACAGGCCTCAGCCTCCCAAAGTACTGGGATTACAGGCATAAGGAGCTGTGATGTATTTTCTGAAAAACCAGCAGTGATGCTTTTATCCATGAGAAAATCTCCAGCAGACATACTTGGCCAACACTGGGCTTGGTTCCCCAACAAACGGCTCTCTCACTTTCCAAGATGTGCTCATTACGTTCCCAGCATCTGCTTTCTGCACCCAACATGAGTTCCTCTCACTGATCAGAAGAAAGGCCCCTATTGTAGAGTTACGTTATCAGATTCAGAAGCTCACAGACATAAATAAAGGGAATGAAAACACTTGCTGTTGTCATCATTCATACATTTTTATGGGCCTCTGAAATAGCTTGATGATTAGACATTTGAAAGTAAATATTTTTACTACACTATAAAAAGAAGCAATTTTTTAAAATCCATAGGGTCTCTAAAGTCCTCTCCCAGAATTGTGTCACTGAGACTTTTTTACATGATCTAATAGAAACAGCCAATTAATGATTATACAACATACACCCCCTCACACATGCAAACATACACACTTATTGAAAATGCTTAGCATCAGGACCTTGACATTTTTGAATAAAATCTTTTAAAATGAAATTTCTGTTATTTTATCATCAGAACATTATTTTCCATTAAGAAGTTAAATACAATATTCCTTTGAAGCTATCTAAATTATCAAAGTAGCTAGATTTGCTCAAAATTTACCATCAGTTCTCTCAGAAAATTGATCACTCCAGGGGGCAAAAGAAAGTTAGAATTTGCCATCTAGTTTTTTACTTTTATTTTTTATTTTTTGTAGAGATGTGGTCTCGCCATGTTGTGCAGTCCAATCTCAAACTCCTGGACTCAAGCAATCCTCCCACCTTGGCCTCCCAAAGTGCTGAGGTTACAGGCGTGAGTCACCACATACTTTCAAATTAAAAGATCTGTCACTGGGCACGGTGGCTCACGCCTGTAATCCCAACACTTTGTGAGGCTGAGCCAGGTGGATCACCTGAGGTCAGGAGTTCGAGACCAGCCTGGCCAACATGGTGAAACCCCATCTCTACTAAAAATACAAAAAATAAGCTGGGTGTGGCAGTGGGCGCCTGTAATCCCAGCTACTCAGGAGGCTAAGACAGAAGAATTGCTCGAAACCAGGAGGTGGAGGTTGCAGTGAGCCTGCCCATTTCCTGGGCAACTGCACAAAGCAGTTATGTGGCAATGAGACAGCCAGGTAGGAGGGAGTCCCTGGAGAAGCTCCAACCAGCCTGCCCACTGAGGTGGAGCCTCAGGAAGTTCACGAGGTTTGCAGGTGGGAGGAGCCTGGCCCCGCCTCTTCCTGTGCGGAACGGGGCATTCAAATGGCGGGTGGGAATCGCTCTAGCAGAGGGACTCCGGCCTTGGGAGAGTCACTGTTTCCCCCTTTACTTCCTTTTCACCCAATGAAATCCTGCTTTGCTCACCCCTTAAACCATCTGTGGGCCCAAATTTTCGTGGCCGTGGGACAGACAAGAACCCTGTCTTTAGCTGAACTAAGGAAAGTCCTGCAACAGCAATAGACTAAACAAAGACTACTGTGCCTAGTTGAACTATTTTTTATGCTTCAGGTAAATTGCTTAGATAAGGCACAGTCATTGTTTTGTTTGCCCTCAGAAAATCTCCTGGGTTCTTCCCATTTAACAGAAAAGTAGAAACAGAGAAGATCGAGTTTCCCTGCTTAAGGCAAAGAAGGCTGTTGATATGACTATTCTTGACTTTTCACTGGACTTTTTTCAATAAGACTGTACATCATTAGGACAGGGACTTACTCACATCATCACTCTTAAAAACTTAAGGCTGTCTCTGACCTTATGAATCATCTTCCGCAGGGGAACGTTATGTATTCAGTTTTGGACCACACACTATTTTTGAGGCACTGATGAAAGCTCTGGACCCTCCTCCAAGAAAAATGCACATATGCACCCACCAAACTTGGCACTTACATTCAGTGGCATCATGAACCTCCGTCCGCAGACCTCCTGGGGGCCAATGCCTTCTGGCCAAGAATCCCTGATCTAATGAATTTTAAAACTGCCTGTTAAATATTAAGAAACTCAAGCCTAGGAGACATATCCCCTTAAGATCACCCAGCTAAGCTGTTTGCATAGTGTGGGCCCCTGGACAAACAAAGCCATCCTGATCTTGCTGTATGTAAAAAAGTCTATGGCTATTGATTAGGAAAACAAAGCATACTTTTGGAAAAGAGTGTATTCTACAAGGTACTGCATATAGAGTGCTTTCTAAAACTTAAAAACCGTTTATGGATAATATTTCTAAATAAAGGAGATTAGGTCAGATTACAGTGAATAAAGTGAAAAACAAAGAAAGATGAGTGGATAGGCAGAATGATACCAGTTAATTGTCAGGAACTGGGAATCAAACTTTGGCATCTTTGTCAACAAGGACAAAAAAACTATGGTGATTTACTACAATCCCATTTTCCATCAATTTTGGAAGACTTTTATTTGGTATATGCTGTGTTAGCATGATTTCTTCAAACAAAGCTTAATTATGAAACTAAGTTATGTAGGATTTCTCCATTCTTACCAGTTTTTAGAAAATTCATCAAATGACTTTTCTCTCTAAATATGAAAAAGATAAGAACTGATTTGATTGCTAACAGAGAAGCTTAATATTTTACATTTATCACTACTATCTTTGGGGAGGATGGGACAGATTTGGAGTGGGACAGGTGCCTTTCAGAGAGTAGGATCTAGAGTCATGAAGACTTAGATTCAAATCCCAGAATCCCAGCTGGATTCTCAAGGGTGGTTCTACTCCGCCTCTCTCAGCCCATTTCATCAAGTGGAAAACGGCCATCGAAACAGTTCTTCCTTATAAGGTTTAATGCAGATTATAAAGCACTTAGTAGTTCCTAAAACATGATTAGTGCTCAGTCTATTACCTCTTGTTGCTGTTTTTCTGCTGGCTGAAGGACATGGTAAGAAAGGCGCGCTCAGAAAAGCCCTCTCTGGGGTCACCTCTGAGGAAACTCAGCCTTTTGGCAGCTACCATCTGGGGTAACACTGAACAAGGTTCAACTCCATGTGTCAGATGGCTCAGTGTCTAATCTTTTCTCTGTTTCAGATCTGTTTTAGCAGCTACCTTGAAAGTGATGGGAGAATTATGGATATAAAGGTCTCCCTATAAAAAGAAAATTTACCTTTTTATTATTAAGAGTTCTTTTCCATTTTCCCTACTTGTTTGAAATCAAGACAAGAGCATATAATAGTCTGGTACATATCAAGGTCTTTGTCACAATGATATATACATATGTGTGTGTATGTATATAATTTAATTAATCATGTATGGTCAGCTCTCCGTACCTGAGGATTCAACCAACCCAGATAAAAAATGTAGTTAGGCCTACCGTGGTTGCATCTGTGCTAAACATGTACATACTTTTTTCCTTGTCATTAATTCTTAACAATACAGTATAACAACTATGTACATAGCATTTATATTCCCCTGCTGATACTGAGAGATGACTATATTTAAAATACTTTTTGCCTTGTGAAATTATCATTTCTTTTTTCATATTGCATAATCTATGGTTTCATTACCATTAAAGCATCAACCAGAAGCTTCTCAATGCCAACATTATATATAAATGTTGTAATAATAACATAAGGAAAATCATATGCCTAATTATTACAAAATGATTTTGAAAAACTGTATCTCAAATTACTAATTTATTCATTTTAATTATGAAAAAACTGATGCATACAAAGTAATCCTATGTAATACATATGGAAGTTCTAACTCATCCTAATGTGTATCCTATAAACTCACCATACAGCCTAAGACCTAGAACATTTCCAATGCCCCAGGCTCCTCTCCAATCCCTTCCCTTCACCTCCCCACCCACAGAAGTAACCAGTGTCCTGAATAATTCATTTATTTTAAAATAAAATTTGAAATGAGATCATACGAATTTAGGTACTAGCTTCTCTAGGGCCCTGGGATCCAGGCATTCCAAAGATTCTCTCCAGACTCTCAGGTAAAGGTGTCAGTGAGAGCCCACTTCCCTGAGAGGGCAAGAAGTTTGTCTTTCTAAACACACAGGACAGGCTGGGCATGGTGGCTCCTGCGTGTAATGTCAGCACTTTGGGAGGCTGAGGCGGGCAAATCACTTGAAGTCAGGAGTTTTAGACCAGCCTGGCCAACATGGCGAAACCCCTTCTCTACTAAAAATACAAAAATTAGCCAGGCATGGTAGTGGGCGCCTGTAATTCCAGCTACTGGGGAGGCTGAGGCAAGAGAATCACTTGAAACCAGGAGGCAGAGGTTGCAGTGAGCCGAGATCGCACCACTGCATTCCAGCCTGGGTGATAGAGCGAGACCCTGCCTCAAGAAAAAATAAAAATAAAACAACAGGTGCTGGAGAGGATGTGGAGAAATAGGAACACTTTTACACTGTTGGTGGGACTGTAAACTAGTTCAATCATTGTGGAAATCAATGTGGTGATTCCTCAGGGATCTAGAACTAGAAATACCATCTGACCCAGCCATCCCATTACTGGGTATATACCCAAAGGACTATAAATCATGCTGCTATAAAGACACATGCACACGTATGTTTATTGCGGCACTATTCACAATAGCAAAGACTTGGAACCAACCCAACGATAGACTGGATTAAGAAAATGTGGCACATATACACCATGGAATACTATGTAGCCATAAAAAATGATGAATTCATGTCCTTTATAGGGACATGGAGGAAACTGGAAAACATCATTCTCGGTAACTATCGCAAGGACAAAAAACCAAACACTGCATGTTCTCACTCATAGGTGGGAATTGAACAATGAGAACTCATGGACACAGGAAGGGGAACATCACACTCTGGGACTGTTGTGGGGTGGGGGGAGGGGGGAAGGACAGCATTAGGAGATATACCTAATGCTAAATGATGAGTTAATGGGTGCAGCACACCAACATGGCACATGGATACACATGTAACAAACCTGCATATTGTGCACATATACCCTAAAACCTAAAGTATAATAAAAAAAAGAACTAGAATAAAAGTTATATAAATCAGAGAATAAACAATTTCTTATATTCAGAAAAAAAAAAGAAAAAAGAAAAATAAACCACAAGATAAATGTTCTTATGCTGTCTAAAGCTGTAAGAAGTATACAATGTGAACAAAGAATTCTCATCAAAATAAAATAAAAATACAGGCCAGGTGCAGTGGCTCACTCCTTTGGGATCCCAACATTTTGGGAGGCTGAGGTGGGAGGATCACTTGGGCCCAGAAGTTTGGGACCAGCCTGAGCAACATAGGAAGACCTCATCTCTACAAATAATAATAATAATAAATAGCTGGATGTGGTAGTGTGTGCCTGTAGTACCAGCTACTCTGGAGGCTGAGGTGGGAGGATTACTTGAGCCTGGGAGTTCAAGGCTGCAGTCAGCTGTGAGCCATGATTGCACTACTGCACTCCAGCCTGGACAACAGAGGGAGACCTTGTCTCAAAAAAAAATGTAATGAAAGCTATCCAATACTTATATTGAACCTCTCTCTTTTGCCCTATGGTTTTCTCATTGGCCAGCAGGAGTGACAGATCTGCATTTGCAGCTGTCATTTGGTCAGGTGGAACTGGCATACAGAAATGATGACTTCAATTGCTTTCAAGTCTTCCAAGGAAGTTCTTGACCTTTATTATCCCAAAGGTCCCTAAATGGTGCTACAAGAAAGTACCACAGGGCATGAAACATGAGCATGTTGGACCAATGCTGTGGCTGTGTAAGTGGGCTGTGTAAGTGGATTCTCATTCATCTGTGAATCAGGTTAAAGAGGAATCATGTGCATATTTTGTGAATAAAATCAGTTCTTTCCACTAGTTTGCTACCTAATGAGCACTATTCATCAGCATGTGGAAAATCAGTTTTTAGCCTATCCTAAATCTGCATTAATGCAGACTGTTTTTGAATTTTTCATCATTTATTCAGGAACATTAGTGAAGTACAACTTTGAATTACTTATAAATAAAGGTTTTGGTTAGCATGTTAAATATGTAAGCTACATTCCATGGCTTAGTTTTTAAATACTGGAGAGTACAACTTTTTTAAAACCTTTTAAATAACTTTAAAAACATTCACTTACATTGAACAGCTTAAATTGTTAATTATAAATCATTTTTATGTATTCACCACTTGAATAAGCTTCTAATGTTTTGCTAGTGTGGTGGAAGTTACCAGGTAGGTAGACTTGAACATTTTTCAAAATTAAATTTCTTTTAAGGTATTTTATAATTTTTACTGGCCTTCCTTCTAGTTGATCTATTTTAGTGAGGCCTGACATTGCATTTGAGATGAGTACCATTGACTAGGTTAGAATGTGAGGGCTTATTTTCCATTTTAATAACTCCCTACATCACATACAGTTCCTTTGTTGGGATAAAAATCTCAGTAAAGTACACATCGGTCACTATAAATAGCAGCTACAAGCCTGTACATTCAGGAGAGTCTCCAGAGAGTGTATTTTAAACCCCACATTGTTTAGAATAGGAAATTCTTCCAATGTTCATATTTTCCATTGTGGGTGACATGGACTATCCCATGTCACATCTTCACTGGCTTCTGTTTTCCTGTACCATTTAGGAACTCAACTGATGGTTTCCAGCAGATTGTTCAATATGTGCTTTTTATTTTTCTAAGGGTAGCCTGGGTCTTTTTGTCCAGTGGGAATTTTGCATGCTTCATGGGGCTCTCCAAATAAAAGCTAGATAACTCAGAGCCGGCACCAGCAACTAGGTAATGAAAGAGTCCTTTATTTCTGGAGCTAGTAGCACTACTGTGCCCGCTTAGAATAACAGCAGTCAACCCATTTTTTATTCCCACAGAAAACTTTACACTGTTGGAAGGTTTTCTGGAGGTGGGGGGAGACTCAAGAGACTAATATGAAAAATAACTGAGTAAGAAGTGAGCAAATAAACAAGCAGGATGAGGTGATGGGTTATCAGGCTGATTCAAAGACAAGAAGCATCATCAGGTCTAATCACACTGCATCTCTCCCAAGGCATGATTGACAGCTACAGTACATGTATATATCTGCCCACTTCTTCCTTGAACAATTCTTCTGTTTCTCTAATCAAAACTGTTGTGTAGATCTTGATCTTTTTTTAGTGGGGGTTCATTTGGGGGATCTAATATTCCCTCACTATTTGTCCTTTGATGAAGAAGATGAGAAAGGACCTATTATTAAGGGGCCTTGCGCAAAAATTGTGATGTAGAAAGAACTGATATCTGATACCTGTCCTTCCTGCTGCTACCTTTTAACATCCTTTAACTCTTCCTATCTAAGCATGAGAGTGTATTTTCCCTGAGCCAGCATCTTCATAGCATATCCTGGCTACCTAGGGATTATCATTGCTACAGATGTTCAATGGCTTTTGAACTGAACAGAATGAAGTTTTTTGAAACTCTAGGTTGAGGCCGGAGAGAAATTCCCAAGTCCTTTAGTCCCTAAGTGCCTCACGTCATATAAGTGATGTCTCATTGTGGCATTGTCAGAGGTATGGTAGAGCTGAAATCAGAGACATATGCCCTTCAGAAAGGTGTCTGTTTTCCATGAGAACTCTACCTGAAATGCAGAATTACTTCTAGAAGACAGATTCTGGTGTCCAGTTGGGTTATGTCATCAGAAATTAACATACACTCTCTTTCCTATGTTCTCTGAAAGGGGGTTGGAAGCCCAAATCATTGGACCCAGGCTTGTAGAGCAACATGTCCAAGAGCACACAGTCAGTGGCAGGGTCAAATCCGGAAACCTTGTCATTTTCTCCAACTCTGGCACTTTTTTTCTTTGCATCATGCGAGGCCCCACTCTCAATTTATTATCACATTAGAGCTAAATGTCCTCTAACTCCTGCTGAAGAGACTGCCTTTTAAATCAAGGATAAAAGAAAAGACACTGGATAAAAGTTCAGCGGATCAGGGCTTCCTTATCTATAAGAGAGAACTAACACTTCTCAGGGTGGCTGAGAAAATTAAGCAAGATATAGAAAAAATGTCGTCGAAAGTATAAAGGTTAAAGTATAAAGGGAAAGTATAAAGGATAAACGCATGACATACGTTGATCATGTTGAAGTGCCTGTGTGATTACATTGGATTTACTTCTATATTAACTGTATGTAGAGTTGCAGGTTTCATGCTGGTCGTGTGCTGTGTTTGAAAGGAATTTTCACACTTCTCACCCTGCTGCCTTATGCTAGCTGACTGGCTGTCAGGCATTCTAGTCTTTCAAAAATCAGATGCTGAGAAAACACAATGAAATAAAATGTCACCTGTCACTCTCCCTAGAGCCTGTCACCTCTGGAGAGGGCTTAGGACTTCAATTGCAGATTAGAAGAACCAAAGCCATTTTATTTTCCCTTTTCCTCTAGTTGTGAATTGAGGAGAAAATGCAGACGATTTAAAATTCTGGCTTTATCCCTATCAGAAGGAAACTGTGCTGTGCTTACTAGGAGAACCCTACTCCCACCTTGGGTCTTACATAGCACTTTTTACATATGTTAATTATTATCCTCTATTTTATATGTTTATTTGTTCTCGTATCTGTTTTCTCCACCAAATTGAAAGCAACTGTAGATCAGAAACTACATCTTACTCACTTTTATTTCCCCAAGACCAGCATACAATGCTGAATGAACGCTAATGCTTGTGTATCAAGGCACAACTGTGACAAATTTGCTAAGCTACTTGTGAGGGAGGCAGAAATGTTAGTGACACTCGTTGTGTCTTCTGAATACTGACACCATCAATACCTCTCCTGGAGTTTCATCACTCCTCTGCTGAGCCTTCCAGCCACTGCGATTTCAACTCCATATCTTTTCTCTAGAGAAATGAAGAGATTTATCTCATGTATTTTTTTGATTATTAAGGATAATTGGACCTTTACAACATATAATTTTGACCACTTATGCTTAGTTAGTTGCATTGTGGAGGCAACTTACATTAATATGGTAAGAGTTCATTTCCTTTTGTTGGCCTATTTGCTCTGGTACTCAAGCCCTTGGTATATTTGCAATTAGTATCTGCATTATAAATCAGATAATCATCAAATTACAGGGTTTATGCCAAACATACAGGAGTCCAACAGTGAACAAACTGTATAATCAAAAATTTCTCTAATGAAAGATCAGGCTTGTGGTCAGGAGGAGTAAAGTATCCAGTTAATCCCAGAAGAATGGGCAGAAGTAGGATAAGGGTGGGGCCAATCTCTGGCATGTATTTATCAACATTCTTTCTGATAATAGAATGTTTAGCATACGGTAGAATGGAGTGTTTAACATACGAGTTGAGTTCAAAGTTTAGATTTCAAATGGTAAATGGTTTTCCAATATTGGGATGTAATGATGGATCAAAAAAGAAAAAGAATAAAGTAATACATTAGAGCCCAATACTTTTTAATCAAGATATGAGGACTTAATTATTTTTTTCCAGTAAAGTCGAGCATTTTTATAAATGGTTTATGCTCCTTGAGTAGTACTATTTGCAAGAAGGAGGAGGAGTATTTATAAATGGAGTTTCTTTATCGTAAAATACACCCTTTGGTTAATTTGTTAACATAAAATTTGTAATTAAAATAAAGTTAATGAACTGGAACTCTCAAAGTACATAGACCCAGAAGCCCAATAGAATAGCCTCAGAAGGCTTAATTTTTTATTCTTTCAGCTTACCTTTCAGCTTAATTTTTGATTCTTAGATCTACTGGGAAAGAGTCAGATGGAAAGGTAATTTGAAGTTATTCTAGAAAGACTCTGAATTCTAAAATGCCTAGGAGAATCTCAGATTACTTCAGCCCTCTCTACTTTGCAACATATTTTAGAAAGCTGAATTCATATTTCAGATCATTGGCTTTCAAATTTGAAGTGACTGTCTGCTATTTTTTTTAAGTATCATCTATTTTATTTTTTGTTGTTGTTGTCTTCATAATGTATTAACATTAAAAAGCTTTCCAGATGGCTTCTGGCTTTTAAATGAGAAAACTGAATTTTTTTTTACTAAATATTTTCCCTTAAAAACCTGCCAGGCTGGTTGTTATTCTATAAATTAGTGAGATTAAAAAAAGGCCCCACTTGCTTTTCCTGTTTTAATCTTAATAAGAGCTTGATTTCACTACTCAATAATGTCAAAGTAAAATAGCATCTTAAAATAGAAAAGCTTTCTTCTCCTACTCTATTTCTTATCTCCTGCCTTAGGCTACCATTATAAAGATATCTAAGACTCTACAGAAGAGCAGTTCTGATAAATACAATGCGTAAGGGTCAAATTGCATTAGGTCTCCCAGATTTGAGCAAGTGGAGTCCAACTGTAATCCACGATATTAGTGAGTGTAAAGAAAGAATGGCCAGTAGAAGCTGGCCGCGGTGGCTCACGCCTGTAATCCCAGCACTTTGGGAGGCCGAGGCGGGTGGATCACCTGAGGTCAGGAGTTCGAGACCAGCCTGACCAACACGGTGAGGTCTCTACTAAAAATACAAAATTAGCCGGGCATGGTGGCACATGCCTGTAATCCCAGCTACCTGGGAGGCTGAGGCAGGAGAATTGCTTGAACCTAGGAAGCGGAGGTTGCAGTGAGCCAGGATCACACCATTGCACTCCAGCCTGGGCAACAAGAGCGAAACTCCGTCTCAAAAAAGAAAAAAAAAAGGAATGGCCAGTAGAAGAAGCCTGCACGTCTGCCAAGTTCAAGACCTGGTTTGGTCCTGGGGATCTAGGAATATCCAAATGAGACAGACCTTGAATCTCAGGGTTGGTTGAGTTTCAGGGTGGTGATATGAGATTTATGGCTTGAATCTCAGAGTTGTGACATGAAACGTATTCTCTCCACTTGGAGAAGTGTTTCCTCACGTCTCCTGTTGGCTTGGGTAAAATATTACCTGTGACGATTTCACCTCCCTTTTGCTCTGACTTCACACTCATGAAGAAGTCTCTATTGACTATGCAGCTTCCTGACATCCTGGCTTGGGGAATGGGAGGTGCCCTGGTTGGAAAATGAGAGTTCTCCAAGCACTGAAGACGGAGGGCATTTATTCTATCTTAATTGGCACTGGAGATGGCATCAGTCTCTTGTGGATCTGTGAGTTCATCAATCTTCCTGGTACCTGTCAATTCTGGACCTCCCAAGATCCAATTTCTGGTGCAGAACTGTTATGAATACTCGAAAAAAAAAAAAAAGGCTAATCTGTAGAAACCTTTGGAAAAACAAGCCAATTGACCTTGGTGCAGCATCTCTACTCCATCGTTGTCCATCTTCACTCCAGAGAAAAAATCACAAGTACTTATTGGCCATCTGCTATATACCTAACACCCTTCTAGGCTGTATCAGGTGCAAAAGTGGTGGTAGGAAATACCCCTTCTGGCAAAAATGTTACACTGTAACTTATTTGGTAAAAACAACTATATACACAGGAACAATGAATAAATAAGACTCTGTGTATTTGTATTTATCCATATATTTCTTTCTTTCTTTCTTTTATTTTTTTATTTTTTTTTGAGACAGCGTCTCACTCTGTCACCCAGGCTAGAATACACTGGTGTGATCTCGGCTCACTGCAGCCTCCGCCTCCCAGGTTCAAGTGATTCTCGTGCCTCAGCCTCTGGAGGGGTTACAGGCGTGCACCACCATGCCAGGCTAACTTTTGTATTTTTAACAGAGACGGGGTTTCGCTATGTTGGCCAGTCTGGTCTCTAACTCCTGACCTCAGGTGATCCTCCTGCCTCGGCCTCCCAAAGTGCTGGGATTACAGGTGTGAGCCCTGAGGCCCGGCACCATACATTTATTTCTATCTATAGATCATAATCAAGTGCTGATCCCAGTCAGATGTTATTACAAAATATAACAGAACCTAATAAAGCATTATTATATAATGTAAATAATAAGCACAACACCTAAAGTATCTGAAACACATAATGGATTATTTCTCTAGCAATAGGAGCAATATGCTTTCATCCAGGTCTGACCACCCCCCAAAAAGAAGGAAATTAATATTTTTTAAGACTTTATATGATATCGCTGGAAAAAAATCTGGATTCGATTCCAGCTATAAAAGCCATGTGTAAATTTAATATCCAGATGCATAAAGTGGACACCCACAAATAAATTTATGATTGTGGAAATATTTAGACACTTTGAACAAGAGTGGTACACACTGAGAATTCTGTGGCTTATGAACTATTATGCTTCCTTTGAAGATTTGACCTTTTCTTCTGCACTGGAATTATCTCCTGAGTCCTTATAATAATTTCCTTCACAACCTGTACCTATGAACAACAAATCTACATTCTAAAATATAGCACTATGGCCTAGATTCAGTTTCTTATGGGTAGAAATCACATTCTTCATGTACACACTTCTTTCCTAGAATTATATAAAGCGGATATTATTATTATCATTTTCACTGAGACCAGAATCAGAATTTTGTAGATGTGCACCAGCCACCATTCAGTCAAGAAATTGTTAGAGCCCTGCTATTTCCAAGCACTGTTTATTGTTTTAAAGATACGTTTCAAGTTGGAGGGCAGAAAGGTGTTAGAGGCATGATCCTTTTCAGATAGAAACTTTTCAGGAAAAGAAAATAGTCCAGTTGTTTAAAAAACCCTGGATTTTAAAAAGAGCTTAGAGAGTCGGCCTAAGTAATTGGTGCAAGACAGTTTAAACAGAAACAGGGAGTCTCACAGCAAGTTGGCTGGAGGGGCTGACTCATACATTGCAACATAATTATTTCTCAAATAACATGCAAACAAGAATGGGCTCGAGCTTTCTGATCTCTCTCTCCCTAACAAGATAAATTAGAAAGAAATAAAGTCAAATCCAGGAAGACTTCATAGAGGTAAGGCCAGGAACTTGTTCTTAAAGAACCACTAGAATTCAGAGAAGCAAAAGGAGTAAGAGTGGGCACAGGACTTACAAAGCAATTCATTTGGAGAAGAAAAAAGAAAAAGCAAAAACCCTGGATGTAGCACAAAACTGAATGAATGATCTCTCTAAGAGATGCTATTATCAATGTGAAAATGATGTTAGGATGTGTTAACAGGAACGTGGCAGGCAGCACTGGGACTTCAGCCAGGCCTTGGTCAGCTTTTATTATGTCCAATTTTGGTTTCCCATTTGAAGAGTTGTTATAGTCAGGCTGATATTAAAAGGATGGAAAATAGGCATTGGCGTCTAGCCTAGAAAAGACGAGACTAAAGGATGACTTAATACCTGTGGCCCTCATAGAGATAAGTAGGTTTCTATTTCAGCAACAGGAAATCTAGTTTGATAACAGGATAAATTGAGCGTGAGAGTGATTAAACACTGGGACCTTGATCACAGGATGTCACCTACTGAAGTATAGTTCTTTAGCTCTACTGCTTTCAGAGTACTGTTCACTTTCTGTCTTGTAATAGAATTTTTGTATACATGTCTTATCTCCCGTTGGGACTGCCCTCCTTATCTTTGCATCCCCCACAGCACTTAGTGCAATGACTTGCTTGTAGTAAACATTCCAATAGTGCTAAGCGAAGCAAAGCAAAAAGGAATTGCTGGGACAAAATAAAACTACATGGTCACCATTATAAGGCCAATAAGACAGTGTCACAACCCAAGCCCCTATTACAGGCCTAGAGATAGATGAGGCAAAGAATAATTAAGAAATGTGTATCAGCATAGGCCACGAGGATGCTGGTGAAGAACCATTGGAAGACTAAGATGAGGAGGAGTAAACTGTGATTTTTCCACAGCAGCCCCTACATTCAATATCACAGGACATTACAGAGCAATATAGTTTAAGTGAACATATTCAACACCATGGCGGGGGCAGGGGATGGGAGATGCCATCAGCTATGAGGGGAAGACTATGAGAGGCCAACAGAAAGGAGGAAAGAGACATTGCCTTTGAATACGTAAACTCCTTTACCTACATTCCTGTTCACCTTGGGGTGGGGGAACCGCTATCTAGGCAAGATTTTTTGCCTAGTTCTAAGAGTACAGAGCCTATGAATTTCTTCATAAGAAAATTTATCTCCAACAGCCTTTTCAAACATCCCCTTTGTACTACTGGAACTGCTGCCTCCCTAGTGGTAGATTTCCCTTAGGTTTATGTGAGTTTCTGTAGGAAGTGAATGGCTCTGTGCATGTTGTGTGTGTGCATGTATGCGTATGCATGCATGTGTGTATATGTGTGTGTGCCTGTGTGTGCATGCATGTCTGTATGTGTGTGCATGTGTGTGTATGCATGCATGTGTGTATATGTATGTGTGCATGTGTGTATGCATGTATGTGTGTATATGTGTATGTCCATGCGTGCGTATGCATGCATGCATATATATGTGTGTGCCTCTGTGTGCATGTGTCTGTATGTGTGTGCGTGTGTATGTGTGTGCATGTGTATGTGTGCTCATGTGTATGTGTGTGCATGTGTGCATATGCATGCATTCGTGTATATGTGTGTGTGCCTGTGTGTGCATGTGTGTCTGTATGTGTGCATGTGTATGTGTGTGCATGTGTGTCATAAGTGCATTGGGGCTTGTGCACAGCGCTTCCCACATACCTCTCTTTTCCCTAGGGAATTGTTCCAAGGTAGAAGCTGTTCTTAAACAACCGCTGCAGACTCTAAAGTCTGGAACAGATCATGTGGTCCGGTCTCCTACCTCCATGAAGTAAAGTTATTTTTCAAAAATCATATTTTCTTAATAAAGGACCACCCTGTGGTGGGAGCTGTTCCTTTCTATTACACTGACCTCCCTCAAACCTTCCCAGCCCAGAATCTCTTTGATGAAAAATTAAACAATAAAGTGTCCAGAAACAAAGGATACTATGAGTAATCTCAGAGTGGCCCAGACTTTCATTTTTCCTAGTAAAAGAGTCCTGAAGCATAATCAAATTCATGATACCTATTATCTTGCTGAAGGATGACTGGCCCACTTGTTCATGGTGCCAATGAATAGTCATTAGTTCACTTCTCAGAGACACCAGTTCTGGCAGCTGGACACTGGGTACCATTCTCTGCTATGCAGTGAACGCACACAGGCCTGTAGGTCTCTGCAGGACCAGAACACTGTGCACAAATAACCTTTAGATTGTTATTTCTCAATCCTCTTACCTTGCCTCTCCAGCCCCAGCCACCAGGTCTCAGAGGACTCTTGGAAGCACTTGCCTAGCCCAGCCCTGCTCTCAGCTCGTGATTCACTTGTTATCTCTATGCATCTTCCCGCATTGCCTGTCTTTCATTGGCCTTTGTGTTCTTCCTGTTCCCAGAGAGTGTTTGAACCAGGTCCAAGACTCACTTCTCTCTTCACTGTTCCGATGTCAGTACCCTACCAGGTAGCATGAGCTATAACTAGGTTTTACTATCACAAACTGAAGACAGACAGCCACTTCCCAAATGCATGCCCCTAATAACAAAGGAGGGTGTGTGCTGTTTCCCTTTCCCTCTTTTGGCAATTAGGGAAATAGCCTGGTGGACATCCTGTGTACAGCTGGCAATTAGCGCACTTTCTGTACATGGATTCTGCACATGAGTGGAAGATTACTAAATTCTTGCTCTCCTCCCTGGAGAATACTGGCCAGTATTCCATTTTATGAACCTATTCTGAATATGCCAAAACTATACTTGTCACCTCGGAATTGGGGTGGGGGCTGGGGAGGAGGGAATCAGGAGGTGATAGCTTTCTCGCACAGCTGCGACAAATAACTACAAACTTGGTGGCTTTAAACAACACAACTTATTAGGTACAGTTCTATAGGTTAGATGTCTGACACAGGTCTCATTGGGCTAACATCAAGGTGTTAGCAGGGCTGCGTTCCCTCCTGGAGGCTCCAGGGAAGAATCCATTTCCTTGCCTTTTCCAGCTTCTAGAGGAAGTCACATTCCCAGGTTCTTGGACCCCCTCTCCATCTTCAAAGCCATCACCAGTCTAACTGTCTTTCCACCCTGAAGATATAGCGCCCCTAACCACAGCTGGAAAGGGGTCTCTGATTTTAAAGAGCCATGTGATTCATTCCAGCACACCTGGATAATCCAGGATGCTCTCCCCATCTCAATGCCTTTAATTTCATCACATCTACAAGGTCCCTTTTGCCACACAAATTAACATGTTCTCAGGTTCTGGAGATTTGGGGGAAATGTTATTCCACCTATCATAGAAAACCACTGACTTTTATAAGTAATTGAAGGGAAAAAATTAATTGGGCAAAATTCAGTAGAAAGAGGAACAGCAGAATGCCTCGATACATGTTTCTGTCTCAGTTCTAGAGCGAGAAACTCAAGACAAGTCAGTGTATATTTAAGTCCTCTTGTGTGAAGGCAGATGTATCTCTATTTTTATGGGTGTCTTATGTGCTACTTTCATCAATATATGTTTGGTGATCATATGTGTAATCAGAGATATTTAAATGCATATATTCATAATGATATATGCAGATAATTAAGTTTATTAAACTGTATTTACTCTATAAACTATGACTTCATTTTTTGTTTTGTTTTGTTTTTTGTTTTTTGAGATGGAGTCTCACTCTGTGGCCCAGGTTGGAGTGCAGTGGCACCACCTCAGCTCACTGCAACCTCTGCCTCCTGGGTTCAAGCGATTCTCCTGCTGCAGCCTCCCAAGTAGCTGGGACTACAGGCACCGGCCACCAAGCCTGGGTAATTTTTGTATTTTTAGTAGAGATGGGGTTTTACCATGTTGGCCAGGCTGGTCTCGAACTCCTGACCTTGATCCACCTGCCTCAGCCTCCCAGAGTGCTGGGATTACAGGCATGAGCCACCTCACCTGGCCTATAAAACTATGACTCTGATGACCACATAGTATTTAAGGAAGAAAACAACCAAAATGTTCTAGCTAAAGTGAAGAGAGCTCTTAACCTAACCCAATTAAACTATAAGTTGAACACAAGAGTAGCGGATGCAGTTCAGCTCCATGACATTGCATGAGTTGTCTAAATGTTCTGTGCTTTGGTGTCCTTGTCTGCGTGTGACATGAAGCCACAGATCTCAAAGATCTCTTTCATTCCGTAAAAGCGCTCTCAATGTGTGAAGTTGACTGCTTCTCCTACTGTTTACTAAGAGAATAATCTTAACCCTACATTGTGGAAATCTGATTTGTTCTCACTTGACAGAAAGCCAGTCCCACGAGCAGCTTGGTACCCAAGTACCAGTCTGTTTAGTGCTCATTAGAGATGAAGAACCATATTCATAAGTCAAGCTGAGACGGAGTGTCATCTCCAGACAGAATCAACACCACCCCCTCCTCAGGAACTGGGATTTGGCTGCTTTCCAAGCCGCTGCTGACCAGGCTCCATTGCCCAGCTTGGCTGATGAGATCACTGGCAGAGTATCATGGGTGCAGACGGGGCCTGCTGTTTCAACACGTTCTCAGGAGGGCTCTTGCCCACATTTCTTGGAGAGGTGTGAGCACCAAACATGCTGAACCATCCAGCCCATCACTGAGCAGGGCCGTCTCTCTTCATCCCTTTTCATTTGGTTTGCATTTTTATGTCATGCCTCCTTCCCTGGATAAAAGGGATACGAGGAGTTTCTCAGATTTGATTTCTCAGTGGGAACTGTTTGCTTTGGAAGCCACCTACACCAATGCTAATTGAGAACAGAGCTCAGAATGGGAGCCTGAGAACTGCACCCGGATGAACTTTTTGGTGGGCTGATTTCTGTTGATCTTGTCAGAATTAGGTTGTATATGCATGTAATACCATCATCAACTATTTTCCAAAAGGCTGAGCAAATGCATCAGTGTCTTTTTCCTTTGACCTGTTACTTACCTTGGAAAAATTATTTGTAGTTAAGCATATAAAGTCTTCATCAGGAAAGCTACTGGGGATCCTGGCCCTGACTACCCAGCAATAACATTTCTGGAATTCTCGAAGCAATCAGTGCTCTCTAATCGCGAAACATGATGGGCTTCTATTAGAGAGATTACAGTAAAAAATAACAATCAGCTCTCTGATGATCCTGTGAGGAGGGAACGGGTGGGGAGGAGTAGATTTGGCTGAGGACAAGCCCAGACTTTCGTCACAGGGACAGACCAACGTGTTAACACAAAGGGAGAACACGGGAGCATCCTGCACCGTGCATTTCAGCCACAGATCACATGGCCCCTCCGCGGGCCCGGCCCACGCCCTGACCGCCCGGCCCCGCCGGGTCTCCCTATCTCTCTGCCCCGCCGCCCCTTCCCAACTGCGGACATGCTGGGTGGATCCGGATCGCATGGAAGACGCAGCCTGGCCGCGCTCTCCCAGTGAGTCCCCATTTCGCCTCTTTGGTTTTTCCTTTCTTTTCTTTTTTTATAAAAAACCAAACGAATTGTTGTAAAAAAAAAAAAATGTGGGAGTGGGAGGGGAGAGGAGGAGACACCAGGCAGGAAAGGAATGCAGGGAGTGTGTGAGTTTCAGACCTGTCTGAAACTTTCTGGTTTCCAGTTCATGGTTGCTCTGATTCGCTGGTTTTTCTCGTTTCCATTTTAATGGTGGTTTGTGGACCATTTGCCAGTTTATACCTAGGCACGGGTTTCTCCGTTTCAAATACCAATCCATAAAGCATTGTGTTTCTAAAGGTCTGCTGTTAATTTAGACCTTAGCCCTCCGTTCAGAATGATCCATTTGCAGGGCTCAGAGATTTTGGCTAAAGCACACATTGCCCAATCCTTAGAGTAAACAGCCAAAGCCCTCAATATACTGACCATCTGACTAAGACAGAACAAGACCCAGAGCATATGCTATTGATCAGGGAATTGTTCAGATAACGGGCTCCAAGGGTTTAGGATCATGAAATCCTGGAATGTTAAAGCCAGAAGGGAGGCCTTTAGACTCTTTAGTGCAATGCTGTCTTTCAACAGGCAGGGAAACAGAACCCAAAGGGGTAACTCAACTTACCCCAAAGCAGACAACAGTCGGTAGCAAAGCCATGTCTTTGTACTCTCATGCAAAGGGCCGTTTTCACACTGGTGTTTATGAGGTTTGAAGAACTTACTGGGTCTTGGGACAAGGTACCGCACAAGAATTAGAACACCAAATGGCCTTTCAGTAAATCTTTTCCATTTTTGAGAGTTTTGGCACCGATTCAGCATGACAATTGTTGTTCCAGTTGTTCCAGCGTTTGTGCAACAGTTAATCAAATAAACAGAGGAACTCATCAGGGTCCTAAAAACAAGACCCATGTCCATTACATTAGCAGATCTCTTGGATAGCTAGTTTCCGTAAGTGTGGTTATTCACGTGGGAGAGCTCAAAGGGACTTTAGAGGTTATCTGTATAGTCCAGTGCTTATCAAACTTTTTTAAAAATCAAATTTAATCTTAAAGGGAATCCTATTGCATACAGGAGATGTTCTGGTTAAAGAGAAGGTTTGGGATCTAGAGCTCCTCATCCTCGCTCTACTCTGCAGTCATAGCCCACTGCACAATTCTACCCCTCTCCTCATCCCTCTTCTACCCCACCTCCCCGCCCTCTTCATCAAAACTTCCTTGGAATCCTAGGTCTCCATGGAACAGTTCAGAAACCACTGATCTCATTGAAAGCCTTCATTTCAGATGAGGAAACTGAGGCACAGGAAGGGCTTGCCCAGGGTCACACAGCTGATCAGCAATAGAGCGT
Organism: Hylobates moloch; assembly: GCF_009828535.3. Classification (NCBI taxonomy): domain Eukaryota; kingdom Metazoa; phylum Chordata; class Mammalia; order Primates; family Hylobatidae; genus Hylobates; species Hylobates moloch. The sequence goes on from NW_026652276.1 coordinate 215,869,724, forward strand.
GGGATGCTAGGAAAAGAGCCCAGTCTGGCTGACTGTCTCTCTTTCTCTCAACTCATGGTCCTGAGGCTTGTTTCCACTCCTTCATGCCTATGATTCTATCAGTCTCCTTTCTCTGTGTCTCTCTTCTCTGTTTACTCTGCCATTTCCTGGATTTCAACAGCTATTACCTCTCACCAGGATGGTTGTCATTGCCTGCCATCTGGTCCTCAGCCTCTGTCTCTCTCCTCTTTCTGATCCAGCCCCCCTACAGCCCCCACCCTTGAAGATAAAGTCCATTCTCCTTATTACAGCATTCAAACTTCTCCACAACATGCCTTCAGTATTTCTTCCCATTCTGACTTCCACCAGGGAGAATGTTAAAAACATTGCGGGGGAAATAAATAAATGATGGGCATAATTTTATCAGATTCTGCAGAAATGACAAAAGAAATGCACACAGGGATGTCGAGATTTGTAAAAAGTATAGGAGTATCTGATCCAGTGAAATAAGATCACTCACAGCTCCCCAAACTCAGCATATACAAGCCACCACTGTTTCTTGACTCATTCTATTCCGTACACAGGGAATACCCTCACCCTCCTGTTTCTGACCTCTTTCCTGTTCTGCAAGGCCCTGATCAAATGCTCCCTTCCTCTATAAACCTTCCTCATTCCTCACTTCTCTCACTCTAATAACCTTTGCCCATCCTTCTATTATTAGCTTTGTATCGTCAATAGAGGAAAATGATGAGGCAAGTCTCAATCATTTTAGGAGGTTTATTTGCCAAAGTTAAGGATGTGCCTGGGAGATAGGTCTATGCCTCTATCTGAAGATGATTTTGAGGGCTCCAAATTTAAAGGGGAAAGGGTGGGGATATTGAGAAGTACACAATTTTCACGTAAGTGAATCTGCGTTTTTTACATAAGATCACATAAACAAAAGGGGCAGAGGAAAAATGTGGGGAATCTGCATTTTACATATGATAACAGACAAAATGGGGTAGGGCAACACTCAGATACTCATTTGTGTCTGGTGGGCCAGGGTGACTGCACCTATAAAGATAAGCTGTCCATTTGCATTGCCATGGTGAAGTTTTAACAGCTCACTAGGAATGTCCTTGTGAACAAAATATGGGGGAGGCTTGTGTAGCTTTTCACCTTGTAGCCATCTTATTTACTAAAAGGGGAAGGCTTTGAGTGACCCAGTTCCCAGCTTGATTTTTCCGTTTGTCTATATGCGTTCGGGGTACCAAAATTTACTTTCCTTTCACAGTACTAAAGTTATTGTTGAACGCAGCTGTCTTCCCTCCCAATAAATGGCAATTCACTTGAGGGCAGGAACGATTTTGAATCTTTGAATCTTCAGCATCCAGAACAGTGCTGATGCTCCAGAAATATTCTTTAAGTTTCCTATTACTGAGTAAATCAAACTCAGTTCACCTTAGTTTACATTTTTCATTTGAGCCATTTGAACACACAAAGCCTTCACTCCTTTTGCTTTGCTAGACGTCCTAGGTTAAATGCTAAAACAGGTGCCCAAGAAAAGGAATTCTAAGTTCCTCTGCATTTCCATCAGATAATTTATCTCTGTTTCATCACCTGTAGAGCAAGATTGGCTGTGATTTTTTAATGAGCCATGTTAAAATTCCTGAATGCCAAGACCTACACGAGGGTCATGTTATTTTCAGGAGTAGATGTGAATGGTTGTTCAGTTATTTAGATTTCAAGGCATGTTTGTTTCTACCAAGATCACTGAGAGATTCTGTCACTTGCAGTTTAATATTTTCACTAGTACTTTTATCATTTTCCCAAAGCCTAAGGAAGTTTACTTGCAATAAGATTTGGGGTTTCCTGTAAATACTTGTTTTAGTCCATAAAGGGTTATTTTTCTTCTAGAGAAGTGTGCTTTTATATATCCTGCAGATGAAAGTTAAAAGTTTTTTTTGTGTGTTACATTTTGTAACAAACATGGAAGGGTATATAAATTGTAAAATCATGGAGTCAAGGAAACATAGGAAATTATTTAGTTCATCCCACTGTTTTCTGAGGGAACTGAATCCAAATCAGTGCTGGGAAATAAATAAATGATTGGCATAATTTTTAAAGATTCTGCAGAAATGACAAAGGAAATGAACACAAGAATATTGAGGTTTGTCAAAAGTTTAGGAATGCCTGGTGTATTCAATGTTATCAGGAAATGTAGCATTATAATTATCCAGGACGCTAAATTTTGTTTTATGTGTGTGTGTGTGTGTGTGTGTGTGTGTATTTAGTGGAAACTCTTTGCCTTCATTAAAGCAGATATTACAATACATTTAAAACATTTTCAAATTGCTAGGAGTTGTCCTTATGAACATAGTTTTTTAATCATGCTGTAAAACAGTGATACCTCAGGGGATAAGACTCCCATCCAAAAATGGGTCCAGTTATTATGTGATGTCTTCCATCTACTTATTGATGCTTTTAAATCTCTTCTAATACCTATTAATGCATCTGCCTCTCATGGTCCTGCTCCCTGTTCTGCTGTAGCCAAGAGTAACAGGACACCCATTTGTTAGAATTATGTTCAAAGTAAAAACCAACAATCTGGTGAGAGAGGCCTTTTCTCTTACAAAGTAATGTGCCCTTACATTTTGTGACTATTGGTTTGTAGGCCAAACTGTTAATATAGTGAACTTCAAGTTTCTCTTCAAAGAATCAGTATGTCAGTATGTTCAGCTCTCTTATTCTTTAATTCTACATTTTAAAGTTTAACTTTCTGGTTCTCTTTGCCCACTTGTTTCTAGTTTCAGTAAACAACTTTCCCACCAGTCCTAATCAGTAGTTCACATCTGTTCCCCTGGTCATCTGCTCCGTCCTGTCTCATCTTGGTCACGTGCTTTGACCTGAATCACCCCTGGTCACCTGCTCTGACCTAAGTCACTTTTGGTTACCTGTTCCTAACCATCCTTCCCGCCAAACTACTCACCCTGCCACTCTGGCTCATACCCCTGCCCTCTTTAAAATAGCCAGTCAGAACTGGCTTAGACTGTGCGATCCAACCCTAGCCAGTAGGGAATGACACAGCAGTAGGGGCCACCTGCATCAGGAATAAGAACTCCTGCCCGTCCCCTGTCTAGGTGTGCTCTTGCCATTGTTCCTTTTTCAAGGGGCACCCTTTCTGCAGAAAGTAAAGTTTGCCTTTCTGAGAAAATTGCATTTATGTTCGAGTGCTATTTCTTTGCGGCACTGGGGAACAAGCTTTTGCATTTCTAACACTGACCAATTTTGCCTACTTTTTGGTTCAAAGCAAGGTTTTAAATGATCTGGACCCGTTATCTGGCTATGGATAAAATTGCTACTGCTGTTTGTAGATTAAAAATAAGAAAGAATGGCAGAAAAATAGGTCACTGTGCTTTGCATGTATTGGGTACTCTATACATGATATTGCAGCACTGCATGAGCAGTGGTGATTATGGAGGTGGTCTTGACCTTCTGTATATGTGTCTTCTCTACAAATGGCCAGCCCACCCACACTCACATTGGTTCAATGCTTGGTGGCCACAAGCCTTTCAAATCTATTGATGCTATTTGCATTGCTATCTGCGTTTTTCCCTCTCCTTACCTTTGATCTATTGATCCTTGAAATGAGCCCTGCCTATGCTGCTTCTCATATTCCTCTCAGCCCATCAAAATTATAGAGACAGGCCTAACAGTGGCAAGAGGAATGAGAAATGGGGAAGAGGTCCTCTATCCTCTGGAGGTGGACTTACCCCTGGCATTTTTAACCAGACTGGTGAGGATCCATTTCCCTATAGAAACACAGCTTTGTTTCTCCATACCAGCTTCAGACACACCTTGGGTTTAAAAAGGTGGTTGTAGGCTGGCCTGAGAGCCCGACTACCATGTGTCATGGTGTTGAAAGTTTCAAAAGCCAATTTACAATGAAGGTCTTGGAAACAACCTCTTCATAAATGTAGTGCTGCCTGGATCTATTTCCAAGCCTAATTGAATTTTTAAGAGGAGTCTTTAGAAAATCTGTAAACCTCATTCATTTCCAGTCATTCATTCAGCAAATACTCATTGAGGGTTTCACATTCTAGTGAATACTGCTGTACTGACTGAGCATTAAGAACATCAGAAAGGACAAAGCTCAGGCTCTGGCCTCAAGGGTTCTGTTGTCTTCTGACCTCCCACCCGGCTTAGCATTATCTACATCAGTGTTCTCAGTTTTAATTTTTTTTTTTCCTGTGACCTTCTGAAATAAATGCATTTTATTTTGTAACCCCAGTACCTATATACAATATATATATATTTGAAAGAAAAATTTCACAAAACAGTGCTCACGCTTGCTGTGTACAATGTCATCTGATATTTTCTATACGATTCTATTTCATTTTAAAATGCTGGTCACCCGCTAAATAGATTTCAGAAGCTGCAGATGGGTCAGAAACCGAAGTTTGAAAACCACTGAACATATCACATGACCTTGGTATCTCTGGTCCCTGCCTTCAGGGCAGCTTAGGAAGCTATGTTGGCTGGTGACAACCCAGGCTGCCAGCTACGAGGGTCAGCATGGAGGTTTTTTGTTTTGTTTTGTTTTTTTGTTTTTTTAATTTGATTAATTTTGTTTTTTCAAGGGAAGGTCTCTGGTCACTCAGGCTGGAGTGCAGTGGCACAACCTTGGCTCACTGCAGCGGCACAACCTTGGCTCACTGCAGCCTCAACCTCCTGGACTTAAGCGATCCTCCTTCCTCAGCCTCCCGAGTAGCTGGGGCTACAGACGTGTGCCACCATGCCCCGATAATTTTTTGAATTTTTTTGTAGAGAGGGGATCTCGCTATGTTGCCCATGCTAGTCTCAAACTCCTGGGCTCAAGCAGTCCTCCCACCTCGGCCTCCCAAAAGTGAAAAGCCTCCACTATCTCGGCTCACTGCAACCTCTGCCTCCCAGGTTCAAGCGATTATTCTGCCTCATCCTCCCGAGAAGCTGGGATTACAGGCACCCGCCACCATGCCTGGCTAGCCTAGAGGTTTAAGAAAAGTTTTTTTGGATGGGAGTCAGAGGGTCTGGATTCTGGTCTAACTCCTTCAGTAATCAGCACTGTGATCTGCAGCAAGTCGCTTCAACTTGCTGCAACACAGCTATGAAGTGGAGATGCTGATGCCTGCTCTGTGTAATTCACAAGGTGAGCAAGAACATCCAGTATAATAATGTGCATTAAAGTATGCAGAAAAATATTAAGTACAGAGCAGGCCGGGCGCTGTGGCTTACGCCTGTGATCCCAGCACTTTGGGAGGCCGAGGCGGGCGGATCACGAGGTCAGGAGATCGAGACCATCTTGGCTAACATGGTGAAACCCGTCTCTACTAAAAATACAAAAAATTAGCCGGGCGTGGTGGCGGGCACCTGTAGTCCCAGCTACTCTGGAGGCTGAGGCAGGAGAATGGCATGAACCCGGGAGGCAGAACTTACAGTGAGCCGAGATCGCGCCACTGCACTCCAGCCTGGGCGACAGAGTGAGACTCCTCTAAAAAAAAAAAAGTACAGCGCAAATGCAAGTTATTATTAAACAGTCTTACTTTTACAATTAAAATTTAATATCAGAGGAACAACTTGGAGGGACCATTTGTTCTTTGTAGATCTGGGAAAGGATTCTTGAACAAGGCTATAATACGATACAACTTCATAAATGGAAATCTCAGGGTAACTTTTTTTGTGATATTATAAGTAGATTTGAATTGAAGAAACTCAGCCAAGTTATCCTGGTCCCTCTTCCCTTAAATACTTTTTTCTGGTTTTATTGTTTATTTTTATTTTTTTGAGATGGAGCCTCACTCTATTGCCCAGGCTGGAGTGCAGTGGCATGATCTCAGCTCACTGCAACCTCCACCTCCTGGGTTCAAGCACTTCTCCAGCCTCAGCCTCCCGAGTAGCTGGGATTACAGGCATGATTTTTGTATTTTTGTAGAGATGGAGTTTCGCCATGTTGGCCAGGCTGGTCTCGAACTCCTGACCTCAGGTGATCCGCCAACCTCAGCCTCCCAAAGTGCTGGCATTATAGGCGTGAGCCACTGCGCCTGGCCATTTTTCTGGTTTTAACATCAAGGAAGCAACTAGGTGGTTGTTGGGTTTTTAAGTCATGAGCCTATTTGTAAAGGAGCGTGCTTTGCCTGATATTATCTGCTCTAACCCAGTAGATTTATAAACACTAATTTCTACTGTTTTTAAGACCACTTTTTATTAAAAGCAACTAACAGTAAATAAAACCAACCACTAAAAGAGATAATTTTATCAAGAAGGGTTTAAAACAATAAACTTTTAGATCAAATATGGTACTTTCCTCATTTATCTTTCACTTTTCCTTTTGTAACTATCCTAAACCTCATCTCACACAGATGTTGGTTAGAACCAATGCTTCTTTCTTTTTTTTTTTTTTTTTTTTTTTTTGAGATGGAGTTTCACTCTTTATGCCCAGGCTGGAGTGCAATGGCACGATCTTGTCTCACTGCAACCTCTGCCTCTCAGGTTCAAGCGATTCTCCTGCCTCAGCCTCCCGAGTAGCTGGGATTACAGGCACCTACCACCACGCCTGGCTAATTTTCCATTTTTAGTAGAGACGGGGTTTCACCATGTTGGCCAGGCTGGTCTTGAACTCCTGACCTCAGGTGATCCGCCTGCCTGGCCCTCACAGAGTGCTGGGATTTCAGGCATGAGTCACCACGCCCAGCCAGAATGCTTCTTTCAAGGCCTGCTGAATTCCTATTCGGAGCCTAACCCACCCTAGAGCTGTGCCTTACAGGCTAGCTCTGCCTGTTGCATTAGCTCTCTGTGTCTTTTCTCTACCTTTCCATGTCTGTTTATTGATCTTTCTTTTTTGTTTTTGTTTTTGTTTTTGTTTTGAGACAGGGTCTTGCTCTGTCTCCCAGGCTGGAGTGCAGTGGCACTATCTCAGCTCACTGTAGCCTCAACCTCCTGGGCTCAAGCAATCTTCCCACCTCAGCCTCCTGAGTAGCTAGGACTACAGATGCTTGCCACCACTCCTAGTTAATTTTTAAAATTTTTTTGTAGAGACGAGGTCTCACTATGCTGCCCAGGCTGCTCTCAAACTCCTGGACTCAAGAGATCCTCCTGCCTCGGGCTCCCAAAGTGTAGGGATTACAGACATGAGTCACCACACCCAGCCTGTTTGCTGATCTTTTTTTTTAAAGGAATGTCTACATTCACCTTTTCTAGGACTCAGTTCTCCAAATCACGCTACCTTTCACTTTGTAAGTAACAGTGGGAAGAATAAAATAATAATAAAATAAAATAAAAACAAAACTATATTCACTCCAAAGAGAAGAAAATAATTCCCTTTTGTCCTTTAAATAGTGAAAATATTCGTTACACGAATCAGCAATGTCCACCAAAGGCCACTGCTCATCAGCACTTAGTGTAGTTTCCAGAGAAAACATCTAAAATGCATAAAAGTTAAGCAGTTTTTTTATACCTAGCTTTAAGCTGATTTCATGACTGTTGTATAGCTTCTTTGTAGATACTTTCTGCAGCTGTTTCATGAATGTTATGGTATGCCTGCGAATTGAATTGAAAAAGACTGAGTTCACACAGCTTTTGAATCAGTAAGCTGAAGCCCAGAGCGGTTAGGTACACTGGACTGGAAGCAGAAGGGATGGTTTTAAAGAGCAGCTGATTGTTCATCTTCACTAATTGGCAGGCAGCCTTTCTGGGGTGTAGCTGCACTGCAGGTTGCACAAAAGAGTCTCAATGCCTCTCCTGCTACCCAGGCCTAGCCCTCGCAGCACTAAATGGGTACATTCTTGACAAATAAGAAACTGGGGCCCGATATGCTGATTCCCACATCTGCATTTAGATCCCACTCATGACACAGTGTATGACCACAGCAGGTCACTTAATTTCACTGGCCTAAGTTTCTCCATCTGTTGAAGATGTCTATTGTCTATCTTATAGGTGAAAATGAAAGGAACTAGCTATGTAAAGTATATAAACCCCAGTGGATGCCTGATCAGTGTGACATTTCCATTCTTTTCCTTTCCCTCTGAACACTCCCCTCCCCAAAGACCTCCGAAGAGAAATGGCATGATATCTTCTGCCAACAAACTGATAGATGCCGAGGTGAAATCAGTGGAATTCAATTTGTGATTGGCATGCATTTATTAAAACATTCTTCTGCTTTCAGGAAAATCAGAGCTCTTTATTTCAGATGGAGTTATCTCATTGGCTTACTATTTAAAATGAGAATTTGTACCACTATACGTTGGCTAACTCTGATGTTAAAGGAAACGTGCTAAAAACTGATTTTTTTTTTTTTTTTTTTTTTGGCAAAATACAGAATTACTACTTTTCCTGGTGGGCCTAAGCCAGATTCAGTGCCAAGAGGGAGGTAGGGAGAAGTAGGGGGTTTTTTTTGCCAGCAGATGCCACCAATCTTGAAGTATTCTGGACAAGTGAGGAGAGCATAAATTAAGACTATTGACTTCAAAATCCAGATAAACTTGCATCCAAATCCTAGTCCCACATTTTATTAACTATGTGCCCCTGAGCGAGTTACTGAATCTCTCTGGGTTTCTCAGTTGATTGATCTACAAAAAGAAGATATATGTAAAGTGGCTAGCACAGTGCCTGGTGCTTACTCAGTGCTCAAGGGGTGAGAATGGGGGGAACGTAGGTGTTTAACAATAATTATTGCCAAGAACTGGGTGCATAGGAGATGAATCTGGGGGAGCTTCTGGGTAATCACAAAAGCATGAGTGACTGTGATGAGTTGTATTAGTTTCTGAGGGCTGCTTTGCTTGTAAAGTACAAAGTACTATGAGCCGGGTGTCTTAGAACAACAGACACTTATTGTCTCACAGTTGTGGAGGCTAGAAGTCTAGAATCAGGGTGTCAGCAGGGCCATGCTCCCTCTGAAACCTGTAGGGGAGGATCCTTCCTTGCCTCCTGTAGCTTCTGGTAGCCCCAGATATTCCTTGGCTTATGCCAATATAACTCCAGTGCTTCCATCATTTCGTACGGCATTCTCCCTAGGTCTCTTCACAGAGGCTTCCCTCTGTGTGTGTCTGTGTTTGTGTCCAAAGGGCACCAGCCACACTGGATTAGGGCTCATCCTAATGACCTCATCTTGATTACATCTGCAAATACTCTATTTCCAAATCAGGTCACACCCTGAGGTACTGGGGGTTAAGACTTTAACATATTTTTGGAGGTGGAGTATACAATTCAACCCATCATGTGAATATACATACTTCTAGATTAAATGCAATGAGCCTGGGCATTACCTCTACATTCTAAAATTGGGCACAATCTCCACACATTGGGCAAATTTCTTGCAACCTAGAGAGGCCTGATGTGAAAACTGGTACTGTGATATTGGTTAGCTTTCTAAGTGAATATTTTCTCGTCACAAAAGAGCAAAAGTTCCCTAGACTCAAGCGTAGGCAGGGACTTTCCTTTTAACTTCACTGAGTGAAGGGCAACCAGGAAGTGTGTTCATGTCCATTCACCCCAAAGGAAACAGCCTTGCATCATAGACTGAGCCATCCCAGGTCTACATAAGTTCATACCATGGGGAATATTTTTCCTACTTGCTCTCCCTTTCCTGTATACATGTTCAAATGTCTGACATTAATGTAACATTCAGTGTGAGCCAGGGAAGTATTATGAGTCTGTTTTTCCTGAATCTGAAGGTTTTGGGGCTGGGAGGGAGATCATGTAAACCACCCCCTACTCCCAGGGAATGGAGTGGCTCTGTGATCTAGCTACCCCTGGGAGCCTAGGAAGGCTTAGGTTTCATGAGCCCACCTCGGAGCTACAGGGAAATCTCCATCCAAGATTCCCAGATACCAGAGGACAAAAGGAACACAGCAAAGGGAAAAACTGAACATCCAAGAGAATAAATTTACAACCTACAACAGAAGGCATCTGAAAAAGTCAGGTGGGCTGCCGCTTCAGTGTAATGAACCACTCACCTAAATAAACAGTACAAGGTGCTAGAAATTGTTGAAACATGATTATTAACAAAGTAGAATCCTTCAATCCTTAAACTGACTACTGTATTCCTTTCCTAGGGCCACCTTAACAAAGTATCATGTACTCTGTGGCTTAAAATAACAGGTTGTCCTTCAATAGGTGAATGGATAAATGACTTCAGTGGATGAGTGGATAAATGTGGTGTACCCAGACAATAGAATATTACTCAGAACCAAAAACAAATGAGCTATTAAGCCACGAAAAGACATGGAGGAAACGTAAGTGCGTATTACTAAGTGAAAGAAGTCAGTCTGAAAAGGCTGCATGCTGTAGGATTCCAACTATGTGACATTCTGAAAAAGGTAACACTATGGAGACAGTAAAAAGATCAGTGGTTTCTAGGCGCTAGGGCAAGAAGGGAGGGATGAATAGGCAGAGCATGGGGGATTTTTAGGGCAGTAAAAATAGTTGGTATGACACTACATTTGTCCAAGCCCATAGAACGTACAATGGCAAGAGTGAACCCTAATGTAAACTATGGACTTTGGGTGATACTGATGTGTCACTGCAGGTTCATCAGTTGTAACAAATGTACTACGCTTGTGGAGGATGTTTATAAAGGGAGAGGCTATGTGTGTGTGAGATGGAATATATGGGACATCTCTGTATCTTCCTCTCAATTTTGCCATGAATGTAAAACTCCTCTACAAAAATAAAATCTTTAAGTATAAATAAATCACAAGCAGAGTTGGTTCCTTCTGAGAACCGTGAGGAAGAATCTGTTCCATGCCTCTGTCCTCACTTCTGGTGGTTTGGCAGCAAGCTGTGGCATTTCTTGGCTTGTATATGCGTCACTCCAATCTCTGCCTTCACATGGCCAAGATTGTCTCCCTGTGTCTCTTCTTAGCGTCTGCCCTCTGTGCAGGTCTGTCTGTGTCTAAAGCCAAATGTGTCCTTTTGATAAGGACATCAGTCATATTGGATTAGAACCCACCCTGATAATTTCATCTTTACTGAGTTACCTCGGTCAAGTCCGTTTCCAAATAAGGCCACATTCTAGGGTACTGATGGTTCGGTCGTCCACATATCATTTTTTGGAGGACACAACCGAACACATGACAAATACTGAAAGATTTAAAAATTTTGATGTGCGGTTTCATAATTTAATTCATAAGCAATAAGAGAGATAGGCCAGGCATGGGGCCTCACGCCTGTAATCCTAGCACTTTGAGAGGCTGAGGCAGGTGGATCACCTGAGGTCAGGAGTTTGAGACCAGCCTGGTCAACATGGTGTAACCCCGTCTCTACTAAAAATACAAAAATTAACCAGGCGTGGTGGTGAGTGCCTGTAATCCCAGCTACTCGGGAGGCTGAGGCAGGAGAATCACTTGAACCCAGGAGGCAGAGGTTGCAGTGAGCCAAGATCATGGCATCGCACTCCAGCCTGGGGTACAGAGCAAGACACCGTCCCAAAATAAGTAAATAAATAAAAGCAATAAGTGGGATAATTGAATATATTTAAAATGCCAGCTGGCCATGCGTGGTGGCTCACACCTGTAATCCCAACACTTTGAGAGGTTGAGGTGGGAGGATTGCTTGATCCCAGGAGTTTGAGACTAGCCTGGGCAACATGGTGAAATCTCATCTCTACGAAAACTAAAAAAATTAGCTGGGCATGGTGGCACACACCTGCAGTCCCAGCTACTAGAGAGGCTGCGGTGGGAGGATTGCTTGAGCTGGGAGGTCGGTGTTCTTGCCACTGCACTCTGGCCTGGGTGACACAGTGAGATGGTGTCTTAAAATAAAAATAATAAAAATTAATAAATGAAATGCCAGCTGGCTAAAGTTTGTTGTGGTAGGGAGGACAGCTGGGTCCTTCCCTCACAGGTAAAAAACCTGTATAAAACCATTGGGTCTAGGGAGCTTTTGCCTCTTTGAGATCAGGAAGTATTCACTTCTTAGAAAGCTAACTAATCTCCCTGCATCGAGCTCTGATCCATCAATTCTCCATGAAGCCTGGGTATTAAACCAGCCCCAAAGAAGAACAGAAAAGGGGATTATCCTCTTCCACTAGGACACATGCCTTTTCTGGCATGGGAAGATAAAGCTCTCTGATGATAAATTTCCAAGTACATTTTAATGAGAAATGACATGGATTAAGAAAGAGATAGAGAAAATAAGAGATGAAAGGCATTCCATTTGTTGGACATTTTTAGCCACAGTTCTCCTTGTACACCCCTCAAAAAAGAAAGAGAAAAGTAATCAACAGGGAGGAACAAGGGAACACAAAGAGGAGATAAGAATTTTCTTCTACATGTATTCTGCGTTTCTCAGCCTTCTGTGGTGTTACTATCACCAATGAAAAGGCATTTAAGGTCCTTAAGTTAGAAAAATCTTTTCTGCCCAATTCCCCATTTCTTGTTTGGAAACAAGAACATGCTCTGCAAGACCCGTAAGCACAGATTTAATTTCCATCATGATGGTGATGATAGAATTATAAAAATGGTGAACATTCATATAGTACTAACTATATGCCAAGCACCGTTCTAAGTACCGTGAACTATTAGTTCATTTAATCCTTACAACTCCACTATGACTTCCGTGGTTAGCTAATAATGTGTTACCTCCATTTGCAGATGAGGAAAATGAGGCCAGAGGGGTTCACTTACTCGCCCACCTCCTCCCTGCTTGGGCGCGTGTTAAGACTGGTGCCTGGTTTTTGGCTCCAGGCTGGCTCCTGGTGGCTCCCCTGCTCTCTCCAGCTTAGCATTTAATGAAAGTTATTCCCTGTGTTTTCGGAGCTCTAACCGCTAGTCTTTGAGTGGGTGAATCTGGCAGCAGCTGTATTATTACATCAGATCCTGCTCGATGAGCAAACTTCTCCTCCTGGAGGAGCAGGGCTGGAGGGCTGGAGAGGAAGGATCTAGCAAGAGACTTTGAGTTCTATAACTCTTTCCCTTAAATAGCTAGCCCAGGGGTCTAAATACTGCTTTACAAGCCCTAAAAAGAGGTCATGAGTGTACCTCTTTCCCCAGCAGGAGACATGGACTTCCATATAACTAGCCAATCCTCTAACTCCATTGTTATTAATCTCACATGACTTTGTATGTCAATTCAAGGAAAAGAATTGACATACATAATTTTGGACCTCTCTATATCTTTTTATTGTTATTTTTTTTTTTTGAGACAGAGTTTTGCTCTTGTTGCCCATTCTGGAGTGCAGTGGTGCGATCTTGGCTCACTGCAACCTTCCTTTCCCGGGTTCAAGTGATTCTCCTGCCTCAACCTCCCAAGTAGCTGGGATTACAGGCACTCACCACCATGCCTGGCTAATTTTTGTATTGTTAGTAGAAACAGGGTTTCACAATGTTGGCCAGGCTGGTCTCTAACTCCTGACCTCAGGTGATCCACCCACCTCAGACTCCCAAAGTGCTGGGATTACAGGCATGAGCCACTGCGCCTGGCCGGACTTCTCTATATCTTAAGTTCTAACCCCGTCCTGTCAAAGCCAGAGAACTGAGACCTGGAAAGAAATGAATGGGCTTTGCTGTTATGCAAAGAGCCCCGACTTTGGGGTTGACTGGATGATGGCTAAAATGCTGTGTGTATAATCCTGGGCCAGTGATTTGACTTCTCTGTGCCAGGTTTGCTCATCTAGATTGTAAAATAAAGCAACCATGTCTATTCAGTGTTGTTCTAAGGATGAGATGAGATGCATCTGCCTGGCACCTTGTAAGTCCTGCACAAATGCAAGTTATCACTGTTAAGTAAGCTTCATCATCCTGTAAAACAATTTGTTTGTTTGACTCACTTATTCCAAGTAAGATTGGCTGCATCTGTACATTCTTCTTTATTTAAACTTATAAATGTTACTCTTCATTTTTAAAGTGACAGTGGCTATGATTTTTAGTTTTTTAGCCTTACGAATGATAAACCTAGAACTTCAACAAGGATTAAAATTGAGCAGGTTAGGTATCCCTCACTAACAGCATAACCCCAAAAGGGTGAGGTGATTCCCGGGGCCTCCTATAGTCTCCTAGCGGCCCTGATACCCTTTGTTTAGGGGTCCCTAGGGGAAGTTGAGGACTCAAAGTCTCTCTAGTAGGCTTCAGAGCTCCTTATTTGAGCAGAACTGTGACATCTTGGAGAAAGAAGAGAACACCACCAGTCAGAAAAGCCCACAACTGTAGTGGTGTCCCGGTTCTGAATACAAGTCACCTAACGCCTCTGAGCCAATTTCCTCAACTATGAAATAGAAATAATAGTGCCCATCTCACCGATACTATAACTATGAAGATCAAATTAGATCGCATATACGTGATGAAAGTGTTCTGTAAAAAGTTGCCATCTGTTTTTGCTTGGATGGACCTGAGTTACATGAGTTGGCTCTGAAAACAGCTTACCACGAAACAGGATAGGATTAGCGGGACAGCCTTGCCGACACAGATCATAACAGGGAGATGTCTCATTTTGACTTGGAAGTTGCACTAATATCATAGAAAAAAAAAACCAGGTTTAACTGTTGGTTGGTACCTTGTGAGAAGAGGAAGAAGGTGGTAAGAACTAAGATCAGAGCATAGTAGAGAAAGTAGCCCTGTAAACAGAAGAGAAGCAGAAAGAGAGAAGGGAAGACAGAGCTTTTATTTTGCTCCAGGTTAAAAAGAAAAAAAAAAAAAAGCACATTACAACTCTATGTTCAGGTGTCTGTCCCAGGTCCTAGAACTGGAACAGACCAACCAAGCCCAACCCTTCTTAAAAGTAAGACTAGGTGCTTCCTGATTATATATTCAACTCCCTGGAAGCATGCAAGTAAAATTTCCTTGATGGCATTTCTAAGTTTCAAACATATTCTTCTTAAAAATGCATTTACAAAAAATATTAGGATTGTGTTTTTTTGGTTTGGACTTTAAAAAAAAAATTGTTTTCCAAACCATAATTGTGGCCTACCCCAAATGGATTCTCCTCCCTACGGTGAGGATTTCATTTTTCCAGTCTCCCCCGCCTTTTCATTTTTGATGAACTGCACATGTGGGAGCCACTCGTGGGCCCTCAGACACGAGCAATCCCTGTGGCTGCTGCCAGTGTCCTAATAAGGGAATGAACAAGCGCCTATTGGTGAGGGAAGGGGAGTCAGGCGGTGGATGATATTTTTGCTGATTGAAGAGGATAAGGTGTGGTTTGGCAGGTATCTCATTGGTTTGGCTGGCTCCAGACCTAAGTTTTTTCTCTTTTTTCAGTTTGAATTCTGTAGAACAGACTGCTAAGAATTGTTTTTTCACGGATCTCTGACTGAGCCTTAGGAATATCATGCTGACACAGTTTATCTATGTTGAAAAAAGATAGGAATTTGGGGTTACATGATGTTTTCATTAAAAGAGGTTGAAGATATAGGTTAGAATCCTCTCGGTCACCAGGCGATGAAGGTGATACTGGACTTGATCAAATTTAGTCACGGAGAGAACAAGGGATATACCATTGGTTATATTTAACAAATGTTTAATAAGTTTTAAACATTTATCTATGCAACAATATTAACACCTACTTTTGCTTGTAAATATTTATATTCTCCAATTTTAAAATAATAAAAGAAACAAAAAGAGCCTGGCTTTTAGGATCATAGTGATGAGTTGCTCATCTGTTTCCTGTCTGATCACTAAATGCCTGCCAGTGACTCCTCTCTCCACTCTATTTTCTGAATGACTCGACACTGCCTTTTAACTTAACTGCATCTCGTCCAGAGTGTTCTTAAGTCACTCATTATACATCAGTATTTCTCACATGAGCTGCAGGCTGGAATCATTTGGGAAGCTTTAAAAAGTTCTAATGTCTAGATCAGACCTGGAGCAGGATTCTGGTTTAATTGATTTGGGGCATGGCGTGGGCATCAGGAGTCTTAGGCACTCCTCCAGGTGATTCTAATGTGCAGCTAAGGTTGAGGACCTTGAGAAGCAACCGCTGCTCTGAATGCATCCTCTGTTAGATCATCTGGACCCCCAAAGGGCCAGGCAGTTTCTCTTCCTGACATTTTGAAACCTCTCAAGAAAATACTATATATATATATATGAAACAAGTTAGACAGGTTTCCTCTCAAGTTGGTAGATTCAGTTCGGTTGTTTAAAACTCAACACTAGAGAATTGTGCTTTCAACCAAAATCAACTTCTAGACACATGGGTATTGTCTAAACTTTATTTTCCATGCATATAAGGAGTGAAGTACTCTGCCAAGTAGTTGAAAACGGTATCCATTTCAAAGTTATAAGTAATGAGATGGGATTTTTTATATTTTCTCTGTGTCCCTGCAAGTTATTCATCCCTTGATATTTAATTTAGTTAATACATGCCTCTTATTTTACTTGTTCTTATAATATTAAGCCAACTTCACATCCTGGAATTGTGAAATTGCTGTAGCAAGGATAGGATGATATGATCGAGAAGTTTAAAAAATTTTTTCAGATTATCAATTTTCAAAAGTAAGAGGATATGGAAGTGCAGTACCAGCATGGAGAGAAGTTTTGAATTTTGAAAGAATTGTGGATTAATCAAGTGTCTAGAATTACTCATTACTCTCAGCTTCCTTACTGAATATTTCATTACCAAGGAAGAAGGCCATTTAGAAATTCAGGAGTGCAAATGCCAGGCGTGGTGGCTCACGCCTGTAATCCTAGCACTTTGGGAGGCCGAGGCAGATGGATCACCTGAGGTCAGGAGTTCGAGACCAGCCTGGCCAACACAGTGAAACCCTGTCTCTACTAAAAATACAAAAATTAGCTGGGTATGGTGGCAGGCACCTGTAATCCCACCTACTTGGGAGGCTGAGGCAGGAGAATTGCTTGAACCAGGGAGGTGGAGGTTGCAGTGAGCCAAGATCACACCATTGCACTCCAGCTTGGGCAACAAGAGCAAAACTCAGTCTCAAAAAAAAAAAAGAAAAACAAAAAGGAAATTCAGAAGTGCAGACTGAGGTGGGAATATAAATTAGAGAATCCTCACCTTAAAACTGATAGACAAGTTATAAACATAGATGACATTATCCAGGGAGTGTATGTTGGATAGGAGAAGAAAGGAGTTGAGGAAGAAACCCAATAAAAGGTACAAAAGAAACTACAAAATAAATTTAAAAACAGAGAATCTTGAAAAGGAAGATGTGGTCAACAGTGTCAAAGCTCTCTGTGGGATCAAGTAAGATTGAGAGCACAAAGGGCCATTGGACAATTTGTCTCAAAGGACAGCTTAGAGAGCACAAGCCCATAAGACAATGTCATTTTGGAGTTAGGACTACTAATACCTGGATCAAAAACATTGAATATAGTCAACATAGTGTTCCGATATATTTAATAATGAAACTGAACTGTTCTTTTGATATTTTGATCAACTGGGCAAGTGATTAAGATGTCTGGAACTAAAAATCACTAGCCCCGTAGAGATCCATCCCAAGATGATTTTAGGTCAACTATCAAGTAGGTTAAACTAACTGATAAACCTAACTCTGAAATTGAATGTAAACTGACAAGACAGCCCATGATAGAGTGGAATTAACTATTTTGGTCTATTAATGACTTATCCATTGAATTTCAGAACCATTTTTGGCTACAGCACATGAAAATATTTCCAAAGGGCTGCTAAATCAAACATGCTCAGTTACCTAGTTGTACTGAGTTCTTTTTGCTTCCCACAGACATTGCAAAAGGCCAAAACTAACACTAGGCTTGATAGTGAAAAGAGAAAGAATATAAGAAATATGCAAGGGAAGATGGTGCAGGAGGAGTTATGGAGGTAAAAAGGCATGTGCTAGAGTTGCAGGAAAATATAGAACTGCTCTATTCATGAGCCAAGCCAAGGCCAATCACATGACAATAAAAAAGACTGATGACACATGCACACACGTACACACACACACACACACACACACACACACACGCTCTTGAAGCAGGCCAAAGTCCACAGTCGCACTGGAAAACACCGGTTGACTCCGTTTGACTTTAGTGCCTGATCATTGACTAGGTTCAAAAGTCAAATACTTTTCCTGTCCATAATTACTTGGTCTTCTTAATAAGTAAAATATCCATTTTCCAGCTCTGAACTCAAGGGGATTTTCTGTATATAGTTGCAACATAATGCCATCTCCAGAGAAAGTAACACGGGAATGAGAAGCAAAGAAATGCATTAAAACATTTGCATTCTGGACCAGTGAGCAAAATGCACCAAGAACCTACCTAAGCAAACACTGGCAAGAAAGTCTGTGGCTAGTAATTGCTTCTGACTATTGGCAGGAAGGAACTGAAAGCAGTGCAAAGTGTTGGGGGTTCCATCTCCTGTATTTTTTTCTAAAAATTCTTCTGTCTCCAACCCTAGCTTTTAGTAGGCTGCCACTGTCACTCCTCGGTTGGTTTAACGTGGTTTTGTCATGATGATGAAACTGAAAGCTGAGAGGTCATTTCCTCTTTTTTTTTCTTTTTCTTTTCTTTTTTTTTTTTTTTTTTTGTGAATGATAAGGCTTCACCTTCTGGAACTGATGGTCAGAGAGTGAGTCCTGCAGCCCATAGCAACATAGCAGCAGGCGTAGCCAGGTATTCCTGGTTCATATCCATGAGCCAGTATGAAGTGTCTGCTTTTAAACCCACTCACAAAACTTCCAATAGAGCGTATGTGTGCTCTGTGTGTGTGCACACGCTTTGGATGACCTTCTTCCGCCTCTGTTACTGAGAGAAGATAAAGCTGTAATAACTTTAAGCACCATTTTTGCAGTAAATACTCATGAGCCTAGCATAGAATTGTCAGCCTTTCCCTACATATGGATTGGAGTCACATTTCATTGATCTGCCTTTTAAGGAAGCACTGTTGTTCTGTATTTGACACTAAAACTTTTAAGTCTTGGAGTATTTGGCCTTTCCATGTTCTGCTTTAGATGAATCCACATGAGCTTAGGCAGTTCACCTCTTATTCAGGTGTAGGTTAGCCTCATGATTGCTATTGCTTTGTGTTTTAATGCCATATGCCTTTCTTGACTGCAGTTACTAAAATTACTTATTAAATACCTGCTGTATCAAGGCACTTTGAGGAGGGTGCTAAAAATATATAAAACATGACTCTTGCTTTCAAGAAACACATGCCATAATACGGGAGATAATACACAAGTAACAGCAATAGAGCAATATGTGATAAATAACTGGAACAACCACAGAGATTTCAGAGGCTTAAGTTAAGGAGCTCCTTCTAGCTGACTTCCATGACGGAAGAGTGTAGCATTTGAGCTGACATTGATGGACAGATAAGCGGGGTCTTGGTAAAAATGGAGAGGAGGAAAGAACCACTTAAGGAAAAGCATAATCAAAGAGGGAACGAGAATATAAAATGAAGTTAAAAGAAAAAGAAAGAAAGCTTTCCTGATGTTCGTTATGCTTTCTGGCACCAGCACCTCCCCTCAATTTCTGACCCCATGTGACTGGTCCTGAGAGCATCACACAAAAATAGTGCCCTGGAAAAATGGAGCATGAGTCCCCTGCACCCCCAGAGGGGAGAACAGTAGGGCCTTCACTTGGCCCTGTCTTTTCAGCATTCTGTGACTCAAGACAGTTTACTTGTAACTGACTGGGTAAATGGATTTACCAGTGGTAAACCTTATCTAGTTTAAACATCATGAAATAGACCTGTAGTAAGAAGGATTTCTGCAGAAGCTGCAAGCAGAGGTAACACTAGTAATGCAAACCTAAGGCAACGCTGACACTTACACACGGAGCGGACACTAATGCTTGTGAACGCAGACCAGTGTGTCCTCAGCCTCACACTTTACCTGTTCCTTTCAGCAGAAGTGAGTTTCCAGCAGAGAGGGGGAATCTCACTGCTTTTCAGAAGTAACTCATGAGTGGACAGATCTTTTGGAAAATGGCACCATTTTTTTTGTGATTTTGTTGGTGAAAAAGATGTAAACATGTAACCTATTAAGACTATCATATCTTCATACTCCACCTTGGAAACATTTTCTAATGTATTTAAAAATCTCCCCAGTGGGCCAGGCGCGGTGGCTCACGCCTGTAATCCCAGCACTTTGGGAGGCCAAGGCAGGTGGATCACGAGGTCAGGAGATCAAGACCATCCTGGCTAACACGGTGATACCCTGTCTCTACTAAAAATACAAAAAATTAGCCAGGCGTGGTGGCAGGTGCCTGTAGTCCCAGCTACTTAGGAGGCTGAGGCAGGAGAATGGCGTGAACCCAGGAGGCGGAGCTTGCAGTGAGCCGAGATAGCGCCACTGCACTCTGGCCTGGGCGAAACAGCAAGACTCCGTCTCAAAAAAAAAAAAAATCTCCCCAGTGAAGAATTTCAGAAGGTTTTGAAACTCTTTTTTTTAAAATGTAAAATTGAAACACCTTGGGATTACTTTGAACTGAAACAACTGATTGACGTCAGGACAGACAATTTTTGATACAATTTTCTAGGCAAATTGCATCAAAAAATTGTGCATGGTTAGTGGGGCAGATTTAATGTATTAGTACTGTGCCTCTACCTGTCAAGCCAATGATGTGTTTCTTTGTATATCTTTGGAGATTGAAAACATTAAGCGTGGCTGAGCGTGGTGGCTCACGCCTGTAATCCCAAAACTTTGGGAGGCCGAGGCGGGCGGATCACCTGAGGTTGGGAGTTCAAGACCAGCCTGACCAACATGGGGAAACCCCATCTCTACTAAAAAAACTACAAAATTGGCCGGGTGTGGTGGTGCATGCCTATAATCCCAGCTACTTGGGAGGCTGAGGCAGGACAATTGCTTGAACCCGGAAGGTGGAGGTTGCAGTGAGCCAAGATCATGTCTTTGCACTCCAGCCTGGGCAACAAGAGCAAAAATCCATCTCAAAAAAAAAAAAAAGTTAAGCTATGACTGTCATTTAAAACTAAATGCCAAAATAAACTGAACTTAGAACCAGACCATCACATTATCGATTACAATGCATTGAGCCAAGATTTTCCAAAAATAATTAAAGTTTTATGAATATTAATAAATTAAATTTAACATTACTTTAAATATATCTTTGTTTTATTGTCATTCTATCCTTTTAAATTTCTGTCCACTGTGTTTTGTAATGTCTACAAACATTTAAATAACACTACATGTAATTTATAAATGACTATACATATACGTAGAAATGTATATGTATGCATAAATATATATATCAATGTCAGCGGTATATGCTTAATTTTTAAAATTGATTGTAGTGTAGTATGAAAAGACATTTAGAAACCATTGTCTTAGATCGTGGATCACCAAACTTTTTTGTAAATGGTCAGATAGTATATATTTTCAAATTTGTGAGCCATACAGCTTCTGTCATAATAACTGAGCTCTGGCATTGAAGTGCAAAACAGCCATAGATGATAAAGGTGTGGTTGTATTCCTATAAAACTTTATTTGCAAAAACAGAGTGAGCTGGCTTTGGCCTGCAGGTCATAGTTTGCCAATCCCTGGCTCAGATGACTGAAGCTCTTTGTTAATCTCCAGGGCACTCTAAGAAAGCTTCCTATTGTAGAAAGAAAACAGGTATAAGAACTTGAAGACCTGGGTCAATCCTGATTTTGTAATTACTTGTATGAGTCACTTCACCTCTCAGATCCCAGGTTACCAAGTATAAAATATAAAGCTTGAATTCGAAATAACCTCAAAATTCCTTCTAGTTTCATTAATCTATCATCTTAGATGCTCACTACCTTGCCACAAACAGTGGATTTCAGCTGGGCTCTGAATAGAAGCAGAATAAGTGAAAATCCAATTTAATACAAGGTGGGCAAAGTGAGTTCAAGGCAGTGGAGAAGGTGACAAGAATAAAAAAGGACAGAAATTCCATTCTGAAAAATGGAAAGTCACAGCTTACGGCTCTTGAGGGGTCCTCCATGGTGCTACTGTTCTAAATGATCGTAGAACTTGCTGAACTGAAGTCTCCTCTTGCAGCTAAGATGGATTGGGTCCTTGACACGGGGTAGGTGGCCCTAATTTCTTTTATTTCTTGGGGAAAGCTGCAGAGTGAGATGAAACACCTGGAGTGGAGATTGAAACTAGAAAATGTGTGCTGCCCTTCCGGGGCTCCCTTCCACAGGGCCACAGCCTTTGGAAGGAGCTTATACTTCATTAAATGATTGCTCTGCTCTTCTCAGTTCTTCAAAGCCATCTTTCTGTATGCACCAAGCACAACTGGCGCCTCACTAATGCCCTTCATGCCTTCCAAGCCCTAGCCAGATGGAATTGTGTGCTTTTCCATAACCATATTTCCCGATTCTGCAACCTTGCTATTTGAGATTTCTGTATGTGGAAAGGTCCTCTTTCATCCCCCCAGCTCCCAATCCTAGCCATCCCAAAAGAGCCAGCTTGAATATCACTTTCTTTATGAAGCCTCCCCTGATCCCTTAGCTGGAATTGCCTTCTTTCTCCTCTAAACTTTAAATCACTTTATCTATAAGTCTTCTGTAATATTTACCACATTCTACCTATTATCACATTCTTAACAGGTCTTAACTTCCCTACAGATTATGAACTCCTCTCAGGGGTTGAATTCATCTTGGTTTCTGCCCTCACTGGCTTGAATGGAGTAAATGTTCAATAAATATCTGTTGAATGGATGTGCTAATTCCAGCCACCTGTGTGTCCATTTCCAGGTTATAGCAGCAAGCATTACCTACCAGCATCCCATAACCGCAAGTTCAGACACCACCTTGGTATCTGGCAGATGGTTCTGAACAATGGTGTGCCATCTCCTCCTCGGAACCTAGGCCTCCATGCAGCCCCCTTGCTGCCCAGGGCTCACCACTCTGATGACAGTTCTGAACTGAACTGTCCTTGCCTCCAAGTCCAGGTTCCACGTGGATCAGTCAGGGAGAGGAATGTATAGCAGATTAGCAACCCATAAGTCAGTGCCAGTGCTGTCACTTTGTAATTCAGAAATATGAACTTTTTTTTTTTTAAGTCAAGTCAGTGATCTCCACCACTGAAGCAGTTCCTCCTGTATTAGGTAACAAGTTTAAGGAATTAATGATTACATTGGTGATCTAGTCAGAAGACAGCATAAGCCTTATTGGTTGGTAATCTCATCTAACCAATGGATTAGGATGGAATTGCCTTGTTGGGATAGAAATCTGTTCCAGGACAGACAAGAACCCTCAAGTCATTTAAGTGCTGTTGAATGTCTCTAATGCTCATGCTGCCTCTCTCAGAGTCCTGGTTCCCTGAGTCTTAGGCTGTTGGTGATTCTAACTCAATTTGCACACACAAATGTGGGTAGTTATTTAATATTATTTTATCTGTTAAAACATTCACATTTTTATAGGGGTCTTCTATTAACTCAAAGGAGTCTTTAAGCATAGAAGATTCTACTTGATTTGGTTTGGTCAGGCTGGCTTTTTACCAAATCACAACAAACGGGTGTTTGCTTTTCTCCCTCACATTGAGCAGGCCCTGTGTTAAGCAAGGTTTCCACTGATTTAGGAAGATGATCTATCAAGAGCAGAGCAGACTCCTTGACTTCCTTTCTCAACAGTAGGAAGATGAGACCCATGAGCAGTGGTTGGCTGCCAAGTCCCCTGCAAGAATAAATATTCTCTCCAATGGGCAAAGCATCCATGATTTGGCCCTTCATTTCCCATTTCCTGTCTCCACAGAAGGTTTGTCTTTCTACTTTCTGCCAATTGTACACAAAGCTCTCCAATGCTAGCACATGGAGTGGTATGAGCCAACTGGATGTTAGATACGTGTGTGCAGGACCTCTGGAGTCAGGCAGGTGGGGTTCACCCCATTCTAGTTAGAATGGCAGTGACTTCTTCACTAGCAGAGCTAGCAACAATGCCCCAGTGTCAGATCTATCATACATTACAGTTTCCTGTCTGAAGAAGAGATGAGGGGAACAAGAGGGAGGAACAAGATGGGAGGCAATGCCACTGGAGTGGAAAGGAGCCCTGGGAAGGAGGAAATGAATAGTAAATCTTTTTCCAATTAAGAAAAATGACAGTGGAAGCAGAAAAGCTCCAGAGGGCACTTTTGGGGGAGGGAAAGATCATAAAAGGCCTGTTATGAAAATCCATTACCCATAAACTTCCCCACATTAAGCAGAGCCTGTCTAGAGAGGATGCAGAGAATTCACTCAGCTGACACAAGATATGTGACTTGATTTAGCGGCATCCACATGCCATGTACCGTTTCCATTGGCATGTCTGCAATACCACTTTCCCTTGCAGGGATCCCCTTTAATTACTCGCAGGCTTATAATCTCCATTTAAGGACATCTTGCTTTCATTGTCCAATCGCTTTATGTCTTTCGTCAGACGTTTACCGATGTGATAGTGGTACGGTAATTTGAAGCTCAACCACATGAGATTATGGACTTTAGTATTGCGTCACGTGAACATTTCAGATTTAGGGGTAAGACTTGAATTTCTAGATCACTCTAAATATAAGACTTATCTAAAAGGAGTTCATATTTTTTACATTTGAAGATGACAGTGGAAATTTCTCTTTCTAGGTGATTGTCTTCAGATATGAAAATAATGTGTGGTCAAATGTCATTGCATCCAACTCAGCCAGTAGAAATGTGAGAATATCCCTACATCCTGCTCTGGAGCAGGTGTGATTCAGTTGCATATGCAGATCTAGACCTCTATGCAAGAGAAAGAGCTGGAAAAATATAGTGCTGCCAGCCATCGACACCTGGGTCTGAACTGTTTCCTAATGTTTTACTTTTTTTAAACGACTAAGCCCAAGGTTTATTGTCCACATCTACTATGCACATTAAAGCAAAATTGTCCTTTAATAGATAATAGCAGTCAAAGAACAGCTCCAACTCAGATTTTACTTTTGATTGACAACATTTTTTAAAAGCCTAAGTTCATTGAGGATCATATTTATTTAAAAAAAATTTTTTTTTGAGACGGAGTTTTCTTCTTGTTGCCTAGACTGGAGTGCAATGGCATGGTCTCAGCTTACTACAACCTCCACTTCCTGGGTTCAAGCGATTCTCCTACCTCAGCCTCTTGAGTAGCTGGGATTACAGGCGCGCATCACCACGCCCAGCTAACTTTTTGTATTTTTAGTAGAGAGGGAGTTTCACCATGTTGGCCAGGCTCGTCTCGAACTCCTGACCTCAGGTGATCCACCCACCTTGGCGTCCCAAAGTGCTGGGATTACAGGCATGAGCCACCGCACCAGGCCTATTTAAAATTCTTACTCATTATTTAAGACTGTTATAAACAAAGAATTCTAGGTTGGGGATGAAGAAAAGGTAAAGTTCATGAAAACCCAGGTAGTAACTGGGCTTATCTTTTTTAGCCACATTTATACCAGTTGAATCTTAAATAATGATGGAAAGAGAGGTAGGAGTTTGGTTATTTTATTTTAATTATCTTCCTGGCCACTTAAGCATTCACAACTCCTTTTCATTCATTTCCGCTAAAGTTTAATCCAAGTAACTAAGTCAGGAGCAATAGATATCTTCTCCACCATCAACCCTGTCTTTCCATACATATTCTTTGTAAACATTTATAAATTAAAAAGTGAATGTTTGTATCTGAGCAAGCTTATTGATTTAATAGGGTGGGATAGACGGGGTGGTGCAAATTCTGTCCCTGTTTGTGGCAAGATGAATAGATTTTAGTTTATCTTAGGAAACTGTCATGGAATTATCCTTCCAAAATCCATATTTACTGGGGTTGGCAGATGCATTATTTCTTTTAAAAATAAACGTGAGAAAAATAGCAACTCAATGAAAGATAAATCCAGTTTCTATTCATTTTATTTGTACTGAATATCACAAACCATTTCTGGATGTTTTAAAAGAAAATGGCACCAATTGAAAAAGAAGTTAAACATCTACCCCATACAAATTATAATCTCAAGAAATGTTTGGAAAAGCTTGTGCTTCATCTGTTGTTATAAACTACAGCTATTGATATAAACATAGATGAGTCTCAAAAACATAATGTCAAATAAAAGAATCACAGAATGCATGCAGTATTGTTATGCATAGTTTTTTTAAGCCAACACTGAAAAATATATTGTTTAGGGATGCATACCATGCTGATAAAACTACAAAGAAAAGCAAGAGAATAATTCAGAGATCTTAAAATTCAGGCTGGTGCTTATTTGGAGACATTTAAAAAGAGATAAGGATGCAATTGAACAGGACATAAGGATCCCTAACAACTAGTGCTGTTTACATTGGGTAGGAGGCACATGGTTGTGTGTCTGATTATTCTTTAAAGCAGTCGTGTACATGGGTGTGCACGGTGGCTCATGCCTGTAACCCAGGACTTTGGGAGGCCAAGGCAGGCAGATTGCTTGAGCTCAGGAGTTCGAGACCAGCCTGGGCAACATGGGGAGACCCTGTCTCTGCAAAAAATACAAAAATTAGCCAGATGTGGTGGCGCACACCTGTAGTCCCAGCTACTCGGGGGGCTGAGGTGGGCAGATCACGTGAACCCAGGAGGTCGAGGCTGCAGTGAGCCAAGATTTTACCAGTGTGCTCCAGCTGGGTTACAGAGAAGACCTTGTCTCAATAAATAAATAAATTAATAATAGTAATAAAACAAAGTAGTCATGTACTATACATTCATTTGTACGTACAATATAAGTCATGATAAAAAAAGTCTTTTTAGCTTGAAATAATAAACCTAAACAATTAAAATCCATCATTTTAAAATGTCCTGTGAATATGTGCATGGATACAGAAATGAGCCTGTATGCTTGGGGATCCGCCTGCCCTGGAGCAGGATCATTCTAAAAACTGTCCTTTTATAACTCAGAGTCAGAATCAGAACTCTCAGTACTCCCTGGGTACCTTCTAATCATACAGGACCAACCAGACCTGATCTGTTTGTTGGACAGGATGTTCCAGTCATAATGATGCTAAGAACCAGACTGCTATGGTATGTGTAGACACAAGAAGAGGATTTTATGTCACTGTGTACTCTGTTCTGCAGCATATTTCCCCTGTTAGGGTCTGTAATTATAGAATCTCATCCAATCATGGGATGTCACCATGTATAAAGCAAATGTTGGGCTGGTGGTGACAACTTGTGAGTACATACATAAGAACACTAAAGCTTCCAAGTACACAGTGTTTTATTACTGAGAGCCCAAGTATGGTTGGTATGCAAACTTTAGTGACTCTCAAATATGTCTATGTATGGGGAGATGGGGTGGGAGAATGGGGAATAAATGAAGTGGGAAATGCTTTGCTTCCTGAGTAACTTTCTTCCAAGTAATATATCCCCTTGCTTGCTCTCACCCCAGGAAAAGGCACAACACTGATACAGCAATGAACCCCACAATGAAATAATACAGCACTTTTCCATGAAATTTTTTTTTCTTCTAAACCAAGAGAGCTTTCTTTCACTCTATCCTGTATTAATAACAGACCAATTGACTATGGACTACTTACTAATAAATGTCTAAACATATTCTGATATGAAAAATATTTTTATTTTCTTGATTTTTTTTCCTCCATAATTTTTAATGCCTGCCTTTTAAGGAATCCAAGGAAAAAAATTCAGAGTTGGATTTTATGTGAATTAAATGAAACCACAACATTTTGCAGACACCACATATAAACAAAATCATATTTAAGAGCCTGGAATGTTTCTATAAACTTCTTTTAACTTTCAAACATACAGTAAATCTGCAAGGCAAATATGACTCATTTCAGTAGCTCAGGATTTTCCCTCCTGATCACAGTATGGTCTGAGATTTTGCTAAGAATGTTTGAGCAATTTATAGAGCTATTTGGATATGTTTGGAGAATGTGCTTGTATTTCATGCTATGAAATAAAATCCCTGGGGGTTTTGGTACATGAAAAAGGACAATGAAAGTATGTGTGAGTCATTTTGCCTCCAAATAGTTGATAAGCATGTTTCCAACCTACATGAGGTTTTAACTTTTTAAGTTGGATCCCAAATTAAGACCCAGGTTCAGACAATGCCATTAGCAGAACCAATAATGATGGGAATCAAATAAAAGTAATTGACTAAGAAGTCATCCTTTTTTGAGGCTGTGAGCCCCAGGCATTCTTCTTTGGGGTGTGGCCTTCATGGGGAGTGTATTGCTGCAGAAAGCTGGGGACAGAATAGTGTTCCGGATTGAGTATCTCAGTTACCAGCCTGAAATCTCCATTGACCAACACCGCTTTCTCTCAAACGACTCCTTATATGAAAGTGGACAGACAGTGGAATGCAGAAAGATTAGAGCTGATCTTGGGGACCGGTCAACTGTCTACTGGCCAGTAAGTTACTATGAATTCACAAATGGTGAACTTCAATAGCATTCATTCTGTCAGATGGTGAGTTTATTTGATCTGTTGGAATTTTAGGTGCAGAGTTCTTTTTCAAAATATAGGAATGTGGCAGAAACAATTAAGGAAAACAGACTTGGAAACTTTGATCTGAATGGAGTCCTCTTTAAGTCTTTTATAACTGGGCTTCACTACAATACCTTCACCCTTTTGTTTTCTCTGAGGCTTTTTCTCACTTAACCTGTGGGTCTGCATCTGTGTCTGCATTTGTATGTGTGCTTATCAAGCACAGGGAATATTGAAGAACACAAAAAAGTTCGAAGGTGACAATTCCAAGTCTATCCACTGGCACTCTTGTAATCTCTTTCAATACAGCAATGATTCTCTAGTGGTGAAGATTTTGAAAGAGATTCCCAAATTCATGTCCACACCAAGTATTTTCTGTAGTCTGATGAACAGTTGTCTCATGTATGAAAGACTGTTTTTCAAATAAGCATATACGCACTGGTTTATAATATACAGATTCCTTTTTATGCACTATTGAATTTATAGATATTTTATAAAACATTTTATCAATAAATAACAAAAGCATAAGCAATTGTCGTGAGATCTTAATTTTTTCTTAATATTTTAAAAGGATCCTCATTCTTAAAATGTTAGAAACCATTGCAATGCAAGATATAGAAGATTACATCTTTTCTATAATCTTACCAGTTAGCGGTGGACTATCTTAGTGTATGTTGATCCAACTTGGCTATTTGAAATGACAAAGCATGGGAATGTAAATGAAAACAACTGCTGTGGTCGGGCATGGTGGCTTATGCCTATAATCCCAGCACTTTGGGAGGCCGAGGCGGGCGGATCACCTGAGGTCAGGAGTTCGATACCAGTCTGGCCAACATGGTGAAACTCTCTCTTTACTAAAAATACAAAAATTAATTGGGCGTGGTGGTGGGAGCCTGTAATCCCAGCTACTCAGGAGGCTGAGACACGAGAATCACTTGAACCGGGAGGTGGAGGTTGCAGTGAGCCGAGATTGGGCCACTGCACTCCAGCGAGATTCTGTCTCCAAAAAAAAACAAAAACAAAACAAAAAAAACCTGCTGTGCAGGGCAATTTGATCTGATCTTTTAAATTTTAAATTTAAATGAACGCATACTATTTCACTTCTCAATATCTATCCTAAAGAAATACTTGCATCGTGCAATAAGGGAAAAAATGAAAGAACCCAAAATGTCTTTCTATAGAATGGTTAAACTGTGGTATCCTATTCCATAAATGATGAAAATAAAGGTATGCCCTAGTGAACAGATTTTGGCAAGTCCTCAAACACATTATTAGATTTTTTTACATGGCAAAATAACTATATTATGTATCCCATGTATGTAAAAATTACAGCATTGCAAGATGCAAATCCAAACTTGATTAACTATTTGGTTATCTAGGTAATTACTCAGAGTAGTACTGTGATTATCAACATAAAATAAGTAAATATTTGTACTCTCTATAGACTTAAACTGTTCTTCTTCATTCTGAGTCTTTAATGCTCCTAAACATGTAATAAAATCGGCACTCTCCCCATAAAAATGTCTATTATTTTTTCCTGATTTAATTTTCAAACATGGCTTCCTCATAAGAGAGCTTGTCTTGTTAATAAAATACTATTGCCATGATTTTACTTGAACCTTTAAGGATGATGTCCTATAATCTCAAACCAGAAGATACCAAAATGGAGAAAAGACAAAATGAAGGGAATAAGAGCAACATTCTTTAAACTACGGGGAACACGGAGTAAAAAAATCAAACAAGATGACCTATACTATAGTTGAGATGATAATAAGAATTTTGCCAGTGTTGCAGAAGTTTTGAGAAATATTTGATAGGGAAGCTGGGGTGGGGGGACACTGGGGCAAGAGGACAACTCATGCCTTGCTCCAATGTCTTGCTACGGAAGCTTCTGCAAGTTCCTCTGTCTCTCGTCTGGCATATATTTAGACCCTGGCCCTTCCAAAAGTAATAACATCTCAATGATCTCCTCATTTGCCATGTCTGCAAGACATTAATTCATTTGAACTTTCTATCTAAAAGGCACAAACTAAAACATGGTTATCTTGTTACTTAAATACACTGAGGCAGCAAGGCCTGGTGTTAAAGACCTAAAATATCTTCGGTGTAAAAGCCACAGCATTAGAAGAGAGCTTTCCCATTGCATATATGTTTTTTTCTTATCTTGTAACACCAGGGCCCTTAAGCAATGGTTCCAGGAATGGAAAAAAAGTCAATCCTCTCTACTTTTTCATACTACTCACACAATCAAATAACATCATGTGATTATTATGGACTTTTACAATTCTTTGCATTTATTTGTCAGTGTGTGAACACACACACACACACACACACACACAAGATTATTTCTCTTTCTCCCAAATATCCAATGAGCCATGTTGCTGTCAGCTGACCTTGCTGCAGAAAGGTACCTTTCTCCAAGTGTTTGTGCCAAAAGATGAGCTAAAAGCAGTTACCAAGTAACAAAGTGGAATACTCCACAATAAACCCTCTTCCAACCAGCATAGGTGGGAAGTTCAGGGATTCTGGTCAAACAAACATTTTATTTGATAGAGAAGTACTTTATAGATCATTTGTGGATTACCAGTTTTTTAAAAGAAATAGATCCACAATAAAATGCATTTGATTTAAACTCTATTAAACATAATTCAGTCATTCTCAGATGATTCAGATAAACTTCAGGATCCCACACTGCTTCTGAATCATCTGGGAACATCAGTTGGCTTTGTTCTGTAGCATATGGCAGACAGGTTAATACTGGCATCGGCTGAATTTTCACAGAAGGAACAAATGGGTATTATGCTTTTATTACAATCCAGTGGTTGATTAGGTATGATTTTTACTAGTCAGCAGCATTTCAAATACATTTAAATCTGGTGTGTGGAAAATCAGAAATGTCAACATTCTGTCTTTCACTGAAGCATGAAGCAGACCCTGTGCTATCATTTGACATAATAAGGATCCTGTGTACTTGTCTTTTTGGACAAATTCTGCTTTGTGGTGAAATTAGCTTTCATGCATTACTGGTGTTAAATTGACAATTTGTCGATGATTGTCAAAGGCCTTTAAAATGAGCATACTCTTAAACTCAGAAATTCTAACTTCTGAGAAGTTTTCCTAAGTAAATAATTGAACAAGTGATTAAAATGAGTCTGTAATAATGTCCTTAGCAGCATTGTTTATAAGAAGATATAAAGTTAAAAACAATCTTAAATGTGCCTCAGTAGAAAATTGATTAGTCACAGTAGATCCGTGTAATCGTTATGTATGTGTATACCTAAGTGGAATACTGTGTTGCTATTGAAATTATATATTGCCAACATGTTAAAAATAGTCATAAACAAGGTAAATTAAAGAAATGGTTTGTGAAGTGATATATATGACATAACCCTATTTTATTAAAAAGGAAAATGTCTGTTCATGCACAGGAAAATGGTAGAATATATCACATACTCATCATGTTCAAATCTGGGTGGTATGATTCTAGGGAGTGGCTTTTACTTTCTCCTTTATACATTTTGAATTGTTTGGTTTTAAAAAAAATTCGTGTGTGTATTGCTTTTTTTTTTTTTTCTTGAACACTTTGTGTTTTTTTTGGTTTTTTTTTATTATACTTTAGGTTTTAGGGTACATGTGCACAATGTGCAGGTTTGTTACATATGTATCCATGTGCCATGTTGATTTCCTGCACCCATTAACTCGTCGTTTAGCATTAGGTATATCTCCTAATGCTGTCCCTCCCCTCTCCCCGCACCCGACAACAGTCCCCGGAGTGTGATGTTCCCCTTCCTGTGTCCATGAGTTCTCATTGTGTGTTGCTTTTAAAATCCAAAAGAATGAACAATTAAGGGTATTTTTTTTTTCAGTTTTGGAAGAAAAAATAATAAACCTGTGGTGTTAGTAGGATGGGAAAGTCACCATGAGGGAGAGGCCTAAAAGCTAAGAAATGACTGTTTGCTTTGCTTGCCTAAGGCTAATGTAGGGAGCCTCAGAGTTGAAGAATTTTCACCCCATCAAGTCATTTGGCATGGACACAATTTTACCTATAAAGTCAACTGATATGTTCTTGAACTAGCAACTGGACACGTTATGATTGAAAATGCCACGAAATCATTTTAGCTCTTTTTTTGTTCTTAACTTTGTAAACAATTTTAATATGTTTCTTTATTAGTAGTCATAAAAAGATCCTTAGAAATTTTGCCCCATGATATGGTTAGGCTTTGTGTCCCTACCCAAATCTCATCTTGAATTGTACTCCCCATAATCTCCACGTGTCAAGGGAGAGACCAGGTGGAGGTAATTGAATCATGGGTGCAGTTTCCCCCATGCTGTTCTCATGATAGTGAGTTCTCATGAGATCTGATGGTTTTATAAGGGGGGCTTTTCCTCCTTCGCTTCTTCCTGCCACCTAGTGAAGAAGGTGCCTTGCTTCCCTTCACCTTCTGCCATAATTGTAAGTTTCCTGAGGCCTCCCCAGCCATGCTGAACTGTGAATCAATTAAACCTCTTTCCTTTATAAGTTACCCAGTCTCGGGCAGTTCTTTATGGCAGTGTGAAATGGACTAATACACTCTAGTAGCTGTGTATCCTAGAAAAGGGGCTCCCAATGGAGAATGATTGCCTATAAACTGTAAGCTGTACCAAGCGAGAAGAGTTAGAAGAGACAGTGGAGATGATCGGTTGTTCAGGTCGCTCCACTGAGAAATCAAAGATGAAGAGAGGTTACATGTGATGTGGCCTACGTGGCAAATCTAGTTCATGTCAGAGCTAACAGCCAGCAATATCCAGCCATGAAGCCCAGTGGGTAGGTGAAAGGAGAAAGATGATAACTTCTCAAAATAGTGGGAAATTAAGGACTTAAGGTTATATTCCATTAAGGGGATGGAGGAGTTTTGCTTTTAGGATCGATGTATAAGTTCATTCTCACACTGCTATAAAGAACTGCCCAAGATGGGTAATTTATAAAGAAAAGAGGTTTAATTGACTCACAGTTCCACATGGCTGGGGAGGCCTCAGGAAACTTACAATCACGGAGGAAGGGGAAGCAGGCACTTTCTTTACAAAGCAGCAGAAGAGAGAAGAGTGAGCAAAGGAGGAACTTGCCAAACACTTGTAAAAACCTTGTGAGAATTCACTCACTATCACGAGCACAGCATGAGGGAACCACCCCCATGATCCAGTCAGCTCCTACCACATTCCTTCCTCAACACCTGACACCTGGGGATTACAATGCAAGATGAGATTTGGGTGGGGACACAAAGCCTAACCCTATCAATAGGGATGTCCCATATGGAGTTTTATGCCTCTTGCTTGTCTTGGAAGAAGGCCCCAAGTAACAGTCATGACCTCATGGCTGATCCAGAGATGTAGAAAAGCAAATTGAGACTTCCTGTTTGATTAGTTTGGGAAGCAGTTATTAAGGATTGCTTCTCCCTGTTGTGGTTAAAGCTGTCTACCAAGAAATAAGCCAAAGGAACATTAGGCCAAGAATCTGAAGGGTGAAGCCAAACCACTGGGAAGGGCTTTCTACTGCAACTACAACGTGATTGAATTAGAAAGGAACATTCGAATCATGTCATGTTGTCACCTCAAATTCAACAAGTCTAAAATTGAACTCATCTTTCCTCATGAAGCGGCTCCTTAACTGAACTTTCCTAATAACAGGAAGACACTGCAGTGTCGAGTGCTTTGCCACGACATATCTATCTATTATTTCATTTGATTGTCACACACAAGAAAATTTAACTCAAAAATTTAACTTTAAATTTAACTTTAAAGGTTAATCAAAGGGATGCAAATTAGTAAGATACCAATTCTAAAACTCAAGTTTTCTGAATCCTAATCTAGTCATCCATTATCAACTATATCACACTGCCCCCCCCATATTTGTGGAATAAACCAGCCCATTTTATAGAATTACTAAGTGACACTTTACTTTTATTGGCTTTTGAGGATTGCACATGAGCAGATTTTGGTAAATATGAAGTCAGATTTTCTCAAGTAGCAAAGAAGAAACCAACCAACCTTCGGAATCATTAATCCTGTTTTTTATGAGATACTCAGTGAAAAAACATTCATAGCATGCTTATTATTGAAGTCAAAAGATGACACAGATGAAATAAAGTACTGACTCTAAGCCTAAAAATGCCTAACTTATAACTCTAACATGAGCAAACCATCATCAGTTATATTAGGTTAATATATGGTATAAGTGGTATGGTTCTACTGTTTTGTTTTAATTTGCAAATTGTTTTGGCTTTGCAATGATATAAGAATTATAAGCCTGTTCTAGAGAAGTGCCATACAACATTGTACCTGTAGTTAATAATATGGTTAACAATTTTAACAATTTTAAAGTCTATTGTACACTTTAAAATATGCCAACAGGGTGGATTTCATGTTAAGTGTTCTTACCACAATTTAAAAAAGAATTATTAGCATGAAATGTTTACATATCTGGGTTTCTATTATGTAGATATGTAAGTAACATTGTAATAAAAACACTGTAACTCTCCAATACAAAAAGCAGCTTACTACACAATGCAGCCCCATACCCATACCCATACCCAACCTATTGACCCATCAAGCCAGCACCCATCCTTTCTTGGCACTCTGTATCTCAGTACACATTCTACCTTCAAAAATAGCCAAGTCAAACGTGTCAAAATAGCTATTTCCTCCTGAGTTTGAGCATCTGCAGTTCCCCAGCCCCAATTCTTTATTTGGAAATAAGTATTAGGAGAAACATATCTAGCATAGTGATATTGATTTGTAATTTCCTCAAATAGACATTCACTTTAGATGACTACAAAAGCTAAATAGAGCTCAGGAGCTCGAGACCAGCCTGGGCAACATAGTGAAACCCCATCTCTTAAAAAAAAAAATACGAAAGTTAGCTGGGTGTGGTGGTGTGCACCTGTAGTCCCAGCTACTCAGGAGGCTGAGGTGGGAGAATTGCTTGAGCCTGGGAGGTCAAGGCTGCAGTGAGCTGTGATCACACCACTGCATTCTGGCCTGGGTGACAGTTAGACTCTGTCTCAAAAAAAAAAAAAAGCTAAATAATATATACACATATGAAGTCCTCTGTGTCTCTGCTGCCTTCCTCAGCCCATAGACATCTATCTAAATACACACCTGTGGGCCATTGTGATGTGCCCAGCATGTGGGTGGTATGATACTAAGGCACGTTTTAGAGCAAAAGAGGGGGGCCTTAAAGGGAGCTGCCACCCCTTCAAAATGCACTGACTCTGAAGCATTCTACCAATTGTCAGTAACACCTTCTCTCTCCAGTGAAAAGGAACTGGAGGGAAAAACAACATCCAAGCAAAGAAGATATCCTACTCCCAATTTTAATAATATTTATTATTTAATATAATATTTAATGTTAATATTTATTGTTTAATAATATTTATTATAATATTTTATAATTATTAAATAAATTTAATAATTTAGGCTTATTAGCACCAAAGTCTCGGTTTGGTAGTGTAACTTGATCCTTTTCTGATCTTCGTGACAGTGTCTACACAAATAACTCATGCAACATGCTGTATCTTTTGAAGTAAGCGTCTTGTTTATTTTTGGTTCCCTTCTTCTAAACTTTACATGCTGGTAATCAGCTTTGTAAAGAATTGCTAACCCAAGGCCAGGTCTGGTGGCTCACACCTGTAATCCCAGCACTTTGGGAGGCCGAGGCAGGCGGATCATGAGGTCAGGAGTTCAAGACCAGCCTGGCCAGCTTGGTGAAACCCTGTCTCTACTAAAATACAAAAATTAGCTGGGCATGGTGGCATGCGCCTGTAATCCCAGCTACTCGGGAGGCTGAGGTAGGAGAATCACTTGACCCCAGGAAGTGGAGATTGCAGTGAGCCGAGATCGTGCTGCTGCACTCCAGCCCGGGTGACAGTGCGAGACTCCGTCTCAAAAAAAAAAAAAAAAAAAAATGCTAACCTACAGTTTCCAAAGGCAAGTTGCTTTTGTGCAGAATGTTTTAGTTTAAGTTGTTACTTGGTCTTGTAAATTATCTTCTGCAGCCATTGGATTAATGCTTTTCAAATAGTTACAAGTTTGAAAGCTAGTTGACTAGGTCTCTAAACTTAAGGAACTGAACCATCCTTTTAGCGTATGTGGTTCATTAAGCAGTTAAGTTCAGAAAAGGGCTCAAGGCTGCTCCTGCCAAGAAGTTGGTGAAGACATTTGGCAAGTGGCATGCTCAAGAGGTTGTCTTTGTAATGTTGCAGAATCGCCTACCAGAGGAATGACGATGATGAAGAGGAGGCAGCCCGGGAACGGCGCCGCCGAGCCCGACAGGAACGGCTGCGGCAGAAGCAGGAGGAAGAATCCTTGGGACAGGTGACCGACCAGGTGGAGGTGAATGCCCAGAACAGGTACTGTCCTCTTTGGGATGGGGAATTTCTAACTTGCATCTTAGCCTGTCTGTTGAATGGAATTTGTCGAGCAAAGCATTCCTTTCTCAGCCCAACTCAACCCTTTTTCAATCTAACTTGTTTATTTTGCAGTCATTTTAGGCAACTAATCTGATTAGATAGGCAATCTGATTTAGACACTAGGACACACTATTGTATTTCTCTTCACCCCATTCCCATCTCATAAACATACCCCAGTTGAAAGCTTTTATTTCATTTTACAATGTAGCATTTGTTTAATTTAATAAGTATGGTGTGCTATATCTTATATATATATGTATATTTTTTCTGTTTAATTCCTTTTTTAAATTTCAATAGTTTTGGGGGAACAGGTGGGGTTTCGGTTACACGGATAAGTTCTTTAATGGTGATTTCTGATATTTTAGTGCACTCATCACCCGAGCAGTGTACACCATACCCAATGTGTAGTATTTTGCCCCTCACACCCCTCCTACCTTTCTCCCTGAGTCCCCAGTGTCCATTATATCACTTTTCTACCTTTGCATCCTCATAGCTTAGCTCCCACTTGTAAGTGAGAACATATGATATTTGGTTTTCCATTCCTGAGTTATTTCACTTACAATAATGGTCTCCAGCTCCATCCAGGTTGTGGTGAATTCCATTATTGTGTTCCTTTTTATGGCTGAATAGTAGTCCATGGTGTGTATACATATACACCACATTTTCTTTACCCACTGATTGGTTGATGGGCATTTAAGCTGCTTCCATATTTTTGCAATTGCAAATTGTGCTTCTATAAATATGCGTGTGCAAGTATATTTTGCATATAATGACTTCTTTTCCCCTGGGTAGATACCCAGTAGTGGGATTGCTGGATCAAATGTTAGTTCTACTTTTAGTTCTTTAAGGAATCTATACTGTTTTCTGGTGGGTTATATCTTTAAATAAGGAAAAGTATTTACATTTATTCTGTAGGATATTGCTGTTTTGAACTGAAGATATGTTAGTTTAGTAGAGTCCTCCGTGGCTACCATTAATAGGTAATACATGAATTTTTAAAGTGGGCATGAATTGCAGATGTCTTTTTTCTAATATACAGCCTGAATCAATAGTCTCTGATCATTATAATATTCAACAAGATACAGAATTCTGCTTAATTTAATGTGATTATTCAAACACACTTAATGAGTTTGCTATTACGTATTTTCTCACTCAGGCCCTGGTAGAAATCAGGGGAGTTGAGAATGCCTAATAGGTTCGACTTCTTCAAAGAGGGCTTTTGCAGCAGAAATAAGGTCACATGGTTCATTACGCTAATGGTTAGTATATGTCATTTATATTGTCATTTATATGCCCCAAGGTCTAAAAAGATGAGGATATTTGAGGAGGAAAATGGAGAAAATAATTTTAATTTAAAACCATGGACTGATTATAATGGTTACACTATATAAGATCTCACATGTGGTTTTGGTTTTAGTTTGTTTTGTTTAATTCAGTCTATTTAGAAAATTCTAAAGGGAATGGGTCCTGGCCTCCTCAACCCAAGTTTGAGAGGCTGTATTAGAAGGTTTCAGAAAGCAGTCTTGAAAATGTTGGCCAGTAGCACAGATATTGGTTACCCTTTCCCTCAGTAAGTAGCTTCTAACTGGGGAGTAGGTATAGCAAAGGGGAAATAGGTATAATTTCTAGGGTTCACTGACTTTGACTCCCAATTTGACCTTTCACTAACTGTATTTCTTCAGTTAAATGGAAATAAAAATTATACCTTTCTCCTAAAAATGCTGCTAAACTTAAACTATGTAACAATGCATGTAAAATGCAGAGTGTCTTACACATAGTAAGCACTCAATAAATTTTCACTGTTACCAGATTCTTAATATGGGAGGGCAACATAGTCATTCACTGCCTTTTCCATTTTCAAGCTGAGAGAGAAATAATAGAAAGAGTTTTAAAAATGGCATTTTGATGCCTTTCCTGAATCTTGTTATTAATGAGTGGTCAACAGGAGCTTTAGAAGTTACTGGTGGTCTGTAGTTTTCTTGATTTTAAAATCTTGCTTTTCCTTGTGCTTCTCTTCTCATATTTGGCTGTTACTCATTATTTCATGCTATTAATTGAATTCAAATTCTTTTTTTTTTTAGAAAATCATGTTGAGGTCTGAGAATGTGTGATTTATCTCTGACATATTAGCCACAAGAAGAATAAGTCTTCTTGGGGCTAAACAACTCTAACTGGCATCTGATATCTGCTGATGATTGTGGTCATGATTTATAAATAGGCAAAGAAATGTTCAATACAGTTTGTTGGTTTCTTAGCATAAGAGTACTTTAATCTGGCTAGCACTTTGGAATTTTGGTGCCTTTTAAAAATTATTAGAATTCAATTGATCCTAATGCCCTCTCTGTAGACTTCCCCTTAAATTATAAATTTTTTGCATTTGTAGGGACATTTAATCCTTATATGTCTAATTTCATGGAGGCAATATCCTGAAGCAAAAGTAAAGGCCAAGAAAGTTTTAAAGCTAGTTTTTACTCTGCCATTTTTCATTGCTAAATATGAAATGTGTTTTTCCAAAATTAAGTGAATTTGAACGTCGAAAGGGCCAAGTTTGGTCTGAACTATGAAATTTGATGGAGTTTCTAAACATTGCAAGACAAATTCTTCCAACTCTGGTCACAGTTCTGGTATCACATGACTGGTTGTTTCCTGCAAGTAGAAACCAACACTCTGGCTTGGACAGTGTCCAGCATCCTGCAGTATTGAGGGAGGTGATGGACAACAGTTTAACTTTTGGAGATTTTCTTTCCTTTTTAAAACAAATGTCAAATTTAACTGCCCTTTTTCCACTGTAGAAAAGATGGACAAGAAACCCTTTATTCATGGAAATCTTGACAAAGAAGGTAGATTGTGTATACATTAGTTAGGGTAATGCTGGATGCTATAATGATTAGTGCCCCCAAATTTTAAGTTTAGTGCAGTAACACTTAACCATTATGCATATTTCTGTCTAGTTGGTGGAACCAGCCACGTGTCTTCTTTTCTCTTGTGACTCTCAATCCCTAGGGCTTGGCGCTCACTGATCTACCAACAGACAGAGATAGAGAAGACAGGGAGTACACCTCGGTTTGTTCATTGCCTTGGTTGGACACTTCTGTTTACATTTCATTGGCAGTTATTGGTCACATGGCCCCGCCTAGGTGCAAAGAAGGGAGAGGGTGCAAATTTAATCCTTGAGTGGTGATCACTCCCCCCAACTAAGGAAGGAGGAGCAGGAATTGTAAGGGACACTTAGATGTCTCTTCCACTGGGGTCATCGGTGTGAGTGTGAAATCTCAATACTGTAATGTACATTTTCTTCCTCTCAAAGTACCTTGGGAGCCTCCAATCCAGATCAGGAATTCTAGATGACTTGGTGACATGGGAGAATACTACATGACACGGAAGGAATTCACTTATTATTTCAGTTTGATCCTTAAGTTTGAATTCCCCAAGAAGTAAGTCCAGAAACAACGATTTAACTGCAAGTCATTTATTTGTAAGGTGATGCTAGGAAACACTGGTGGAGGTGTGGGAAGGTATGACAGAAAAGGGAAGTCCACCAAATAAAGGCTGCATGACCAAGCACATCACCACTGTGGGTATCTGGAGCTTCACTCCACTGGGAAACTCTGAGGTCCAGTGTGGAACACACACCTCGGAGTTATCCCACTCAAAAAGTGAGGGGTGCTGAGGTATCTAAACACTAAGGCTCATCAATTTTTGTTTGAAAACTGCTCCCAGGGGACATTAATACCCAAAGCACTTCTGGCATGTTGAGTAGACTCCAGTCCCTAGAGAAAGGCTTGCACATGCTGTCAGCTGGAAGCCAGGCAGGCATGTACTAAAATGGTAACATACTGGGGATATGGGCAAGCTTGGCACTACTGGCATCTGCTGTAGTCCTGGGTAGCGCAGGCTATATGAATGCTGCTGATTGATGAATGAGCAAGCTGTCTTTGGTGTTGTTCTTTCTGTTGTACAGTGTGCCTGACGAGGAGGCCAAGACAACCACCACAAACACTCAAGTGGAAGGGGATGATGAGGCCGCATTCCTGGAGCGCCTGGCTCGGCGAGAGGAAAGACGCCAAAAACGCCTTCAGGAGGCTCTGGAGCGGCAGAAGGAGTTCGACCCAACAATAACAGATGCAAGTCTGTCGCTCCCAAGCAGAAGAATGCAAAATGACACAGCAGAAAACGAAACTGCCGAGAAGGAAGAAAAAAGTGAAAGTCGCCAAGAAAGATACGAGATAGAGGAAACAGAAACAGTCACCAAGTCCTACCAGAAGAACGACTGGAGGGATGCTGAAGAAAATAAGAAAGAAGACAAGGAAAAGGAGGAGGAGGAAGAAGAGAAGCCAAAGCGAGGGAGCATTGGAGAAAATCAGGTAGAGGTGATGGTGGAAGAGAAAACAACTGAAAGCCAGGAGGAAACAGTGGTAATGTCATTAAAAAATGGGCAGATCAGTTCAGAAGAGTCTAAACAAGAGGAGGAGAGGGAACAAGGTTCAGATGAGATTCCCCATCATGAAAAGATGGAAGAGGAAGACAAGGAAAGAGCTGAGGCAGAGAGGGTAAGGTTGGAAGCAGAAGAAAGAGAAAGAATTAAAGCCGAGCAAGACAAAAAGATAGCAGATGAACGAGCAAGAATTGAAGCAGAAGAAAAAGCAGCTGCCCAAGAAAGAGAAAGGAGAGAGGCAGAGGAGAGGGAAAGGATGAGGGAGGAAGAGAAAAGGGCAGCAGAGGAGAGGCAGAGGGCCAGGGCAGAGGAGGAAGAGAAGGCTAAGGTAGAAGAGCAGAAACGTAACAAGCAGCTAGAAGAGAAAAAACGTGCCATGCAAGAGACAAAGATAAAAGGGGAAAAGGTAGAACAGAAAATAGAAGGGAAATGGGTGAATGAAAAGAAAGCGCAAGAAGATAAACTTCAGACAGCTTTCCTAAAGAAACAGGTACAGTAAACATTTTGCACCAAGTGTGTGATGCCTGTGACTTGTGAGAAATGTAATGCACATCTGATTTGGGACTGAGGCCACATGCATATAGTTCACGTGCTTGATCATTTGGCAAGCTGTTCATTATTTCAGGCCATAGCGATACACAAGCATGCAGCAATTGATTGATGGCTGAATATTTAATCATCCAAATTTACTGGGACAGACAGTAAATTTGGCTGTCCAGAAGACAGAGAGAAATTAATTGCTCTGTGCTTGATTGTTATGAATACCAAAAAAAAACAAATTAATCCAAAGATGATAAATGTGGTGGTGGTGTGTTGGCTTCTGATTCTGTGCCTGCATCTAAACTCATTCTTTTAATTATCTTTCCTCTATCCATAGGTCTGCATGAGGCAAGAGGCCCGTAACTCCTTACCTCACTCATGGGTTTGACATTGAATTAAAAAAAATGATAAAAGCTGGGGCGGGAAATAGACATGAAGAATAATGGTCAGACATTTCATCTTAAGAAGGCAAAAACAGGCTGGGTGCAGTGGCTCACACCTGTAATCCCAGCACTTTGGGAGGCCGAGGTGGGTGGATCACAAGGTCAGGAGATCGAGACCATCCTGGCCAACATGGTGAAACCCCATCTCTACTAAAAATAGAAAATTAGCTGGGTGTGGCGGCACATGCTTGTAATCCCAGCTACTCAGGAGGCTGAGGCAGGAGAATCAGTTGAACCTGGGAGGTGGAGGTTGCAATGAGCTGAGATTGTGCCACTGCACCCCACTGGGCAATAGGGAGAGACTCCATCTCAACAACAAAAACAACAACAATAACAACAACAACAACAAAAAAAAGAAGGCAAAAACAAACCCCTGGAAATTAACTGGTAATAAAGAGGGGAAAGGAACTGGTTGGAACCTTTCCTTAAAAAAAAGTCAAAACCCTGATTTGCCAACATGTAGACCTCAGCTTAATGTAGACTTGCAGAAAGCCATTAATTTAGGGTGGTACTGATTTATAATTGACTGGTAATTAAGAGCATACATGCTGCTTCTTTATTATCTGGGTGACACAAATTCATGTGGCCTGAGGAAGGGTGGAAATAGTAGGGGGGGAAATGTTTGTAAGCTTTGAGAAAGATTTTTTTTCTGTCTGCAAGGCTGCATTAAAAGCACTGTACCTAATCACCACCACACCACCACCACCACTCCTAAAAAAAGAAAAAAAGAGATGCTTTCACATTCACCTTTCCAGAGCAAATTCTCTGTCACTAAGCCTGCATTGCACTGAAGGTGTCTTTAACTCCTGCTTCTGTACAAGAGGCCCATGAACACAGCTAAAATTGAGATCATGAGCAAAGTGCACCAAACCACACACGAGGTTTGTAAACACACGAGGAGTGCCACATCATGCTAGATTTCAGTGAGCACAAAGGCAGGCACACGAGAAGATGTTGGGGTGGGAAGAAAATGTCCCACCTTGCTGTTTAGAACCACTGTGCTGTGAGCGCTGAGAGGGCAGAAGAGAAGCCATCCCACGCAGTACTTGCAAGGCGATCCGAGCACCCTGTCACTCTTGTAAACTAGAAAGGGCTTCTTTTACTTGTGTGATCTTACCATTCTTGAAAATGAAAAGGGAGAAGAGAAGGGAGCTAAAGTGCAAGCTAAAAGAGAAAAGCTCCAAGAAGACAAGCCTACCTTCAAAAAAGAAGAGGTAAATATGATTGAGAAATAACGATCGTAAAGCAACAGAAAAAGCAGTCAGTATTCCAAGATATCTCAGGTCTGATGATCTCAAAATTGTAACCTCATATCCAGTGTATTTCAAGCCATGACTCACAATCTATTGAATAGTGAGATCAGCTTAGAGTATCTCAAAATTAATTAAATGTATCAGTCAGCATTTTTTAAAAAATGAAATGGATTGAAGGCATCAGAGGGCATTGTAGGTAGTAAGTATTGCATTGTCATGTAAATTGTCTTTTTTTCTGTGGGACGTCATCAAAAAGGCTTGAGAAACACTGCTGGAATCAATTTATCCTGTTTTCTATTCTTCTGAATGCTAATTTTTTTTTCCTTGAGCCATTCTACTTTCATTTCAATCATGAAATATTTCCAACTGGCCTTGATTAATGCTTTAACTTTTCAAAGGAAAAACACCCACACACATCTCAGTAGAAAATTTGGTGAACTGAAGATGATATTTGGTTTTCAAAAGAAAAGTTTGGCCAAATATTCTGCATTGCATTTCTGAGGCACACACAGGAGCGGGTGCCAGGGTGTTTGACTGTAGGTAAGTGAACAAGGAGCTATACAGATAGAATGGCACGGGATTTGACAGTAATCAGAACACCTGATTGCATTTCAACTCTCAGGCTATGTTTGCCCCAAATAATCTTAAAAATCATGACTATATTGAATAAGTTCACAATACTTATTAGAATGTGGTGAAACTGAATTATTAGAAGTAGGAAGACCCGAAGTTCTTTGCCTATGAGACTGGCAAAGTGATTTGTAGTCTACAAGCTCCAACCCACATGGGCTGTTGCTACATTTTTCTGCCAATCATGGCATCTATTGAGAAAACTCAAAATCTTAAACAGAGAAATCCATATTTAGAAAACATGGCCAGATTAAATAGGGGGTGGGTTATTTTCTTAAATATGTTTTGTCAATTTCACGTGAAAAATGAAAACCCCTAGTTCATGTTACATATTACATTTCTGTTAAGATGTATGTTCCTCTGTTTCTAATAGAAGTTGTGGAGGTTTGGAAGTGAAAATTGAATATGAGCACAGGCCATGTAAAGGAAGGAGAAAGTGTAAATGCTAATAACAGGAAAACTGAATTTAGCTCTCATGAGGCAGTCAAGGAAATCATTCATTGAATATGTTGGGAAATACTTTTCATTTGGTGACCAAATACCTACAAATTCATTTACAAAAAAGAAAAATGAAAGTTACCTCAGAACTAAACTCAGAAATATGTCCCACGTGGGTTCTTGTAATGTTTCTTGGTGAATATCTTTATAGAAAAAGTGGGCATGAAATGGTGACTCAGTAATTAAACACATGGGGGAAGGGAGGCTGTAGAAAACACTGGATTCTATATTTAAAATTTCATTCGGTTCACTAATTTGTTTTTACTGACCAAAGCTTTCTATACCTATGTAGAGTGTCTGAGAACTAGA
Organism: Hylobates moloch; assembly: GCF_009828535.3. Classification (NCBI taxonomy): domain Eukaryota; kingdom Metazoa; phylum Chordata; class Mammalia; order Primates; family Hylobatidae; genus Hylobates; species Hylobates moloch. The sequence goes on from NW_026652276.1 coordinate 215,914,545, forward strand.
AGGGCCCATGAGTTGCCACTCAGATGATCCTTTTGTCTCTTTTCAGATAAGGCCCCAGTTCAACAGTGTCCTCTGTGTCAATCAGATACTCCCAGGAATGATTGAGCCCTGCCCTTTTCCCAAGTTGCCCCTCAGCACATTCCAGCCAGTTCCAAAACTTTTGGCCTGTTTTTGACACAAGGCCAGATAAGCTACTCAAACTGGTTTTAAAAAAAAAAAAAAAGAAAACAACCCCAGTCTATATTCCTTTTTTAACACTGTGTACATAACCCGCTGGTCGAAAGACTAGGTTTGCCCCTTTCCAGCTAGTTGTGTCGTTTCTTTGTGTAGACAGCTTTAAATCATGTTTACATGATTCAGCCATTTTAAACAACCTCTTCCTATTTTTTTTTTCCTTTTTGTTCAAAAAAAAAAAAAGAAGAAAGAAAGCAACTAACTAAAACCTTTCCTTTCAAGGATTTATGCAGCATAGGATAGGGCAACCACGAGTAAACACAAACATCACGTGCCCCTTCTTAAAGAAAACATTTCCAGAAATCACTCCAATGTCTTAAAAAACACACAAAGTAAAACCTGTCTTTCTCCACTGCAGTTTAACTGTGGCAATGATTTGCAGACGATCACCAACATTGACACTTAATTTAGCTTTTTTCTCTCCTCTCCAATTATAAAAAGTCTCTTTTTAGTTCTTCATGCAGGAGCTATTTTATTTCTTTTCTGGCCTCTAACAGGAAAACAGAGTTTCTAGCCGAGCTGCTCCTGAGGTATTGAAAGTGATGTTCATGTCATGCGGATCAACCCTTCCCAAACATTAGTGCGCGTGCAAATCACCTGGGAGTCTTGTTAAATGCAGAATCTGATTCCGTGAGGTCTATGTTGTCCATGGACCAAACTTGCAGTAGTAGCGAGGAGTCTAGAAGAAGTCCGTGTTATAGAAATTGAACCCAGGAAAGGATTTGGGGCTTATGAAGCTAACAAAAGCACGTAAAACCCAGCCTGAGAAACAGTAGCTACACCCAGCTCTTGTTGCTATTCTGGAGCCAAATAATGCAAAATATGCTCGGGACACATCTCGGTCCTTGCTTGCTTGACTTTCTGAGTGTCTCTCTGGCACAAGGGCCTGTCATTTGAATTCCCATCCCCCACCTCATCCCCATGTATTATTCCACTGGATATCCCAAATATCTAGAGTTTCAAAACCCAAATGATCACATTTGGCCAGAGCCTTTCTTATGAGTATGCTAATGTTATCTGTGTGTGAAGCACACAAACTCTTTCAGGATACCCGGCTACCTATTAATCCTTCAGCGCAGATGTTCTCCATGGTAACATTCTGACCTATAAGATCTAATGCCTTTCCCAGGGGGCTCAGAATCCCATGAGTTTGGGTTAAATCTGCCATAACATCTAAAAAACAAAATGTAAAGGCTCTATGGAATTACTTTATTTATTCATTTCCCAGAAGGAGAAAATAATTTTCAGTTGAACTCAAATCGTCATTATTACATTGACAAGGTTTCTAAGGTTTTCCAGAAAGAATATAAGCCTGCCATCAGCTATAGCCTTTGCCAATAAAGGCAGAGCTTGAAAAAAGGGGGAATTTGTTTTCTGTTAGACATATATCGTCTTACAAATCTATTTTAAACACTTTTGGGACCAGCAAATCAGATATAATACGTTTGGGGAGAATGGAAATTTTTCTGACTGCAACATAGGAGAAACGAGTTAAAGGGAATGTCTCCATGCGTAGTGCTCCACAGACTGTGAGCTCCTACTCAGAGTTTATTTCATGGTTATCCCTAAAATGGGTTTCCCTCACATTTGGAGCCACAGATGCTTCTTAACCAGAACATAAACTCCAGTCCATGGTTTCTGGGGCTAAGTCTAACAACAGTAGGCCAAAATGAGAATATATTTTGTTTCCTCCTTCCTGTCCAGTGAATACTGATGTATTCTTGGGCAAGGACAGCCTTCAGGGAGCCACAGTGAAGCTGTCATTCAGGCTATGAGCTTGCTCCTTTTTTCTGTGGCATCTCATGACCCATGAGGACCCAAGAGGGAAATGACAGGGTGAAAAATTCGGAAGGAATCATCTGGTCCAACCACATTTTTTCACGTACGTGGGACCAGCATCCCAGAGCAGTCAAGTGATTTGTCCAAGTAACACAACTAGTTTGTTGTCAGCACTGGAGCCAAAAGTCAGGTTTCCTGATTTACAGACAAAGCTCTTGGAGAGAATGGCAAAGTACATTCCCCATTTTCAGTGTGTCAGAGGGACATCCTAGGTATATACCCCATGGTGAAAGATTGAAGTCTTAACTAATTAGGGCAGCATAGAAGTGAATCCCTAGTAATTAATCAGATAATACCCAAAGAAGACAATCAAATGACTTAAAACTTATCAATAAAGAGCAAAAAACTGTGCTCTGCTTTGTAAAACATGCACTTTAGGCCAGGTGCGGTGGCTCACACTTGTAATCCCAGCACTTTGGGAGGCTGAAGCGGGCAGATCACTTGAGGTCAGGACGTTGAGACCAGCCTGGCCAACATGGTGAAACCACTTCTCTACTAAAAAATACAAAAATTATCTGGGTGTGGTGTTGCATGCCTGTAATCCCAACTACTCAGGATGCTGAAGCAGGAGAATCCTTTGAACCCAGGAGGTGTAGGCTGCAGTGAGCCGAGATCGCACCACTGCCCTCCAGCCTGGGCAACAGAGCAAGACTTTGTCTCTAAAAAAAAAAAAAAAAAAAAAAAAATGCACTTTAGGAGTAAATCTTCACAGGGTATCTGAAGACTAGGTGACAAGAGGTGAGTGATCAGGTCAGGATAGAACCTCCTAGGCCGCAGCACCTAAAGTCCTGAGTTCTTATGGCCTACCCTTCCTCTGTGGGTTTCTTTAGAATGCTCGTGCTTTGTAACTGTCTTGAAAAGAACCATTGCGAATGCATCTCACCTGTTTTCACACTCATCTTTTAAGAATGGATGAGATGATATAAGTGAAGTAATTTGAATTCCTTTACCCCCTCCCCCACAACAAGCTATGTAAATTCAGTTTACTTTTAAATAATCTGTCTCACTTACTGTAAGAAACACAAAACCCAGGCCGGGCGCGGTGGCTTACGCTTGTAATCCCAGCACTTTGGGAGGCCGAGGTGGGCGGATCACGAGGTCAGGAGATCGAGACCACGGTGAAACCCCGTCTCTACTAAAAATACAAAAAAAATAGCCAGGCGTGGTGGCGGGCGCCTGTAGTCCCAGCTACTCGGAGAGGCTGAGGCAGGAGAATGGCGTGAACCCGGGAGGCGGAGCTTGCAACTCCGTCTCAAAAAAAAAAAAAGAAACACAAAACCCACAAAATACGAAAGCTAACACCTGCCTTCCATACATCATCTTCCTATGTCTCCCACCACAACCACAAAACTACTTCCAGAGAACTAAATTTGTATTGACAATGGAAATCAAGGTGAACCCTGGGATTTTTCCTATTCCATTCTAACTTTAACGGTTTAGATGACTACAGACATGTTCTCACAGACCCCACATATCTTTGGATCCTCCTACTAAAGGTAGGGTTAGTAAGTGTCCCATCCTTGGGACATAATTTACTCAGTTGATTAAAATACTGGTCTTCACCAGAATTGCCTTGGCAGATCTAGCTAAACTGATAGGTTTCCTTTTCTTTCTTTCCCATTTGTATCTTTCTCACAGATTCTCTCTCCATCCAGGAAGAAACCTGTCTAAGCAACGTGGTCATTCTTCCATCAAAGGCATTCTAATAATTGCTCTTCCCAGTGGGAACTGCAAACAGCTACTTTAACATGAAGTTCCCAGAACTTAATGGTTTCCAAACAATAGTACTACCCCTGCTCTTGAAAATAAAAACCTCAGTGAGATCAGGGATGATCTTACCTTCTTAAAATTGTGGTAAAGGTGTTTGTTCACAGGCTAAAGGACCATAGCTTATTCTCTAAGAATTCCACCTGATTCCAACTCTACCACATCTGAGTGGTTTCTTTCCGAGTTTTCTGCCTTCCCAACACTTTTGGGTCTTATTTGATGATACCAAACAAAACCTAATAAGATTTTTCTTGTTCTGTTTCTTCCTGATATGTACTGTTGGTTAGATCAAAGATGAGAAGACTAAAAAGGACAAAGAACCCAAAGAAGAAGTTAAGAGCTTCATGGATCGAAAGAAGGGATTTACAGAAGTTAAGTCGCAGAATGGAGAATTCATGACCCACAAACTTAAACATACTGAGAATACTTTCAGGTAAGAAGTAGCAACTAGTTAATAGTAACTGTGTTCACATGCAAAAAAAAAAAAAAAGTCAGTCTTCCCATCTTGTGCTTCCAGACAGAAACGTGCTAAACAGGCAGCATGCTTTTGTTGTGAGGTCATTAGCCTTTGTCTTAGAGATACTCAGTCAGCAGGTCCAGTTCTTGTATCACTAACAGAAGACCAGCAGCAGTCATCGCTCAGACAGGGCTTAGTCTGCTTTTCCCATTATTTTGAAAGGCAGATCATGCTTGGCATCCATGTTTTTGTTCACTGATCTTTTGTGAGATTAGTGTATTAGAAAACATTATGACTGGGATTCATATCATTCAATGATTCTCTATATGGTCTGACCACCTTCCTAAGAGACCTTTCTCAGTACCATTTTCAAGAACGCATTTTCTAAAGGTTGTAAATAAATACTGCATAAGACTAAGATTGTTTTGTGGCGAAATACTTGGGAAACATTGAATTAAGCTAAATTCATCAGATTTCTTTACCACATGACTTTGAGAGCCCTTCATGTTCATTTGCCTTGGAAGTCTCTAAGAGGGAGTGAGAGGGTATGGACCTACTGCTCTATTTTATACAGTTTGGAAAAACTGTCTTGTATAGCTTGAGCTTTCCCCTCAACATAACCCCCTACCCCATCAAACTGAAAATCTGGGCAACTGATTATCAGACAGATGAGATCAGTATATTCAGGTAAATCCTCATTTCTAAATACAGTCGAATCCTGAGAGCTCTCTACCAATTTTGTAGAAGAACTTGAGGTGCAGACACTGGGCTGGCTATGTGATTCCTGTGCTCCTTCCCCACAAACACTCCCTCCAACCACTGGGGCCAAATTCCAACCTCTGTTATGTCACTGGTTGCTGTGCCAGATGTGCGGGAGAAGAGTCTTGGGTCCCTGCAATGTGGCTTTCCCCGGGCTTGTTCCTTGGCTGCAGACTTGCCTAGAGACCCTGTTTTTCTGAACACTTCAAATAAGAAAGTCATCAAGCAGGTATGAGGGAGAAATTTGACATGCTCCTCACACCAAAGCCTTTGTAATATTCAAAAGTAGGCGGAGCTACTAGGGATGGACATTTCAGTCTCGTCCAAGAGGCTAAGATGGATAAATACAGTTGCCCCAAAACAATTTTTCTGTACATAAATTTGAGCAGAAACCTACTCATATTTATCCAAATGGGAACCTAAAGCACACAGAAGAAAAGGTGTACATAAAAGATCTAAATGAAATGATGAAGGTGTAAGAAAGGTAGAATCTATAGATATTACTTGGGATTGCCAAGAGAATAGATGTGAAAATTAAGTTTATTGAACATTCATAGAAAATCTACAAAGCAAGTTGATTCAGGTTGGTAAGTTGAGTCTAAAACTTGCTGAAGTGTCTGTAGTTTAATGTTTTAAAGCCCTAGAATAGTGTTAGGTTCATGAAAAGTGTTCAATGAATATTACCTAATATTACTATTTTTTAATTAATAGTTTAAAAGACGTCTTGTAAACATAAGATTCTTTTAAGGTATAAGCTTTTTGTTAAGAGAAATAATGTTTAAAAAAATCTGTCAGTAGAAAAAAGTCCGTTTAACAGTTAGCAAACTTGCCAACAAGCTTCAAAGCTCAAATTAATAATTAACATGCCTATTGTGTAGAAATCCAAAAAGCTGGGTAATTCGAAGAGAGGAATAGTCACAAGGGATGGTGACAAGTTAAGTGCTAAGAACCCTTACATGTGACTCTGGCCTTAATTTTTCTATTTTGGGCGGGGAAAAAAAATACAGGAACAAGCTGCTACCATATTATTTATTTTTGTTTAGCCACCAACGTATGTGAGTTTTAGTTTCAATTAGAAGTTCATGCTGATTGAAGCAGAGAAGTATAGTTTTGCTCCATATACATATAAAATGAGGAGAGAGGAAGAGAGTATCAGCCTAGCCTCTATTTAGATAAGTTTAGTACCTACCAGCTTAACTGAAAACAAGCTGTGTTCTTAATGGTCAAAGGCCTGATAATCATCTTGACTTACACCTGAGGAAGCCAAGGACCAAGGACGGGGGTGGGGTGGCGGGGGTGGGGTGGCGGGAGAAAGAACTTTATGGAAGAGATTTCCACATTAAGTGGCACCCTAATGCTGAGGTCATGCACATAGGCAGAGGTGGTGTGAACAAAACTTTTGCTCCTGTTTTGAGCATAGCTGCTTATGTTTGGTTTAATTACTGTTCCCTTTGATATTTGCGTTTTCTTGTAACTCACTTGTTTTCTCTAAAACATGACATAAAAATCTCAATTCAATGAGCAAGATATAGCGATGCAAATTATACCAAGGGTTTTATAGAAAGTGCAAAATGAAGGGTTTTTTGATTTTTTATTTCTGAAGGTGGAAATTAAAAGATTTTTTTCCGATTATAGAAAAAAAGTACTCATTATAAAAACACTCAGAAAATAGAAGAATAAAAATAAGCACCCACCACCCAAAGAAAACTACCAGTAACACTTTTTCCAGATATTTATCTATGTGTATAATATTCAAGATAAACGCACACACGTGTGTATATTTATATGTAGTATATACGTGTGTGAGTATACTTATAATTTTACATTGATTCTTGCACTGTGCATAAGAATGTATCACAGCTTGCTTTCTATGCCAATAAATATAAGCCTATAATTAATGATATTAGATTATACTGGATGGATGTATTATGACTTATTTAGCCAGTCCCTACTGATGGACATTTTGATTGTCCAAAATGAAGACTGAGTGACACCTAGTGGAATCCATAGATGTTTCTATAGGCATGTGTTTTGCCGGTCCAGTTCCTGTACAGTAATATGATGAACACAAAGAAAGAGCAAACTCATTTTTGAAAGGAAAGACCCTAAATTGACTGAGAGAGGAGTCACAGGCCTGTGAACCTAGAAGACCCTGAAAGAGCCTTTGATGGCAAGGTTTTGAGGGACCCTTTAACCTTGTTTGAGTTCAAAATAAAAGTTTACCTGTAACTGACAAGAGCCTAGACAAATACTTCTAAATTTTTTAACCTAAGCCCTTAGCAAGAAATAAATTTTACATAATGACCCAGTACACGCCTGTGTATATTTTTATAACTGAAACAAGTGTGTCCAGAAATGGTACTTTCTTTTGCTCTATGCAGTGCACTCTGATATTTTGTTTCCTTTTTAAAAAATGTTGATTACAATCTACTAAATTGATTTTCTGGTCTGCAGCTTGAAAAGAGAATATTGTTCTGGAGGACACAGTATATTCAGAACTACTTCAGTGTTTCAAAAGCATGGTATATAATATACATATATATATTATAAAATCAATATTGCACAGTGTATTTCGTGAGCCCATTTCTTGTTTTATTCTTTCTCTTTTTCCACAGCTAGAAACACTGTACCATTCTTTACATGTAGTAAATGATGTTAGGGTGTGATAATTCCTTTGTTCCTTAAACAAAAGTGTCAGAAATAGGATATCTACGTTCACATCTAGTTAAGAATGACCTTACTACTTGCTAATAAGTATTTAAATGGCAAAGCTGTATCTCTGTCTCTTAAAGACTACTTATAACAAGGGCCTTCAAGCCTAAATTAAGCCACTAAATTCTGCTTAGTGAAGTCCCAGGCAAATCCAACTTAGGTGAATTCTGTGTCAGTGAAAATGCTGTATTCTACTGAAGTTCTACTTTGAGTATCGACATGTTTTAAAATTATCAGTGTTCTAACTGTATCATATAGCAAATTTATTAAAGAAACTCAGGGGTCACACTAGGTGCTAATGATATGTCTCCATCTTTTTATAGTTGTGTAAAATCCTAAAAATACCAGTTCCAAAATAAAATTTTACCATAAGAACTCTTGGGATAGCATTGTCTTAAGTCTTAATATGTTCCCAATTCTGCAATGAAATCCCTGTGTATCCTCCTTAATCACAAAAGAAAACTCAACATAATTTCAATTTTAGTTCTTACTTATATAAAAATGTACCCATTTTCTTCCTGTTTTATAAGCTGTTCTATCTGATGAAGCTTCTGCTTCATCTCAGGCACGGAAGGTAGCTAGACCTAGACTGTAGAAACTCTAGAGACAAAGGTAGGAAATGCTTCTCTCAGACTCTATTCCTGAAAGTTTGAGGTAAGAGGTGGAGAGATGGAATAACATGTTCTATTTCAGTTTATTCATTGTTTCATAACAAAATGTATTTAATTTCAGGTATAATTATAGTTACAAGAAGAGTACAACTAATAGATAAGCATTAGAATCTGATCATGGCTCAACTGCTTTCTAGCTACCAAAAGTTTGAGTGTATTATTCTCTCTCTTACCTGCGGTTTCCTTGTTTGTAAGATGGGGATAATAAACCTAACCTGACATCTTCCCAGTTATTGTGACTGTTAAATGAAGTAGTGTATGTGAAAAGGGTTTAGAAAGCATATGACATGTAAGTAATAACCTTAACCACGTCATACCAAGCTAATTTCATAATTTTAAGTCTGTATAAGGAGTATTCCAGTTGTATTGGAGTCAAAGAGCATAGAAAATACACAAATTGAAGCCATAGGTTAATGCAGTCATTAAGGACTTTCCTGGAACAGCTCTGTAAGAATAGACATAAATCACTGTGTTTAGCTCTTAATCAAGAGGCAATGGGTAATTTCATCTGCCAGAGATCAGCTGCTAGAGTCAAGCTCAAGGCAAAGTTGCAGATAGATGGATTTACTTCAATGCCTACCCTTAGTTACAGCCACGTTTTCCCATTCCCAGTGCCTGAACCTTTCTGTCTTCCCTCCTGGTCCGTTACTCCAGGCAGACCCAAGTTAACCAGTAACTTATGAGAAAGGACTAGTAAGGCCACTACAAGACTTTTGAACTCATTCACAAGTAACCTTTTGGACTACATGCCTTCCTTTCTAATAACAACTAATATTTATACTGTAGATGATATATAAATTATAGTATAGCAGTATGATATCTATCATATTGATACAATACATAATCCCATGCAACCCACTGAGGTAAATAGAATAAATAGTATTTACCCATTTTCCCATGTTGTAGCATGTATCTTCTTAAAAATTGTGGTAAAAACAAACATCACCTAAAATTTACCATCTTAAGCCTTTTTAAAAGTACAGTTAAGTAGTGTGAGGCGTATTCACATTGTTGTGCAACAGATCTCCAAAACTCTTTTCATCTTGCAAGACTGAAAGACTACACCCATTAAACAGCAACTCTTTATTTCCTGCTACCGCCCACCCTCTGCCTCTGGTAACTACAGTTCTATTTCTGTCTCTATGAATTTGATTACTTTAGATCCCTCATATAAGTGGAATCACACAATATTTGTATGATTTCCATGATTGGCTTATTTCATTTAGCATAGTGTCTTCAAGGTTTATCCATGTTGTAACAGGTAACAAGATCTCCTTCCTTTTTTCTTTTTTTTCTTTTTTTCTCAGAGTCAGAGTCTCGCTTTGTTGCCCAGGCTGGAGTGCAGTGGCACAATCTCGGCTCACTGCAACCTCTGCCTCCCGGGCTCAAGCAATTCTCCTGCCTCAGCCTCCCGAGTACCTGGGACCACAAGCACATGCCGCCAAGCCCGGCTAATTTTTTTTTTTGTATTTTAGTAGAGACAGTGTTTCACCGTGTTGCCCAGGCTGTCTTAAACTCCTGAGCTCAGGCAGTCCGCCCGCCTCGGCCTCCCAAAGTGCTAGGATTACAGGCGTGAGCCACTGCACCCGGCCTCTCCTTCCTTTTTAAGGCTGAATAATATTCCATGGTATGGCTAGACCACCTTTTATTTATCCATTCCTGCCATGATGGACACTTGGGTTGCATCCATCTCTTGGTCCTTGTAAATAATGCTGCTATGAACACGGGTATACAAATGTCTCTTCAAGACCTTGCTTTCCATTCTTTTAGATGTGTATCAGAAGTGGGATTGCTGGATCACGTGGTAGTTCTCTTGTTGATTTTTTGAGGAACCTCCATACTGTTTCCATAGCAGCTGCTGCACAACTTTACGATCCCATTTTACAGCTGAGGAAACGAAGCACAAGTGGCAGAGCAGAGGCTCCCGGACTCTGTGATTCCGGGCAGACCCCTTCCCCAACCTGCCCCTTGGGCTAATGAGAGGCAGTGGGTATTTGGTCTGGGATGCAAAAGCCGCAGACCGACCTCCCCTTCCTCCAGGGAGACTACAGGCAAAAGCATGTAAACCTCTTTCCATTGCCCCCCAACCATAGCCGCCCTGGAGGGAGGGCCAGCGTGGACACCAAGGAGGCTGAAGGCGCCCCCCAGGTGGAAGCCGGCAAAAGGCTGGAGGAGCTTCGTCGTCGTCGCGGGGAGACCGAGAGCGAAGAGTTCGAGAAGCTCAAACAAAAGCAGCAGGAGGCGGCTTTGGAGCTGGAGGAACTCAAGAAAAAGAGGGAGGAGAGAAGGAAGGTCCTGGAGGAGGAAGAGCAGAGGAGGAAGCAGGAGGAAGCCGATCGAAAACTCAGAGAGGAGGTAAAGCGGGCGCTGGCCCCCTGAGAACGTTGCTCGGGAAAATTCCCTAGTGCCGTGCGGCTGCTCTTTTGAGCATGGGCTCTCAAAAATATTTTTTAAGAATAATAAACTTACCATGTGCTAGGTGCTGTTCTATAACTTGTAGACATATTAATTTGTCCACTGCTTCTAAGAACTCGCTGACGTAGGTACTAATCCCCATTTTACAGATGAGAAAACTGAGGCACAGAGAAGTTTGTTTTTTTTATTTTGTTTTTGTTTGTAACTTTCCCGAGGTCTCCCTTGTGTCTGCCTGACATGCAGGAGGAGCCCCATCATTAAAACCCTTTACTGCCTCTCAAAAAGGAAAAGTTAGAAAGCTGAAATGGATGAAAGGTCTGCAAATTAGTTACCAGAATGAAGTTATGTGATACTTCTTTTCTAATAGTTGGAGAGTTTTTATAGAGAAGATTTTTTTAAATCTTTTTTTTTTTTAATGAGCAAGTAAGTACATTAGAATGTAAACAGGCAGGGACAGTATCTGCGTTGTTCATTACCGTATACCCAGGACCCCATACCGTGCCTGACATGCAGGAGAAGCCCCATCATTATAAACAGATGAATTTGTTTCATCTTTTAAGACAGAGCTAAAAACAGCAGATAAAGTTACAAGGAGGAACATTTTGGCTCAGCATATGAAATAATGTTTAACCAACTACAACTTACAGTACTACAGTTTACAAAATGCATTCTTTCCTTTCACCCTGAGGTACGTCGTTCTCATTTTATGGGCAAAGAAACCAGGAATCAAATAGTTTGAGTGACTTATTTGAAGATTCTTGACTAACAAATGGTAGAATCAGTAAGGAGACCCCGCTTTTCCAACTCAGAGCCTAGAGCTTTTGAGATAGTGATCTCCCATCATTCAAAATATGAAAAAAAAAGACTTTCAATGGCATTTTGACAAGGTTCCTGTGCAAAATTTTCCTGAACTGTATGGAAAATTTGGATACATTATTTTGAGGTCTCTTTTAACTCCATCTTTCAATGAGCCAATGACCTTTTGTTGGGAAGTATGGGAAGTAATCAGGATGATAGAGTTTTGGGGTTAAACACACCCAGGCTTCTCTTTTTTTTAGACGTAGTCTTGCTCTGTCACCCAGACTGGAGTGCAGGAATGCAGTGGTGCAATCTCGGAACACACCCAGTCTTCTATCCTAACTGTTACTAACGAGCTGGGGCCTTGGGAAATCTGGACTACTCTGTGTCTTCTTTTCCTTATCTGTGAAATAATATCTACTTTACAGGATTCTTCCGATAATTTAATAGATCACTGTGCTCCCAGTGCCTGGCACATTCTAGGCACTCAAAAATTGGTAGATATCATTATTGCCATCATTGTTATTATGATTATTATTCAGAGGAGGAGAGTATCAGGAAAGGCTAAAGGGAAATCATGAAGTCTTAGAACTGGATTGGACCTAGGAGATTATTTGGGCTAAACTACCAAACACAGGATCCTTCTATGACATCCTCTGACAGATGAACATCTAGTCTCTGCTTGAGAACATGCAGTGATAATGATCTCACAGCTTAAGAACTACCAAAGACTGCATAAATCTCTCAGAAAATCAAGTTGTGCAACTTGATCAGAGCCCTGATAGAGAAGACAGAGTATTCTAGACTAGGAATGAAGACACAGAGTGGTTAATGAGACAGTCTGTAAACATTTGCAATTGCACCACTATGGTGCAATGTCTACAGCATTTCAGGTTTGTCAAACCATCTAAAATTATACATTCACTTGAAGCGGGGAGCAACCATAAAGTCACCTCTTGTACCATCTGGCAAATATAGTACCACAGATTTAGATAGCTTTTCACATAACTTATTTATTTGTCTTCACAACTCTCCTAGGATGTAGGTAGAAGGAATATTCATATCCGTTTTACATATACAGAAGTGTGAGGTCATTGTTAATGACCTACAGGATGGTGGTGATTATGTATCATCCTATGGGAAATCACCATAATGAGTGTTAGTCTAAGCCAGGGGTGTCCGATCTTTTGGCTTCCCTGGGTCACATTGGAAGAAGAATTGCCTCGGGCCACACATCAAATACACTAACACTAATGATCGCTGATGAGCTAAAAAAAAAAAAAAATCACAAAAAGTTCTCATAACGTTTTAAGAAAGTTTACGAATTTGTGTTAGGCTACATTCAAAGCCATCCTGGGCATGATGTGGCCCCTGGGCCGTGGGTTAGACAAGCTTGGTCTAAGCATTTTACATGTGCTTTCTCACTGAGTCCTCACAAAAGCCCTATAAAATGAGTACTATTGTTATCCCTGTTTTACAGATGAAGAAACTGAGCCACAGCGCAGATAAATAACATGGCCAAGGTCAGGCAGTTGGAAAGTAGCATCACTAGAATGCGAATGCAGGCAGCTCAACTCCAGCTCTCAGGCTAAACCTCTGGTGACCACCTAGAAAGGGAGTGTCTAGCCTGCGGCCTGAGTCTGCTGCCTCTCTGACTGTGCTCTCTCTCCTACAGCACTCTTCCCTTCGGCTGTGAAGCTGGTACTGATGCCTCGTTATTTGTTCTTTCTCTCTTAGGAAGAGAAGAGGAGGCTAAAGGAAGAGATTGAAAGGCGAAGAGCAGAAGCTGCTGAGAAACGCCAGAAGATGCCAGAAGATGGCTTGTCAGATGACAAGAAACCATTCAAGTGTTTCACTCCTAAAGGTTCATCTCTCAAGGTATTTTTTCCCCAGAAAGCCTCTATTAGAATGTGATAGAGACTGGATTTTAGCCCCTTGTTTAGTTATTGATTATACAGGGCCTTTGTTCATTTATCTTTTTGCTATCCTTCCATGTTAATCTGTTCAGGCTGCTATAACAAAATACTTTAGACTGGGGCCAGGCACGGTGGCTCATGCCTGTAATCCCAGCACTTTGAGAGGCTGATGTGGGCAGATCACCTGAAGTCAGGAGTTCGAGACCAGCCTGGCCATCATGGTGAAACCCCATCTCTACCAAAAAATACAAAAATTAGCCGGACGTGGTGGCACACACCTGTAATAATCTCAGCTACTTGGGAGGCTTAGGCAGGAGAATCACTTGAACCCAGGAGGCAGAGGTTGCAGTGAGCTGAGATAATGCCACTGCACTCTAGCCTGGGCAGCAGAGCAAGATTCCATCTCAAAATTTATCACTCACAGTTCTGGAGGCTGGGAAGTCAAAGATCAAGGTGCCAGCAGATGTGGTGTCTAGTGAGGGCCTATTCCTCATAGATGGCACCTTCACCCTGTGTCCTTCCATGGTGGAAGGAGAAAGGGAGAAAACAGGCTCCCCTAGGCCTCTTTTATAAGGGCACTAGTCCCTTAGGCCTCTTTTATAAGGGCACTAGTCCCATTCACAAGGGCCCCACCCTCATTACCTAGTTACCACCCAAAGGTCTCGCCTCTTAATACCAACACATCAAGGATTCAGTTTCAACATATAAATGTTGGACCATAGCACCTCCTTTCAGCCATTTCATAGCTTCTCTTTGTTTACAACATATGGAAAGGAGAGACAGTAGTGAAATTTTTATCTGTTGTTTATTAGATGCTTTGGCATACATCAAAATGACATTCGGTGATTATCTCTCAATTTCACTGATCCACATTCTCCTTGTGCCTCATTCCTTTGAGCAATTGAGAATAGAAACATTTAAAATTTATAAAATGGGAAAGTATATTTTAAAAGTTTAAGCTGCTTTTCATGCTAGCTGTTCATTTTTTCTTTGTCATGATTGAAAGCCAGCTGGAAATGGTACAGGTGCAAATTTTAAAGCAATTATTGTGGGAGGAGGTGAAATGTGACTTGGAGAGCATCCTTTTCCAGGATGGCTATGGTCCTATGACAGCCTTCATGGAGCACAGCTCCTATTTGATGTAAAACACAGTGCTGCCAAGAGAACAGAGAAGGAGCAGGAATCAGCTGAGTCAGGAAGATGATAGAATAGTTGAGATGCAGGGAAAACACAGTGGACTCAAGAAAGTAGCATCCTTGATTTATAATCAGTCCACCATTATTGCCAGTGGTGGTTTCCTTGAGGATTAACATCACTGAGCATCTAGCACAGTGCCTTACATCATATTGAAGATAATAAAAATTTGTTAAATGATGAATAAATGAATGAATCTTCAGAGATTGGAACTTTTAACATTTCATTTTCCATCAACCTAGCTAGGTTATAAGGCATCAACAATGGACAAAGCCATGATAGAATTATCCCCAGGTCTGGCCGGGCACAGTGGCTCACACCTGTGATCCCAGCACTTTGGGAGGCCGAGGCGAGTGGATCACCTGAGGTCAGGAGTTCTAGACCATCCTGGCCAACCTGGTGAAGCCCCATCTCTACTAAAAATACAAAAATTAGCCAGACGTGATGGTGCACACCTGTAATCCCAGTTGTTTGGGAGGCTGAGGCAGGAGAACCGCTTGAACTTGGGAGGCAGAGGTTACAGTAAGCCGAGATCGTGCCACTGTACTCCAGCCTGTGCAACAGAGTGGGACCCTGTCTCTAAAAAAAGAAAAAAAGAATCATACCGAGGTCTGGATGGTTAATTATGTACATATGTATAAGGTTATATCAAGTGGCACACCAAAATGACCAAAAGCTGCTTACATTTTACAGTTATTACTTGTTCCACATGAAAATCAGAATTTTTTAATCCCCAAATAACTTCACTTAGTCTTTTTTTTTTTTTTTTTTTTTTTTTTTTTTTTTTTTTTTTTTTTTTTTTTTTTTTTTTTTTGAGATGGAGTCTCACTCTGTTGCCCAGGCTGGAGTGCAGTGGCATGATCTTGGCTCACTGCAACTTCTGCCTCCCAGGTTCAAGTGATTCTTCTGCCTCAGCCTCTCGAGTAGCTGGGACTACAGGTGCATGCCACCACGCCCGGCTAATTTTTGTATTTTTAGTAGAGACAGGGTTTCAACATTGGCCAGGCTGGTCTCGAACTCCTGACTTCATGATCCGCCTGCCTTGGTCTCCCAAAGTGCTGGAATTACAGGCATGAGCCACCGTGCCCGGCTCACTTAGTCTTTGTGATGGTCTGGGTCCCAGTCATATTTCTGATACCTCCCAAATAAATTATTTGTACTTGAACCCTTGTCTCAAGGTCTGCTTCAGGGAAAATTTAAAATAAACCACAGCGGGATTATACATTTAATACCTGATTATTTATGAAATACTTAATGTGTGCTATGTCCTATGAGGGAAAGAACAAAGCAAGGTGGCTGCCCTGATGCCACTAATGACTGCCTCAAAGAAACAATTCAAGAATTACAAAAGTGAGCAGAGCAAAATGAGTAGAGAAAGGCCTTGTGGAGTAGGCAAGCTTTATTTATAAACTCTGAAATTTGAATTTTATGTAATTTTATTGTGATTTTCTAATGTCATTAAATATTATTATTCTTTTGATTTTTTTTTTTAACCGTTTAACAATGTGAGAACCATTCTCAAGGCCAGGTGCGGTGGCTCACATCTGTAATCCCAGCACGTTGGGAAGCCGAGGCAGGTGTATCACCTGAGGTCAGGAGTTTGAAACCAGCCTGGCCAACATGGTGAAACCTCGTCTCTACTAAAAATACAAAAATTAGCCAGGCAAAGTGGCAGGTGCCTGTAATCCCTACTCAGGAGGCAGGAGAATCACTTGAACCTGGGAGGCAGCGGTTAGCTGGGCGCAGTGGCACATGCCTGTAATCCCAGCTACTTAAGAGGCTGAGGCAGAAGAACTGCTTGAACCTGGGAGGCAGAGGTTGTGGTGAGCCGAGATTGCGCCATTGCACTCCAGCGTGGGCAACAAAAGCAAAACTCCATCTCAAAAAAAAAAAAAAAGAAAGAAAGAAAAAGAAAACCGTGCTCTATCTTTCTACCTTCTTTAAAATCCCACCCAAGCCTTCCTTGAACAGTCTTGGTTACATGAAGAAAATAGTAGTCATCTAGACTTCCAAATTCTACTGTGGTTTTTTTTTTTTTTTTTTTTTTTTTTCCAGGAGAAACTACAACCTACCCTCCCCTCCTCTTTAATTATTTCTTCTCTACCAAATTTCTCAACCTACTTATTTCTCTGGTCTTTCCCTCAACCAGATGCTGGCTTCCGATTTCATCCAGTACCCCCAGGAAGCCATTTATCTACTCCCTCTGGTGGAGAGGCATTTGTCTGCAATTGATTAAAGTAGATGTATAAAAAAGGTCTAGGATATTTTAAATTTCTATGTAAGAGAGATACATACTCAGGGGCAGACAGTCTATGCTTCCCTCCGTGTATGTGCCTTGAAGAACTTGCTGTGACTCTGATTTTCAAGCTCAATTTCATATTCTACAATGTAATTGGGATAGCTATTGATACCCTTGGCCCTGCAACTTTTATAAGTGGTCACAAGTTAGCACTGTAGAATACCAATGGGAGGAAAAATATTTGCTATTTGACATCAAAATACTATCAACTAGTGTATTTTTAAAAAATATCTCATGATTTCTATTCCTTGTTTGGGAAAGTCTGTACCTGGTTTTTCATCATTAAATTATGTTAGCAGTGACTGATTTTCATATGTAATAAAGAATAGATTTTAAGTGAATTAAATTCAAAGATTTTTAAATTTCTATTGCCTTTATTGGTTGGGGGCAAGGTGTGGAGTAATGAGAGCACCAATTTTCTAAAACGAATAGTGTGCTTTTATTCCGAGTTTTAGCAAGACAATACTGCCACCTCTTGGTCTTCAGAAGAACCAATTTCCTTCGTTAAACTCCTTAAACAGAACATTTAATATACAAATTCAGTACAAATTGTTAAATTACATAGAGCCACTAAGTTAGGATATTTTCTAGCAGGAGTGCATCAGTAAATGGACAGTGCATCCTGACAAAATGTGCGAAATGCGATGATGAAGTCAAGCTATGTTAGCTATGATAGAAGCAAAAGGAGGAGTAGGAATCTGAGAATCTCGGTGATTTAAATAAATGCCATGGCCAAGGTTAGAAAGATGATCCCTGAGTCATAAAGATGCTGCAGGTTGGACAAAGAACAGTTCTCACCTCCACTATCCCCTTCTGCGGTGCCTCTATCCTCCCACCACACTGAATTTTTCTTTATCCTCAGTCTCACCACGCTGTGTGCCTTGTGGCTCTCCAAATCTTTGTGCATGTGCTTGCTTTGCCAGAAATGCCCTTTCCTGGCTAAGCCATGCACTTCCTTCCTCACTTTCATAAACTCATTTCTGAAACCACGTAAACCAGAAACTACTAATCTCAGCTCAAATATCAACACTACTGAAAAGCCTTCTCCAACTCCCCCAGATAGTTACTTCTTACACACACAACATTTTTTTCTTTAATATTGTACCTACTGTTAATTTTTAAATATTTTATTTTATACACTTTACTAGTCTTCCCTACTAAATTCTGTGTTCCTTAAAGAATACGACCTTGTCAGTCGGACACAGTGGTTCATGCCTGTAATCCCAGCAGTTTGGGAGGCCAAGGTGGGCGGATCATGAGGTCAAGAGATCGATACCATCCTGGCCAACATAGTGAAACCCTGTCTCTACTAAAAATACAAAAATTAGCTGGGCGTGGTGGCACGCATCTGTAGTCCCAGCTACTCGAGGCTGAGGCAGAAGAATCACTTGAACCCGGGAGGCAGAGATTGCAGTGAGCCGAGATTCCACCACTGCACTCCAGCCTGGCAACAGAGTGAGACTGTGTCTCAAAAAAAAAAAAAAGAAAAAGAATAAGACCTTGTCTATCTTAGTTTGCTCAGGTTGCCATAACAAAATACCATAGACCGGATGGATTAAACAATAGAAATGTATTTCTCACAGTCCTGGAGGCTGGAAGTCCAAGATCAAGGTGCGAGCAGATTCAGTTTCTGGTGAGAGCCCTCTTCATGGCTTGCAGATGGCTGCCTTCTTACTGTGTCTTCACATGGTGGAAAGAGAGCAAGTGAGCTCTCTAGTGTGTCTTCTTGTAGGGATAACAATCCTGTAGGATCAGGCTCATTTAACCTTAATTACTTCCTTAGAGGCCCCATTTCCAAGTACAATCACATTGGGGGTTAGGGCCTCAACACACGCATTTTAGGCGGACACAATTCGATCAATAGCACTATTTTATTAATTAGTATTCAATTTTATATAGAAGGTACTCAATATATTATTTATTGGCTAATTGTTTGGCTGACAGGCTGGCAGGGATAAAAATAGGATGGATGGATGAATGGATGGATGGATGGATGGATGGACAGATGGGTAATATTTATTAAAAGTGCCAGTGCATTGCATGGTTCTAAACTGTTTCATCTTACTCACTTGGGATTTTTTTCTACAGAAATATACTTCTAAGTTTATAATTAAAATCAGAAAAATGAGAGTTACTTTACAAGTGTTTTATATATCCCATAAACTCAGCACTACTTATAGTACTTTTTTGCATAAAGTTGTTTTTGTTTTTTTTTTTTTTTTTTTTTTTTTGAGACGGAGTCTCACTCTGTCACCCAGGCTGGAGTGCAGTGGTGCAATCTCGGCTCACTGCAAGCTCCGCCTCCCGGGTTCACGCCATTCTCCTGCCTCAGCCTCTCCGAGTAGCTGGGACTACAGGCGCCCGCCACCATGCTCGGCTAATTTTTTGTATTTTTAGTAGAGACGGGGTTTCACCGTGGTCTCGATCTCCTGACCTCGTGATCCGCCCGCCTCAGCCTCCCAAAATGCTGGGATTACAAGCGTGAGCCACCGCGCCCGGCCGCATAAAGTTTTTTAAGTAAGAGTTTGCTTTTGTCTTTGTAGGAAATCATCAGAAAGAATGAAATGCTCTTACTAATATCTATAAAAGTGTTATTCAACTGATATTAGAGAGGACGCATGTTTAAAAAAAAATATGGTATTTATTAATTGCTCATGAATCCCAGACCAGTCTGGGTCAGAAAGAACCCCTCACATCTTGGAGAATTGTGTGTATCCCCTTAAAATTCGTATGTTGAAATCCTAATCTGCAATATGATGGTATTAGGAGGTGGGATCTTTGGAAGACAATTAGGTCATGAGGGTGGAGGCCCCCTTAATGGGATTAGTTCCCTTGTAAGAAGAGACACAGAACCTTACTTGCTCCCTCTCTATTCTGCACTATTTGAGGACATAGCAGGAAGGTGGCCATCTGCAAACCGTGAAGAGAGGTCTCACCAGACCCCAACCATGCTGGCAACCTAATCTTAGACTTTCCAGTCTCCAGAACTGTGAGAAATGTTTGTTGTTTTAAGCCACCCAGTCTATGGTAATTTCTCATATTAACCGAGACTCACTGAGACAAGGGGCCACTCAAACATACTAGCCTAGGGCAACTATAATCCAGTAGATTTCTTGGCTGTCCTGAACAGGGAAGAAAATGGAACTTTTCAGCGTGCATGTGCTTTGGCACATGCAGTCATAAGCAAAGAGGGTATTTGCTCATGGTATTGATAGGTGATGGGTGGCAGAGGATATTTCTAGCCTGGAGTTGGGTGTGGCATGGATTCAACAAATACTTGCTTACTGCAAACATCTAAATTTAAGTGATACAGTTTCAGTAAAATATAATGTGTGATTTAGCAGCTTCAGTTTTAGCAAAAAGTTCTTAGCTTTAAAAAAAAAAAAAAAAAGAATTCATCAAAGACTACTAACTGCTGATTTTTTCTATGTCCACCCCTGTTTCTCTGGTCTTATTTCCTAATTTCACACTTGGGCTAAGAGGGGCTTCATGGGAAGCCCCAGCCATTACAGATGAGCTGTGCCCCATCCTCATTCTACCTGCACCCCATCTTTTACGTTCCAAGGCTAATTAAGTTCAACAATAGGCTTGATCATTGACCCTTGTCAAGTTAGGAAATCAGGTCAAGTAATAAGGGACTAGTTCACATTTCCTAGTTATTCAATCCTATTACATACCAAATATATAGTTAAAACATTGTGGGAAAATTTTGTTACTCAAATAGCATGGTATGTCTGTAGTAAATACATCCTAAAGGGTAACAGTGTGTATTTTTGAAAAAATTATTTAAATTTGTTGTTGTTGTGTTTTGTTTGTTTGAGACAGATGCTCACTCTGTCACCCAGGCTAGAGTGCAGTGGCACAATCTTGGCTCACTGCAATCTCTCCCTCCCAGGTTCAAGTAATTCTCCCATCTCAGCCTTCCAAGTAGCTGGGGCTATAGGCACATGCCACCACACCCAGCTACTTTTTGTATTTTTTAGTAGAGATAGGGTTTCACCATGTTGGTCCTGAACTCCTGACCTCAAGTGATTCGCCTGCCTTGGCCTCTCAAAGTGCTAGGATTATAAGCGTAAGCCTCAGCGCCCAGCCAATTATGTTAGTCTTAAAATTTGATTATTTTGCCACTGATTTATATTGTTTTAGAGGCATTTTTATTCCATTTCTGTCTGGTCTTTATTTTGCCTTGAAAACTCGTTTTTTTTAAACACATTTTCTCTATCCTGTATCAATCCTACCTTCATTCCCCCAAATCTGACTATCAAATACCTTATATGTAGTTTTGCTTTCTAGCAGAGCTATGCACAGTAACTCAAATACCCTTGTATGCTCTTTGGTGTGTTTATTTAACAGCTTCAGGGATGATATTGGCCTGGGCTGAGAAATACTGTTTATAAGCTTGAAATATTAATTGGATTTATTTTCTTTTGCAATTCCTAGATAGAAGAGCGAGCAGAATTTTTGAATAAGTCTGTGCAGAAAAGGTAAATATGGTTGATGGTTCAATTGAGCTAATCAGCTAGCATATGTATGAGAAGATTCTCTCTCATATTTTTATGTGTATGTTTTTACTTTTTTAGCAGTGGTGTCAAATCGACCCATCAAGCAGCAGTAGTCTCCAAGATTGACAGCAGACTGGAGCAGTATACCAGTGCAATTGAGGTGAGAATTGTCCTCAGCATTATGGTCCTGCTGAACAGAAATAGATTCTGACTACATAGAAAATCATAAAAACACTTAGGACAATAATCAAGTCCAATAGCCCCAGGAGTGTTAGAAATTTTTTTTTTTTTTTTTTTTTTTTTTGAGACAGAGTCTCACTCTGTTGCCCAGGCTGGAGTGCAGTGGCAATCTCGGCTCACTGCAACGTCTGCTTCCTGGGGTCAAGCAATTCTGCCTCAGCCTCCCGAGTAGCTGGGATTACAGGGGCCCACCACCACACTTGGCTAATTTTTGTATTTTTAGTAGAGACAGAATTTCACCCTGTTGGCCAGGCAGGTCTCGAACTCCTGACCTCAAGTGATCCGCCTGCCTTGGCCTCCCAAAGCCGAATGTGAGCCAACACACCTGGCCCCCAATAGTGTTAGAATATGAATGATGCTTTATTACACTTTGAAATTCTAAGAAATACAATAATAAAGATAAATTTTAGAAGAGTTTTAAATAAATTATTTTCTACTTTCAGCCTGAATATTGTTTAATGAAAAGGTTTTTTTTTTTAACGAATGGGTTTACTGGTATTTAAATATATATATATTTAAGTCTTCTTTCAAGTCTTCTGTCAGATCTGGGTTTAAATGTCACTTCCTCAGAGTAGCCTTCTTTGTACCCCCAAACTAAGTACTGTCCCCCGATTTTGTGCCATGCTTTATGGCACATCATTATTTTTCACAGCACTTAGCACAATGTGAAATAAATACTTATATAACTAGTTACTATCCTCCTTTTCTATTAAAATATAAGCCCACTGCAGCTGACTGTCTTCTTGTTTTTTGTTTGTTTGTTTGTTTTGAGACGGAGTTTCGCTCTTGTTGCCCAAGCTAGAGTGCAATGGTGCAATCTCGGCTCACTGCAACCTCCGCATTCCAGGTTCAAGCAATTCTCCTGCCTCAGCCTCCCAACTGTCTTGTTTTGAGCACGATTGTATCCCCAGAACCTAGCAAAGTGCACTTCATACAGTAGGCATTTAAGAAGTATTGTTGAGGCCAAGTGTGGTAACTCATGCCTGTAGTCACAGCACTTCGGGAGGCCAAGGCAGGAGGATCCCTTGAGCCCGGGAATTCAAAACCAGCCTGGGCAACACAGGGACTATGCCCAGCTAATTTTTTCATTTTTTTCTCTACAAAATAGAGAGAGGACTATGGTTCCAGCTCTTGGGAAGCTGAAGTGGGAGGATCACTTGAGCCCTGGAGGTCGTGGCTGTAGTGAGCCTTGATTGTGCCACTGCACTCCAGCCTAGGTGACAGAGCAAGACCCTGTCTCAAAAAAAAAAAAAAAAGTATCTGTTGAAGACACAAAGTAGAATATCAATTTGACAATAAATGGTGTTCCAACAAAAAGTATATTTCACTTTTGAAAGATCCTCTGATCTAGCTGTGATGGTTTATTTTGAGGGACATATGTCATCAGCATACAGTTTTACAACAGAAATTATCACTCTCATTTTTGGTGGAGGTGTTTACACAATGAATTTTTAAGATGATAATGTTGAGGAAGACAAACTCAGTATAATTTTACGAGAACAAACTTCCCAGCACCAATCCTAAAAATAACTCACAAATTTCAGGGAACAAAAAGCGCAAAACCTACAAAGCCAGCAGCCTCGGATCTTCCTGTTCCTGCCGAAGGTGTACGCAACATCAAGAGTATGTGGGAGAAAGGGAATGTGTTTTCATCCCCCACTGCAGCAGGCACACCAAATAAGGTGAGCGTCTGATTTTTGTCTTTTAAGTGTAGAGGGGCATATTTTTTTGCAATTCGATTTTGATTTAGGAATCACACTAGTAAATAATAAAAGCAGTGAAGAAGGTGCAATTTGTACTTTGTTTTGCAATGACCACAAAAGCAAGCTCAGAGAAAATGTGTTTGTGAGGTTGCACGAGGTACTAAACCCGGGCCATCTTACTCCAAATAAAGTGCCTGATCTGAAATGTCCACCCTTAGAGTTGGAGTGGGGTGAGTTACAAGGGAAAGAAAACCAGATAACATATTCTGTAAATATCAAGTGTTAAGGTTTATGGTTATGTGAAATCATAGTTAATGATATTTTGAATTTGCTTTGAAAATTCCTTCCCAGGTAAAGTTCACTTCATTCTTTAATATTTTGGATGATTGCCCCTTTGCAGGAAACTGCTGGCTTGAAGGTAGGGGTTTCTAGCCGCATCAATGAATGGCTAACTAAAACCCCAGATGGAAACAAGTCACCTGCTCCCAAACCTTCTGTAAGTACCTTCAGGTTTTTCTGAGTTTCTTTGATCTCCCAGCTTCTACCAGCAGAAGAAAACAAGCAGTTGGTCTGTTTACCTAGGAATGGCAGTGCTCCTGTTCTTTGCTTTCCCTGATGAATAACGAACAGGAAGGTGTTCAGATTTACAACAGTTCTAAGCAGCTGCATCTGAGTTACTCAGAGGGTAAAATGGAATGAAATAATCACCTCTACACCCTGAGAGGAGGAATCAGCTAGAATATTGAGGCAGTTCAAATTTAGATCCTTTACTCGTCTATTTGTTTAGCTTCTATTCTATAAATTCGGGATAGAAATTTGAAAATGAAAGGTCAAATCATTTTGGCTACTTCTTTATCAAGAGCACCCCTAAACTCATTCCCAAAAGAATATGTATATTGCCTATTGGGAATCCATATGTTCCAATTTGCCTAATTTTTATAACTTGGCACAAAAATGCAGTTATTGGGTAGTTGTTGAAATAATTGGTCTAATTGTGTTGTCAACACCTCCTGAGGAAAGTCATAAAACTGGAAACTAGAAAAACTGGTTATGAATGATGTTTTTGAGAACCTAAAATTTTCTTAATTTATTAAGTGCAGCTATCTTACTAAAAAGTACATTTCTTTTCACCTTTTCGTTGAATGTATACAACAATTGCTTGCATTTGTCATTATAATAAGAAAATGTATCAAGCTCCCCACTGTATATTGCTGAGCTTTCCCTGTTAAGTTTGCTTTTATAGCTTTGTTGGTGCCCAAGGGAGCTGAGAGTCCACTGTCATAATCCTACATTCTACAGGAAGAAGAAAAACTTTCCAATCCTAGGCCTCTGTGCATTTAATTGCATCCATTGGCTCCATGCCATTTAATTGCATTCGTTGGCTCCATATATAATCTCCAAAGTCATTAAATTTTGTCACTTTCCAATTTAAAAAGGAAGAAATGGAAATGTTCACAAATCCTTCTTGGGCACAACTCCTTGAACCATTTAATTAATCTACACCCCGAGATTCTTTGCATAAAGGCTCACAGGACGTATAAACTAATGTCAACCCAATTTACAATTGGAAAATCTTTATACGTTGAAAAAAGCAACTTTTCCTCCCCCTCTCAATAGGTACAAGAATGGGGGTTTATAAAAGGACACAGTTGAGACAAGAGACCAGACCCAAAAGTTATGTGCTCTTTAGTGCCTCAAGTTTTCCAAGCATCTCTGGTAACATAAGGAGTAGAAAGTATTTTCAAAAACAAAACAAACAAAGCCATGGCAGTGTATATAAGTTTTGTGGTTCCATACCAGTGATTATTAACCCTTTTTGAATTATGAACCCCTTTAAAACCTAATGAAATTTAAGACCCTCTCCCCCAAAATACACATAAAAAAACAGGCAGTCAATGGACCTACTGAGTAACTCTCAAGATAGTAAGTAAGAAGAGAAAGATCTATGTTTCCCTCTTTGATAAGTATGAAATATTTGGAGATGATAATTTTTGCACATTTATGATATTTGCAATCTTTCATTTTTGTAGCAGATTATACTCAAAAATTTGATCCAGAACTTGGCCCCTATTCTTTCATCGGCACTTTAACGTGTAAACTTAAAAGTTTACCATCATCTGTATGACATCCTAATGAGGTTAAAAAGATAAAATTCAGTTATTATTATGATAGGTATAACTGTATCCAGGTTTCCACAGCAAAAACAAAACAAAACATACACGATGTTCTGGGGTTATTGACAGCCTCCTAAAAAAAAAAAAAAAAGGTATTGCAGAGAAATTACAAAATCATTGCCTGCTTTACCTACTAATTCGTATGTGACTTGCTAGATCACCCCCTAGAGGGTGAAGAAAAGGAAAGAAGAACATGGCAGTTGGTATAGATTTTAGTGAGATCCTTCTTGCCATTAGATTTTGTAGACTAGTGTGGCTTCCTGAATGAGAACCAGATGGAAGAAAGTTCTATGAAATCAATGTTGTAAATACACCAGATTGCTACTGGGATATCCCTTGCTATTTGTGGGTAGAATTTATAGGATTTCAGTGTAACTTTGTAACTGCAATTCAATTCTGAGTATGTCTGTTTGAGCTGGTTTGTCTATTCTCTGTGTCTAAACTGCATGTTACACAGCAATTAAAAAGCTAATTTGTCTTTCTTTTTGTTTAAAAAAAAACCAACAATGTCTTTCTCAGCTGACCTTCTGTTCCTCACTCTTTGGTCTCTGGTTGATTGGAAACCTGCTTCTCCTGCCTTCATTTCTCCCTCTTCTTCCGGAGTGGGTCTTTCTCTAAAATGTAGTCTGGTCAGGTAATTCCATTTATATTTCCCCTTTGATTTAAAATGCCAACTTATAACTCGGATGTTAATATTTTCTTAAAAGGACTCTTTAAACTCTTTAAGTGATCTCGAAAGATCCATTGGCAGGATTTATGGGAAGTGCAATCCATTTTCTTAGATAGAAAAACGTGCATGAGAAGGAAAAATATTTGTCTCATATGAATCAAATAAACAAAGCGATAATAGCTGCTTTCCCGAGCTTCCCTAAGCATTTTCCTAATTATAGTTTCCAAAATTTTAAAACAGTCTTCCAGACAGCTTGGCAGCTTTCACCTACGCTGGCAAATGTAGTGGAATTCTACAAAAATAATCTGATTTGTTGCTTAATGGCTCCAAGTTAAATAGGTGTAACTCTCTAATATCAGGAATTCATGACACAGAGGAAATCCAGAAACTCAGTAAAGTTTAGGCAAATCTGAAATGCTTCACAGGTATCATTTAACTGTGCATTTTCAGTGTTACAATCTCAATACTATCTATCAGAAATACGTCCATTTAGATCAGTGTCCATGGGTAAATGCAATTGCTGTTAGCTTTGCCTTCCTCCTGAGAAAAGGGTTTGCCAAGATAAGCATTACTATTTCAGTAAAACACATTTATTTTCTACAAAATACCTTTTGCCAAGTACTAATATAAGCAAATGCTGGAAGAAAAGTAAATTGAAACAGAAATTTGGATCCTTATCCAAATGAAATTAATTATGAGGTAGTAAATAAAGACTCTAAGCTATATAACTGTTATCGATCATATTTTAGTGTTTCCATCCCAAGATTTCCACATGTTCTTACACGTCATCAGCTGTCAACTTCTCGCATGGGTTCAATTTGTGATGAATGTTTATATTTGCTAGGTTCTACTGATCCACTTCTGAATTACCCACTTCCCCCTCAGGAGACACAAAATGATTTTAGGGTGAGGAAAGTGCTGCTAGAAAAGGGACTTTGTGGATGG
Organism: Hylobates moloch; assembly: GCF_009828535.3. Lineage (NCBI taxonomy): Eukaryota > Metazoa > Chordata > Mammalia > Primates > Hylobatidae > Hylobates > Hylobates moloch. The sequence goes on from NW_026652276.1 coordinate 215,941,840, forward strand.
GCACAGTGGCTCACACCTGTAATCCCAGCACTTTGAGAGGCTGAGGCGGGCAGATCATGAGGTCAGGAGATCGAGACCATCCTGGCTAACATGGTGAAACCCGACCTCTACTAAAAATACAAAAATTAGCTGAGCGTGGTGGCTTGTGCCTGTAATCTCAGCTACTCGGGAGGCTGAGGCAGGAGAATCACTTGAACCCGGGAGTCAGAGGTTGCAGTGAGCCGAGATCGCGCCACTGCACTCCAGCCTGGGCGACAGAGCAAGACTGTCTCAAAAAAGAAAAAGAAAAAAGAAAAGTGACTTTGTTTGGGCTGCCCGGCAACGGATCCCAAGATAGTGATTCCAGAGCAAGTTGTTTACATGGAGGTGAAGAAAACCCTACAGGGGCTGAGGTTGGGAGGAGGCAGCCTGCACAGAAGGTATTATTAAGCAAGTCCCCACATGGACTGTTAAACCTTAATCCCATGGAGGAAATCCTGGAAGCCACCAAAGAACACATACTTCAGAGTTACCCAAGCTGAGGCGAGAGTGAGCCTGAAAATAATACTGCACCAACATTCACCAGTCAGCCATTGAGGACTGTTCCTGGGGATGTTATAATAATTCTTTGAACTTTCCAGCCTGCCTCCTGGGCAGGCAAAACAGGCATCTGTACCCAGAGAAAGTCCCTAGGCAGAGAAGTGCCGTGTGGGTAGTTAGCAGTCGAGCTGGTGTGCACTAAAGTAGTAAGGGCTGGGGGAAAAGAGGTGAGTACAAATTGAGTTCATCTGTGAGGCAGGAAATGCTTATCAAACCCCAAATTAATTTTTAAATAACCTATGATCTATTGACTTGTAAGAGTACAGAAATTTAAAATGAGGCTACATTATTTTAAACATGCTCCTGTTTCGCTTTTACTGATCAATAAACAGTAAGTCCTTAGGAAAGGGCAAGGACCCAGACAGAGGCTATAGTTCCAGCCCATTCTCATATCATAAGACATGTCACGGTCTATATAAAATCAAACAACAGCTAACCCCATCTCTACTAAAAATACAAAAAAAATTAGCCGGGCATGGTGGCACACACCTGTAATCCCAGCTACTCGAGAGGCTGAGGCAGGAGAATCACTTGAACCCAGTAGACGGAGGTTGCAGTGAGCCAAGATCATGCCACTACACTCCAGCCTGGGCTACAGAGTGAGACTCTGTCTCATAAAAAAATAAAAAAATCAAACAACAGCTGATGGTCCTTTCAATTCCATTTCAGATCACTGGGGTAAAGTGTATTAAACAACAAACTGATTCAAATAAACAATAGACGTGGCCATTTATTTAGAGCTGGCTAGAAAATATAAATGGCCACCTATCGATGTTTTTCTGCTTTCTCTTTATTAGGACTTGAGACCAGGAGACGTATCCAGCAAGCGGAACCTCTGGGAAAAGCAATCTGTGGATAAGGTCACTTCCCCCACTAAGGTAATCTATTGGGAGGACTAGTATTTCAGAGGTTTGTTTTCCTGATGTATGCTGTAGTATAATGTCCTGGAGTCAGATGAGAAATATCACTGACCTACAGATCTTTGCCTGCACACCCATCAGTGTCTAAAAGACCAGTACATAACACAGTGAAAGGAAAAGTGCATTGCAAGTTTGTCAGTCATACAACATAAACAGCCCAAATCCATGGAATTGTTCTCAGTAAGACATCCTCAATACACCACAGTGGTAGGAACGTTGGCAGCAGAAGGCTGTATGGGATACCATGGTCTACGTTTCCTTACAAGGTCCCAGCTTGGTGACACAGTCATTTAAAAATCACTTGGGGAAAACATCTGTTTCCCTGAGTGTTTCCAAAATTACTTTCTGGAACCATTTTAGATTATATTGCCACTGCCAGCAGCCTAAGACTCAGGGTTGCTATGGCAAAAAAATTAAAATAATATTCAAAAGTAAGGCAACCATTTACCAGCCTATGAAAATGAATGACTAAGAATGATTGGGTTCCTCTTACTTTTAGTCTTCTGGTCAAAGGATATGGTCATTCTTCAGAAAGGAGGCTCTGAAGAACATCTAAATGATGCTTAGACTGCAAATGGGACCCTTTGTGATACAATGAGCTCATTCAACTCCCAACTGTAGCCTTTCCCCATTTCAAGTAATAGACCTAGTCTTCTCCTTCAATAAAAAGAAAATTAAAAAGGGAGAAACTGGAGACCAACAATAAGCAAGGTTAGAACAGGCTGCTTATGGGTTGATTTAAACAGAAGCACTTCGTAAGCAAACTCAGGACTAAAGAGCACATCAACGGCAACTAGAGAATCACTACAATTCACTGCAGGGAGAGAATTACCCTCCCTTTCCTACTTTCTACATGCTCTTAGTTCTGGTGCAGCTACCTAAACATATTACCCCACCTTCACTATTAGCTACGTATTGTGATTTTATTCCATTAAAATCCACTAGCCTTTCTAAGTTATTGCTAAACATATTAAAAGTACCTGCTGGTAATTATCACATTGCAAACTACTAGTGCTACAAGTGAGCACCCCACTATATGCTAGACACTATTCTACCTTCTTACCCTCCATTATTTCATTTGATCCTCCAGTCACCATGTGAGGTAAGTAGTGTATCACTCTCATTTTGCAGCTGAGAAAAATGAGGCATTGAGAGATGAAGTAACTTTCCCAAAGTCACACAGTGAATAAGTAGCATAGCCTGCATTGATACTCCAGCAGTCTGATCTGAGCCTGCATTTTTAACCATTATACATGGTACTTTCTTTTAGGATGCATATTCAGGAGAAAATGTATAGTTGTTCAATTCCTTGTATAATTTTCTCTCGGTGGCAGGGGAGAAAAGAACTTTCTTTGTTATTTTTTAAACAAAGAATGAGCTCATTGACCTAAGCTTTTATGACCTCTCTAGCCTATGCTATTAGCGCATAGCAGGTTTGTCAGCCATGCAATGTAAATAGTCCAAACCTATGGAATGGTTCCCAGGAAGACATTCTCTATACACCACTGTGGGAGGAGCGTTGACAGCAGAAGGCTCTCCTCTCAGACCTCTGAGAGGTATCTGACCTCTCAGAATGGCAGTTCCAGTGTGTATATAGGTTCCTGTCTGAAAAGGGGATGTCAGCTGGCCATAGACCATCATCACCAGTATAATGGAGTCTCTGGATAACATTCCTCCTAGCCAGAGCTCTGGAAAGTGGAACAAAGATGATGTGGAATGGTCAGACTCAGAGAACACCACTCACATACAAACATGAATGGTACTCCCTGGAGTTATGTAGCACCAGGGCAGTACAAGGTAGGAGAGTGACAGTGTGAGTTTTCACGTGCCACTAACCTCTTTCTACAGTAGTAATAATATAACCACCAGACCCAGAACTGAGTTTATGAGGTAGCAGATTAAGTACCTCTTTTGCTTCAAACTGTCAAACTCATTTCTTGTTACTCAGTCATTCCTTAGAAATGAATACAATGAAGACCCTTGAAAATTTGAATTCACAACACTTTAAGATTTCTTAATAGCTTGGCAAAAATTTCTAGCAACTAGCTGAGGGGGAAAGAATGGTATAAGAATAGGACTATAGGTCAGATAAGTCTCATGGGGTAGGGGTGTAAGAATAGGAGGGAGAAAATAGAGATTGCTAGATTAAAAATGGGAGAAAACTAAAGATAAACATCCTCCTTCACCATCATACATTGATGTGGCCCTCACTGAGCTATTCAGTCGCATGTGCCTGTTCTGGAATACACACTGTAGATTTTTGGCTCTTACAGTGGAGCTTAAAAATGAAAAAAAAAAAAAAAAAAGCAACTTACTTGACTCTAAATGCTATAAGCAAGGCCAAAAGTTAAGACAGGAAAAGAGAACATAAAGGAGAAAGACAGGAAGAGGGAAATGAAAAAAATCAGCAGAAGGAAGGATAAAATAAAAGAAGATCCAGCTGGGCGCAGTGGCTCACACCTGTAATTCCAACATTTTGGGAGGCCGAGGCAGGCAGATCACTGGAGGTCAGGAGTTTGAGATCAGCCTGGCCAACATATGGGGAAACCCTGTCTCTACCAAAAATACAAAAATTAGCCAGGCGTGGTGGTGTACGCCTGTAATCCCCAGCTACTCAGGAGGCTGAGATGGGAGAATCGCTTGAATCTGGGAGGCAGAGGTTGCAGTGAGCTGAGATCACACCACTGCACTCCAGCCTGGGTGACAGAGCAAGATTCCATCTCAAAAAAATAAAAAGTAAAATAAAAGATCATATTTGAATGGAATGCCGATAATAATCCTCCCTTTCATAAATATTTATTCCTGCCATACTGTTATTCCTTTTTCTTCTGACTATAAAAACCATCTGCCTGAAACACTGCAGGCTGTCAGTTTCACACTACAGGCTGTCAATTTCAAGTTCTCTTCTCTTGGCAGGTTTGAAACAGTTCCAGAAAGAACCCAAGCTCAAGACGTGGGACGAGCTCAGTTGTAGAGGGCTAATTTGCTCTGTTTTGTATTTATGTTGATTTACTAAATTGGGTTCATTTTCTTTTATTTTTCAATATCCCAATAAACCCATGTATATTATCACTATATTTAATAATCACAGTCTAGAGATGTTCATGGTAAAAGTACTGCCTTTGCACAGGAGCCTGTTTCTAAAGAAACCCATGCTGTGAAATAGAGACTTTTCTACTGATCATCGTAACTCTGTATCTGAGCAGTGATACCAACCACATCTGAAGTCAACAGAAGATCCAAGTTTAAAATTGCCTGCAGAATGTGTGCAGTATCTAGAAAAATGAACCATAGTTTTTGTTTTTTTAAATACAGAAGTCATGTTGTTTCTGCACTTTATAATAAAGCATGGAAGAAATTATCTTAGTAGGCAATTGTAACACTTTTTGAAAGTAACCCATTTCAGATTTGAAATACTGCAATAATGGTTGTCTTTAAAAAAAAAAAGAAATGTACTGTTAAGGTATTACTTTTTTTCATGCTGATGATTCATATCTAAATTACATTATTATGTTAGCTGACAGTGGTACTGATTTTTTAGGTTGGTTGTTTTGTGGATTTCTTTAGTAGTGATAGTAGCCTGAACCACATTTTAGATAACTCAATTATGTATGTATGTGCATACACATATACAAACACACTAATGGTAGAATGCTTTTTTATGTGCTAGACTATTATATTTAGTAGTATGTCATTGTAACTAGCCAATATCACAGCTTTTGAAAAATTAAAAAATCACATTATATTAATATTTCATATTTGCCAACAGAAACATGGCAGATAGGTATCAATATGTTTTCAATGCCTGATGACCTATAAGAAGAAAGTATTGAAAAGAAGAGAGATTAGAAGTGTCACAAGGAGTTGAAATTTTCTTTTTTTTTTTTTTTTTTTTTTTTGAGACAGAGTCTCGCTGTGTCTCCCAGGTTGGAGTGCAGGGGCGCGATCTCAGCTCACTGCAAGCTCTGCCTCCTGGGTTCACGCCATTCTCCTGCCTCAGCCTCCCGAGTAGCTGGGACTACAGGCACCCGCCAACACGCCCGGCTAATTTTTTGTATTTTTAGTAGAAACGGGGTTTCACCGTGTTAGCCAAGATGGTCTCGATCTCCTGACCTCATGATCTGCCCGTCTCGGCCTCCCAAAGTGCTGGGATTACAGGCATGAGCCACCGCGCCCGGCCAGGAGTTGAAATTTTCTAAAAGACATAGTATTTAGTTTATAATTAAATTCATTCTTGAAGTCCAGTGTGAATTTTATTAATGCTATCATCTCGACCAAGCTCAAAGCCTACTTATTAGAAACAATGAAGTTCACAATAGGTCATAAGGTCTCTTCCTTTTTCTAAAATTGAAAGACAAGAAATTTAGTGCCAATATTGTACAGATAGAAATTCCATGTATGAGTCTCAACAAAGACTACCTTTGGCTAAATGTCTGGAAGCAGAGAAGTGAGCAAAATCCAATGTTGAAGAGTCATGACAGTACTTTGATCTTTATATACTCTGAAGCATTTCTTTAAACTTTTCTACCTTTATTTGTCATTGGTACTTATAGTAAGTTGACAATGTGGTGAAATTTCAAAATTATATGTAACTTCTACTAGTCTTACTTTCTCCCCCAAGTCTTTTTTAACTCATGATTTTTACACACACAATCCAGATCTTATTATATAGCCTCTAAGTCTTTATTCTTCACAGTAGATAATGAAAGAGTCCTCCAGTGGCTTGGCAAAATGTTCTGGTATAGCTGGATACATACAGTGGAGTTATATAAACTCATACCTCAGTGGACTTAACCAAAATTGTGTTAGTCTCAATTCCTACCACACTGAGGGAGCCTCCCAAATAACTATTTTCTTATCTACAGTATTCCTCCAGAAGAGCTAACCAGGGCAGGGCTGGCATGAGAAGTGACACCTGCGTTACAAAGTCTATCTTCCTCATAAGTCTGTAAAGAGCAATTGAATCTTCTAGCTTTAGCAAACCTAAGCCAAAGGAAGGAAAGCCACGAAGAATGCAGAAGTCAAACCCTCATGACAGAGTAGGCACAAGTCTACAATAAGCTAAATCAGAATTTACAAATACAAGTGTCCCAGGTAGCATTGACTCCCGTCATTGGAGTGAAATGGATCAAAGTTTGAATTAAGGCCTATGGTGAGGTAACATTGCTTTGTTGTACTTTTGAACAAGAGCTCCTCCTGATCACTATTACCTGTTTTTCTAGAAAATCTAAAGTTCAGAAGAGAATGTATCACTGCTGACTTTTATTCCAATATTTGGATGGAGTAAGTTTTAGGGTAGAATTTTGTTCAGTTTGGATTTAATCTTTTGAAAAGTAAATTCCTTGTTTACTGGTTTGACTATAATTCTCTGTTATCTTTACGAGGTAAAACTGCAAGCTGACTAGCATGTTCTGTGAATCTGCCATTCCTAAAAATTTTATAAACACTTGATATTTTTCACTGATAATGGATCGCTGCAATAAACATATATTGTGAAAATGCATCCACAATAAATGGAATTCCTTCCTGCAAAATGTCTTTTTCTCACTTATTTTTATGTACAATATTGATAGAGGTATGTCTATTATAATAAAGATTATGGCACTGGCACAGTAAAACCTATATTTCAGGTTGAGTCTTGGTTTCACTCTTTAAAGAAGAAAATCATTTTCATATTTTTAAATTATCTAATAAAATATAGAAAATTGGTCTTATGTTGACAACCGACCAAACATGTATGGAAAAGGTTGAAGAGGGATTTTGCAAATCCTTCCTAAAAGAAACTATCGTCCAGGCACAGTGGCTCACGCCTCTAATCCCAGCACTTAGGGAAGCAGGAGGATTGCTTGAGCCCAGGAGTTCAAGACCAGCCTGGGCAACATAGCAAGACCCCTTTCTGTAAAAAAAAAAAAAAAAATTTAAAAGCCAGGCACGGTGGCATATGCCTGCAGTCTCAGACACTCGGGAGCTTGAGGTAGGAGGATCGCTTGAGCCCAGGAGGTCGAGGCTGCAGTGAGCCCTGATAGCACCACTGCACTCCAGCCTAGGTGACAAAACAAGACCCTGTCTCAAAAAAAAAGTAACTGTGGATTGTCCCTCCATCCTCCTTCTCATTGCCAGTGTTGTCACATACCAGCCCCTCTGGCTCCTAAGATGGGCAGTACTGTTTTCTCAAAGGTAGTGTATCTTATACAGAAACACCCATTTAATATATACCATTCATTTGTAGAATACTTACTACTTGCAAGGCACTGGTGATTACATGTGAATCCAAAGTTATTTTTTCATGGTAATTTTGCATATTTATGTAGCACTAATTGGTCTGAAATCTGAAGTTCTCATAAAGGTTTTAAACTGTGGGTTTGAAGCTCCTGAACAGTTCCTTCAACCCTGCCTACAAGATTGACACAATGAACTAAGTTACTATAAAAAAAAAAGTATTTTTATTTCTGTGTCCCAACAAGAAGGGTGATAAGTATAGACAATAATATAGTTGTTATCAAAATCAATTTGCAAAATTAAGCAATGGAAAGAATACAATCTGTAATACCAATACCAAACTGATAAGATTAGGGGTGAATGGAAATTAATTTTACAATATGTATATTCAGGATATGAGCTTGAAAACATACTAGTGTCTTCTGTGATGTCAAAACAGGTCTGTATTAAAGGTTTTTTCCTACCTTTGCTTGCGTGTATGCTCCAAGTGGAAGAATGGATAAGGAAAAAAAGATCTCAATCCTAAATTTGTGTTCTTCCATTGGCGTTAGGAGATAACTAACAAGGTCTTGATTTCAGTACAGTGTCTATTTGTGTCAAGTCTATAATCATGTTGTCCTAATATTCTATATCCTACTGATTTTTTCCTTATCTGTTACTGAGAAAGGAAAGTGAAAAATCTCCCACTATGATTATGGATTTGCCTATTTCTCCTTGTAATTCTGCTAATTTTGCCTTCCATATTTTAAGGTTATTTTTTAGGTGAAATATTCCATTCACTAGGAAGACATAATGATTCTAGATCTTTAGCTAAAGATCACTATGAAGTGACCATCTATTTGTGCAAAGGCTTTTGCCTTCAAGTTATTTTTTTCTATTCTAAAATTACTACAGTGGCTTTCTTTTGACTAGGGCTTGCATCATATTATTTTTTCCATCCCTTAAATTTCAACTTTTATATATCCTTTAGTCTTATGTATGTGTCTTTAACAATAATCACATGGTTTGGGTTTTAATCCAATCTGATGATCTTTGAGTTTCAACAGAAATATTTAGTCCTTTCATATTTAATGTAATTACTGATATTTTTGTATTTAATAGTATCCTAGCTATGTGCCACCTGTACTATATTACTTTTTCTTGTTCATGCTGGGCTGCTTCTGCTTCAGAGCATATGCTGATCTACAAGTGGCAGCTGAGAGGCTGAGCTAGACCTTTGGAAATACAACTAGGCTAGAGGAAAAAAAGTCAGAATCTGCTAACTGCCAAGAATGAGGGCTAGGTAAACCACTTCTAGCTTTGGTTGGGTCTTCAGAGAGCTGCCTCCTAAAAGCAAGGTGAATTTAAAATTATCTGGTCTTCACACAGATTGCCACCTATCTCCACTCTGTGGAACAATTCTAGTATTCTAGCAAGGAAATAAATGATCAATGGTAAAGATGAGAAAAGATACAAAATACCGAGTAACAATTCAAGAATTTAAGAGATAAAGTATCAACAAGGCTCTAGCACATAATTATCAAAGAATTATGTAGTATATAGTTGTCAACATTTAGAAGGAAGAGAGAATACATCAGCATGGGGTAATCAAAGAAGAAAAATATTTGCCTTAACGTTTTTTATATCCCCAGAAGTGTACCCACTACTACTATACATACCAGTGCTTGGTAAGCAATAAGATGATTTCATGAGCAACTCAGTTTATAAACTTTGCTAGATGTGCTGCTGTGAATTTCCATAAAGTTTCTAGAGTTATAAAAGGTTAGTTTTGTGACATTTTATATTACTAAATTTAGAGTTCATGTATCAACTCAGCCCTGCATCTCAGCTCCATAAAGAACATTGGCTCCTTACATCACTCTAATGCTGGTTGTTGTTATTGTTGTTGTTGAGATGGAGCCTTGCTCTGTTGCCCAGGCTGGAGTGCAGTGGCACCATCTCAGCTCCCTGCACTGCAACCTCCACCTCCCAGGTTCAAGCAATTCTCCTGCCTTAGCCTCCCGAGTAGCTTGGACTACAGGTGCGTGCTACCATACCCAGCTAAATTTTGTATTTTTAGTAGAGATGGGGTTTCACCATGTTGGCCAGGCTGGTCTTAAACTCCTGACCTCAAGTGATCTGCCCACCTTGGCCTCCCAAATTGCTGGGATTACAGGCATGAGCCATCACGCCTGGCCACTAATGCAGATTTAATATAATTTTGCCATGACATGCTCTTAGTGGTGATGGCTTTTACTATCTTGAAATAGGATTTCCAAAAAATGTTTCATTAAAATAGATTTTAGAAGGCCCAATGGGTCATTTCTACCTGAATAAGGAACCATAATTCAATCTTCTCTTATCGAATATGCTAAAAATTATGCAAAAGTACCACAACACTACAGAACACAAGATTAGTTTCTTAACCAGTTTTCAACCTTACCTAGCACTCTTTCATTCTAACCTGCTTTTATTAGAATAATAAAATGCTATCTTGTATATGTCCAGTTCCTGTTGTATTAGTCAGGGTTCTCTAGAGAAACAGACTAATGGAATAGTTTATATAAAATCTATAAAGGGGAGTTTATTAAGTATTCACTCACACGATTACAAGGTCCCACAATAGTCCATCTGCAGGCTGAGGAGCAAGGAGAGCCAGTTTGAGTTCCAAAACTAAGAACTTGGAGTCCGATGCTTGAGGGCAGGAAGCATCCAGCACAGAAGAAAGATGTAGGCTGGGAGGCTAGGCCAGTCTCTGTTTTCACATTTTTCTGCCTGCTTATATTTCCCTATGCTGGCTGCTGATTAGATTGTCCCCACCCAGATTAAGGGAGAGTCAGGCTTTCCCAGACTAATGATTCAGATGCTAATCTCTTTTAGCAACACCTTCACAGATACACCCAGGATCAATAGTTTGTATCCTTCAATCCAATCAAGTTGACGTTCAGTATTAACCATCACACCTGCCAACATTAGTAACATGAGTGCTTTGAGTTTTTTTCAAATTATGGAAATTAGTTGTTGAGTTCACTAGGGTTTCTCAACTAGGGTCTCACAGACCACATTTTAAAAACCACTTCCCCATGCCTTGAGGAGAATGGTGGCTCCAACCTGCTCCCTGATATAACATGTAAGTGCTTAGAAATTACATGTTACTCACTCAATCCTTACAACCCTACAAGACAGGTACTACTGTATTGCCCCCCTTGACAGGTAAATAAATTGAATCAAAGAGAATTTAAAAACTTGCCCACAGTCATATAGCTAACTGGCAGAATATTTGACCGTAGGCAGTTGGCTCCTGAGCCCATGTGCTTAACTCTGTCACAAGAGATTATTGCCTAGGAGTGCGCCTTGAAGAGAGCCCCTTGTTGATGGGGCAGGTGGGTGTCACTACTCTCTTCTTGAAGTCCACAGACAGAGCAAGAACAGCACTTGAGACCAACCATGTAGACTATAACTTGGCCCAGTTAAGGAGACCCTTAAGGAGACCCCTTTTGTTCCCCAGTCATCCCCATCCTAACACAGCAAGGAATTAGAACCTAGAAAGAAGAGGAGATGAATGTAAACAGCAAAACACCAACCTCCTTAACATTTCCAAGCCACCATAGCTATGGATAGCTCTCAGGTGCTCTGGGGGTGTTACCCACACAGGGGGTAGGTTCAATTGTTTGGTGGGTGACAGTCCAATGAACACAACCAAGGAGGACTGAACAAGAGGATTTTATTACTTGGGGGGTGATATGGTTTGGCTGTGTCCCCACCCAAATCTCACCTTGAATTGTAATAATTCCAACGTGTCAGAGGTGGGGCCAGGTGGAGATAATTGAATCTTGGGGGCAGTTCCCCCATACTGTTCTTGTGGTAGTAAGTCTTGTGAGATCTGATGGTTTTATAAATGGGAGATCCCCTGTACAAGCTCTCTTCCCTGCCACCATGTAAGATGTGACTTTGCTCCTCATTTGTCTTCTGCCATGATTGTGAGGCCTCCCCAGTCATGTGGAACTGTGAGCCAATTAAACCTCTTTCCTTTATAAATTACCCAGTCTCAGGTATGTCTTTATTAGCAGCATGAGAATAGACTAATACAGGGAGTGATGGTCCAAGGAACACAACCAAGGAGGATTGAACAGGGGGATATTATTACTTGGGGAGGCAACGGTCCAATGACCACAGCCAAAGAGGACTGAGCAAGGAGATTACCTGCAACAAGCATGGAGGACACTGGGGATAGTTCCCCAAAGTAGCTCCCCAAACAAAGGTGAAAACGGGGCTTTTAACAGGCTGGTTAGCCGAGTCACTGTATGTAGAGGTGGAGTCAAGGCAGCGCAGGCACAGTCGTTGACCACACTTCTTCATATGCTGTGTGTATAGAAAATAGCAAATGAGCTCCTCCCTGGGCAGAGTTTTTAGTATGGTAATGAAGAGAGTTTGCCAAAGGTCACCTCCAACTTAGGTATCTCTGTATCCAACCTGTTTTTGTTTTGCCAAGGCTAGGCTTTCTCCTGGACCTTTCTGAAATAACAAGAACTCAAAGTGCAACAGTTATCAGTGGGTACTTTTTCACAGTGTATACCCCAAAACCCCAAATCCCTGGGACCCTCGGTTACAGGGGGTGAGGAGGGGAGGGCTTTAAATAGACTTTAAAATTGAGGTTTAAAATGAACTTCTTGGATGGCCGAATAGGAACAGCTCCAGTCTACAGCTCCCAGCATGAGAGATGCAGAAAATGGGTGATTTCTGCATTTCCAACTGAGGTACCAGGTTCATCTCACTGGGACTTGTTGCACAGTGGGTGCAGCCCATGGAGTGTGAGCCAAAGCAGGGTGGGGCATCACCTCACCCAGGAAGCACAAGGGGTCAGGGAATTCCCTTTCCTAGCCAAGAGAGGCCGTGACAGACGGTACCTGCAAAATCAGGACAATCCCACCCTAATACTGTGCTTTTCCAGTGGTCTTAGCAAACAGCACACCAGGAGATTATATCCCGTGCCTGGCTTGGAGGGTCCCACGCCCATGAAGCCTTGCTCACTGCTAGCACAGCAGTCCAAGATTGAACTGCAAGGCGGCAGCGAAGCTGGGGGAGGGGCTTCCGCCATTGCTGAGGCTTGAGTAGGTAAACAAAGCAGCCAGGAAGCTCGAACTGGGTGAAGCCCACTGCAGCTCAAGGAGGCCTGCCTGGCTCTGTAGACTCCACCTCTGGGGGCAGGGCAGAGCTGAACAAAAGGCAGCAGAAACTTCTGAAGACTTAAACGTCCCTGTCTGACAGCTTTTAAGACAGTAGTGGCTCTCTCAGCATGGAGTGTGAGATCTGAAAACGGACAGACTGCCTCCTCAAGTGGGTCCCTGACCCCCGAGTAGCCTAACTAGGAGACACTTCTCGGTAGGGGCTGACTGACACCTCATACAGCCGGGTGCCCCTCTGAGACGAAGCTTCCAGAGGAAGGATCAAGCAGCAACATTTGCTGTTCTGCAATATTTGCTATTCTGCAGCCTCTGCTGGTGATACCCAGGCAAACAGGGTCTGGAGTGGATCTCCAGCAAACTCCAACAGACCTGAAGCTGAAGGTCCTGACTGTTAGAAGGAAAACAAACAAACAGAAATTAATAGCATCAACATCAACAAAAAGGACATCCACACCAAAGCCCCATCATCAAAGACCAAAGGTAGATAAAACCACAAAGATGGGGAGAAACCAGGGCAGAAAAGCTGAAAATTGTAAAAGTCAGAGCAGCTCTTCTCCTCCAAAGGAATGCAGCTCCTCGCCAGCAGCAGAACAAAGCTGGATGGAGAATGACTTTGACTAGTTGACAGAAGTAGTCTTGAGAAGATCAGTAACAACAAACTTCTCTGAGCTAAAGAAGGATGTTCAAACCCATCGCAAAGAAGCTGAAAACCTTGAAAAAAGATTAGACAAATGGCTAACTATAATAAACAGCATACAGAAGACCTTAAATGACCTGATGAAGCTGAAAACCATGGCACGAGAACTACGTGACACATGCACAAATTTCAGTAGCTGATTCGATCAAGTGGAAGAAAAGGTATCAGTGAGTGAAGATCAAATGAATGAAATGAAGTGAGAAGAGAAGTTTAGAGAAAAAAGAGTAAAACGAAACAAACAAAACCTCCAAGAAATATGGGACTATGTGAAAAGACCAAATCTACATCTGATTGGTGTACCTGAAAGTGACGGGGAGAATGGAACCAAGTTGGAAAACACGCTGCAGGATATTATCTAGGAGAACTTCCCCAACATAGCAAGGCAGGCCAACATTCAAATTCAGGAAATACAGAGAATGCCACAAAGATACTCCTTGAGAAGAGCAAACCCAAGACACATAATTGTCAGATTCACCAAGGTTGAAACGAAGGAAAAAATTTTAAGGGCAGCCAGACAGAAAGATCAGGTTACCCACAAAGGGAAGCCCATCAGACTAACAGCGGATCTCTCAGCAGAAACTCTGCAAACCAGAAGAGAGTGGGGGCCAATATTCAACATTCTTAAAAAAAGAATTTTCAACCCAGAATTTCATATCCAGCCAAACTAAGATTCACAAGTGAAGGAGAAATAAAATCCTTTACAGACAAGCAAATGCTGAGAGATTTTTGTCACCACCAGGCCTGCCTTACAAGAGCTCCTGAAGGAAGCACTAAACATGGAAAGGAACAACCAGTACCAGCCACTGCAAAAACATGCCAAATTGTAATGGCCAATGCTAGGAAGAAACTGCATGAACTAACAAGCAAAATAACCAGCTAACATCATAATGACAGGATCAAATTCACACATAACAATATTAACCTTAAATGTAAATGCGCTAAACGCCCCAATTAAAAGACACAGACTGGCAAATTGGATAAAGAGTCAAGATCCATCAGTGTGCTGTATTCAGGAGACCCATCTCATGTGCAGAGACACACATAGGCTCAAAATAAAGGGATGAAGGAAGATCTACCAAGCAAATGGAAAACAAAAAAAAAAGCAGGGGTTGCAAACCTCGTCTCTGATAAAACAGACTTTAAACCAACAAAGATCAAAAGAGACAAAGAAGGCCATTACATAATGGTAAAGGGATCAATTCAACAAGAAGAGCTAGCTATCCTAAATATATATGCACCCAATACAGGAGCACCCAGATTCATAAAGCAAGTCCTTAGAGACCTACAAAGAGACTTAGACCTCCACACAATAATAATGGGAGACTTTAACACCCCACTGTCAACATTAGGCAGATCAACGAGACAGAAAGTTAACAAAGATATCCAGGACTTGAACTCAGCTCTGCACCAAGCAGACCTAATAGATATCTACAGAACTCTCCACACCAAATCAACAGAATATATATTCTTCTCAGCACCACATCACACTTATTTCAAAATTGACCACATAGTTGGAAGTAAAGCACTCCTCAGCAAATGTAAAAGAACAGAAATTATCTGTTCTCTCAGACCACAAACTGTCTATCAGATCACAGTGCAATCAAATTAGAACTCAGGATTAAGAAACTCACTCAAAACCGCACAACTGCGTGGAAACTGAACAACCTGCTCCTGAATGACTACTGGGTAAATAACAAAATGAAGGCAGAAATAAAGATGTTCTTTGAAACCAATGAGAACAAAGACACAACATACCAGAATCTCTGGGACACATTTAAAGCAGTGTGTAGAGGGAAATTTATAGCACTAAATGCCAACAAGAGAAAGCAGGAAAGATCTAAAATTGACACCCTAACATCACAATTAAAAGAACTAGAGAAGCAAGAGCAAACACATTCAAAAGCTAGCAGAAGGCAAGAAATAACTAAGATCAGAGCAGAACTGAAGGAGACAGAGACACAAAAAGACCCTTCAAAAAATCAATGAATCCAGGAGCTGGTTTTTTTAAAAGATCAACAAAATTGATAGACTGCTAGCAAGACTAATAAAGAAGAAAAGAGAGAAGAATCAAATAGACGCAATAAAAAATGACAAAGGGGATATCACCACTGATCCCACAGAAATACAAACTACCATCAGAGAATACTATGAACACCTCTATGCAAATAAACTCGAAAATCTAGAAGAAATGGATAAATTCCTGGACACTTCCTACCCTCCCAAGACTAAGCCAAGAAGAAGCTGAATCCCTGAATAGACCAATAGCAGGCTCTGAAATTGAGGCAATAATTAATAGCCTACCAACCAAAAAAAGTCCAGGACCAGATGGATTCACAGCTGAATTCTACCAGAGGTACAAAGAGGAGCTGGTATCATTCCTTCTGAACTATTTCAATCAATGGAAAAAGAGGGAATCCTCTCTAATTCATTTTATGAGGCCAACATCATCCTGATACCAAAGCCTGGCAGAGACACAACAAAAAAAGAGAATTTTAGACCAACATCCCTGATTAACATCGATGCAAAAATTCTCAATAAAATACTGGCAAACCGAATCCAGCAGCACACCAAAAAGCTTATCCACCATGATCAAGTTGGCTTCATCCCTGGGATGCAAGGCTGGTTCAACATACACAAATCAATAAACATAATCCATCATATAAATAGAACCAAAGGAAAAAACCACCTGATTACCTCAATAGATGCAGAAAAGGTCTTTGACAAAATTCAACAGCACTTCATGCTAAAAACTCTCAATAAATTAGGTATTGATGGGATGTATCTCAAAATAATAAGAGGTATTCATGACAAACCCACAGCCAATATCATACTGAATGGGCAAAAACTGGAAGCATTCCCTTTGAAAACTGGCACAAGACAGGGATGCCCTCTCTCACCACTCCTATTCAACGTAGTCTTGGAAGTTCTGGCCAGGGCAATCAGGCAGAAGAAAGAAATAAAGGGTATTCAGTTTGGAAAAGAGGAAGTCAAATTGTCCCTGTTTGCAGACGATGTGATTCTATGGTTAGAAAACCCCATAGTCTCAGCCCAAAATCTCCTTAAGCTGATAGGCAACTTCAGCAAAGTCTCAGGATACAAAATCAATTGTGCAAAAATCAAAAGCATTCTTATACAGCAATAACAGACAAACAGAAAGCCAAATCATGAGTGAACTCCCATTCACAATTGCTTCAAAGAGAATAAAATACCCAGGAATCCAACCTACTAGGGATGTGAAGGACCTCATCAAGGAAAACTATAAACCACTGCTCAACAAAACAAAAGAGGACACAAACAAATGGAAGAACATTCCATGCTCATAGATAGGAAGAATCAATATCATGAAAATGGCCATATTGCCCAAGGTAATTTATAGATTCAATGCCATCCCCATCAAGCTGCCAATGACTTTCTTCACAGAATTGGAAAAAACTACTTTAAAGTTCATATGGAACTAAAAAAGAGTCTGCATTGCCAAGCCAATCCTAAGCAAAAAGAACAAAGCTGGAGGCATCATGCTACCTGACTTCAAACTATACTACAAGCCTACAGTAACCAAAATCGCATGGCACTGGTACCAAAACAGAGATATAGACCAATGGAACAGAACAGAGCCCTCAGAAATAATACCACACATCTACAACCATCCAATCTTTGACAAACCTGACAAAAACAAGAAATGAGGAAAGGATTCCCTATTTAATAAATGGTGCTGGGAAGACTGGCTAGCCATATGTAGAAAGCTGAAACTGGATCCCTTCCTTACACCTTATACAAAAATTAATTCAAGATGGATTAAATACTTAAATGTCAGACCTAAAACCACAAAAACCCTGAAAGAAAAACTAGGCAATACCATTCAGGACATAGCCATGGGAAAGGACTTCATGACTAAAACACCAAAATCAATGGCAACAAAAGCCAAAATAGACAAATAGGATCTAATTAAACTAAAGAGCTTCTGCAAAGTAAAAAAAAAAAAAAAAAAAAAAAAACTACCATCAAAGTGAACAGGCAACCTACAGAACGGGAGAAAATTTTTGCAATCTACTCATCTGACAAAGGGCTAATATCCAGAATCTACAAAGAACTTACACAAATTTATAAGAAAAAATCAAACAACCCCATCAAAAAGTGGGTGAAGGATATGAACAGACACTTCTCAAAAGAAGGTGTTTATGCAGCCAACAGACACATGAAAAAATGCTCATCATCACTGGTCATCAGAGAAATGCAAATCAAACCACAATGAGATACCATCTCACACCAGTTAGAATGGCAATCATTAAAAAGTCAGGAAACAACAGGTGCTGGAGAGGATGTGGATAAATAGGAACACTTTTACACTGTTGGTGGGACTGTAAACTAGTTCAACCATTGTGGAAGTCAGTGTGGCAATTCCTCAAGGATCTAGAACTAGAAATAACATTTGACCCAGCCATCCCATTACTGGGTATATACCCAAAGGATTATACATCATGCTACTATAAAAACACATGCACACATATGTTTGTTGCGGCAGTATTCACAATAGCAAAGACTTGGAATCAACCCAGATGTCCATCAATGATAGACTGGATTAAGAAAATGTGGCACATATACACCACGGAATACTATGCAGCCATAAAAAAAGAATGAGTTCATGTCCTTTGTAGGGACATGGATGAAGCTGGAAACCATCATTCTGAGCAAACTATCACAAAGGACAGAAAACCAAACACCACATGTTCTCACTCATAGATGGGAATTGAACAATGAGAACACTTGGACACTGGGTAGGGAACATCACACACTGGGGCGTGTCATGGGGTGGGGGGAGGAGGGAGAGATGGCCTTAAGAGAAATATCTACTGTAAATGACGAGTTAATGGGTGCAGCACATCAACAACATGGCACATGTATACATGTGTAACAAACCTGCACGTTGTGCACACGTACCCTAGAACTTAAAGTATAATTTAAAAAAATGAACTTCTTAATGCCAAATCGAATGCCAAATACCAGAAGCAAATCTCAAATATCAAAATGATACTGTTTTAGTAGCTGAAAAGTTACCAACTCTAGCCAACATGCCCTCAGCCGGAAAGGGAATTTCACCATTGCACAGTTAGGGCAGTTTTTTGGGGGGAAAAAAGACAATTTCACGTTTGTTGTCATGGGATTTCACACTGAGTCTCAGAACCATTCGTTCTCTTTTGAGATGATTTATCCTATCCATTATCTGTTGAGCAGGCAAGAGGCATTCTTACTAACTCATTTCCAAATACTAAGGGCAACGATAGCTTCACTGTAGCCCCCAAATACAGACAATTAATTCTGCCAATGACAGAGTAATTAGAAAAGACATCATCAAGTGAATGAGGCTTAAGCTGAGTGTTGGTTAGTTGACTGGCTGAGACAGATCTCAAGATTTGAGCTTGGAAACAGTTTAAGAGGTTTGGGCCTGTATTAGGTCATCCTAGACCCAGATAGTATGAAGAAGGCCAAGATAATTACTAGACTACCCCAGGCTTCCCAGGCCCTACTATGGCTTCCTCAGTCGAATTACAAGACCTCTAAGGTCACTTGACTACTGAGTTCTATGATGTCATAAGTAACTGATTGCACTAGTCACTTCATATACTCATTTAAGCCCCTCTCAATTATCAACCTAAATAACAGAGACAGGCTCTCTAAAAGATGTTTATTTGGGAATGGAACATTGCAATGGGAATATGTATGTCATAGTAAACTATGTGTGTAGTCAGGGAGGTAAAGGAAGGTAAAGATTTTTAAAAGAAAAAAAGAGGAAGATTACATACTGGTTTTTTAAGTGATTATCCTTAGCCACAAAGATCAATAACAAGAGTGATGCCAGTCTGAGGTTAGCCAGGCAGTTGCTTAGCAGATGTCCTTGTAGAAGTATCTTTTGTGTAAGGTTATGATGGCCCTTGTTGTAAGGTTATGGTTGTTATGGAGTCTTTTTCGTTATCAAGCATACAAATGTGAGGACTCTTCTTTCATGGCCTTCCCCAGCTCTGTTTGTCAGAGTTTTCTTAACTTTTGTGACTCTATTTTGATTCTGATCAAAATGATACAATTCCACAAAATTATACTCCTAACACAACTTATCTTTGGCCATCCTGCTAAAACGAACTTTCTTCCTGATTCCCACACAAGTAATTGTGCTTTTCGGCACAGTTGGCACTTAGAGTTTTGATTGTCTTTTCCTCTTTTCTTACTCTATTTTTTATTATATTGCCTTTTAGACTGAAGTCTTAGAGTAAACTCACAAAAAAAAAAAAAAAAGGAGAAAAAGTTGCCACAAGGGTAAAGCTGTCTTCCCAAAAGGCAGAAGCTGGCTATAGAAGGAACATGTCCAGTAACCTTCTTTGGCGAGATTATAGGGAAGGGGAACAAAAATTCAGACAAAGTCCTTGGTAGAAGTTTATTCTAGGCCTTACTTCCATATCAACTTAAAGACAAAGAATTTCATTTCCAGTACATATTACTGTCTTTAATAGGAGAGTAAGTTAAAAAGAAAGAGTTAAAAAGAAAAAAAGCGGAAGCTTAAGCAATTTTACTTGGGGAAGAAAAAAATACCTGTGAAATCTCTTACCTTAAAATGATACTGATTCCAGCTAAACTTTGGCTAAATAGTACGGCTTAGTATACAGCTGACCCCTGAAAAATATGAGTTTGAACTATGTGGGTCCAAGTATACAGGGATTTTCTTCCACCTCTGCCACCCCTGAGACAGCAACTCCATTACACTCCAACCTGGGTGACAGAGCTGTCTTTAAAATGAAAAAAATTGTTAATAGAATAACCCTTCCTCTTCCTCTTCTTCCTCCTCTTCCTCAGCCTACTCAATGTGAAGACAAGGATGAAGACCATTATAATGACTGACTTACATTTAATGAATAGTAAATATACTTTCTCTTCCTTATAACTTTCTTAATAACATTTCATCTTACTTTGTTGTAAGAATACAGTATATAACACATATACAAAATATGTGCTAATCAACTGTTTATGTCATCAGTAAGGGTTCCGGTCAACAGTAGGCTCTCAGTAGTTAAGTTTCTGAGGAGTCAAAAATTATATGCAGATTTTCAACTATGTAGAGGACGATACCCCTAACCCCCGAGTTGTTCAAGTCTCAACTGTAGTTCATAACACAGACTTCTCAGTCTATGTACTTGCTGCTTACCCTGCCTGGCAGAGTCTCCCCCTAAGACATCCTATGGTTCATCCCTCTGTTCAAATGCCCCCTAGACAGAGAGGCCTTCCCTAGCCATTCCATCTAAAAGAGTAACCTAGCAAGGCCCCCCACCCCCAGCATCCCCTATTCTCTTTTTTTCCCCTACTTGATTTCTCTCCATAGCAGTTATCGTCTGAGTGATATCATTTTTATTATCATCATTGGTTTGTTTGTTTACTCCCACCAGAACATAACCTCCACAATAAATGTCTGGTTTTTTTCCTTGCAATAGTGAACTGTCCCTAGTAGGTAGCAGCCATCCAGGAAATTTGTTATACCAAGGCATGAGGATCTCTTGGGACCAGTAGTTTGAGCCTGCAGTGAGCTATGATTGTGCCACTACACTCCAACCTGGGTGACAGAGTTGTCTTTAAAAAGAAAAAAGTTGTTAATAAAATAATGAATGAATATCATTTTCAAAGTTTTGCCAAATTCCTAAGTTTTTGGCCAGGCACGATGACTCACACCTGTAATCCCAGTACTTTGGGACGCTGAGGTAGATGGATCATCTGACACCAGGAGTTCGAGACCACCCTGGCCAACATGGTGATACCACGTCTCTACTAAAAAATACAAAAATTAGTGGTGGCACATGCCTGTAGTCCCAGCTAGTCAGGAGGCATGAGAATCACCTGAACCCTGAAGGCAGAGGTTGTAGTGAGCTGAGATTGCACCACAGCGCTCCAGCCTGGGCGACAGAGCAAGTGAGATTCTGTCTCAAAAAAAAAAAAAAAAAAAAAATCCTAAGTTTTTAAAATTATGCACTAAGATCATTTTTCTTCCCATGGGTTACTTGATATGTGATAATAGAACTATTTGGACTAAAAATCATGAGACTTAAGTCTCTCAGCCCTGCCATTAATTTCTTGTATAACCTGGTTAGACCATTTCTCAGTTTTACCTTGTGCAGCTGACATCCTATGGCTTGCAGCCATGACTAAAACCCAACAGAAAAACAGATTACATATATAAAGATTTCTCTGTGCATGTCACCTTTAGTGATTTATGTATGGCATAAAACAAGGTTCAACTATAAGAGCTACTTTTCAAGAGGTTGATCTAAGATATACTCTATTAATATTCTCAGGCCAAGGTCTAATCTGGAAGATTCAGACTTGTAAACTGCTGACCTCAAAAACACATATTTTCAGAAACCTACAAAATACAGAGATTATATTAACCCATTTCCATGCTTAAGCCATAGTGCTTTGCCCTTTATTCTACTTTCAAACTTGCCACCATTTATTACCTCCATTTCTACAATATCACGAATCTCATGGCATATAATGCTTTGTGAAAAGTGTTTATTTACATTCTTATATCACCAAAATCTAGACTTTTTTTCAGCTGTACTTGGAAAACTTTTCCAAATAGATTACATTACCCAGTAGAGTTAAAGATGAGGGGAAAAATCAATATGGGATGTTCATGAATAACGTCTGTTAATTAAATGAGACTACATATAGTGATTTGCAGTCATCAGGAAAACAGTGTTAAATATGCTAGCTGACGATTGCTATAAAGAATCTCTGAGCTGATAATTTTGAGAATTCACCCTAGTTCACCTATGACTCTCCATTTAGTATTTAAGGAGAAAAGCCTCATTTTCCAGAATCAAATAAAGAGAATTAATCGCACAATTGTGTAAAATGGAATTCAGTCTGTATAAAAATCAAGACCAACGTACTTTTTAATATTCTAACATCTCCAAGTAGTAGTTACAAGTATTGTGCCCATTAAGTCCAGGTAATTAATTTGTCCAATGTCACACTGTTAAAAGTCAGGTGGGCTCCAAAGCACAGTCCTAACCAGCATGCTCTACTGCCTCCTCTAAGGCAACAGCCGAAGTGCAGACCACTAGGAATAAATAGCTGCCCGGCCTTCCCCACTCCTAAATTCTCCCGACAGCCCCCAAAGCCTCTCTGAGATCCTCTCTGAGATCCTCTCTGAGATCCTCTCTGACCGCCCTGTTGCCCACCCCGAGTTCCCGGCATCCTCTGGGATCCCTCTTCCTGGAGCCAAAACCTACGCAGGCCCCTTTCCTCCGAGCTGGTTGCTAGGTGGTCTCCGAGGGCTGTCCGAAGTATCGCGAGGGTGGACCCGTTGCCTGGTGACGAGAGTTGGGAGTGTGGCTGGGGCTGCGGATCTCCAGCAGTGGCGTTACTTCTAGGGGCTGGACCCGGCGTTCTCCGCGAGATCCCGAGATATTCTCCCCGCACGGAAGCGACGACTGGCCTGGCCAGAGGATTCGGGTGGGAGCGAGGTGCCGGCCCCGACAGGACGGTGAGGTACGCAGAAGTAAGGCGGGGAGCCCCCTGCGGGAAGCGAGCGCGCCCCGGAAAATGAGCGCCTCCCCACACCACGGGGTCCAGGAGTGAGTGCGGGAAGGAACTCAGCCGCCCGGAGTTGTGGCCTCATCGTGCTTCCCGCCAAAAACGCCTTGGTACTGTCGGGACGCGGCTGAGCGTGGACGCGCCCGCATCTGCCCCTCCTCCGCAGTGGTGGAAGACACCCGCGGAGCACCGGTGGATAAGGGCGGTCTCCTGAGGCCAGAGCTGTATCCGCAGCAGGTCAGCACTTCGTGCGCCCCGTGTGCACCTGTAAGGAATGGAATTTAGGCCAGTCGGGTTTTCCAAATGTGGAGTTGTGATGCTCAGGCAAAAACTTCAGTTTCTTAGGACTCAAGGTGTCATCTATGAGACAGTCGGCTCCGTGGCATTGGCAGTGATTTGCCATAGAGCTTGGACTTAACTTATATGTAGTCCACGCTCCAAAACACGCTTTCTGTAGAGAGGGGCGTAAACCAGTAGATTTGTAATTGTCGAGTCCTTTGGTCTCTCAAGAACGATGGGAACTTGACAAGAAATTTCTATTATTCCCTGGTCTTAATATTAACCACATGGGAAGATACTTGCATAGAATGGTAATGGTCATTACCAATACAACCTTCTGGTAGCTATTTAGATTTCTAAGAATAAGGATAATATAAATGAATATTAGAACAGACAGTATCTACAGAATAATAGCAAAATGTAAAGTCTTGTCACTTGAACTTTTGGTCAAGTGAAAATCAAGGAGAAAACTTAAAATTATATTGCTACATTTCACTAAGTGACTATAATTTTTTAAATTCATTATCTTTTAATGCTTCAGGATCATTCTGAACTTGCTGTGTAGTATTTAATTGTAAATATAAGATGTGAATGATTTGGCTGTATACTCTGGAAATTCCTTTTAATTAAATGATTTACTTGATTTGTCTTATTGTGGTTGTTGTCGCTTATAGTCATGGAAAATTCCTTTAAATCTTTGAAATTGAAGGTTTTATTAGTTGTATTCTAATTAGTTTTTAGAGAAGACTGTTGTGACTGTTAAATACAATTGAATATATTTTTGAGTACTCATTCAATGTTGTAAACACCTACAGCTTGAAAAGAAAAGCTGTCAAATAATTTCCTTAGAAATTGTTTTACAGCCTCCCCGTATATTACAAGAAATCTTAAGTCAAACACTGGAAGAGATGTCAGAAGATTCAGAAAAGGAAGACTATTCAGACAGAACAATCAGTGATGAAGATGAATCGGTATGTTTTTCTCAACTTTATTTTACTTGGAGATAAAATTTGTATTATATAAATCCCCAATTAAATTATTATAAAATCAATTGGATATAAAAATCAATTGGATGTTTAAATTATTGTCATTGAAGTTGGGAAATAATTTGGTGAAAAAGCTAAGCTATCACTGGGAACACTATGCCCTGTCTAGAAAGAGAAACTATATTTGTATTTTTTTTTTGAGAAAATATTTTAGCTAAGATTCTTCTAGGTTTTATTAAAATTTATATATGAAATTATTGTAGGGTTTTAGTTTTAGAATTGATGTCCACTTATTTTCTTCTATGTGCTGATTAGATTGTGTTACATCGTAGTATGAATCATAGTAGAACCACCGTGTTCTAACCTTATTGTGTATCACCATAACAGTTTATTGTGGCTCTGATGTCATAAAGGAAGAGACATGGAAGAAGAAAAAGGGGGGGAAATGTAGTATTTAAAATTCTTTAGTCTGTTTCTACTACATATTCTGAGAGATTTCCTTCAAATTTTATTAAAGTATAAATTATGTATGTAAACTAATGTCCCGAAATAAGCTCTTAAAGCTTACTTTAGCTACGTAAAAGGATTTATGGCTTTATGTGTCTTTCTTTTTGTTCATTTAATTTTTTTTTTTTCTTGAGCCAGTTTCACTCTTGTTGCTCAAGCTGGAGTGCAATGGCGCGATCTTGGCTCACTGCAACCTCTGCCTCCTGGGTTCAAACGATTCTCCTGCCTCAGCTACCCAAGTAGCTGGGATTACAGGCGTGTGCCACCATGGCTGGCTAATTTTTTTGTATTTTTAGTAGAAACGGGGTTTCACCATGTTAGCCAGGCTGGTCTCAAACTTCTGACCTCAGGTGATCCACCCGCCTTGACCTCCCAAATTGCTGGGATTACAGGCATGAGCCGCCACGGCCGGCCAATTTTATTCTTAATTTAAATTGTTTTCCCAGGTTTATCAAGAATCTTTAAACTTTATTCCTTCCATAAAGTCATTATTATGACCATACCCAGTGGAAGAGGAGGAATGAAAGATGGAAACTTTAAGGTTTCAGGATATTTGAAGTGTTGGGTGCATTGAGACCAGTAGCCGATAATAATCCTTTAATTTTCTCGTTTATTAAAGGTTAAAGACATATACTCAATCCCAAGTACTAAAATAGATGTAAAAAAATTCTGGATTTGAAAACTGTTGGTTTTTAAAAGAGAAATATTTTTAAATTCTTATTTTAGGATGAGGATATGTTCATGAAATTTGTAAGTGAAGATCTTCATCGGCGTGCACTTTTAACAGGTTTGAACCTATTCATGTAGTTTTTGTTTAGCATAAAACTTTGAGTGGATAAAAAAGAAGATGAGGAAACTAAAAAGTCAGATTGAATAATATAGGGAATGATTATTCTAGTAGATTGTGAAAGAGAAATGTATCCACTTGCAGAGTTCAAACTTTTCAGGTTTGTTTTAGGTAAACCTATTTTATATTAGAAAATAATAAAATGAAAGTGGTGATTATCTTATATTTAACATAAGGATTTACCTTGTCATTTCTTTAAATGTATTGACTGTATGACTCAAGTTATAATGGACAGATTATGTTAGAAGTACATCTTCATTTAAACGAAGTACATTGTCTAAAGAGTCTCCTTAATAAAGTCATTCATTTGCAACTGAACATGTGTGTGAACATCTTGATGTATACTTAATTTTTAAAGATTTATACTTAGAATTGTACTTTCAAATGCTAAAATATCTTTACTAAATATTTACATATGTGTCACAAATACTCTGAAATTGGAGTTAAGGCCTTTACCTTTTTTTTCTTTTGTCTTTTACCACCATCCTAAAATAAATCTTCCTGTTTGAAATAACCACCATTCTTAGTTTGGTGTGTATCATTCTAGAACTTCTTTGCATATACACCTATCTATACCCATAGGCATAGAAATTTTATAGTACTGTTTTGTGGACATTTCCCTGCTACCCTTTTCTGTTTTTTAAATTTTGCCAAGCTATTAGGAAACAGGAGATAACTCACTCGTTTAACTAGCATTTCTGGGATTGCTAGAAAAATTGAGAATTACTTCTGTAGCCTTATTATCTACTCATATTCTTAGTTGGTATGAATTGCCCGTTTATAGTAATCCCTTTATGTTGCTTCCTTTGTTTAGAACATTACCAAAAGCAAGATGTAAAACATTTAATCACCCCTAAATGTTCCTGTGTCTCTGCAGTAGATCCTCTCCTTCCAGGCTTCACCCCTGGCTCCAGGCAACCAGTGATTTGCATTCCCTCCCCTATATTTGGCTTTTCTAGAATTTCACAAAACAGAATCATACATTTTGTGTTTTCTGTCTTCTTTCATTTAGCATAATACTCTTGAGATTTATCCATGTTGTTGCATATATCAGTACTTCCTTTTTATTGTTGAGGGTTATTCCATTATGTGAATAGACCACAATCTCTCCATTTAGCCATCCATTCATGCCCATTTAAATTGTTTTCAGTTTGGGGCTGTAATGAATAAAGCTCCTGTGAATATTTTTGTACAAGTCCTTGTGTGAACGTGTTTTTGTTTCTCATGGATAAATACCTAGGAATAGTATTGTTGGGTTATATGCTAAATATATACTGTATGAGAAACTGAATCTGTTTTCTAAAGTGGCTATATCCTTTTGCATTCCCAGCAATGTGTTATTTCTTCGCCAAGAATTCTGACGTTTTAATTCAGTACAAGTGTGCTTTTCTCTTACCTCATGGAACATAATTGTAATGACTCCTTTAAAGTTCTTGTCTGATAGTTTTAACATCTGGGTTATCTTGATGTTAACATTTGTTGATTGCCTTTTGCCCTGAGAACTGGTCCTATCCCTGGTTTTCCATTATCCATGCTATGTTCTGTAGATTCTGGGTCAATGTATTTCTTCTAGCAGGCAATCAATCCAGTTAGGTTGAAGCAATAAGTTCTGGTGCCCCTTCTGTGGATAATTCAGATCTCAGTTCTGTTCTCCAAGCCTTTGCTATGCTTATTTCGTTCTTTCCCATGCCAGTGTAGTTCAGGGGTTTTGAGACTTGTATAGATGGTTCAAAGCCCTGTTTAGTTCTCTTAAGTTTTCCTTGTACTGGTTTGGAACTATCTTGCACATGTGTAATTCAGGGGTTGAGCTGAGATATTTGTGTGTGGGTGGGGGGTTGGTTAAAGTTTCAGTTAAGTTTTCATAGTCTCTGAGAGTGTGTCTGCTTGCATAGCTCAGGGATTAGGATGAGACTTTTGTGCGCTCATACACAGGATTAGGAGATACCTTTCTCTGGTTCCTTTCTTCCCTTCAGATTCCCTCCACACTGTAGGGACCCCTTTTCCTGGTTCTTCTGTTAAGAAAGACTGGGTTTCTGATTTGGAGAAGGAATTTTCTCCATATTTCTACATATTGTCATTTCTTAGTCTAGGCCAGAATTTCTCAGCCTCTACACTACTGACCACCCCACCACGTTCTCCCATGACATCCTGTATATGCCTGCGTGGTTGCCCTTGCCATATCTTATCACCTAACCCTTCCTTCTTTCTCTGTGTACTGAGAATGCCTTGAGCTCAGAGGCTGTCTTATCAATGTTTGTATCTCTTCCAAGCACTGGGTCTGGCACATAGTAGGTAATGACTAAATAGGATGTTATTATTGTTAGGGTGGTGTGACTAAATTATTCTGCTCAAGAGAAAAAAAGGCTACTCTCAAGCATTTTGGAATCAAACATTTATAATAAAAATAACTCCAAACTTTAGTAAACGGAAAAAAAAAGGACTCAGTTTCTATCTGAGATTTAGCCATTTCCACCACGACACTGCTCTGTGCATGGGGCCTGCCATTCAGCAGGCCAGAGCAAACAAGGGGCTGGACTCACCTTCCTGTGGGGGTGCTTCTCTAAGTATTAACTCTACAGTCTGCTCTTGTTTACTTTTCAAATTCTTCGGATAGTTATGTTTTTGTATTTTATCTAGAGTTTAGTTGGGATTAGTGAGAGAGAAGGCCTGTATAAGACTTATGTTGCCACAGCAGGACTGGAGCTCTTGTTCATTAACTTTTGGGTGAATGACAAACTTGCGAATTTTACATGTGGTTGCTGGATTTTGTTGTATTCAGTTAAAGAATGTTAGACTTTGTCCTGATTAGCAGTTGTTTTGCTTGTGGATCAGTTTCATTACTTTGAGGCTTGCCTTTCAGCTTTGTTAGAGTGTGTCCAGCCAGAACAGTCTTTACCCCGGGGCTGAGTTCATTATTTAGGTGTCAGCTCACATGTTACCTCTTCAGAGAAATCTTGCCTGACCACCCTATCTAAAATAGCATTCTCACTCCCACTTTCCCGTTTCTAATCTTCATTTATATTCCTGTGTTTCATTTTTATAGCATTTATCATCACTGAAATTATCTTGTTTTCCTATTTATATATGCCCTACTACAGTGTAAGCTCATGGTGGCAGGGACATGGTTTTTTTCACCCTGTATGGCAATTGTCTGTTTATAGTTTTTAGCACATAGTAGATGCATAAGTATCTGTTGGATGAATGAGTCTATAGAACAATCCTGATAAGTAGCTAGGGCAGGTGATATTATTAGTTATTGACGTGTAGTAAGATTTATGTTCAAAGAGGCTGCCTTGCCCAAACAAAGTCATACAAAAACAAAGTGATAAAAGGGAAGGAATCCAGTTATCTGAGCTCTAGAGTCCAGTTGCTGTATCAGCTGTTGTACAAAAATAACCAAGAACTAAATCTCGGCAAAAAGCCACATTTCAGAGGTGAAAGAGCAAGAGGAGTCAGGGAGACAAATGGAAAACCAAATATGTGGAATGGAGGGGGAAACCTAGGAAATGTATCATAAGAGAAGTGCGCTTAAGGAGGGGTGATCATCAACGTCAAACTGATGCCATACAGTATCACACCAAAACACCAGATCACTGCACGGCCTGCTTGGCGTGGCCCCATACTAGTCTATGTGAATTGCGTTCCTGGCATTGTATAACACAGTAGCTCTAGAAGGAGAACTGAGAAAAAGTTGTGACTGAGTTCACTAGTAAACCTTGAGAATACAGTTCCAGGAAGTGGTGAGGAATTCTAGTTCGTCACTGTATTTAACTCGTTAGACAAATAGTGTGACTACATTTAAGAAGAGTCAAAGTAAATGATTTGCTAGAAAAGCTACGAGAAACATGTTTTTAAACTAGTGATCTTTTAGAATAAATTAATAGTATAAAGGTCAACTATTTTTTGGCTATTGTGAAGATCAATCATCACAAAATTTCATTAGTACTTTTATAAAAAGTGCCATGAATTATAAAACATAATGATACCCACACATTGAATAGTGTTGAAAGGAAAAAAGGAAGTATATAAAAATTACAGGAGTTGGTATTTTTCTTCTTCTCACTCATGATTGTGTTTGAATCTTTTTTTCAGCTGACTCTTTTGGTGATCCCTTCTTCCCTCGGACTACACAGATACTATTAGAATATCAGCTAGGGAGATGGGTGCCACGTCTTCGTGAACCACGGGATTTATATGGTGTCTCTTCTTCTGGTCCACTGAGCCCAACACGGTGGCCATACCATTGTGAAGTCATCGATGAAAAAGTCCAGCATATTGGTATGTTTTTAGCAGTTTGGGGGATTCAGACATTAGCAAACTTACTTTGCCAACCTCGATTTTAATGAGGAGACTCGCAATGTTAGAAAACAGTACATTCCAACAGAAATGTAACGTGAGCCACATATGTAATTTTAAATTTGCTTGTAGCCACATTTAAAAAGGCAAAAAGAAGAAAATGAAATTAACTTTAAAAATGTATTTTATTTAACCCAAATATATCCAAAATATTTCACATTCTTTTTGTACAGAGTCTTCAGAATCTGGTGTGCATTTATCTTTACAGACATTTGAATTGAGATCAGCCACATTTCAAGTGTTCAGTAGCCACATGGGCTTAAATGGAGGCACTTACAGCATTTGCTTGGCTCCTGAAGCTTTAGCAATTCTAAACAATTCCAAAGGGCATGACAGTGTCCCAGGCACAAACTCATACACAGAGTGAAGTCACAGATGGAGGCTGTGCCGGAATGGCTGTGAGCTGTAGTCCTGCTCTTTGTAGCTCCCTGTCTCTTTCTCCTTATTTCCTCCTTGTGGGTCTGTCTTCTTCTTAGTGTATCTTTATCTTCTTTTACCACTTTCTGCCTTTTTCCTTTTTTCCATTTCTTTTCCTCTTTCATTTTCTTTTTCTGCTCCTTTGTCTTTTTCCCACTTTCTGCTTTTTCCTTTAATGGAGGTTTATGAAACTGAAGAGTATATATTTTAGTATATATAGATTTTAATGTTTCTGTATGTGTCCATTCCCAAATTCATTTTTTGCTTTTCCAAGTAAAGCTTATAGGCTCATCTCTCCAATCCGTGCACAGGCATGACAGAAACATCCCGTTGTTCATTATCTTTTCACTGCCATGACTTTCCACCTTTCGTTGATTGAGGCACGTAAACATATGTTATCGCCAGGTAGAGATCTTATGGACACTCATTGGTGAATAAAAAAAAATTACACATACATACTTTTTATAACTACACTTATTGCAGTGTCTACTAGGAGTTCTTAAAAACTAAATTTTCTTCATATATCATCTGGCATATAGATAGATAGATATAGGGAGAAAGGATGGGTGGAGAGAGAGAAAGAACACTGATTTTTGTTCATAGAGGACAAAGTTAATTTTTCTCAAGAATTCCAAAGTTATAGGATTAAAAATATATTAAAGAATTCATGCTTAATAGTACTAAACAGAATCACTTATTTACACAGATCTTTTCAAAGCTGGGTATATATTTATCTTCTGTAGTATAGGATATCTCTCTCCCTTTTTCTCTTTTCAGTCCTTCTACCATCGTCCCCACCTCTCCTCTGCTACCACCCCCTCCAACCTCATTTTTGCTACAGCACCAGGTCAGGAAATAAAAAAGTCCAGCAGAGAAAACACTGCCATGCTACTGAATTTGAACCTTCCCCCAAGCCTTTCTTTTTGTACTTTGGTTCTGTTTCCCAGCCTCCTCATGACATATCTGTGGCAGAGGGAATGGATAAGGAGCAATAAAGGAAAATCCCTACTGCTCCTACTGTGAACTTCTGCCTCATTTCTCTCTGGTAGCAGTGACAAGACAATGAGAGTGGAAGAGACCCAAAAGGAAGAGGAAAGCAAGACCCCGTCGGGCCACTGCTTCTCAGTGTCACTTCCAGCCACGTGTGCTCATTCCACTCAACTTGGTTCCACCTCACCTAACTAGAAAACCCTTCTGTCACATCCTTGCCACACCTTTCTTTTCCTGAAATTTCCTAGCCCTCACTTTCAGCGGTCATTTTGCCCTCAGTCACAGGAGTCACCATCAGCAGCTCAGAGTGGGGAGAGTTTCTATTTTCCTTGGTTGCTTGGTAATCCCCCACTGTTACTGCTGAGGTTCTTTCAGATGAGGGCAGCTGTGTTTCTGGCCTCTTCTATTGAAATTCTAAATATAGTTTCTAACCAAAATATTGTTGTAAGAGTGGCTAGAGTTTGTGGTACCTCCTTTCAGATATCTTACATAATAAATAGGCTTTGGGCTCTGAATCCAGCCTCCACCCTGGTGAAGGTGCAGCCTCTCTCAGCATATGTTTCCCAAGATCCCCAGAGTCATGATGTCACACAGCTACTGGTCACACTATCTGTGCAAGGTATAGTCATGCTGGATAAAAGCTTTATTTTAGGCTATGGCACTGTTCTTTTATTTTCAGTCTGTGCCCCTGACATTTTTGCAAGCTCTGCTGGTCCTCAAGCCAACTGGAACACCCAATACAATACATCCTTGTGTAGGAAGAATCAAAATCTTCTCCTATATGTGTCCTTGATGGCATTTTCCACTTTGCTTGCTAGCATTTCAGAAAGTTTACTTCCCACAGTCTTACATATTGCTCTAGACCTTGCTTTTGTCACTTGACTATTGCAAAGGTTTTACAAATTTGGATATTTGAAAGGACTTATAAGACTTCACAGAGCATTTCTTCTGTGTGGCTTTTATTTAAAGGCATAGGATATGGTGCAGCAAGAGAAAGATACTGTGGCAAGCATTGGGGCCCAGGTGCAAGCTTTCCAGGGGCCTTATTCACACATAGACTGCCTGTCTTCAGATTGAAACACCAAGATCTATATGATGCATCTTAGCTTCAGAAAACCTCAAGACAAAAGTTCCCATCTGGGTTTTTAGACCCTGTAGTCATGACATCAAGCCAGGCTGTCTTCCTGATTCTGCCAAACGAAAACCATCAGTAAACAAACTGGCCATGCGGGGTTCTCAGGGGGAGTTTCAGACAGTAAACAGCACATCATTAATCTTACTCTTCTTATCTTGGCCAAGAGTCAGAGCTGGACAGCCAGAATTCCCAAGAGGTAAAAATAGAGCTTTTCCAGTCCAGCTATAAATTAACTCTGTCTTACACAGTCATCTATCTTGAAAGACTTTCCATATCAGTTTATATATATTAGTCTCCTTTTTTATAAACTGGTACATCAGATTTCATTAAATGGATGAATCAGAATTTCTTTAACTGGTACCTTATTAATGAATTTAAGGGGTTTCCAGTCATTGGCTCTGACAAACAGAACTGCATAAATATCCTTTTATGTGTGGCCTAATGCATATACACATACATATTTTGGGGGGACATTCCTATAATTTCTGGTATAAGGATACTGTCAAATTTTCCTCCAAAAAGAATTGCATCAATTTATAGTCATAAAAGCAAATAGTTTATGAGTATGGTCAGGGGTCCTCAAGACAACTCATATTCAACGATTTGCTACAAGGACTCGCAGAACTCAGAGAAGCCATTATACTCATGGTTATGGTTTATTATGTCCCTGAAAGGACACAGATTAAAATCAGCAAAGGTAAATGGCGTATAGCAGTGGTCCCCAAACTTTTTGGCACCAGGGACCAGTTTCGGGGAAGAACATTTTTCTACAGATGTGGGGGGATGGTTTTGGGATGAAACTGTTCCACCTCAGAGCATCAGGCATTAGTTAGATTCTCATGAGGATCACACACAACCTAGATCCCTTGCATGCACAGTTCACAATAGGGCTTGTGCTCTTATGAGAATCTAATGTTGCTGCTGATCTGACAGGAGGCAAAGCTCAGGTGGTAATGCTCCTTCGCCCACTGCTCACCTGCTGCTGTGTGGCCTGGTTCCTAACAGGTGATAGACCAGTACTGTTCCATGGCCTCAGGGTTGGGGACCCTTGCTATGCGGCAGAGTCCAGATGAGACCAAGCACAAGCTTCCAGTTGTTCTCTCCCTGTGGAGTCTTAGAAACAGCACTTAATTCTCCCAGCCATAATGTGAGATAATATGAAGTGCTGCAAATCAGGGAAGCTCATCTAGCTTTGATGTCACTGGTTTCTATTGCAGGTTGGTTATATTTACATTCAGTGCCCACATGGCTGACCTTAGTTACTTAGTCTCTGGCCTTTCCAGGGGTCAAAATTGATACTGTGTGTCCAAGGCCTCTACCACCACCACCACCACAATAAATCAATTGTTAGCATAAACTACTATCTGACATAGCCCAAGGTCCCAGGTAAACAAAGATACTCTTATGAGGCAAGGTATTCCAAGGCATCAGAGGCTATCTCCCAAGAGTTTAGCAAGGTCCAAACCTTTACAATGTGCAGGGTTTGGACAAACAAGGCCTGCTGAGTTAATCATTTACATACAGGCTACCCACTGTCCCTTGGCCTAGGTTCTCTTTAACAAAGAGCCTGGTTTGTAACTAGTATAATTATCTCCTATTTTAATATTCTGCTATTTATACATTTTAACAAACTTGTGCATAAATACTCAGCATAGAAATTAACTCATAATAAGTAGATCCAGTTCTTAGCCCATTTTTCATTGATACTACATGCCAAGGAGGCTGTGATTCAATTTTCCAATACATTTGATCATCATCATATGACTTACTTACCTAAGGGAGAGGAATCATACCAACAAAGCCAGTGTTATACTGTATCTGCAGTATTGTAGTAGATGTAACCTGAAAAATAAGAATCAAAAGATAATGGCCCATTACCTCTGTCATTACCAATTAATTGGTCCAGTTCATCATTATATCATTTGACTAGAATGTCTCCCAGAGCAATGCCACTCAAGTTTGCAGGCTTCCATTCAACCTTTTCAGCTTCTAAGAGTAAGGTTAGTCTTAGAAAACTGACTTCACCTTTTTGGGCATCTAGTATAATTAAGCTAAGAGACTACAGTCTCTTGCTCTGAGCCTCTCTCAAAACACCAGTGCAATACTAGATTTTCCTCATTACCTATTTCATTTATTTATTCCTGTGCCTTGGCTATTTCTCCTATTTTTCACTTGTCATAATTTTTTACCCAAACATTTTCACTTTTGGGAGAGTTGTTAGGCTTAGCCACTGTCCTGGTCTAGATTGCCAGCAGTAATACCAGTCTAGCTCATGCTTCCTTTCAGCTCATTCCCTTTTATTTAGAGTAAGGATATATAGGTACAGAACTAGTGGGCTATCTTGACCACCAGGAAATACAGCTGCATTCACTATCAATCTGAATTTTGCCAGGTGGGGTGAAGACACAGTCCACCCCGTTAGGCCCTTAGCAATTCTGACATAAAGGTTGAAAGGTAAGTTTCTTGCTTAAGAATGATTCCTGTTTCTAGCACCTGCAGTCTCCAACCACTGCCCCAGGCTGGAAAAAAAAGAAAAGTTGAGGTGACTGGAGAAATCACTTTGTAGTTTGTACCAGTGTCCTCCTCCATCCCTTCTCCAGATCCACCATAAAAGTAAAAGAATTTGTCAAGTGGGGACCCACTCTTGTCCCCCTCATGTTGAATGTGCATACACATGAAGGTATATATGTCAGCCCTTCTTGCCTTTATCACCCCCCATTTTAGAAAAAAAAAATGTTTCAATTACCTTTTCCAATTCTCTAGTAAACCACTAGTCCATTTTGATGTGGTATCTTTTTGCCCATCATTAGACACTATGGGCTGTAAAGTGTGTTTCTTGGTCTAAAGAAATATAACTTGATGGTCCCAATTGCCACAGTATCTTCTGTTTCAGTCCTTTTATAGTATTTTAAGCATTTTGTATCCATCTACCTCTGGGGGTGCAAAGCCTAGTCCAGAGTAAATGTCTAGTCCTGTCAGGACCCTTTTATAGTCTCTGGGGGCTACCACAGCATTCTGATGTAGTTACTTGTCAGTTGTATGTGCCACCTTCTCCCCAGGAAATCTGCCCATAGCCACCTGCGGTCTCTGTCTCTCTTGAAGTATTTATTTATATTTTGTGCCTCAGAGGGAGCAAGAGAAATATGCCAACAATCAGCCCATGCCTACATTCCTACACCTCTCCCATTTCCATTTATTTCATGGACCCACATGCCCACCTCAAGTAAACACACCAAGTTTTCCACTTACTGGGTCCAGTCATCATCTGATCCTGGAAGTGTTCTTCTGGTGGGCATTCACATGTGCTACTTTAACGTGCCCCTAAATTCCATGGTGATTTCCATAGGATGGTGCCCCACATGGGGCATCTAATACACTAGTTTTTCATTACCCATCTATTTGACCATATGGCCAGCCATTGGCACACCCAAACTTTGATTATTTTTAAATGGAACTTTTATGCTTATTCAGTTTTTTCATCACTGCAAGGACAGCATATAGTTCAGCCTGAGCAGATTGTTCTTACCTTCTTCAATCAGAACTTTTCCATCATCTGATGTAGTACGGACTATCCACCTTGGAACTGCCATCAGTCAACCTACTAGCTCTCTTTCAATAGAGAGCTGTTCATAGGGCACTGCCCAGGTGGCCATAGGATTTGGTGGCTCCTCAGCTGATTTCAAAGTAGGCTCCAGTGGAAAAGAGACCTCCTGTACATGAACAGAATGAGTACCTCCTTGCACTGTCCCAGTAACACTGTCCTGTATAAACCGTTTCCATTTATTATGGAGCCCTTCTGGGCACTGCCTTATTAGAGTGTTTCTTTCACATCACTTAAGGCATTGTGGGCATTTCAGCTTTCACGGTTATATGTCCTTCAGTATAATGGTTAATTTTATGTGTCAGCTTGACTGGGCCACAGGATGCCCAGATAGCTGGTAAAACATTATTTCTGGATGTGCCTCTGAGGGTGTTTCTGGAATAGATTAGCATTTGAATTGGTAGATTCAGTAAAGAAGATCCACCATCACCAATGTAAGGAGGTGGGGCATCATCCAATCTATTGAGGGCCTGCCTGAATATAACAAAAGGATGGAGGAAGGGTGAGATCTCTCTTCTTGAACTGGGATATTCATCATCTGCCCCAGACATCAGAGCTTCTAGTTCTCAGGCTTTTGGACTTGGACTGAATTACATCACCAGCTTTCCTAGTTCAACAGCTTGCACACAGCAGATTGTGAGACCTCAGTCTCCATAATTCTGTGACAATGTATATACGCATATGTGTATATTCACTGATATAATACACACACACACACACACACACACTCACTACTGGTTCTATTTTTTCTGAAGAACCCTGACTAATACATTCAGTCACAGGGGCATTTTCAACTAATGCCCAATAGCCAGTTAGTAATTGGTTTTCAAATGCTGTATATCTTACAGCTGCATCCGAAAATTTTCTGGTCCAAATTCCAGCAGTCACTGCTGGATGGTGCTCACAAGGTTTTTCCATAAGCCCCAATCTCTGGTCCATACAGGGCTACTGTGGAGAAAATGTGTCGGTACCAGCAGCCCAGTTTCTAACACGTCATTGATTAAAGGTGTAATCTATTTTTGTGCACCAGGTATTCTATACTATTTCCAACTAAAATCTTTAGGCTTGGACAATTCTATAGGTTCCCATTTAGCAGGTATACTGGATAAAGGGCAAGTTTACATGCCTTCGGTTTTACAATATTAGGTAGGTCCCCAATCAGATATAAAATCCATCCCAATACATTCAGGTAAAGGAGATACATCCAGTTCACATGAAGTCCATTTAAATATTTCAGTTTTAATCTCAACTTTCACCTTAATTTCATCAACCATTTCATGGCTAAGTCCTCCCAACCCAATGGTAGTCCACATTAGGATTTCACCAACAGATTTTTGGAACCTCAGTGCATTGGTCTGCCATGTCAAAGAGTCCCAGAAAAGCTTATTCTCCACCCCCTGTCCATTTTAACCACACGTGCATATAGCCCATGTCCCCAAACAAGGATCATACTAAAGGACTCTGACCCTTTTCATCAGTGTTTGTCCATATTAGTTTGTGAGACAATTGCCACAGATGATTTGAGGTAACATTTTTCATTGTCCTTTTTGCCTTTCAGCCTTGTTAATTCCTCCAGACTAAGGTAAATAGAACAGATTTGTTTAAAGCTCTTCAAAGTCGGGATATGCCAGGAGGCCCCATTGGTCTATGAAATCTCCAATAGTGCTTCATTAAGACCTTTGATCCCATCAGTGTCCAACCTGCTGGGATGAGTCCCTTGATTCTTCCTTTTGTCTTTCCCTATTCTTTCATGACTCATGTTATTTTAGCTGTCAGTTTTTTCAGCATGTTATTTGTCCCTTTGTGGGAAACCCTGAAGCTAGTGTCTGTAGCTTGGACCAACTGAAATTCAAGTTTGGCCCAGTGTCAGGATTTGCCTCAACACTTTACTGTCATTTTAGCTATTACACATAATAACTGAGAGATTGTATATTTAGCTTGTTTCTTGTCATTTTGCATTTCCTTATGCATCCAGTGAGCCAACTCTTTGGGAGTTAGATTTATCATTTCTAAATTCCAGTGATGACTTTTACTTCTAGTAACTGGTTGCAACACAGCTGCTGCTTCACACAATGGGTGGCCCAGTGGCCATACAGAATCAAAGGTTTGTAAACTCCCACCCTCTTATCCTTCCTTTTCCCAAACCATTCTTTTGCCACATTTCAGTGAGTCAGGGTAATTCTAGTGAATCCCACTTCTAATGTCATCCGTGATAGGAGTCCTCAAGACCACCCCAAGGTTCAATGATTCATTAAAAGGACTCAAGAAATTCAGGAAAACCATTACATTAATGGTTGTGGCTTGTTACAGTGAAATGATACAGACTAAAATCAGCAGAATTAATTTAGGGCAGAGTCCAGGAGAGACTAGGTGTGGGCTTCCAGTTGTCCTCTCCCAGTGGAGTTTTATAGACAGCACTTACTTTTTCCAGTCATGATGTGAGATAACACTCATGAAGTACTGCTAATCAGGGAAACTCATCCAGCCTTGGTGTCCGGAGTTTCTATTAGGGACCAGTTATGTCTGCATGGAATGTCCATGTAGCTGGCCTTAGTTATTCAGTCCCCAGCTTCTCCAACCAAAATTAATATAATGTGGCCCAGAGCCCCCCACCACAACTAACATTATTAGCATAAACTATCTGACGTAGCCCAAGGCCCCAAGCAGACAAAGAAACTCTGAACAGGCAGAATATTTCAGGGTCTTAGAGGTTATCTCCCAGGAGTTGGACAAGGTCCAAATCTTTCTTTGGATGTACAGGGTTTGGACAGCCTAGGCCATCTGAGTGCTGCACAATGAGAGTACCTATTTTCCCATACTCTCATCAATACTGTTAATCACTCATTCTGGTTTTTGACAATCTGATATTGTTTACTTGATATGTGTTTTTTGTTCATGTATTCTTTATGGATGAGATTGAATATTTTATCTACTGACTTTATATAAGCTACCTGATAAAATCATTTGCCCATTTTGCTATTGATTGGACTTTTTTCTTCTTGATCCGTAAGTGCTGTCTATGCAAGAGATTTGATTTCTGTGTCTTATACGTTGCATGCTATTTTTCTCAGTTTTTCATTTGCCTTTTTGTCTTTGTCATGCATAAATTTGTAATTTTTATGTAGTTACTTTGTCTATCATTTTTAAATGATTTCTGGGGTTTTGAAATTTTCATACTTATTTCTTAGTAGTGTCCAAGTGTATTTTTTGTGATTAAATTTTTGATCCATCAGGAATCCATTTTGATATAAGAAGTAAACTTCCAGTCCAGTCCTATTATTAAATGCCTGGTGAGTTGTTCCAACAAAACTTATTAAATGAATTATTTTTTTCTACCCACTTACAATGCCACGTTTATGATATACTAAACTTTTAGGTCCAATTTTGAATTCTGTTCCATTAATCTGTCTTTCGATATGCTAGCATGAAACTCTATTACTGTAGCTTTTAAACTATAATTCTGTTATGTGGTAAACTTAGTTGCTTACTGTTTTAAAGATTTTTCTGGCTACTTTTGCCTTATTATGTCTCTATATGGAATCTAAAATAAGCTTTCCTAGTTGCCCTAAAATAAATAAACTGGTAACTTTATTGTGATCACGTTAAATTTATAGATTAACTTAAGGAAGAGTAACATACTTTTAAAATTGCACCTTCCTGTCCAATAATAAGATTTGTCTTACCATTTATCCTAGTTTTCTTTTATCTCCCTTATTATAGTTTAAATTTTTTTTTTCTGCACCGTTTCTAAGTTTATTGTTAGGTATTTTATTTTGTTGCTAAAACTAAATATTTTTTGTTGTGAGAATAGCAATTTCAAATAGAATATTTATTATTTTATATTTTCTAACTTGTTTACATACAGGAAAGTTATTTTGTGTGTATTAATTTTGAAAATTGTCATACTTTGTTTCTAATATTTAAATTATTATATATGTTCCAATTATACAGTTATATTATCCTGTATTAATGTAATTATATCTCCTAATTTCCAGTTTTTATACCTTATATTTCTTTTTGTACTAAATGCATTTACTGGTACTGTCAAAAAATATTTAATAATGTTGCCTTTATGTTATTCTTCATTTTAACGGGACTAGTATTACTGTTTTCTCATTAAGCAAATTATTGGCTTCTGGTTTAAAATAAATTTTTTTGATTCTGCTAAGGATTTACCAATTTATTCTTATATTATTAAGAAAACTTTATCAGAAATTAGTACTAAACTTTATTAAATGCCTTTTTAACATCTATGGGGTAGAGGGATTATGATATTCTCATTTGACCTATTATTTTGGTGAGTGATATTAGTTTCTTTAATATTGAACCAGTTGTATAGTATTGAAATAAAGTGCAGTTAGTCATTGTGAATAATTTTTAGTGGGTTGCTGAATCCTGTTTTCTCATTTTATGCAGGATTTTTGCTTTAATATTCATAAATAAGAGATTTTTTAAAATTTTCTAGCTTGTGTACATTTTCCAGGTTTTGTTATAAATGTTATTTAGAATTCTTTGCTTTAGAACAGTTTCAATAATGTTTTAATTAATGTTCTCTCTAATTTCGAGAGAAATCTTCTAAAACTGTGCATATTTTGTTACTGTTTTAGACAGAGAATATTGTTATTATAAAACTTCTCAGTTTCTTCTTTGTTAGGTCTAAGTTTCCTATATATTCTATTCCAGGGACAGTTTTGGTTATTTATTTTCCTAGAAAAATGCTTTTCATGCAGAATTTTAAAATTCATTTCATAAATTTAAGCAAAGCATTCTCCTATAATTGCTATAATTTCCTTTAAAGATAGGAGACTTTTTCCCTTTGTCCTAATATTTTACATTGTGTTTTTGCATTCTTATTTTTCTCCCCTGAGTATGTTGGTAGGCTTTATCTTGTTAATTTTTTCAAAGAATCAGTGCTTGAAATTATTTACTAGTTCACTTTTGTGCTGTATTCTAATAATTTATTAGTTAATTTTTTTTATAAATCTGATTTATTTAGATTTATTTTGTTCTTTATTTAACCTCTTGCTCTGTATTAACTTCTTACTTCCCAATATTTTATTAAGAATGTTTTCAAATATGCAGAGAAATTGAAAGGATTATACAGGAACCCATATGGCCATCAACTGGATTCTTATAATAATTTACTATATTGCTTTATCACATATGTAGCCATCTATCCATCCCTGTCTTTATCCATCAAGTCCTTTTAGTTTTTTATTCATTTAAAAGTAAGTTGCAGATATCCTTACATTTCATCTCTAAATACTTTAGCATGTATATTGTTACCTAGAATTCCTTTTTAGTTTTGAGGTACATTTTACAAAAGATGAAATTCACAAATCTAATTGTATCAGTGAATTTTAACAAATTTAACAAATGCATACATTTGTGTAATCTAAACCCATACTACAGTATAGAACATTACTGTTATAATTA
This sequence comes from Hylobates moloch, assembly GCF_009828535.3. Lineage (NCBI taxonomy): Eukaryota > Metazoa > Chordata > Mammalia > Primates > Hylobatidae > Hylobates > Hylobates moloch. The sequence goes on from NW_026652276.1 coordinate 215,983,550, forward strand.
CTTTTAAAAAACTACTTAGGTGTAAATCTAACAAAACGTGCAAGACTTGCATTCTTAAAACTACCCAATGTTGATGAAATAAATAAAAGAAGATCCAAATAAATCAAGAAATATACCATGTTCATGATTAGGACTAAGCTCAACGTGGTAAGATGTCAGCTCTTCCCAGTTGACACACAGGTTTAAAGAAATTCCTATCAGGATTTCTTTTTGTAGATGTAGACAAAATTATTCTAAAATTTATATGGAAAGGCTAAAGAACTAAAATAACTTTTAAAAAAAGCAATTTTGAAAATGAAGCATAAAATGAGATAAAGTAGCCTCTTACCTCAAGCTTTATATAGCTACAGTAGTCAAAGCTATGTGGTATTAGATCAGTAGAAGAGAATAGAGAACTCAGAAGTAGAACCACACAAATATTCCCAAGTAGTTTTTGACAAAAGTGAAAAAGCAATTTAATGGAGCAAAGTTTGCATTTTCAACAAATATTGCTGGAGAAATTGGATATCCATAGGAAGAAATGAAAGAGATAAGGGAAAACTTCAACCTAAGTCTAACACCTTGTACAAAAATGCATTCAAAATGAATCATAGATTTAAATGTAAAACATGCAATTATAAATCTTTTTTAAAATAGAAGAAAATCTTTATGATCTAGAGCTAGGCAAAGAGTTCTTAGAATTGACACCAAAAACATGATTAATAAAAAATTGATAAATTGGACTTCAGAATTAAAAGCTCTTGTTTTGCAAAAGACCCTGTTAAGCACATGAAAATACAATGAAGAGAAGGAAAAACAAAGAGCAACATGCTTATACCAGTTGATTCTATCTTCTTTTATTTTTTTTAAAAAAGCTTTCCCAGAAATTCCACCAGAAGTCATCTTTTTACCTCTCATTGACTAGAATTATATTGCATGGCTACTCCTGGCCACAGGCAAGCCTGAAAACTTACGGTTTTTTTAATGGAGGTACATTGCTGCCCTGATAAATTCAGGTTTTGGTAAGTAAGGAAGAAAGTTAGAATGAAAATTTGGAGGACAACTAGCAATGTATAGAAAAACTAGCAGTGGAAATTTGGAGGACAACTAGCTGAGTGCAGGGCCTTATACTCCTAAATATTCTTTTGTTCATGTAACAGTGGACTAACTTGAACAACTACTTGAATCTGCATATGGAAATGGCTTATCCTGGCAATTACTTAACAAAGCCACCTATTCTGCCTTATGGAAAATAGTCATCTTTTATATCTGCCACATAAGACAAAATAAAGTGGCTCCTCAGCACAACTTTGGAAGTGCTATGAAATCTTTTGGAGGAATACTTAAATTTGGATACCCCTGAAAAGAAGAAGTTATGTGAAATTTTGTGGCATGTGATTTAAATGCAGAACAAACTGTCTGCTGTAGTTGCAAACACTTTAAAGGCTTGAGTATTACCAACTTGTGATGATATATGTAACTGTCCTGAGAATCCTGTGCTAGAAAACTAAGAGGATGTTATTATCAAATTAGATGAGAACCAAATACAGACTAAAAAGGAATTAAATAACTAAGATGAAATGGACACAGGACTGGCAAGACACAAAGTACTGAAACTGACTCAAGAGGAAATAGAACATCTAAATAGACATATAACAAGAGATTTAATTAATAATAGAAAAACTACTATAGAGAGTAGCTTAAACCCAAATAGCTTCATTTGCTGAATTCTACCAAACATTTAATGTTTAGAACATTCTACCAAACAATTTGTAATTCTTCAAAAACTCTTCCAATAATAGAAGAGGAAGGAATGCTTCCCCATTCATCCCTATGAGGCCAGTATTACTCTGATAACAAAACCACACAAAGACATCACAAGAAAACTACAGGCTAATATATATTATGAATATAGATGTAAAATTCATCAGCAAAATACTAGCAAACTAAATCCAGCAAAAAATAAAAAGAATATATATCATGAAAAAGTGGAATCTATCCAGATATGTTGTTTGCTCCCTGTACCCAAAAATCAATTACTGAGATAGAACATATCAGTAGAATTAAAAAGAAACAAGATCATTTCAATAAACACAGAAAAGGCATTTTTAAGAAATCCTACACCCTTTCATGACAAAAACACCAAATTAGGAAGAGAAAGGACTGTCCTCAATGAAAGGCATCTATGGAAATCCCACAGCTAATATCTACTTAATGGTGAAAAGACTAGATGCTTTCCCCATAAGGTCAAGAACGAGACAAAGATATCCACTTTTCCACTTTTATACAACATTGTAATGGAGGTTCTAGCCAGGGCAATTAGACAAGAAAAAGAAGTTTAAAAAATCCAGATTGGAAAGAAGGAAGTAAAACTATATTTGCCAATAAAATAATTTTGTACATAGAAAATCCTAAGCAATCCACTGAAAAAAACTTTTAGAACTAATATATGAGTTCAGCAAGGTTGCAAAATACAGGATTAATATATAAAAATCAAATGTATGTCTGTGCACTTATAATAAACAATCCTAAAATGAACTTATGAAAACTATTCAATTTGCAAAAGAATAAAATATGAATACATTTAGGTATAGAGTACAAGACATACTCTAACAACTACAAAACATCTACAAAAGATCTACAAAACAACTACAAAAAGATCTAAGTAAATAGACATCCCATGTTTATGGATCAAAAGACTTACTATTATTACGATGACAGTCCTCCCCAAATGAATCTACAGATTCAATGCAATTTCCATTAGAATACCAGTGGGTTGCTTTGTAGAAATTGACAGGCTGATACTAAAATTTATAGAGAAACTCAAGGAACCCAGAATGGCCAAAAAAAGAAAACAAAAACAAACTTAAGAACAAATTTGAGAGCTCACACTTTCTGATTTCAAAACTTACTACAAATAGTAATTTAGACAGTGTGGTACTGTCATGAGGATAGACATGTAGACCAGTGAATAAAATTGGAAGTCCAGAAATAAGCCCATGTGTCTGTGGTGAACTGATTTTTGACAAGGATGGCAAGACTATTCAATAGGAAGAGCATTGTCTTTTCAACAAATGGCGCCAAGACAACTGGATAACCACATGCAAAATAAGTTTGTCCCTTATCTCACACCATATACAAAAATTGATTCGAAATGGATCAAGATCTAACTAACAGCCCGAACTATAAAACCCTTACAAGGAAACATAGAGGCAAATCTTCATGATTTTGGATTTGGCAATGGATTCTTAGGTATAATGCCAGAAGCACAAGCAACAACTGGAAAAAAAATAGATAAATTGAACTTTATCAAAATTGAAACTTCTGTGTTTCAACAGAAACTGTCAAGAAAATGAAAATAAAACCCATAGAACAAGAGAAAATATTTGAAAATTATTTATCTGACAAAGGACTTCTATCTTGACTATATAAAGAACTCTTACAACTCAATAATAAAAAGACAACTAAATTTTAAAGTGTGCAAAGGATCTAAATAAACATTTATCCAAAGTAGATGAACAAATGGCCAATGAACACATCAAAATATGTTCAACATCTTTAGTCATAGGGAAATGCAAATTAATACCACAATAAGATATGTCTTTACACCCACTAGGATGACTAGAATCAGAAAGTCAGATAACAAGTGCTGACAAGCATGTGGAGAGATTGGAACCCTTATACACTGCTGTTGGGAATGTAAAATTGTGCAGCTACTTTGGAAAACAGTTTTGTTTTTCCTCAGAAAGTTAAACATTGAGTTACTATTTGACCCAGCAGTTCCACTTGTAGGTATGTACCCAAGAGAAATGAAAACATATATCCAAACAAAAACTTATCATACAAATGTTAATGGCAGCATTATTCTTAGTAGCCACATGGTGGAAACAACCCAAATGTCCATCGATGGATGAATGGAAAAACAAAATATGGTATTTCCACACAATATAATGTTAATTGGCCATAAAAAGGAATGAGGTACTGATACATGCTACAACATGGATGAACTTTGAAAACATTATGCTGAGTGATAGAAGCCAGACGCAAAAGAACAAATAATGTGATTCTAATTGTGTGAAATGTCTAGAACAGGCAACTATATAGACAGAAAATAGCACATATGCCTACATCTCACTCAAGGTTAGTGTGGTAGTGTTGGGGTTTTTTGTATTGTTTTTTTCTGTTCCCTTTCCCCAGATGCATGGTTTTCTACTAATGTCTTATTATAGATTAAGTATTTTGTTCCATAAAGGGAGATGCATAGATGGGTCTGGGTGGAGTTTGGCAGAGGCTGCTGTTCCCTTCCCCAACACACCACCACAAGAATAACTTTCCCAGGATTCTCTTTGATCTTCCTTGTGAGCACCTACCTGGTGGGATTCCCAGAGGAAAAGTCTGAAAGTGGGTGCTAACCCCCTACATCTTATATCTGCAGCCCCAAGGGGCTTCACACTCACATTTGGCTTTTAATAATCTATTTTAAAAGCTTTAACTGTGCCTTGTTACCAGATTATATGAAGTTCAGCAGCATCTGCCTTCAGTGGGCAACTACTGAGATCCAGTTTCACCTTGCAGGTTTCTGTCTTTTCACAGACTTTGGAGCATTTGGTTGCCCTGAAACATCTTCTGTGGTGGGTTGGCAAAAAGTCATTAATTTGCTGTTTGTCTAGTTTATTTTTTGTTGTAAGGGTGAGGATGACACTTTTTTTTTTGGAGATGGAGTCTCATGCTGGAGTGAGTCTCACCAGCTGGAGTGCAGTGGCGCGATCTCGGCTCACTGCAACCTCCACCTCCCAGGTTCAAGCAATTCTCCTGCCTCAGCCTCCTAAGTAGCTGGGACTACAGGCGCGCCACCATGCCCAGCTAATTTTTGTATTTGTAATAGAGATGGGGTTTCACCATGTTGGCCAGGATGGTCTCCATCTCTTGACCTCGTGATCCGCCTGCCTCAGCTTCCCAAAGTGCTGGTTTTTTTTTTTTTAACGTTCTGTATCTCTTAGCTGACATTGGAAATCTGACCTGTAATTTTCAGAAGTGTCAAAGTCATGAAATACAAGGAAAGACTGGAAAGCTGTTCTATATCGAAGAAAACTAAAATACACATTAAAGTTCAATGCAATGTGTGATTCTAAAGTGGATCCTTTTGCTATAGAGGACATTATTTATACAACTGTCAAAATTTTAAGTCTAAGGATTAAATATTAGAAATAAATCGCTATTAATGTCCTGATCTTGATAGTTGTATTATGGTTATTTATATAGGAGGATTTCCTTCATTGGAGGAAATATAAGTATTTGGAGAGGATGGAGTATTATGTTGGCAAATATTTCAGGGAAAAAAGTGTTTTTTTCCTGTTATTGCAACTTTTCTGTATGTTTTCAACTGTTTCAAATAAAAAGTTTAAAAACCACATGCCTAGGAATAAATCTGATAGACAAGATTTCTATGAAGAAGCAGTAAAGCATTATTGAGAGAGATTTTTAAAAGACCTAAATAAATAGAGGGAAATAGCATGTTCATAGATTGGGAGACTCATTATTTTAAAGATGTCAGTTATCTCCAAACTGACCTACATGTACTATGCAATACCAGTCAAAATCCCAATTGTGATTTTTTATAGAAATTGACAAGGTACTTTAAAAATGCATATGGAAATGCCAACAACATCTTAAAAGGACAAAAAATTGTAAGATTTACTAGCTCTTAAACCTTAATAAAGTTATAGAAATATATGGCATTGCTGAAAGGAAACAGGAATGGAATAGAACAGAACGCTTAGAAACAGACCTATGTATATATGGTCATTATGAAAAAGGTGGTACTGCAAGAGAAAGTTAAAGATGGTCTTTTCAGTAAATAATACTGGAATAATTGGATTTCCATATGGAAAAAGTGAAATCTCACCCCAACCTTATGCACAAAAGTCCATTTTAAATGGGTTATGGATATAAAAATGAAAGGTAAAACAATAAGACTTCTAGAAAATAATACAAGAAAATATCTTCATAATATTAAAATCTGGAAAGACTTAAACAGAACATAAAATACCCTAACCATAAAGAAAAAGATGGATAAATTTGACTACAGTAAAATTAAAAACCTCAGTTCATCAAAAAATAAAACAAGGCAAACAATAGATTGGGAGAATATATTAATATTTGCAATACATAACTGACAAATAGATCATTTCTGGAATATACAAAGCATTTCTGAAAGTAATAAGAAAAGACAAACAACCCAGTAGGAAAATGGGCAAGAGACTTGAATGGGCACTTTATAAAAAATGATATTCACATGGCCAATAAACATATGAGATAATATCAACCTTATCGTGAAGTCTTGTTGTGATTTTAATTTGCTATTCCCTGATTGTTAAGGAGGCTGAGTACTGTTTCACAGACACCTCGAAAGGTTAAATTTAACTTATACTAAGCAGTGGTGAGCATATGGAGCAAATAAAACCTTTGTGACCTGCTGGTGGGTGTGTAAATTGGTATAATCATTTTGGATGATAGCTTGGCATTATTTACTGAAATTGATACATGCCCTGCAACCTAGAATTTTTACTCCCAGTTGTATACCTAAAACTGATGTGAGCACAGGTGCTCTAAGAAATATGTATAAAGCTGTTCATAGCACCATTGTTCTTAATAGCCCCAAACTGAAACAGCCCAAATGTCCATTATAAATAGAAATTGATAAATTATAACATTTTGTACAATATTATGTATCAATGAAATAAGCAAATTACAGCAATATGCCACAATGTGGATTGATTTCACGAATATACGGGAAAAACAGCATAGAAGAATACCATATACTATGTGATTTTAATTTTATAAATTTCAAATATAGGCAAAGCAAAGCAAAGCAATAGTTTTATTTACACTACACATGCATGTATATGAATGCTTAGGCAGTAAAATTATAAAGGAGAGTAGAGAAATGATTGCATTATATTAAGACTAATGGCTACTTTTCAAAGGGAGGGAGAGGCTGGTGATGGGAAAGGGGCATGAATGGAGTATGGAAGGTGCTTGCAATGTAATATTTCTTGGCCTATGTGGTATTTGCTTTGTGATAAATCAGTAAGCTGTAGTTCTTTGTTTTTGCATAAGTATAACACCTAATAAGCATTTAAACATTTGCTTTGTTTCTGGCCCTGTGAAATATGGATAGAAGTATGTTTTGGTAGATTTTTTTAATGGGCACAATTGACAAAAAGATGAATACATCAGTGGAACAGAGTAAAATGTCCAGAAATAGACCAACGTGTTTATTACGAAATGACCTTTGACAAAGGCACCAAAGAAACCCAGTGAGGGTAAGGAAAGTCTTTTCAGTAATTGGTGTTGTAACAACTTAGCATACATGTAGAAAAAAAAATCCTTGACTTCTACCTCACTAGTAAACAAAAATTAATTCAAGACAGGTCATAGACCTAAACATATAAAGTTATATATAACCTAACATTATAAAGCTTCTAGAAGAAAACATAGAACAATATCTCTGTAGTTATAGATAAGGCAACAATTCCTTAGGAGCCAGAAAGAAAAAAGAAACAATGAAAAATTAATAAAGTTGACTTCATCAAAATCTAAAATTTCTCATTAAGAGACAGTTAAAAATGAAAAGGAAAGCTACAGTCTATAAAAAATATTCCCAACACATATATGACAAAAGACTTTATGCAGAATATATGAAGAATTCCTACAAACCAATAATCAAAACCTAATTTTAAAATGGACAAAAGACTCGAACGGACATTTCTCAAAGAATTATAATAATCAATAAACATATGAAAACATTTTTCAACATGAGAAATGAAAATTTGAACCACAGTGAGCTACCACTTTACATCTACCAGGATGGCAAAAAATTTAAAAGACTGACAACCAAATATTAGAATGTAGAGCAACTGGAACTCTAATACATTGTTGGTGGGAATGTAAAATTACATAATCACTTTGTAAAAAGGTTTGACAGTTTTGTTTCTTAATAAAGGAAAATATACATGTATTCCCTGACCAGCAGTTTATCTCTTAGGTAAATAAAGACATAACTATTATGTCCACTAATGGTCAAATTGTGGCAATCTATATTAGAGAACACTATACAGATGTTAAAAAATGATAAAGATCTATGTATATTAAACATCTCTAAGATGTTTAGTGAAGTGGGTGGGAAAAACAAATTGGTGATCAGTATATATAGAATGATGCCATATACATGAAGAAGACATTGTGGTTGACTCATTGTGGTTGATTCCATTGTAGTTGATCAAGTCAGTTAGTACAAGACACTCTTCCACTGACAGTCATGTTGTTTTACATTTTACAATGGTAAGCCTTAGGATGAGGATGACAAAGTGGAGAGACATAAAGAAACTGAGCTCTGGATGACCACTGAGTCACTGATTATACCATCCCTTGAATCTACTCTACTTCTGGGTTTCTAAATATGTGAAATAATATATTTTCTTAGCATATGCCCAAAGCATCTGAACTGGATGGTTGAAAGCGAGAAAGCCTAAAAAGATAAAAACCAAAATGTTGGCCGGGCGCAGTGGCTCATGTCTGTAATCCTAGCACTTTGGGAGGCCGAGGCGGGTGGATTGCCTGAGCTCAGGAGTTCAAGACCAGCCTGGGCAACACGGTGGAACTCCATCTCTACTAAAATACAAAAAAATTAGCTGGGCATGGTGGCATGCACCTGTAGTCCCAGCTACTTGGGAGGCTGAGGCAGGAGAATGGCGTGAACCCGGGAGGCGGAGCTTGCAGTGAGCTGAGATCATGCCACTGCACTCCAGCCTGGGCAACAGAGCGACACTCTGTCTCAAAAAAAGAAAAGAAAAGAAAAGAAAATCAGCATACACAAAGGCAAATAGCTGAAATTCCTAATGTTTTCAGAATGAGAGCTATTTTATTAGTTCATTAATTTTGACTTAAGTTGGTTAAGACTTTCAACTGAGAAGATTTTTAAATAAAACATTTAAATTTTTAATTATAATTTGCTTATCTTTATTATCAATTTATTCGGTCCTGTGTGATTAATTTAACTCTACAATACAGTGATACACATTTGCATCAATATGGTAGACTGTGTTTCTTCTGTAGCTAGATTTGACCCCTATTGATAATGTCAAATACACTTCTGTTGTTAAAGCAGATGTACACATAATCTCCAAAATGTTTGTCCAGTAATACTTGTTTGTCATCAAATTGTTTGTCCATTAAAAAAAAATACAAATAACTAGGGTAGTTAGGCTGTGAAGTCATTTTTCCCCCATCAAATAGGTCATGGTCAGAAAGACCTGAGAGTAGTGCAGATGATGATGTTTAAGAAATTTGATCCTAAAAAGAAGGAAAGCTGATAGCTAAAGGGGAAGTGGCAGGGGTAGGGGAGCATCTAACACTATCTTTCCTTTTGGGAGATAAACTTGAACAGGTTTATAAGATTTATCTTGACAGCCATTATCAAGCAAAGAAGCTGAAGGGAAAGGAAGAATAAAAGGTAGAGTAAGACAGAGGTAGGACAGAATGGTATCAAGGGCCCAGGAGAAAGAGAATTGTGTTATAAAATAGGTATAAAATCAGTAATAAGCAAAAAGCAATCATGAAACTACTCAATATAATAATTCAGAAGAAGATATGAATGAAATGTCATAAGTTGTATTACAGTGTGACAATGTTCATTATTCCAATGAACCCTTAGTAAAATCTTACCCCACACAAAACACTACATTTTAGCCTAGATCTATCAATGAATAATTTGAAAATATGCAATAAAATTTTTCTGTTTTATTTTGAAGTCATTTTCAAATAATGTTTCACTTTTTTTTCCAGATTGGACTCCTTCTTGTCCTGAGCCAGTGTATATCCCAACGGGCTTAGAAACGGAACCCCTTTATCCAGACTCCAAGGAAGCTAATGTGGTTTATCTAGCTGAAGATGGTGAGCACATAATGACACATGTTGCTGTAAAATATAATTTGGTACTTAGGTTAATCTCTTAGTTATATTTGTTTTGCTGTTTTTAGTGGAAATTTCAGATGACTGGTCCTTAAATGTAAAGATGTTTGTTTATATATTGATCCAAGTGTTGATTTAGAGCCAGTTATATTTTTGAAGGTGTATTGCAGTTTATGCAAAGTTACTTTAAAATTAAACATCATGTTGGCCATTAGAATGAAGAGTTATATTTAGAATGAATTTTGCTTCATATCAATTTTGAAAGATAAACCCAGTGAAGTGCTTTGCAACTATTGTTCCCTCTCCATGTACAGCTCACATTCATGCATTCATTCAGATGTTTTTCTTTGAATTTCCTGACTCTGATGCATTTCTCAGCATTATAATCTTTAAAAGAGAAACAATTACCCCACTTTGCAAAAAATCAAACATAGAAGTCTCAGAGTATATTCTCAGCTATACTGCTCCTGAAGCACCAGCATAAAGAAGTATAGACTCCACATAATTTCACCATCACAGTTTAATATCTTAGAGTGTTTCCGTATATTAAAGATAACTTCCAGGGAGCATATGTATTTTATTTAAGGAGCTAGCAAGACAAAGAGAAATTCACAGAAGCTGCTTCCTGTACAGTAAGCAATTCTAGAAATCATATACTCACAAACAACTCACAAAAATATACTCACAATATTTTTAAACAAATGGAGTGAGAGGAATACCTATGATTTTTCCAATTTGACTGCGAGTATTTACATGGCGAACATGCCTCAGAACTGCCATACATAACTGAAATGAGGTCTGATTTTTAAAAAAACTAAAATAATTGAGATGAATCAGTCAGGGTCTTCTCAGGAATTAGATAGCATACTCAGGGTAATTTAAGAAAGTTTAATTAAATTTAATTTAATGAATTTTAAAAAGGGTAGACAGAGTTAATTGAGATTAACAAGGGATGGTGAAGCAACATAGGACTATCAACAGAGGAGAACCATGTCTGCTAGGCCTGAAAGGGTGAGAAGACAGAACTGGTCTCCAGACCTGTAGAATCCTTTAGGTATAGGAGAGGGCAGCCTCGAAACAATTGTGGCTTTTAGTAAAGAAATAGACAACTGCCAACCTGTGGCACTGAAGGGAAAATGCTAGGGGGATAAATAACCCAATTTCACTCTCCTCCCGACTTCCCATGTTCTACAAGTGCCTCCCATTGTCCACAGCCAAAGGGCAAGGGAACCTCTGAGGCAGTCAATACAGATCAGCTTCTTTGGAAACGTATAATGTGGAGAAGAGTAGAGGACAGATCTGTAGGTAGAAACAGAATATCCATCTCAGTCAACCCCACTTAATCTTATTTTTATGCCATACTTGGGAGTTGTGAAGATCTGCCTTTCCATGAGTTGAAAGGAAAGCTATAGAAACAAGGTTTGAGGATGAAAAAGTCTTGACTTACTTGATTCTCATTGAACATGTGAAAGATTAATTGTAAATACTTACCTTTTTCCATTTTTACAAATGACAAAAAAGAATAGTAGAAAAGACAAATTTCAGTAGGTAAGATGTAATTTAAATGTCAGTGAAAATTAAAATGTTCATATAAAGTTAAAACCCTAGGACAGGGTACTGAAGAATGTGTCATACTGTGAGACATGATTAGTTTTTATTTTGAATAAATTGAGGTAAAATGTAGACAGAATGAAAAGTATAGATCATAAGTACACAATTTGGTGAGTTTTGAAAAATACATCATCTGTGTAACCAACACTGCTATCAAGATACGTAATACTGCTATCATCCCAGAAAGTTCCCATCTCTCCCCTTCTGGTCAGTTCCCAGCTGTAGCCCCGGGCAAACACTGGTCTGATTTCTGTCACCATAGATTAGTTTTGCCTGATTTTTAGCTTCATATAAATTCAGTCATACAGTAAGTACACTGTTATGTCTGAATTCTTTGACTTGGGATTATGTTTTCAGATTTATACATGTTAGCAGACTCTTTTATATTGCCAAATGGTACTCCGTCATTTGTCTTTTTATGATATGTATTCAAGATATAAATGCTGTATTATATATATGATATAGTGAAATCTTCACTTTCATCTGTGGAAGTCCTTTTCATTTTCCTAACAATATCTTTTGATGAGTAGAACTTTTAAACTTTTATGAAGTCAATTACCAATTGTTTTTCTTTCAAATTTAGTGCATTTTGCATGCTTCCTACCTACAAACTTTGCTTTTCCCAAGATCACCTATTTTTTTTCAAGAAACTTTATTCTTCTCACTTTTTTATCTTTGTCTTTGATTCATCTGGAATCATTTTTTGTGAATGGTTTGTGATACGGGTCAAGGTTCATTTTTTCCCACCTTTTAACAAAATTGATTCATCACCAGCTATTGAAAAGGCTATCCTCACACTGCCAAGTCAATCCTAAGCAAAAGGAACAAAGCTGGAGGCGTCATGCTACCTGGCTTCAAACTATACTACAAGACTACAGTAACCAAAACAGCATGGTACTGGTACCAAATGGAATATTTGAGATACAGACCAATGGAACAGAACAGAGCCCTCAGAAATAATACCACACATCTACAACCATCTGATCCTTGACAAACCTGACAAAAACAAGCAATGGGGAAAGCATTCTGTATTTAACAAATGGTGCTGGGAAAACTGGCTAGCCATATGTAGAAAGCTGAAACTGGATCCCTTCCTTACACCTTATACAAAAATTAATTCAAGATGGATTACAGACTTAAATGTTAGACCTAAAACCATAAAAACCCTAGAAGAAAACCTAGGCAATACCATTCAGGACATAGGCGTGGGCAAGGATTTCATGTCTAAAACACCAAAAGCAATGGCAACAAAAGCCAAAATTGACAAATGGGATCTAATTAAACTAAAGAGCTTCTGTACAGCGAAAGAAACTACCATCAGAGTGAACAGGCAACCTACAGAATGGGAGAAAATTTTTGCAATCTACTCATCTGACAAAGGGCTAATATCCAGAATCTACAAAGAACTCAAACAAATTTATAAGAAAAAAACAAACAACCCCATCAAAAAGTGGATGAAGGATATGAACAGACACTTCTCAAAAGAAGACATTTATGCAGCCAAAAAACACATGAAAAAATGCTCATCATCACTGGCCATCAGAGAAATGCAAATCAAAACCACAATGAGATACCATCTCACAACAGTTAGAATGGCGATCATTAAAAAGTCAGGAAACAACGGGTGCTGGAGAGGATGTGGAGAAATAGGAACACTTTTACACTGTTGGTGAGACTGCAAACTAGTTCAACCATTGTGGAAGACAGTGTGGCGATTCCTCAGGGATCTAGAACTAGAAATACGATTTGACCCAGCGATCCCATTACTGGGTATATACCCAAAGGATTGTAAGTCATGCTGCTATAAAGATACATGCACACATGTTTATTGTGGCACTATTCACAATAGCAAAGTCTTGGAACCAACCCAAATGTCCATCAATGATAGACCGGATTAAGAAAATGTGGCACATATACACCATGGAATACTATGCAGCCATAAGTATTGTAGGGACATGGATGAAGCTGGAAACCATCATTCTGAACAAAGTATCACAAGGCCAAAAAACCAAACACCGCATGTTCTCACTCCTAGGTGGGAATTGAACGATGAGAACACTTGGACACAGGAAGGGGAACATCACAACTGGGGCCTGTTGTGGGGTGGGGAGAGGGAGGAGGGATAGCATTAGGAGATATACCTAATGTAAATAACGAGTTAATGGGTGCAGCACACCAACATGGCACATGTATACGTATGTAACAAACCTGCACATTGTGCACATGTACCCTAGAACTTAAAGTATAATAATAAAAAATATATAAAAAAAAGAAAAGACTATCCTATGACCTATTGAATTGCCCAGCCACCTTTATTAAATGGCAGTTAACAATATATATGTAGGTCTATTTCTAGACACTTCACTCTGTTCCATTGATGTATTGATAGTTATGCCAGTACCACCATATTGATATTGTAGCTTTATCCATGGCAATCTACTTTGATATTCAATCTTTCTTTTATTAGCATTTGTATAGTGCATATATATTTTTCCATCATTTTACTTTTTTTTTTTTCTTTGAGACAGAGTCTTGCTCTGTCGCCCAGGCTGGAGTGCAGTGGTGCGATCTCGGCTCATTGCAAGCTCTACCTGCCAGGTTCACGCCATTCTCCTGCCTCAGCCTCCCAAGTAGCTGGGACTACAGGCGCCTGCCACCACGCCTGGCTAATTTTTTGCATTTTAGTAGAGACGGGGTTTCACCGTGTTAGCCAGGATGGTCTCGATCTCCTGACCTCGTGATCCGCCCACCTCGGCCTCCCAAAGTGCTAGGATTACAGGCATGAGCCACCGTGCCCAGCCCTACTTTTAACCTATGTTTTATATTTAATTTTTTTTAATTTTGGAAGATACACAGCATATCGTTGGGATTTGCTTTTTTTTTTTTTAACTTCTGGAATACATGTGCAGAATGTGCAGGTTTGTTACATAGGTATCTGTGTGCCATGGTAGTTTGCTGGACCTATCAACCTGTCACCTAGGTTTTAAGCTCCATGTGCATTAGCTGTTTGTCCTGATGTTCTCCCTCCCCTTACCTTGGCCCTGACAGGCCCCGGTACGTGTTGTTCCTCTCCCTGTGTCCATGTGTTCTCATTGTTCAGCTCCCACTTATGAGTGAGAACATGTGGTATTTGGTTTTCTGTTCCTGTGTTAGTCTGCTGAGGATGATGGCATCTAGCTTCATCCATGTCCCTGCAAAGGACATGATCTCATTCCTTTTTGTGGCTGCATAGTATTCCATGGTGTATTTGTACCACATTTATCCAATCTATCATTGATGGACATTTGGGTTGGTTCCATGTCTTTGCCATTGTGAATAGTGCTGCAATAAACATACATGTGCATGTATCTTTATAATAGAATGATTTATATTCCTTTGGGTATATACCCAGTAATAGGATTGCTGGGTCAAATGGTATTTCTGGTTCTAGATCCTTGAGGAATCGCCACACTTTATTCCACAATGGTTGAACTAATTTACATTCCCACCAACAATGTAAATGTGTTTCTATTCTCCGAAGCCTCACCAGCATCTGTTGTTTGACTTTTTAATAATCGCCATTCTGACTGGTGTGAGATGGTATCTCATTGTGGTTTTGATTTGTATTTCTCTAATGACCAGTGATGATGAGCTTTTCTTCCTATGTTTGTTGGCCACATAAACGTCTTCTTTTGAGAAGTGTCTGTTCATATCCTTTGCTCATTTTTGGATGGGTTTTTTTTTTCTTGTAAATTTGTTTTATGTTCTTGTAAATTCTGGATATTAGACCTTTGTTAGATGGGTAAATTGCAAAAATTTTCTCCCATTCTGTAGGTTGCCTGTTTGCTCTTATGATAGTTTCCTTTGCTATGCAGATGCTCTTCAGTTTAATTAGATCCCATTTCTCAATTTTAGCTTTTGTTGCAATTGCTTTTGCTGATTTCATTATAAAATCTTTGCCCATGCCTGTGTTCTTAATGGTATTGCCTGGGTTTTCTTCTAGAGTTTTTATGGTTGGATTTGCTTTTTATATAAACCGAAAAGCTGTCTTTTAATTATTATGTTAAATATATAATTATTGTTGTTGGATTAATAGCTACCATCTTTGTTTTATTCCGTCTGTTATTTCTTTTTAATTCTTTGCTGCCTTCGTTGACATTAATTTGACTATATTTTATTATTCCATTTTATCTCCACTATTGGCTTATCATGTATACCTGTTTTTAAATTTTTGCCCTAGGTTTTTTTTTTGTATGTATCTTTAATTTAGAAGACTATCTTCAAATAATGTATACCACTTCACATATAGTGTGAGCACCTTACAAAAGTATATTCTCAATTCCTGCTTCCCTTTCTTTGTGTTATGGTTTTCAAATGTTTTACTTTTTCATGTGCTATAGAAACTCAATGAAGGAGGAGATAAGATGGCTAACTAGACAGTCAGGAAGCACCACTCCCACTGAAAGAAACCAAAGTTTCAAGTATATCAACATACTTTGAGCAGATTCTTCTCCTCAGAGAGAAAACACTGAGGGTTGATAGAGAGGTGATGCAGACACCAAGGTTGAAGAGAAAGCTAGGAACCCTGCATAGGGTTGCTGAATGCCAGGGCTAGTTCCCACCCCTGAATAGTCCTAGGGAAAAGGCAAGTGAAGGGATGGTGGGGCAGCCTACTTTTGCTGCAGATTACTGGGATCCTAGCTACAAGAGATTTCATGACCCCCACAGATATTTGAACTGGCAGGGGAATCTGCCTAGAGAGTGGGCAGAGACAGAGCTTTCGCCTGCATGGAGCCCAGGGGATTTTGCACATGGGGCAGCTGAAGCAGAACACAGCCATAGGTGCCCATCTTCTAATATAAGGCTCCCTATGTTCCTCTGAGTCACTGTAACCCTAGCTGACTACAGGGTCAAGAGAGAGCAGGGCTGACTATCCTATCCTATCCTGTGGGACTGGGGCATGTCTGTTCTTCAGGCCCTCCTGCCCGCTAGCCCTTCCCAAGGCCCCTGCCTGGCTGCTCCTGCAGGAGCACGTGCACAGCACAGCCTCCTCTGCTCAACCTGGGTGCTTTGCTGGTGGCCGCATCTGAATACTTCCCAGTGGCCTAGGAGCACTTCACATCCCCCAGCACAGCCAGTGCTCGACCCCAAGGGGCCAGATGGAGGCACAGGCCAGTAACAATGTCCCAGGGCTTTGGCATGCAGCTTGTGCGTGCTGAGTGTAGATCTGTGACCACTTGAGTGTGAGGAGCCCCCATTCTGAGAACATTGAGAGAGGTGAGACATGCAAGCTCATGGGCCAGCAAAGGAGCACGGCACACCTCCCTCCACATGACCGTCTGGGAAGGGTGTGATGTGCCTGGGAGCCCCACAACCTGGAACACCTAACAACAAAAAAACACAGAAGTGGCACCAGTGATTGGAGGGGACTCCTGCAAGGCCCAGAGCAGGCCTGGTGATGGGAGTCATCTTTCCACCTGCCCACCACAGATTGCTGCTGCAGGTGTGCTGCAATACAAACGAGCCCTATGGCTAACAGGCTCTCTGCTGGCCATTACTCTTAAGCGCCATCTACGGTTTGTAGCACAAATTACAATACCAAAAATATTCTGCCCAATATACATTCATTGCCTGTAAAACCCAGGGCAAGAATCTATCCACAAATAATACCCTGTACAGAGCTTTGGCCCTCTGAAAACACCCAGAAATGAAGCCAACTGACTATACTCAACTTAAACCACTGTTAAAAGAACACCAGCCTTCTCAGATGAGAAAGAATCAGCACAAGAATCTCAGGTAATTCAAAAAGTCTGAGTGTCCCATTACCTCCAGATGAGCACACTAGCTCTCCAGCAATGGTTCTTAACCAGATTGAAATGACTGAAATGAGAGACACAGGATTCAGAATCTGGATGGCAAGGAATCTTATCGAGATTCAGAAGAAAGTTGAAACCCAATCTAGGAATCCAGTAAAATGATCCAAGAGCTGAAAGATGTAATAGCCATTTTAAGAAAAAACCAAACTGAACTGCTGGAATTGAAAAATTCACTACAAGAATTACATAATACAGTTAGAATCATTAACAGCAGACTAGACCAAGCAGAAGAAAACCCTCAGAGCTTGAAGACCAGTTTTTTGAATAAACTCATACAAAAATAAAGAAGAAATAATTTTTTAATGAACAAAACCTTTGAGAAATATGGGATTATGTAAAGATTCCAAACCTATGACCCATTGGCATTCCTGAGAGGGAAGGAGAGAGAGTAAGCAACTTGGAAAATGTATTTTAGGATATAGTTCACAAAAATTTCCCCAATCTCACTAAGGAGGTTAACATGCAAATTTAAGAAATACAGAGAACCCCTGCAAGATATTTACAAGATGACCATCCTCATGGCACATAGTCAGCAGAATCACCAAAGTCAACATGAAAGAAAAAATCTTAAAGGCAGCTAGAGAGAAGGGTGAAGTCACTTACAAAGGGAACCCCATCCAGCTAGCCGTGAACCTTTCAGCAGAAACCTTACAAGCCAGAAGGGGGCCTATTTTCAGCATCCCTAAAGAAAGAATTCTAATCAAGAATTTCATATCCCATCAAACTCAGCTTCCACAAGTGAAGGAGAAATAAAATCCTTCTGAAACAAGTAAGTGCAAAGGGAATTTGTTATCACTAGACCAGCCTTACAAGATGATATGGAAATAAAAGAATGATACCTGCTACCACAAAAACATGCTTAACCATATAGCCCACTGTAAAGCAGTTACACAGTCAAATCTACATAGCAACTAGCTAATAATATGATGACAGGATTAAAATCTCACATATCAATACTAACACTGAATGTAAATGGTCTGAACACCCCCACTTAAAAGGCACAGAGTGGCAGACTACATAAAAAGACAAGACCCAACTGTTGGCTGTCTTCAACAGACCCGTCTCATATGTAATAACATCCACAGGCTCAAAGTAAAGGGATGGAGAAAGATCTACCAGGCAAACAAAACAAAAAAGGCCAGGAATCACAATTCTTACATCAGATGAAACAGACTTTCAATCAACAATAATCAAGAAAAAGAAGGGCATTACATAAACTGTTCAATTAAACAAGAAGTCTTAACTATCCTAAATATATATAAACCCAACATTGGCACATCCTGTTTCATAAAAGTTCTTCTTGACCTATAAAAAGACTTAGCCACACAATAACAGTAGGAGACTTTAACACCCCACTGACACTGTTAAAATGATTGAGACAGAAAGCTAACAAAGAGATTCTAGACTTAAACTGGACACTTGACCAATTGGACCTAATAGAACACAGAGCAACCACAGTATATATATTCTTCTCATTTGCACATGAAACATATTCTAAGATCAACCACATGCTTTGTCATAAAGCAAGACCCAATAAATTCAAAAAAATTGAAATCATCCCAAGCACATTCTCACATCACAGTGCAATAAAAATAGAAATCAATACTTTTATTTTATTTTATTTTATTTTATTTTATTTTATTTTATTTTATTTTGAGATGGAGGCTTGCTCTTTTGCCCGGGCTGGAGTGTAGTGGCACGATCTTGGCTCATTGCAGCCTCCGCCTCTTAGGTTCAAGCGATTCTCCTGCCTCAGTTTCCCAAGTAGCTGGGATTACAGGCATGTGCTACCACACCTGGCTAATTTTTGTATTTTTAGTAGAGACGGGGTTTCACCATGTTGGCCAGGGTGGTCTCAAACTCCTGACCTCAAGTGATCCACTTACCTCGACCTCCCAAAGTGCTGGGATTATAGGCGTGAGCCACCATGCCTGCCAGTCTCTTTTATAACTAGGAAATATTTCTTTTTATCCCTGGCATTACATCATGTCTTTATGTTGTTTGAGAGTAATATAGTCAATACCAGTTTTCTTATGTTTACTGTTTACTTAGAATAACTCCCCCTTTTATTTTCAATCTTTTTATGAAATTATATTTTAATTCTATCTCTTATAGATAGTATATAGTAGTACCTTACTTTAAAAAATCTAATCTGACAATCTCTGCCTTTTAATTAGAGTGGTTTGACAGTTTGCATTTCGTGTATTTGCATGTATGTTTGGGTTTGGGTCTATCTTACTAATTGGCCCATCTCATTTTTATTCCTTAGTTACTCCTCTTTTTGGAAAGGTTAATCAAACACCTTTTACTATTTCATTTTAATTAAAATATTTTCTTAGGTATACCTCATGTTTAGTTTGATTGGTTTAGAAATTACAATATACAATTTCTTAAAGTCTATTTTATTTTACTTTTTATTTGATTTTTTTGGAGACAGAGTCTCGCTGTGTCACCCAGGCTGGAGTGCAGTGGCATGATCTCGGCTCACTGTAACCTCTACCTCCCAGGTTCAAGTGATTCTGCCACCTCAGCCTCCTGAGAAGCTAGGACTAGGGTGCGCACCACCATGTTTGGCTAATGTTTTGTATTTTAGTAGAAATGGGGTTTTACCATGTTACCAAGGCTGGTCTCAAACTTCTTAGCTCAGGCAGTCCACCCACCTTGGCCTTCCAAAGTGCTAGGATTACAAGCGTGAGCCTCTGGCCTCTTATGGTCTATTTAAAATTAATATTATACCTTTTTTTGTTTGTTTTAAATGGGTCAGTTGCCTTTAAAGAAATTAAGAGGAGAAAAAATCATATTTTATATTCATTTATATATTTACCATTTCTTCTCCTCTTTATTCCTTCTTGTAGATCTGAATTTCCATCTGGCATTATTGTTTTTTACCCCAAAGAACGTCTTTAGCATTTCTTTTCAATTTTAAGTTGGCTGGCAGTGAATTATTTCAAATTTCATTTGTCTAATCCTGTATTTTTTCCACCACTTTTTGAAGGGCATTCTCACTGAATATAGAATTCTGAGTTGGCTTTTTTTTCTTTAAAGATATTTTTCCATTGTCTTGTAGCCTGTTGTGTTTAATAAGAAGTCAGCCATAGAGTGTAGTTAAACAAGAATATATTGTACTCAGGAGATGGACACCCGAAACACCTGGACTTGATCACTACACATTACACATTACATACATATAACAAAATTTCACATGAACCCTATATATTTGCACAAATTTTTAAAAAGAATTCAGCCATAATTTATACAACCATGCCTCAGAGATGCAGGTTTAGTTCCAGACCACTGCAATAAAGTGAATCTCTCAATAAAATAAGTCACACAAATTTTTTGATGGTGTCCAAGTGGATATGGAAGTCCATTAGGTGTGAAATAGCATCATGTCTAAAAACAACAATATCTATGCCCTAATTAGAAATACTTTATTGCTAAAAAATTCAAATCATCATCTAAGCCTTCAGCAATTCATATTCTTTTTGCTTGGTGAAGGATTTTGTCTCAGTGTTAATGGCTGCTGACTGATCAGGGTGGTGGTTGCTGAAGGTAGGGTGGCTCTGACAGTTTCTTAAAATTAGACAGCAATGAGTCAATTAGACATAATTGACTCTTCATGAAAGATTTCTCTGTAGCATGTGATGCTGTTTGATAGCATTTTACCTACAGTAAAACTTCTTTCAAAATTTGAGTCAGTCCTATTAAATCCTTAGTTTATAACTAATATTATGGAATATACTAAATCCTTTGTTGTCATTTCAACAATCTTCACAGCATCTTTACCAGTAATAAATTTCATGTTAAGAAACCACTTTCTTTGCTCATCCTTAAGAAGCAACTCTTTATCCATTCAAGTTTTATTATGGGATGAAAGCAATTCAGTCACATCTTCAGGCTCTACTTCTAATTCTAGTTCTCTTGCAATTTCCACCACATCTGCAGTTACTTCCTCCAGTGAAGTTGTGTAGCCCTCAAACTTATCCATAAGGAATGAAATCAACTTCTCCTAAACTTCTGTTAACATTGGCATTTTTGCCTCCTCCCATGAATGAATTACTAGTGTTCTGAATGGCATCTAGAGTGGAAAATGCTTTCCAGAAGGTTTTCAATTTACTTTGCCCAGATCCATCAGAGGAATAGTAATTCTCTAGGCCAGCTGTAGCCTTACAAAATCTATTTCTTAAATAATAATACTTGAAAGTTGAAATTACTTCTTGATCCATGGGCTGCAGAGTGGTTGTTGTGTTAACAGGCATGAAAACAATGTTAGTCTCCAGTGCATCTCCATCAGAGCTCTTGGGTGACTAGATGCATTGTCAATAAGCAGTAATATTTTAAAAGGAATCTTTTTTCTGAGAAGTCAGTCTCAGTAATGGGCTTAAAATATTTAGTAAAGCATGCCGTAAACAGCTGTGGTGTCGTCTAGATTTTGTTGTTTTGTTTATAGAGCACAGGCAGAATAGATTTAGCATAATTCTTAAGGGCCCTAGGATTTTCAGAATGGTAAATGAGCATTGGCTTCCACTTAAAGTCACCAGCCACATTCACCCCTAAGAGGACAGTCAGTCTGTCTTTGAAGCTCTGAAGCAGGGTATTGACTTCTCTAGCTAGGAAAGTCCTAGATGTCATCTTCTTCCAATAGAAGGCTGTTTGTCTACATTGAAAGCTGTTGCTTAGTGGAGCCACCTTCATCAATTATGATGAACTGGATAACTTGCTGAAGTTTCTGCATCATCACTTGCTGCTTTCATGTTATTAATACGGCTTCTTTACTTAAACCTCATGAAGCAACCTCTGCTAGCTTCCAACTTTTCTTCTGCAGCTTCCTTACCTGTCTCTGCCCTTACAGAACTGAAGAGAATTGGGGCCTTCCTCTGGATTAGGCTTTGGCTTAAAGGAATGTTATGGCTGGTTTGACCCAGACCACCAAACTTTTTCCATATCAGCAGTAAGACTGTTTGTCTTATCATCTGTGTGTTCACTGGAGTAGCACTTTTAGTCTCCTTCAAGAATTTTTTTCTTTGCATTCACAACCTGGTTAACTGACACAAAAGGCCTAGCTTTTGGCCTGTCTTAGCTTTTGACATGCCTTCCTCACTAAGCTTAATCATTTTTGGCTTTTGATCTAAAGATATGTGTGACTCTCCACTTGAACACTTGGAGGCCATTGTAGGATTATTAACTGGCCTAATTTCAATATTATTATGTCTCAGGGAATAGGGAGGCCCAAGGAAAGGGAGAGATATGGGGGAATGGGTGGTGGCAGAGTAGTCAGAACACACAGCAATTAAGTTCACCATTTTATGTGGGTGCAGTTTGTGGTGGCCCAAAACAATTACAACAGTAACATCAAAGATCATTCATAATAGATATCATAATAATGAAAAAGTTTTAAATGTTGTGAGAATTAACAAAATATGACACAGAAACACAAAGTGAGCACATGTTGGAAAAATGGTGCTGATAGACTTGCTCAACACAAACCTTTAATTTGTTAAAAAAAAAAAAAAAACACACACACACACAGTATCTGTGAAGCACAATAAAGCAAAGCACAATTTCACAAGGTATGCCTTTATCGTTGTTTCCTATACAGATATTCTTCAATTTACATTAGGGTTACCTCTCAATAAAACAATTTTAAGCTGAAAATATCATAAATCAAAGGCGTATTTTCAACTTGTGATATTTTCTGCTCATGATGGATTTATTTATTCATTGTAAGTCAAGGAGGGTATTGAATGCATATCACTTTTACACCATTGTAAAGCTGGAAAATCGTAAGTCAAATCATCATAAGTAGGAGACCATCTCTATGTAATGTGTCTTTTTCTCTTTGGCTGTCTTCAGCAATTCGACTGTGGTGTGCCTAGATTTGGTTATCTTAATATTTATCCTGCTTGGAGTTTGCTGAACTTCTTGGATCCATAGGTTAGTAGGGGTTTTGCACCAAAGTTTGAGAAAATTTCAGCCATTATTTCTTCACATATTTTTTTCCATACCACTCTTTCTTTCATGTTTTTTAGAATTGCACATATGTTAGATTCTAGATACGTCCCCACATGTCACTGGATATTTGTCCATTTTTTTCCCCTCTGTCTTTCAGTTTGGACAATTTGTATTTGTTTCCAAGTTCACTGATTCTTTCTTTTGCAAGCTTTAACTATTTTTTCTTTTTAAATTTTTAAATTATAAATTGGCAAATTATGGTTGTATATATTTATGGCATATAAAATGATGTTATGATTTATGAATATAGTGTGGAATAATTAAATCTTCAGCCCATTTGGTAAATCTTTCAGTTATTGTAGTTTTATTTCTAGAATTTTCATTTGGTTCTTTTTCAGTTTTTTCTTTTTTGAGATTTCTTATCTGTTTTCTCATGATCTCTTATCTTTTCATTTTTGTCTTTGAATATATATATTCAAAGTCCTTCTCTGTTAATTCCATCATTTGCATTATCTTGGAGTCTGCTGAATTTTATATGTATTCATGGATCACATTTTCCTGCTTCTCTGAATGCTTTATGTTTTTATCATATGTAGAACATTGTAAAAGATATGTTTTAGGAAGTCTGTATTATGTTCTTTCATTTATTTATTTATTTATTTATTTATTTATTTATTTATTTATTTATTTATTTTGTGATGGAGTCTCGCTCTGTCACCTAGGCTGGAGTACAGTGGCACAATCTCAGCTCACTGCAACCTCCACCTCCTGGGTTCAAGCGATTCTCTTGCCTCAGTCTCCTGAGTAGCTGGGACTACAGGCATGCACCACTACACCATCTAATTTTTGTATTTTTAGTAGAGATGGGTTTTCACCATGTTGGCCAGGTTGGTCTCAAACTCTTGACCTCATGTGATCCACCCTCCTCAGCCTCCCAAAATGCTAAGATTACAGGCGTGAACCACTGCATCCGTCGTGTATTATGTTCTTTTAAACATTATGTTGAATTTTGTTCTAGCAGGCAATTAAATTGCTGGCAGATCATTTTGCTTCTTTCAGGCTTGCTTTGATTTTGTATAGGGGCAGGTCTGTTTTCATTTTATCCCCAATGCTAGGTCATGACCTTTACTCTTGAATGTGGTCCTTATGCCTAAGATGCAGCCTTTCTGGAGTCACAGTTGAAAGCCTAAGGTATTCCATAAAATCTTTCCACTCTGGATAAGTTGGAATTCTAATATATCCCAGAAGTGTATGTCCTCTGGCATCTCAGCCCACAGTAGTGCTCTCTCCTGTCTTTCTTAGTCTCATCTTTTGACTGGGTAGCCAAACCCTCATCCAAGGACTGGGAAACCGCTATGTAGACTGTTGAGGTTCTCTCTCTATGTAGCTTTCTTTTCCCTGGTGTCCTGACCCACAAATTTCAGCAGCCCCAAGCAACAATCTTTCCTCTTCAGCTCAAGACTATCATACTGTTCTAAAATGCCACCTCCCTAGGCTGTAGTCCAGCAAGTACCCCTATGCAGCAAGCCAGGGCTCAACAAGGGCTCACTTCATGTATTGATCTTCTTTCAAAGATTCTACATAGTTGTTCTATTTGTTGTCCAAATGCATGAAAACAGCTCATATCCTTTAGCCAGTTTTACAGTCATTTATGGTGAAAGGGCAAGTTCAGAACCAATTACTTCATCATGACCAGAAATGGAGTGAAATTTTTTTTTTTTTTTTTTTAGTAGAGACAAGGTTTCACCATGTTGCCCAGGGTGGTCTCGAACTCCTCGAGCGCAGGCAATCTGCCTGCTTCGGCTTCCCAAAGTGTTAGGATTACAGACATGACCCACTGCGCCTGGCCAAATGAGTATTTTTAATGTAAGAAATATACAAATTTATTTTAGGCATTGTTTTTCTAGTCTAAATACTCTTAGACTCTCTTATTTCAACATGTCTATATAAATTAGTGTCCAGTTACTTTAAAATATACAATCCTTATATTTATACTATTGCTCCAAACTCTGTGCAGAATAACCTTCTTTCTTTAGGTATGCCTTGACATCTTTATGATCTTCTCTCATCAGCTTACAAAGAGCCCTGTTTTGTGTATTCCCGAGTTGGGGGTAACCGAACACCTTTGAAGCAACCTGTGGATTACCGTGACAATACTTTGATGTTTGAAGCAAGGTTTGAGAGTGGTAATCTACAGAAGGTAGTCAAAGTGTAGGTTCTAATTATTTTTATTTAAGGAGCTAGACCATCAACTATTTATTATTTTCTGTATCAAGTACATTAAAGTTCTTAGTATCCATTATGAAACTGTAATTCCTTGAAGTATGGATACTATTAATAATTAGAAATTATTGTGAAGGAGGGGAGTATAAAAGATTCTGAGTTCAAATAATTTTGAGAATTATGAGGTAAAGTTAAGAAGGCTTCTGTACTGTACATTTTCAATATGGCAATATGAATTGTCACACACACAGTGCTTCTCAAACTTTGTATTGAAATAGTTCTTGGGATGAGTGTTCCATAGAATATCCCAAGGGCATTATTTTATTTAAAAATATTATGGAAATCTTTAAACATACACTTAAGTACAGAGAATAGTACAATTCTGTGTTCACTGCCACATACCTATCACCTAGACTCAACAGCTATCAAGGTTTTGCAACATTTATTTTACCTATTCCTAGGTGATTATTTACAACTGTACACATACACATTACATGCTAAGTGCAGAGTGCTGATAGAATAGAAAGTTACTTGGTAGAGAAAAATAGTCACGACTAACCAGATAATATTGTTATGTATATAAATAACATTCCAGTGAAATTATTATTTTTGCCTTTATTTAAGCATCTCCAAAGACTAAGTAGAGGGATGCAAATAGTTATCGAATGCAGTTCTTGTTCTCAAATAGTTCAAATTATGTAATGTATGTGATCATACTAATTTATATGTGTTTTAAATCTCTCAGTGATAGTTATTTTATATCCCTAGTGTTAGACTGTAATAAATACATATGTCTGAAGTGAAAAAAGAAATGTTGGACTTTGCTTCAGTTTTGGTAACTCTTTAATCATTTATTATATAGAAAATATAATTAGGTTGAAATATATAAACTTTTATCAAATACCTGTGTTTTTATGTGCTCTCTTGAATTACCAAGGAATACAAAGGATTTAGAATTAGCATAGAAACAGTTTCTCGTCCAATAAAAGGGAAAATTTCAAAACTTTTATCTTTTACATTGTTTCCTAACAAAGCTTTCTGTGAATGAGTAAAAATAAAATAATTTTCCTTATTTAACTCAAAATTTTATATTCATTTTTTACAAAATGTCATTTTTACTTTCTTACGTGCTTTTTTCCCTCTCTTTCTTGTGTATTAGGGCAGAATATGAATACCAATTGACTGTACGCCCTGACCTCTTCACAAATAAACACACCCAGTGGTACTATTTCCAAGTCACTAATATGCGAGCAGGAATAGTCTACAGATTCACTATTGTCAACTTCACCAAACCTGCTAGTCTTTACAGTCGGGGTATGCGCCCATTGTTCTATTCTGAAAAAGAGGCCAAGGCTCATCATATTGGCTGGCAGAGAATAGGAGACCAAATCAAGTATTATAGGAACAACGCAGGCCAAGATGGGCGCCATTATTTCTCTCTTACATGGACATTTCAATTTCCACACAACAAAGATACCTGCTACTTTGCTCATTGCTATCCATACACTTACACCAACCTGCAAGAATACCTTTCTGGCATCAATAATGATCCAGTACGGTCAAAGTTTTGTAAAATACGTGTTTTGTGCCACACGCTTGCTAGGAACATGGTGTATATTTTAACAATCACTACCCCCTTGAAGAACTCTGACTCAAGAAAGCGGAAGGCTGTGATTCTGACTGCAAGGGTCCATCCAGGGGAAACCAACAGCTCTTGGATCATGAAAGGCTTCCTAGATTATATTTTAGGAAACTCAAGTGATGCACAGTTGCTTCGGGACACTTTCGTCTTCAAGGTGGTCCCCATGCTGAATCCAGATGGTGTGATTGTGGGAAATTATCGCTGTTCCTTAGCTGGACGGGATTTAAACCGTAATTATACATCTCTCCTGAAGGAAACTTTTCCTTCTGTATGGCATACCCGGAACATGGTTCATAGGTAAAATAAGCCTCAAATTACCTCTCTGCTTATTTAGTAAACTTGGTAGTAAGAATTTTGCTCCCACAATCTCATTCATTTTACTGTAACTTCGCAAGATAGTCTAACTACTGTATAACTACTTTGTTTTTTCCCCGTTATTCACAACTGTGATTCTTTACCCTTCTGTCATTATGCCACTGGATTCACTAACCTCCCCTTAAATAATGAAACAGATTCTAGAATGTTTTGATGACTCGATAAAACTAATAAGCTTGCATATCCCAAATTTGGCTTCTTGCTAAAGATAATGGTAGCACTGATGTTTAAAATAATTTTATTTTTTTATAAATATATATATTTTATATACATGAAATATATATATATAAAGGGAGCTGATGGTATGTCTAATAGAATATCTATAACGTCTGCTTAATGATGTCTGAGATTAAGGGTCTCTGGTCTGAGACATGATGGATTACAGGTCAATGCCCATTGGCTTCTCTCTCTAGAAACTCTTTTAAATGTCAGTTAGTCTCTGATTGTCTTGTAAGAAGGTTAAGGCAGGAGTCTACTCAGCAAGTTTCTAAAAGACTTCCAAGAAAGAGAAATATCTTAATCTAGTTAATCATACACAGGTAAGTAGGATAAGAAGTCAGTCACATGTGTGTGGAAAGGTGAGCAGCTATAAGTATATATAAGATTAGGTATATTTAAAGCATATTAGAATAAGAGAGTAGATTTTTGTATAAAATACTTAGTATAAGATAAGTAGAATATCTTCTTACCCATAAAGATACCTATGGGTAAAATCTTATACTAAGTATTTCTGTTTACCTATGGGTAAAAAGAAAATCCAAACTGTTTCTAAAGTTATTTAAATTAATGTAAGGTGACAGACCCTAATATCCTGTTTCACTTCAGAAGTAATACCATCTCTTTGGAAATTAATTTGTTAGAAGTAGAGTTCCTTTTGACTTGCTTATAAGAAACCGAAAGACTGAGGAATTTGTGACTTAAAAATGTACAGCATATTTCATATTTAAGAACTTAACTTGATATTCATGCCTTATAATCTAATTAGTTTTCTAGAAACTTGTAACTATCATTTAGTGGCTTTATATCAATCTTATGTTATCAATGAGAATTTATTAGGCAGCAAATGAGAAAAGGGCAATAAATTAACACATAATAAATTTTAGTTTGCAATTTCACTGTAGTTTAAAGCAGTATGGTTTCTAATAGAAGCAAAATGCTTTGAATGTTTATATTTTAGGTTTTAATATTTTTGTTACAAATGTAATATATTTCATAATATTATAAATACTATTGCTAACATTTTGGTGTTTATCCTTCCAGATATAGCAAATAGTATATGTAATTTTGATTAGTTAAGTAATAATCCTACCACCTTAACACCATGCTTTCTTACTTTTTAAAGCCTCTTCTATTAATATTAGTCATTTTATCAGTCAGTTTGAGGGACTTATTTTTTGTTTTGTTATTTTTATATTGAGTGTTAAATTATATAGACCAGAGGTTGTGCTCTTTAGGAATGAGTAATTTTTTTTTTAGATATTTGTTAGAAATTTATCACAAAAAGTCAGTTCAAACTTTGGTACCATTTTTCTCAAAATAATAACTTAATCATCACACTAATCAAGGGTTAAATATTAATTGGCTTCAGCACCAAGTCATCAAGCACTCAATTTTTAACAAATATTTGGGTACTTATTATGTGCATAGCACTGTTCTAGATGATTTGAAGCACTCCCCATTCTTAATAAGCTTGAATATGAAAAATATAAAAACTTTCCTAGACAAGGGCCAAGCAAATGGTACCAATATCTTTAAATGCTACCGAAGTTCAAAAAGAGAAAGCTCTGTGGCCTTCACAAATTAGAAAGGAAGTGAGACATGAGGTCAGTATTGAAGGATGGCAGGTAGTATTTACATTTACAAAGATAAAGAAAGAAGGTATTCCAGTCAGAAAGAAAATATGTGAAAGGTAATGGGCAAAGGCAAGAGTGAAAACATCAAAATAATAAAGCAGAGAGATCTTGTTGGAGAAAGTCTTGGGAGTAAGGTAAATTTTGTCCTTATAATGGAAGGCTACTGCATTCAGACGTTTTTTTTTTTTTAGACAGAGTCTCACTCTGTTGCCCAGGCTGGAGTGCAGTAATGCTGTCTCCGCTCACTGCAACCTCCGCCTCCTGGGTTCAAGCAATTCTCCTGCCTCAGCCTCCCAAGTAGCTGGGATTACAGGCATGTGCTGCCACACCCAGCTAATTTTTGTATTTTTAGTAGAGAGGTTGTTTCACCACATTGGCCAGGCTGGTCTCAAACCCCTGACTTCAGGCGAGCCACCTGCCCCAGTCTCCAAAAGCATTAGGATTACAGGCATGAGCCACTGCGCTCGGCCTGCATTCAGATATTTATATAGTTAATAAATTATTGTAGATTTTAAAAATTGTATATTATCTCTTATCTATATGCAATATAGTATATAAGTATATGCAATATAGTATATAGTATAATAAAAATTGTATATTATCTCTTATCTATATGCATTATAGATAAGAGAAAGGTAGGATATAAGAAATTGTGTTTATTTGGATATTACACTTATAAATCCATAGTTGTACCTATAGAAGAAAAATGCACAGATAAAAGTTAGTAACTTATCTTTCTTCCTGGCAGACTGATGGAGAAACGAGAGGTTATTTTATACTGTGATCTTCATGGCCATAGTAGGAAAGAGAACATCTTCATGTATGGCTGTGATGGTAGTGACAGATCTAAGACATTATACTTACAGCAACGAATCTTCCCACTTATGCTAAGCAAAAATTGTCCAGATAAAGTAAGCACCTTTTAAGGTATTAACTTTTCCTTTACCAAATTTTGCCCATATGAAATAGCAGAATGGCCCACGTGGATAATACTGTTCCAAACTGCTTTTTCTTTAGTTAGTTTGACCAGTTTATACAATTAACAATAAGAAAGCAACTATATAGAACTACTTAGTGAGCAATAATTTGAAAATATGGGGAAAAAAGGCAAAAATGCTCCCAAACCTACAACCATAATACCACTGCTCTTTTACCTTTTGAAAGCTTCCTCTATTAGTCATTTTTATCAATCAATTTTAGGGTCTTTTTATTGTTTTATTGTTTTAATAGTCATTGAGTGCCTAAATTATACAGATTAAACACTGTATTCTTAAGAAATATGTAACAGTGTAACAGTTTCTTCAAACTATTTATTAGAATTTTGCCAGGAAAAAACTTAATCCAATAACCAATATTTTAAAAATATATAGAAATTAGAATGAGAAAAGAATAAAGTATATTATTATTTTCACAAACTATGGAAATATTGGAGCCTCATTTACCAAGATGTGAAAATTATATTTTAATCTTTCTTTAGGGAAAAGATGTTAACATAGCAAAGAAAATTCCTGCAGACTTTCCCTTAAGTTCTCAACCAACCAATTCAATTATAAAGGACTTACTGAGAAGAACTAATTGTCTTTTGGGGATAATTGGAGCCCAAAGACATAAAAAGGAAAGGATGATCTGATAAAAATAGCTGTTTAAAGAAAGAACAGGTTTGTTCCCCAAAGAGTATTCATTTCCTCAGAAAGAAAGACGGGAAAACCCAACCCCATAGCTGAAGCTATTGCTATGTAAATTTATACTGTCAATACTCTTAGGTATAGTTTATTACTCCTATAAAATAATTCTGTGTTGCTAAGATATTTTAATGTTTGTCTATTGACATGCTTCTTAGGGTTTTAGATCTCTAACCTGTTGTGCCTTAGATGAAATGGACCAATTTCTTGAATAACCCAAACCACCACTCTGCAGCTTAAACAGGTCTTCCACATCATCTAAAGGTTGCTTAAAACATAGAGGCTTCTATTTCTAGGTTTTCTGTTAAATGTTTCTCATGAAAATATTTTTGGGCTGGACGCGGTGGCTCAAGCCTGTAATCCTAGCACTTTGGGAGCCCGAGGCAGGCGGATCACAAGGTCAGGAGATCGAGACCATCCTGGCTAACACAGTGAAACCCCGTCTCTACTAAAAATACAAAAAATTAGCCAGGCGTGGTGGCAGGCGCCTGTAGTCCCAGCTACTCAGAAGGCTGAGGCAGGAGAATGGTGTGAACCCAGGAGGCGGAGCTTGCAGTGAGTCAAGATTGCGCCACTGCACTCCAGCCTGGATGATAGAGCGAGACTCTGTCTCAAAAAAAAAAAAAAAAAAAAAAAAAGAAACATCTTTTTGTGAAAATCCACAATTATAGTTGGAGATTTTAAATACCTCTTACATTAATCTGGAACCGGTAGATAGACAGTAGGCAAGGATCAACCAACTGGATTTGACATTTATAGGACACTCTACTAAACAGCAGAATACACATTATATTCAAATGCACATGGAACAGTACCAACATAAATCACATCCTGGTTTAAAACAAATACTAACAAATTTAAAATAATTCATATCATAAAAGTATGTTTTTAAGCATAATGGAATTAGACTAAATCAATAAAAGAGGAAAATCTACAAACATGTAGATATTAAACCACATTTCTAAATAATCCTTAGGCCCAAGAGGAACTCCTAAGGAACACTAGAATATAGTTTCACCTGAAAGAAAATGAAAATATGTAACATGAAATTTTATGAAATTCAGCTAAATAGTAGCACTTAGAAGAAAATGTATAGCAAGAAATGCTTATATTAGAAAAGAATAGGCTGGGTACAGTGGCTCATGCCTGTAATCCCAGCACTTTGAGAGGCCAAGGTGGGCAGATCACTTGAGGTCAGGAGTTCAAGACCAACTTGGCCAACATGGTGAAACCTCATCTCTACTAAAAATAAAAATTAGCCAAGCATGGCGGTGTGCGCCTGTAATCTCAGCTACTTGGGAGGCTGAGGCAGGAGGACTGTTTGAGCCCAGGAGGCAGAGGTTGCAGGGAGCCAAGGTCGTACCACTGTACTCCAGCCTGGGCAACAGAGTGAGACTCCATCTCAAAAAAGAAAAGAAAAGAACAAAGGTCTTGAATTAATAATCTAAGTTTCCACATTAAGAATAGAAAAAGAAGAGTAAAATAAACCAAGCAGAAGGAAGCAGATAATAAAGACAAGAAGGTCAATGAAATTGGAAAATGAAAAACAATGAAAAAAAATCAATTAAGCAACATTTGTGCTTGGAAAAGATTGGTAAAACTGATAAAACTTTACCAAGATTGATGAGAAGATAGGAGGAAGAGAAAGAGGAGGAGGGGGAGGCAATGATGGCACACCTTACCAATATCAAGAATGAAAGAGAGGTATTACTACAGACCCTGCAGGCATTAAAAGGACAATAAGGGGAAATTCAATTCTATGCACATAAATTTAACAACTTAGATGAAATGAACCAATTCCTTGAAAACTACAGACTACCAAAACTCACCCAAGGTGAAATAATCTGAATAGTCCTGAAAAGCATTTCAAAAAGAAACTCCAGAAAACAAATATCCAGATCCAGTTGGATTCACTGAAGCATTCTACCAAAAATTTAAAGGCAGTCTTTCCCAGGATTACCATGATACCAACACAAGACAAAGATAGTACAAGAAAAGAAAACTACAGACTAATATCCCTCATGGACATAGATGCAAAAATCCTCACCAAAATATTAGCATATTAAATCCAGCAATATATAAAAAGAGTAATATACCATGACCAGATGGGGTTTATCCCAAAATATAAGGCTGGTTTCTAATCATTGTAATCCACTATGTTAAGAGTTGAAAGAAGAAAAACTGTGTGATCTCATCAATTGATATAGAAAAAGCTTTTAACACAATTCAGCATCTTGTTATGAAAAAAAAAACTTTCAGCAAATAATAAAAGTGTACTTCCTTAACCTGATAATGGACACTACAAAAAACTCTACAGCTAACAACATAGTTGATGAAAGACTGAATGTTTTCTGCCCAAGGTCAGGAAGAAGACAAGAATGTCCACTCTTCCCTACTTCATGCAGCCTTGTACTGGAGGTTCTAACCAGTTCAAAAAGGCAAAAGAAAGGAGAAGGCAGACAGATTGGAAAGAAGTAATGACAGTGGCACAATTATCTACACAGAAAATCCAAAGTGATCCACGCACACACACACACACCACACACACACACATACACACACACAAAACTAGAACAAGGGAGTTTAAGCAAGGTCGTAGGATACAAGATCAACCCACAAAAAACAATTGCATTTCTGTATACTCACAATGAAAAAATTGGAAACCAAAGTTAAAAACAATACCATTTTTATCATAGCTTCAAAATAAATACTTAGTTATAAATCTGACAAAATGTACAGATTCTATATGCTGAAACCTTAAAAATGCTGACGAAATAAATCAAAGGCCCAAAGAAATGGAGACAACGTGCTGTATTATGGATTGGAAGACTAAACACAGTAAAATATCAACTCCCCAAGTTGATCTGTAGATTTAAAAGAGTTTCAGACAAAATTACAGCATAATTGTTTATAGATATAAACAGGTTGATTCTAAGATGGATAAGGAAATGCAAAGGAACTAGAATAGGCAAAACAATTTTTAAAAATAAAGTTGAAGGAATCACTATCAAATTTTATGACACTATAAAACTACAGTAATAAAGACAGTATGTTAATAGGAACTGTGTAAACACCAAGAGCAGTGGTACAGAATAGCAAGTCTAGTAATAGACTCATATACATATGGCCTTTTGACAAAGGTGCACGGGAAATTTAATGGAGAAAGAAACTTTTAAATAAGTGTTGGAACAATTGAACATCCATCTAAAAAACAAAAAACTCTCACCTAACCCTCAAACCTTACATGTAAAACTGTAAAACTTTTAGAAGAAAACATAGAAGAAAATTTTTATGACATGGAATTAGACAAAAATTTCTTAGAACATACCAAAAGCATTATCCATTGGATTGTAATGAATTGATAAATTGGACATCATCAAAATTAATCCTTTTGCTCTCTGAAAGATCCTGTTAAGCGAACACAAAGATAAGCTCCAGATAGGAGAAATTACATATCTCACAAAGAACTTTTATCCAGAATAACTCAGTAGTAATAAAACAAACAACCCAATTAAAAATGGCAATAATCTTAAATACACACGTTTCCAAAAAGGGTATGTGAAGGCAAATAAGCACATGAAAAGATGTTTGACATCAGTAGCCCTCAGGGACCTGCAAAGTAAAACCATGAGGAGATACAATTATATACCTTTAGAATTGCTAAAATAAAAATACTGACAATCCCAAGTTCTAATAAGAATTTGGAGTAACTGGAACTCTCATACTATACATTTTTGTTGGCGATGCAAAATGGTATATCATTTTGAAAAGTAGTTTGTCAGTTTCTTATAAATTGTACACTTATATGATCCAGCAATCCCATTCCTAGGTATTTACCCTAGAGAAATGAAAATGTACATTCATATATAAACCTGTACACACATTTATAATAACGCTATCATAATTGCCAAAAGCTGCAAACAACCCAAAATGTCCTTTAACTGGTAAATGGATATACATTTTAGTACACCCATACAATGGAATAGTACTTGGCAATAAAAAGGAATGAATATTCACACATGCAACAACTTGGATAAATCTCAAAAGTATTAGGCTAAGTGAAAGGAGCCAGTCTCGAAAGATTACATTCTATATGATTCCATTTATATAGCAGTCTTGAAAAAGCAAATCTATAGTGACAGAGAGCAGATCAATGGTGGCCAGGGGTTAGAGGTGGCAGGAGGGTGTGACTATAACTATCCTATTAGGATAATAAAACTGTTCTGTGTCTTGAGTGTGATGGTGGTTACAGGAATCTATATGTGTGTTAAAATTCATAAAATGAGGCTGGGCACAGTGGCCCATACCTGTAATCCCAGCACTTTGGAAGACCAAGGCAGGAGGATCACATGAGGCCAGGAATTTGAGACCAGCCTGGGCAACATAGCAAGACCCCATTTCTGTGAAAAAAATACAAAAATAGCTATGTATGGTGGTAAGTGCCTGTGGTCTCAGGTATTTGGGAGACTGAGGTAGGAGGATAGCTTTGAGCCCAGGAGTTTGAGACTGCAGTGAGCTATGATCACACCACTGCACTCCAGCCTGGGTGACAGAGAGAGACCCTGTCTCAAAAATCAAAACAAAAAGATGCATAGAATGAAACATAAAAAGTCAATTTTATTGTATGTTACTGAAAAAATAAAATTGTACCTCAAAAAATTTCTTTGTAGACAATCTTTCAGGGCATAATTTCAAATGGTCTTTCATATGAAGATAAAGAATATTTTTGAACATCTCCAACACTAACCTTCATTCCTAACATGAATGAAGATTGAATCCCTTCCTATAACTTTTTTAAAAGTATAAAATTTTATCCCAACAGCATCAAGAATTAATCAACTTTTGGAAGCAACTTAAGTGTCCATTAGCAGATGAATGGATAAAGAAAATGTGGTACATATACAGAATGGGTACCATTCAGGCATAAAAAAGAATGAGATTCTGTCGTTTGCAACAACATAGATGGAACTGGAGATCACTGTGTTAAGTGAAATAAGCTAGGGACAGAAAGACAAACTTTGCATGTTCTCACTTATTTGTGGGAGCTAAAAATTAAAACAGTTGAACTTGTAGAGACAGAGAATAGAAGGATGGTTACTAGAAGCTAGGAAAGGTAGTGGGGGAGAGCAGAAGTGGGGATGGTTAATGGGTACAAAAAATAGAATAAGAACTAGTATTTGATGGCACAAGAGGGTGACCATAGTCAATAATAATTTAATTATACATTTTTTAAAAAGTAAAATTGGATTGTTTGTAACACAAAGGATAAATGCTTGAAGTGATGGATACCCCATTTACTCTAATGTGATTATTACACATTGCATACCTCTATCAAAATATCTCATGTACACCTTATATACATAAACCTACTATGTACCCGCAAAAATTAAAAATTAAAAAAGAACTGATTTTGAATATGTTACATAAAGATATGTACATATCTTTCTATAAAAATAGAAAGTAAATTTTGTTGCAGGAATTAGAATCTATAGTTCTCAGAAATGTGAACATATCATCCTTAAAATGAGATATTCCCACTGGTCAGGAAATAAAAAGTAGCTCCTGAAGCTTTAGTGAGAATTATAGACTTTCCATAACCACTTTTAATACTACTTTCAAAAAAAGATATAGGTACCAGAACAACGAGTCTCATTTTTATTTGCTTCTTTTCAGTTTTCATTCTCAGCTTGCAAGTTTAATGTCCAGAAGAGCAAAGAAGGAACAGGAAGGGTGGTAATGTGGAAAATGGGAATCAGGAACAGCTTTACCATGGAGGCCACCTTTTGTGGATCTACTCTGGGTAAGACCAAGGGTTCTCATTCACAGCTCTCAAAGCTTTAAACCAAACATGTATAATTTAATGTAAATGTAACAGTACAGACAATAACACTTTCTTCCTATTTAAATAATACTAATATTTAATCAATTCTATAAACAAGATGAATAAACTCTCACAATATGGTATCTCTGTTTCATAATTTTCCTTTGTTTAGAAAGAAAGATTTAAGCATATAAAGAGAATACTCTAATTGGTTGTTTCATATGGTTATCTTTAAATACTTGTTATTTTTAAGGGGCTATCTACAGATTTTTTAAAAATATTTTTTATTGGATTTGCTATTTGCAAGGCAAAATGGACTTTTGGGGGTCAATATATGTTTAAATGAAAGCACTTGGTTCCCTAAACAAAAAATTAAAAGTGTGCTTTGTAGTCCCACTTAAGAAATCTTTTAGTTACAGCTAGCATATCCTAACATGGTTAGAACACTCTATATTAAAATAATTGTCACATTATCAGAAAAATGTATCAACTTAAAGTGCTAGAAATCCACATATGTACTTTCCAGCTAGTTTTTAAAGCACCTTGATACTGATACAACATTATTTGTGATGATGAAAACCTTTTCTCATAAAATCTTTAGACGAGTTTTTCTCAAAGTGATTATTACCACTGTTTCTAACTGGCAACCAAATATTCTATAACTGTCTTATTGAATTTTTTTCTGCCTTTAAAACATGTACTAATGTGTGTTAAATCAGCTTTGGTCCAGATGGTGGAAAAGGAACAAGGGAAAGCAATGAGCTGTTAAATGACCTGCCCTGGAGAAGAAAATCTAAAGGACAGGATATGGAATCATATCAACGTTTTGTTTATACTCTGTTTTGCAATGTACCTGCTAAGAAAAATTATTAACTTACCCTCAAGGGTGGATAAACTTATTGATGTTTTAGGTAATAAACGAGGCACTCATTTCAGCACGAAAGACCTGGAATCAATGGGATATCATTTTTGTGATTCTCTCTTGGATTATTGTGATCCTGACCGGACCAAGGTACGCAAAGTTCATTTGGTAATGCATCAGACTCCAGCCTATCAGATAACATAAGCTGACTATGGGCCTATGCAGTGTTTGCCCTTTAATGACTCAACAGTGTTGTTGGGGTTTTGGCACTTAATTTCCCAGTAACAATTGTTCCAGGTGTCTATAAATACTCAAATAGTTTAATTAGCAAATAAAGTTATTTCATAATGAGCTCATTTATTACTTTTGCCTAGTATTATCGGTGCCTGAAAGAATTAGAAGAAATGGAAAGACATATAACTCTGGAAAAAGTCTTTGAGGATTCAGACACTCCTGTGATAGACATTACATTGGATGTAGAGTCTAGGTAACTCAAGGCTACTGAAGTAATGCAATTTTTCGTGCTGTTTTACTATGTTCTTTATAATTATACCAGCATTTTATTGTCAATTCTCAACTGAAAATCCCAACTATAAGTGGTGGAAAATTTCTCCCATGCCCATTATTTTGGCCAGACCTCATTAAGACTTTATTATTTTATTCAAGTAACATGAACATTACTATGTACAGTGTACTGTGAATAGTGTGTGAAAGACATATGAAATTGGTTTTTGTTTGGTTATTGTTTTTGTTTTTCTCTTTCTTTTTAATAGACTTTATTTTAGCTTTTTAGAGCAGTTTTAGATTCACAGCAAAATGGAAGGGGAAGTACAGAAAGTTCCTATATATCCCCTGCCAGAGTGGTACTTATTTACAGTTAATGAGTCTACAGTGACACATCTTTATCATCCAAAGTCCATTGGATATATTAGGCTTCACTCTTGGTGTTAATTCTGCAGGTTTTGACAAATGTATAATATATGTATTCACTATTATAGTATCATACAGAGTATTTTCCCTGTATGGATTCACCCTAAGAATCCACCTATTCAACCATCTCTCCCTACTAACCCCTGGAAACCACAGATATTTTAAACTGTCTCCATAGTTTTGCCTTTTCCAGAATGGCACATAGGTAGAATCACACAGTATGTGGGCTTTTCAGACTGGCTTCTTTCACTTAGTAATACGCATTTAAGTTTCTTCCATGTCTTTTTGTGGCTTAAAATCTCATTTATTTTTAGCACTCAGTAATATTCCATTGTCTGAATGTACCACAGTTTATATATCAGTTTACCTACTGAAGGACATCTTAATTGCCTCCAAGTTTTGGCAATTATAAATAAAGTTGCTATGTACATCCATGTGCAGGTTTTTGTGTAGACATAAGTCTGACTTCGAGTAAATATCAAGGAGCATGGTTGCTAGACAGTATGATAAGAATATGTTTCGTGGCTTTTCTTCTTCCAGCATTGGAGTC
The DNA here is from genome assembly GCF_009828535.3 of Hylobates moloch. Lineage (NCBI taxonomy): Eukaryota > Metazoa > Chordata > Mammalia > Primates > Hylobatidae > Hylobates > Hylobates moloch. The sequence continues at coordinate 216,022,857 of NW_026652276.1, forward strand.
GATTGTTCTTTATTTTTTATTTTATTGTGGTAAGAACACTTAGTATGAGATATCCCCTCTTAAATTATTAACTGTACAATATTTTATTATTTTTGATACAATACTGTAGAGCAGATCTCTAGAGTTTATTCATCTTGCTTAACTGAAAGTCCCATTCCCCTACCACCCTCTAGAAACCACCATTTGACTTTTATTTTATGAATTTGACATTTTAGATACTTCATAAAAGTGAAATCATGCAGTATTTGTCTTTCTGTGATTGGCTTATTTCACTTAGTGTAATGTCCTCGCTGTTTATCCGTGTTAACACATTGCAGAATTTCCTTCTTTTTTAAAGCTGAATAGGTATGCCATATTTTCTTTATCCATTCATTTGTCAAAAGATATTTAGGTTGTTTCTATATATTGGCTATTGTGAATAGTGCTACAATAAAAACGGGAATGCTAATACCTAGATTTCAGTTCTTTTGGATAAATACCCAGAAGTAAGACTGCTGGATCATATGGCAGTTCTGTTTTTAGACTTTCTGAGGAACCTCTGTGCTGTTTTCAGTAGCAGCTGTACTGTTTTGTATTCCCACCACAGTGTAGAAGGGTTTCAATTTCTCCACATTCTCCCTAACACTTGTCTTTTGGTTTTTTGATGACAGCCATCCTGACAGGCATGAGGTGATACCTCATTGTGTTTTAATTTGCATTTCCCTGATAAGCGATGTTGAGCACTTTTTCATATACCTGTTGGCCAGTGTGTTTTATTGTAGAAATATCTATTCAAGTACTTAGCCCATTTTATAACAAAATCAGGTTATAGGGGTTTTTGCTATTGAGTTGAAGGAATTCCTTATATATTTTGTAGACTACCCCTTATCAGGTGTATAGTTTGCACATATTTTTTTCCATTCTATAGGCCACTTTTTCACTCTATTGTTTCCTTGATTGTACAGAAGCTTTTTAGTTTAATGCAGTCCCATGTGTTTATTTTTGGGTTTGTTGCCTATGCTTTTGGTGTCGTATCTACGAAATCTTTCGGAGATCAGTACCATGGAGCTTTTCCCCTATGTTTCTGGAAGTTTTATAGTTTCAGCTCTTATATTTAAGTGTTTAGTCCATTTTGAGTTGATTTTTTTGTATAGTATCCAATTTTATTCTTTTGCATGTGGATATCCAGTTTCCCACCATTATTTGTTGAATATATTATTATTTTCCCATTGGGTATCCTTGGCACCCTTATTGAAGATTATTTGGTCATATATGTGTGGTCTTATTTTGGGGCCCTGTATTCTATCCTGTAAGTATAGGTGTTTCTCTCTGTCAGTGTCATACTCATTTGATTACTGTAGCTTTGTAATATTAATTTGAAATCAGAGAAAGTGATGAGTCCCGCTTTGTTCTTTTTTCTCAGGATTGATTTGATGTGGCTATTCATGGTCTTTGGTGTTTCCATATGAATCACAGAACTGTTTTTCCTATTTTTGTAAAAGGTGCTATTGGGATTTTGATAGTGATTGTATTTAATGTGTAGATCACTTTGAGTAGTATGGGCATTTTAACAATATTAAGTCTTCTGATCCACCAACAGAGGATGTCTTTCCATTTATTTCAGTCTTTTTTAATTTCTTATATCAATGTTTTATAGTTTTCATTATACAACTCTTAGTTAGGTTTATTCCTATTTTATTCTTTCTGGTACTATTGTAAATGGGATATTTTGTAAAATGGGATATTGTAAAAGGGATGTCACATTTTCAGATAGTTCGTTATTAGTATATAGAAACACAATGGATTTTTGTATGCAGATTTTGTAACCTGTAGCTTTGTGAGTTTATCCATTAGTTCTCACAGTTTGTTTTTTTTTAAATGGAGTCCATAGGGTTTTCTATATACATATATAAGATCATGTCCTCTGGAAACAGGGACAATTTTACTTCTTCATTTCCAGTTTACATGCCTTTTCATTCGTTCTCTTGCCTAATTGCTCTGGCTTGGACTTCCAGTATTATGTTGAATAGAAGTGGCAAGGTGAGCATCCTTGCCTTGTTCCTGATCTTAGAGTAAAAGCCTTCAGTTTTTTACCTTTAAGTATGCTGTTAGCTGTGGGCTTTTCATATATGGCCTATATTATGTTGAAGTACTTTCCTTCTATTCTTAGTTTGAGGAAAGGATGTTGAATTTTGTCAGGTGCTTTTTCTCTATTGAGAGAATCATGGATTTTTATCCTTTATTCTGTTTGTATGGTTTATCACATTAATTGATTTGCATATATTGAACCATACTTGCATCCCAGGGATAAATCCCACTTAGTCATGGTGGACAATCCTTTTAATGTGTTGTTACATTTAGTTTTCTAGTATTTTCTTGAGAATTTTTGTATCTATGTTCATGAAGGATATTAGCCTGTGGCTTCCTTTTCTTCTGGTATCTTTGTCTAGATCTTTGGTATCAGGTTAATGTGAGCCTCCTAAAATGAATTGAAAGTTCACTCTCCTTCTATTTGAGTTTGAGAAGGATTGGCATTAATTATTCTTTAAACATTTTATGGAATTCACCAATGAAGCCATCTAATCCTGGGCTTTCTTTGTTAGGAGATTTTCGATTACTGATTAAATCTCCATAATAGTTATAGGCCTATTCAGACTTTCTATTTATCCAAAATTTAGTCTTGGTAATTTGTATGTTTCTAGGCATTTATCTTTTTCTTCCAGATTATTTAGATTGTTATACAACTGTTCATAACAGTCTCTTATGATTCTTTTTATTTCTGTAGTATCAGCTATAAAGTTTCCTCTTTCATTTTTTATTTTATTTGAGTCTTCTCCATTTTTCATAATTAGTTTAGCTAAGAGTTTGTCAATTTTGGCTTTTCAAAAAACTAATTCTTAGTTTCACTGATTTTTTTCTATTGTTTTTCTATTTTCTATTTTATTTCTGCTTTAATCTTTGTTTTTCCTTTCTTCTGCTAATTTTGGGCTTAGTTTGTTCTATCTCCTCGAGGTATAAAATTAGGTCGTTTATTTGAGATCTTTATTCTTTTTTAAATAGGGGGCATTTATCACAATAAATTTCCCTCTTAGTACTGCTTTTGCTATGTCCCATTAATTCTTGTATGTTACGTTTTCATTTTTGTCTCAAATTTTTCTTATTTCCTTTTTTATTTCTACTTTGACCCAATGATTGTTCAAGATTGTGCTGTTTAATTTCTTTACACTTGAGAATGTGAATATTCCAGTTTTCCTCCTGCTATTTATCTAGTTTCACCCCATTATGGTCAGTAATAATACTTGTTTGTTAAATTTGTTAAGGCTTGTTTTATGGCCTAACATGTGACCCATCCTGGAGAAAGTTCCAGATGTGCTTGAGATGACCATGTAGCCTGCTGCTGTTGGGTACAAAGTTCTGTATATGTCTGTTAGATCCATTTGGTCTATAATGTTGTTCAAGCCCTCTGTTTCCTTATTGATCATCTATGTTGATATTCTGTTATTGAAACGAGATATTGAAGTCTCCCGCTATTATTGTATTGCCCTTTCTCTCTTCGGTTCTATCAGTGTTTGCTTTATATATTTAGGTGCTCTGATGTTGGCTGCATATATATTTGTGATTGTTGTATCTTCCTAGTGGATTGGCCCTTTTATTTGTTATATCTTCCTAGTGGATTGACCCTTTTATCATTATATAATATCTTTCTTTGTCATTCATGACAGTTTTTCACTTAAAGTCTATTTTATCTGATATAAGTATAGCTATTCTTGCTCTCTTTTAGTTACCATTTTAACATGGAATATTTTCCCATCCCTTAATTCAGCCTATTCCTTAAATCTAAGGAGAGTATCTTGTAGATAGATTGTAGTTGGGTCCTCTTTTTTTAATCCATTCAGCCATTCTGTGTCCTTTGATTGAGTTTAGTCCATTTATACTTAAGGTCATTATTGATAGATGATTTACTATTGCCATTTTGTTGTTTTCTATTAGTCTTATAGTTTTTTTTCCTCTTTTCTTCTCTTCAAATTATTTCTAATGCTGTCACTACCCACAGAGAACTGACATTTTTATTGAGATGACACAAAAGCAGTATAATAAAAGGTAATGAATAATAACTGGAAAATTCAATGCCACAGGAATATAGTTGGAAGAAAGAATGTACTAATTTTATAAGCTCCCACTTTTGGTGAGTACAGTACTTACAGGAAAGGTAAAACAAATGTATGATTCTTCCCTTATATTTACACATTTTTCAGTCTTGAGTTAGTGCCCCTGCAGCCTTCCCTGGTGACTAATATGTTTGTTTCCAGATGCAGAGTATGATTTTGAGCTCATGAGTTTGTTTATATAATATTTGATGTGCTCTAATCAATTTCAGTCATTATTACTTGAATGCTCAAATTTTCCCAAACCTCGACAATACAAGACCGATTAAGTTGGCCTGTGTTTTTTGACATGACTCTCATAGTCTTCAGTAACTTTCAGCCATGATAAGATTTCCCAGGCTCATCTTGTATATTTCCTGCACCAGAACTGCAATCTGCCATTTCTCTCAGAAGTCCTGGTTCTTTTCAGTAAAAAGGGATATTTAGATAACATAGCCTAGATGATAGTTATTATTGCTTCTAGGTTTTTTTTTCCAGGGGATTGAGTTAGGAAATACGTGTTTTCATGGAAAAAAAAAATCTTCAGTTCATAATTATATTTCCAGTTCAAATTTAATATGATAGAACTTATTCTTCCTTATTTTTATACTTGTATCTGTTTTCTCTTATACTGAAAAATCTTCATTCCTAATTACTTTAGGATAAATATTTACCTGCTTCTTCCTTTTCCTATCATATACCCATAATAATGCTACCAATAAAATGACTATTGAATGCAGTTTAACATTTCTTTGTAATTCTTTTTAAGCTTAGTATAAAGTATTTTTTAAAAGGAGAGAGATTATTTTCTCTATGTGGCTATGCCACCAGTCTGACAGTTAAGTGTCTTTGTTTTTGATTATATTAACTTTTAGGAATAACTTTTATTAATTTTTTTGTTTTTAAATTATATAACACGTTTACATAAGAACATCAAAACTATGTAACAGGAAACATTCAAAAAAGTGTTGATTCTACCCCATCCCCCCTTCTCTACCCTGTTTCCGCCCTTGTTCCATGGGTAACCATTTTCATTAACTTTTTTACGTATTCTTTGTTTTACTTTGAAAATATGACTGAATAACTACATATTTTCATGTCCCTGTACCTTATACGGAAGGTAGCATACCATCAGCTTTGTTCCATATCTTGCTATTTTCACTTACAATACTCTGGAAATCACTGTAGATTTTTCAGTACATAGGGGTTTTCCTTATTTCTGTGTGGTACTCCACAGGGTGGATATATCATAATTTACTCAGTCTGTCCTCTATTGATGGAACATTTGAAAATCGCCTACTTTTTCCAATTAGTATTTTTTTCATAGATTCAGGGGGGTATATGTGTGGGCTTGTTACATGGATTTATTGCATAATGCTGGGGTTTGGGCTTCCATTGAACCCATCACCCAAATTGTGAATATAGTGCCCAATAGGTAGTTTTTCAACCCCTCTCCCCCACCTTCCTCCCCCGTCTTGGAGTCCCCAGTGCCTGTTGTTTCCATCTTTATGTCTATGTGTACCCTTTGTTTAGCTCCCACTTGTAAATGAGAACATGCGGTATTTGAAAACGATTTACTTTTTAATGTGGTTCTAAATTAGGATAAGAGATAGAAGTGAGATCAAATAAGATAATGTGTAAGTAAATCCTCTGTAACTTTGTGCTGTAAAATGCTATATAAATAATGTATATCATGTGTTATCTATCTAGAATACCTTTTAAGAAATTCAGGAATTTATGGTAAGTTGGGACATAAACTTGATTTCCTAGCACCAATCAATATTCTATAGGAGCCTGGAGTCTGTTTTTTGAGGTTGCAGAATCATTCCATGTTGGTTATTTTGGAAACTTTGTAACATCTGATACACATTGAAGAAAGCTTCATCCTTACATGTGCAGAAATATTACAAATGTGCTACTTATGTATATTGCCCTTTTGAAAAAGGAACATAATAACCACTTTTTCCAGAGATATAAATCAATTTTAAATGAAAGTGTCCAAATATTTTAAGAACTTTGTATGCAGAAACCTGTAGAAGGCATAGCTTCATTCTTTGCTTAACAAAGCAAGGCCACCCCAGTAGTGATGAGTGAAAAATGCGTGAAGCTGACTTTCAGGACAATAAAAGGAAGAACTCCCTAATAATGAGTGCTAATTCTGAGAAGGGTTAGTGGAAAGTAGTTAGTATCTTGTTATAGAAAGGATTCAGCCAGGCTAGGTAGGGTGGCTCATACCTGTAATCCCAACACTTTGGGAGACTGAGGCAGGTGGATCACCTGAGGTTGGGAGTTTGAGACCAGCCTGACCAACATGGATGAACCCCATCTCTACTAAAAATACAAAATTAGCCAGGCATGGTGGCACATGCCTGTAATCCCAGCTACTGGGGAGGCTGAGGCAGGAGAATCATTTGAACCCGGGAGGCGGAGGTTGCGGTGAGCTGAGATCGTGCCACTGCACTCCAGCCTGGGCAACAGGAGCAAAACTCCGTCTCAAAAAAACAAAACAAAACACAGAAAGGATTCAGCCAAAGCTGGAGGACCATCTGCTATGGGACTTAATAAAATAATTCCTGTATTGTGAGAAAGATTTAGTTAAATTATTCCTGAGACCTAAAAAATTATAAGATTCTAATGGATACTGTCAATTTAACAATTTATCTTAAGAAAATAAAAACATTTCTAATAAATAGGAAACGGACATTTAAAGTATAGTCTGCCAGTCAATGTCTTTGATTTTAAGAAGAATGAGTATATATTAAATAGAAAATACTATTATAAAGCAATTTAAAACATAGACCTTTCAGTATAGATTCCTACGGTGTCAAAATCAAGGCTGATATGAACAACAGTTATGATATATTAATTATTCTTTAAAAATTTGTTTACTTTTATTGTTTCATAAATTTGGTTACCTTCTATGATGGCATAAGTGAAACAAATCAAGTCAGTATTGAGAGACCCTTAACTTTCTAACCATATGTGACAGCCTTCTATATAATTTTAGGAGTTTCCATATTACAAATAAGGAGTTTAAGGCCTACAATGAATTAACCTCAGCCTATCCTCTTGCCTTTGGCTCTCTTTAAGCTGGATCTAACACAGAAATAAAGATAAGTAAATTTACCTGGAAGGCCATTTTATAAGCACCTTGTAGCTGTATCTGAGAAGCAAAGTAAAATAAAATCCGCTGGAACTTAAATTGTGAGTGCAGAGGAGAAATTTTCCAAATGAAACTTAAATTCCTTTCATAGCTGCTGCTGAAAAAGGAAGCATTGTGTTTCAAAATAAGGAAATGTAGAAGTTTCTTTGATTTAAAAGCATTGATACATTTTCTGATTTGCAATGGAAAATATTTGCTTATAGAGAATACAGTAGTACCACTAGGACAAACTATTTTATAATTAACATAAAAAAGATACAGCAACTTTAAAAGGTATGTTGTTTAATGAAAAAATATTTTCTAATGCACATTGAATCAGATATTGTGGTAAATATAATAAACTAGTTATATAGTTTCTTAGCCAAAAAAGGAAAATATTTAATGGTAGATAATTAAAGTATGCTTAAAAACATAAATATGTGTGTATACACATTACTGTAGTTATAAAAATATGCATGCACACATATATTTGTATGTTTGCTTATTTCCAAAATACAACCCAGAGAGTTTTCTTATTTATCAATCTGTATAGCTTCTTATTTGCTTCTCTTATTATCTTACTCTGTTTAATGTTGCTACAACAGAATACCTAAAACTGGGTAATTTATAAAGAAAAGAGGTTTGTTTAGCTCATGGTTTGGCAGGTGAGGAAGTACAAGAAGCACGATGGTAGCACCTGCTCAGCCTCTGGTGAGGGCTTTTCATGCTGTGTCATAACATGACAGAGAAGGTCAAAGGGGAAGTGGACACAGGCGAAGAGGCAAAAACCCAAGGGGCATCTTTGCTTTGTAATAACCCACTCTTGTGGGAACGAATCCATCACCACAACTAATCCAGTCTCACAAGAGTGAGAACCAGGTCATTCATTAGGGACCCACCCCCATGACCCAAACACCTCCCGCTAGGCCCTACCTCCCAACACTGGCACATTAGGAATCAAATTTCAACATGAGTTTGGGTGGGGACAAACCATAAGTGCTAAACCATATTATAGTTCTTGTCTTACTGTATTAGCTAGAACTTCCAGTATGATACTGAGTAGAAGTGCTATGAGAAGACATCCTTGTCCTGTCCTCAGTCAAACCAGGAAAGCATCTAGTTTCTCACCATTATGTATGATGTTAGCTGTAAGGTTTCTGTAGATATCAAGTTGAACGAGATTCCCTCTACTTCGTTAGCTGAGAGTTTTTGTCATGAATATGTGTTGGATTTTGTCAAATGCTTTATGTCAAAAACATATTGATATAATTTTTTTTTCTGCTTTAGCCTGTTAATGTGACAGATTACATCAACTGATTTTTGAAAGTTGAAACAACCTGGCATACCTGGAATAAATCCTACTTGGTCATGGTGTATAATTCTTTTTATTCCTTGTTGGACTCAATTTGCTAATATTTTCTCAAAGATTTTTGCACCTGTGTTCATAAGACATATTGGTGTAGTTTTTCTTTCTTACAGTATCTTTGTCTGCTTTTGGTATTAGAATAATGCTAGCCTTTTAGAAAAAGTAAGTGTTCTCTCTGTTTCTATTTTCTGGAACAGATTTTAGAAAACTGGTATTATTTTTTCCTTAAATGTTTGGTAGAATCCACAATAAACCCTCTGGGACTTGTGCTTTGTTTTGCAGGGTCACTAATTATCAATTCGATTTCTTTAATTGATATATAGATCTGTATATCTATCTATTAGATCTATATCTCTCCCAGTTTGAGTTCTGGTAGATTGTGTCTTTCAAGAAGCTGGTCTATTTCATCTAAGCTATAAAATTTGTGAGGACACAGTTGTTAGTATTCCTTCTTTATCTCTTTAATTTCCATAGCATCAGTAGCGATGACCCCTCTTTTATTTCTGATGTTAGCAAGTTGTGTCCTTTCTTTCTCCTTGGTTAACCTGGCTAGGGATTTATCTATTTTATTGATCTTTTCAAAGCAGCAGCATTGTTTTCATTGATTATTGATTCCCTGTTTTCAGTTTCTCTGATTTTTAAATTATTTCTTTTTTTCTGCTTGCATTACGTCTCTATTTCTCCTTTTTCTGATTTCCTAATGTGGACACTTGGATTGTTCATTTTAAAGCTTTCTTCTTTTCTGATATATGCATTCAATGCTATAAATTTCCCTCTAAGCACTGCTTGTGCACCATTCTACAAATATTGATGTTGTATTTTAAATTTAATTTAGTTAAAATATTTATCTTTGTTCACACTGGACATGGTTATCTATGTAGAAAATATCAAAGAATTTTTTAAAAACCTGAAACTAATAATCATAGAAAGATTTAAAGATACAAGGTTAATATACAGTTGCCTTTCAATATACCAGCCACGAACAATTGGAATTTAAAATTAAAAAAAATACCATCTACACTAGCACAAAAATTTAAAATACTTGGATTAAAGCTACCAAAATATGTGTAAGATGTATATGAGGAAAATTACAAAATCTGAGGAAAGAAATCAAAGAGGATCTAAATAAATGGAGAGAGAGTTTGTGTTCATAGGTAGGAAGACAATATTGTTAAGATGTCAGTTCCTCCTGGAATGATTTTTGACTCAATGTAATTCCAATCAAAATCCCAGAAAGTTATCTTGTGGCTATAGACAAACTAATTCTAAAATTTGTATGAGTATGCAAAAGACCTGAAATAGCTAACAAAACACTGAAGAAGGACAAAATCTAAGGACCTACACTACTTGACTTTAAGACTTACTATAAAGCTACATAATTAAAACAGTGCAGTACTAGAGAAAGAACAGACAAATAGACCAATAAAACAAAATAGAGAACCCAGAAATATATCCAATATATTTGTCACCGCTGACAAATATAGTCAATGGTGTTTGAAAAAAAGAGCAACAAAAATCCCTAGTTAAATGGAGAAATAAGTCTTTTTGACAAATGTTACTGGAACAACTGGACATACACAGGCAAAAATGTGAACTAGAAGCAACTTTACACCTTTCACAAAAATTAACTCCAAATGAATTATAGACCTAGATGTAAAATAAAAAACTATAAAATTCCTAGGAGATAACAGGAGGAAATCTAAATTCTCTTGAATTTGGTAATGACTTTTTAGATTTGACAAAATCATGATCCATGAAAGAAAAAAAAATTAGTAAGTCTAAAGATGGTTGACACCTGAAAAAAAATAAAAATAAAAGATGCTTGACATCATTTTCATTAGGAAACTGCAGATTAAAACAACAGTGAAATATCATGACACACCTATTATAAGGGCTAAAATCCAAAGCAGTGACAATACCATATGCCAGTGAGGATGAGGAGCAACAAGAACTCTTCTTCTTTGCTAGTGGGAATGCAAAATGGTACAAGCTATTTTGGAAGCCAGTTTGGCAGTTTACAAAGCTAAGCATAGTCTCAACACTTGACCCAGCAATTGCATTCGTATAGCAGCTTTATTCATGATTGCCAAAAACTGGAAGCAACCAAAATGTCCTTCAGTAGGTGAATGAATAAAGACACATACGTTCAGACAATGAAAAGTTATTCAGTGATTTTTTAAAATGAGCTATCAAACCATAAAAATATATGGCATAACTTTAATTTATATTGCTAAGTGGAAAATGTAAGTCTGAAAAGGCCACATGCTATATGATCCCAGCTATATGACACTGGGTTGCCAGAAGTTCTTGGAAAAGAAAAGATGAATAGATGGAATGCAGAGGAATTTTAGGGCAGTTTAACTACTATTTATGACACTGTAATGATGGATATATATCATTATAAAGTTGTCAAAACTCATAGAATGTATACCACAAGAGTAAACCCTAAGGTAAACTATAATTTTTAATAATGTATCCGTGTTGTTTAATCAGTTGTAACAAATGTACCACATACTATCAGATATCTAATTTACAAATGTATCACATACTATAATTTAGGAAGTTATGCAGGGAGTGGGGGCATGTGTATGGGAACTCTGTACTACCTGCTCAATTTTTCTGTAAACCTAGAACTTTTCTAAAAACATAAATTATGTTAATTTAAAAATACATAAAAAATACAACCCAGAAATATTTTCTTTCTTGTATTGGCTCTCAAGCAAAAAGACTTGCCTACCACTGCATTAAATGATTATAATTAGAAACAGATTTGACCCTTTTTTCTTGAGGTACTATGTTTCATATGGTGCTGCATTGCTTTATGGATATAGTGATATACAAATAAATGAATTTTAAGAGCTAATGATACCTATGGCATCTAGGAAACTCCCCGATATAGCATTTATTCATTAACATATTAACAAATCTTGAGTGCCTACTATATGCCGAGCACTATTTCTGCTCTGGTGATACAGCAGTGAGCCAGACAGGAAAAAAAAATCCTACTTTTCTGGAGCTTACATTCCATTAACACATTCCCAAACCTTTATATCTCTCCACATATTCAACAAAAACCCTCTAAGCTGTCTGGAACTACTAAACCTTTGTAAACATTCTTCCTCTTCTTCTTTTTTTTTTTCCTCCAAGACAGAGTTTCGCTCTTATTGCCCAGGCTGGAGTGCAATGGCATGATCTCGGCTCACTGCAACCTCTGCCTCCTGGGCCCAGGAGATTCTCCTGCCTCAGCCTCCTGAGTAGCTGGGATTACAGGCAAGCGCCACCAGGCCCAGCTAATTTTTGCATTTTTAGTAGAGACAGGGTTTCACCATGTTGGTCAGGCCGGTCTCGAACTCCTGACCTCAGGTGATCCACCTGCCCTGGCCTCCCAAAGTACTTGGATTATAGGCATAAGCCACTGCGCCCGGCCACTTCTTATAATTAGAACTTTTCAACCATTCAAATAAGATAAATAAAAGCAACAGTTGAAATTTTAAGATGCCACCAAAACACTGTATAAACCAAAATTTTTTTTTTTTTTGTAGTAGCCGAGGCTCTGACAGTTCAGAATCCATTGACTCTCTGACTTACCTTCTCAAGTTAACTTCTCAGGTATGACTGAATATTTGTGCTTATATGTGGATATGCTGTGTAGGTACTGTTCTTATTGTGTCTAATAATCAGGCAAAAAAATTGCAGATATGTAATTACTGTATCATCATTGTTATTTATTTTCTAACTATGTGCATATTTTAAATCATAGAATTATTTAACTTTAGGGTTTCTTATTCTAACATCTTGCTTTATAGATGAGAATAGTTAAGATCCAGAGATGAAATTATTTCTTAAAAGCCCTACAACTTGTTAGTGACAGAGGTAGTAGCCTAACATACATCACCTGACTGCTTAATTTATACATTTGTTATTCAACTATGTATTGAGCTCCAACTACATATCAGGCACTGGCTGAGTGATGGGGATACAGCAGTGAACAAAATGAGACAACAGCTTTCCCTTTGTTATCTTGCATTCTGGCTGGGGGAGATACAAAATAAAGAAGTTAAGTAAAATACATGATGTGTTAACATGGGGATAAGTGCCTAAGGAGTAAATTAAAGCAGGAGGGGGAATAAAGAGTTTAGGTGGAGATTGCAGTTTGGGATAGAGGCTACCAAAGTGAAAGATAAATACTTAAGTAAGAACCCAAAGGAAATGAGGGACAAGCCAAGTAGATACTAGGTATATTAACTGCTTCTTGGTACATAACAACTTCAAAACCTCAGTGGCTTACAACAAACTTTTATTTTCTCACTCATGGGTCTGCAGATTGGCTCTATTAGACATGGGTAGGGTAAACTGGTCTTGGATTCAGGCTACAGGTTGAGTTCAGTTATGTTCCACATGTTTCTCATTTGCTTGGGCTAGAGAATACCCAGGCAAGATCTATGGTGAAAACCCAGAGTATACAAGGGGAAACCAAGCAATATAATCCCTAACACACACTGTTAATAGTCTACCTCAAAACCGCTTTTTCCAGTGACCCAAGTCTGTTAGGCAGATTTTCTGTCTTTCAAACTATCAGTTGAGACAGTTTTACTAAATGTATCACTTATACATAATTTGTGTCATCATTCTTCAATTCATTTATTTTTAATAAGTAAAAATTATATATATTTATTGTATATGACACATTGTTTTGAAATATGTATACATTGTGGAATGGCAAAATTGAGCTAATTAACATATTCATTACCTCACATACTTATTTTTGTGGTGAGAACACTGAAAACACTTAAAATCTATTCTTAGCAATTTTCAGAATAATGCATTGTTATTAACTGTAGTCACGATGATGTACAATAGATCTCTTGAACTTATTCCTCCTATCTAACTGGAATTTTGTATCCTTTGACCAACACCTGCTCAACCCACACCCTTCACTCCTGCAGCCCCTGGTAACTACCATTCTACTCTCAAGTTCTATGAATTCAGCTTTTTTTTTTTGTAATACTCCACACATAAGTGAGATTATGATCTTTCTGTGCCTGGCTTATCTCACTTAATGTAATGTCCTCCACGTTCATCTGTATTACTCCAAGTGACAAAATTTCCTTCTTTTTAAAGGCTGAATAGCATTTCATCGTAATACATACCACATTTTCTTTATCTATTTATCTGTTGATGAACACTTAAGTTGATTCCATACACTGGCTATTGTGAATAGTGCTGCAATGACCACGGGAGTGCAGATATCTCTTTAACATACTGACTTCCTTTCCTGTAAGATATAGACTCAGTGGTGGGATTGCTAGTTTAGATGATAGTTCTATTTTTAGTTTTTTGAGGAACTTCCATACTGTTTTCCATAATGGCTGTACTAATTTATATTCCCACCAACAGTGTGCAGGGGTTCCTTTTCTCCACATCTCTGACACTAATTTTCTTTTTTTTATAACAGCCACTCTAACAGGCATGAGGTAATAGCCATATGTGGTTTTAACTTGCATTTCTCTGATGGTTAGTGATGTAGGGCATTTTTAAATATACCTGTTGGCCATTTGTATTTGTTCTTTTGACAAATATCTATTCAGAGCCTTTGCCTATTTATCAGGTTATTTGTTTTCTTACTATTGAGTTCCTGATATATTTCGGATATTAACCCCTTATCAGATGTATGGTTTGCAGATATTTTCTCCCATCCCATTAGATGTCTCATCATTCTGTTGATTGTTTCATTGGCTGTACAAAGGCTTTTTAGTTTGATGTAATCCCATGTATCTGTTTTTGCTTTTGTTGCCTGTGTTTTCAAGTTCATATCCAAAAAATTCATTGCCCAGACAAATGTCATGGAGCTTTTCCCCTATATTTTTTTCAATAGTTTTATAGTTTCAAGTCTTACATTTAAGTCTTTAATCCAATTTTAGTTGATTTTTGTACATAGTGTGAGATGAGTCTAATTTCATTATTTTGCATGTGGATATCTTATTGTCCTAACAGCATTTATTGAAGATACTGTCCTTTTCATATTGCCTGTTCTTGGCACTTCTGTCAAAAGTCAATTGACTATAAATGCACAGATTTATTTTGGGGCTATTTCATTCTATTGGTTTATGTGTCTGTTTTTATGCCAGTACCATGCCATTTTGATTTCTGTAGTTTTATAGTATGTTTTAAAGTCAGACAGTGTGAGCTTCCAGCTTTGTTCATGTAGCTCAAGACTGTTTTGGCTAGTTGGGCTCCTTTGTGGTTCCATATGAATTATAGAATTTGTTTTCTATTCCTCTGAAAAATTCCATTGGAATTTTGATAGGGATTGTATTGAATCTGTAGATCACTTTGGGTAGTATGGACAATTTGACAATATTAATTCTTCTGATCCATGAGCACAAGATATCTTTCCATTTCTTCATAGAAGACATTCCATGTCTTCTTCTATTTCTTTTATCAATGTTTTATAATTGTCAGTATACAGGTCTTTCACTTCCTTGGTTAAATTTATTCCTATATATTTTTTGTAGATATTATAAATGGAACTATGTTCTTGATTTCTTTTTTAGATTGTTTTTTAGATAGTTTAATATTAATTATAGTTTGTATAGAATCACTACTGGTTTTGTATGTTGATTTTTTATCCTTCAACTTTACTGAATTTTTATATTCTGTTCTTTGATGGAGTTTTCTATGTATAAGATCACGTTGACTGCAAACAAGGACAATTTAACTTCTTCCTTTTACTCTTGTCTAATTGCTCTGGCTAGGACTTCAGTACTACGTTGAATAGAAGTGGTAAAAGTGGGCATCATTGTCTTGTTCCTGATCTTAGAGGAAAAGCTTTCAAGTTTTCACCTTTGGGTATGATGTTAGTTTTGGGTTTGTCATAGATGGCCCTTATTGTATTGAGGTACATGCATTTTATACCTTATTTGTGGAGCATTTTTATCATGAAAGGATGTTGAATTCTATCAAATGCTTTCTTCTGCATATATTGAGAAGATCATAGGGTTTTTGTCTTCATTCTGCTGATGTGATGTATCATATTTATCAATTTGCGTATGTTGAACCATCCCTGTATTCCTGGGATGAATCCCACTTGATCTTGATGAATAATCTTTTATTGTGCTGCTAGATATGGTTTGTTAGTATTTTGTTGAGGATTTTTGCATCTATGCTCATCTGGGATATTGGTCTGTTATCTTTTTCTTGTAGTTTACTTGTCTGGCTTTGGTATCAGAGAAATGCTGGCCTCATTAAATGAATTTGGAAATATTCCCTCTTCTTCAATGTTTTGGAAGCGTTTAAAAAGGATTCATATTAGTTCCTCTTTAAATGTTTGGTAGAATTCAGCAGTGAAACCATCAGGTCCTTGGCTTTTCTTTGATGGGAGACTTTTTATTTCTAATTTAATCTCCTTACTCATTATTAATCTATTCAGATATTCTGCTACTTCATGATTCAGTCTTGGTAGGTTATATGTAGCTAGGAATTTATTTATTTCTTCTAGGTTATCTAATTTGTTGGCATATAATTGTTTATAATGATAGTCTTTTATTATCCTATTTCTGTGGTGTTGGTTATAATGTCTCATCTTTCTTTTCTGACTTTATCTGAGTCTTCTCTCTCTCTCTTCTTAGTCTAGCTATAGATTTGTCCATTTTGTTTCTTTTTTTAAAAAAAAAAAACTCTTCATTTCATTGGTCTTTACTATTGTTTTTCTAGTCCCTATTTTTGCTCTGATATTGTTTTCTTCTTTCTGCTAACTGCATGCTTAGTTTGTTCTTCTTTTCCTAGTTCCTTGAAGTGTAACACTAGGTTGTGTATTTCAGAACTTGCTTTTCCTTTTTTTTCAGCCCCAGCTCAAAAGATCTTCTTTATTAATATAGGTGTTTATTGATGTGAACTTCCCTCTTGGAACTGCTTTTGCTGCATCTGATAAGTTTTGATATGTTGTATTTCCATTTTTGTTTGTCTTAAGATATTTTTAAATTTCCCTTTTAATTTCTTTACTGACCCACTGGCTGTTTAGGAGTGTATTGTTTAATTTCCATGTGCTTGTGAATGTGTCACTATTTTTCTGTTATATTTTCCTAATTACCTACTATCCAGTCACAAAAGCAATGACTGTGACATAGTTTAGGTTTTGTTAGGACAGCATCTTACTTCTGCATATCAATTTCTGTAGTTTTCAGATTTTAAGGCATAACAACCTCAGACTATCAATGGCTTACAATAGCAAACATGTATTTTCTTGTTCATGAATCTGAAGGTCAGCTGTGGCTCTACTGAACTAATGAGAAATCAGCCAAACAGCTCCTAATTGTGGGTTGGGTTCAGGTTTATTCCACCTTTCTTTCTTCACCTAGACCAGCAGCCAGCTAGGGCATATTTTGCTCATGGCCAATCACAAGAGTTCAAGAGGGCAAGCCAAACCATGCAAATCTATTTAAAGCCTCTGATTAACATTCCACTGGCCAAATTAAGATATATGTCCAAATTCAACATCAATGGGGTGGGGAAGGATAATTATATAATAGTGAACATTTAGGAACAATCCAGGGGTATCTTTTCCCAGGCCAGGAGTACTAAAAGTGCAGCAGCCCTGAGGAAGGAACATGTCTGTCATTTTCTAGGAAGACCAAGGAAGCTAATGTGGCTAGAGAAGAATGAACAAAGAGAACAATGGTAAAACATGAAATCAGATAGGCTTTGAAGGTTGCAGCAGTAGGTCATGTAAAGCCTGGTAGGCTTAGGACTTCAGTTTTTGCTCTGAGTTTGGAGACCTTTGATCAGAGAAATGACATGATCTGCCTGAAGTGGTTAGCAGGGTCACCTTGGCTGTTGTGTTAAGAGTACAATGATGACCCATAAGGGAGACCAATTAGGAGGCTCTTCTAATAATCCAGACTTTAAACCAAAAAAGATCAAAAGACACAAAGAAGGCCATTACATAATGGTAAAGGGATCAGTTCAACAAGAAAAGCTAGCTATCCTAAATATATATGCACCCAATACAGGAGCACCCAGATTCATAAAGCAAGTCCTTAGAGACCTACAAAGAGACTTAGACTCCCACACAATAATAATGGGAAACTTTAACACCCCACTGTCAACATTAGACAGATCAACGAGACAGAAAGTTAACAAGGATATCCAGGAATTGAACTCAGCTCTGCACCAAGTGGACCTAAGAGACATCTACAGAACTCTCCACCCCAAATCAACAGAATATACATTCTTTTCAGCACCACACCACAACTATTCCAAAATTGACCACATAGCTGGAAGTAAAGCACTCCTCAGCAAATGTAAAAGAACAGAAATTATAACAAACTGTCTCTCAGACCACAGTGCAATCAGACTAGAACTCAGGATTAAGAAACTCACTCAAAACCGCTCAACTACATGGAAACTGAACAACCTGCTCCTGAATGACTACCGGGTACATAACGAAATGAAGGCAGAAATAAAGATGTTCTTTGAAACCAACGAGAACAAAGACACAACATACCAGAATCTCTGGGACACATTCAAAGCAGTGTGTAGAGGGAAATTTATAGCACTAAATGCCCACAAGAGAAAGCAGGAAAGATCCAAAATTGACACCCTAACATCACAATTAAAAGAACTAGAGAAGCAAGAGCAAACATATTCAAAAGCTAGCAGAAGGCAAGAAATAACTAAGATCAGAGCAGAACTGAAGGAAATAGAGACACAAAAAACCCTTCAAAAAATCAATGAATCCAGGAGCTGGTTTTTTGAAAAGATCAACAAAATTGATAGACCACTAGCAAGACTAATAAGAAAAGAGAGTAGAATCAAATACATGCAATAAAAAATGATAAAGGGGATATCACCACCCATCCCACAGAAATACAAACTACCATCAGAGAATACTATAAACACCTCTATGCAAATAAACTAGAAAATCTAGAAGAAATGGATAAATTCCTGGACACATACACCCTCCCAAGACTAAGCCAGGAAGAAGTTGAATCTCTGAATAGACCAATAACAGGTTCTGAAATTGAGGCAATAATTAATAGCTTACCAACCAAAAAAAGTCCAGGATCAGATGAATTCACAGCTGAATTCTACCAGAGGTACAAAGAGGAGCTGGTACCATTCCTTCTGAAACTACTCCAATCAATAGAAAAAGAAGGAATCCTCTGTAACTCATTTTATGAGGCCAGCATCATCCTGATACCAAAGCCAGGCAGAGACACAACAAAAAAAGAGAATTTTAGACCAATATCCCTGATGAACATCGATGCAAAAATCCTCAATAAAATACTGGCAAACTGAATCCAGCAGCACATCAAAAAGCTTATACACCATGATCAAGTGGGCTTCATCCCTGGGATGCAAGGCTGGTTCAACATACACAAATCAATAAACGTAATCCAGCATATAAACAGAACCAATGACAAAAACCACATGATTATCTCAATAGATGCAGAAAAGGCCTTTGACAAAATTCAACAACACTTCATGCTAAAAACTCTCAATAAATTAGGTATTGATGGGATCTATCTCAAAATAATAAGAGCTATCTATGACAAACCCACAGCCAATATCATACTGAATGGGCAAAAACTGGAAGCATTCCCTTTGAAAACTGGTACAAGACAGGGATGCTCTCTCTCACCGCTCCTATTCAATATAGTGTTGGAAGTTCTGGCCAAGGCAATCAGGTAGGAGAAGGAAATAAAGGGTATTCAATTAGGAAAAGAGGAAGTCAAATTGTCCCTGTTTGCAGATGACATGATTGTATATCCAGAAAACCCCATTGTCTCAGCCCAAAATCTCCTTAAGCTGATTAGCAACTTCAGCAAAGTCTCAGGATACAAAATCAATGTACAAAAATCACAAGCATTCTTGTACACCAATAACAGACAAACAGAGAGCCAAATCATGAGTGAACTCCCATTCACAATTGCTTCAAAGAGAATAAAATACCTAGGAATCCAACTTACAAGGGATGTGAAGGACCTCTTCAAGGAGAACTACAAACCACTGCTCAATGAAATAAAAGAGGATACAAACAAATGGAAGAACATTCCATGCTCATGGGTAGGAAGAATCAATATTGTGAAAATGGCCATACTGCCCAAGGTAATTTATAGATTCAGTGCCATCCCCATCAAGCTACCAAAGACTTTCTTCACAGAATTGGAAAAAACTACTTTAAAGTTCATATGGAACCAGAAAAGAACCTGCATTGCCAAGTCAATCCTAAGCCAAAAGAACAAAGCTGGAGGCATCACGCTACCTGACTTCAAACTATACTACAAGGCTACAGTAACCAAAACAGCATGGTACTGGTACCAAAACAGAGATATAGACCAATGGAACAGAACAGAGCCCTCAGAATAATGCCACATATCTACAACTATCTGATCTTTGACAAACCTGACAAAAACAAGAAATGGTGAAAGGGATTCCCTATTTAATAAATGGTGCTGGGAAAACTGGCTAGCCATATGTAGAAAGCTGAAACTGGATCCCTTCCTTACACCTTATACAAAAATTAATTCAAGATGGATTAAAGACTTAAATGTTTGACCTAAAACCATAGAAACCCTAGAAGAAAACCTAGGCAATACCATTCAGGACATAGGCATGGGCAAGAACTTCATGTCTAAAACACCAAAAGCAACGGCAACAAAAGCCAAAACTGACAAATGGGATCTAATTAAACTAAAGAGCTTTCTGCACAGCAAAAGAAACTACCATCAGAGTGAACAGGCAACCCACAGAATGGGAGAACATTTTTGCAATCTACTCATCTGACAAAGGGCTAATATACAGAATCTACAAAGAACTCAAACAAATTTACAAGAAAAAAAACAACCCCATCAAAAAGTGGGTGAAGGATATGAACAGACACTTCTCAAAAGAAGACATTTATGCAGCCAAAAGACACGTGAAAAAATGCTCATCATCACTGGCCATCAGAGAAATGCAAATCAAAACCACAATGAGATACCATCTCACACCAGTTAGAATGGCAATCATTAAAAAGTCAGAAAACAACAGGTGCTGGAGAGGATGTAGAGAAATAGGAACACTTTTACACTGTTGGTGGGACTGTAAACTAGTTCAACCATTGTGGAAGTCAGTGTGGCGATTCCTCAGGGATCTAGAACTAGAAATACCATTTGACCCAGCCATCCCATTACTGGGTATATACCCAAAGGATTATAAATCATGCTGCTATAAAGACACATGCACACGTATGTTTATTGCGGCACTATTCACAATAGCAAAGACTTGGAACCAAGGCAAATGTCCAACAATGATAGACTGGATTCAGAAAATGTGGCACATATACACCATGGAATACTATGCAGCCATAAAAAATGATGAGTTCATGTCCTTTGTAGGGACATGGATGAAGCTGGAAGCCATCATTCTGAGCAAACTATCACAAGGACAGAAAACCAAACACCACATGTTCTCACTCATAGGTGGGAAGTTAACAATGAGAACACATGGACACAGGAAGGGGAACATCACACACTGGGGCCTGTTGTGGGGTGGGGGGAGGGGGGAGGGGGGAGGGGGGAGGGATAGCATTAGGAGATATACCTAATGCTAAATGACGAGTTAATGGGTGCAGCACACCAACATGGCACATGTATACATATGTAACAAACCTGCACATTGTGCACATGTACCCTAAAACTTAAAGTATAATAAAATAAAAGAAGAAGAAGACAGATAATGCACATCAATGTGATCATTATTATGACTTCACTTTAGGCTATTCTCCATAGAATAAGTCCCAAAGTATGTGATCATCATGGATAATGGTGGAGAAGATGACATAATTAATGAATCTTTATGTTATAGATTATCTCTTAGGTATTAAATCTATGTTGGATAAAGAACAAAAAATAATAATAATAATAATCCAGGCAAGATAAAAGTGGTGGCTGCACCAAGGTGATACTAGTAGAGGGAATGAGAACTCATTAGATTTTAGATATATTTTCAAGATAGTGTTAAGAGAATTTGCTGATGACATGTTTATAAGATTGAAAAATAGAAAGGAAAGAAGGTGGTCTCCAGAATTTGGGACCTGAGCACCTGGAGATTAGAGTTTCCATTCCATGAGGACAATGGTAAAATAGTAAACTTAATTTTGTTCTCTAGCTACTAAACCATATTTTGAAGATGTATTAGGACTGTCTCCATTGCAAGAGGCAAAAGATCCTTCCAAAATGGCTTAGTCAAAAGGGAAATTTGTTGGATTACTAAATAAAAAGTCTAGGGACAAGGCTGGCTTTTGTTATGGCTTAAATGAGGTGCTCAAATGATGTCATTAAGATCCTGGAGGGTTTTTTCTTCTGCTTTCATCTCATTTCTGCCTTTTCTTGGTTGGTTCCATTCTCAGACAGACTTTCTTCTCTTGGTGTTAAAATGACTATAGAAATCCAGCCTCACATCCTCACTATACTAAGTCTGGTTGAGACATCCTCCTATATAGTAGCTCCCTCAAAAATGCGGATATTGACATTTTTAACAAAGAGATGAAAGATCTGTTCAGTCAAAACTGTAAAATGTTGATGAAATTGAAGACACAAATAAATGGAAAGTATTTTGTGTTCAAGAATCAGAAGAATTAATATTGTCAAAATGTCTATACTACCCAAAGCTCTCTACAAATTCAATGCAATACCTATTTCAATGACATTTTTCACAGTAATAGAACAAACAGTACTAAAATTTGTATAGAACCACAAAAGAGCCTGAATAGCTAAAGCAAACTTGAGCAAGAACAACAAAGCTGGAGGCATCACACTTCCTGATTTTAAAATATGTTACAAAGCTACAATAACCAAAAGTATATGATACACACATATGAACAGACACACAGCACAATGGAGCAAAATAGAAAGTCCAGAAGTAAAACTATGCATATACAGTCAACTGATCTTTGACAAGGGTGCTAAGAATACACAATGAAGAAAGGATAGTCTCTTGAAAAAATGGTGTTGGTGGCCAAGTGTGGTGGCTCACACCTGTAATCCCAACACTTTCAGAGGCCAAGGCAGGAGAATCACTTTAGCTTAGGAGTTCGAGACCAGCCTGGGCAACAGAGTGAGACCCCACCTCTACAAAAAATAAGAAAATTATCTGGGCCTGGTGGCTCACGCCTGTAGTCCCAGCTTCTCGGGAGGCTGAGGTGGGAGGATCAATGAAGCCTGGGAGGTCAAGGCTGCAGTAAGTCATGATTGGGCACTCGAGCCTGAGCAACAGAATGAGACCCTGTATCAAAGAAAAAAAAATGGTGTTGGGAAACTGGATATATACATAAAACAGAATGAAACTAGACCTTTATACTACACACAAAAAGTCAACTGAAGATGGGCTAAACACTTTAAGACCCGAAACCATCGAACTCCTAGAAGAAACATAGGGGAAAGCACCATGACATTGATCTTGACGATAATTTCATGGCTATAACACTGAAAGCATAGACAACAAAAACAAACATAAACAAGTGTGACTATAACAAACTAAAAAGCTTCTGTACAAGGAAGAAAATATTTAATAGCAGGAAAAGGCAACCTATGGAATGGAAGAAAATACTTGTAAATCATATATCTGAATGGGGGTAATCTCCAGAATTTTTAAGGAACTCCTACAACTTAATAGCAAAAAAACCCACTAAGCTGATTTTAAAATGGGCTGAGTACTTGAATAGACATTTCTCCAAGGAAGACATATAAATGGCCAACAATTATATGAAAAGTTGTTCAACATCACTAATTGCCAGAGAAATTCAAATCAAAACCACAATGAGATATCATCTCACACCTGCTTGGTCAAAAAGTTAAAAAATTGTGTTTGCAAGGATGTGGAGAAAATGAAGCCTTTATACATTGTCAGTGAGAATGTAAATTGGTATAGCCATTATGGAAAACAATATGGAGTTTCCTCAAAAAAAATTTAAAAGTGAATTACCATATGATACAGTAATCACCCTTCTGGTATCTATCCAAAAGAATGGAAATCCAGATGCTAAAGAGATATTAGCATTCCCACATTTATTGCAGTACTATTCACAATAGCCAAGATGCAGAAACAAGTGTCTATCCATGGATGAATGGATAAAAAAGATGAGGGGTGTGTGTATGTGTATATGTGTGTACATACTGGAATATCATTTAGCCTTTGAACCTGGAGGACATTATGCTCCATAAAATAAACCAAACACAGAAAAACAAATACTACGTGATCTCACTTTTATGTGAAATCTAAAAAAGTTGACCTAATAGAGAATAGAAGGGTCATTACCAGGGGTCAGGGAGATGTTAGTCAAAGGTGTAAACTTGCAGTTGTAGCCGGGCATGGTGGCTCATGCCTGTAATCCCAGCACTTTGGGAGGCCGATGCGGGTGGATCACGAGGTCAGAAGTTCAAGACCAGCCTGGCCAACATAGTGAAATCCCATCTCTACTAAAAATACAAAAAAATTAGCCGGGTGTGGTGATGGGTGCCTGTAATCTCAGCTACATGGGAGGCTGAGGCAAGGAAAATCACTTGAACCTGGGAAGTGGAGGTTGCAGTGAGCTGAGATTGCGCCACTGCACTCCAGCCCGCGCAACAGTGCAAGACTCCATCTCAAAATAAATAAATAAATAAATAAATAAATAAATAAATAAACAAACAAACTTGCAGTTGTAAGATTGTAGCAGGAAGAGCCACAGACAAAACCCCTCACACACCAGGTTAAAGAAGGAAGGGGTTTATTTGGCCGGGAGCATCAGCAAAACTCCTGTCTCAAGAGCCGAGCACCCCGAGTGAGCAATTCCTGTCCCTTTTAAGGGCTCACAACTCTAAGGGGGTCTGCGTGAGAGGGTCGTGATCATTTGAGCAAGCAGGGGGTACGTGACTGGGGGCCACATACACCAGTAATTAGAAAGAAACCGAACAGGACAGGGATCTTCACAGTGCCTTTTTTATGCAAATAACCGATTAGGTCAGGGGTCCATCTTTAACTACCAGGCCCAGGGTGTGGCGCTGGGCTGTTTGCTTGTGGATTTCATTTCTGCCTTTTAGTTTTTACTTCTTCTTTCTTTGGAGGCAGAAATTGGGCATAAGACAATATGAGGGGTGGTCTCCTCCCTTAAGATGAATACATTTTGAAGACCTAATGTACAATGTGGTGACTATAGTTAATAATATTGTATTGTATACTTGAAATTTGCTAAAAGAATGGGTCTTAAGTATTCTCATCACGAAAAGCAAAATAAGTGGTAACTATGTGAGGTGATACATGTGTTAATTAGCTTGACTGTGGTAATAATTTCAAAATGTATACTTAAAACATCATGTACACCTTAAATATATACAATTTTTATTTGTCAATTTAGACCTCAATAAAGTTAGAGGGAAAAAAGCAAAGATGATTCTTACCAGGCTGGTTTAGACATGTGTCAACTCATAAATCACTCACTGTGACTAACAGGATGGACTATGCTGATTGGCGTCAGCCTGGGTTATTTGACAAACTTTCACAGGATTCACCCAGACTTCAAGAACTGAGAGTGGGTAGGATTAAATTCCCTAACAAAATTAAAGACAGTTGCCAGAAGAAGAGGGAATGGGTTCTGGGGACATGAACAACAAATTTGGACAAAGTCCAAATTCAGAAAAATTTTAAACAATCGCATAGCACAAGAATAAGTGTTTTACCTCCTCCCATATTCTCTCCTGTGCCATCACAGTCTCCCTTTCCCTCCATTTGCCAGTCTTTCCCTTTCTCCTCTCTCCACCCTCAATACTTTAAAGGATTATACTCAAATATTCTAGTGGGTTTGTTAAAATACCATGCAAGTCTTTACTTCACAAACACCTTCTCTTTCCAAGTTATATATATCAGGACACTCATGGATAAATATTCATACCCATGCCCACAATTCAGGCAGTTATACATAACACACACACCCTCTGGAGTAAAAAATAACAGTAAAAAGAACAAGTTTGTATTCTGTGTGATCATTTTCAAAAACTAAATGAATCCCTACAATGGTCAGATATTGATTATGTGCCATATTTTGGGTATAGGCATCTTTATCAAGATATTTTTCTAGCATTATAAAAATGTTAACTTTTAAAGAATAAACAGATGAAACATAATACCAATTAAATTCTAACTTTTAAAAATTAAACTTTTAATTTTGATTAACTTGCTGTTGTAAGAAATAATACAGAGATGTCAGGGACCCTGTTTTCTGTTTCCCCTAATGGTAACATCTTGCAAAACTATAGTGCCATGTTACAATAAGGCTATTTATATTCATGCAGTCAAAATGCTGACCATTTCCATGACCATAAGGATCCCTCATATTGCCCTCTTAAAGCCATACCCACTCCCTCCTGTCCTTACCTTGCAGTTATCCCCTGGCAACTACAAATCTGTTCCGCATTTCTGTAAATGTATCATTCAGAAATGTTTTTTCACATCCCTGTGAAATCACACAATATGTAACGTGCTGGGATTGGCTTTTATCAGTTGGCATACTTCCTGGAATACTCATCCCCCACCCCCAAGTTGATGCATACATCCACAGTTTCTTCCTTTTTATTTCTGTGCAGTATTCCATGATATGGATTTACCACAGCCTATTTAACCATTCACCTGTTGAAGAACATATGGGTTGTTTTCAGTTTGGGGCCATTATGAACATAACGTTAGTGTACAGGTTTATGTGAAATAAGTCTTCATTTCCCTGAGATAAAAACCCAGGAGTTCAATTGGTAGGTGGTATGGTAGTTATGGTACATACATGTTTAATTCTTTAGTTGACTGCCAAACTGTTTTCCAAAATGGATGTACAATTTTCCATTCCCAAGAACAGTTTATGAGTAATCCATTTTCTGTGCATCCTCACCAAAATTTGGTATTGTCACTATTTTCTATTTTAGCCATTCTGACAAGTGTGTTATCTCATTGTGGTTTTAATTTGCATTTCCATAACAGTTAAATGATGTTGAATATCTTTTCACATGCTTATTTGCCTGGGCCCCTGCTTAACCTTCACTGACACTACCTTGAAGAAGGGGTCGGGGCACTCCCACTGGGCTTGTGTTGGCATGGGTGGGTGTGGGAGTCACAGTCATTTCTGTGGTGCTAGGCTGGAGTAGAACAGTTAACTGTCTAAGAGGTTTTGGTCTCTTTAGGCTGTCCGTCTCCTGGTCCTTGGGCTAGAAGGAACAGGCTTATGTAGGGATTTTTTTAAATTGCATTCATTGGCATTTCTGGGTTGCCAGCCTCTCCAGCTTTAAAGCGAGAATATATGACATGAAAAGAAAACCCAGTGAACTCATCATCATGCCACTCTTCTGGCCTTGAACTCCCTAGCTAGTCTGCCTTCTCCTTTCCATCTTTTAGAGCTTCTTATGTAATACCCAGAATTTTTGGTTGTACTTAGTGGGAGGAATAAAGTACTTCTCATCTTCTTAGAAGTGGGAATCTCAAAACAATTTCATGTCTGCATGTGTACTCTTTGATATGTTGATTAAATATTGATTTTAAGTATGATTCTTTTACTAGAAAAAACATTTCAAAACAAAGAAGGAAAGGAATTCTACCATAGCAAGCCATCCAAATGCCAGAGAAGGACAAGAGGTAAATCTTCATTAATCTAGTCATTAAAAGTTTTTTAAATGAATGAAAGAGAATGGCAAGTTATTTTCTCTTATACTTCTTATACCCAAATTTTCCCCCAGGAGAAGTTAAAATTTTGTTCATATTATTCACTGTTTATAAAAACACAAAAGATCCTTGACAGATGAGAGGTGGGCCTTAATAAGATGCCATATTTAAATTTCATTTATACTTTTACCTTACTCTAAAAAGTCTTTGAGGAAGCTTACAAAGATGCATCCAGGGTAGCAAGAATAAAGAAATTAAAAGTAAGAAAAATTAACTGGGAATATAAGGGTATAAAAATAAAAATAGTGGTACTGAAACATCAGCTTCTACCATGACAACAAGAAGAGCTCTGCAAACCCATTCACCAGCAAAACTGGTGAAATTATCCACAACAACAACAACAAACAACAACAGATATTTAAAGTCTCTGAAATGGTCTTAAGGTTATACAGCAAATGAAACAAAAATCTATTCAAGAAAGTCTACTAAAATTCATTAAAAACTGTGAGAGCCTGTGGTATTTCAATCAAGACTGCCTCTTCCCCTACCCCCACCCGACTCTGCAGCTCAGTAAGACAGAAAGTCCACACTAGTGTAGACAAGAAATTAGGGCTCCCTCTCCCCAGAGCTACCAAAGGGCTATCCCAGGAGGGGCAGGATATCAGTATTTCTTATTCTTCCCCCAGCCACCTGTTGCTAAGTCAGGTGAGTGCAGACAAGAGATGTGGGCTCCCTTCCTCTCCCAGTCCCCATTCATGCGACAGAGGCTCTACTTCAGATGCTCTACCGCTGAGCATTCTTGGGCTCTGATTGCCCTTATCTTGGTTTGTAAAATGATGGTTCCACACTGGGAGAGGCAAATGCAGGAGACCTAAGTCTACTGCCTCCCCTCCATCTACAGTTCAGCTCCTAAAGCAGGGTATCACTTGGAGGGAAGAATGCCATTTCCGCCATCCCCAGCTCATAAGCCATAGTTTATAAATTTTGCCCTGATGAAAAACTAGGTCATAAAACAGACAGCTCCTAATCTCTTCCAGAAAAAGAGAAGTTAAGCTTAAGGACAGTCTCAAAACCAGTGCAATTATGGCTTAAAAAAAAAATTCCGGAGGACAAATATATTACTGGTGGAAGTTATCTTACCAGCAGCAAATCCGTATGGGTCTGCAGCAACATCAATTCTTGCCTTCCACTCCTGCCCTGAAACTTGCCTCAGTCTCTTTTTCTGCCTTTTGCCCCTGAGTAAAATGTTAAAATGTTCAGGTACCAGTTAAACTCTGCCATTTTGTTTCTTACTGCGCATGCCTGAGCTCACTCCTGAGCTCTCATCAGGAAGCAGCTGATCACAAGTCTCAGGTGTTTCCTATCTGTAGAAAGACTGCCTTTCCCTGCTGCTGGCTGCAACCAATTATTATTTTAGAGAGGCTGTTAACAACCACCTGACCATCCCCTGATGTCTGACATTCCTGGTGGGGTTTTGGTGGAGCCCTCTCCTGCCTTACTGATGCCTGATTAGCTACCTACTGCAACAACACTGGTAGATTCATTGGAGCTACAAGCTAAACTGAATACTGACTAGTTTGCCAGAGAGAACTGGAGAAAGAGACAGCTAGCAGGAGTCTTACTGGAGTCAGAAAAAATCTTAAACACTGACCTCTGCAACTATCTTTTTGAAGAAGTCCAAATTTGATTGCATTTAGTCTGAAGAGCAGAGCTGAATGTGGTCAGGGAAATGTAGCACTGTCATCCCAAGTGAATGTGGATATACATAAGTCTGTACCCCTGAGGACCAACATCAGAGGCTTAGTACTGCAGGGAGCAGAGACGGCTATAAAGGAGTAATGCTCCTTTTCCTCTGCTCTCCCTTCTAGAATTACATTATTTCAGGAATGTAATATGAATAGGAATTAAAAAATTTTTTATGGTAAACAAATCCTCTAATTGATACCCCTGTGTTAAATCATTTGCAGGACCCAATAACCAAAATAGGTTTTGTTAGGGGATTTTTTTTAAATGTATATATTGCAAGACACATATTGATTTAGTTCTCATAAATATATCCACAGAGTGGTTTTCCCCACCTATCCAAGCTACATTTAACATAAAATATTACAAATCCCTTTATATTAAATGCTCATGTATTTGCATCTTTCTTCATTGGAGCTTTTAAAATTGTATGAAATCATTATATTTAATGTTAGATACTTCCAAATGGAAAATAACCTTCATTTGGTCAAATGCTTTGAGAAAGTTGCATACATTCTAAGTGTGCCCATAAGCTAATAGGAGACTATGGTCACTTACCTTGAAATTCCTACTCGTCTTTCACAAAAAGAGTGAACAATCTCATTTTCACTCAGGTAAATGGCTGAGGACAACTTAAATTCATGCTCTTGAACTATTTCTTACTTTGTTTGCTTATAAGACATCAATACATCCCTAAAATAATATTGGTAAATTATTTTTTTAAATATTTCAGTTAACTTTGTTTCCCACCAAGACACTCTCACTTGTTGATTCTGAAGAATTTCAGCAAAAACAATTATATATTACTGTGGTCAGAAATTGTAGCTCATGTACATAAGATCACTGACCTGGTGATATTTTTCTGTAGGATTGAGTGTAATAGTTTATTATGGTTCACAGAATCATTTCGCTTAAGAGATGGGAGCTAAAAATGACAAGAGTTTATCAAATCAAGTCTTACTAATTTTCTTCAGCCTGATTTCACTCCTTGTCTTGCTAGTGATTACATAATATCACTACTTTTAAATTTGTGTAATTTTTTCTAGAATGTTTCTTTCTTTCTTCAATAATCAAATTTTGATTTTTACATTTTTCTCCCATTTTCATACTGATTTTGCCCATTTTTTTGCTGCCAATCAATTATATATATGAAGAGGTGGGTTTGAGCTTTTAACTCCATTTCATAGTCTACTTTTATTGTGGGTTGTTTTTGTTTTTGTTTTGTTTCTGAGATGGAGTCTAGCTCTGTCGCCCAGGCTGGAGTGCAGTGGCACCATTTCAGCTCACTGCAACCTCTGCCTCCCAGGTTTAAGCGATTCTCCTGCCTCAGCCTTCCGAGTAGCTGGGAGTACAGGTGCTGCCACCACGCCCCGCTATTTTTTTTTTTTTTTTTTTTTTTTTGGTAGAGCCGGGGTTTCACCATGTTGGCCAGGCTGGTCTCGAACTCCTGACCTCAAGTGATCCGCCCCCCTCGGCCTCCCTAAGTACTGGGATTACAGATGTGCACCGTGCCCAGCCTCATCTTTTTATATATAAGCAGAGTTTTGCAATCTGTTTATATATTTTACATAATTTTATATCTTTTCACCCATTTCACACTTTTATCTTCCCATATGTTTGTTCTTCTAATTTAAATAAGTGAGATTATAAGAATACTATTTTTTTGTCTCTTTCTCATTATAAATAAATTCTATGTGATGTGGAAAATTTTTAAGCCCCCTTTACTGCCAAAATATAGTATCAATATTTCCTTCTACTCATTGATGCAGGAGAAAAGTAGTGTAGTGAAAAATATTAGAATATTCTGATTTATAAGATAATTTTGGTCCTTCTAAACCTGTAAGGATGAAATGAGAAATATTTGTTAAAAATGCACAATACCATAAATCATATAGGAAATATACCCCATTTCATGTTGATAAAATAGCATTGTTTTCTTTGATTCTACATTCCATTAGGTTTATGATAGAGGACATTTGCTGCAAAGACACAAACAATCAAATTCTGATGTGAAAGGTAATACTCTGCTTCTACCTTCTCATAAACAATTAATTCATTTACTCAACTAAGAATTTTTGGTGCCACAACTTTGAGGTTGCCACTGTGCTTGGTGCTAGGGATATTAAATGTATATGATACCATTTCTTCCCTGCAGGACCTCATCCGTTAATCAGGAAAGAAACAACAACAAGCCAAGTGCAGTGTCATAGACACAATGCCAGTAGTCTGTTCAGGGTTCCCAGGGAGCACAGAGAAAGGAGTGGTCAATTAAACTGGAGAACAGAGAGGTTTGAGGCCTATCCCCAAGGTTTTGAAAGGTTTGCCCCCAAAGGGAAAGGGATTTATGTTTTAAAAACCATCTTTTTCCTCTCATTTCATAATTTAATAGAAGACAAGCCCAGGAGAGAAATTAATTCATAGACTGTTCATTGGCTTCTACTGCAACCTGCTAAGTCTGATGTGAATCTTTAACTGACTCTCTAGCATCCTGTTTTCTTTTTTTTTCTGAATTCTGTCATTTTATCTTTAGTTGAGGTCCTTTGGCAGGGAGAATCATATAATTTAAGCAATATTTTAATTTTATCTAAAATACCTAATTTTTTATGTGTGTGTATATATATATATATATATATTAATTTATTGTACATTTTTATCTACCTGTTTCCCAAAAGGATTTGAGGTAACCTAATTACACACACACACACACACACACACTCATATATCCATTTAGTTTATGATGTAGCAAAATAATTTAAAAATATAAATGGAGATAAGAACCTAAGAACCATGCCTAGGAAAGGGGAGAATACTATTATAATTAAAATAGTCAATTCACTTAAACTTTATTTTTTCTGATAATGGTCAGCTAGGCATATTCAGCGGCTTTTTATAAGTAACTTTTATATATTCTTTTGTTAACTTTTAATGTCAAAAATTAAAAATAAAGATAAGCAAAAGAAAGTAAAAATTATATTTTAGAATATTTATTTTAAACGCTTTCCTATATTTATCCACATACACACCATGTTAATGAATCACATAATCATTGCATTATTTTGCAACCTACTTTTAAATTTTAAATTACAGTATATTATAAACCTCTTTATATGTAAATAAATGGCGGCAAAGTATTCCATTCTATTAATTAAGCCACCCCCAGTGTTAAACTTACATTTTGTTTCTGATTTTTTTCCTATTGTAAACAACAATGAAAACTTTATAACTCTCTATTTCTGTGTTTTCTTAATTATTTCTTTATAACAAATTCCTAGAAAAGGAATTGCTGGCCCAAAAGGTATGAGCATTTTTAAATGCAACAAAAATTTGTAACATTTGAAGGCTGCTTATTTTAATTTCATTGAACTAAACTACTGTCTACAAGTTATTTACTAGCATTTTCCACTTTGAAAAAAGATGAAAAATATGAAATGTAAATGGGCGAATTATTTTCATGCTACTATGATCTTTATCATCTTCTTTGGATACAAGGCCAAATGAACCAGATGATTATGTGGTTGGTTATTTCAGAAGACAGTTACCTGATCAAGGTTTGGGTGAGTAAAATAGGAACACAGACAGTAATGAGTGGTCCCCTATGATCTGAATGTTATTTTCCTCTCTAGCTCTAGAAATACACAGGGGAAACAGTAGAAATTTACTGTATGTCAGTTTGCTTTCTTTTAATTTCACCCAGTCAAAACCAAAACAAAAGAATATTCATCTCATTGTCTAATCTTTTCATTCCCATCTCACCAAATCTTAGAGCAGAGAGAAACCTTGAGAATGCTCTAGTTTCACCTTCTGCCCATGACAGGCCCCAGGCTCATCCAACCTCTGGTTAACTACACTTGGTGACAAGTACTTTACTAAATTGCAATATAATTCATTCCATTGCTAAAGAGCTGTAGCATTGAAAAAGTTTATTTTCAATAAACTTTAACAGTAAAAAGTTAAAAATATGTGTCCTTGTAAACTTCATCCACTTCTTTTAATCTGTCCTCTCTAATAACACAAAATAGTGAAGAAACCTTAAAGGTAAATAATTCCAGCTGACTCATTTTCCCCAATTCTCCTTGAAATAATGCAATTGTAATACCTTCTCTATTTTTTAAAAAGCTGCCATTTATTTCCCTGAAATTTTCCCTGTTTCTTTCAACCATCCATAAAACACCGTGATTTAAGTCCCTTTACCATTTTATTTTACTCTTTTTTGTTGCTATTCAAGCTTAAATGAAACTGAACACAGTATTGCAGATGTTGTCTAATGAGTGCAAAATATATCTTCATTTTTATTTGCTCCTTTCTAGATACCAGTTTTCCATTAATGAGTTTAAGATTATATTTTTTCTTTTGAAAATTATCCTAAAATCTTGACATTGGATTTCACATATTCAAACTTTTAACGTTTTATTTTCATAGTGCTACTGCTAAGTTGTATCTCCTCCATTCTCTACTTCTTCACTTATTATTTGGTTCATTGTGCTTGACCTTAAATTTATTCCTGTTAAATTTAAATTTAACCTCCTTAGATTCAGCCTTTCATGAACTATTATGTCATATTGTTATACTATATATAGATATGCATGTGTGAATACATATATGTGTGTGTATATATACATATACATAGATACATGTATTTGACCTCTTGTCAAAGCTTCAGACCCTGTATGTAACTATCTGCTATACATCTCCACACAGGTCCCACATATCCAAATTCAAATTCATCTAATTCCACACTAAATGCTCTTCCTCACATATTCTCAATAAAACTGATGGCAGTACTATCTCCGTAACCACTCCAGCTACAAATCTGATCTGTATCCTTTTTTCTCACTTTCACTTCTGTCCCTCATATCCAGTCAGCCACTGAATCCAGATGATTTTACCTCAGAATCTCTTTTTCTCTATCTTAACTACCATCATTACCATCATTCTTTTCAGATTCTTATCATCATCCACTTACCAGGAGTTCTGTAGTTTTCTAGTCAGTCTCCCTGCCACCAATATTGTCATTCTAATTACACCCTTCATACTACCATCAAAGTGATTTAGCAGAAACACAAATCTGACTATGCAACCTCACCACCTAAAGCCTTTTAGTGATTCCCAGTCATCTAACAGGGGTTGGACTGACACTGCCCTAAGACTGGCACTGCCTTTTCTTTAGGCTTTCTCTTTCTCATTTTAATTTCTTTTTACATTTAATTTTAAAATAATTTCAAGAATAGTAAAAAAACTTTCTCTCTCTATTAATCAATCTATCTTTTTTCCCATTATCCATTCTCTAAGAAAAAGAACATTCTCTTACATTAAACTCAGGAAATTCAACTTGATACAACACTATTTTGTATCATATATAATTCAGTTTTGCCAAATATATCAATAGTGTTCTTCAGAGCAAACTTACTATCTAATTCAAGGTGTAATACGGGATCATGAATTGCGTTGAATTATCATATTTCTTTATTCTCCTAATTTGGAACATTGGCTCAGCCTTTCTTTGTCATTCACAACACTGTCATTTTTAAAGATTATTGGCAAGTTGTCTTATAGAATATCTGGTTTTAAAATTTTAGTGAACAAAAGAATTACCAAAAGAGTTTATGTCAATCTCAGCTTCTGACCAAGTAGGTCTTTGATGTCACCCCTTAATTTGTATTGTTTATATGGGATTTCAGATAATTCTGGCATTGATGACCTGCAGACCACACTTTGCAAGTTACCACTATGGGGGCCACAGTGAAAATTGGTTGGAGGCCAAGCAGTTGGGGCCCAGCCCATCCAAACCTTTTTCATCTTGAATAGCTTTCTTATGTAATTTTCTTTCAATAATGGTCTATTACTCAAAATTTTTTCCTTTTATTATTATTTTTAATTGACATAATAATTGTACCAAACCTATTTCATCCTGAATAGTTTTCTTATGCAATGTTTCTTTCAATAATGGTCTATAACTCGAAATTTTTTCCTTTTATTATTATTTTTAGTTGATGTAATAATTGTACATATGGGGTACAGTGTGATATTTTGATACATGTATACAATGTATAATGATCAAATTGAGGTAATTAGCATCACCTCAAACAGTTACCATTTCTTTGTGTTTGGTACATTCAAAATCTGCTCTCCTAGCTATTTGAAAATACACAATAAATTGTTAATTATACTCACCCTATAGTTTTATGGAACACTAGCCCTATTCCTCCTATGTAGCTGTAATTAGTATCTATTAAGCAACCTTCGACTATCCTTTCCATCCCTCTATCCTTCTCTGCTTCTATTAACCACTATTCTATACTCTCTACTTCTATGAGATCAACATTTTAAGCTTCTACATATGAATGAGAACATGCAGTATTTATCTTCCTGTGGCTGGCTTATTTCACTTAACATAATGTCCTCCAAGCTCATCAGTGTTGCCACAAATGACAGAATTTTGTTCTTTTTTATGGTTAAATACTATTCTATTGTGTATATATACCATATTTTCTTTATCATTTCATCTGTTGATGGACACTTAGGTTGATTCTGTATCTTGGCTGTTGTGAATAGTGCTGCAATGACCATGAGAGTGCAGATATCTCTTTGACATACTGATTTCCTTCTTTTTGGATATATACCCAGTAGTGGGATTGCTGTATCATATAGTAGTTCTGTTTTTAGTTTTCTGGGTAAGCTCCATATTATTCTCCATAATGACTGTGCAAATTTGCATTCCCACCAGAAGTGTGCAGGGATTCCTTTTTCTCTACATCCTCTCCAATACTTGTTATCTTTTATCTTTTTGATAATAGCTATTCTAACAGATATGAGACCATATCTTCTTGTGGTTTTAATTTGCATTTCTCTGATGATTAGTGCTGTTGGGCATTGTTCCATATACCTGTTGGCCATTTGTATGTCTTCTTTTCAGAGATGTCTATTCAGCTCATTTGCCCATTTTTAAAGTAGGTTATTTTTGTTTGTTTGTTTATTTTTGCTATTGAGGTAAGTCCCTTATATATTCTGGATATTAATCCCTTGTTAGATAGTTTGCAAATGTTTTCTCCCATTCTGCAGGTTATCTCGTCACTCTGTTGATTGTTTCCTTTGCTGTGCAAAAGATTTTCAGTTTGATAGAATTCCATTTGCCTATATTTGCTTTAGTTGCCTGGGCTTTTGAGGTCTTCTCCATAAAATCTTTCATTAGACCAATGTCCTGAAGCATTTCCCTTGTGTTTTCTTCTGGTAGTTTCATAGTTTGGGGTCTTACATTTAAGTTCTTAGTCCATTTTGAATTGACCTTTTTTATGGTGAGAGATAGGAGTCCAGTTTCATTTTTCTGTATATTGATATCTAGCTCTCCTGGCACAGTTTACTGAAGAGATTATCATTCCCCTATGAATGTTCTTGGCACCTTTGTCAAATATCAGTTGTCTGTAAATAAGTAGATTTATTTTGGGGTTCTCTGTTCTGTCTCATTGGTCTACATATCTGTTTTTATGTTTTTAACCATTCTGGTTTGATTACTATTGCCTTCATTTTGAAGTCTGGTAGTGTGATGCCTCTAGCTTTATTCCTTTTGCTCAGGATTTGCTTTTGCTATTTGGGGTCTTCTGTGGTTCTGCACAAATTTTAGGATTGTTTTTTCCATTTCTGTGAAGAATGTTATTGGTATTTTGATAGGGAGTGCATTGAATCAACAGATAACTTTGGATAGTATGGACATTTTCACAATATTAAGTCTTCCAATCCATGAACATGAGATGTTTATTTGTATCCTCCTTAATTTTTTTCATCAGTGTTTTATAGTTTTCCTTGTAGAGATATTTCACTTCTTTGGCTAAATTTATTCCTACATATTATTTTTTGTAGCTATTGTAAATGGGATTGTTTTTCTTGATTTCTTGTTTTGATGGTTTGTTCTTGGGATATAGAAATACCACTGATCTTTGTATGTTGGTTTTGTATCCAACTTTACTAAATTTATCAGTTCTAGGAGTATTTGATAGAGCCTTTAGGGTTTTCTGTATGTAAGATCATGTCATCTGCAAACAGGGACAATTTGACTTCTTTCTTTCCAATTTGGATGCCCTTTATTTCTTTCTCTTGCGTATTTGCTTTGGCCAGAACTTGCATTACTATGTTGAACAAAAGTAAGCATCATTATCTTGTCCCACATCTTAGGGGAAAAGCTTTCAACTTTTCCTCATTCAGCATGATATGGGGTGTGGTTTGTCTTGCATGGCCTTTATTGTGTTGAGGTACATTCTTTCCATAACTTATTTGGTGAGAGTTTTTGTCACAAAAAGATGCTTTTGTGACAAATGCTTTTTCTGCATATATTGAGATGATCATAGGGTTTTTTTCCTCCATCCTGTTGATGTGATGTATCCCATTTATTAATGTGTGTATATTGATTCATCCTTGCATCCCTCGGATGAATCCCACTTGATCATGATGAATAATTTTTTTCAATGTGCTGCTGGGTTTAGGAGATTTGGTTTGTTAGTATTTTTTTGAGGACTTTTACATCTTTATTTATCAAGAACATATGCCAATAGGTTTATTTTGTTGTTGTTGTTGTGTCCTTGTCTGGTTGATACCAATATTAGTCACACAGAATAAGTTTGGAAGAATTTCCTCATCTTCAATTTTCTAAAACAGTTTGAGAAGAACTGGTATTTGTTCTTCTTGAAATGTCTGGTAGAATTCTGCAGTGATGTAATCAAGTCCTGGGGTTCTCTTCAATGGAAGACTATTTATTACAGATTCAATCATTACTCATAATTGGTCTGTTTGGGTTTTCTATTTCTTCTTTGCTTGATCTTAGTAGATTGTACATGTCTAGAAATTTATTCATTTCTGCTAAGTTTCCTAATTTGTTGGAGTACAGTTGTTTGTAATAGTCTCCAATGATCCTTGTATTTCTGTGGTATCAGTTGTAATGTCTTCTTCGTTCTGATTTTATTTGGGTCTTTTCTTTTTTTCTCTTGGTTATTCTAGCTAATGGTTTGTTGATTTTATCTTTCAAAAAAACCAACTTTTCGTTTCATTGATCTTTTATAATTTTTAATCTCAATTTCATTTATTCTACTCTGATCTTTATTATTTCTTTCCTTCTACTAATTTTTGGTTTGGTTTGTTCTTGCTTTTCTAGTTCCTTGTGGCACATGATTAGGTTGTTTATTTGAAATCTTTCTACTTTTTGGATATAGGCATTTATTGCTATAAACTTTCCTCTTAGTGCTGCTTTTGCTATATCCCATAGGTTTTGGTATGTTGTGTTTCTATTTACATTGGTTTCAATACATTTTTTAATTTCCTTTTTACTGTCTTCAGCAGTTATTCAGAAGTATGTTGTCTAATTTCCATGTAACTATACAATTTTGAAAGTTCTTCTTGTTATTGACTTCCAGTTTCATTCCATTGTGGTCCAAAAAGATATTTGATATTATTTCAGTTCTTTTAAATTTCTTGAAAATTATTTTGTTCCCTAACATAAGTCTTAGAGGATGTTCCATGTGCTGATGGAAGGAATGTGTATTCTGTACCTGTTGGATGAAATGTTCTGTAAATGTTTATTAGGTTCATTTGTTCTAAAGTGCAGTTTAAGTTCAATGTTTCTTTTTTATTTTCTGACTAGATGATCTGTCCAGTGATGACAGTGATGTGTTAAAGTCCTCTTTGATATTATTATATCAAATTCTATCTCTCCCTTTAGATCTAATAATATTTGCTTTATGTTTCTGGGTGCTCCAGTGTGGGGTGCATATGTATTCACAATCATTATATCTTCTTATCGAGTTGATCCTTTATCCTTATAACCTTGTCTCTTTACAGTTTTTGACTTAAAGTCTGTTTTA
This sequence comes from Hylobates moloch, assembly GCF_009828535.3. Lineage (NCBI taxonomy): Eukaryota > Metazoa > Chordata > Mammalia > Primates > Hylobatidae > Hylobates > Hylobates moloch. The sequence goes on from NW_026652276.1 coordinate 216,061,737, forward strand.
TCTGATATAAGTATAGATACTTCCACTCATTTTTGGTTTCTGTTTGTGTGGGATATTTTTTCCATCCCTTCAGTTCAGCCTAAATACGTCTTTATTGTGAAGTAAGTTTCCTGTAGGAGCATATAGTTGGTTTTTAAAATCCATTCAGACAGTCTATATCTTTTAAGTGGGGAATTTAATTCACTTACATTTAAGGTTTTTATTAATAGGTGAGGACATACTCCTATCATTTTGTTGTTTTCTGGTTGTTTTGTACGTCCATTGATCCTTTCCTTCTCTCTTGTTGTTTATCATTGTCATTTAATGGTTTTCTGTACTGATAAGGTTTAATTCTTTTCTCTCTTTTGTGTATCTGTTCTACCAGTGAGTTTTATACTTTTATATGTTTTAATGATAGTGATTATTATCTTTTTCCTTCCAAATGTAGTATTCCCTAGATTATTTCTTGTAAGACCAGTCTAGTTGTGATAAATTACTTCAGTTTTTGCTTGTCTATGACAGACTTTATTTCTCTCTCATGTCTGAAGGATAGCTTTGCTGAGTCTCATATTCTTGACTGGCAATTTTTTTTCATTCTGCACTTTGAATTTATCATCCCATTCTCCTCTAGCCTGTAAAGTTTCTGCAAAGAAATCTGCTGTTAGTCTAATGATGATTCCCTTGTGTGTGACTTGATGCTTTTCTCTTGCTGTTTTTAGAATTCTTTGTTCTTGACTTTTGACAATATGACTGTAATGTGTCTTGGTGAGGACCGTTTTCCAGTTGAGTCTATTTGGGAAACTTTGAGTTTCCTGGATCTGGATCTCATATGTCTCCCCAGACTTGGGAAGTTTTCAGCTATTATTTCAAGAAATTGGTTTTCTACACCTTTCCCTTCTCTTCTCCTTCTCGAACTCCCATGATATGAATATTTGTTTGCTTAATGGTATCCCATATGTCTTGCAGGTTTTCTTCACTGTTTTTCATTCTTTTTTTTGTCTCTGAGTATTTCAGACTACCTGTCTTTTAAGTTCAGAGATTCTTTCTTCTGCTTAAGTCTGCCATCAAAGCTCTTTATTGTAATTTTTATTTCATTCATTGAATGTTTCAGCTGTGATATTTCTTTTTATTATATCTATTTATGTTGAACTTCTTATTCACATTATGAACTGTTTTCCTAATTTCACTGAATTATCTGTCTGTATTTTCTTGTATCTCATTGAGTTTCCTCAATTTCTCATTGAATTCTTTTTCCAGCAATTTGTTGATTTCCTTTTCATGGGAATCTGTTATTAGAAAGTTATTATGGCTCTTTAGTGGTGTCATATTTCCTTGCTTTTTAGTGTTGCTTGTGTCCCTGCATTGATGCCTGTGCATCTGGTGGAATGATTGTCCCTTCCAAACTTTCCAGAGTGGCTTTTGTAGGGAGACTTTCACCTGCAGTTGGGTTTCTGTGTGCCATTTGGGAAGGATGTGCTGACTTGTTTCTGGATAGGTGCAGTGGTATAGTCTCCATGAAGTCTCGTCTGTGTTCAACATAAGCAATAACTGTGGTTGCCTCAGTGGTATAGGCTGTAGAGGTTTGTGGCAGCAGCAGCAAAGGTTGTTCATCTCTTCACTGTTAAGGGCTTTTGAGGTCTTCCTATTTTTGTTTTCCCCATACTGGGGAGACTTAGCTGAAGAGATCCCTCTTGTTGTCAGGACTGATACAACCTACAAGCAGCTGCAGTGGTGTAGGGTTCCAGGTGCAGGTGCTTGGAGTGATTGTGGGACCAGGGTCTTAGACTCAAAGACTCATGAAACTATTGTGGTATCTGGGTCTTCCAGTGCATGTTCACTCTCTATGGCAGAGTTGGATGGAGGTTCCCCCACAGAGCCAGGATCTGTGAATCTGAGGCATCCCATGGGGCCAGGTTGTAGCTGTGATTCTACTCCTAAGCTGGACTCAGCACTGGCCTGACTCTGGGGAGGAAGGAGCACTCTGGAAGTTTGGGCCCAGCAGGCAGGATATGGCTGCAATTCAGGAACCTGAGGCAATAGGACTCAGTGATAACCCAGATTCCAGTGGATGAAGCACTGTGTAGTAGTGACTTTAGAACCTGGAATAGTGAGGGTCAGTATATCACAGACTCTGTGAGGCCAGGTGCATTGCCAGCAAGTACCCCAGAGTGGTGAAGTACAGCTGTCATCTGGGCCCTAGAGGGCCCAGCAGAGTAATGACTCCATTTTCCAGGGAAGGGGTATCTCAGCAGCTCAGACTCTAAGGGGCTAGTTCAACTCTAGGGAAACAGAATACTCTAGTTGTTTGGCCTGTAGGGTGGGGCGTCTCAGCTCAGCCACTCCTATTTCCTTGGGACACAGGGTACTACGTCAGCTCAGTCCTGGGATGCACAGCTGCTCAGCTCAACCAGGGCACTGATCCTCCAAGGGGAATTGTACTGCTACAGCTCAGGGCTGGGGGCTGTGACTATTCTGGGTGGCCCAGGCACCATTTCCCTGGGATGCAGGGCACTACTCCAGCTTAGGTACTGGGGTACGTGACCACTCTGAGTGACCAAGGCACCATTTCCTGGGATACAGGGTACTGCTTTAACTTAGGCACTGGGGAGGCATGACTACACTGAGCAGCCAAGGTACTGTTTTCCCAGGAGGTAGGGTACCACCTAAGCTCCATCCTAAGGGTGAAAGGGGAGGGAGAGTTTAACAGCTTCATCTGAGTTTCAGAGAGCTCAGTTTGAGGATGTTGGACCACCAGCCCTGAGGTGTTTCCATAGCAGCCTAGTCTCAGGGATGAAGGGGAGCTATAGCTACTCACCCCTGGTGCAAGACATACTTCTGCTGTAGTTCCAGTTCCAAGATGACAGCTCCTTCTCTGGGGGTAGCACAGCTAGTGGAGTCCAGGCAGCTCCTTCAGCTGTGAGGAAGGACTGTGCCTGTAAGGAATGCAGGGGACCCCAGTGGTGAAGTCAATAGGCATCCAATGTGTTGATGGAGGTTGCTGGGATCCTCTTGCTTTCTCTTCCTTGCTGTAGGAAGCAGTTCCTCCTGATTCCCAGCTGATCGTGGTTGGAGGATGGGGTGGTAGAGTCCTGGTGTTTCCTTCCATTTTCTATATGGCCTTCCCTAGTTTCTGCACTCATCAGGGTTTCTGTTACTCCTCTCATGCACTCTGGTGCTCTCCCTTAGTTATTTTCATTAAAACATATCGTTGCCCCTGAGTATATGTGGGGGATTTGTTCCAGGACCCGCATGTATACCAAAATCTACACATACTCAAGTCCCACAGTCAGCCCTGTACCTACATTTTCAAAAAATTGACGCTTGATGTACATGGGTTTCACATCCTTTGAATACAGTATTTTTGATTATGTTTGGTTGAAAAATATCTGTGTATAAGTGGATCCACACAGTTCAAACCTGTGTTGTTCACAGGCCAAGTGTAATTGTTTATTCGTTGTTCTTTTTGAGGGCTGTGAACTAAGGTCTTCTAGTCAGCCATCTTGCTGACATTGCTCTGAGAAATAAAATTTTTTTTTTGACAACTTCTAGCTGCAGCATAGAAATCAAGTTCTCTAACATGACATGAAAGACTTCCAGTGATCCTCTGACCCTGACATTTACAAAGATGATCTTGTTGCCTCAGCATATATCAGTCTTCTCACCTCCTTGCTTCTGCTCATACTGACTTCACTGCCTGAAATATACTTCTCCCTCTCTTCAACTAGACTAGCTACTCATCATTTAAGGCATAAGCACCAAGGTTTAATAAGATTCAAACAGTTCCTTAAAATAAGAGTGAGATAGATTGAGTCACAGTTATGCACAAGTTGGTCTGCAGGCTCAGAGAAGGGAATCTAATCCACCTGGAAATCTGCGAGAATGATTTCTTAAAGAATTTAATCCTTAAATCATGATGTAGTCTTAACTGAGAAGTTAGGCATGTAGGGTGGAGAGGAAAATCACTTCCTTGACTTCTTAAAAGACTATTGTCAATGGTTCTGTGATCTTATATGTAAATGCTTTCCTTACTTGTAATGTAATATATCTGGGATGGAGAGAACTCATTCAGAGCCTTATGATTTCTCTCATCTCTTCCAATATTTATTCTCCTCTTTCCAGTTAGAGGAAAACTCTGTTTAATAGAAAAGAGAAAAGTAACTTACGAGCTGAGGAACTCTGCTCTTTGTCATCCATAAGTATTACAAAATAATTCCAGAAGTATAAATCTGAACATTCATTGGTGTATTTTTATTCTGAATATAGCTACATAAAATTTTGTTGTCAACATTTTTTTCAAATCTTAGTTTATTTGAGGTTTAATCATCCTGAAACTATTCTATGGTTTATCCACTCTCTTACATTCAACCTTTGTTACATAATCTTTCTATTATTGTTCATGTTATTTTAAAAATCTGATGTTTCTCTGCTTCCCAGAAGTCCCAACTTGTAATAGTAAGTGGTTGTGCTAGATACTTGGGTACAATGGGAAATAAAATATAACAGAGTGGGTGACAAGTAAATAGACATAGTAATATGAAACAAATACTACTTATTGTGTTATGGGGTTACATCGGAGTTGTTTGTGGGTAGGAGCAAATCAGTAAAGGTTTCTCAGAAAAGGTAATTGTTAAGATTTCAAGCACCAAATAAATTGAACTTTTTTTTTAACCAACTTCTGTATCTATTAAGAATTAGAATGAAAAAGTAAGACAAAATACTAGCAAACCAAAAGGGATTATACACAATGACCAAATAGGATTTATCCCAGAAATGCAAGGTTAGTTTAACATATGAAATTATGAAAATTAAACAATATAATATACCATGTTAATAGAATATAAAGAAAAAGGCATACGGTCATCTCAATAGATACAGAAAAAGTATCTGGCAAAATCCAACATTCTTTCATGATTAAAAAAGAGACACTCAACAAATTAGGAAAGATAGAATCTTCCTCTACCAAAAAAAAAAAAAAAAAAAAAAAGCCATCTTCAAAAATCCTGCAGCTAATGTCATAGTTGGTAGTGCAAGACTAAATGCTTTTCTCCCTGAGACCTGGAACAAGACAGGGATATTCACTCTTAACACTTCTATTCAACATTATAATGAAGGCTTAGGCCGGGCAATAAGGCAAGAAAAAAAATAAAAAGCATCCAAATTAGAAAGAAAAAAGTGAAGCCATCTCTATTTGTAGGATATATGTTCTTGTATATAGAAAATCTGAAGGAACACACACACACATCCACACGCCACACTATTAGCACTAATAAATGAGTTCAGCAAGGTTGCAGGATAAAAGATCAATAGGCAAAAATCAGTTGTAATGAATGAACTGTATGGTATGTGAATTACATCTCAAAAACCTGTTATAAAAATCAATTGTACCTCTATACACTAGCAATGAACATTTAAAAAATGAAATTAAGAAAACAATTCCATTTACATTAGCATCAAGAAGAACAAAATACTTAGGAATAAATTTTACAAAAGAAGTACAAGACTTAGAAACTGAAAACTACAAAAAACACAGTTGAGCTATATTAAAGAAGCTCTAAATAAATGGCAAGATAACTCTGGTCACGGATCAGAAGATTTAATATTGCTAGATGGCAATACTCCTCAAATTGACAGATTCAGTGCAATCCCTATCAAAATGTCAGCTACCTTTTGTGCAGAAACTAACAAACCAAATCTGAAATTTATACGGAAATGCAAGGCACCCAGAATAACCAAAGCAATTTTGATAAAGAACAATGTTTGAGGATTCCTGATTTCAAAACTGACTACCAAGCTACAGTAATCGAGACTGTGTCGTACTGGCCTAAGGGTAAACATATAGATAAATGAAATAGGATTGAAAATATGTAAATAAACCTTTATATATATTTCAATTGATTTTTCAACAAAGATGCCAGGACAATTGGATGGGGAAAAAAATAGTCTTTTCAGCAAATGGTACTGGGAAAACTGGATATCCACATGCAAAAGAATGAAGTTGGCCCTGTTCCTTATACCATACACTAAAAATAATAGAAAATGGATCATAGAAACAAATGTAGGAGTTTAAAACTACTCTTAGAAGAAAATATAGACTTACTATTTAAACAGATAGTAAGGGGCCTTCTCGTTTTAGCTCCAACATGAATAATGCTTGAAAGTCAACATTCCTGTCCTTACAACAACAAAAAAAAAAGCTCAACAAACTAAAAATCAGCAACTTATTGGATCCATCAGAGAACTGAGGCTGACAAGTAAACCACCACCCTGAAATCTGAAGAGACAGATGAATCTAGGGAGTCACTGCTGAGATCTGCTTGTCTGAAGCAGAAGCTGCTAGAATCATAAACTGGTAGGAACACTTAAACAGTGATTTTAACAAATTGCCAGAGGCTGAGTGCACACTAGCTTGAAAGTGAGAAACTCCTGGTGGCCACAGTCTTGTATGGAGCTTCATTTTCGTGGACTTATCTTCAGGAATCCCACCAGGTACTCACAGAGCCAAGAAAGACCTCTTAGTTGCTCTGGAAAGGGGAGAAGAAGAGTAAACACTGTGAAATACACCCAGAGCATTCTCCGTAACAAGGGCCTACTCTCTTAGGGTGTTAACACTAAAAGGAGAAAATCAATAGGTTAGAGACAAATGAAGCATTTATTCAGAATAGGAATTGCAACCTGGGTAGTAGTCAGAGACCATACCACCCAAGAGGAGCAAGAGGCCTTACATTTATAGGAATTTATTCAGATTACATAAGTTGTTTGTCAGATTTTTCATTGGTTTACCAAACAAAGAAGGCTTTAATCATTAGTAGAATGGTGCATTTGCATCAGTTGGCAAGGAAAAACTATATACAGAATCCCTTGAAGACTGGGATCAGTTTCCTTGTATTGTTGAGAGCACAGATGTTTGCAAAGGAACTTGGTTTTCATAGTTCCCTTGTTGGTCTCACAGTTCATCAGCAGTTCAACATGGAGTCAGTAGCCCAAGATAGAGTCACTGATGTTAAGCCTGGAACTCTGCTAAGTTCACAAGGTGAACAGACTTTACCAGAACCTTATCCTATTTTCAAGGAGGGATATTTCTGCACCTCCAGCCTCCTCTAGTCTTCCTGTCTCACTGGAGGGTTGGAGGAAGAAAAGCTAAGAAACCCTTACTAAGGTCACAGCCCAGGAACACAGGCCCACTTAGACTGAGATTTAAAAATAAGTTTATAGGATACTTCCTCTCCCCCATACCTTACCACCACACCAACATGACTCCAGTATAATAACAGTGGTTTACAGCTGATAAAGCAGCAAGAAAGAAAGATTCTATCTGATAAGTCGTTCTTCGGAAATCCTAAAGACAACAGGAGAGACAAAAACAAATATCCTAGAGGAATTCCAAGCCTTTAATACCAGTGGCTACAGCAAACATTAAACAGTCCAATTCCTTGTCAGATTAATATAAAACCCCATAGTAAAGGCCTATTCACTTCAGTTTTTGTTACCCACTGTCCTGTGACCAACAAAAGATTTTAAAGCATTTTAAAAGGCAAGAAAATACAAAAGCCATATGTTATCTTTGCTTTCAGTTCCCCAAAATAGAAAACGGAAGCAACACTGTTTTTCGTGCTAATTGGATACATCATAGATTATCCACCATTCAAAGTCACTGTCACTTTTTTTCCCCTTGACTGCTGATGTTGGCAACCGTGATTTTTGCTGCTCACAATAATGAATCATCCAGGGGAGCATCACTCTGAGTAGACGGGGGGACTGAAGTGCAACTTAAGTGTGTTGCAATCTGGAGTGCTAACAATTAATCTTTGGACAGGACACGGTGGCTCACGCCTGTAATCCCAGCACTTTGGGAGGCTGAGGCAGGCAGATCACCTGAGGTCAGGAGTTCAAGATCAGCCTGGCCAACATGGTGAAACCCTATCTCTACTAAAACTACAAAAATCAGCTAGGTGTAGTAGCACATGCCTGTAGTCCCACTGAGGGAGGAGAGTAGAAACTGAGGCAGGAGAATTGCTTGAACCTGGGAGGCGGAGGTTGCAGTGAGCTGAGATCGTGCCACTGCACTCCAGCCTGGGTGACAGAGACAGACTCTATCTCTCTCTCTCAAAAAAAATTAATCTTTGACTTTACCTGTGAGTTAACTGTTTTGCTTACATTGAGATAGCACTAACTTAATTTCAGTGTTGTGAATATTGGGATCATGTTTCCTAAGAGTTCAGACAATGAAAAGAGAATGAGTATAATACCAATGCCAGCATGGCCCAAACGTCACCAAAAAAGAAAAAGAGGAAAGAAAGAAAGAGAGAGAGAGAAAGAAAGAAAGAGAAAGAAAGAAAGAAAGAGAAAGAAAGAAAGAAAGGAAGAAAGGAAGAAAGAGAGAGAGAGAAGGAAGGGAGGGAGGGAGGAAGGAAGGAAAGAAAGAAAGAGAGATATATATGGCTATTCTTTTAATGACTGGTGGAAGAACATATACAACTAGGAAGATACCCAAAATAGAACATCATCAAAAAAGAAAAAGAGGGAAGAAAGAAAGAAAGAAAGAAAGAAAGAAAGAAAGAAAGAAAGAAAGAAAGAAAGAAAGAAAGAAAGAAAGAAAGAAGAAAGAAAGAAAGGAAGGAAGGAAAGAAGGAAGGACATATTTGGCTATTCTTTTAATGACTGGTGGAAGAACATATACAACTAGGAAGATACCCAAAATAGAGCATACGACAAAATATGCAGAACAGAATCTGGGATTGTGCATCATAAAGGAAAGGATGTGAAAGCACATATGAAGACTGAATCTCAGGAGTCCTGGAAGAGACAAGCAAGTACTTCTAAATCAATTGAAAGTGTTTTTATGACCCAAGAAGATACCAATGCTCAGTTGAACATAATAGCTGGTGAATTCGCTTGGGCATACCACACAAATGAATGCTTATCACATCAACAAATGAATGCTTATCACATCATTCATTCCCTTGATTGCTTGATGAAACAAAGTAAAATTACATTTCCTGGTTCAAAGGTTACGACTAAAATATCCCATCGGTCAACAAAGGGAAAATTTTGTAAGAGATGTATTGGCCTCTTAAAGGGTAGAGCTCATTTTGTCAGATCTTACCAACAATAATGTTTTCTACAGTGTATCAAGTGATACACTGAATCATGGCAACAAAAGAAAAAATCCCCATGGCTTTTAGGTACTTTGATTTGAAAAGTGAGGTTTCAAATAATCTTGATTTCTATGAATATTTTAATGAAACCAAAGAAAACATAAAACCAAATATTGCTAGCTAATATTTTGTCCAAATACTAACTAGACTTTGCTCATCAATCTGCATTATTGGCAGTGAAAATGTAAATTTTGGCATGTTTCATTCAGTCTGTGAACTTCTTATCAAAGAAAATGAAAAGATCTTACCCACTAAATGTCTTCCACACGTTGTACTGTGAAGGGTATGATTTGCTAGCCTGTGACATTGAGGCTTTTGTAATAAAAGTTTGGGGTCACTTTTTAATTTCCTGAAATCATACAGAAGCACTGAATGAGACTTCTGACTTTATGGAAATGGAAGAAGATATCCTCCTTAGACATGTACCTGAGTTATTTCATATTATATGTAGGTTGTGACAAAGACATGTATGGTAAAAAATGACATTTGGGAGGAAATAAGACTGACTCAGAACTCAAAAATATGTCACCAGAAAGGAGCACACAAGTTACACAGTACTAAAATTATAATTTATTTGTAATCTATGCTCAGTTTAAGTTCAGATTACCTCAGTGCTTTAAAAACATTTTCCCTGAGAAAGAGAAGTTTAACTTATAATGACATTCAATGTGCTTTATATAATCTATAAACAGGATATTTTAGATATGGAGACCCTACATGACGAATTTATAGATGCAAAGGGCCTAAATGACAAACAGCTAGTCTACCAAAATAGGTCTATAGATACAAAGTGAGTGGACAGTTTGGAAAAGCTGGAAACCAATTCCTACAAGTCTAAATACCCACCGTTGCTAATAAGTAAAGTATAAATACAGTCATCCCTTGGTATCATGGAAGATTGGTTCCAGGATCTCCTACAGATACCAAAATCTGCATATGCTCAAGTCCTGCTGTAAAATGGCATAGTGTTTGCATATAACCTATGCATATCCTCCAGTATGCTTTAAATCATCTCTAGATTACTTATAATACCTGACACAATGTGAATGCTATGTAAAAAGTTGTAAGACTGTATTGTTTAGGGAATGATGACAAGGAAAAAAGTCTGCACGTGTTTGGTACAGATGCATTTTTTTCCTAAATATTTTCCATCCTCAGTTGGTTAAATCCACGGATGTGGAGCCCACACAAACAATGCCAACTGTATTCCATGCTGAAAACATTTTTGTTGACAGGATATCTAACTTGATGTCATTGCATTGGAATGATACCAGGAGCAGTGTAATGTGGGCTTGATAAGAGCAGATCTGAAAGTCAAAGGGAATTTGGCATTCAAGTGAGAATATACTGTTTAATCACTACATCAAAGAAAGATATCTCAAAGGCTGCAGGCAGTTCAGAGAAGTATTATTGGAAAAAGAAACAGGAAAAGCAAAAATATCCTACTTTATCATGGGACACTAAGAAATATGTCATTGTTAGTTTTTAATAAATATTTACATTGATCTTTTAAAAGGTCTTATCTATAACCTAAGAATATACAATAATAATATGACATATAAAACTTAAATATCCACTAAAGAGCTAAAATCTGTATCAGAGGAGAGAAACATTATAAAAATATTACTTTTCTCACACATACTATTAATCTATTCTACTATTACTACTAACTGCCACTGTTAACTAGTCCTGTTGTTGTTTTGCCTAATCACCTGTATGTAACAGCAAAGCAAATAATACAGAATAATAAAAATGTTAAACATTTATTTTCATATTTCATTTTAAAATAATATGTGTATGTAATTATTATATATTAGACTATTTTTTTGGTCTGGTATATCTGTGTCCTAGATTGGCTCTCTAAAAATGTTGGTCACCTTAGTGTACCTGTCACTGTCTTTCATAGATCCTAACATAGATAAATTCAGTTCTGAAATGTTTAACACTTATTAGATAGGTTAGGTATTTATATTGTTTGCTGTTCTCTTGAAACAGTTTAATTTAAAGGCTTCCAGGGGAAATATGTATGCATATATTTTGTGTCTGAATGAAACAATGGTAGGTTAACTGAAGATAAGCTCAATTAAACTAGCCATTAAATACATGGATTAAGTAATTGTCAAGAAAGCTAAAAATTAAGTTTTATTGGTTTTTAAAACCTAACTTCAGATATTTTATGGTATATTCTCTTTTTTAGTGAAAATACCTGAACGAGCCCCTTCTTGGCTTCTAAAAAAGTATTTGAGGTAGGAGAACTGTACTTGATTTCTTCTACCTGACTACCTTACACCTTTTCCTCTGTCTTATAAGATTTTGATTTTGAATTAAAGCAACAGGTAAAAGTGACTTTTTGGATAACAATTGCTAATCAGACGTCTCCTCATATTCTACATAGTATCTGTGACTAGGTCAGTTTTATACATAGTGCCCCACAAGATGTGTTTTAGCAGGTTCTGAGAAGATTTCGCTATCCCCAGACTACCCCAATAGATGCCTTAAAATCTAGTTAGATATTTATTTCTGTGCATTTAGCATTGTATTGTCTGAGTTTCTCTTTTTTTTTTTTTTTTTTTTAGATGGAGTCTCGGTCTGTCGCCCAGGTTGGAGTGCAGTGGCACGATCTCAGCTCACTGCAAGCTCTGCCTCCCAGGTTCACGCCATTCTCCTGCCTCAGCCTCCCGAGTAGCTGGAACTACAGGCGCCCGCCACCATACCTGGCTAATTTTTGTATTTTTAGTAGAGATGGGGTTTCACCGTGTTAACCAGGATGGTCTCCATCTCCTGACCTCGTGATCTGCCCACCTCGGCTTCCCAAAGAGCTGGGATTACAGGCGTGAGCCACTGCACCCAGCTGGCGAGTTTCTCTTTTTAAAAAGAAACACTGGTGGCATAAGATAATTATCTAGCACTTTAGAATGAATGACAATCAGATGTTTTACTATCCATTGTAGCAACTGGAGCACACTGGTCATGGGGGGATAAAACTAATAACTAAAAACTGGAGAAAGAAGAGAATGAGAAGTCAAATATAACAGACAAACTTTATAGTTTTGTCTAAACCAGTAATTATTATATCTCTATCACCCTTGGCAAGTTTCCCCTTACTTAGGCATAATATAAACAACTGTCTGGATGGTGGAATAGGTAACCATAGGTAAGTATTTGAGAACCAACTAGATTTGTACAACAGAGAGACCATGGTATATCCTTTCTTCCTTCCTGGCTTCTCTTCTAAGAACTTAGTTTCTGTTAAATAAAATGGGTTCTGATGAAAGATGTAGACTCTCTTGTCCCAGAAATATAGAAATTTAGGTAAGAGACCAACATGTAAAGCATCTTTGGGCCTACTTTCACTTGGACCTAGAATTGATTATTTTAAACTGACTTAATTTTTAAAAATGTATTATCATGTCTTACGGAAAGAAATCAAATGATATATCAAGACAAAAGAAGGTAATAGAAAAAGTACTGGAGTTAGAAGATGTGAATGCTAGACCCACCTCTGCCCCTTACTAGTTATGTGATCTTGAGCAAATAGCTTAACCTCTCTGATTCCCCTTATGTAACATGGGAATAACATTGGCCATCCTGCCTACATCATGAGACTGATCAGAGCGCCAAGTATGATAATGTATTAAAAGACTTTGCATACCCTGAGGTGTAATATGCAAATATAACATGGCTATTACATTACTCTTACATGAATAGTTTACTGTTGACAATGAAATCAGAGGACCCAGTTTTTTTTCATCTCCCAAAGTATGACTCGGAGTCATAGCAAAGACCAACACAAACATTTTTTAGAAATCAGTGAGAGGCCAATCCAGGAAAAAAATTCCCCTCAAGGGAACTGATTTGTATGGAAACTGTTTCAAAGTGACATCCTTGAAGTCTCCTATGGGCAAACAAACTTCTACTTGGACTAAGAAGACAAGGATACCAACAGAAGGTTGTTATTTGTTTTTATTGTTTAAGATTTTCATACATACAAAGATCGTTTTCACTATATCATCAACATATCCTATGAAACTTGGATTATGGGAACTACTTTTGTAAAAAGATGAGATCGATAGCTATTTTAGTCCTGTCTGAAAAATACTTACTTTACTTAATTTGTATATGAGTTGAATATAGAATGAAATTATTTCAGTTTAATACAGCCTTTAAAAAAAACTTAATTGCTGTATTCCTAATAGCTTCCTGTTACTTGCTGCCTTTCATCCTCACCACTACCCACCAAGAAAATAAAAAGACATTCTGGTAACTTCTGCTTCCTAGACATGGGGTTTTCAGTTGAAAACCATCTTTTACTTCATCACTCTTTAGAGTGGCCCTTAACTAATTGAAGACTAATATAGTTCATAGTTTCTGTCTTGGGATATTTCTATACTGAAGTGTGCTATAGAAGGGCAGAAAAGATTGGCCCAGCCTTGATTCCATCATGGTTGATATGGTTTGCCTGTGTCCCCACCCAAATCTCATCTTGAATTGTAGCTCCAATAATTCTCACATGTTGTGGGAGGGACCCCGTGAGAGATAATTGAATCATGGAGGCGGTGTCCCCCACACTGTCCTCATGATAGTAAATAAGTCTTACGAGATCCATTGGTTTTATAAGGGGTTTCCCCTTTCGCTTTGCTCTCATTCTCTCTTGCCTGCTTCCATGTAAGACATGCCTTTTGCCTTCCACCATGATCGTGAGGCCTCCCCAGCCACATAGAATCATGATTCCATTAAACCTCTTTTCCTTTATAAATTACCCAGTCTGGAGTACGTCTTTATCAGCAGCATAAAAACAGACTAATACAATGGTAATTCATGTTCGTTTAAATTATAGTAAGTAAGGCTAAAGTTAAATTCACCTGCCCCAAATCTGTGATTACTTAAATATTATCTGCTGACCTTCAATGGAACATAAAGTTTCTTCATTAGGTCTAAAAATTGGACTACCATGGAAATTATACTTATAATATTTTCTTCTGTTTCTGGAATGAATTGACATTTTTAGTTTACCTTCCTTAAAGTGTTTTATAAAAAACAGTCATTCTATTCATTAATTCTTAAAAAGTGTTAATAATATCAAAGATAACAATATGGAATAATTGGCCAATAAAATTTTATACTCCATTGACATAATCCAAAGCATTGAAAAAATGCATCTCAAAATATGCACCACACTTACTTATGTTCTCAGTATTATGTGGCTATGATAAGCCAGTAGACCATTTCATGAAGGCTTAAATTTTCACCAAGAGTACTTTCAGTATGAGAGAACTTTGGTCCTCTCTCTTGTGGGTTTTTTTGTTTTCATTGCTCTAATGCTTGGAAGGTTTTACCCCATATCCCATCTCCAGATCATAAAATGATCATCTATTTGGCTCTTAAATATTCATATAAAAATTAACCCTAACCCTTGTCTTACACCATAGCAAAAAAATTAACTCAAAATGGATCACAGATCTAAATATCAAAGCTAAAATTATAAAAACTTATAGGAAAAAGCGGGGGAGAGAATCTTTGTGGTTTTGGAATAAGAAAAGGCTACTCAAATAGTACTCATAAACACCAATAATAAAAGAAAAACTTGGTTAATGAACTTCATCAAAATCATTCTCTTTAAAAGACGCTGTTAAGAAAATTAAAATGCATGGGACATATTGGAAAAAATTTACCAAATGTACAACCAATAAAGGCCTCGTTTTATACCTATGTCATTTCTTCTTTGAACTTGGTAAACACAAACACAAGACTCCGGCAGAATCCACTCTTCTACTTAGCCAGACCATCCGCACCTGGAAGTAAGTCATGGCATTCCAGGAATTATTTCTCTTTCTTTGGAACATGCTTCACCTGCATAGATTTTCTGCTTATATTAGCTGTCTATAATCATTTCTTCTAATGCTCTTGGTGGATTCTAGATATTAATCACTGCAGCAAAAAAAAAAATCAAATTATTGAAGCTGAGTGATAGGTTTAAGAGAGAGTTCCTTATACTAGTCTGTCTATACTGGGGAATATAGAAAATGTTTTAAACGAAGTCCAAAAATATACTGTCACAACTGTCAATAATCTGTTCTTGAATCAAACTCTCACGCATATGAGTTAGAGTATGTTTATAGAATATTTCTGGTGTTTCTTTATTTTCTTAATATGCATGCTTTTTTCTTAGGAAAGATTTTCAAAAATCAGCCTACAGGAGTTTTATCTGATCCCTCTGCATTGTATTTAACAGAAAGGCCTTCAAGTTTCTGACATATGGAAACCCATAATCCCTACTGTTTTCTTATGGTAGTCAGTTTCCTCTTTTTCACATTCCATCTCAGTAGGAGACTGAGAGGGGAATAATTAGATATCTGTGGTCACATCATATCTCACTGAAAGCTGGAATCTGGACAGGTATAAATAAGCATAGCCAGGCAGATTGAGAATCTACATTAGCTCAATTCCAAATTTAAGGAATATGGTTACATTTCAGCTCTTGCAACCTCATCCACGTCTCTATCACATTTTCTCCATTCCTTGTGTTGCAATTTTCTTCAACTGCTTCAACTGCTTTTTTTTTTAATGTTAGGATGTTCATAATGGTATTATTTTATTTTTAAACTTTTAAGTTTGGGGTACATGTGCAGGTTTGTTATATAGGTAAAGTTATGTCATGGGTGTTTGCTGTACAGATTATTTCATCACCCCAGTACCCAACAGATACTTTTTCTGATCCTCTCCCTCCTCCTGCCCTTCACCCTCAAGTAGGCCCCAGTGTCTGTTGTTCCCCTCTTTGTGTCCATGTGTTCTCATAATTTGGCTCCCACTTATAAGTGATAACATGTGATATTTGGTTTCCTGTTCCTGTGCTAGTTTGCTAAGGATAATGGCCTCCACCTCCGTCCATGTTCCTGCATAGGACATGATCTCATTCTTTTCATGGCTACATAGTATTCCATGGTGTATGTGTACCACATTTTCTTTATTCAGTCCACCATTGATACGCATCTAGGTTGATTCCATGTCTTTGCTATTGTGAATAGAGTTGCAGTGAACATACATATGCATGTATTTTTATGATAAAATGATTTATATTGCTTTGGATATATACCCAGTAATAGAATTACCAGGTTGAATGGTAATTCTGTTTTGAGCTCCTTAAGGAATCGCCATACTGCTTTCTATAATGGTTGAACTAATCTACACTCCTACCAACAGTGTATAAGATTCCCTTTTTTCTGCAACCTTGCCAGCATTTGTTATTTTTTGACTTTTTAATAATAGTCATTCTGACTGCTGTGAGATGGTATCTCATTGTGGTTTTGATTTGCATTTCTTTAATGATCAGTGATATTGAGCTTCATTTCATATGCTTTTTGGCCACATGTATGTCTTCTTTTGAAAAGTGTTCATATCCTTTGCCCACTTTTTAATGGGGTTGTTTGGTTTTTTTTTCTTGTACATTTGTTTAAGTTCTTTATAGATGCTGGATATTTAGACCTTTGTCAGATGCAAATATTTTCTCCCCACTCTGTAGGCTGCCTGTTTACTCTGTTGATAGTTTCTTTTGCTGTGCAGAAGCTCTTAAGTTTAGATCTCATTTGTCAATTTTTGCTTTTGTTGTGATTGCTTTCGGTGTCTTTGTCATGAAATTTTTGCCAGTTCCTATGTGCAGAATAGTATTGCCTAGGTTGTCTTCCAGGGTTTTTATAGTTTTGGGTTTTATATTCAAGTGTTTTTTTTTTTTTTTTTTTTTTTTTTTTTTTTGAGATGGAGTCTTGCTCTGTCACCCAGGCTGGAGTGCAGTGGTGTAATCTTGGCTCACTGCAACCTCTACCTCCCAGATTCAAGCGATTCTCTTGCCTCAGCCTCCCCAGTAGCTGGGATTACAGGCGCCCACCACCACGTCTGGCTAATTTTTGCATTTTTAGTGGAGATGGAGTTTCACCATGTTGGCCAGGCTGGTATTGAACTCCTGACCTCAGGTGATCCGCCCGCCTCAGTCTCCCAAAATGCTGGGATTACAGGCATGAGCCACCGTGCCCAACCTACATTCAAGTTTTTAATCCATCTTGAGTTGATTTTTGTCTATGGTGTAAGGTAGGGGTCCAGTTTCAATCTTCTGTATATGGCTAGCCAGTTATCCCAGCACCTGTTATTGAATAGGGAATCTTTCCCCATTGCTTGTTTTTGTCAGATTTGTAGAAGATCAGATGGTTGTAGGTGTGCAGCCTTATTTCTGGGCTCTCTATTTGGTTTCATTGGTCTACGTGTCTGTTTTTGTACAGTACCATGCTGTTTTGGTTACTATAGCCCTATAATATAGTTTGAAGTCAGGTAACGTGATGCCTCCAGCTTTGTTCTTTTTGCTTAGGATTGCCTTTGCTATTTGGGCTTTTGTTTGTTTGTTTCCATATGAATTTTACAATAATTTTTTC
This sequence comes from Hylobates moloch, assembly GCF_009828535.3. NCBI lineage: Eukaryota > Metazoa > Chordata > Mammalia > Primates > Hylobatidae > Hylobates > Hylobates moloch. Next base: position 216,079,291 of record NW_026652276.1, read on the forward strand.
TGGTTCTGTGAAGAATGTCATTGGTAGTTTGATAGGAATAGCATTGAATCTGTAAATTGCTTTGGACAATATGACAATTTTAATGACATTGATTCTTCTGACCCATGAGCATGGAATGTTCCATTTGTTTATGTCACTTCTGATTTCTTTGAGCAGTGTTTTGTAATTTTCATTGTAGAGATCTTTCACCTCCCTAGTTACCAATATTCCTAGGCATTTTATTCTTTTTGTGGCTATTATGAATGGGATTGTGTTCCTGATTTGGCTCTCGGTTAGGCTGTTGTTGGTATATAGGAATGCCAGTGATTTTTGTACATAGATTTTGTATCCTGAAACTTCCTGAAGTTGTTTGTCAGCTGAAGGAGCTTTTGGGCCAAGACTGAGGTTTTCTAGAATCATGTTGTCTGCAAACAGGCATAGTCTGACTTCCGTTCTTCCTATTTGGATGCTCTTTATTTCTTTCTCTTGCCTGATTGCTCTGGCCAGGTCTTCCAATACTATGTTGAATAGGAGTGGTGAGAGAGGGCATCCTTGTCTTGTGCCAGTATTTAAGGGGAATGCTTCCCGCTTTTGCCCACAGTACGATGTTGGCTGTGGGTATGTCATAGATCTTTTTAGGTATGTTCCTTCAATACTAGTTTATTGAGAGTTTTTAACATGGAGGAATGTTGAATTTTATCAAAAGCCTTTTCTGCATCTATTGAGATAATCACGTGGTTTTGTCTTTATTTCTGTGATGAATCACATTTCTTGATTTGCATATGTTGAACCAAACTTGCATCCCAGGATCATGGTGGATTAGCTTTTTGATGTGCTGCTGGATTTGGTTTGCAAGTATTTTGTTGAGGATTTTTGCATCAATGTTCATCAAGGATATTGGCCTGAAGTTTTCTTTTATTGCTGTGGATCTGCCAGGTTTTGGTATCAGGATAATGCTGGCCTCATAGAATGAGTTGGGGAGGAGTCCCTCTTCCTCAGCTTTTTGAAATACTTTCAGTAGGAATGGTACCAGCTCGTCGTTGTACATCTGATAGAATTCAGCTGTGAATCTGTCTTGTCCTGGGATTTTTTGAATGATAAGCTATTTATTACTGATTTTATTTCAGAGGTCATTATTGAACTGTTCAGGGAATCGATTTCTTCCTGGTTCGGTCTTGGGAGGGTGTATATATCCAGGAATTTATCCATCTCTTCTAGGTTTTCTAGTTTGTGTGCATAGAGATGTTCATAGTAGTCTCTGAGTATTGTTTTTCTGTGGGGTTAGTGGTAACATCCCCTTCGTCATTCCTTATTGTGATTCTTTGGATCTTCTCTCTTTTCTTCTTTATTAGTCTAGCTACCAACCTATCTATATTATTGATTTTTTTTTCAAAAAGCCAACTCTTGGATTAATCGATCTTTTGAATGGTTTTTTCATGTCTCAGTCTCCTCCACTTCAGCTCTGATTTGGGTTGTTTCATGTCTTCTGCTAGCTTTGAAAGTGGTTTGCCCCTGCTTCTCTAGTTATTTTAGTTGTGAGGTTAGGTTGTTAATTTGAGATCTTCCTAACTTTCTGATATGGGCATTTAGTGATATAAATTTCTCTCTTAACACTGCCTTAGCTGTGTCCCAGAGATTCTGGTATGTTATATCTTTGTTCTCGTTAATTAAAAAGAGCTTCTTGATTTCTGCCTTAACTTCATTATTTACCCAAAAGTCTTTCAGGAGCATGTTGTTTAGTTTCCCTGTAATTGCAAGGTTTTGAGCAAATTTTTTAAATCTTGATTTCTATTTTTATTGTGCTGTGATCTAAGAGTGTGTTGGTTATGATTTCAGTTCTTATGCATTTCCTGAGGATTGTTTTATGTCTGATTGTGTAGTCAATTTTAGAGTATGTACCATATGGCAATGAGAAGAATGTATATTCTGTTGATTTAGGATGGAGAGTTCTGTAGACGTCTTTCAGATCTATTTGGTACAATATTGAATTCACATCCTGAATATCTTTGTGAATTTTCTGCCTTGGTGATCTAATACTGTCAGTGGAGTGTTGAAGTCTCCCACTATTTTGTGTGGGAATCTAAGTCTCATTGTAGGTCTCTAGGAACTTGCTTTATGAATCGGGGTGCTCCTGTGTTGGGTACGTATATATTTAGGATAATAGGTCTTCATGTTGAATTGAACCCTTTACCATTATGTAATGTCTTTATCTTTTTTTTTTTTTTGATCTTTGTTGGTTTAAAGTCTTTTTTGTCTGAAATTAGGATTGCAACCCCTGCTTTTTTCTGATTTCCATTTACTTGGTAGATTTTTCTCCATCCCTTTATTTTGAGCCTATGTGTGTCACTGCATGTGAGATGGTTCTCTAGAAGATAGCATACCATTAGATTTTGCTTTTTTTATCCAGCTTGCCACTCTATGCCTTTTAAATGGGGGCATTTAGCCCATTTACATTCAAGGTTAGTATTGATATGTGTGGATTTGATCCTGTCATTGTGTTATTAGCTGTTTATTATGCTGGCTGGCTTGTGTGATTGCTTTATAGTGTCACTGGTCTATGTACTTAAGCGTTTTGGCTGGTATTGGTCTTTCCTTTCCATATTTAGTGCTCCTTTCAAGATCTCTTGTAAGGTGGGTCTGGTGGTAATGAACTCCCTCAGCATTTGCTTATCTAAAATGGATCTTATTTCTCCTTCATTGAGGAAGCTTAGTTTGACTGGATGTGGAATTCTGGGTTCAAAATTTTTTTCTTTAAGAATGTTGAAGATAGGCCCCCAATCTCTTCTGGCTTGTAGGGTTTCTGCTGAGAGGTCAGCTGATGGGGTTCCCTTTGTAGATGACCTGCCCTTTCTCTCTACCTGCCTTTAATAGTATTTCATTTCTACCTTGGAAAATCTGATGTTTATATGTCTTGGGAATGATCTTCTTGTGTAGAATCTTGCAGGGGTTTCCTGTATTTTCTGGATTTGACTGATGGCCTCTCTAGCAAAGTTGGGGAAGTTTTCATGGACACTATCCTGAAATGTTTTGCTTTTTCCCTGTCCCTTTCAGGGATGCAAATGATTTGTAAATTTGGCCTCTTTACATAATGCATGTTTCTCAGAGGTTTGGTTCATTCCTTTTTATTCTTAGTTCTCTTTATTTTTATCTGGCCGTCTTAATTCAGAGAGCCAGTCTTCAAGCTCCAAGATTCTTTCCTCAGCTTGGTCTATTCTGCTGTTAATACTTAGGATTGTGTTGTGAAATTCTTGTAGTGTGTTTTATAGCTCTGTGAGATCAGTTAAGTTCTTTTTTATACTGCCTATCTTGTTTGTCAGCCCGTTTATCCATTTTATTGTGATTCTTAGTTTCCTTGGATTGGGTTTTGCCATTCTCCTGAATCTTGATGATCTTTCCTATCCATATTCCGAATTCTATTTCTGTCATTTCAGCCAACTCAGGTTAAGAACCCTTGTTGGAGAACTAATGCAGTCATTTGAAGGACCTAACACACTTGGGCCATCAAACTGCCAGAATTCTCTCTAGGGCCTGGAGGCAGCACTGGTGAGGGCTGCAAGACAGCAAAGATGACAACCCACCTCTCCCACGGAGAGCTCTATCCCAGGCAGTTGTAGAGCTGCTATTGGCTCGATAGCCCCAGCAAGGAGTGGCTAAAGACTCAGGCTGGGAGAACATGCCTAGTGAAGAGATACAGGATCAGGGCCCACATAACAGTCTGCCCACTTTCTGTATGGCTGCTGCAGTATGCTGGGGGTCCGCTCCAGTCCCTCGTCACCTCGGATTTTTCAGCACCTGAAGGTACCAACAATGAAGGTCGTGAAACAGCAAAAATGGTGGCCCACCCCTCCCTCTGGGAGCTCTATCCCAGGGAGGTTTGAAACTGTTGCTGACAGAAAACACTAGCCGGGGTATTTGTAGACCTTGGTCAGGAAATTCCTCCCAGTGAAGAGAAATGGGATCCAGTGCCTGTGTGAAAAAGCAGTCTGACCACTTTTATGGAGAGCTGCTGTGCTGCACCGGGGGACCACTCCAATCCCTAATCACCTCAGACTGTCTAGAGCCTGAAGGCAAAAATGGCTAAGGCTATGAAATAGCAAAGATGGTGGCCCATCCTTTCCCCTGGGAGCTCTATACCAGGGGGGCTCCAAACCACTGCCAGCTGGAAAACACCAGTAAGGGTGACTGGTGACCCTGATTGGGAAGTTCTGCCCATTGAGGAGAAGCAGCATCAGAGACCCATGTGAAAAAGTAGTCTAGCTGCTTTTCTGTAGGGTGGCTGCACCAAAGGCAACAATGGCTAGGGCTGCAAAAGAGCAAAGATAGTGGCTCACCCTCCCTCTGGGAGCTCTGTCTCAGGGAGGTGTAACAATGCTACTAGTGGCTGGCCGGAGTTCCGAGCCAGTCCCTCTGGGAGCTCCATCTCAGGGAGGTACAACACTGCTACCAGTGGCTGGCTGGAGTTCCGAGCCAGTGGGTCTTATCCTGAGATGTGCTGTGGCAGCAGGATCTGCAGACTGTCACTGCTCAGCCCCCTGGATTCAGCCCCTTTCCTAGGGGTATGTACAGAGATCTAACTTCCCACTTTGCTGGAGTTGCAGCCACTTTTGCTGGGAAACCCGAGTATCTAAAGCTCCTGGGGCTCTGTGTATGCCTGAGCAGCTGCTCTGCCAAGACTCCATGTATCAATAACCTTATGTGTCAGACTGCAGGAATTGGTGGAATGGGTTCGTGAGACCACCTCCTGACCTGGGAGCTGCAAAGATCTGTGGGAGAAGCGCGGGTCCCCATCATCACTCACTCACCCCTTCCTTCGGCGGGGGAGGCTCTCCTGGCTCTGTGTCGCTCCTGGGTGGGCAGTTGTCTGCCTTGCTTTTCTGTTCTCCATGGTTCAGGTTGTTTTCTTTATGAATCCCAATGTGTGTACCTGGATGTTTCAGTTGAAGGTGTTGTGTTCAATCACTCCTTCAGTTTCTCTCCATGAGAGCGGCAAATGCAAGCTCCATCTAGCCAGCCTCCCAACCACTTTCTTAACAATGTCCTTAAAACTTGTTTTGCCTCCTTTTCCTTTGACTAAGCCAATGCTGAACAACTGTAACTCTAGATGAATCTAACTATCCATCTCTGCCCCTATCTTAGATTACAGAGCCCTGCTGGAGAAAAATTACATTACCAAATGGCACTATACATTCTTGTTTGCACAATTTATATATACATATACTTGATCAGCTACCTCTTCCATTCTCCAAAGTAACTATTCTAAATCTTTTCCTCTCTCTCTCCTACCTAACATCTCCCCTTTACCCTCAGTAGACAACCTCACTGCTTACGTCACATATAAAACAGAAACAAAAACCAGAGAGGCCGTCAATAAATTAACTCATCTCAAACATCCTTCCTTCTTGTTTCAAAGAAATAAATATCCCTCTGTTTAAGGTTAATTCATTCAGCAGTGCTCTAGATCCCATGTCCATGAATTTCCTTAGTGACATAACTCTAATTACTGCCCTCTTTCTCACCTTCCTCAAATATAGCCAACATTCATTAGCTTCACTTCCTCACTTGTATACTTCTCAACCTACTGCTTGAGAATGTTTCTTCTACTGTTGCCATACCATGAAACGGTTATTTACAAAGCCATACTGACTTCTCTACGTTGATTATTTCCAGGGCCTTTAAACTATTTCCCTTGATTCATTGAGCTATTTCACAATAGCTATTGTGCATCCCATGTCTCAGTCAGTGTACTGCCATCATCCAGTTATCTAAGTAATAAACCCAAGACTTATCCTAATGTTGTACACTTCTGTTTTTTGGTCTTTAATAACATTTCACAATAGCTATTGTGAAATAGCTCAATGAATATCTGAGTGTCATATCTGTAACACTACTCTCTCCTGGTTTTACTCCTGTTTCCGTAGCCATTCATGAAACATGTGTTGAAATATGTGAAGAGGAGCCCATGTAGGACATCATCTCTGCCTAAATTTTAAGTGGGCTATTTTACAGTAGTCCATCCTTTGGTCTTTCTCACCACATACTTCATTTCTGAGCACTCTCATCTCTACCTGCAGCTTCAACCAGCAACTGACAACCATCATATTTTTTAATCTTCAGTCTAAGCCTCTCCTGAATTTCATATTCCTCTGCCTACTGGATATCTCTATCTGTTTTTCCCCACAGGCACTTCTGTTCAACTTGTCCACTGCCGATCTCTTTCTCCTGCATCCCATGTCTCAGTCAGTGTACTGCCATCATCCAGTTATCTAAGTAATAAACCCAAGACTTATCCTAATGTTGTACACTTCTGTTTTTTGGTCTTTAATAACATGAAGCTCTATCCATTCTACCTCTAAAGATTCTCTTGAATCTGCTCTCTTCATCCTAATGCTACCGCTAATTCTGACCCTCATTTTGCCTCCCTTGAATAACTGCATTAGCCTCCTAATTTGTCTCCCTGCCTTGTGTTTCACTTTTCTTCAACCTTTTGCTTTCCTGGGTCCCAGTGTGATCTTTCAAAAATGCAAACCTGATTTTCTTGCGTAAAATCTTCAGTGGCCCCCCGTTTCATTCAAAACACATTTATTTAGCATCTATCAGTCATGAATTATTCCCATCTCAAAGGATCTCTCAAAAGTGTTATTGCAAACAAGGCCTCTAGTTTTGGACCATGTCTTCATACCTACCTGATATCCCAATTATTCTACACCACACTTGTGATTTCCTGAATGTGCCATGTTAGTCCCACATCGTAGATCACTCTCCTTCTTTTTTACTTGACTGACTTGTGTTCATTCATTTACCCCATACCCTTTTCCCCCATCTATAAGTATGGCTATAAGTATATGTATGTAGTGAGTGCCCTGGTTTATCTCTATAGAAGTATATTCTAATAGATACTTTACTTTTTGCTCTCTAGTCCTGATTCTTAGCGTATTGAAGGCAGGGACCGTGTTTTTCACATCTATTTACCAAACAAAAATAGTGCCAGATATATAATAAGCATTCACTGAATGTTTATTTTATTATTATTTTTTTTTGAGATGGAGTATTGCTCTGTCACACAGGCTGGAGTGCAGTGATGCAATCTTGGCTCACTGCAACCTCTGCCTCCTGGGTTCAAGCAATTCCTCTGCCTCAGCCTCCTGAGTAGCTGGGATTACAGCACTCGCCACCATGCCCACTTAATTTTTGTATTTTTAGTAGAGACAGGGTTTCACCCTGTTGGCCAGGCTAGTCTCGAACTCCTAACCTCAAGTGATCCATCTGCCTCAGCCTCCTAAAGTGCTGAGATTACAAGCATGAGCTACCACATCCGGCCTACATTCAGTGAATGTTTATTGAGTGGCCTAAGAATGGCTTATCAAGAAACTGTAAATAAATTCATTTCATTTGCCAATATTGCCAGATATTGTAATCATACATTATCTTTCAGATCTAGCTTAATGCAATGCGTGCTTTATTTATCTTTTTATTTTCCTTTTAAGAATAGATAATTTCTTTACAAAAAACTTATTGTAGAAATTTTCAAACATAAATAAAAGTAGAAATAATAGAATAGTTAGTCCACTGATGCCCATCACTTGTCCTCATCAGCATCCTGCTACTCTTGTTTCATCTGTTTTCCCACCACTTTTTTCCTAGAATATTTTAAAATAAATTCTATAAATTATATTATTTTGCCTTACAGTTTAGTGTATGTCACTAGATAAACAGTTATTAACAAAGCACAGTGTATGTCTTGCTTTTATTCTAAATGTATTCTACTTTCTCTTATGCTGTCTACGGGCCAATTTAAGCATGACAATCATAAATTATAAGACATTTTTTTAAATGTCTGACTACTAGTCTTCCTTCAGGCTTTACTCAGGGTTCCACCTGCTTCCCAAGTATGTAGACTCTAAATTGTGATAAAATACACATAACAAAATGTACCACCTTAACTATTTTTAAGTGTACAATTCAGTAGTGTTAAGTACAGTCACACATTGTGGTGCCATCTCCAGAACTCCTTTTTCTCTTTTAAAATTGAAACTTTATGCCTATTCCTCCTCAATTCTCCCTCCCCCCAGCACCTGGAAACCATCCTTCTACTTTTGTATCTATGAATTTGACTGTTCTAGTCAACTAGAATTCTAGTCAATGGAATATTCTAGTCAAATTAGGAAGTGGAGTGAAATATTTGGATGACAAATATGGTATTTGTCTTTTTGTGTCTGGCTTATTTTATTTTGTATAATGGTCTCAAGGTTTATCAATATTGTAGCATTTGTCAGTATTTCCTTCCTTTTTAAGACTAAATAACATTCCATTGTATGAATATACCTCATTTTGTTAATCCATTCATCAATGAACACGTGTTGCTTACAACTGTTGGCCATTATGAATAATGCTACTATAAATATGAATGTATCTATGTCTCTTTGGGACCCTGCTTTCAATTCTATTGGGGATATAACCAGAAGTGGAATTGCTGGGTCATATGGTAATCCTATTTTTAATTATTGAGGAACCATCATATTGTTTTCCACAATGTTGTACCATTTTACATTCTTATTAATAATGTGTGAAGGTTCCAATTTTTCTAAATCCTTGCCAACACTTGTTATTTTCTGGAGGTTTTTTTTGACAGCAGCCATCCTAATATGGGGTGAGATAAACATTTTTTAAAATGTTATTATATTCCAGTGTCTCCATTAACAAAACAATAATTCCTTTGTATCATCTAATAAAGAAGGGATTTCTAACATGCTCTTCCCAGTCTCCCCATATCCCTATACTGCCATTTCCTCAAACTAGAAGCTTTGGAGCCACCATTGACTCCTCTCTTATTCTCTCATCTCACATCCAATTCTTTAGAAAATCCACATTTGTACCCAGAATACTCCCACCCCACTTCTCACCCTTCTAGCCATTTCCACCACCATGGTACAAGCTACCACCATCTCTCCTGGATTGTTTCTGCAGCCTTCCAAGAGATCTCCCTCCTTGTTCACTCTTGTCTCTCTTCAATCTGTTCTCAACTTGGCAACCAGCACAATCTTGTCCAAACAAATCTCAGACTGACACTCCTCTGCTCAATGCCTTCCAATGATTCTCCATCTCACACTCAATGAAAATCAAAGTCCTTCTACTGGCCTATGAGGCCCAACATGAGCTGAGTCCATGTTAGCTACCTGAATTTATCCCTTATAACTTTCCCTTTTGTTCATTCTACTCCACCCACTGATGCATTCTTGGTGTTCTTGAACACACTACTATTCTCCTACCTCAGTAGGGGCCTTTGCCTCGGATTATCTTTCCCCTGAAACCTGCTTGATTTACTTCCTAACTTCCATGAGATGTCAGCTTCATAAGGAGGCTTTTTCTTAACACCTTTTTAAAAATGGAAATCAACCCCTCAAGAATTCTCTACTCCCCTCCGCAGCTTTACTTTATCCTGTAAACTTTATTATTATCTAACATAATATATATTTTATTTGTTTATTTTCTGCCCACTGTCATTAAAGTACAAGCTTCAGATGGGCAAGGAATTTTAGATAAAATCTTTGGCATATAATAATGCCCAATAAGTAATCGTGAATAGAGTTCATATCTCTGTACATATTTTTGTGGTTGCTCCCCAGATCTGCACCACAACTTAAAAAGCAAAATAGAAGAATGCATATCTTTCCAAAGCAAGAAGACTGGCATAAATTGGACAGATGATGAAAAAAGAAGCTACAAGGATAAAGGAATAGTTCAAACTCAAGAAATATTGCAGTATTTGCTCCCCATCATGCATAGCACTAAAAACATGCAAACCACTCAGATAAAACAGCTACTCAATCCAAGAACCAACTTCCAAATCCAACATCAGTAAGTCAATACAATTTTATCACTCTTAGCTATTTAACACATCTTTTTTAAGAAAGCAGGGCTTATTAATTTATTATCCTAAGAAAAAAAATCTGCTCTTGAAAATGATGTCAGCTACATCACATTTGGCAAAGAACAAAGACCCAAAGCTGTCAGAAAACACTGGATAAATGAAGGAGTAAGTTATCAGGCCTTATTTAATTGATTATTTGCATGAAACTACTCATTAATTTAGATCTGTTAATAAAGTATGCATAAATAAAGTATGATTATAGCCTGATTTGAAAATTATCAGCTGTTTTAAACCTTCTAATCCTCTGGGGTAATCAGAATTAAAAATAATTAACCTGAGCTACTTCGGTTTATTGATACTCAGATGAAAGCAGAAAGAGCGAAACCAGTTTTCTTCTAAAGATATAAAACAGAACCACCTCCAAGGCCAAAAGGAAACATGTGTAAATAAAAGTAAAGACAGTAATAAGCTGAAAATAATAAATATAATACTAATATTATCAACAGATTTTTATAATGTACTTCCTATGTGCTACACACTGTTCTAAGTTATATATGTATACACTTTACATTTTACACATGAGAAAATTGAGGTGCAAAGAGGTTAAATAATTTGTCCAAAGCCTCACAAGCCAATACATAGTGGAATCTGGAGTCAAATCCACCTAGACATTCTGACTCCAGAGTCCTCCTGAACTTCATCATTATGCTTTGCCATTTCTCTTTATAAGTGAAAAACATGACCAATATACTTAATGTACAAAGAGTGCTTACATATCAACTGGAAACTTATGAATACTTTCATAAGAAAATGAGTGAAGGCTATGAACCATTGCTACTGTGCATTAGTAAAAACCCTGACTCTTCACTAGGCCTCCTCTGACACCAGCCCAATGGGGAGAGAAAGAAGTACTTCATTTCTGTCCATTGAGTGTGGAAATCTCGGCTCCCCATTTGGTTTCCAATGACACCCTGGGGGAGGAGAGAGACTCTTTATAGGCCAGTGGGAGGGTCAAAGTTCTAGCTTCTACTTGTTCTTCTTTGACACCACCCTAGCAGAGGTTTGAGATCCCTCATTATACCTCATAAGAGTGGAAGTGTAAGCCCCTCTGCCTCTGCTTACATGGGTGGGAGTGAGGGCACTGTTTATCTGTGGTGCTTGGCTGGAGTACAGTGGTTATTGCCTAACATTTTCTATATCAGTAGGCTGTCCCTTTCCTGGTCCTTTTCTATACAGTACAGGCTATTGTTGAGAGCTTTTTGTGCATGTGTCTGGGCACATTTGTGTTTTCAGATTGCTGGCTTCTTCAGCTCCAAGTCTTGGCTATATGAGGCAAAAAGAAAACCCAGGAGACACCATTGTGTTGTTCCTTGGTTCTTGAAGTCCCTAGCTAGCCTGCCTGCTTTCTACCTTTCGGAGTTGCCTCTTGTTCATTTTATATGTAATGTCCAGGATTTGTAGTTATTTTTAGTGCAAAGAATAGGGAAAATGCATCTGCTTCATCTTCGTGGAAGTGAAAAATCTCTCCAATTATATTTTGATTTGCATAATCTTTCTCAAGAATTTTCATCATTACCAAATGGAATGCCAAACATGAGATTTATTCCTCCATATTTGAAATCTGACCCATGTTTGACCACAGAGAAATTTAAGGTATGTAAATCATCTTGTTAACATGCAATTCACCTATTAATCCACCTAGACCCTATTCATTTTGGCTTAAGAACAGAACAGACAATGTAGGTTTCAGCCCTATGATTACATTCAGATGCTATATCATGTTCAACATGATAATTCTGCAAACTGTTACAGCACATTAACTAGTTTCTCCTTAATCCTAACTTAGACCAATGTCTAAAATGGTTTAGCAAAGTGTTATCTTCTCATTCTTTGCTTATTCTCATTTTACCCTGCAATCACTTACTATAGGTAATAGTATGTAAGAGTGTTGAGACAGTCAAACAAACGATATATAAAACAGAAAAGGTAGCCATAAGGAACTAAGTTGTAAGAACAACAGTAACAAAAATCAACCTGACAATGTTTAAGTTTGCAGTGAGATCATCTGTTAAGAAAGGCCTTGCTTGCTGCTTTCCTACTTTTTAATATTTCCATATACACCTATATCAGATACTTTTGGGGGTGTCTACCTCAGGCACAATTTGCCCTTCTCTGGGGACTGCCTCTTGATCCACAAGGGTAGCACTTCCAAAAGCTGCATTTGTAATTATGTGACCTCTACCCACTGGCATGGTTGCCAATCAGATTATCTTTCTCTATACTTTGGAATTGGAATGAGAGATAGTGGATCAGTTTTGCACATGAAACTGCTGTAGGATGCAAATTTGAGCTAAGGGAAGTAAAAACTTTCCTGTGGAGAGAGAAAAGCAGAGACTGCAGATGAATAAAAAGCCTTGGAGGTTTTCCATTTTCTAGCTCTAGTCCTTTCCTGAAGCCTAGCTGAATTCCCTCTCCCTCTGTTTCCATGAGTAGCTTTGTACTTTCTTATAATTCTTCCCCTACCCTACCTTATGCTTTTTAAAATTAAATTAGCTTGAATTGGTTTCTATTACTTGTAACAAAAGAGGTCTTAGTTAATGCCTCACTATTTGTCTGTACCTTCATGCTCAGGCCAATCTTCATTGAGTGCATTTCTAGATTCAAAGTATTAATATGTAAGGAACCTCTTATGAAAGTAATGACTAAAAATCAAGCCATGTCCTAATTGTCACCTAGACCCCACCCCAATCTCAATGGAGGCTACATATGGAGATGAACCTCTACATCTGTCCAATAATAATTAGAAGCCTCCTATCTCTGGTGTCAATGGAGTCCAGATGGGGAACCTGGACTTCCACTTCCATCTTGCAGTAATGAGGTCTTATCTCCCCACTCCTTGTGCTGGAGCAAAGTAACAAAAAGCCAGCTAAAACAGAGGGTTTACATAAGATCCAGAGTCTCATAACATAATATGAAAGTGCCCATGTTTTAATCAGAAATAAATTGTTGTACCAAGAACCAGGAAGATCTAAAACTGAAAAAAGACAATTAGTAGACACAAACACTGAGATGTTAGTGATGTTAGAATTTTTTGACAAAGATTTTTAAAGCAATCACAATTAAAATGCTTCAAAAAACACTTATAAACACACTTAGAAGAAATAAAAAAATAGAAAGCCTCAGCAGAGAGAGAGAAAAATATTAAGAAGAACCAAATAGAAATTTTTGAATTGAAAAATACAACTGAAATTTTAAAAGCTTAATGGCTGAGCACAACAGTACAATTGTGCAAATAGAGGAAAGAGTCAGTGAATTGAGAGAGATAGAAAAATAGAAATTACCCAACTGAACATAATAGAAAAAATAGGCTTAAAATAAAATGAATAGAGCCTCAGGGACCTGTAGGACTATAACACAAGATCTAATATTCACATATCATAGTTTCAGAAGGACAGGAGAATGAATACAGGGCTGAAAAGGAAATCAAAGAAATAATGGCTGAAAGGTTCCCAAATTTGACAGGAGACATAAACCTACAGATCAAAAAGCTGAGCAGACCACTAATAGGATACACCCAAAGAAATTCATGCCAAGATACCCAAAAATTTAACTTTTTTTTTTTTTTTTTGAGACAAAGTCTTGCTGTTACCCAGGCTGGAGTCCAGTGGAACGATCTCAGCTCACTGAAACCTCCACCTCCTGGGTTCAAGTGATTCTCGTGCCTCAGCCTTCCGAATAGCTGGGATTATAGGCACCCACCACCATGCCTGGCCAATTTTTGTATTTTTAGTAGAGACGAGGTTTCGCCGTGTTGGCCATGCTGGTCTTGAACTCCTGACCTCAAGTGATCTGACTGCCTCAGCCTCCCAAAGTGCTGGGATTACAGGCATGAGCCACCAGGCTGATTCCCCAAAATTTAACTTCTGAAAATGAAAAAAAAGAAAAGAAAAGAAAAAACTATTGAAAGGAGTCAGAGAGGCTGGGCGCGGTGGCTCATGCCTGTAATCCCAGCACTTTGGGAGGCCGAGGTGGGCAGATCACAAGGTCAGGAGATCGAGACCAACCTGGCTAACACGGTGAAACCGCGTCTCTACTAAAAATACAAAAAATTGGCCGGGCGTGGTGGCAGGCGCCTGTAGTTCCAGCTACTCTGGAGGCTGAGGCAGGAGAATGGCGTGAACCCGGGAGACAGAGCTTGCAGTGAGCCGAGATTGCGCCACTGCAGTCCAGCCTGGGTGACAGAGAGAGACTCCGTCTCAAAAAAAAAAAAAAAAGAAAAAGAAAGGAGTCAGAGAAAAATGACACCTTTCCTACAGAGGAAAAACAATTTGAATGACAGTGGATTTCTCATCAAAACCCCAAAGGCCAGATGTAGCACAATAATTTTAATTATTGGAAGAAATTGTCAACCTAGAATCCTATACCCAGTGAAAATAAGGGAGAAGTCGAGAAATGTTCAGATAAAAGAAAACAAAGAGAATTTTTCACCAGAAGACTTACTCTAAAAGAATGACTAAAAGAATTTATCTAAACAGATAGAAAATGATAAAAGAAGGAATATCAGGAAAGAAAGAATATGGTAAGCAAAAATACAGGTAGATATAAAATACAGGTAAATATAAATTTTTCTAAATCATATTTGATGGTTGAAGCAAAAATTACAATATTGATGTGGTTCCAAATGTATATAAAAGACATATTTAAGACCATTATAAATGTGAGAAGGTAAAAGGACATAAAAGGAGGTAAGGTTTGTACTTCACTCAAATTACTAAGTTAACACAACCAATAAATTGTGATAAGTTATGCATATGTAGTATAATACAGTAACCACTGAAAAAGCTGTTCAAAGAGCTATATTAAAAAACACTAAATAAATCAAAATGGAATTCTTGAAAAATGTTCCCATTACCCACAGGAAGGCAGGGAAGAGAAAACAAAAAACAAAAAATAAACGTTTATTTAAATGGCAGATTTAAGTCCTAAGACATCAACAATTACATTAAATGTAAATTACCTAAATACAACAGTTAAAGACAGATTAACAGAATGAATTTTAAAACATTACCCAACAATATGCAGTCACAAGAAACTCATTTCAAATATGACAATGGAGGGAGGCTGAAAGTAAAAGGATGGAAGAAGATACATCATGCAAACATTAATAGATGAAAGCAGGAGTGGCTATGTTAATATTAGGTAAAGTAGATTTTAGAGGAAAGAAAATTATCAAAGAGGGGCATTATATATAATGTTTAAAAGGTCAATCCACTAGAAACACAGCAATCTTAGATGTGTGTATAAAATCACAGAACTGGCCAGGTGCAGTGGCTTACGCCTGTAATCCCAGCACTTTGGAAGGCAGAGACGGGTGGATTAACTGAGGTCGGGAGTTTGAGACCAGCCTGACCAACACGGAGAAACCCTGTCTCTACTAAAAATACAAAAAAATTAGCGGAGCGTGGTGGCTCATACCTGTAATCCCAGCTACTCGGGAGGCTGAGACAGGAAAATCACTTGAACCCAGGAGGTGGAGGTTGCGGTGAGCCAAGATGGTGCCATTGCACTACAGCCTGGGCAACAAGAACAAAACTCCGTCTCAAAAAACAAAACAAAACAACACAGAAATGCAAAATATGTGAAGCAAAAACTGATAAAACAGAAAGGAGAAATAGACAAATTCACAATTGTTTCAATAATTAGAAAATAAGCAAGGATATAAAATAATTCAACAAGAATATAAATATCTAACTGACATTTAAGGAGCACTTCATCCAACAACAGCACAATACACATTATTTTCAAGTGTACGTGGATCATATACCAAGATAGAACATATCCTAGCTATGAAATAAACCTCAACATATTTAAAAGAATTTAAATCATACAAAGTGTATTATATTCTGACCACAGTGGAATCCAACTAGAAATCAATAGCCAAAGGGTAATAGGAAAAAAAAAAAAAAAACTAAACATTTGGGAACTAAATAACACACTTCTGAATAAATCGTGAGTCAAAAATATTCTCTGGGATGGGGCCAAGATGGCCGACTAGAAACAGCGGCATTCGGAGGCTCCCATTGAAAAGAACTATAATAAGCAAGGTATCCAGGTTCTCTCATCAGAACTGACTAGGAGGCTGGTGTGATCCACAGAGAGGAAGGAAGAACAGTGTAGTGCAGTGACCCACCTGACAGCCACACAGGGCAGGAGAGCACCCCCCTACATCCCCAGCCAAAGGAGGTGGTGAGTGAGTGTGCTACCCAGCCAGGGAAACCGTGCTCTTTCCACAGAACTGTGAAACCTATAGATTGGAAGATCCCACTCACGAACCCACGCCACCAGGGCCTAGCGTCCCAACCCCAGAGCCATGAAGATTCTCAATAGCCTCTTAGCTGGAATCTGCTTAAGCCTACAGAGCTCCCCAGGGGAGGCATGACTAGCACCACAGCTGTGGCTGCCTGCTGTCTAAGCTGTTTGAGTTCCTTGGGGGAGGGGCAGCAGCCAGCACTGGGACTCACAACTGCCTAACACACTAAGCTCCATGGGTGGCAGAAGGGCATCATCCATCTCTATAGCTCCAGGCTGTGCTTTTCCTCTGCTGGAGTCAGGGAGGCTGAACAGCTTGGTCCCAAGACATGTTCCCCACAGCCCAACACACCGACTGTGGCGGACTGTGGCCAGAGTGCCTCTTCAGGCCTGACCCTGACCCATCCTTCCTCATTGGGTGGGGCTTCCCTGCAGGAACTGCAGTAACTCCAGCCAGAGGCTCAGGGACAGAACCCAGATCTCCCTGTGTCTGAGCCTCTAGGGGGAGGGGTGGCCACAGTCTTTGCAGACCAGCAGACTTAGCCTTTCCTCCTGGTAGTTCTGAGGAATCTGGGCAGCCCAGACAAATGGGTTTCCCTCCAGCGAAGCACAACCCCACGACCAAGGGACAAAGTGCTTCGTTAAATGGGTCCTGTTCCCCCTGCCACCCAACTGGGTAAGACCCTCCAACAGGGGTTGTCAGATACCCTATACATGATCAATACTGCTGGCATCAGGCTGGTACCCCTTGAGGCCAGAGATCCCAGAAGAAGGAGCAGGCACCCTTCTTTGCTATTCTCCAGCCTCCTTGAGTGACATCTCCAGGCCCAGGAGTGAACCAGATGACTAGGGCCTGAAGTGAAACCCCAGCAAACAGCAGCAGCCCTATAGAAAAGGGACCTGACCAATGAAAGAAAAACAAATAGAAAGCAACAACAAGAGTATCAACAACAACAAAAAAGCCCCCAGAAAACCCCCATCCAAGGATCAGCAGCCTCAAAGATCAAAACTAGACAAACTCATGAAGATGGGGAAGAATTAATGAAAAAACACTGAAAACCCAAAAGGCCAGAGTGCCTCCTCTCCTCCAAATGATCGCAATGTCTCTCCAGCAATGGCACAGAATTGGCTGGAGGATGAGACAGACAAATTGACAGAAGTAGGCTTCAGAAGATGAGTAATAAAAAACTACTCTGAGCTAAAGGAGCATGTTCTAACCCAATGCAAAGAAGCTAAGAACGTTGATAAAAGGTTAGAGTAGCTGCTAACTAGAATAACCAGTTTAGAGAGGAACATAAATGACCTGGTGGAGCTGAAAAACACAGCATGAGAACCTTGTGAAGCATACACAAGTATCAATAGCCGAATCGACCAAGCAGAAGAAAGGATATCAGAGTTTGAAGACCGCCTTGCTGAAATAAGGCATGCAGACAAGACTAGAGAAAAAAGAATAAAATGAATCAACAAAGCCTCCAAGAAATGTGGGACTTCATAAAAAGACCAAACTTACGATTGATCAGAGTACCTGAGGGAGACAGAGAGAATGGAAACAAGTTGGAAAACACACTTCAGGATATTATCCAGGAGAACTTCCCCAACCTCGCAAGACAGGCCAATATGAAAATTCAGGAAATACAGAGAACATCACTAAAATATTCCTTGAGAAGATCAACCCCAAGACACATGATCATCAGATTCTCTGAGGTCAAAATGAAGGAAAAAATGTTAAGGACAGCCAGAGAGAAAGGCCAGGTCATCTACAAAGGGAAGCCCATCAGACTAACAGCGGCCCCCTCAGCAGAAACTCTACAAGCCAGAAAAGATTGGGAGTCAGTATTCAACATTCTTAAAGAAAAAAAATTTCAACCCAGAATTTCGTATCTGGCCAAACTAATCTTCATAAGCAAAGGATAAATCAAATCCTTTCCAGACAAGCAAATACCGAGGAGTTTCATTACCACCAGGGCTGCCATGCAAGAGCTCCTGAAAGAAGCACTAAATATGAAAAACAAAAACTGGTACCAGCCACTGCAAAACCACACCAAAATATAAAGACCAATGACACTATGAAGAAACTGCATCAATTAGTGCACAAAATAACCAGATAGCATCATGATGACAGGATCAAATTAACACATTACAATACTAACCTTAAATGTAAATGGGCTAAATGCCCCAGTTAAAAGACACAGATTGGAAAATTGGATAGAGTCAAGTCCTATTGGTGTGCTGTATTCAGGAGACCCGTCTCACGTGCAAAGACACACATAGGCTCAAAATAAAGGGATGGAGCAAAATTTACCAAGCAAATGGAAAGCAAAAAAAAAAAAAGTAGGGGTTGCAATCCTAGTCTCTGACAAAATAGACTTTAAGCCAACAAAGATCAAAAAAGACAAAGAAGGGTATTACATAATGGTAAAGGGAAGAATTCAACAAGAAGAGCTAACTGTTCTAAATATATATGCACCCAATACAGGAGCACCCAGATTCATAAAACAAGTTCTTAGAGACCCAAAAAGAGACTTAGACTCCCACACAATAATAGTGGAAGACTTTAACACCCCACTGTCAATATTAGACAGATCAACAAGACAGAAAATTAACAAGGATATTCAGGACTTGAACTCTCAGCTGTGGATCAAGTGGATCTAATAGACATCTAGAGAAATCTCCACCCCAAATCAACAGAATATATGTTCTTCTCTGTGCCACATGGCACTTATTCTAAAATTGACCACATAATTGGAAGTGAAACAGTCCTCAGCAAATGCAAAAGAACTGAAATCATAGCAAACAGTCTCTCAGACCACAGTGCAATCAAATTACAACTCAGGATTAAAAAACTCACTCAAAACCACACAATTACATGGAAATTGAGCAATCTGCTCCTGAATGACTCCTGGGTAAATAATGAAATTAAAGCAGAAATCAAGAAGTTCTTCGAAACCACTGAGAACAAAGAGACAACGTACCAGAATCTCTGGGACACAGCTAAAGCATTGTGTTAAGGGGGAAATTTTAGCACTAAACACCCACATCAGAAAGCTAGAAAGATCTCAAATCCACACCAAAACATCACAATTAAAAGAGCTAGGGAGGCAAGAGCAAACTAATCCAAAAGCTAGCAGAATATAAGAAATAACTAAGATTATAGAAGAATTGAAGGAGATAGAGACACAAAAAACTCCCCCAAAAATCACTGAATCCAGGAGCTGTTTTTTAAAAAAATTAACAAAATAGTCCTTTGGGTATATACCCAGTAATGGGATGGCTGGGTCAAATGGTATTTCTAGTTCTAGATCCCTGAGGAATCGCCACACTGACTTCCACAATGGTTGAACTAGTTTACAGTCCCACCAACAGTGTAAAATTGTTCCTATTTCTCCACATCCTCTCCAGCACCTGTTGTTTCCTGCTTTTTTAATGACGGTCATTCTAACTGGTGTGAGATGGTATCTTACTGTGGTTTTGATTTGCATTTTTCTGATGGCCAGTGATGATGAGCATTTCTTCATGTGTTTTTTGGCTGCATAAATGTCTTCTTTTGAGAAGTGTCTGTTCATGTCCTTTGCCCACTTTTTGATGGGGTTGTTTGTTTTTTTCTTGTAAATTTGTTTGAGTTCATTGTAGATTCTTGATATTAGCCCTTTGTCAGATGAGTAGGTTGCAAAAATTTTCTCCCATTCTGTAGGTTGCCTGTTCACTCTGATGGTAGTTTCTTTTGCTGTGCAGAAGCTCTTTAGTTTAATTAGATCCCATTTGTCAATTTTGGCTTTTGTTGCCACTGCTTTTGGTGTTTTAGACATGAAGTCCTTGCCCACGCCTATGTCCTGAATGGTATTGCCTAGGTTTTCTTGTAGGATTTTAATGGTTTTAGGTCTAACATTTAAGTCTTTAATCCATCTTGAATTAATTTTTGTATAAGGTGTAAGGAAGGGATCCAGTTTCAGCTTTCTACATATGGCTAGCCAGTTTTCCCAGCACCATTTATTAAATAGGGAATCCTTTCCCCATTTCTTGTTTTTGTCAGGTTTGTCAAAGATCAGATAGTTGTAGATATGCGGCATCATTTCTGAGGGCTCTGTTCTGTTCCATTGATCTACATCTCTGTTGTGGTACCAGTACCATGCTGTTTTGGTTACTGTAGCCTTGTAGTATAGTTTAAAGTCTGGTAGCATGATGCCTCCAGCTTTGTTCTTTTGGCTTAGGATTGACTTGGCGATGCGGGCATGCTGCTATAAAGACACATGCACACGTATGTTTATTGCGGCACTATTCACAATAGCAAAGAGTTGGAACCAACCCAAATGTCCAACAACAATAGACTGGATTAAGAAAATGTGGCACATATACACCATGGAATACTATGCAGCCATAAAAAATGATGAGTTCGTGTCCTTTGTAGGGACATGGATGAAACTGGAAAACATCATTCTCAGTAAACTATCGCAAGGACGAAAAACCAAACACCGCATGTTCTCACTCATAGGTGGGAATTGAACAATGAGAACTCATGGACACAAGAAGGGGAACATCACACTCCAGGGACTGTTGTGGGGTGGGGGGAGGGGGGAGGGACAGCATTAGGAGATATACCTAATGCTAAATGACGAGTTAATGAGTGCAGGAAATCAACATGGCACATGGATACATATGTAACAAACCTGCACATTGTGCACATGTACCCTAAAACCTAAAGTATAATTAAAAAAATAAAATAAAATAAATAAATAAATAAATAAAAATAAAAAAATAATAATAATAATAAAAAAATTAACAAAATAGACCACTGGCCAGACTAATAAAGAAGAAAAGAGAGAAGAATCAAATAGACACAATAAAAATGATAAAGGGATATCACCACTGATCCCACAGAAATACAAACTACCATCAGAGAATACTATCAACACCTTGATGCAAATAAACTAGAAAATCTAGAAGAAATGGAGAAATTCCTGGACACACACACCCTCCCAAGACTAAATCAAGAAGTCGGATCCCTGAATAGACCAATAGCAAGTTCTGAAATTGAGGCAATAATTAATAGCCTACCAAGCAAAAATAGCTCAGGACCAGACGGATTCACAGCCGAATTTTACCAGAAGTACAAAGAAGAGCTGGTACCATTCCTTCTGAAACTACTCCAAACAACTGAAAAGGAGGGACTCCTCCCTAACTCAATTTATGAAGCCACCATCATCTTGATACCAAAACCAGGAAGAGACACAACAAAAAAAAGAAAACTTCAGACCAATATCCCTGATGAACGTCAATATGAAAATCCTTAATAAAATACTGGCAAACCGAATCCAGCAGCACATCAAAAAACGTATCCACCATGATGAAGTTGGCTTCATCCCTGAGATGCAAGGCTGGTTCAACATATGCAAATCAATAAACATAATCCATCACATAAACAGAACCAAAGACAAAAACCACATAATTATCTCAATAGATGCATAAAAGAGTTTTGATAAAATTCAATATCCCTTCATGTTAAAAACTCTCAATAAACTAGGTATTGATGGAACATATCTCAAAATAATGAGAGCTATTTATGACAATATATAGCCAATATCATATTGAATGGGCAAAAGCTGGAAGCATTCCCTTTGAAAACCAGTAAGACAAGGATGCCCTCTCTCACCACCCCTATTCAACATAGTATTGGAAGCTCTGGCCAGGGCAATCAGGCAAGAGAAAGAAATAAAGGGAATTCAAATAGGAAGAGAGAAAGTCAAATTGTCTCTGTTTGCAGATGACATGATTTTTTATTTAGCAAACCCCATCATCTCAGCCCCAAAACTCCTTAACTGATAAGCAACTTCAGCAAAGTCTCAGAATACAGAATCAATGTGCAAAAATCACAAGCATTCCTTTACACCAACATAGATAAGCAGAGAGCCAAATCATGAATGAACTCACATTCACGATTGCTACAAAGAGAATAAAATACCTAGGAATACAGCTAACAAGGGATGTGAAGGACCTCTTCAAGGAGAACTACAGATCACCAAGCAAACAAGAGAGGATACAAACAAGTGGAAAAACATTCCATCCTCATAGATAGGAAGAATCAATATCATGAAAATGGCAGTACTGCCCAAAGTAATTTATAAATTCAACACTTTTCCCATCAAACTACCACTGACATTCTTCACAGATTTAGGAAAAACTACTTTAAATTTCATATGGAATCAAAGAAGACCCTGAATAGCCAAGACAATCCTAAGCAGAAAGAACAAAGCTGGAGGCATCACACTACCTGACTTCAAACTGTACTACGAGGCTACATTAACCAAAACAGACATATAGACCAATGCAACAGAACGGAGACCTCAGAAATAATATCACACATCTACAACTGTCTGATCTTTGACAAACCTGACAAAAACAAGCAATGGGGAAAGGATTCCCTATTCAATAAGTGATGCTGGGAAAACTGGCTAGCCATGGGCAGAAAACTGAAACTGGACCCCTTCCTTAAACCTTATACGAAAATTAACTGAAGATGGATTAAACACTTAAATGTAAAACCCAAAACCAGAAAAACTCCAGAAGAAAACCTAGGCAATACCATTCAGGACATAGGCATGGGTAAAGACTTCATGACAAAACACCAAAAGCAATTGCAACAGAAGCTAAAATTGACAAATGGGATCTAATTATACTAAAGAGCTTCTGCGCAGCAAAAGAAACCAGCATCAGAGTGAACAGGCAACCTACAGAATGGGAGAAAAGTTTTGCAATCTACCCCTCTCACAAAGGTCTAATATCCAGAATTTACAAGGAAATTAAACATATTTACAAGAAAAAAACAGACGACCCCATCAAAAAGTGGGCAAAGGATATGAAGACGCTTCTCAAAAGAAGACATTCATGCAGCCAACAAGCATATGTAAAAAAGCTCAATGGCGGGGCGCGGTGGCTCACGCCTATAATCCCAGCACTTTGGGAGGCCAAGGCAGGTGGATCACGAGGTCAGAATATCGAGATCACCCTGGCCAACATGGTGAAACCCCATCTCTACTAAAATACAAAAAAATAGCTGGGGTGTGGTGGCGCACGCCTGTAGTCCCAGCTACGCGGGAGCCTGAGGCAGGGGAATTGCTTGACCCTGGGAGGCGGAGGTTGCAGTGAGCCAAGATTGCACCACTGCACTCCAGCCTGGCAACAGAGCAAGTCTCCGTCTAAAAAAAAAAAAAAAAAAAACTCAACATCACTGATCACACTGATCATCAGAGAAACGTAAATCAAAACCACAATGAGATACCATCTCACGTCAGTCAGAATGGCAATTACTAAAAAGTCAAGAAACAATAGATGGCTGGGGAGGCTGTAGAGAAATAAGAATGCTTTTACTCTGCCGGTGGGAGTGTAAATTAGTTCAACCATTGTGGAAGACAGTATGGTGATTCCTCAAGGATCTAGAACCAGAACTACCATTTGACCCAGCAATCCCATTACTGGGTATATACCCAAAAGAATATAAATCATTCTACTATAAAGACACATGCGGCCAGGTGCGGTGGCTCACGCCTGAAATCCCAGCACTTTGGGAGGCTGAGGTGGGCGGATCACGAGGTCAGGAGATCGAGACCACAGTGAAACCCCGTCTCTAATAAAAATACAAAAAATTAACCGGGCATAGTGGCGGGCGCCTGTAGTCCCAGCTATTCGGGAGGCTGGGGCAGGAGAATGGCGTGAACCCGGGAGGCGGAGCTTGCAGTGAGCCAAGATTGCGCCACTGCGCTCCAGCCTGGGCGACAGAGTAAGACCCCGTCTCAAAAAAAAAAAAAAAAAGACACATGCACACATATGTTTATTGCAGCACTGTTTACAATAGCAAAGACATGGAACCAACCCAAATACCCATCAATGATAGACTGGATAAAGAAAATGTGGCACATATACACCAGGGAATACTATGCAGCCATAAAAAGGAATGGGATCTGCCAGGCACAGTGGCTCACGCCTATAATCCCAGCTCTTTGGGAGGCCGAGGTGGGTGGATCACAAGGTCAGGAGTTTGAGACCAGCCTGGCCAATATGGTGAAACCCCATCTCTACTAAAAATACAAAAATTAGCCAGGTGTGGTGGTGAGTGCCTGTAGTCCTAGCTACTCAGGAGGCTGAGGCAGGAGAATCGCTTGAACCCAGGAGGCAGAGGTTGCAGTGAGCCAAGATGGCGCCACTGCACTCCAGCCTGGGCAACAGAGTGAGACTCCATCTCAAAAAAAAAAAAAAAAAAAAACACACACAAGGCATTTGTAAACTGTCATGGCCCGGTGGGAGTGTAGCAGTGAGGATGATCAGAGATCACTCTTGTGGTCATCTTGGTTTTGTTCCTCAGAAAATTAAATGTCGTCAGAAGACCAAGAAGCTCAGGAGGATGAATTCCTGGCCCCAGCGAGTATTTACGATGGAGATGAATTTAGAAAAGCAGTCTGTCCAAGGTGGAGAAACCAGGATCTATTTGGATTTGCCATAGAATTTCAAGATATTTGTGAGCACTATCTGCTCTATGGGAAGAACACCGTGGCAGCGTGATCCTGTTTGCCTGGATGCAATTTCTTAAGGAAGAGACCCTAGTATACCTGAATATTGTCTCTCCTTTTGAGCTCAAGATTGATTCTCAGAAAAAAGTGCAGAGGAGGACAGCTCAAGCCTCTCCCAACACAGAGCTAGATTTTGGAGGAACTTCTGGATCTGATACAGACCAAGAGGAAATTGTGGATGAGACAGCTGTGTGCAGGATGTGGAATCATTGTTAAATATGATCCAGGAAATCTTGGACTTTGATCAAGCTCAGCAGATAAAATGCTTTAATAGTAATTTGCTCCTGTGCAATATCTGCTTCTGTAAGAAGCTGGGTAGTGAATGCATGTACTTCTTGGAGTGCAGGCATGTGTACTGCAAAGCCTGTCTGAAGGACTACTTTGAAATCCAGATCAGAGATGGCCAGGTTCAATGCCTCAACTGCCCAGAACCAAAGTGCCCTTCAGTGGCCACTCCTGGTCAGGTCAAAGAGCTAGTGGAAGCAGAGTTATTTGCCCATTATGACCGCCACCTTCGACCTGATGGCAGATGTGGTGTACTGCTCCCACCCATGCTGCCAGCTGCCTGTGATGCAGGAGCCTGGCTGCACCATGGGTATCTGCTCCAGCTGCAATTTTGCCTTCTGTACCTTGTGCAGGTTGACCTACCATGGGGTTTCTCCATGTAAGGTGACTGCAGAGAAATTAATACACTTACGAAATGAATACCTGCAAGCAGAAGAGGCCAATAAAAGACTTTTGGAACAAAGGTATGGTAAGAGGGTGATTCAGAAGGCACTGGAGGAGATGGAAAGTAAGGAGTGGCTAGAGAAAAACTTCAAGAACTGCCCATGTTGTGGAACTCCCATAGAGAAATTAGATGGATATAACAAGATGACATGTACTGGCTGTATGCAATATTTCTGTTGGATTTGCATGAGTTCTCTCTCTAGAGCAAACCTTTACAAACATTTCACTGATCCTGCTTCACCATGTTTTAACCAGCTGTTTGATGCTGTGGATGTTGATGAAGATATTTGGGAAGATGAGATTGAAGACTAGTTAACTACTGCTCAAGATATGGAAGTGGATTGGTTTTCCCTAATCTTTTGTCAAGTACACAAAGCAACCCTGCAGGATATTTAGGGTACTATTCATTCACTCTTCCTGTGTAGAAGATATGGAAGAACAAGGTTTATATTTTCATGTGGTACTACTAAAGAGGGTGCATTCATACATTTTTTAATGTAAGTTGAGAAAAATTATAAGCCAAAGGTTCAGAAAATGAAACTACAGAATATTAAATATTATAATGCGTCCAAAGCTCTGAATAGTTAAAAATTAAATATTTATTGCCTTCCCCAAGCTTTATATAAGGAGAAGAGGGGTCAAGAGTTAAACTTACAGACGCTTTGTCTCTGAGAAGCATCCCTCTAAGACATTCTGTTGGAGTTCCCTCAGTACTACTCCTTACAACTGGGGTAGGTAGAAGAAGCCTTATGAAAATTATACTGAGAATCTGATCTCATTTACTCCATGTTAATCACATTCTTACCAACCTAAATTTCTGCCAAGTCAGTTCTCTCTGGAGGAAGCCCTTTACTCTGTAACTGACTGGATGGTCCAGTGTCATTTTGACCTGCTTTTCAGAATGGAAATTAATAATAATTTAAAAATATGTTTTAATACCACAAACACTGTGGGGCACTTGATATTTATTAGTGGTGTATATACTCCACTGGTTTCAGGCCAAATCTAGAATGTAGTGATACTGGCTCAGAAGAATTTAAGTTCTATTCAACTTTCCTGGGTGTTAGAGCCTAGATTCAAAATGACTTCTCTTCGCTACTTTTGTTCCACATTCTTTCTCTTTACCTTTGCCCTACCTTCTGTTTGTAAGGACAATCTTAATATTAATTCCAGCAACACGTTTTTATTTCCTCTGCTGGAATAGGAGAAAGCTTAATAATATATTAATTTAATATAATAATATATTCATCCCAAACTGAATGTTCTTGAATTATCCGCATTTACCACTGTATATGCATATAGTGACAGTATAACCTGTCTTTGCCACTGTAGTTCCAGTCCTAATTTTCTGAATTATTTTTAAAGGTCTTCTCTAACAAGCTATGGGAATTTGGCTTCATACTCTTTTTTTGCAACAGCAGTGTTTTGGGTGATAATTTTGAATCGATACCTGTTCCTTTTTCTGGGTTTTGTTGGCCTTTTGAAAAAGTGTCTTTCGTTATCATTGGTGGGTGGCTTGGTAGCAAAGTAAAATTTTTTGGAAAAGAGGACAGAAAATTGAACTGCAGCTTGAGAACATACTCTTTTTTTCCTACTTTGTCATTGAAAATTGAAGAATCGCTTTTAACTGTTTTAGGTGTGTGTGTCCAGAGTGAGCAAGGACTATGTTTTTGGATTGTCAAAGAGGATGCTTAATCTTAAAAACAAAAATAAATTTAAAAATCTCTTGTAATTAGAAAAAAAAGGAATGAGATCATGTCTTTTCCAGGCACATGGATGAAGCCGGAAGCCATCATCTTCAGCAAACTTAACACAGGAACAGAAAACCAAACACCACATGTTTTCACTCATAAGTGGGAGTTGAACAGTGAGAACACACGGACACATAGAGGGGAACATCACACACCAGGGCCTGTTGGGGGGTGAGGAGTGAGGGGAGGGAACATAGAGGATGTGTCAATAGGTGCAGCAAACCACCATGGCACACATATACCTATGTAACAAACCTGCATGTTCTGCACATGTATCCCAGCTTTTTTTTAGAAGAAATAAAGGAAACAAAAATTAAAAAAACATTCTCAAAGGAAGTAAAAATGTGTATTTAAATTAATGGAAATGAAACTATAATGTATCAAAATAAGTGAGATATAGCTAAAGCAGTACTGATACAGAAATTTATAGAACTAACTGCATACGCTAAAAAATGAGAAAACATCTGAAATCAATAATCTAAGCTCCCACCTCAGGGACCTATAAAAAGAAAAGCAAATAAACTCAAAGCAAGCAGAAAGAAGATAATAAAGATAAGAGCAGAAATTAATAAAATTAAAAGCAGAAAAATGACACAGAAAATCAGTGAAACAACTTGTTGTTGGAAAAGATCAATAAAATTGACAAACTTCTGTTAATACTGACAAAGAAATAAAGAAAAAAGACACAAATTACTAACATGAGGAATGAAACGGGATATCACTAAAAATCCTGCATACATCAAAGAGTTAATAGAAAACACTACACACAAATTTGACAACTTACAGGAAATGGATTATTTCCTCAATAAAATATGAACTACCCCAACTCATTCAATATGAAATAGAATATTTGAATACCCCTGTAACTAATAAGGAAATTGATTTCATAATTTTAAAACCCTAAAAATGAAATCACCTGGCCTAGGTTGTTTTAGAAGAGAATTTTACCAATAAATTAAGGAAGAATTAATACCAATTCTATACAATTTCTTCCAGAAAATAGGAGTTTTCAGTTCATTTTATGAAGCCAATGTTAGCATGATATCAAAACCATTCAAGGGCAAAACAAAAAAGGAAATGACAGAATAAGATTTTGCATAAATATAGATTTAACAAGCTAAATCTAACAAAATATTAGCAAATAGGATTCAGCTCTAAATAAAAAGAATTATACACCATGACCAAGTGAAGTCTATTTCAGGAATTCAAGATTAGTTTAATATTCAAAAAGTAATTGATGAAATCCTTCATATTAGCAAGCTTAAGAAGAAAAATCACAAGATCCTATTAATTGGCACAGAAATTGGTATTCGACAGAATTCAGTACCCATCCATGATAAAAAGTCTCAGAAAAACATAGGAATAAAGGGGAACTTACTCAACTTAATAAAGTCCATTCTTACCACTTGATATAGTTTGGCTGTGTCCCAACCCAAATCTCACCTTTAATTGTAATAATCCCCACGTGTCAAGGCAGGGTCAGGTGGAGATAACTGAATCATGGGAGCAGTTTCCCCATACTCTTCTCGTGGTAGTGAACAAGTCTCAGGAGATTGGATGGTTTTATAAATAGGAGTTCCCCTGCATAAGCTCTCTTGCCTGCCACCATGTAAGACGTGACTTTGCTCCTCCTTTGCCTTCCGCCATGATTGTGAGGCCTCCCCAGCCATGTGGAACTGTGAGTCAATTAAACCTCTTTCCTTTATAAATTACCCAGTATTGGGTATGTTTTTATTAGCAGCATGAGAATAGAATAATACACCACTCTATTGAACATTGTGCTAGAAGTTCTAGCCACTGCAAGCATACAAATCAGAAAGGAAAAAATAAAATGATCCCTACTGTGAAAGATGTTATTCTCTATGTAGAAAATCCTAATAAATTTACCAAAACACACACGCATGCATGCACACGTGCGCACACACACACAACCTTTAGAACTAATAAGTTATGCTAGGCCTCAGAATACAAGATAAATGTACAAAATTAATTGCTCTTCTATAAATAAGCAATGGACATGTGAACACCAAAATTACAAATATAATACCACTTAAAATATCTCAAAAAAAATACTTAGTTGTACAGGGTTTGTATGCTGAAAAGTATACAACATGAATAAGAGAAATTTAAAAATATCTAAATGAGTGGAAAGATGTCGCATGTTCATAAATTGAAAGCCTCAATAAAGATGTCAGTTCTTCCCAGATTAATATACAAGTTTAACACAATGCCTATCAAAATCCCAGCAAGATCTTTTGTATATATAGAAAAACTATTCCAGAATTTATCTGCCGATGCACTAAAATAGCAAAAACAGTTTTGACAAACAAGGATAAAATGGGAGAGATCAGTCTATCTGATTTCAAGAACTTTTATATTAGAGTAATCAAGACAGTAGTATTAGAGGAGAAATAAACATATACATTAGTGGAACTGAGGCAAAAACCAAGAAATAGACTACATAAATTTGCTCCACTGATTTTGACAGGGAATTCAAAAGCAATTCAATGGAGAAAAAAGAGACTTTCCAACAAATGGTGCTGGAACAACTGGATATCCATAGGCTTAAAAAATGAACTTTAAACTTACATCTTATACAAAAATTAACTCACAAAAAAACCTGTGTGTATAACTATAAGAGCCATAAACTGGAAATAATCTATATGTCATTGAATGGATGAATTATTAATCAAACTATGGTACATTCATGTCACAGACTTAGCAATTATAATAAGGAATGAACTGCTGATGCACAAAACAACATAGATGAATCTCCAGACAATTACTCTGAGAAGGAAAAAAAAAAAAAAGCTGATCCCAGAAGGTTACATACAGTATGACTCCTTTATGTAACATTCTTAAAATAACAAAATAATATAACTTGATAATAGATTAATAATGGTTGCCAGGAATTAAGAAGGGGATGGGAAAGGAGGGAAGCAGGTACTATAGGGGGGCAACATGGGGGCAGTGTTCTCTATCTTGACTACATCAATGTCAATATCCTGATTGTGATATTGTTCTATAGTTTTGCAAGCTATTTTGGGGAAATTGGGTGAAGAGTTCTTGGGATCTCTCTGTATTTCTTCTCCCAAATGCATGTAAGTCTACAGTTATCTCAAAATTTAAAAGTTTAATTGAAAATATAGCTGAAATTCTACGGTTAAAAAATGGAATGCTAAAAAACGGATTTTAAGTGGCTGCAATTATTAGTTTACAAAAGCTCCCTCAAGGAAAACTTCCCTCTCTTAGACTCACGTTGATTTTTTTTACTGGTTACAGAAAAAAAATCTCATAGCATATATACTGAATCCATTCTAATAGAATAAACAGAGTAGATTTTTAGAGCAAACAACTACTTTACTTTTTAGTGCCCATCTACTTTAACTAGATATATAGGTAAGGAGCTGGGGCCCAGAGTGGCTATTATATTAGGAAGGCTGAGGTCAGAGTAGGTATCCAAATAAACATATCCTCTAGGCATTTAGAAATACAGGATTGGAGTAGTGCTAAAAAAAAAATCATGATCAGAGATGAAGACTTATAAATGATGGTAAAAGTCTTAAACTTTTAAGAAATTATGAACTTACTAAAAAGAAAAAATATTATTTATACTATGACAACATACCTAGGACTACAAAGTAGGTACATGATGGACAAAAATTCACGTATTTCATTTCTTTTCTAGAATAAATCCAGCTACTTGCAGAAATATAAAGAAATACAGCACATCTTGGACAGCACCCAGAAATCACCCTTTTGTAATCCAAGGGGATGTTATGGCAAACTCTTCAGAATGGGTCCAGTCTAAGCCCCACGGGTCATTGGAAAGTTTATCACCTCTCAAAGGCCCGAAGAAGAATAAAAATTCTCAAATCTGGGCCATGAAGAATGAAGACATAAAACCTCTCAGCAGCAAGTGGAAGGCTGCTTCTTCAAGCTTTGGAATGGATGCAAATGTTCTAAAATGTAAGAGTCTTCAAGCTGAAGAAACTAACCAGCAAAACTCTAAGCATACAGCCCTCCATCTAACTAAAAATAAGGATGAGCAGGCCAATAAGAACGATGGACAACCCACCTTATATCTGAAGTTCCAAAGGGAGAGTTAATCTAGCTTTATACTGCTCTGAGAACTGTCAATGAAGGATAACATATGCTTATGTAGTAAAAAGAAAAAAAGGAAAGCCCTCCCATTCCCCTTTCCCTATCTCTCCCCCTACACATGCATATGCATAAACTACAAATTTTAGATATCCCATCTTCTGTAGTGGGAATATCTTTCAGATATTTAAAAAGAAATCAGAGAAAATATGGAAAAATATTAAAGCAGATATTTATATTTAGTTTTTATCAGCATGGAAAAAAATCTCTGAAGTTTTGATTTCTTCCAAAACTACTTACGCATTTGACACCAAAAAAACTTAAGAACTCAAAGTAGGAATGGCATGTAATCTGTCACTGACTTTAACCTCCCTACTAGACACTTTAATGAATCAGTCAACAAACATCATTTCCTGATTTTCTGTTACATCACTGGTGTGCTAGGAACCATTTCTCTCTACTAGGAGATTACCACATAATTGTACAGATAAAACATACCTGAATAAAATGATTACAGAATAAGATAAAGTGTTAAGTTGTGCACTTCCAATGATAAGAAAAAATACTGTATATTAAAAGTTGCCAGTTGCACAAAGCAAAAGTGTGGCACAAAATGGCACTGAAATGCACAGACTGTGGTTTAAAATAATCATTTTATTTCTCAGAATGTAGCAAAGGTGTAAAGATGTACAGTTTCCTTTACAGCGAATTGGTTTACATCTCCAGCCATTTATTCATGTGAACACTGGAATAAGTCCATCACCTCAGTTTGTCATTCATAAGGCAGTGAGCACTGGGAGGATTTGTGAAGGACACACAGAGGAGCAGGTATGTCAGACAGAAGAGTCAAGATGGATGTAGTAAGTAAGAAAACAGAATCAAGCAGCCTTGAGTCATAGGTCAACAATGGCATCCATTAGAGGAGAAGGCTAGGCAGAAGGACCAGGTAGGAGACGTACATTAAAAATACAGGCCACAGCCTAATTACAGCTGGGTGGAACTGTGAAGATCTGGGGTTGAGTGGTCTACTCTCAACAGTATTTCTAGTAGCTAAAGAGTTTCCAAGGAGAGCCCGCTGCACTGTTAAAAAAGTAACGATTATGTTTTAAAGGACCATGACCATAGATTTTCTCAGGAATCTTTAACATCTGGTGGGAAATAGCTGTCTTCTATTGTGCTTTGGAGGCAAGTATCCTGGTTCTCAGAGAGTACCCCAACTTTTGGTATAAAATTCTCATCCTCAGTGATTATCTTGGGCAAGAGCAGAAGTCTACTTGCTTTTGGGATGCCCTCTGCCAGGTAGGTGCTTGGGACTGGGAGAGCCGGAGGTTAATGTTCTGGATCATAGCATTTATTGTAGCTGACTTTAGGATGGAGTAAGAGTTCTCAAAATTCAGTTGGCCCTTTTCCACATAGATCAGGACAAAAGCCTAAACTCTGGGAAAATATTTTTAATTCAGTGAAATGTCATTTGAATCTTCGATTGCCTAAGAGTTTGAAATTGTAAACTCTGGAATTTATTGTCTTTGTGGATGACCAAAAAAGGTGATAAACCAGTTTCCTGGAAGATTTAGGGATGCACAGATACTACCTAAACAATTTTACCTTGGTCCATAATTGCAGTCCTTATATTTGATACAAATATAAGATGCTTTACCCAAAGTAAGAGGATTGGCAGTCCACTTCCTCACTATGCTACAATACTTTCTGTTTTCTGAGCATGCCACTCTCTCATAAAAGCTATTTATTCTCCCACAGTGAGATACCATCTCACACCAGTTAGAATGGCCATCATTAAAAAAATCAGGAAACAACAGGTGCTGGAGAGGATGTGGAGAAATAGGAACACTTTTACACTGTTGGTGGGACTGTAAACTAGTTCAACCATTGTGGAAGTCAGTGTGGCGATTCCTCAGGGATCTCGAACTAGAAATACCATTTGACCCAGCCAGCCCATTACTGGGTATATACCCAAAGGACTATAAATCATGCTGCTATAAAGACACATGCACACGTATGTTTATTGCGGCACTATTCACAATAGCAAAGAGTTGGAACCAACCCAAATGTCCAACAACGATAGACTGGATTAAGAAAATGTGGCACATATACACCATGGAATACTATGCAGCCATAAAAAATGATGAGTTCGTGTCCTTTGTAGGGACATGGGTGAAACTGGAAAACATCATTCTCAGTAAACTATTGCAAGGACAAAAAACCAAACACCGCATGTTCTCACTCATAGGTGGGAATTGAACAATGAGAACTCATGGACACAGGAAGGGGAACATCACACTCCGGGGACTGTTGTGGGGTGGGGGGAGGGGGGAGGGACAGCATTAGGAGATACACCTAATGCTAAATGACGAGTTAATGGGTGCAGGAAATCAACATGGCATATGGATACATATGTTACAAACCTGCACATTGTGCACATGTACCCTAAAACCCTAAAGTATAATAAAAAAAAAAAAGAAGACTTAAAAATTACTTGATACAACAGCAAGAATGAACCCTAAGGTAAACTATGGGTGGTGATGATATGTCAGTGTAGGTTCATCAGTTATAAGGAATGTACCACTCTGGTTGGGGATATTGATAGTGGGGGAGGCTGTGCATGTATTGGAAGAAGATGCATATGGGAACTCTCTGTACTTCCTGCTCAATTTTGCTGTAAACCTGAAACTGCTTTTAAAAATATAGTTTATTAATTAAATAATAATAAAGTAAGTCTATTTAAAAAAAAAAAAAAAGCTATTTATTCTCTCAGCCCAGCATCTCCTCCACCTGGCAGCCCCTACTTCTTTAAGATTCAACTCAACTGCTGCCTTCTCTGACAAACCTTCCATATATTTCCATAGAAATTTAAAACAACTATGATTAATATGCTGACAGTTCTAATGGGAAAATTGGATAATGCAAGAACAGATGGGTAATATAAGCAGAGAGATGGGAACTAACAAACAAAAAAAAATGTTAGAAATCAAAAACACTGTAACAGAATGAATGATAATGGACTACCCAACAGGTGAGACATAACTGAGGAAAGAGTCAGTATGCTTGAAACAATGTCAATAGAAACTAGCAAAACTTAAATGCAGAGCAAAAAAGAATAAAAAATCCAGAATATCCAAAAACTACAGGACAATTTTAAAAGGTATGTAACATGTGTAATGGGAATACCAGAAGGAAAGGAACAAAAGGAACACAAGAAATATTGAGGCAATAATGACTGAGAATTTCCCAAAATGAATGACACCAAACCACAGATCCAGAAAGCTCACAGAATACCAGGAAGGATAAATACCAAAAAAAATCAAAGACCAAGAAAAAATCTTGAAAAAAACACCTTATGTATAGATTAGCAGGGATAAGAACTACATCAGACATCTCTTCAGAAACCATGCAAGAAAGAAGAGAGTGGAGTGAAACATTTAAAGAGTTTAAAGAACCACTGTCTCACCTCAAGCTGCTGTAACAAAATACCATAAACTAGACTGCTTAATGAAACAATAGAAATTTATCTCAGTTCTGAGGCTGGGAAGTCCAAGATCAAGATGCCAACAGATCCAGTGTCTGGTGAGGGCAGTCATCTTGGTTTGCAGGTGGCCTTCTTGTTGTATCCTCACATGGTAGGGAGAGATCATCCCACGTCTCTTCTTATGATTACTAATCTCATTTATGAGGGCTTCACCCTCATGACCTAATTACTACCCAAAGGTGCTGTCTTCTAATACGATCACACTAGGGGTTAGGATTGCAACATATGAAATTTGGGGGATGCAACATCAGACCATAACAACCACTGACTACAGCTCTGTATCCAGTGAAATTGTCTTCCAAAAGTGAAAGAGAAATGGACTTTTTCAGACAAACAAAAATTGTGGGAGTTTGTCATCTCTAGACCTGCTCTTTTTTTTAATGTTAAAAGAAATTCTTTATAAAGGATGAAAATTATACAGGTCAGAAATTCTGGCCTACATAAACAAAGGAAAAGCAATAGAAAAGGAATAAATGAAGATAAAATAAAATCTTTTATTTTTCTTAATTACCTAACAGATAATAGTTTGTTCAAAACAATAACAAGGTATTCAAAAACTGTAGCTTATTGATAAGTGAAATGAATAGCAGCAATGTTGTAAGGAATAGGAGGGAGAAATTGGGAATACCCTGTTATAAAATACTTGTACTACTAAAGAAGCAAGTGGTATAGGGTTACTTGAAAAAGGATTAGATTCATTGTAAATGTATCCCATAAATTCAAGGGTAAAAAAGAAGTATAATTGATATACTAAAATAGGAAAAAATCAAATCATACAAAATATTCAATTAAAATAGAAGGAGGTAGAAAACAAGTGGAAGACAAAATAATAAAGGTTTGTTACATGGGTAAATTGCATGTTGTGGGCAGTTGGTGTAGAGATTATTTCATCACTCATGTAATAAGCATAATACACAATAGGTAGTTTTTCAATCTTCACCCTCCTCCCACCCTTCACCCTCAAGTAGGCCCTAGTGTCTATTGTTCCCTTCATTATGTCCATGTGTACTCAATGTTTAGCTCCCACTTATAAGTGAGAACTTGTGGCATTTGGTTTTCTGTTCCTGCATTAATTTGCTTAGGATAAGGACCTCCAACTTCACCCATGTTGCTGTAAAGGACACTATTTCATTCTTTTATATGGCTACATGGTATTCTGTGGTATATATGTACCACATTTTCTTTATTCAGTCCACCATTGATGGTCATCTAGGTTAATTCTATGTCTTTGCTACTGTGAGTGGTGCTACAGTGAACATACACATGCATGTGTCTTTATGGTAGAACAATTTATATTCCTTTGGCTATACACTGCATAGTGGGATTGCTGGGTCAAATGATAGTTGTGTTTTAAGTTCTTTGATAAATCTCCAAACCGCTTTCCATAGTGACTGAACTAATGTACATTCCTGCCAACAGTGTGTAAGCATTCCCTTTCCTCTGCAACCTCACTAGTTTTTTTTACTTTAACAATAGCCATTCTGACTGTTGTGAGATGGTATCTCATTGTGATTTTGATTTGCATTTATCTAATCATTAGTGATGTTGAGAATTTTTTCATATGCTTGTTGGCCATGTGTATGTCTTCTCTTGAGAAATGTCTATTTGTGTCCTTTGCCCTTTCTTTTTAATGGGGTTGTTTTTTGCTTGTTGATTTAAGTTTTTTATAGATTCTCGATATTTGACCTTTCTTCGATGCATAGTTTGCAAACGTTTTCTCCCCTTCTATAGGCTGTTTACTGTGCTGAAAGTTTCTTCTGCTGTGCAGAAGCTCTTTAGTTTAATTAGGTCCCACTTGTAATTTTTGTTTTTGTTGCAATTGCTTTTGTAGTCTTTAACATGAAATATTTGCCAGGGCCTATGTCCAAAATGGTATTTTCCAGGTTTTCTTCTATGGTTTTTATAGTTTTAGGTTTTACATTTAAGTCTTTAATCCATCTTGAGTTGATTTTTGTATATGGTGAAAGGAAGGGGTCCAACTTCAATCTTCTGCATATGACTAGCCAGTTATTCCAGCACCATTTATTGAATCGGGTGCTCCTTCCCCATTGCTTGTTATTGTTGACTTTGTCAAAGATCAGATGGTTGTAGGGTACAACATTATATCTGGGTTCTTTAACCTGTTTCATTAGTCTGTTTTTGTACCAGTACCATGTTGTTTTGGTTACATAGCCTTGTAGTATAGTTTGAAGTCAAGCAGTGTGATGCTTCCAGCTTCGTTCTTTTTGCTTAGGATTGCTTTGGCAATTCAGGCTCTTTTTTGAATCCATATGAATTTTAGAATAGTTTTTTTTATAATTCTGTAAAAAATGTAGTTTGATAAAGAATAGCATTGAATCTGTACATTGTTTTGGGCAGTAAGTCCATTTTAACAATATCGATTCTTCATATCCATGAGCATGGAATGTTTTTCCATTTATTTGTGTCATTTCTTATTTCTTTCAGCAGTGTTTTATAATTCGCATTGTAGACATCTTTCACATCCCTGGTTAGTTGTATTCGTAGGTATTTTTATCTACTTGTGGTTATTGTGAATGGGATTGCATTCCTGATTTCGTTCTCAGCTTGGACATTATTGGTGTATAAGAATGCTATTGATTTTTGTACATTGGTTTTGTATCCTGAAACTTTGCTGAAGTTGCTTATCAGATCTATAAGCCTTTGGGCAGAGACTATGGGGTTTTCTAGGTATAGAGTCATATAATCTGCAGAGAGATAGTTTGACTTCATCTCTTTTTATTTGGACGCCTTTTATTTCTTTCTCTTGCCTAGTTGCTCTGGCTAGGACTCCCAATACTATGTTGAGTAGCAGTGGTGCAAGTGGACATCCTTGTTTTGTGCCCATTTTCAAAGGGAATGCTTCCAACTTTTGTCCATTCAGTATGCTGTTGGCTGTAGGTTTATCATAGGTGGCTCGTATTATTTTGAGGTGTGTTGCCTTGATCCCTAGTTTGTTGAGAGTTTTTAACATGAAGGGATGTTGAATTTTATCAAAAGCCTTTTCTGCTTCTATTAAGATGATCAATAGATGCAGAAAAGATTGTTTATAGTTCTGTTTATGTGATGAATCACATTTATTGATTTGCATATGTTGAACCAACCTTGCATCCACCTTCATCATGGTGGATTAGCTTTTCTATGTGCTGCTGGATTCAGTTTGCTAGTATTTTGTTGAGGATTTTTTCATCTATGTTCATCAAGGATATTGGCCTGAAGTTTTCTTTTTTTCATTGTGCCTTTGCCAGGTTTTGGTATCAGGCTGATGCTGACCTTATAGACTGAGTTAGAGAGGAATCCCCGCTCCTTGATTTTTGGGGATAGTTTCAGTAGGTTTGGTACCTGTTTTTCTTTATATGTCTGGTAGAATTCAACCATGAATCTGTATGGTCCAGGGCCTTTTCTGGTTGGTAGGTTTTTATTACTGATTCAGTTTTAAAACTTGTTATAGTATGTCAGGATTTCAATTTCTTCCTGGTTCAATCTTGGGAGGTGGTATGTTTCCAGGAATTTATCCATTTCTTCTAGGTTTTCTAGTTTGTATGCATACAGGCATTCATAATTGTCTCTGAGGGTTTCTTATACTTTTGTGGGGTCAGTGATAATGTCCCCTTTGTTATTTCTGATTGTGTTTATTTGGATCTTCTCTGTTTCTTCATTAGTCTAGCTAGTGGTCTATCAATTCTATTTATTCTTTCAAAAAACCAACTTTTGGTTTTGTTGATCTTTCATATGGTTTTTTGTGTCTCAGTTTCATTCAGTTCAGCTCTGATTGTGCTTCTTTATCTTCTTCTTCTAGCTTTGGGGTCGGTCTGCTCCTGTTTTTCTAGTTCCTCAGGTGTGGTGTTAGATTGTAAATTTGAGATCTTTCTTTTGGATGTTGGCATTTAGTGCTACAAACTTTACCCTCAATCCTGCTTTAGCTGTGTCCCAGACATTCTCATATGTTGTATATTTGTTTTCATTAGTTTCAAAGAATTTCTTGACTTCTGCCTTAATTTCATTGTTTACCCATAAGTAATTCAGGAGCAAATTGTTTAATTTCTATGTAATTGTATGGTTTAGAGAAATCTTGGTGTTGATTTCTACTTTTATTGTGCTTTATTCTGAAAGAGTGGTTGGTATGATTCATTTTTTCTTTAATTTCTGAGAATTGCTTTATGGCCAAGCATGTGGTTGATCTTAGAGTATGTGCTATGTGCAAATGAGAAGAATGTATATTCTTATGTTGTTGGGTGGGGTGTTCTGTAGATGTCTGTTAGGTCCATTTGGTCAAGTGTCAAGTTTAGTTCCAGAATATCTTTGTTAGTTTTCTGCCTCAGTGATATGTCTAATACTGTAATGTGTCATGACATTAAAAGAAAGTTGAATTGCTTGATATGCACCTGCATATCAATCTTGATATAGATTGAGATCTGCAGCTGCATTTGCCCACTATTTCAGATAATTTATTTCATAAACAGATAATGTAAACTTAATGGTATCAATAAATACATCAAGTACATGGGAGGTACAGTTCTTTCCATGTATTTGCCCTTCCTTATGATTTTCTTAATAGTTTCTTTAGTTACTTTATTGTAATACAGTATGTAATACATACACAAAATATGTGTTATCAGCTGTTTGTTATCAGTAAGGCTTCTGATCAACAATAGGCTATTAAGTGTTGGGGTTTCAAAAGTTATACATCAATTTTCTTCTGTATGAGGGGGTTGGTGCCTCTAATTCCTGTGTAGCTCAAGGGTCAACTGTATTTGTTCACAGATACCATGACTGTCTTTGTAGAAAATGCAAGGAAATCAATAACAACAACAAAAACTGGGAGTAATAAGTGATAATAGCAAGATTGCACACTAGGTTAATATACAAAAGTCAATTGCTTTCTTATATGCCAGCAATGAACAATTGGAGTTTGAAATTAAAAACACATTACCGTTGACATTAGCACCAAAAAATAAAAAGGAAATACTTAAGTATGTGTCAAGAGCTATATGAGGAAAACTATAAAACTCTGATAAAAAAAACTACTAAAGAATAACTAAATAAATGGAAAGATAGTCCATGTTCATAGATAGGAAGACTCAATATTGTCAAGATGTCAGTTCTTTCCAACTTGATCTATAGATCCCAATTAAAATCCCAGCCAGTTATTTTGTCGATATCAACAAACTGTTTCTAAAGTTCATATGGAGAGGCAAAAGACCCAGAATAGCCAACACAGTATTGAAGAAGAACAAAGTCAGAAGACTGACACTACATGCCTTTAAGACTTACTATAGACTGGGTGCAGTGGCTCATGCCTGTAATCCCAGCACTTTGGGAGAACAAGGTGGGATATTCGCTTGAAGCCAGGAACTTAAAACCAGCCTGGGCAACATAGCAAGACCCTGTTTCTACAAAAATAAATTTAAAAAAAGAAAATTCTAAAAGTGGACTTACTATAGAGGTACAATAATCAATACAGTATGTTACTGGCAAAATAACAGATCAATGAACAGAATAGAGAGACAAGAAAAAGATCCACATAAATATAGTCAACTCATCTTTAACAAAGGAGCAAAGGCAATACAATGGAACAAAGATAGTCCTTTCAACAAATGGTGCTGGAACAACTGGACATCCACATACTGCAAAAACAAACAAATCCAGACACAGATCTTATTGCCTTCACAAAAATTAACTCAAAATGGATCACAGACCTAAATGTAAAATGCAATACTATAAATCTGGAAGATAACATAGGAAAACAAACTAGACGGCTGTGGGTATGTGTAGGAATTACATGAGATATCTCTGTACCTTCCTCTCAATTTTCCTGTGAACCTAAAACCAATCTAAGAAATGAAGTGTTTAA
Organism: Hylobates moloch; assembly: GCF_009828535.3. Lineage (NCBI taxonomy): Eukaryota > Metazoa > Chordata > Mammalia > Primates > Hylobatidae > Hylobates > Hylobates moloch. The sequence continues at coordinate 216,119,981 of NW_026652276.1, forward strand.
TATTGAATTTTTTTTAAAAAAATGGGTAGAGATCCAGCTCTAAAACAGCACCCTGAGGAGCTTCTCACCCACTCCCCAGCAGTGGGCAGGGAGGGGAACCTGGTAGAAATATTTTTTAGAAAAACACATTTAAAGTTTCTGAAAAGTGTCCGAAGGACATACATCAAATAAAGACATATTTCTTCAGAAAATTTACTAAATTCCTGTAAGAAAAGTGAGGGTCTCTGGTACTTAGCCATGGCCCACTCCTTCCCTTCCCCCATGTACAGCAGAAGGGAAACTCCACTGTGGGAGGATATGGCCAAGAACACTGGGATCACAGTCACTCCAGCTCCCAGTCAAGGGCTATGGTATCTCCCCTAGGAGGAGAAGGCTGCCAGTGTTTCTCATCTCCCTACCTCTGTGAAGCAGAAACAACATTTGAGGCTAATGAGGCCAAGAGGTCAGGGATTCCCTTCCTCCACTCAACCATAAGGCAAAGGTTCAGTGGGCTGGGAATACTGGATTTCTGGTCACCTTTTCTCCAGCTACTTCATAGGATGAAGGTTCCATGCCAGGAGAGTCAAGCTGAAGTTGACAAGACTAGAGGCTACTACCCCACTCAGCACCATGCTCAAAAAGTAGATGGGTCACTCTAGAAGAAGCAAGCCACTGTCACCAACCCGAGGTCCAGAGCAGTGGCTCAGATATGTTGCCCAGAGGAGAGGCATGCCTTAAGAACAGAGAGCTCTGAAGCTGTCCTCAAGTAAACTGACTTGTTTGGAACAGAGTGTGGGGAAGTTCAAGGTTAAGAGTACTGCCAAAAACAATGGAGATTTTGATGGTAAGCAATTAAGAGGAAATGAGTAGCTTGATAAAAGCAACAAGCTCAACCGTAGGCCAGCTAGGTTGCCAGAGAATCAGTGAAAGAGACAGTAAGAAATAACCCTCTTGGGGCAAAAACAAAGAAAAGAAAAAGGGAAGATAAAGAATAAGAAAGAGGCCAGGCGCAGTGGCTCATGCCTGTAATCCCAGCATTCTGGGAGGCCGAGGCAGGTGAATCCCTTGAGCCCAGGAGTGTTAGACCAGCCTGGGCAACATGGCAAAATCCCATCTGTACAAAAAAATTAATAATACAAAAATTAGCCAGGCATAGTGGCACGCACCTGTAGTCCTAGCTACTTAGGAGGCTGAGGTGGGAGGATCACCTGAGCACAAGAGGTCAAGGCTGCAGTGAGCTGTGATCGTACTACTGCACTCCAGCCTAGGTGACAGAGAGACCCTGTCTCAAAAGAGAAAAAAAAGAAGAAGAACAAAGAAATATTTTAGACCTCCAGTTAAAAATGGCAAACTGGATACACATTCAATTTTGCTCCCTCTCAAAACCACCAAAATAATTATTTTTTAAGGCATAAAGCTGAAAGGATGATGAGAGGAGACCATTTTGGAAGCCAGGAAGCAGAACGAATTTAAACTTCTCAACAAAACAAGAAAGCCAGACATAATGGGACAAAGCCTTCAAAATTATAAAGGAAAATTATTTTTAACCTAAAATTTTATATTCAGTCTAAATTTGATCACATTTGAATAGATCAAGTTAGAATGAAGATATTTTCAGTTTTGTAAGTTCTCAAAAAATTATCTTCAGTGTACCCATTTCTCAGGAAGTTACTGGAGATTTACTCTCCCAGAACTGAATAAATGGAGAAAGAGAAATGCCTTTGATGCAGGAAGCAGGAGATCCAACCTAGGACAGAAGTAAAGGGAATCCCCAGCATGGTGGTGATGTGAGAAGCCAGGACAACAGCTGTGTGTGGTGTCAAGCCCCAGACTGGGGCAGGTTGGAAGAGTCTGAAAAGCCTTTCTCAGGAAGATATAGAATACTTGATGCATAGAAATTTATTCATAGAAGATCTGATAAAGATCTGAGGGTTGGATTAATGTTAAGTAATAGAAAACCAAGCAAGCAAACAAACTTTTTTAAAAAGGCAATTATCTTCAGAGAAGATCAAAAGTTATGCAGGATAGGAAAAGTAATCTTAATTTTCTACATGGCTCAGCTGCTGTAAATGGTATTTACAGGCACACCTTGGAGATATGTTGCAGGTTCTGTTCCAGACCACTGCAATAAAGCAAGTATTATCAGTAAAGCAAATCACACAAATTTTTGGTTTCCCAGTGCATATAAAAGTCATGTTTCTACTATAAGGTAGCCTATTTAGTGTGTGATACTGTTATGTCTAAAAAAACCTGACGGACATATCTTAATTTAGAAATACTTTGTTGCTAAATAATGCTAACAATCATCTGAGCCTTTGCCTTCACAACATAAGGCCTAACATTTGGCTTATTTTTGCTTTCACAATGCCTTCCTCACTGAGCTTAATCATTTCTAGCTTTCAATTTTAAATGAAAGACTTGTGATGCTTCCTTTCACTTAAACACAGGCCATTGTGTGTCCGGAATTAGTGGGTTCTTGGTCTCACTGACTTCAAGAATGAAGCCACAGACCCTCACGGTGAGTGTTACAGCTCTTAAGGTGGCGCGTCTGGAGTTTGTTGTTCCTTCTGATGTTCGGATGTGTTCGGAGTTTTTTCCTTCTGGTGGGTTCGTGGTCTCGCTAGCTCAGGAGTGAAGCTGCAGACCTTCGCGGTGAGTGTTACAGCTCTTAAGGCGGCGCGTCTGGAGTTGTTCGTTCCTCCCCGTGGGCTCATGCTCTCACTGGCTTCAGGAGTGAAGCTGCAGACCTTCGTGGTGAGTGTTACAGCTCATAAAAGCAGTGTGGACCCAAAGAGTGAGCAGTAGCAAGATTTATTGCAAAGAGCGAAAGAACAAAGCTTCCACAATGTGGAAGGGGACCTGAGCCGGTTGCCACTGCTGGCTTGGGCAGCCTGCTTTTATTCTCTTATCTGGCCCTACCCACATCCTGCTGATTGGTAGAGCCCAGTGGTCTGTTTTGACAGGGCGCTGATTGGTGCGTTTACCATCCCTCAGCTAGACACAAAGGTTCTCCACATCCCCATCAGATCAGTTAGATACAGAGTATGGACACAAAGGTTCTCCAAGGCCCCACCAGAGCAGCTAGATACAGAGTGTCAATTGGTGCATTCACAAACCTCGAGCTAGACACAGGGTGCTGATTGGTGTGTTTACAAACCTTGAGCTAGATACAGAGTGCCGATTGGTGTATGTACAATCCCTGAGCTAGACATAAAGGTTCTCCACATCTCCACCAGACTCAGGAGCCCAGCTGGCTTCACCCAGTGGATCCTGCACCGGGGCTGCAGGTGGAGCTGCCTGCCAGTCCCGCGCCGTGCGCTTGCACTCCTCAGCCCTTGGGTGGTCAATGGGACTGGGCGCCATGGAGCAGGGGGTGGCCCTCGTGGGGGTGGCTCGGGCCGCACAGGAGCCTATGGAGTGGGTGGGAGGCTCGCATGGTGGGCTGCAGGTCCCGAGCCCTGCCCCACGGGAAGGCAGCTAAGGCCCGGTGAGAAATCGAACGCAGCGCCAGTGGGCTGGCACTGCTGGGGGACCCAGTACACCCTCCGCAGCAGCTGGCCGGGGTGCTAAGTCCCTCATTGCCCGGGGCCCGCAGGGCCAGCCGGCTGCTCCGAGTGCAGGGCCCGCCAAGTCCACGCCCACCCGGAACTCCAGCTGGCCTGCAAGCACCGCGCGCAGCCCAGGTTCCCAATCGCGCCTCTCCCTCCACACCTCCCTGCAAGCTGAGGGAGCTGGCTCCCGCCTTGGCCAGCCGAGAAAGGGGCTCCCACAGTGCAGCGGTGGGCTGAAGGGCTCCTCAAGTGCCACCAAAGTGGGAGCCCAGGCAGAGGAGGCGCCAAGAGCGAGCGAGGGCTGTGAGGACTGCCAGCACGCTGTCACCTCTCAATTGTAGGAACATTAATTGGTCTAATTTCAGTATTATTGTGTCTCGGGAATAGGGAGACCTAACGTGAGAAATGGAGGAACGTCCGGTTGGTGGAGCGGTCAGAACACACAATTATCAATTAAGTTCACCATCATATGGGTGCAGTTCATGGCACCCCAAAACAATCACAATAGTAACATCAAAGATCACCATAACCACCCTAATAATAATGAAAAAGTTTGAAATGTTGCAAAAGTTACCAAAACGTGACACAGGGACATGAAGTGAGCAAAGGCTATTGAAAAAATGGTGCCAACAGACTTGCTCGATGCAGGGATGCCGCAAATCCTCAATTTGTAAAAGATGCAGGATCCACAAAGAAAGAGATGCACAATAAAATAAAGTATACCTGTGCATATTACAATATTGTAAACACTGAATATTGATTTAAACAAAACTATAACCAATTTGGATAGAGGAGGAAGAGAGGAAGCATACTTCTGGAACATGCAGTTGGGAAGAAGAAAGCTAAATTTTCACCTTTTATGGTTGGGAGTCAGTAGATTATGCCTGAAACTGAAAAATCAAGAAGTACCAATCCAAGCATGGTATTTAGAGAACTGAGGTAAATGCCTAAAGAATGAGCACAAGTGAAAGTGCTTGCCTCTGAAGACGAAGAAAGGGAGAGTGTGGGACTGCCAATTTTCATAAGTTTTGAGAAACTGACTCTTTGAAAACTAGGTACATGATAACCTTGAATAAATTTCATAAATATAAATATGTTTCTATCTCTTCTATATCACTTCACTCACCAGTATTGAGTTTTCAGAGTAACTACTTTATATTAGTATCTAAAAGTTAATTTTCTCTGTCTTAAAGGCATTAATAATGGAGGCTAGACTAAATATACAGAAATTCCACTTTTCATAATAATAGCTACCATTACTATGTTCCCAGTATTGTACTAAGCACTTATATTATCTCCAGTCCCCAGAGCAACCATGCACACAGTAGGTACTGTTTCCATTTTACAGATAAGAAATTGATGCTCAAAGAGATTAAATAATTTGCTAGTATGTAGCAGAACTCTGATCTCAAAGCCTCTGTTCTTCCTTCCTCCTGGATCCCATCACCTCTTTCTAGAGTTTGAGTTTAAAAGAACTAGGGGCAGGGGGAGGGCAATGTAGCAGTTCAAATAACTCCTCCTTTGGAGGAAGGGCAAGGAAGCAGAAGAGAAACGCGGAAGGATTCAGCAATAGCACTAGGTAGCAGTCTCATGTAACCAAGTTTAACACACAGTTGAAATTTCCAGTTGGTCATGTGAGCAACAGAAGCAATTTTTAAACTCTGGCCAGGAGCCCCAGTGCTTACAAAAATAAAAGCCTTGTTTGGCTCTTATTTTGAAATAAAATAGATGTTCCAGCTGCTCCAACATGGGCCTAAACACCGTAGAGAGAATGCTCAGGACACAAAGTTTTGTGTCCAGAGAAGCCCAGTCATCATTACAAAACTGATCTCTGAAAGGGGCTGGGGGACAGACAGCATAGCTGCTTCCCAAGGAAATGAGTAGGAGGTGACCTGGGTCCCGACTGCCACGCTGGCTGGGAGCTTGGACCAGATGATCCTGAGGGGTTTCTTCTGAATAAAATTCCGGGTTGTGTTTATCTTGCAGTTTAAATCACTGGGAGCTTCGAGAGTTCTCTGGCTACTTCCCTTTCTGGAATTATTGTGTGATATAATCAAGACATGTACCTGGCTCTTTAAATCAGTTGGTTTGCCGGCTACAGTGTGGGTAAAGAGTATGTCATGATGGACAATAAAAAGTTGTTTACATACCTCATTTCTGAAAAGTCATGGGCCACTGGCAAGTTAGGAAATGAAAGTAAAATCAGCTGATAGTGACATCAGTCAGAACAAATGTACCAAAGTTCAGAGAGCTGTTTACTAGGCACGACTGCAAAGGCAAGGGGGCACCAGCTCAGGACTGCATCTGCCTGCCATTTCCCTTCTTCCCTTCCACTCCTCCTTTCTGGAGTCTGACATTAGAAAGCCAGCGAGAAGGAAGATTCAACCAACCAACGCTGATTTCCTGCTTCTCCTTTTCATGAGTGTTCCTGTGGTCTCTGCACCTCCTTTCTGTAAGTACCGATCCTGCAAGCATCACAGCTTACCCAGACGTCTACTACCTTGTAAGACAATTTTGTTTTCTTCTCAGATATTTCACGTTCTGGCAATCCGCATAGGGGAACTCACTGGTTGTTCAGTATCTGTGACCTTCCCTCCCTCATGTCTGTAAAATCTACATAATCTACCCCCTTTACTCTCTGATCTCCTTCCTTCCATTCTTCAGCATCAACATGTGTAGCTCTGGCCTCAAAGATGATGAAAGTAAGGCCAGTATAACTGGTTAGAAATGATGCAGGGCTGACTGCACACAGAAGAGTCTTGCACGCAGCGTGTACAAGGACATGGCTGTGGCTTGTGCAATACACTGTTCATCAGAAATAGGCAAACAAAAGCAGGTCACCAACCAGCACTAACTAAACCACTATTCAATGGTAGTTACGAACACATCATAAAACTTTAAAATACACACTGAAGATTAGTACCAACAGAAAAACTTGTGTTCTTGCCTCAAAGAATAGGACCTAAGAGATGTTTAGATCTTATGTTAGTCATTAGACCAGATTGCTTCTCATGCCCCAATGGAAATCCATGGTGGTATTTTAGTTCTCTTGGTGTGAATTTTAAGAGATTTTTTTTAATGTGGGCTTAGTTTCACTAATAACTTCCACTATGCTTCTTCACCTATAAAATCAAAGGCTCCTTTGAAAGAGGGAAAAGACACATATTTCCTTCTTCCCTCATGATAACTGAAGAGCATTTTTCAATATCAACTTCCCATACCCCATTCCCCAAAATCTTAGGTCTGAGACTAGGTCCATGAGATATTTTTTCAATCTTGCACATATTCCCCTTTCTCAACTTTCTTTCCAGCTTAGTCCCTGCGTTATCTAATTACTAAGATTGTTTTGAATGCCTGTTTTATAAATTTTTTTTCATAAATGTAGCACATAATTCTAAAAATATTTTACTGCAAATAGAGAAGAACAATTGCCTGTAATGTCACCACCCAGAGCTACCACAGCTAACATTTAACATTTTCAAATACTTCTTTAGTCTCTTTCTCCTATGCCTCTTTATATGGATGTAGTCACACTATGTAGAGTGATTTTATACCTGCTTTTTCTAAAAGATGCATAGTATTTTATCCTTGATATGTCATAGTTTACTTCTAATATTGGACTTTCAAGCTGCTTCCCATTTTGTCCCAAAAGTAATGCTGTGCTGAACATTCCTATGTATAAATTATTGACTGGATTTCTGATTGCTATCTTAGGACAGATTTATAAAAGTGGGCCAAAGAGATATGACTATTTTTAGGGTTTTTAATGTTTATTGCCAATCTGCCTCCCTGAAAGTTTGTACAAATGTTCACATCCACCATCATTGTGTGAGAATGCCAGTTTTACCATATTTTTGGTATCATCAAGTGTTTTTACCTACAGTGTTGATAGGGAAACTCAGGTTATTTTACTTGGCGTATTTTAATTACATTAGAAAAGTTACAGAATTTTTCTTTCATGTTAGTTAACTACTTTGCATTCTTTGTGAATTATCTCTTCATATTTGTCCATTTTTAATGAGGTTTAATGTTTTTTGACAGTTTGCATAAACATTTTAAACATTAAGTACATTAATCATTTCATAGTTGTGGTAGATATTTTCCATGCTCATTGACTTTCAATTATATTCATGTTGTTTTTGGCGAATAGAAATCTATATTTTAGAATAGTTAAACCTGTGCAATTCTTTATTTGTAGTTTCCATTTGCTTTTAAGTTCCAAATTTTATTTTTCACTCATAAATCAAATACATCCTTTTTTCCAGATCATTGATTTTTTATCTGGTTTTACCGTTCACTCTTGGATCCATGTGAAATTTATTTGGGTATGTGGAGTGAGATGAGGACCTAAAATAGTTTTGTTTCTCTTTTCTAGTTAGCTAATCAATTGCTTCAGTATTAGTTAATGAAGAACCCTTTCAGGACTCGAAACAAATATCTCTTCTGAAGAGAGGCTTTCCTCGACCCTATAATCTAGTCATCACTTCCTCCTGCCAGTTTCTCTCCCTCACTCACCCTGTTTATTTCCTTCCCAAAGCTTTTCAAAACTTATAATTACCTTTTAAAAAATACGTTTGGTGTTTGCCTTCCCAACTAGAGTACAAGCTCAATGACAGCAGGCACCTGGTTTGTCCTGTGTGGCACTGATTCCCCAGGGCCTCTGATTCAGGGAGTCATCCAAAATGTGTCACTAATAGAGTTACAAGATGAAATGCTGACCCCACGAGTCAAAGGGGGTGGCAAATTGCCTTTGTAATTGCAGAAGAGAGGGCTGGTGCAGGAAAACTAACCATTGACAGCCAAAGGCAGTCACCAGTTTCTGGTACTACTGATTCTCAAACTCTGAATCTTGTGAACCTTAGCCGCCCATAAACTGAACCGTGGAGTCCTGCCAACAGAAATCAAATGAGATTAGCTGGACGTGGTGGCGGGAGGCTGAGGCAGGCGAATTGCTTGAACCCGGGAGGCAGACATTGCAGTGAGCCAAGATGGTGCCACTGCATTCCACCGTGGGTGACAGAGCAAGACTGTCTCAAACAAACAAATTAGGATGGCTCATTTGTAGACATTTTCTCATTTTTAAGGATTTTCTTCTCCCTCTAAACTTTTTGTAATCTTTGTTCCCACTTGGATTATCTGCTAGTGAGAGCTAATAATCAACAAAACAATTGCACAAATAGCAAGTTAATATTAATGGAACCATTTAAACAGCTATCTCAATGGCTTGTCATCTGGGTGCCTGGACTCATGCTTCTGACTTTATGTTACAATCTCATGGTATAGTCCTATTTTGTCTGATAAAGCTGTTTTATTTACATGGAATAATTAAGTAAATCAAAACATCACAGCATTCATTAAAAACTTGGTGGTTGGGATGGCTGTCCACAGAAAACACTGGTGAAATCCAGGAGCTGCCACCACCTATGACACTGTTGAAAAACACTGCAATAGCCCTGTTTTGAAAAGAATTAGAACCTGGACTCATGTTTCTGCCAAAGGAAATATGACACATTTCCCTTTCTTCTTCCCTTTTTGTGACAGCCACACCTAAACCATGAACACACTGATCTTCAATGTGTTCCACCAGAAATATTTTAGCCAGGACTGGTGGCCTCCGACAAGTAAATCTGTGCTCTTGTTCTATGCCCTGGCAAGCTCTGTTGCCCTGGCTTTATTCTGCTAACATTTTCTTCCCAGTTCTCCTCTCTCCATTCAGGTGACACACCCAGCCATCTCTACCTGACTCTCCGTCAATTCCTGTTTCTCCCGCTGAGCTATTGCTTCAGCATCATGACCAGGGCAGACACATTGACCCAGTTTGTGTCAGGCCCCAAGCCCTCTATATGTGAGTGAACTTCCTTCAGTCTCACAACAGCCCATAAGGAACGTGACAACTGATGCATTACAGATGAGGATATGAGGCTCAGGCTGGCTATGTAACTTGCCCAAGGTCACATGACTAGTGAGTGACAGAACAACGACATGCTCCCAGGTCATCTGGCTCTAAAACCCATGCTCCTTACCACCACACTGTGCTACCTCTCGACAGGCAGCTGCATCCTGGAGTCATCACAACCAAACATAAATGAGACCAGCTTCCTAGAGTTCATCTCTGGGAATCAACCCTGGCACTATTTGTCTTCTTAGAATCTTACCACTGTCAGGCTGGTAGCCTGGGCTTAACTTCTCTGAGCCTCAGTTTTTTCTCTATAGTAGTAATAATTTAAATAATACTTACCAGGTCATGTTCTAAATGCCATGCACAAATTACTTCATTTAATTTTCATAACATCTACAAAATAAGTTATATAATTAAAGCCATTTTACAGATGAGAAATCTAGGCAGAAGGATGTTAAGTAACTAAGGTCACACAGCTGGTGAATGGAAGAGCACAGTCTTGAACCCAGAAGCCATAGCTTCAAGGTCCATGCTCAGAACCAGTATTCCACACTGTCTTCACTACATCAAATGGGAACAGTGATAATAACATCCACACAAGGGTGTTGTGAAGATTAAATGAGTTAATGCATGTAAAGGGCCAGGCCCCCAGTTAGAGGTAGATCCTCATGGTGATTAACAATGCAGCCTGACAGGCTCCACCATTCACTGGCTGTGCTAACTTGGGCAAGTTACTGACCCTTACTAGGCCTGTTTTCTTCTCTGGAAAATGAAGATGAAAACAGTAACTCTACCCTACATGGTTGTAAGAAATTAATAAGACAATACCTGTTAAGTGCTTAGCACAGGGCCTGGCATATAGTAAATTCTCAAGAGATTTTGAGGTCTGTTTTTAATTATTAATAAGTTCTCACTAAAATTAGATTCCTTCTCAGATACCTTCCACTGATCAAAGAGTCTTATCAAAGCAAGTTCTTCCCTCCCTGGTCCCCTTTGGCTTTCTGAAATCATTAATTAAAAGAAAGGCCCTAGGACCCTAATGGCTTACCTGTTTTTTCTTTTAATATTCTACTCTGCAAAATTTGCAAAGTGTGTAATGTTTAACAGCAGCAAAATTAAAACATGTAAGTTCTATGCGGCAGTCCTCAAGGCCATGATAGCAACTGCTGCTAGTGGTGTCCGATGGGGAATGGGCTGCCAAACTATGCATTGACCAAGGACTAATATCCAGAATCTACAAGAACACAGACAACTCAACAAGAAAAAACAATCCCATTAAAAAGTGGGCAAAGGACATAAACAGACATTTTCCAAAGGAAGACATACAAATGGCCAAGAAACATATGAAAAAATGCGCAACGTCACTAATCACCAGATAAATGCAAATTAAAACCACAATGAGATACCATCTTACACCAGTCAGAATGACCATTATTAAAAAGTCTAGGCAGGGCATGGTGGCTCATGCCTGTAATCTCAGCACCTTCAGAGGCCAAGGTGGGCAGATCACGAGATCAGGAGATCGAGACCATCCTGGCCAACATGGTGAAACCCTGTCTCTACTAAAAATACAAAAATTCGCTGGGCATGGTGGCACGCGCCTGTAGTCCTAGCTACTCGGGAGGCTGAAGCAGGAGAATCGCTTGAACCTGGGAGGCGGAGGTTGCAGTGAGCTGAGATCATGCCACGGCACTCCAGCCTGGGCAACACAGCAAGACTCCATCTCCACAAAAAAAAAAAAAAAAAGTCTAAAAACTCTAAAAACAACAGATGTCGTCAAGGATGTGGAGAAAAGGGAATGCTTATACATTGTTGGTGGGAATGTAAATTAGTACAACTTTTAGGGAAAACAGCATGGAGATTTCTCAAAAAAACCTGAAAAACCATGCAATCCAGCAACCCGGGGTATCACATTTATTGATTTGCATATGTTGAACCATCTTTGCATCCCTGCAATAAATCCCATCTGATCATAGTGTATTATCTTTTTGATGTGCCATTGGATTTGATTTACTAGTATTTTGTTGAGGATTTTTGCATCTACGTTCATCAGGGATATTGGTCTGTGTTTTCGTTTTCTGTTGTGTCCTTGTCTGGTTTTTGGTATCAGGGTGACCCTGGCCTCAGAGAATGAGTTAGGGAGAATTCTTTTCTCCTTGATTTTTGTAATAGTTTCAGGATTATTGGTATTAGTTTTTCTTTGTATGTTTGGTAGAATTTGGCTGTGAATACATCTAGTCTTAAGCTTTCTTGGGAGTTTTTTTATTATTGATTCAATCTCACTACTCATTATTGGTCTGTTTAGAAGTTCTAGTTCTTCCTGGTTCAGTCTTGGGGGATTTTGTGTTTCCAGGGATGTATCCATTTCCTCTAGTTTTTCTAGTTTGTGAGCATGCAGTTGTTTGTAATAGTCCTTGATGATCTTTTGTATTTCTATGGTATCAGTTGTAATGTCTTTTTCATTTCTGATTGTGTTTATTTGGATCTTCTTTCTTCTTGGTTAATCTAGCTAGTGGTTTATCAATTTTATCTTTTCAAATAATCAGCTTTTACTTTCATTGATCCAAAGAACTAATATATGAACTTTTAGTTTCATCGATCCTTTGTAAATGTTTTGTCTCTATTTCATTTAGTTCTGCTCTGATCTTTGTTTTTTCTTTTCTGCTAACTTTGGATTTGGTTTGTTCCTTTTCTAATTCCTTGAGGTGCAATGTTAGGTTGTTAATTTGTGATCTTTCTACTTTTTGATGTAGGCATTTAATGCTATAAACTTCCCTCTTAGCACTTCTTTTGCTGTAACCTGCAGGATTTAGTACAATGTTTTTGCATTCATTTCAAAGATGTTTTTAATTTGTCTTAATTTCTTCATTGACCCAGTAGTTGTTCAGGAGCATGCTGTTTAATTTCCATGTATCTGTATAGTTTCCAAAGTTCCTCTTGGTATTGATTTCTAGTTTTATTTCACTGTGGTCTGAGAAGATACTTGATATAATTTCAATTTTTAAAAAGTTTGTTAAAACTTCTTTTGTGGCCTTACATGTGATCTATCTTGGAGAATGTTCCACGTGCTAACAAAAATAATGTATATTCTGTAGTTGTTGGGTAGAATGTTTTATAAGTCCATTTGGTCTAAAGTTCAATTTAAGTACAATGTTTCTTTGTTAATTTTCTGTCCCAATGATCTGTCTAGTATTGTAAGTGGAGTGTTAAAAGTCCCCTACAATCATTGTATTGTTGTCTACCTCTTTCTTTAGTGATATTTGTTTTGTGAATCTGGGTGCTTAAATGTTGGGTACATATATATTTAGGACTGTTATATCATCTTGCTGAATTTATCCCTACATCATTATACCATGACCTTCTTTATCTTTTTTTCTTAGTATTTTTAACTTAAAGTCATCTGTTTCATCAGATGTTAAGTATAGCTATGCCTGCTTGCTTTTGGTTTCCAATTACATGGAATATCTTTTTCCACCCCTTTGTTTTCAGTCTATATGTCTTTATGGGTAAGGTTAGTTTCTTGTAAGCAGCATGGATCATGTTTTTTCATTCATTCTGCCAATCTGTATCTTTTAAGTGGAGCATTTAAACCATTTACATTCAAGGTTAATATGGATCTGTGAGACTTTGTTTCTGTATTGTTTATTGTTTTCAAGTTGTTTTATAAATTCTTTGTCTTTGCCTTTTGACTTTGTGTTTTGATGAAACTCTCTCATATTGCCACTTGATTCCTTTCTCTTCCTTTGTATGATTGTTTTATACAAACTATGAGTTTTATATTTCTGTATGTTTTTGTGATGGTGAATATCAACCTTTTGGCTGGGCACGGTGGCCCATGCCTTTAATCCCAGTGCTTTGGGATGCTAGGCAGGGGGATTAATTGATGCCAGGCAGGGGGATTAATTGATGGCAGGTGGTCAAGACCAACCTGGGCAAAATAGCAAGACCTTGTCTCTACAAAAAAATTAAAAATTAACCAGGCATGGTGGCGCATGTCTGTATTTCTAGCTACTCAAAAGGCTGCAGCAGGAAGATTGCTTGAGCCCAGGAGGTCAAGGCTGCAATGAACTGTGATTGCACTACTGCATTCCAGGTTGAGTGACAAAGCAAGACCCTGTATCAAAAATAATTAATTAAAAACACCATTCATTTCAGTCTTTAAGATCCTTTTGAGCATTTCCTGTAGTATCAGTCTAGTGGTGACAAATTCCCTCAGCATTTGCTTGTATAGGAAGGACTTTATTTCTCCTTTTATAAAGCTTATTCTTGCAGGATACAAAATTCTTGGCTGACAGTTTGGTTTTTTTTCCTTTAGCACTTTGAAAATGCCATCCCATTGTCTTCTGGCATGTAAGGACTCTGCTGAAAAGTCCTCAATTAGTCTGATGGGATTTGGGATTTCCTTTATAGGTAACTAGTCACTTTTGCTGATTTTAAAATTCTTTCTTTCACTTGACTTCAGACATTTTGAATATGCCATGGTGAGGTCCTTTTGCAATGTATTTTCCTGGGGATCACTGGGCCTCCTGTATCTGGATGTCTATTTCTTTAAATATGTTTTCTAAACTTTCTAATCTCTCTTCCCCCTCAGAAATACCAATAATTCATAAGTTCAGTTGCTTCTTGTAGTCCCAGACATCTCAAAGGCTTTACTCATTCTTTTGTATCCTCTTTTCCTCATTTTTGTCTGACTGGATTATTTCAAAAGTCCTGTCTTCGAGTTCTGAGATTCTTTATTCTGCTTGGTGTAGTCTACTATTGAAGTTTTTGAGCATATGGTGTATTTCCTTCAATGAATTTTTTTAGTTCCAGAATTTCTGCTTGTTTTTATTTAAGATGTCTATCTCCTTGATAAATTTCTCATTTATATCCTGGATTAATTTTCTCATTTCTTTGTATTAGTTTTCAGATTTCTCTTGCACTTCATTGAGCTTCTTTAAAATCAACATTTTGAATTCTTTATCTGGCATTTTGAAGAATTCTCTTTGATTGGGATCTGCTGCTGCTGGACAGCTGTTGTGGTCCTTTGATGATTGTTATGGTTTGACTGTGTCCTCACCCAAATCTCAACTTGAATTGTAGCTCCCATAATTCCCACATGTTGTGAGAGGGGACCCAAGGGGAGGTAATTGAATCATGGGGGCTGGTCTTTCCCATGCTGTTCTCATGATAGTGAATAAGTCACATGAGAACTGATGGGTTCATCAGGGTTTCTGCTTTTGCTTCCTCCTCATTTTCTCTTGCCGCCACCATGTAAGAGGTGTGTTTCACCTCCCGCCAGGATTCTGAGGCCTCCCTAGCCATGTGGAACTGTAAGTCCAATTAAACCTCTTTTTCTTCCCAGTCTCAGGTATGTCTTTATCAGCAGTGTGAAAATGGACTAATACAATGGTGTCATATTTCTCTGCTTTTACATGTTTCCTGTATCCTTCCATTGATTTCTTTGCATCTGGTGTAGCAGTTGCTTGTTCCAATTTTTTGAAATTGCTTTTATAAGGGAGAATTTATTCCTGAGGATGTATGTCGTTGATTAAGATGCTTTGATTTTGGATGCCTGCAGTCATGTGATCTTTCTATGACTTCTTCGGCATAGGGTCAGTGGTCTCTGTGATTTCCGCAGTGGGATAGAGTATGGTAATTAGCTGAGACTAAGTCCCCAGAAGTTTAGCTGGGACTTGGATGCCAACTGAGCAGCCTTTGGGCCCCAGTGATGGCAACAGTGGGGTGAGTGTGCCATTTTTAGGCCCCACAGCAGCTTACGCTGCTCTGGTGGTTAGTGGGTCTTGGAGGGCTGATTCTTGGGTCTCCAAGTGGCTTGCTTAGAAGCTAGTAGTGGGAATGGTGAGCCCAGTGTGTGGGCATGATCTCTAGCCCCTGAGCAGGTGGTGTCATGTGAGTGATGGCAGTAGCAGTGTTGAAGCAGCCAACTGGGATCCAAGCAGTCCATGTTGGTGTTGCTGGAAGCTGTGATGGGCTGAGTGAGCTACTCCCCAGTCTCACAGCCACCTGTAGCAGGGTGGTGGGCATTGTTCTAAGTGTGCTTAGGAGAGCTTGGTCTTCCCTGTCCCTTTCCTACCTGGGTGGCAGCTGCAGCCACATTGCCTGATATTCAGACTGATTGTGAATCACCATTAAACCCTCAAAATGGTGCCAGCTGTGGGCTTGTGAACAGAGAAGGTGGGGCCCCTATCAGGTGAGCAGCATGGGCAAGAAGCTGTAGGGGGTGTGGTCTACTTGAGTCTCAGTCTCACAGCAACCCGTAGCAGGCACTGGGTATTGTCCTAGGTATGTGTGGGAGCGCATGGATTCCTTGTTTCTCCTTGACTGGGCAGCAGCTTCAGCCACATCAAGTTGAACTCAGCAAGAAGGTGGGGCACAGCCCAGCATTAAACTCTCAAAATGGCACCTTGGGCCTGTGACCAGGAGGGCAGGGCTCCCTCCAGGCAGGCAGCATGGGCAAGAAGCTGTAGGGAAGGCAGTCTGCTCACATTTCAGTCTCAACAGCAGCATGTTGCAGAGCGGTGGGTATTGACCTAGATGTGCATAGGACAGCCTGATTTCCCTGTTAATCCTTGGCTGGGTGGCAGCTACAGCCGCACCAGCCCAATCTCAGTTCCAGGGAGGGGTGCAGCCCAACATTAAACTCTCAAAATAGCACCTGGAGCCTGAGACCAGAGAGGGTGGAGCACCTCACAAGCAAGCAGCATTGGCAACAAGCTGTGGAACACACGGGATGGCCACATCTCGGTCTCACAGCAGCCCATAGCAGGGCAGTGGGTCTTGTCCTAGACATGTGTAGGATGGCTTGATTTCCCTATCCTTCCTTAGCCAAGAGGCAGCTGCAGCCTCATCAGCCCAAACTCAGGCTGGGAGGGGGATGCTGCCCAGCATTAAACTCTCAAAATGCCACCTTGGGCCTGGGATCAGAGTGTGTTCCTCCCAGACAAGCAGTGTGGAAAAGAAGCTGTGGGGAGGGGTGTCTACTCACATCTGTCTCAACAGCAGCCCACAGCAGGGCAGCAGACCCTCCCAGGGGTGCATGGGAGCACCTCCTCTCCCGTCTCCCTCCTTGGAGCAGCTCGGCAGCAAGAGCCATGTCTGTAGAGTCCCAGTATCTAGGCTTTCAAAATGGCACCCTG
The DNA here is from genome assembly GCF_009828535.3 of Hylobates moloch. Classification (NCBI taxonomy): domain Eukaryota; kingdom Metazoa; phylum Chordata; class Mammalia; order Primates; family Hylobatidae; genus Hylobates; species Hylobates moloch. The sequence continues at coordinate 216,136,549 of NW_026652276.1, forward strand.
CTGAGGCTGCTGCAGGTTCAGATGCATGTGAGATTTTGTATTGGTTTCCTTTCTGGAGCAATGCCTCTGTGCAATGTTTAGGCAGCTCTGAATGTCAGGCCCAGGCCCTGGCCCAGTGGGTCAAGGTTTCCTTCTGTGGCCAAGATTATAAAAGTTTGTTTTGGAGCCCTAGGGGGTTCTCTCTTACTGTTTCCCCATATCAAGAGCCTCTCCCGACTCTCAGTCGGTTCCCAGCTGGGCAAGCTACCTCGAATCTTCTCCTTATTTACTTCTCATGATTCCCATATCTTTTCTGGTTTATCCTAGCATTCTCTCCTAGACAATCTGTTCAAAATAGATCCACTTACTATTCTGGTTTCTCACCATGGTGGAGGCACATACTACCTGTGTTTAGATAGCCATCTTGATCCTTTCGAAAATTTACTCTTTCAGTAAGAACCTGACAAATACATAATTTAGAATTAAATGATACAATATTTGTGTCTCTTTCAGCCGCCATCCCATTCTCCCTTATTAGTATGAAAATGTTAGAGGTGCTTAAACAAACAAACAAAAAAGCTGCCTTAAATTAATCTCCTGAGAATACTTTCCTTCTATTCCCCTAACTAGGAATTTGCGTCGCCTTTAAGCAGAAATCATCTCCCTCCTAAGGCCCTGCTCAGGCTGTAACTCTTGAGTGACAGTGGTCAAGTTACATGCTAACCTGGAGTCTAAAAATGCATCTTGTTCCAGAGGACCTAGTGCAGCAAAGGATTACACTTTACTGTCACAACTACGATGGCAAAAGGCGAACAGCCTTTATTTTTAAAGGGTTCATACAGACCAACAAAAACTGAAACTCCAAATTATTTTTAAAATAGCAAAAGAACTGACAGCACTTCACAAAAGAAGAAATACAGATGGTCAACAAACACTTGAAAATGTTAAACTTTACTTATTATGAAGAAAAACTATCACTGATTCATCATCTATGTATAAACTATAAACTATGATACAGCTATATGCAGCCCTTAATGTTTAGGAACCATTTCTAGTTCACACAGAATGATGTTCACAAAGTGGGATACAAACATATATATTTATGTAATCCCAACAGTGTAAAACAATAGTGTAAAAAGTGTGCTGTTCAGAGTGGTTATTTCTACGACCTGAAGTATAGATGACTTTTAGTGTTTTCTCTGCACTTTCATGTATTTTCTAGTTTCCTGCGATCAGCATGTGTTATTTTATTATAAACAGGAAAAAATTTATCTAAAAATGGCCCAGTGACTCAGCAGTCTCCCCTTTGCCCTCTGAAGGAAACACTGGCTTATCATTAAAGGACACTTAAAAGCTAATTGTGGTGGAAGTGTCATTACCAGGATTGTTTAAGAAAAACAAAAACCAGGGTAGGCCCATGGGGAAGCAGAGAAGAGTGTCATGGGGTTTCCAACCAAAGATCCATATGCTGTCACTGCATAATGTTTAGGGAAAGAAGCGAGCACTGACTTCCACCCTCTCCATACACAAGTTCCTGAAGTCTGTCCATAGTTCAACAGAAAGCATGGATGGGCCATGCCAGCACTGTCCTGAGCATGCATACGACATTAAACACAGCCTTCCCTCAGGCAGCTCTGCTGTCCTAAGATGTGTAACCAAGATTCGTACATGAAAGAACTCAGCGAGCCTATGTAGCATTTTCATTCGCTCATTTAAAAAAAAAAAAAAAAAGAGCCCCTACTGTGTATCAAAATAACAAAACAGATGACGATTGTTCCTCAGAGACACGACACTTAGAGTGAAGAATAAATCCTAATTTATAGCTAAACCAGAGTGTGGGCTGAAGGAGCCCAGGAATGCTCTTGCTGCATGGATCAGATTTAGAGAAGCAGAAAGTAGGGTAGGACTCTAGGAGCTGGGGGGGGTGGCTGAGGATGGGCAGATGGGAATATATTCATACACAGCCTGAGCAGCTGAGCAGGTGCTGGACTGCACAAGGCAAGAGGGGAAGCTGGGCCTCACTAGAGAATTCCAAGTTCAAGTTCCAAGTCGCACCAGATGGTGGCGAGCCTCGTAAGAGCTGGGACTGAATATAAAAAGGTGAGAGGCCACCACCTTCTCCACATGCCTGGTCCTGGGCTTCTTGGCTCGTTTTGTTTTGCTCTACATTAAAAGGGCAGTTGAGAGAAAATGAGGAAGTCAAAACAAAGGCTCCTGGCGTCTGGCAGGAGCTGCCGCAAGGTGGCTGAGGCAATCTCCCTGAGGAGCCACATTAATTTTTAAAAAGGCAGCTGTTTTCAAAGCAAAATGTTTAATAATTTTTTTTGGAACTCCAGTGTAACAGAATTCAAATGGGAAAAGTGAGAGGGAGTGTTTAGACAAAGGCATCCCCAAGTCCCTTCCCATTTGGTCCTGAACAATGAAGAGGTCAAACCTTCTTTTCCACAGCATGGACGGTATAAATCAGGGAAGTCCTGGAAATCTATTCCAAACCCTAAAATACCCAAACCCATTAAAAGCACAGATATAGGCGTTTACGAACATTTAATAAGCAAAACCATACAAAATATGTTCCCGTCGGCAATTTTTCCCATACCATGGACTCAAATGGTTAGAACTCCTTATCATCCCAGACTAATGCCACCTTTTCAATTCCCAATAAATCCTTCTGTAACAAGCATCATTGCTCCAAGAATCTCTCAACTACATTCAAACCCAAGTCTTCAGACCCTTGGCCCTCTGGGACCTCCAGAGCCTTTGACAGTGCCACCCGAGGCAGCAGCCAGGGCTTCCGCTGGGACAGCCCCTTACTCCTCCACTCTGACTGTCCCCACTGGGCTACTCTGGAGCAGAAGCCACGGGCAGAACTGGGCAGACTGCCCAGTGCTGCTGAGCCCAGAGCAGCTGCATCTGAGGGGAAGCGGTGGCAGTGTGGACCCCACCCTTACTGTACTCACAGGCCCCAGCTCTCTGCTGGCCAGCGTGCCCAGGTCTCTGCCAAAGAAGTCGCTGGTCAATCTTTATTCTCATTTTTGGCATACACCCAGGTCCTTTGAATGGAGCTGCCGTCTCTCTCAGCCTGTTCCATGTTCTTTTTTTTCCCCACTTGGTCCCTTTCTGTAACAAATGCAGTGTGTGGAATGAGACAGACCTTCCAGTCAGCTCTGGGAAAGAGGAGGGGGCTGTTCCCCCAGAGGGGTCCCCTCAGAAGCTGATCATCAGGGATGTGTAGCCTTCAGGTCCCTTCCCAGGGCCACCACTCATTTTGCTGCTGAACACCACCTGGGACTCCCTGCCAGTGCTTCCAGGAGGCCACTTGGTATCATGGCCCCGGTACCTTGTACCTCACAAAGCTTGAAGGTCTGTGTTCCTAGTCACTTCCTGGTGTGAATGCTGTTGTATTAGTCCATTTTCATACTGCTATGAAGAGATACCCGGTAATTTGTAAAGAAAAAGAGGTTTAATGGACTCACAGTTCCACATGGCTGGGGAGGCCTCACAATCATGGTGGAAGGCAATGGAAGAGCAAAAGCACATCTTACATGGCAGCACGCAAGAGAACATGTGCAGGGGAACTGCCCTTTATAAAACCATCAGATACCATGAGACTTACTACCATGAGTACAGTATGGGGGAAACCCACCCCCATGATCCAATTATCTCCCACCGGGTCCCTCACACAATGTGGGGATTATGGGAGCTATAATTCAAGATGAGATTTGGGTAGGGACACAGCCAAACCATATCAGCCAAACCTTATCCCATATTGGAAGATACACATATGTAAAATACAGTGTGCAGACCACTGTTTCAGAGACCAACTGGACAAAGCCCTTCTGATTTAAAAAGGAGTGAAAAGAATTTTTTAAGAGTATAACAAAGTGGGCACTTTTATATACAATTAGAGGGACTATGATTAGCAAGTTTTCTGTAGGCCAGTTAGGCAAGATTCAGCAAGATCACTAAAAGATATTTCTACCTTTGATCCAATGATTGCACTTATAGTTAGATCACCTGAGAAAAATCAGATTCCAAACACGATTCACACAGCATCTTCACTGACCATCACTTATAATGGTGAAAAGTGAAAACAATTTGTCAAGTAATGGTGTAACGGATGATTCCACATGAACTACTGCACAGCCATTGATCATGTTTTTGAAGAATATTTAACGGCTTTGAAAAATGTTTACTAAATCTAGTGAAAAACACTATATTCAACATCATGATTATGTAAAAATACATCAGTACAGGAAGAAAATATTGGTAGAATATTAACAGTGGTTTTATGTGTATGGTGGGATAAAAGGTTATCTTTTTTATTATTATTTTTAAAATATCTTCTGGCCAGGCATGGTGGCTTATGCCTGTAATCCCAGCACTTTGGGAGGCCAAGGTGGGTGGATCATTTGAGGTCAGGAGTTCAACACCGGCCTGTCCAACATGGTGAAACCCATCTCTACCAAAAGTACACAAATTAGCCAGGCATGGTGGCGGGTGCCTGTAGTCCCAGCTACTCGGGAGTCTGAGGCACAAGACTCACTTGACCCCGGGAGGCGGAGGTTGCATTGAGCCAACATTGCACCACTGCACTCCAGCCTGGGTGACAGAGCGACGCTCCATCTCAAAAACAAACAAACAAAAACGTCTAAGTTTTCTATAATTTATACTACCATTGTCAGGAAAAAATTTGTATTAGTTTTTAAAGTAATGAGTATATGATGGGATTTCATCACCAGGTGATGTCTTGACCCAGTAATGAGTTCCCAGAGCATTGCAGGTAAAATCAGAGTGGGTGTGTCAGTGGTCCTCGACCCAGGCTCACCTTCGAATGAGCTGCAAAGCTTCAGAAACACACCAGTGCCCAGCCCTAAGCACAGAAGTTGAGCTCTGATTGATCTGTGGCCCAGCAATGGGTAGTTCTTACAGCTCCCCAGGTGGTTGTCTTGGCAGCGGTGGTGAAAACCAATAGCTTCCTCCACCTTTAGGTCTCCATTAAGAGTGGGCCTTGCCCTTCACCTCAGTAAAACCCACCTTCAAAAAAGATCTGAGAAATCCCCTCACTAGTGTTTCCAATGGCTTGTTGTATTTGGACTGGAGCAAAGCCTTTGGCTAAAGAGCACTTCACTCAGTTTAAGATGTTTCACACTTTCAAAGCTGCTTGGGAGAGACTTTTCCTCCTGACCTCAAATCAGAGGGCAGCTAATGACTTATTAGCAAATAGATCCTCGCAGGAGGTTACCTCAGATTTCTGGTCCTTGGCGGAGGACAGGGTAGGAGGGAAACTTACCATGGGTTTGTAAGAAATGCCAAAGGGAGAACATGAGCTTGTGTGGACACAGGGAGCAAGCGAGGGGGAGATGGACTGACTGCTGTGACTTCCCCGCAGGTCCCCCCGCAGAGGGCAGGAGAGATGGCCAGCCCAAGGCTTCGGTGGCGTGACCAGCTGCTGTTTGTGAGCATCATAGTCCTCGTGGTTGTGGTCATCTGCCTGATGTTATACGCTCTTCTCTGGAAGGCTGGCAACCTCATTGACCTGCCCAACCTGAGAATCGGCTTCTACAACTTCTGCCTGTGGAATGAGGACACCGGCACCCTACAGTGTCACCAGTTCCCTGAGCTGGAGGCCCTGGGGGTGCCTCGGGTTGGCCTGGCCCTGGCCAGGCTTGGCATGTACGGGGCCCTAGTCCTCACCCTCTTTGCCCCCCAGCCTCTCCTCCTAGCCCGGTGCAACAGTGATGAGAGGGCATGGCGGCTGGCAGTGGGCTTCCTGGCTGTGTCCTCTGTGCTGCTGGCCGGCGGCCTGGGCCTCTTCCTCTTCTATGTGTGGAAGTGGGTCAGGCTCTCCCTCCCGGGGCCTGGGTTTCTAGCTCTGGGCAGTGCCCAGGCCTTACTCATCCTCTTGCTTATGGCCACGGCTGTGTTCCCTCTGAGGGCTGAGAGGGCTGAGAGCAAGCTTGAGAGCTGCTAAAGGCTTATGTAATTGCAAGGGTTCAGTTCCAACCATGGTCAGAGGTGGCACATCTGCTCAGCCATCTCATTTTACAGCTAACGCTGATCTCCAGCTCCAGCGATGGAACCCACTACAGAGGAGGTGGGGCCCCCATATCAAAGAGGCCAAGGGGCGGCAAGGGCAGCCAGGGCACCTGCAGCTTCTTAGTATAAGATTGTCTGTCCTTCAGGACTTCCAAGGCTCCCAAAGACTCCCTAAACCACGCAGCTCATTGTCACACCAATTCCTGCTTTAATTAATGGATGTGAGCAAATCTTCCTCTAGCTTCAGGAGGGTGGGGAGGGAGCGATTGCTGTCACGGGGCCAGACTTCCAGGCTGATTTGCCAAATGCCAAACTGAAACCTAGCAAAGACTTATGGCAATAAACAAGGACATTAAAAGAGCGAGCACCTCAGTGTCTCTGGGGGCATGGTTAAGGAGCTTCCACTCGGCCCACCATGGTGAGCGGGCCGCCATAAGCCATCACTGGAACTCCAACCCCAGAGGTCCAGGAGTGATCTCTGAGTGATTCAACAAAGACAGGACACATAGGGTACAAAGACAAGCCTTGACTGCTTCAAAGCTTCCCTGGACCTGAAGCCAGACAGGGCAGAGGCGTCCGCTGACAAATCACTCCCATGATGAGACCCTGGAGGACTCCAAATCCTCGCTGTAAACAGGACTGGACGGCTGCGCACATACAAACGCTGCCACCCTCCACTTCCCAACCCAGGACTTGGAAAGACATTAGCACAACTTACACATTGGGGAATTGTGTGTATTTTCCAGCACCTGTGTATTTGAAAACCTGTGTGGCAAGTGATTTACTCATCTATTCCTGTCCAAAGCCACAATGAAAACAAGGGCAGAAACATGTACTCTGGTGTGATCTCTTGTCCTCAGTGTCTCTTCTGGGCTCCTGTCCCTCTTGCTTTACAGCTAGCTGCCCGGGGACCAAGGTACAGGTGAAAGCAAGGTAGCAGCTTGCGGGAGGAGCCCTGTCTGGCTTACCAGTCTATACACTGTGGCCTCAACCTCCCAGACAGGGCAGAGAACTGTGGGTAGCTCGTTTGCTTTCTAGGCTGGCTGGAGAGGTGGGATCTCATTGATAGACTCATGATGGAAACTATTTTTGAAACAGGCTTCCTCCTTCAAGAGAGATCATGTGGACTAAACTGTAGCAATTCCAGTGCACCTGGCAGTGATCCTTTTCTTTGAAAAGTACTGTCTCTTTGGTTCCAGCAAGTTGGACCACCAAATGACATCACTTTCCCTGGAACCTGGTCACTGACTAACACACTGGTCACTGACTAACTAATTGGGATTCCAGAGCCTCAGAGCCGGGAGAGGGCACAGTACATACAGACGGAGTCGAATGGGATCTCGTTTTGAGTCCTGCCTTCTGCACACTCAGAATGGCAGCCCCAAGGCCTGGAGTGTCCAGAGGCTTCAGGCCTGAGGTGAATCTGCCAGGCCCAAGAAGGCACAAAGGCAGGAACACAGAGAGCCCCATTCCCACAGGTGGGCAGCCAGTGGAAGCTCAGCTGTCTTCCAGCTGCTCTCGGCAGACAGTTCAGTGCACAGTTTATGCCCTAGCTGAAAAAGATCTCTCGGACGTATTTCAACACATCCTCTTCCTCCTCCTCCTCAGGGCTCCTGCTGCAGGCAGAGTTGGAACCCGCCGGCCTCTGGGAAGGGCTGAGGCCTGGAGCCAGTGCCTCTTTCCCACTCTCCTCTTCCTCACTACTGCTCCCAGAACTTGTGTGAGGTGACACGGAGCAGGGAGGGGAGTGCTCTGGGTTATCAGCCCCCACCAGGGCTGGCTGCTCGCAGGCCTTTTCCTGTTTGCGGCTCTGTGGAGTATGGGAAAAGGCAGGCTCAACATACTGTTTTATTTCCCTAACATGCTGATCTGTCAGTAACGCAGGATGTATCTAGAAGCAACTACAAAGCCAATGTGACCAGGCCAGGCAATGTACCCATATCCTGAGCACCCACCCTCTCTTCACCCCACTCCTCCCCCTGACCCCCTCTTCACAGCTCTTGAAGAAGCCAGAACCCACTTGGGAGAGAAGCAAGCAGAGGCATGAGGATTAGCTGAGGGGAAAGGAAAAAGAAATGGAAGAAACATGTCTAGAAAGGCCGGTGACAGAATGGGAGGAGCCCAGGATACAAAACCTGGGTGTGGGCCCACGCCTTAGCACCAGGAAAAGTCCCACACTACAGGGTTATTGCAAGGCTGAAATGACATAACACACGCTTTCAAGGCACCTGGTAAACTGTAGAATACTGTGCAACTCTGAGGCACTGCAATTATTACTGCAGGAAGCCAGGAAGCTCAGCATCCTCTGCTCAGGAGAGGGGCCATGGCTAAGAAGTCATCTACCCAACTGGGAACCTTGCCGAGAACACAAACAGGTAAACGCTTCATGTCCCATCCACATACACACCAGCGCACAGTCACGCCCTCCCTAACACACACACGCCCTCCCTAACACACACATGCCCTCCCAGGCATCTAGCCCCAAAGACACCCCATGAGCGCACACCCACATGGGGAGAGGCCTGGGCAGCATGGCCGAGACAAGAGCGAGGCAAGTGGCAGGAGGAAGAAGAGGTAGCCTATGGCAGAGGGCGTCTCTCTTACTGACGGTGACCAAGGGCCTAGTCTAGCTTCTGCTCATGCAGAGTTTCTGGTTATGAGTAAGAGGCTTGTCTGACTTTACCTCAATCAGGATTCCCAGAGCAACATCGACTATCTCGGCCTCATTCATGCAGTACACAGTCCTTGTCGCAGGGAGTCTGAAACAAAGACACGCAAGGCACAGATGACACAGACTCTCAGGTCTCATAAGGGCAAAGAAAACAGGAGCAACAGGGCCTCTTCCCCCTGCCTTCCTACCACGCAGGAGGCACCAGCACCTCTGAGCTGAGGAGCTTTCCCTGACACGGACACAATTTCCTCAGCCTTGCAGCCCAGTGACTGGCACAGGGCTTCATGGAGGCAACACCGGGGTGCCTCCCATCCTCCACCAACTGCCCTACAAGGATCTGGAAGTAGGGAAGGATGGCCGCCTCTGAAACACACACGTGGATGCAAGAGGAAGGGGACCTCGGGCTGAGGCTGCACTGAGAGGAACCTGAAAGCAGGACCAGACTTAGGGAAAGACGGCAGCAGTCACAAGGGAAGGCTGTCAGTCAGGAAACCTTAGAGGAGGAGGAGCCAGCGAGGGGAACACGGAGTGCTGGGGCCCCGCCCACCTCACGCTTCAGTCTGGAGACTCACCCGCGCCCCTGGCAATTACCATCATTCAACTAACTCACTCCCCAGCTCCTGATCTCTTGCTAGCCCTGCAGCTGCTGCTCATCTGTCCATCCCTAAAGGTCTGTCCACAGGGGCAGGCACCACTCAGAACAGACCCTACCACTGATCTTGCCCATCTGATGTTACCATGTTTGTTGTAAAGGAAGAGACTGGCATTTTGGACAACTGGCATCAGAGATTGACTGACATGGAGAGCCCACTCTGTGTGTGCTGAGGGTAGGGCACTCACCAGTGCAGAGGCAGAAGTGGGTGCCTGTCCTTGAGGGTTAACCCGCTTTGCCTCCCGCCCACAGCCCCTCCACCTTCTAAAAGCTCAAGAGATGATAAGACTGAAACACCCGCCCATCTTGCTGTTCTGCCTAGGCTGGAAGACCTGGCCCAGGTCATGGAGACCCCTGCTCCACTTGCCAGATTCGCAGGAGTCTTACGACCAGGGTTGTCGCACCTTGGTGCTGCCACTGGCACTGCTGCCATTCTCATCCTCTTGGGGGCCTTCATTGGTGCAACATTCTTTGTAGCCACCTGGGCTGTCAGCCATGAGGGAAGGACCCTCGTTTTAGTCTCAGATTGTAAGGATTCCATCTCTGTACCTTCTCACAAAGAAGAGTCAGGGCCCAAGCTTAATGACCTGTTTTTTAATTCAGGAAGGTAAATCTCGTTCTCTCGTCACACCCAGAATTACAGGTCCATTTGTCCTCAGTGGGAGCTGATCTTTGATTCCTACAAAGAACAATAAAGTCCAGTGAATTCCAATACCTCCAGTCATCAGGCACAGTTACTGGTCGGTGCAGGGCAGGCCAGAAGTGACCAAGGCCCAGGAGACCCAGACAGCCATTCACAGGCATCAGGCAGGTGTGATTGCGGGCAGGACAGCAGCTCAGGAGAGAGCCCTCTGACCTCCCCAAAGCTGGTGCCCCCCACAGGCAGCCAAAGCCAACCAGAGATACCTCCTGCAGCCTCTGCGCTGACTGACGCAGCACAGGAGGAAAGGCAGGAAGGAGGCGGAGGCACCTAATGTTCTTTCTTATTACCACCCCAAATGCCACTGTCTTCGGGGTGCCCAGCCCATTCAACCCCTAAACTACCTCTTAATGGCCTCTCCCTCATCTGGCCAACTCGTTTTCTCCACTCCTCTATGGTGGCTCAGTTACATGAAACTGAGGGCATTTTATTTCACAATAAAGTCTCATTGGCCAACACGCTGCCCTTAAGCTAAAGCTACTTCTGATTGGTCAAACGTGAAGCAGCAATAGGGGCCCGGAGGCATAACTGTGCCAGTTTGTAGATTCTGAAGCCCACGCCAGCCTCTAATCTAGTTTGGCCTCTCTTTTCCCTATCCCAGTTGTTCTGCCTCCACTCAGCAGTCCTGGAACTCAGTCCTCACCCAGAGAGATGGAGTTGTGACTCAGAGGGCCTAGGTCTCTACCTTTCACTTAGGAATCAAGCCAGAAGCTCCTGAAGCGGAGGTTTGCCCAAAAAAGAGTAGTCAGTGATACTCCTCTCTGAATCATAATTTGATAATGTATTGCTCATCCAGATGGCTGTTTACAATTTAAGAAAAAATATTAGCAGGCCCTCCTCCTAACCTGCCCGGCCATGGGGCACACCTTTGCCAATGCACCTTCATTTCTGTCAAAACTCAGTGATATTAGTGACTCCTACCCACTAAGGCGCCTCTCAAGCACAGTGCTGCAGTTTATGCGGACAAATTTAGTTCACCCTGGGGTGCCTATTAAGTACATTTCGCAAACGAGGAACTGAGACTTAGTTAACTTGCAGATCACAGCAAAGTTTGAAATCAGCTGGTTGGATTCGCAGCCAGGTCCCGCAGACTCCAGACCCCGCGCCTCCCCGCCCTGCTTCTCGGCCCCAAGAGCAGGCCGAGCGCCTTCCAGAAGCCAGGTCTCTGGGGCACCGCGCTCGCGGACCCACCTCAGACAGTCCCATCCCAGCCGCTCCCTGCCTGGGCAGAACGGGGGCCCCGCGGGAACGCGATGTGCTGCCAGTTCACAGCCCGCCCTCGTTCTGCCAGCCGGTACCCGCCGCTGGCGGCGCCGACCGCTGGGAGGCCCAGAGGGCTGGTGACTGCGGAGGGGAAGGCGCGGGCGAAGCACCGCAGGGGCTTCGCTGACCCCGCCGCACGCCGGACAGGGCTGCACCGGCTCCTTCCGACCTTAGCGGCCGCGCGCTACTCCGGCCGGCTACTGGCTTCCCTGCTCTCAGGTTCCCCGTCTCTCGTGCCCCTTCTTAGCTTCCAGAGCGGAGCCGGCAGGCAAATTCCGAGCGGTTGCGGACCCGCGCCCCCTCCCCCCCGGAACTTTAAGCCCCGCCGTCTCGCCTGGCGCCGGAACTCCGCGGACCTCCTCTGGCCGCCCGCCTCTTACGGGCCCCGCGCGCTCCCGGGCCCCGGGACACTTCCGGTCTTGGGGCGTTCCCGGCTCCCTCGCAATCCCGGCGCCCGGGACACTTCCGGTTCCTGGCAGCTGGCTCAGTCGGAGGTCCGCGGGCGCCCCATACTGGCGGTGCTAACGCCTCCGGCTGGCATCCGGTTTGCTGTGCGCTGCGAACGCCAGCGGGGCAGCGCCACGGGCTTGAGGAGGGTGAAAGTGTTAATTCTCGGCCCCTGAAGTTAGCGGAAGGGAATGGGAGTGTTTTGGAAAGGCCCGCTGGGAATTCCCTCAGAAACCAAGGGAGGCTCCCTGCTGGGCTGGGCCTCCCTCGTGTGCTGGAGGAGGATGGGAGCCCGGCCTCGGTTTGTTATCCTAATTAAGTGGAAAATTAAGAAAATAATAGAATAATAGCATAAGTACTAATAGTAAAATTATAGTAAGAAAAATAACAATAGCTAGAATAGAATGAATTGCTGTATTAACCAAAGCTAAAAAGAATTTCAGCCCTCCCGAAGTTAAAGTGAGGGAAGAGAGAGACCCTCTCATATTGTTTTATATTGTTTTATACTCAGTACCTGTTTAAAAAAAAAAAAAGGAAGTGAAATCAAAAACAGGCAGCCCAGCGCCAGGCCCAAAACCGGACCTGGGCCTGCCTGGCCTAAACCTAGTAGTTAAAAATGAACTCATGATTTAGAAACCAATGTTATTCATAGATTCCGGACATTGTATAGAAGAACATTGTGAAACTCCCTGCCCTGTTCTGTTTCTCTCTGACCACCTGTGCATGTAGCCCCTGTCATGTACCCCTTGCTTGCTCAAATCAATCATGACCCTTTCACGTGAAATCTCTAGTGTTGTGAGCCCTTAAAAGGGACAGAAATTGTGCACTCAGGGAGTGCAGAGGGGATTTTAAGGCAGTAGCTTGCCAATGCTCCCAGCTGAATAAAGCCCTTTCTTCCACAACTTGGTGTCTGAGGTTTTGTCTGCGGCTCGTCCTGCTACATTCCTTGGTTCCCTGACAGGGAAGCAAGGTGAATGACGGACGGCTGAGGCAGCCCCTTAGGTGGCTTAAGCCTGCCTTGTGGAGCATCCCTGTAGGGGACTCTGGCCAGCCTGAGTGACGTGATCCAAAGAGCACTCCCAGGGAGGAAATTGCCCCGGTGGAACGCCTCGCCAGAGCAGCGCATAGCAGGCCTCCAAGGAGGATTAACACAGTGGCTGAACACCCAGAAGGAACTGGCACTTGGAGTCCAGACATCTGAAACTTGGCAAGACTAGTCTTTGGAACTTGCCCCACTCCATCTGAGTGGAAACATGGCCTAATCACCCACAGTGTGCCTGTATTGGCACCTTTGTTCTGGTTTTGACTTGGCTTGACTTGGTAAGACTAGTCTTTGGAACTTGCCCCATTTGACTTGGCTTGACTTGGTAAGACTAGTCTTTGGAACTTGCCCCACTCCATTTGAGTGGAAACGTGGCCTGATCACCCACAGCATGCCTGCATTGGCACTCTGGTTCTGGTTTTGACTTGACTTGAATTGCTGGATACTTTGGTTTTGGTTTTGACTTGGCTTGAATTTTTTGGTACTCGGATTTTGAATTTCGTGATTTTGGTTTGGTATAAACGGTAAAAGTGTGTATGCCCTCTTTACCCGTTCTTTGTCTTGTGGTGAGTATGCGTGGTGTGAGCGTGGTATTTTGTCTCGGAAAAAAAAAAAAAAGAAAAAAAAAACAAAAAACATGGGTCAGGTGCAAAGTAAGTCCACCCCACTGGGACCTATGTTAAAAAAATTTTTTCAAGAGAGAATTTAAAGGAGATTACGGTGTTACTATGACAACAGGAAAACTTAGAACTTTGTGTGAAATTAACTGGCTAGCATTAGAGGTAGGTTGGCCACCAGAAGGAAGCCTGGACAGGTCCCTTGTTTCAAAGGTATGGCACAAGGTAACCTGTAAGCCAAAGCACCCAGACCGGTTTCCGTACATAGACAGTTACAGCTGGTTTTAGACCCCCTTTCCACCACCACAGTAGTTAAGAGAACAGCAGCATAAGCGGCTGGCAGAGGCAAGGAAAGACCAGCAAAGAGAAAAAGAGGCCATCTGTACCAATTCTAAGAGTTTAGACTAAACAAGTTCTTATTAATAGCAAAGGATAATTGAAATCTCAAACTTACAAGGTTTTCAACAAAAGTGAAGTTTGCTGAAAGTTAACAGTGTAACATGTGTTATGGTAACTTCTAATCTTGTGGCCTTCGACAGTCTAGTCCAAAGACATAAAGAAAGTTCGCTTTTTTAAAAAGGAAAAAAAAACAGGGGAGACAGAATTTATATTAAAAAAAGTTATATGGTAAATTCTTGTCCTGAAATAAATTAACTGGTTGTTTAAAGAAAAAAAAAGTTTGTAATAAGTCAAAAAATTGAGACGTTAAAAAATTGTCTGCGAAAGTCGTAAAAGAAAAAAGTTATAAAAAAATTTTTATGCAAAAAATGTTGTATAATTTAAAAGTAATGAGGCCTCCTGAGTACTATTTAAAAAAAAAAAAAACAGTTCATGTGCAAGATGTATAAGAAAAGTAAAATATACCTTTGGTAAAAAAAAAATTATAAAGGGGCATAAAAATGTGGATTTTTACCTACATTAAAAGGTTAAAAAAATTATTGTTTTAAAAGTTTAAGCAAGTTTTAAAACGTTAATTATAAAAAAAATTCTGTGTGTAAACATATTAGCTAAAGTTAAAAAGGTATCATCCAGTTTTTCTGTGAACTGGACATTAAAGTAAAAATGGAACAGGTTTTTCTTAAAGCATCTACCTGCTCTTTAACAAAAATTATAAAATGTTAGAGAGTCTATAAAATCTTACCTTATGGTCAAACATAAAAAATTGGATAAATATGTCTACAAGGTTTTATTAAGATTAAGTTTAACATTAATAACACACTAATATAAAGGTAAAATTTAGCTTATCTGGTATAAAAGTCATACAAGAAGCATTATTAAATATAAAATAGTGTTTAGCTTTCTTTGGTCTAAAAACTAATAAAAATTGGTGCTAAAGGAAGCATTCATTTTACTAGAGGATCATAAAAGTTAAAGACTTAAAACAAACTTTGGCAATTAAGACAGCACACCAAGATGCAAATTCCTGGTTGAAATGGATCAAATATTCCATCTGCATGTTAAACAAAAGCAATTGTTACGCTTGTGCACATGGCAGGCCAGAGGCCCTGATTGTCCCCCTTCCACTAAGGTGGTCCTCCAGTCAGCCAGGCATGGGCTGCATGGTAGCTCTTTTCCAGGATTCTATAGCCTGGAGTAATAAGTCATGCCAGATTCTCTCTGCTATATCCCAAAGTCCTTGAGGGTCAGCCCCGGAGGGCCATCCAGCTTCCATCTCCCAACACTAAGTTCACTTCATGTCTCTCACGGCAGGGAGGAGACTTAGCATTCCTTGGAGACCTGAAGGGATGCAGTGAGCTCAAGAATTTTCAAGAGCTTATCAATCAGTCAGCCCTTGTTCATCCCCAAGCGGATGTGTGGTATTGTGGTAGACCTTTACTGGGCATTCTGCCGAATAACTAGAGTGGCACTTGTGCTTTAGTCCATTTGGCTATCCCTTTCACCCTGACATTTCATCAACAAGAGGAAAAAATAATAAGTAGAAGAAGACATCATGAAGCGAGAAAAGCCCCTTATAGGTCTTTCAACTCTCACATCCATTTAGATGCAATTGAAGCCCTGCAAGGAATACCAGATCAATTTAAAGCTTGAAATCAAATAGTTACAGGATTTAAGTCAATATTTTGGTAGATGACAGTCAATAAAAATGTAGATTAGATAAACTACATCTATTACAACCAACAGCAACGAGCTTTTCATGAGTTAAAAAGAAAAACTCATGTCGACCCCAGCCCTGAGGCTACCTGACCAGACAAAACTCTTTACACTCTCTGTGTCAGAAAGAAAAAAAATGGCAGTTAAGAGTTTTAACCCAGACTGTAGGGCCCTGGCCAAGGACGGTGGCCTATCTCTCAAAACAACTAGACAGGGTTTCCTAAGGCTGGCCCCCATGTCCAAGGGCCCTGGTAGCAATGGCCCTGTTAGCACAAGAAGCAGATAAGCTAACTCTTAGACAAAACCTAAACATAAACTCCCCCCATGCTGTGGTGATTTTATAAATACCAAAGGACACCATGCTAGATGAATGCTAGACTAACTAGATACCAGGGCTTGCTCTGTGAAAATCCCCACATAACCACTGAAGTTTGCACACCCTAAACCCTGCCACCTTGCTCCCGGTATCAGAGAGCCCAGTTAACCATAACCGTGTAGAAGTATTGGACTCAGTTTATTCTAGTAGGCCCAACCACCGAGACCACCCTTAAACATCAGTAGGCTGGGAGCTGTACGTGGATGGGAGGAGCTTCGCCAACCCCTGCAAAGTGACTTGAAGAAGACGACAAGCCCTGCTCCAGTCACACCCAGAAGCTGACTGGTCCACCCAGAAGCTGACTGGTCCACGCACAGCTGAAACATGAGGAAACTCATCGCAGACTCATCCTCCTTAAAATTTGGACTTGAACAGTAAGGACTTCAACTGACCTTCCTCAGACTGAGAACTGTTTCCAGTATATATATCAAGTCACTGAGGTAGGACAAAAGATTGCTACAGTCCTATTATTTTATGGTTATTTTAAGTGTACCAGGACTCTAAAAGAAACTTGTTTGTATAATGCTATTCTATCCAAGGTATGTAGCCCAGGAAATAACCAACCTGATACGTATTATGACCCATTTTAAGCCTCCCATGATCACAGTTTTTAAAATTAAGGACTGGTCCTTTTCTAGGTGACACAAGTAAGGTAATAGCTAGAACAGAAGAAAGAGGGGTCCCCAAAAATGTAACCTTAAAATTTGACGCTTGTGCGGCTATTAATAGTAAACAGCATGGGATAGAATGCAGTTCTCTAGACTGAGAAAAAAGTTACACAGCAGAAAGTAAGTACATCTGTCAAAAATCATATTTATATGAGATGTGTCAGTACTGGTCTTGTGTCATTTAGGCTACTTGGAAAGAAGATAAAAAAATATCCTGTTTGGCTCCAAAAAGGAAAGGCAGCCCCTCCTGCACGAGTGGGAGCTGTGACCCTTTAGAATTGATAATCACAAACCCCTCAGACTCAAAGTGGAATAAAGGAAAATAGGTAACATTAGGCATTGACAGAAAAGGACTGACCTCCTAAACTGGAAACAGCTTACACCCTCCTACACGGAGAAGCCCCAGGCCCTCATAGACTTCATGCAGTCCATCTTTCTGATTCATAACCCTACCTGGCCTGATTGTCAGCAGCTACTTTTAATATTGTTCAATACAGAAGAACACAGGAGAATTACTCAGGCAGCCTTACAGTGGTTAGAAAGCAATGCACCTGAAGGCACAAATGATGTTAAGTGGTATGCACAGAAGAGATTCCCAGAAGCAGATCCAAATTGGGATCCAAACCAGGCAGGAGAATTGCAAAACCTGCATAGGTATCGGGAGGCACTCCTTAATGGAATAAAGGCCAGAAGGAAAAAGGCAACGAATTTGGGAGAGGTCTCAGAGGTACACCAAAAGGCTGATTAGAGTCCCGGTGAATTTTATGAAAGACTCTGTGAAGCATACCGGCTTTATACATTGTTTGATCTGGAGGCTGTAGGGAATCAGTGCATGGTTAACGCGGCATTTGTGGGCCAGGCACAAGGTGACATTAGACAGAAGCTTCAGAAGTTGGAAGGTTTTGAGGCTATGAATATTACCCAGCTCATTCAAGTAGCTACTAAGGTGTTTCTTAATGCAGAGGAGGAAGCCAAGAAAGAGGCAAAGCACAAAGCCAAGGAAAAGGCTGATTTGTTGGCTGCTGCTCTGATTGAGAGACTGGTTTTGTGAGAGGACGCGGACGTAGTCGTGGTCACAGTAGAGGACAAGCTAGGCCAGGGTTTGAAGACCAGCCTAGGCTTGAGAGGGATCAATGTGCAAGATTGCAAACAGAAAGGGCATTGGAAGGATGAATGTCCGGAAAGAGAAAAGGAAAAAAGTAGCAGCCAGGGACCTGATGCCCGCCCAAGGCCTGCAGCCACTAGCCATTGTTCTAAAGCTGGATGCCGATCTGGTCAGCTTAGCAGGAGTTGAGGAATACAAGGACTGAGATAGACTGGGCTCCATCTCTCTAGGCCTCCAGGAGCCCCTGGTCTCTATGAAAGTGGGAGGCCAACAGATTGACTTTATTGTGCCCCTGTTAGGGAGAGACTTGCTTCAGAAACTACAAGCACAAATTTCTTTCAGGCTGGAAGG
The DNA here is from genome assembly GCF_009828535.3 of Hylobates moloch. NCBI lineage: Eukaryota > Metazoa > Chordata > Mammalia > Primates > Hylobatidae > Hylobates > Hylobates moloch. Next base: position 216,154,568 of record NW_026652276.1, read on the forward strand.
AGACATGACTCTGGATCTAAGCTGACCAAAAGCTATGATGTTAACTCTTACCCTCCCCAAGACTGAGGAATGGAGGCTATATGTAAAAGAGGCATACAGGCTGTCTGAATTTATGGACAGAATATTTGACAAACTAGTCACTGAAATACCTGAGGTGTGGCCAGAAGACAGTCCTCCAGGATTGGTCATAAACTGGGCACCAGTGGTAGTAGAGTTAGTTCCAGGTGCAACTCCAGTGCACATTCCCCAGTACCAGGTGTCTATAGAGGCAGTGCAAGGAATGACCAAGCACATAAATCAGCTATTAGAACATGGGATCATAAAGAAATGCAAGTCACCCTGGAATACTCTACTCTTAACCAGTGCAAAAACCGTCTGGTGGGTTCAGGCCTGTGCAGGACCTATGGGACATAAATAAAGTTACTGTTACCTTACATGCGGTGGTGCCCAACCCATATACAATGACGAGCCACATTCCTGCTCACGCTGCCTGGTTTTCCTGTTTGTACTTAAAAGGTGCCTTTTTCTGCCTCAGGCTAGCTCCAATAAGTCAGCCTATTTTTGCATTCCAATGGGGAGGAACACAATTCACCTGGACCAGGCTCCCACAAGGGTTCAAAAACTCCCCCCCTATCTTTGAAGAGGCACTAGCATCAGACCTCAAGTCTTTTGTCCCACCAAATGACAAGTGTGTATTGTTACAATACATTGGTGATCTTTTGTTTGTGGCACCTACCCAGGAAGATTGCTTCCGGGGCACCAAAGATCTCCTTCGCCTTCTATGGAAGGCAGGTTACAAGATGTCTCAGGAAAAAGCTCAGGTCTGTGCAAAAAGAGTAAGATATCTAGGTTTCCTAATAGCCCAAGGGCAGCATGAACTCAGCAGTGGGGAGAAGGAAGCCATATGCGCACTCCCCACTCCTGTCACCCGGCGACAAGTAAGGGAGTTTTTAGGGGCAGCAGGCTTTTGCTGTACTTCAATGCCAAACTTTTCACTCATGGCAACGCCATTGTATGAAGCCACAAAGTGGGGGAGAAAAAGAGCCCCTCCTCTGGGGTAATGAGCAGGAGAAGGCCTTTAATGAGATCAAAAAGGCCTTAAGCCAAGCTCGAGCCCTGGGATTGCCAGACCTGACTAAGCTTTTCTTTTTCTATGTCCATGAAAGAAAAGGAATGACTACAGGAGTTTTAGTTCAAACAGTAGGATCACGGTATTGACCAGTGGCCTATTTATCAAAGCGGTTAGACCTTGTGGCCCTGGGGTGGCCCCCCTGCTTAAAAGCATTAGCTGCCACTGCCATGTTGGCAGAAAATGCTGGAAGCTGACACTAGGACAAAAGCTAATAATACGGGTGCCACACACAGTGATCACCTTAATGGAGCAAAGGGGATATCACTGGCTATCTAATCCAAGAATGTTAAGATATCAAGGGCTCTTATGTGGAAATCCATATGTAACTTTAAAAACCGCAAATACCCTCAACCCGGCTACCCTGTTGCCTGTAGATATGCCCAAGTTGCAAGACTGGCTTCCCCAACGCTATTGCGTAGACATAGTAGATGAGGTGTTCTCAAGCCGGAAAGACTAAAGAGACCAACCCTTTAAGGACCAGACGCTGAACATTTCACAGAGGGAAGTAGGTTTATATCAGAAGGGGTCTGCTGAGCTGGGTATGCAGGGTGACTCTAAATTCAGTAGCCAAGGTACAGGCCCTCCCTACCAGAACCTCAGCACAAAAAGCAGAATTAATAGCTCTAACTAGAGCACTACCACTAGCCAAAGGAAGGACAGTTAACATCTATACTGATTCAAATTATGCCCTTGCTACATTACATGCCCATGGAGCCATTTACAAAGAAAGGGGACTCTTAACTGCTGGAGGGAAAGAAATTAAAAATGAAGAAATCTTACAACTCTTAGAAGCTGTGTGGGCCCCAGACCAGGTGGCCGTTATTCACTGTAAAGGACATCAGACAAGAGGCGGCATAGAAGCAAAAGGAAATAGGAAGGCAGACAGAGAAGCCAGACAAGCAGCTATGTCCAACTCAAGTACTAAAAAGAAAACCCCAACCCTGCTGCTTCTACTAGAACCCTCCTTACCTGAAACCCCAAGCTACTCTCCCAATGAAAAAGCTTGGTTTGAACAAGAGAGCAGAAGTTACATAAAAGGAGGCTGGTGGAAGTTCTCAGATGGGAGGCTAGCTATTCCGGAAGCAATAGCCCCCCAAATTATGAAGCAGTTTCATCAGGGAACACACATGGGAAAGACTGCATTAGAAACTCTCGTAGGATGGCATTTCTATGTGCTGTGCCTTACTGCCATCACTTGAGCCGTTTGTGAGCAGTGTTTAACCTGGGCCCAGAACAATCCAAGGCAAGTGCCAACTCAGCCCCCAGGGATTCAAGAGACTGGAGCTACACCCTGTGAAAACTTGCTTGTGGACTTTACCGAACTGCCCCGAGCAGGAGGCTATCAGTACATGCTAGTGTTTGTTTGCACTTTCTGAGGGTGGGTTGAGGCATTCCCTACCAAGACAGAGAAAGCCCAAGAAGTAACCAGAGTGTTGCTAAAAGACATTATTCCTAGGTTTGGACTGCCTCTAACTTTAGGATCAGATAATGGCCCAGCATTCATGGCTGAAGTTGTTCAGCAGCTGACGCAGCTGCTAAAGACAAAGTGGAAATTGCACATAGCCTGCCACTCACAGAGCTCAGGAAAGGTAGAATGGATGAGCCAGACACTAAAACATCTGCTGAAGTTTTGTCAAGAACCTCATCTTAGGTGGGATCAGGTCTTGCCCATGGCCTTTCTCCAAGTCAGGTGTACCCTTACCAAATTGACTGGGCTTTCACCCTGTGAAATTGTGTTCAGCCGACCACCCCTGATTATATAAATCAGGTAAAAGGTGATCTGTGGGAACTAGGGGAACTAACTTTAAAAAAGCAAATGCAAGCTTTAGGATTAGCTATGCGAAAGATTCATGGCTGGGTATGAGAAAAATTGCCTATAAGCCCGACAGACCCAGTTCACCCCTTTACACCTGGGGACTTGGTTTGGGTTAAGAAATGGAACCCAACCACACTAGGGCCCACATTGGATGGGCGCCACACTATAATCTTGTCTACTCCCACTGCTGTTAAAGTTGCAGGTATCACACCTTGGATTCATCACAGTCGACTGAAGCTGGCTGCGCAGGACCAGTGAACCAGTCAACAAGACCCGGCCCATCCAACATGACTAATCCTGTGGCAAAACCATGACACCACTGAGAAAGACAACCGCCCTGCTCTGACCACTCTGGAGGCTGGTCAGTCTATGCACAGCTGAAGCTTGAGGAGTCAAATCCTGCTGTAGTCACACACTGGAAGCTGACTAGTCTACGCGTGGCCAAAGCTTGAGGAGTCTTCACTAGATAAGTAAATGTGGATAGAACTTATAAGCCTAGTAGTGATCTTAGTAATACTGATTATCTTATTATTTTGTTATTGTTTTTGTTCAGGAAAAGGCCTATATTGGATCTGTAGAGCACAGGCATATCAGCAACTGCCAGCTAAGTGGACAGGAGCGTGTGTGTTAGGAACAATCAAGCCATCCTTCTTTCTAATTCCTCTAAAGCAAGGGGAACTCTTAGGATATCCAGTCTATAATGAGAATAAAAGAACTAAAAGGAGCATGATCTCAAAAATAAATACAAATATCAAAAAAGACATAGACATAGGAGACTAGAAAAATAATGAATGGCCTCCTGAAAAAATCATTAAATACTATGGGCCAGCTACCTAGGCACAAAATAGGTAATGGGGATACTGCACCCCAATTTATATGCTCAACTGCATCATAAGGTTACAGGCTGTTCTTGAAATAATAACCTATGAAACATCAAGAGCTTTAGATTTACTAGTTATACAAGCTACACAGATGAGGAATGCCATATATTAAAACAGACTGGCACTAGATTACCTCCTAGCCTCAGAAGGAGTATATGATAAGTTTAATCTAACAAACTGCTGTTTAGAAATAGACGACAACAGGTGAGCTGTCATGGAAATTACTGCCAGGATGTGGAAGTTAGCCCATGTTCCAGTTCAAACCTGGTCAGGTTGGTCTCCAGATTCTCTCTTTGAAGGATGGTTTTTGACCTTTAGTGGGTTCAAAACCTTAATAGGTGGGTTCCTACTTATCACAGATGCCTGCCTAATTCTCCCTTGTCTCCTACCTCTTCTCATCAGAAGTGTTCAGTCAACTATAGAGGCAGTCGTGGCCAAATACACTACTACTCAAATAATGGAATTGACTAAGTATTGCCCCAAGAAGAATACGTACCGACTCACGAAAAAATAAACAATTGTGGTGCTATTAACCAACATTTATATAGAGCACCAAAGGGGGGAATGAAGTGGAAAATTAAAATAATAGGATAATAGCATAAGTAATAATAGTAAAATTATAGTAAGAGAAATAATAGCTCATAGAATGAATTGCTGTACCAACCAAGGCTAAAAAGAATTTAAGTAGCCCCCCTGAAGTTAGAGTTAAAGAAGGATATTAACTGCCAGTCCCAAGAAACATTAACCATATCTGCCCTTCAGGTATTTTGTAGGCTCTGTAAGCTCGTGTTTTCTTTCCTCCTTGCACAGCTGCAAGGTCACAAGACAGATAAGCATAGGCTGCATACTAAGTTTTCCCAGAGATGTAAGACATGTTGCAAAAGTGTCACAAGGTAATTAATGGCCTTTGTTCTTGCTTCTGTAAGCCTGCTTCCTGCTTCACGTGATTCCTGCCTCAAAATGCTTAAAAGACATTCGTTTTCTTTGTTATATGCTTAGACTTTCTGGATGCAATTCCACTGAGCCGACGTACACCTAAAAATAAAAACTTTCCTGCATCCCATTCTTCGGTTTCTCTTGTCCCTGAATTTTCACAACATTTTAAGACAGGAGGCCTTGCTAACGCTTAATATTCTGGTGGTGGCCCCGGGGGTCCCCTCTGCCCACATGTCCTGCTGGATGCTGGGCTCTGCCACGGTCACATGACGTTGGCGCTGAGTTTTAGTTGAAAACCACACTCCTGGCTTCACACAGCCCAAAGGACGCCAGAGCCCAGACTGGAAACGCCCACGCAAGCAGTGGCTGGTGAGGCCTTCCCCAGCAGCATTTTCAGGTTGAAAGGATGATCTGACGAGATCTGGCCCTAAAATGGGAACTCAGGACAGTGATCTGAAACGTGGTTTGCAAAAAATCAGCAACTAGAATGGGTGCTACCCACACCCAGGCACAGCGAGCTCGGACACCACACTCCCTCCCTGCATGGCGCCTGTGGCTCCTCCACAGCAGCGACACCCATGCAGCTGGATCTCTGCCCTCAGCCCCTGGCCGCATGGGACAGTGTCCAGATAGCAAGGCTGAAGGGGCAGCCCCAGTGCCTTCAGGTCACAAACCAAACTGCCACACTGGGGTCCACGTAGCTCTTCAGGAGGGCAGTCTCAGGCAGGACTTGCTTCTCCGCCACTGCCCCTTGAGGGGTTAGGGTCACTGACTTCCAGGGTCCCTGCTCTCACTGGCTGTGAGCCAGGACAAGCCCAGGTCTCACGGGCTGGGGTGGAGAAGCATCTTTTCCTTGTGAATAAAGGAACAGAAAATACTTGGCTATTCTGCCTTGCCACTTATGGAAAAAAAAAAAAAATCCTTGGCAATTGGAACTGACAAAGAGGCTTTACTAGTCCAAGCTTTGGTCAGGCTTCTGAGTCTTCTGCAAGGCCCGTCTGTGGCTTCCTTGTAAAATCCAGTCTTAGCAAAAACCCCTTTCCCCTCGGTATCTGATCACCCTCCAAGCCTTATCAGGCTCCTCACCCTCCACCATCCCCGAGTGGTCTATCACCCTAGTCTGTATTCAGCAAGAGTCCTGTTAGGTCAGTTTCACCAGAATCTCTCTTACCCTGACGGCTCCTCTTAGTAATTTTCTATTCACAGACCCCCACCCTGCTCCTTGGCTAGGAATTCCCACTGTGCACGCTGTATTCAGAATTGAGCCCAATCTCTCTCCCCCGTGCAAGACTCCATTGCAGTGGTCCCTATACCTATTGAGATAGTAGTCTTTACGGTGCTTTAACGAGTATCATTGACTAAGTTTTTCTTTTAACAGAACCACCCCTTGCACATTTCTCTCCTTAAAACCTCTTTCCATAGCCAGCTGAAAAGAGCTATTTGAAGGGAGAGATGCTCCCCGCCCCAGGCAGGGGTCAGGAATCTGAACTCTGTGATTTGCACAGATTGGAGTCAGCACCTAAAGCATTTGGGGGTTTGGGGAATTTTTTTAACTGACAGCTAAAATGTTATTTATCATGTGAGGTAATGTACATGTCAGTTAGCTAGATTTAATCATTCTACATTATCTGTATTCCACAATGTATACATACTTCAAAAGATTATGTTGAACCCTAAAGCATTTAAATGGGGACTGGCTATGAGGCCCTCCCCATTCAAATGCTTCCCTCAACTCCCAGAACACAGCCAAGGCCTGAGGCCATGAAGCAGAAGAGGCAAATACCGGCAGGTATCTGAAGAGAGGAAGTGGGGAAGTGCACCTGCAAGGCTCTCGGTGCAGCCCTCCCCAGAGCTGAGGGTCCACACCTGGGCTGGGAACTGAGGCTGGGACTGGGAAAGATGTTTTCTTCTATGCCGCCCTCAACCAAGACAATGGAAGAGTCTTGCTTGGGTTCTTAAGCAGACGCCAAGCAGGTCTATGGAAGGAGAGATAAGCGGAAGTTCCAACATGCTTTATTTGAGGACGAGCGCTCACCCGGGAGGCAGTAAGAGGTGGGATGGGAGGAGCGCAGGGTTCAAATCTTCTTTGTGTCTCTGTGATCCTTAAAGCATCTCAGCAAGCTGTAGAGATGGTATTAAGGAGAGAGAAAAGGTAGTAAGACAGAAACTTTGAGATGACGAGAGGAAACATTAATACATTCTCACTCCAGTGAAAACCATGACCACTTTTTAAATGTCCTACAGAGTCACTGGGTGAGATAAGTAAGATCACTGTTTCAATACAGAAGATGGGGAAAAATAATAAATGAAGAAGTCTTGGTTTTCTTCATTTGCAGGGAGGATTACCAGGGTAGAAATGGGTAAAAATCGGTAAATAACTATTTACTACTGTCTCTGGTGTTTTCTCATAATCAAGCCACTTAAATACCTCCCTACTTTTCCCTCAACTCCCAGAACAGAGCCAAGGCTTTGGTACCAATTTCTTTGTGCTTTTCCTCAAGGTAACTAGGAGTATCCCTACTCCAGCCTTGTGTCCCTAGAACTGGGCTGGAGCTCAGAGACTTAAAATGACTCCTGGCAGCCGCCTTCTCCAGCTCAGTGATAAGGTCGCCCCTGCCAAGCACTGCAGACCAAAGCCCAGGCCCATCACTCCCATAGCGACTCCTCCCGTAAGCTCTGCCTCAGCTGTGAAAGGCAAGAGGGAGAAGGGGAGTGAGTCTCTTCTTCCTCCTCACCTAGTGGGAGGATCTGCCTCTTCAAGGTCCCACCGCAGCCAGGGAGGAGAGGACAGGCCTCAGGCAGGGTGTGGACACAGCTGGTTGATGCTCAGCTCAGCTACAGATTGGCTCAGCCACAGTTGGGCTGGCCTGAACCCCAGGTGCCCACCAGCAGCAACTTGGCCCCCTTGCTCTGACCTCCTCACCATTCGCCAGCAGTGGGTGCAGACAGCCGTCACCTTTCCACAAAGATGTTCAGTTGGAGGAAGGAGAGGAGCCACCAAATGAAAGAGGTACAGGTTGAGCATCCTTAACCCAAAGATCCAAAGTCCAAAATGCTCCATAACCCAAAATTTTTTTTTTTTTTTTTGAGTTGGGTTCTCCTAATGGTGTGATCTCAGCTCACTGCAACCTCTGCCTCCTGGGCTCAAGTGATTCTCCTGCCCCAGCCTCCGGAGTAGCTGGGATTACAGGCACCTGCCACTATGCCTGGCTGATTTTAGTATTTTTAGTAGAGATGGGGTTTCACCATGTTGGCCAGGCTGGTCTCGAACTCCTGACCTTAAGTGATCCACCCACCTTGGCCTCCCAAAGTGCTGGGATTACAGACGTGAGCCACCGTGCCTGGCCCCAAAACTCTGAGCACCAACATGACACCACAAGAAAATACCATACCTGACCGCAATCAATACTTTGTTTCATGTACAAAATTATTTAAAATACTGTATAGAGTTACCTTCAGGCTACATGTTTAAGGTGTATATAAAACATGAATGAATTTCACGTTTAGACATAAGACCTACCAGGATACCTCATTATGTATATATGCAAATATTCCAAAGTCTGAAAAAATCCAAAATCTGTAACACTCCTGTCCCAAGCATTTCAGATAAGGAACGCTTAGCCCGTCTTGGGAAACGGCAGCCACTGGATGGAAAGGGGCAGCCAGTGGCAGAGGCCTTAGCCCCTGCCTTCATCCTGAGAATCTTCTGTAACAAAAGCTGCCAGCTTTCAGGGAAGAAAAAGAGCTCTGTGGCCTTGACTTAAGCCCAGAGAAACAGGAAATGCCAAACCTTGTTACCCAGCAGAACAGACAGAGAGCTGACCTGGCTCCATGGCAAAGCAACAGGAGAGCCTGGAGAGGTTCAGCTCGGGGCCAGCAGAGCCAGGCTAGGTGGGAGGGCTGTCACTGAAGCAAAGTGACACACATCCTAGAAAGAGACATCAGGGGACCACAAGAGTGTTCTCTTTTCTTAAAAAAGAAAAAAAATGGGCACATATATACAAAATACTGTCAATTTCTACTGGGCCAACACAGTAGCCACTGCAATGTTTCTCCTTCTTCCGGAGCTTTCCTCCCATAGTCTCACGTGTACTCCTGGCACAGCCACAATACCAGTCTCTGGGAAGCATATGCCACCTACTCCATGTGGGTCCCATTCCAGTCACCACAGATGAAGTGCCTGAGCCTCCTTGCCAGTCTTTCCCTGCAGAGTCACTGCACTGGCAGGGAGCTGGAGTGGAGCACCTGGTTTTCCTGTCCTATATCTCCTCCCCCCACCCCAGATAATACTGCTTCCTCAGGGGGCCCTTGGGGCAGGTCATCAGGCTTTATGGGCCAGGAGGGTGGTCAGCTTGATCTTGCCATCCATGGAGGCGGTGAGGCAGGTCCCACAGTCCATGGCAGTGCTCCAGTCCACGGTGACCACAGGGGCTCGGTGGCCACCCAGGCTCAAGCAGCTCTCCAGAACCTTCTCATCGCCACTCAGCTGCAAGAGGACAGGAAAGAGGAGGAGGTGTCAGAAAACACCACTTACACACACTTGATCCACTTTCAGTGGCCTAACCTGAGGATGTGCCTGAGGCCAGGCACACATGCCCACCTTTCCAGAAAGTCTGTTTAACTTCTTGAACTAGGAAATGCTTTCACTTTCCCAACTACAGCTGGTCCATCTGAAGTGGAAAACAAGTCCCTGGGCGGCTCCTTAAAAAAAGGCATTTTCGGCCGGGCGCGGTGGCTCACGCTTGTAATCCCAGCACTTTGGGAGGCCGAGGCGGGCGGATCACGAGGTCAGGAGATCGAGACCACGGTGAAACCCTGTCTCTACTAAAAATACAAAAAATTAGCCAGGCGTGGTGGCGGGCGCCTGTAGTCCCAGCTACTCGGAGAGGCTGAGGCAGGAGAATGGCATGAACCCGGGAGGCGGAACTTGCAGTGAGCCGAGATTGCGCCACTGCACTCCAGCCTGGGCGACAGAGCAAGACTCCGTCTCAAAAAAAAAAAAAAAAAAGGCATTTTCTCAGCTGCCTTGAACTGACTGTGGGCTGGTGACTCTTGCACGCACACTGGTGGTTCTCACTACAGCATCACTTCTCACTACCTGACAGGTGCTCATGAATCTGCTTATTTGTTGAAGGTTCACGTCCCATACTGGGGAATGCAAGCTGCGGAGAGCAGGGCCTCGGGCAGCTCTCTCCTGCGGGGGGGGGCCAGCCTGCCGCACCCAGAACAGTGCTGGCCACAGGGGAGCCTTCAGTTAGTGCAGAAACATGGCTCTCCTCTGAACCCCAGCACTAGCTAGCCAGCGATCCTGTGCGATAGGGCACTAACGGGGAAGGGGAAGCTAGGAATGAACTGAATTACTATCAGCACCACGATGTATAACAACTGTGAGCGGCAGACAATGCAGTATTCAGCCATCATAGAAAAAACACTTACAAAAACCATAAATTACATTGTTTATAGATTATAAAAGTGGGACCTGAAGTTCAATATATTCCTTAAGTAATTAGATCTCATTATTCACATTTAAAGAATTCTACGGAGGAAAATCTTTCAACCAACTAATTGGTCATACAGCAAGTCTGACTGTAAATCATACGAACTGATCAGATGAAATGACAAAGGCTGCATGACTAAAAATAAAATACATACACACATATATCCATACAGAGAGCAAAGTACTGAACAGCCCACCAAAAATGCAACAAAAACAAACCTTTGGAGAATAAAATAAGATCAGGCTTGTAAATGGAAAGCGTCTTACAGTGTCTCTGTTGGGAAATATCGGTTATGAGAAATGATGGAGCTAATTTTGAAGGAAAGGGCAAGCGCAACTGACAGAATCATGCTCCACAGAAAAGAGGAGCCTAACTGACAGCAAGTGCAGGTCCTGCCGTGCACACTTCAGGCTACAGTCTAGGAGGCTCCCACTTCCACCTCAGCACGTGCAGTGCCCCCTGCCTCACTGTGAGCTCTTGCTCACCTCTGCCCATGTGGGGCCCCAAGCCCTGCTTTCCTCTCCATCTACCCAACAACTCCTCTTCGTCCTCTCCTCCTGGTTCCAAGGCCTCCAATCCACAGCCTCCCACCTCCCCCAAGGACTCAGTCCCCACTGAGACAGCTTTCTTCTCTCTGAGCTGCTCGACTTCGCATTGCTCTCCTTTGTTGGTACTGTGTCTCTTTCTGAGTATGCACCCCGAGAGAGCAGAGATCATTTTCTGTATGTCCTTCATACACTTCTCAGTGCCTGGTCCAATGCCCAGCACAAAACTGCCATCCAAAACACATGCTCTTGACTGGTCAATGAGCTGTGGCAGCAAAAGCTGCTGAGAATATCCCACCTTGAAGGACTCTATCTACACAAACACCACCACTGGGCAAATAACTAAAAAGTATCACACAGGCTGAGAATGGACCCACTCGACACCAGACACAGGAGCTCAGGCTACGACACAAATCCCCATCACTAGTCTAGGTGATACCAGTAAAACAGAAGACACTTATACTTAAAAATACATGAAATAAGTTCTGACTTAAGAGCTAATACGTGTAAACTGAGGGGCAAAAAACAATGTGGACAACTTACACTATGGCTTGACAAATTACGCCCTCAAATTTCTGTCTCTAACATGGACTGGATGGGTTAAAAAAAAATAGAAAGAATGAATAAGACCTACTATTTGATAGCACAACAGGGTGACCATAGTTAATAATAACTGTATATTTTAAAATCAAGAGTGTAATTGAATTGTTCGCAATGCAATGGATAAATGCTTGAGGGGATGAATGCCCCATTCTCCATGATGCTTATTTCACATTGCATGCCTGAATCAAAACATCTCATGTTCCCCATAAATATATATATCTATGGATGTACCCACAAAAATTAAAAATTTAAAACATTTTTTTAAAAACATGGACCGGAATATACTTGACCCATGGGACATTCAATAAATTAATAAATCTATACCAGATTAGAGTACTAAAATAAACAACCTACTTGGGACCTGGTTGGGGGCATGTTCCTCCATCCCAACACTCCCCAACTCTTCTCCCTACTCCCGAGCGATTTCTGTAATAGGCTATTCCCAAGGAAAGAAGGCAGAGAAAGGGCAGAATTTGGTCAAGGATGAGCAGAGAGAATGGGGGTCTCATGCCCCGGTCCCGTCTTTTCTAACCACCTGAGCTGCAAAGCAGCCCCGGCCAGGCCTGCAGCAAGGAGGCTCTAGGCCAAGCTTGTCTACCGTGCAGCCTGCGGGCCACATGCAGCCCAGGACGGCTTTGAATGGGGCCCAACATAAATTTGTGTTTTAAGAACATTATGAGATTTTTTTTGCGATTTTCTTTTTTTTTAGCTCAATGGCTATCATTAGTGTTAGGGTATTTTATGTGTGGCCCAAGACAATTCTTCTTCTTCCTACATGGCCCGGGGAAAGCAAAGGATTGGACACCCCTGCTCTAGGCGCTGCCCATCCTTTGTCAAAGGCATCTCCACAGCCATGCAGCTCGGGGTAGAGGGCCATGCTCAGTGGCCATGGCCCAGACCTCCAGGGAGGAACCCCTGCCCACCACAATACCACCACTTCCCACCCCCAACCATCAGTTACCTTGTAGATGACACCGCCTGTGGCAGAACACGTCAGCATGTAATTGCCCTCTGAGTCAAAAGCGAAGAGTCGGCCCCTGGGGACTTGAACCTGCTTGTAGCCACTGTATCCAGACAGCACAAAGGGGCCCGTGGCGTCTGAGGGGAGGCTGTACTCGGATACCTTGAGGCCGCTCTTGTGGATGTTCCACTGGATGAACTGCAGTCACAGGGCACAAGCAGGGTGCTCTCAGCGGAGCTGGCCAATGCCGGCCTCGAGGAAGAGCCAGGACCCACTCCAGAGCAGAGGCTGGTGAGGGTGACCCGCCTCCCCCAGCCACAGTGCTGACATCCTTGAAAAGCCTTTCAAGTGCCAGAAGCAGAAAAATGGGTGAGAGGTCTACAGGTCCTATCTCTGGCCAACATGATTTAAGCATTTTTTAGGGAAGAAAATCTAGAAAAAGAGGCAGCAACCTCACATTAAAGTCCAACCCTTCTCTTTCCCTCTGGCCTGACCCTAGGAGAGGAAAAGGGACAGCAAGTGGCTTTGCCTGGATTCCTGGTCTCTCAAGCAGGAGGAATGCTTCAAGTGACCTATTATTATTATTATTATTATCAGAGTTAGAACCCAACTAGATTTTTCTGTCCTCGGAACAAGGTACAGAGGACAAAGTCCACATATATTTCCAGTGTTTCAGGCATATAATCAATTGAACACTGGGAGATGCCATTATAAACTCAGCTCCTTATCGTAGCAGACATCATCCCTTAGCCTACCCCACGGACAGGTTACATGGCTGTGACCACCTCTCTCACTAAGCATCCCACATAAGAAGGAAGTCGAGCTTTAATGTAAAAGTCCCTTCCCAAACTTTTCAAATGAAGAATTTACTTTGTAGTTACTCCTTTCAAGGGATAAAAAGATAGTGTCCAATCCCAAAGGTCCAGGCAGGCACACATGGAAAGGGCGTCCTTCTCCCACCTCTGCCCCTGCCAGCTCCCACTCTGAGGTGGTCACTATTCCTAGTTCCTAACCCTCCACAGAGGGAATCTACCAAGGACATGTACTTTTCCTTTTTTTCTGGCTTCTTGTTTTTACATCTCTGGGCTCTGCTGGGGTCTGTACGCATCTAAGAAGCTGTCCCCAGCCACTCAGCAAACTACACATCCATGAGTGGTCCTGGGACCACTCATTACCGAGCCCAGCAAAGCAAACTCAGCCCTAAATCCAGACCCCACAGATCCATCTATGGTAAGATGAGTAATTTTTGGTACTTCCTTACATAAGGATAGCCAATTCCCGCTGAACTCACTAAAACCTCGCAAAGATTTTAAGACCAATTACTAGTTTATCCCTATTCTACAGACAACAAAGCTGCAAAAAGAGGCCCCAGGTCGCAGAGCTAATAACAGGTATGGCCACAACCTGCAGCCGGCCCACATGTCATCCCGGTGCTCTCTTATCTGAATCCTGCGGCCACCTACCTTCCCGTCCTCGCCGATGCTGTACACGGTGTTCTCATCATAGCTGAACTCCACAGAGTAGACCTCCCCGTAGTGGGCCCTCCAGCTCATTGCGCACTCGTGCTGCTGCATGTCTGAGGCAATGAGACACCACCACTCACATCCTGGCCAGGGCTCTGCAGAAGGAATCTACCTGCAGCAGGAGGCCCCCTCACCCTCTACTCAGGCTGACAGCTGTTCTGGAGGCCATGGGCAGGCACCCAGGACCCAATGAGTGCCATAAAGCTGCCCCTGCCCAAGAGGTCAGGCTGCTTCTGAGCCTCAGAGGCAGCTTCTTTCACCAGGTCAGAAGCGAGGCTCAGGAGTCCCTGGGGGGAGCTCATCTGGGGAGCCCTAAGTCTAGGAAGGCACCCAAGAAACTGCCCTCTGTAACTTCCCCATGGGTGCCCTGGGAATTCCCTAAAGATACAGTTGCCTTGCCCCAGCCCAGGCTCTGGGGATGTCTCCTGGGGACAGAGTCCAACCTGGGGATTTGTACACAGCATGCCAGGTGATTCTGATGTATGCCTCTGGTTAAGGAGCACCGTTCTGATGCTTTTGAGAATCAACTACCCACAGCAAGTGGGTATGACAGCAGTACTCTTGTATGCCCTCCTGTATTTCACATGGGTGACAAGGACTCAGATGGAACAACTCAAGACTCAAGGACTGCTGAGCTCCACCCCCTCCCATGTCTATTGACACTAACTATGGGCGAGTTTATTACGGTGGGTGTTTTGAAAACACTGACCAAAGTTAAGCTCTAGTACATGCATCTGAAGTCAGGGTTTTGCAAAAGCCTCTAGCCCAGCTGGCAAAAAAATCCAACGTCGGCAAAAAAAATGCCTGGGAGATCTAAGGAGATCAAGAATTGCTATGAGCACACTTGCATACCAAACAGCCGGATGACACCATCAGCTGCCCCCGTGACCAGCAGGTTCCCGTTGTGATTGAAGGCTGTACAGTTGATAGCAATGGGTTCTGGATCCAGGGAGAACTGGAGCTATTGAAACAAAACAAAAATGCCAGTAGCAGATCTTCACTCAGCCCAGGCATGCTGCTTATTCCAATGCAGACAGGTGTCCCAGACTGAGTTTTCCACCAGCTCCTCCCTTATGTAATCTGGAAATGTAGATCTGAGCCTTTGCCAAAGTGCTGTGCCAGTGACCTTCTGTGCTCTTTTGAGAACAAGGTCTCTGTGCCTATATACATTCTGGTTTCCATAGAGAAATAATAATCCATGCTTGCTCCATTATAAAATAAATAATATACATCTTAGCAACCTACACTTCACCCAGAATGCATTCCAAGCAAATTCTCACTGAAAAGTCTTATGCCCTCAGAAAATAACACTTCATCAACTGCCTATGATGACAGACAACACTAATAAACCTGCCCTATGGCTCCCCACAGAAACACTTAGAAATATAGTAGCAAACAAAACCACCTCATAGAACATAAGGTCTATTAATTACATAATTAATGAACACTATCATTTCAAACAATATGGAACCCTGGGAACACTAAATAATCCTCCTGAAATTAAAAATGCAAGATAGAATGTTATTTAAAATACACACAGAGTACTGAGCTAGCAAATAAAAGAATCTTCTAGGGCCAAAACTAAGAGAAAGCAAGAACACAGAGAACCAGTGCACTCTAAAGCTGCCTTTCACTATGGGGCATTAATCAGATCCAGATGACTCAAGTTCCCATTCTGCTACCCATGAAGAGCTCAGGAGCCTGGAGACAACAATGTGTGATCTGCCCAAGGTCAGGCAATAAGAAACCGTCACATGGAGCTGGGACTCCAAAGAGCTATATACCTTCAGTGCAGGAATGAACTAGAAACAAACCTAGTTCACAGAAAGGGATAACAAGAAAACTTACCTCCCTGCAAATTCATAACCACAAACTAGCCCTGACATGGGAGGAACCTGGCAAAAATTAATGCAAATCCAAAGAAATGCACCTCCAACCCACACCTCAAAATATTCTCAGAGATACTGGCCCAAGAAACACCATGACCACAATTCATAAGAAACAGGAAAATAAGGCAAAAGGAGCCAGCACCCACAGAAACAACAGAGCAGAATCAGACCCACAAAGACTTCAGACATTAGATTTATAATGCAGAACATACAAGCACATTCAATTGTTCAACAAAATAAAATAAGGAATTGAAAATATGGGTACAAATGAGAGACTATAAACACAACAAAGCAGGTTTTAAAAAATGAAGCTGAGCTTCTAAAAATGAGAAATACAATAACTGAAATTACCATCCTAATAAATAGATGAAACTGATACAGTAGAGAAGAGATTAGCAAACTGATAGATCTGAAAAAAACTATTATCAAGAATGCAGCAAAGTGAAACAAAAAAGAGGAAGAGGCAAGTTCTAACACATATGGAATGAGAGTTCCAGAAAGCAAGAGATGATGAGAGAACTGCAATACTGGAAAAAATGATGACTGAGAATTTTCCAGAATTGAACAAAGACACAAATCCTCTGATTCAGAAAACAAATCCCAAGCAGAACTTTAAAAAAATAAATTTCAAAACTTAAAAACCAGAAAATCCACATCCAGAGAGCCAGATAAGAAGATTTTAAAAGCAGCCAGAGAGAAAAGATAACAAAGGAATGCCATTTACACGGAGAGCTAATGTCCCGGTCTCAGCAAAGGCAGCCAGAGGATGGACCAAGTCATAAGGTTAGGGAAGCAGTGTTCAGCCTGGAATATAAGAAGCTATTCTAAAAAAACACATATACTGTGGTTTATTCATATGGAGTCAGAAAACCCACAAAACAAAAATTCAGTTGTTTAGCGATACACAGTAATTAACATGGTAAAGTAATTTTTTAAATGTAAGGCAGGCCGGGCGCAGTGGCTCATGCCTGTAATCCTAGCACTTTGGGAGGCCCAGGTGGGTGGATCACCTGAGGTCAGGAGTTCGAGACCTGGCCAACATGGTAAAACCCCATTTCTACTAAAAATACAAAAAATTAGCTGGGTGTGGTGGTGGGCACCTGTAATCCCAGCTACTCGGGAGGTTGAGGCAGAAGAATTGCTTGAAACTCAGGAGGCAGAAGTTGTGGTGAGCTGAGACTGTGCCACTGCACTCCAGCCTGGGTGACAGAGCAAGACTGTCTCAAAAAAAAAAAAAAAAAAAAGTAAGGCAACAGTGTGACAAAATTCAAGACAGGTTCTCTCTGGAAGGGAAAAAGACCAAGATTGGGAAGGGCTACACAAGAGCTATAAAGTATTGATGATGTTCTGTATAAACTGTGATGGGTCTGCAGGTGCTCACTGTACTGCTTTTCTTCTCATTATACTATACACCTATGATTTCAATATGCTTTTGTATGTATTCAATGTCTAATTAAAAACTTGAAAATCACAAGTAAACATACAATTACAAATTGTAATAAGAACTTTGGAGGAAAATACAAGATGCTATGAACTAAGAGGAATTGAATTAAACCGGTGGAGAGGACAGTGGGCAGGGAGGGGCACGAGAGATAGGTCTAGAGTATGTCCCTGGAAATGCAGAGAACTGGTCAGACGGGAAACACACTGGCAGCGTTTGCTTATGGACTGACTGTGTGAGCAGAGAGAAAAGGACAGGTCTGGGAAGAACCCCAATTTCTGTTGTGTGTTTTTGTTTTTTTTTTTTTGAGACAGGGTCTCACTCTTGTCACCCAGGCTGGAATGCAGTGGCACCACATCAGCTCACTGCAGCCTCTACCTCCCAGGCTCAAGCAATTCTCTTGCCTCAGCCTCCCAAGTAGCTGAGACTACAAGTGAGCACCACCACATCTGGCTAATTTTTAAATTTTTTGTAGAGACAAGGGCTCACTACATTGCCCAGGCTGGACTTGAACTCCTGGCATCAAGCAATCCACCTGCCTCAGCTTCCCAAAGTGCTGGGATTACAGGCATGAGCAACTGCTCCTGCCCAAGATCCCCAATTTCTAAATGAGGCACATTGCCAAAGTGAGGAAAATTCTGAGGGGAGGGATGGATGTGGCAAGGGGTGGAGGTCAAGAATTCGAGTGTGACCCTGACGGGCCTGAGAGGTCTGACAGACCCAAAGGGAACACAGACCACTTCTACACGCAGATGCAGAACAGAACAAACTGAACATCTGGAACAGGAACCAACTGAAAGCAGGAGCCTCGAGTTTCCAGCAGCATCAGGAAACAATGTGTTCAACATAAAGGCCATATGACTTGTGAGCAGTGAAACGAATCATTTTAATAAGAAGTAGCACTGCCTTGGAAGGTGAGTTTAGCATCATTCAATCTCTCTGGGGCTCAGGGTGGTAGCTGCAGTATCTATTACTGTCTTGAAGGAAGGGCTCCTTGGCTCTGAGGTGGTGCCCAGGTTCCCTGGGAGCAAGTTCACAGGCTGTCTGAGCAGGCTGTCACCTGGACACATCTGGAAATGTTCTGGCTGGTGAATGAGGCCCTCTGATCCTCCCTTTCTTCGGTTTGAAACCCCAGCTGTTGGAACCCTTCCTTCCCACTCCTGGTCTGCCCAGCACCCCTCCCAGCGTACTGGCTTCGGCTGCCACATGGCCTGGGTGACTCCCATTTGCCTTCGCTTCTTATGAATCTGCATGTGTCCTTGCTACTGCTGGCTGCTGTTGCTATAATTCTCATACAATTATAAGTTAACAGGATGTCAGAGGGAGGCACGAGTCCTCTCCTAAAAAATCAACCACAGGGGCCCTCTGGTAGGTTCTGGGTGACTTCTAAGTTTGTGGCACAATTCTGAATGACTAACAATCTGCCCAGTTGGAGTACACTACTTTTCAACACTTAAAACTTTATTAAAAATCTGAAGAGACCAAAGCAAAAAGAGGGAAGAGGCTCTTCAGAAACCCAGAGGAATGCAGAGTGTGCCTGGCCCCACAGAGAGCCACAGGGCAGGCCCATACCTGCTGCTTCATGGTTTTCGTGTCCCAGAGCAGCAGCCTGCCAGGAACCTGGTTCATGCCCTTGCTGCCAATGTCTGGTGCTGAGAAGTCCACCTGGGAAGTGAGGCTCGGAGCTGCAGCCGAACAGACGAAAGAGGCCCCATTGGGGCTGCACGCAAGAGACAGGATTCTGCAACACACATGGGCCGGGGTCAGACCCTCCGCTGGCCCACAGAGGGAGGATGCACTTTGGTCCTGAGGCTGGATCCTGCACAGGAGATGAGGCACAAGGCTTGGGAAAGGACCAGCCCCGCGGACCACACTTGGCAGCCTGCGGCCTTGATGGTGAGGGGTAGGTTCCAGTTCACCTGGGCATGTCGTCGTTGATATTGATTTCACAGAGATTCTTCTTGGCTTCCGTGTCATAGAGACGCACCGTTCCCACACCACTGCCCAGCAAGAGCTGGAACGAGAAGGGGCGGGAGGTGGGAAGGATACCATGGAGTGAGGCTGAGTCAGGGAGGATCTCCAGAGGGGGCGAGGCTGGGCAGGCTGCAGGGGTGAGGCCCCTCCTCTACATATCCAGGCAGTTCAGGGGAAATCTGGCTACAATGAGCCTCACTTTAAAATTAAACAAAGACATGAGAGCTGACCTTGAACTTCTAAGCAAAACCACAAAAAATATCTGTATCTGTGGAATGGGAGAGACGCGTCACCTTGGACACATCTGGAAATGTTCTGGCTGGTGAATGAGGCCCTCTGATCCTCCCTTTCTTCGGTTTGAAACCCCAGCTGTTGGAACCCTTCCTTCCCACTCCTGGTCTGCCCAGCACCCCTCCCAGCGTACTGGCTTCGGCTGCCACAGGGCCTGGGTGACTCCCATTTGCCTTTACAGGGGACAACTCTGGCTCTGGGTCTGTAAAGACCTCCAGAAAAAAAAAATAAAAGGGGCTATCCTTGCCTTCAGGAACTTGTGACTTATTTGGTGAAAAGCTTCAAAGATAATAATAGTGCCAGAGGAAAGTGCCAGAAGCAGCCCAGCTCTGAGGGCGTCTCCCAGGAATATTAGGTAGAGTGTGACCTCAGCATTCACTTGGCAAACTGGCGCTGGCACAGGGCAAGCCCTGAGGTCCTCATCCATGAGGATAATCCCTTCAGCTGCCAAAAATTATAGAAAAACAGGGTTTGCATCTTGGGCTATGTGGTATGATCACCACAAATGAAGTAAAAGAAAAAACAGCAAGTCAATTTTACCTCCTTAACTATAAGTCCTATATCTCAAATATAAAATCCAGAGGGAAGAACATTGTACTATTCCTGGGGACAATAAGACCCATGGGAACCACAAAACAACACCAGCCCCTCACCAGCAGAAGCCACTTCCTGTGGGGCCTGGCACAGGAGGGTGCCACTGAAACTGCAGCTGGAAACACAGACAGATGGAGGGATAGCAGTCAGACAGGTGGTCCCCAGGGCAGACCACCACAGACAGGAAGAAGCCGTGTGTTCCAGGCCCCCTGCAGCTCATTTCAATCTGTCAATCTGGTAACCTCCCTGCCTTCCTACAACAGGAGCCTTCTGGGCCAGTCCTGGATGTGTGTCCCTGAATCCCCAATAATGGAGAGAAGGGAGAGGAACTGGTTTGGCTGTCTTGACTTAGTCAGTGGAGAACCTTGGGAAATTCCTCCACTGAGCCAGCAGAGCGGGCCCCAAAGGCCACCGTTACTCACCAGTCTGTCCCGTTTGGTGGCCCATTCCAAAGACAGCAGCGGCGATTTGGAAATGGAGGACGCTTTGGTCTGCATGATGGGGTTGAAGGACCACACTTTGATGACCCCATCTACGTCTAAGCTGGCAACTCTCCTCCCAGAGCAATCCACTCTGAGATGAGAGAAAAGAGAGGCCTGTCAGCTGGCCTCTCAGTCCCCATCCTCTTCCGCAAATGCCAAGATGATCGCTTTCCTGACTTCCTTACTGTTTTAAAAAAACAATCCCTAGAAGTCTACATTCAAATGACTGGTATAGGCTATTTCTAGAAATATTCATTCATTCGTTTGTCTAAGAAATACTTATTAAGTGCCAACCACGTGCGGAGCTTTTGATCAACTCTGGGCAAAGAGCCACGAGCAAGCGTTGCAGGGCCCTGCCCTGAGGCCACTTGCAGTCTCTGGAGATTTAGAGCCTCCAACTCACACTCCAGAACAGCCCAAGGGACCCAAGAGCCGTCAGGGCGGTCAAAATGAGAAACCCATCTACAGCTGAAAATTATGCCCCACCAGGGTTTGTTCTTGAAAGGTTTATACTGTGCTTAAGTAAAAACTTACAAATGGTAAATTACAAATCAGGTATTTACCTAAAAGTACCAACATAAAGCAAATTAAAATTGAGTGAGTTTGGGGGGGCTAAAATAAAGGGTAACTTGTTCCTAAAACTGAAACACAATTAGAAAGGGCAGAGAGGCCCGGTGCAGTGGCTTATGCCTGTAATCCCGGCATTTTGGGAGGCTGAGATGGGCAGATCACTTGAAGCCAGGAGTTCAAGACCAGCCTGGCCAACATGGTGAAACCCTGTCTCTACCACAAATATAAAAATTAGATGGGTGTGGTGGCAGGCATCTGTAATTCCAGCTACTTGGGAGGCTGAGGCACGAGAATTGCTTGAGCCTGGAAGGGCAAGATTGCAGTGAGCCAAGATCATGCCACTACACTCCAGCCTAGGCGACAGAGCAAGACTCTGTCTCAAAAAGAAAAAAAAAAAAAAAAGGGCAGACAGGCTGACCAGTCCACTGGCAGCTCCAACCGACTCCCATGACTCTTCTGCCATGACTGTGGCCCTCGTCCAAGCCCCCATTCTCTGCTATCTCCTGCTGGCCACACCTCCACGTGTACTGCCTGAAAATCTGAGCTTCCCAGGGTTTCCTTGGCCCCAGGCCCAACCCACCTGCAGTGCATGATGGACGAGTGGTGTTCCCCATACTCCTCCTGTCCCAGCACAATAAAGGGCTGCTCAGGACGGACTCCTCCACCCTCAGGGCCTGCCGAGGATGCCCGAGTCAGTGGCTCCACTGGCTCCGTGTGGAACTCTGGGCAGGGCTCAGCCTCTGGACCACTGGCTTCTGGTTTCTTCTCTGCACACTGTCACAAGCAGGGCGGGGATAAGTCAGCCAGGAAAGGGTCCCCCACACCGGGGCATACACCGCAGGGGGTCTAGGCCTAGGCCGCAGCATTTTGCGGGGCTCTCGGTAATTATGGAGTGGAGAGGAGAGCTCTGACCTGCAAGGGTGGTGCTCAGCTCACCCCGGGAGAGTGCGGGGCCTGCCCCCCCTGACAGCCCCTTCCTAGAGACTTCGCTCCACACAGGCCCTGCTGAAGGAGAGGGGGCTGTGGCCTCTCCGTGACACAACTGATGGGACCCAGGACACACATCTGCCTTGACAACAGACCAGGTGGAGGATGCGTGGTGCAGGCCACACACCGTGCTGAGTATTTTACAGATTTCTCTCATTTAGTCCTCCTCAAACAATGAGATGCTATTATTTTCCCCATTTTACAGCTGTGGAAACTAAAAGACTGAAAGAGAAGTCAAATGCCTTGCCCAAAATCATATGGCTGGCAAGGGGGAGAAATTGGATGTGAAGCTAGGTGGGTGAGAGGTAAGCCTGGCCCCTTTCCAGTGCACCCCTAGGCCCACCAGCCCTCCTGGGAGGTGGGCACTGAGAAACTAAGAAACAGACACAACTGGCCAGGAAGAAAGACAGAGACCCAAGGGCCACTGGGGGTCCAAGGCTGCCCCGTCTCTACGTCCCTGGGGCAGCAGGTGTTGGCTACAATCTGGTGCTCACCTAAACACAATCCAGGCTGAGGGCATCGGCCAGGGCACTCTCTACCAGCCCCGGGGTCTGGATGCTCCTGCAAGTGCTTCCTCAGAGAGGCAGGAGGAGGAGTTCAACAATAAAAAATAATAACAGAGGAACTTCAGACCTTATGGGGCTGTGGCTGACCCCCAAGTGCATCTTGAATCCTGAAATGCCAGAACTTATGATCTGAGCCTTAGGGGTCTGTTGTCACCACAGTACTGGGCTGTTAATGAGGAAATACCTTTAAAACAGGCAAATAGCCCCAATTATGAGATAAATGGTCAAGACGGTGACTTGGGCAAGAGAACCAGTAAATACCTTAGACTTTGCCATCAATCAGGAGTATCTGACAGAAACAGAAGCAGCTGTAATGCCACGAAGAGCAGGCCGTGGCCCACAATGGCCAGTGAGGGGAGTCCCCAGAGCCCAGGGCTTGGTACAGAAGGGCCTGGTCCACAGCCTCCCACTGTGTGGGCACAGGGCCCTCAGTGCAGCAATACAGGCAGCTGGGCCTCAGGCAGCACAGGAGGAAGGAATCCTGTGACCAAGCAAGTCTGGGGGAATGGGTGAAACCGAGGGAACCAGGTCTCCAGGAGCCCACAACAGGCTGCTTAGCACAATTAACCTAATGGAAGGATGAGTATGCAAAGGTTCCCAAGCCAGCTTAATCACAGAAGTCATCTTCTGAGAGCACTTCCAGAGGCCTGCATTTTCTGGCCCCTACTTAGGGAAATGCTGCATGGGAGAAATGGACCACAGAAGAGCCAGGCAAATGATGAACCCAAATAACCAAAATACAAGCCATTGACACCAATTAGGCAAAAGCACACTCTGCACAGCAGCGGAACTCAGAAGAAGGAGAAGAGGAGGCCCTCCACAGTGCTCCTCAGTAGCTGCATGAGTGTCCCCAGGGGTGTTCAGGACAACCCCATACCTGGGAAGTGGTTGTGGAGAAAAGCTCCTTCCTCTCCTTGCCGTGGTCCTGCAGGCGCCGCTGCCGGTGCTGTGACCAACCGGACTCCCCAGTGGCCAGCCCACTGAGGAGGCTCTTCCCATCCTTGGCTCCAGACATCGGGTCCTTTCCCTTGGTGCCCTAGAGGAAAAGAAGCTGGCTGTGAAGTCTCTTCCCATCTGCCCAGGCCATGATAAGCATGCCAGGAGTGGTCAGCCCTGGGCAGGGGGGCGTGGTGGGTGGGGAGCAGGTGGTTAAAATGGTGTTGGCTCAGCTAGGTAGGTGAGGTCATAGTCAGCCCCTGCTATGACCTCCTCCTTTCTGTCCTCTACCCATTAAGAGGACAGGTCACCTGCAATCCTCATCCTGCGGTATCTCTCATCTGGAGGGAGATGTCATCTTGATCTAATCGGAACAATTTAGTCTAGTTGAGGGGAAGGAGCCAGCACTTACTAAGTGATGACTAAGGCAGGCCGGGAGCTACGCTTGGTGTTATACACGTTTACAAGCAACAATATGTTTGGGCAATCTAAAAGTTATTTATGCAACAAGCAATCGCCTCTGGAGGGAAAAGGAACACAGTACCCTCTCTTGTTTTGGGGCAAGTGTGGACTAAACCAGCTAATATTAACAAATACTGAGGTGTTTGAAAATGATTACTAGAAAACCAGAAATTTTTAACAGAAATTGTTGAAAACCCAAGGAATGTTAAGAAAGATAAATTGGACAGGAAATAAACTGGTATTTTCTGGCTCCTTTTCATAACAAGAGTGATAGGGTCAGCTAAGTTATAGCAAGAGGGAATGAATTTGATCATCCCCCACCCCACCCATATAGAGAGAAGAAGTCTCCATTCTTCATCTAGAAACTCTTAAAAGGAGCTGCCACCCCCGCATCTTTCCAGATTGTTGGGCAGGGCTGTCTTTTTCCAGCTTTATACCCACAAATTGTGATGGTCAAACACTCTCACTTCCATTATTTACACTCTTAGCAAAGAGATATGAATGCAAACACCTACTCAGGTTTGAAACCAATCTTCTCAAGAAACCATTTCTACACAAGCCCTACATGAAGAGAAGAAACTCAACCAAGGTCTAGCTGCTGCTTTCCAGTTCTTCTACTTGTTATTTTTTATGTCAACAGTAAACAATTTAAAATTATTAACATGGATTCCTTGGAATCCTGCAACTATGTGAACAGTTAAGAAACAAAATTTTAAAGGACTATTAGCTTACCTGGAACCAAATCATGGCTAACCTGCAGGGTATTTACTATTTTTGGCCTGTTTATAAACTTCAAGTACTTCTGTGAACAAAGAAAGGATGGTAAACCTGTCTCAATCAGCCACAAACACATTTAATTCCAAGTATTAGAACTGTGTCAATAACAACTGTGTATGGGTCCCGGGAGGACAAAAGCCATGGAGAGGTAATGTCCACTCCTCAGAGTTTCAGAGAGATGGAGTGGGGAGGTGGCCTGTTGGAGTCAGCTGTCAAGGCTAAGATCTGGGGAGGTGGTAGGCAGTTGCGTCGTGTCCTGTTTCAAGACAAGGCTCTGAAACTCCCATAAGAAGAAATCACTGAAAATGCAAACACCGAGTAGCCACATCACGGTCCAGGAGGTGCCACTTCCACATTTTGTGCTGCTACATGTATGCCGTGCTCTACATGGGTCACAGGGGGATTCTGTCTTGGAAGCAAAGGTGGGAACTGTTACAGAGGGAGACAGGCACTTTATGGGCCCCTTCCTGCCTTATTCAGCCCCTCCACTGGATAATGATGTCTTTTCCTTTTTCAGCAATAGTAAAGAGTGCTCAATTCAATTGGTGAATATTGATGGAAGGAGGAGGCTTCGAATTCCTCTGGCTTATTTGAGAGCCACTTGTAACTCCCCAGCAGGAGCAAACAATAAAACACTGAGAAGTACAAAGGTAATACTTCCTTCACAAGACAAGACAGCAAGGAAGGCATCTGGTACAGAGAAGAAGAACTGCCTTTACAATGATAGGGCAGTTTATGCCAAAACAGTGATGGACCTAAGCATGACCTATCAGATTTTGCTTAAAGAAGAGGCTAGGTTCTCCTTTCTCCTTAAATCTATGTTAGCCACTGAAGAAGAACAACGAAAGATAATAATATATTAAAAGCTGGTGAATGCGGTTGTCCACAATATTTTTTAATAAGTAGGTGAAGGCCAATTTGTGTCTAGCCACAAATGTACATAACAAGTGAATGCTTACTGGCAACTGTTAATTTTTTAGAAATAAAAAGCTAAAAAATAAAAACAAAGGAAAAAGGGGTAAAGTCACAATGCTATGTAAGTAATTACCTTCAAACAAATCCATAAAATTGTGGCCAAGCACTTGTGTATGGGTAAAGAGCTGGAGAGAGTGAAAGATGTCGGCAGAACTGTGTACTCTCTAGACAATGACACTTGCACACAGAGAAGCTCACACCCTTCTGGAAGCTTCTTCTACTGTGACCCTACCTTACACATCTTTGTAACCTTAGCACCCAGCACCACGCCTCGCATAAGCTGGGCACTCATTCATGACTGGCTAAATACACAAATGGATGGACTGATGAACAGATGAAATAACTGTTCACTGAAAGTTTTATTTCATTTTAAGTGCAACCCCCGTAATAGTCTTTAACTGCTGGCTTCAAATAACAGAATATCCCAGTAGTCTAAAGTATATTTTATCTTAATCTACCTGACTCCTACAGTTCAGGAGAGACACGGTAACTTCTCTCTTATCATTTGACCTTCTCACTCTGGAGACAGACATAAGTTGATACCCATTAATTTCCGGTGGACTGAGTAAGTCAGGAGGGATTCCAGAGCCTCACAGAGCTTACCAGGATGGCAGCCATCAAAATGGAGCAGGAAACAAGTTCCAGTAATTTGGTATCACCTGAAGCTAAACAAAGCTACCCAGAAAACAGGCCCTCATAACACAGAAATCCCAGAATGAAAGACAGGCTTTCTCCTTACTGTCAAGATCCTTGGGAAAAACCTTCAGGGCAGTGGTTGTGACCACTTACTTCTCAGTAACTGGGAGGTAATATTACACTAATAAGAGTCACAAGCACAGAAGTTTGTGGATGCTTTGCTTGCTTTACATTACAGCTGATTCAAGGTTATCTCTATAATGAGGTAATTTCCACGGCTCACCAAGTGGGTGTGAAAGGAGCAGAATTATCGCTGGCGGGAAGGATGGAGTACTAACTACAGGCTGTGTGAGCCAAGCAGCAGCCCAGGCAAGCCTCCTATGGATGTGCTCTCGCTGGCTATTGTAATTGGAGATCCTAGAAGGGCTTGGGAAGTGTGGTTTTGCAGTTATTTCCACTAAAAAAAAAAAAAAAAAAAAAATTGCCTCCAGACTCATATTGAAAGTCTGGAGAGTATTTGCCAGGCTTTCAATATAAAAGCAATCTATTTTGCATCTATTTTGCCATCTGTTTTACAAGAATATTGCTATGAACATTTCAGTAATAATGACAACAGGTACAGCAACCAATTACAAGCAGGCAAAATGCTGATGTGAGCAAAATTTACAATGCTTTCTATAAATTATATTTGATAGGAAAGTCTAATCATTTTTACATATTGCTAATTTAACAATAAAATACAGCCTATTTTGTGTGTGTGCTTATTCTTTAACAGTAAAAAAGAAAGAAGGACTCTGGTGTGGTAGTAGCGAGGAAAAAAGACAACATGCTTAATATGCGCTTACAAAGCAATGTGGCTTATTTAAAAACCAATGCCATTGTATACTGAGTTCAAAGCAGTGTATTCTCAAAATGCCCTGCATTTAGTATCTGTGAGAGAGCACCTGGAATTGTACACTCAAATTTGGGCATTAATTGTAATAGCGGGATTGAAACATTAGAATGTCCCCCCCGAGCAGGGGGCCCAGGATGTGAGGGGAAATCATGCCATAGGGACAAACAGTTGAGGTGGGGGTTGGAGGGAGGGTGAACAAGAGTGCTTAGCATGGAAAAGATAGGAAGAGTCATTCTATACAATAAGCCTTATTGTTCTATGTAGCTCCAGAGGGCTAAGCTAAGATCTGTGAGGAAAAGTCATAAAGAAGTTTCTTCTAATAGCTTTCTAACATGCATATGTTCCTGCTTTGACAAGCAGTGAGCTCTGCATCTTAGGAGGCAATCAATCCAGACAGTGTACTCCTATACTCAGCAGGAGGTGGGCCAGATGACCTTCGAGCTTCCCTTTAACTCTAAAATTCTGTGATTTTCTTGAACCTCAAATCTACTAGTTATTTTTAGAAGTGAAACAGTAATGCTGAATCTAAATCATCTACCATTAATAAAAAACAAGTGACCTGACTATTGGGTTTTTTAGATTAGAGATATCTTTCGTCTTCACTGAGGAACTAGAAACTGCTCTGTTAACATACCACACAGGGACCCAATCTTTGTTCCATTATATTTTAGAGGAAAGGTAGGGCATGTTTTACTGCAAATCACACATTCTTATTCCAATCTCATTTCAACCTCACCATGTGACACACAGTTCCTAACCACATAGAGTATGGCCACAGCTTACTCCCACAGAAGCTGTCTCTATGTTTTCTTTCAAGTTAATGAAATTGAACTTCATAATTTCAAGCTCATTTCAAAGGACTCAACATTCCACATGTCACCTATTAAACTTATAAAATGTTGCACAGTGAGAGATCCAGAAAGCAAGCACTACAACTTACTCAGCCACACTCCACAGAACTGGAATTCTAACTTTAAGATTTCAATTTCAGAAAAATATTCATAGGAGTAACCATGATTGAGTTTTGACTGCCTGAACCCTCATGACTGCTAAGATTATAGTTTTTTGCATTAACGGCACTTTAGGTCTCAGAACTAACTCAGGTACCCACGTGGGCCAGGGCCTGCAGGAATACAACCTCTACTACCAACATTTACTGAGTGCTGACCCTCTGTCAAGCACTCTTCTTCCAGCAGCTCAATTCATCCTTCCCTGGGGAGTAAATACTATTATTATCATCCCAAGCAAACTGGGGTGAGTTTAAACAATCTGAGCACCAATGACAAACGAGGAACCAGAGCTGAAAGTTAAGTTGCCTGACCCCAAAGCCCATGCTCTTTCTGATCCAGTGTCCTGCTCAGTGTCTCCAGCTCAACAATACTCAGCCCAAGTGCCGTATTCCAGTGGCAGCGTGAGGCAGACCCCTACCTCCCTGGGTACAGCGAGCAGCCCCAAACTGCTGTGCCACTTGCAACTGGTCTCACACAGAGGCTGGTAGGAGAAGAAGCCACAGACTATGACTATTTATTTTATCTGTAACTAATAATACATTCAAAGTGTCCCTACGAAGCAATAAACAGTCTGCAGGCATTTCTGAAAGCAATGAATTCTGACAATGTCTGATAGTTAAACCAGTCAGTGGGACCCTTGGCTGTTTTGGATATAAGCTGACATCAAAAAAAATCCGCTTGCAGTCTTCCATAAAAGAGAGAAATAGTGAAAATCCTTTGCAAAATCAGCAAATACCAACTTGTTTCAGAGGTAATTCTTGATTTAGTCTTTAGCCAAACACTATTTTTATATCACCAAAAATTCAAAATTCTAACTGCCTGAACTCATACTTGAGCCACCAAAACAGTCATAATCCCTTATGAGTTCATAGGAAATTTATGAGAAAAGAGGGGAGACTCTTCAAAGCCTACTTCCTGTCATCAGCTATCTACTACTTCAACCAGAAAGCATCATAGACTTCAGAGAACTGGCACAGGAGTGCAGGCAAGGGAAGGCAGCCCCTTGGGTCAGGAGACCTGGGTGTGAGGTCTGGCACTGCCTTGATCAGTGCACAAGATCTACCTAGTAATCAAACACCACAGTGCCTGCAGTCTAGCTGGAGGTGAAGATGGAGCGGGGAGCCAGAATGCATTCGGTGGATTTTCCACCTCCTCCTCTCAGTTCCTCTGCTACAAGCTTATCTAGATTCTCATCCTGCAGAACCATCACTTTCTGAGAGGAAAGGCAGGGAAGGGGAAAGAAAGGGAATGAGATGTCAATTTAGAATCTCATCAACAGGCCCAAGAAATCAGTCCTAAAGGGAGTGCAAACAAGTCTACACTTGCTCAGGAGGTCTGGAAGCACAGGCAGCTGTCAGGGGCTTCTTGGCCAGAGTTAGAGGGGTAGGACTTGTGCTTACCTGACCACCGAAGGACTCTTTCTTGGCCGAGCTCTGAGCTTGAGGGCCCTGAGCAGGCAACAACCTTGAGGGGCTCTTCTTACTCTGAGGCAGCAGCGAGGACAGGAAGCCCACGCGAGGTGACTGGGAGAGGGAGGCATTCCTTTGGCTGCACACCATGGCACTGGTCAGCAAACACACCACAGGGTCAGAGGGCTGAAACAGGATGTGGAAAAACCAAGAACATAGACCTCCCAGGCTATGGATGACATTAAGTGACCAGGCCTGGGTCAGGTCCAGGAGTCTGGGCTTTAAGGTGGTATTATCCTTGGTATCATTTTTTTGCACAAAGGGAGCCAGCAGCTTATCTGTTACAAGGGTGAAGTCTGCGGCTCTTCTTTGAGGGTCACAGTAAACTCAGAGCTGTCTTGTCCGATAGCCACTGGTCACATGTGCTACTGAGCACATGAAATGTGGTTAGTCCCAATCAAGATATGCTAGAGACGTAAAATTGACACTGGAATTCAAAGACTTGGCATGAAAAGTATAAAATAGCTCATTAACATTTTGTTTATATCCATTACATATTGAAATGATGTTTTGAATATACTAGGCCAAATAAATCACTAAAATTAACTTCATCTTTTTTTTTTTTAACATAGCTACTAAAAAAAAATTAAATTACATATTTGGCTCGCATTTTATTTCCATCAGAAAGAACTGGCTCTACCACTAGAGCTATTTCATCTGGTGCAGTACTTGTCTATGTGGAGGTCTGGAATCCGGCTGCCTGGGTTTGCATCGTGACTCACCAATCACTGTCTTCCTCACCTGTGTGTACCTCTGTTTCTTCAACCACTACTATTATTATCACCAGCTGGGGCTTCTGCTTTAACTGGTGTTTCTGAAGGTCAAATACCTCTCTCTAATCTGCCTTCCTCTTTACAACTGTCAGAGAGGTGCATGCTTCTACTGAGGAATGCATCCAACCTGTGGTTACTAATCTTTCCATACATGAGATGCTCCTTCCAATGCACAAAACCTTCCCAAGACTTTACCACAGTGATTGTGTTTTTATTTATCCTGATTACACATATCTGGATGTAGAGCTGGCAGAGCTGTGCAGTTCCCCAGCTCTAGGCAGAGCCACAGGCTTGGAGACTCAGAACTCCTAGAGGACTTGGCCATGGGGACCTTACTCATAAAGCTCTGAAGCAAGGCTGGATGCAGTGGCTCACGCCTGTAATCCCAGCACTTTGGGAGGCCAAGGCAGGTGGATCACTTGAGGTCAGGAGTTTGAGACTAGCCTGGCCAATATGATGAAATCCCATCTCTGCTAAAAATACAAAAAAAAATGAGCCAGGCATGGTGGCATGCACTTGTAATCCCAGCTACTTGGGAGGCTGAGACAGGAGAGTCTCTTGAACCCAGGAAGCAGACATTGCTTTGAGCCAAGACTGTGCCATGGCACTCTAGCCTGGGTGACAGAGCAAGACTCCGTCTCTAAAAATAAAAATAAAGCTCTCAAGCAAGAGCAGTGTGTGCCAGGAGGCTCTTCCACAATTCTCCTTCAGCAGGCACAGAGGGCTGCAGGCAAGGCAAGATCAGAGGGAACCGTGGGGCTGAAAGCACAGAGGGCAAAAAAAAGGAGAGGGCTGTCACACACACTCACAGTTCCGAGTCCCCCAGGCGGTCCATGTTGGAGACATAAGGAGGCAATTTGTGTTGGACCAAGGCCTCTTCCTCTTCTGGCTGTTGCTCCTCTTTCTTCAGTCGGTGGATTTCAGCTTGCAATGCAAAAAGCTATACAGGGGTGGGACTGAGTTAGCCAATGATCTCACCTAACCTTCCCTCTGTGGAGGAAGATTTCTAGACACACTGCATCCAAGCCCACTGGTCTGAGTGCCACTCGCCTCAGCGTCAAGAGGCCTATCTCACTCTGCTCACTGCAGACTGGGAAAAGTGACTGCTATCACTGGACAACAATGAGGTGAGAAAATCAAAAACCATTAGAAATCCAAAACCCATTTTCTTTTTAATCATTTGACTTGCTTCCTCCTAGACTCACTGAGAAAAATAGCTCCACCCATCCTGCTTTGCTTTTTGGAATCTACAAAATCAGGCTTTGGAACTCTCAAAGCCTGATTTTGGAATGGAAAAAAAAAAAAAACTTTTAATGAATTACAGTGTTTTTAACCTTTTGCCTGAAGAAAATTACATATACACACACCCCAAAACCCAAGAATCTTAAACCCCATAACCTAAACAGCCTATAATCTTCCTTTTCCCAACAATATCACCTAAAGAGATCTTAATTTCAGGAAAGAGAAATGTTCCTCAGGCAACATGTACAAGCAAATGTGGGTACCCTGGCTCTATTATTTTATCAAACTAGAGAAGCATGTAGCTGAGTAGGAACAACTAAATTATATCTGGGTTGTAAACTACATATATATGTGTGTATATATATAGTTTACATATATACATGTAAGTATAGTTTACATATATGTGTATATATACATACACATATATAGCTATATGTGGAAAGACAAAACAGACACATGAAAACAGGTTAGTTATAAGGTGGCATGGATGCATATAGTCTTTTTCTCCTTAAAAGTTAATTACTGTTACTATATTGTTCATGCTATATATCTGACTTAAAATATGAATCTCCCCTCTGGTTTTCAGAGACTGTTACTCTCCGAATTCCCAATACTGACTTTCTGGTGACTTATTTCCATCTGAGAAACTAGGTAGTGGCAGTGGAAAGCTGATTAATATAGTCTTCCACTGCCACTACCTGATTTCACACACAAAAAACAGAAGTACTTCCTCAGGAGCAAGCCTGTTCAGAACAAACCTTCTGACGCAGAACTTCATTTTCTTCTTGAACCTGGTTAGTCCTCTGACACTCTGCATCAAAGTTCAGGATCACAGGGACTGGTGCACGAAGTTAAAGAATAAGCCAGCCCATGAAATGTTTAAAAGTCCTTCCCAAACCCTTGACACACCAGTAAAACACATGAGACACAGGGACACAGGAAACAGAGTACAGGAGCAGTGCCGTGGGCTCTTGTGGGCTTAATGTAATAGTCGCTCCCTATAGTCTTGTCTCCAAGACTTTCTCTAGGTCTGACCTCATTTCATTCGGACAGATTCATAGACGCATGACCACCTGCCTGGCCAGCCCACAGAGGGGACATAAATCCAAACCTAAGCATTTTCTCTCAAATACCAGCAGCAAAGAGCTAGCATCCAGTAGACTTCACAGCCAGTCTGAGCTTTAGTGAGGTCATACATTCAGCTAAAAGCAGCCCTGGAGGCCAGTGGCTCCGCAATAATACAGCCAATGAGGCAGAAAAGACCAGTCACTTGGCTTCGCCTCCCCAGATTGAGCCTCTCCCTGGCAAAGGTTTGGACTGAGAAGAGAAAGCTTTCTGCAGATTGCGTGGCCACCCCAAGAACAACCACAGTCTATAGCTTGGGATACTGGTCCTTCTCCACTGCCTCAAGCAGCTTCAGTTAGGAGGTGCACAGAGCAGACAGGGCCTCAGAACTGGAAAGAGGACTGGAGCCCATATGTGTGTAACCTAGTTTGAGGAGCACTGAAAAGATCTTGAGTGACAGTTCCAATTTCACTGGAGGGCCCACAGGGTTAACTGGAGAGCCCTCAGGATGAAGAGAGGGAGCAAGGGGGAGGAAACAAGGCAGCCCTGACAAGGGTGGAATTCACACTCATCTGGGGCACAGAAAGGGTAATGGCAGGGAAAGGTGCCCTTCCCACCTCCACCAGAAAGTGTTCCTCCCAGAGGCCAAAATGCCCACCCATGGGTGGGCCTCTAAATACCCAAGTTTATCAGTGCCTCACCAGCCAGCCCCATTCAAGCCAGACTCCCTTCTCCTCCTCTAAATTTCCGGCCTAGAGAGCATGAACGATGGCCTCGGGAGCTCTGGCTTGTACACTTGGTAGGCTGTAAATTATTTACCTATTTACCTGCATTCTCATTCATTCCCCCTCTCAAATACCCGCATATATATTCTTAAAGCTACTGTGATTTCTGGCAACTTGAGGAACACTGAAGTTACTATTAGAGACAATAACGCAAACTCTAACGCAGACAGAAGTTCCAACCCAAGAAGTCTTCTCATCTGTACCTAATCCCAGCAAAGGTATATCCCTGGGAACACGTTTCATGCACAGAGAGGGTACTCTCAAGGCTGCCCGGTTTCTCCAAGCAGCAGCTGCCTTCCAACCCCAGTGCCTGCTGACAAAGTCAGTACTAGCACCCCACTGCTGCCACTGTCACTGCCCACGCATGTCAGCTAATACTTCAGCAGCACAGTGTCAGAACTAAGATTTATGATTCCCTGGCTTACTGACAAAAACAACCACAATTTGTCCAGCCCCCTCCTGTGGCCCATAAAAATGGTCCCCGGGCATTTTTGTAGAAGAAATGCCTGTATGGAGAGCAGCAGGCTACCAATCCTGAGGTCTGGGTGCCTCAGGTTGGGCCCTCAGCCCCAGGCAACTGAAAGGATATGCATGCACTGAAACAGGACGCTCAGGAAGTTGTGCAGGGACACAATGAAGGTGTCCGCCCACTGTCGAGAAAAGTAGGTAGCAAAGGTGGGGTTGGTGTCTGGGGATGGCAGGAAGGGCAGGACAAACCAATCCTTCCACTCAGCCTGGTTCTGGAGTTCCGTGGCCTGCTTTGCAAAGAACTCCTGAGCCTTGTCATTTCTGTTTGTCTGCCAAGACACAAGGAGGTAGCAAGGAGGGAGGAGAGACAGAAATCCAGAGTTAAGACTCTTCATCACTGCACAGCAGACAACCTTTGGCTATCAGCCTGCCAGGTTAAGTGGCAAAATAAAATTCCATAATATAAAAGAAATCATCACTCTTTTCTCAAGGAACTTGTCATTTCAAAGCTGGTTTAAGCTGAAGTTCTAATGATAAATCCCATCCTAAAAATTAATCCCTAGCTGATGTTCGAATAACTAAGTGACTCATTCCTCCAGGTCAGCTATCATCTTTATTACTCAAACTTTAACCCAGCTACTTATACTCTTTAAAATACCACCTTTGTTTTAAGCTTACATGCTTAACATAAAAAAGGAAATAGGAATGGGGAAGACAGGTCAGATGATCTACAGATGACGACAAGGAAAAAAAAAGAAGGAAAACAGTCAAAAGTAATTGCACTGTAACTGCTGCACTCTTTCCCATAGTCACATACAGAGTCCTCCCTAGGAACTGGAAGAAAATCTATTTTGGGATCAAAGAGCTCCTTCCACCAAGGGAAACAGAACCCCTGAATCAACAGGCACCTGGATTGTGTAGACAAGATAAAAGCGAAACAGGCTGGTTTTCAGCTTGTGGATTGTGGGTCTGTATATATCCTCCAAGCGGCTAAAGAGCCGACGCTCCAAGTAGCTCCAATAATCCCGAAGAGCAGCCAAGTCATACACCTGCATTAACTGCTGCAGCTGGTCCACAATCTTATCCACCTGGGGAGAAACATGGATGGAGAAGGTGGTAAGGGACAGAAGGGAATTCTCCCCTCCATGGAATAAAGCTTTTTCCTCCTGTCATGGCTTCTGGGTGTAAAAAAAAATTATTAAGTTAGCAATCTATAAAATTTTCAAAACATACTAATGCAACAGTTTTTCAGTAATTTTCTGATGTTAGAGAAGTGGTTTGACCCTCTAGCAAGCACGGAAATTTCAGGTGTAAAAGGGCTTTGGCCCAGAACCTAAGAGATCTGGCTCCAGATCTTGGATCTGCCTCTGACTTACTTGATCAATTTGGCAA
The DNA here is from genome assembly GCF_009828535.3 of Hylobates moloch. Lineage (NCBI taxonomy): Eukaryota > Metazoa > Chordata > Mammalia > Primates > Hylobatidae > Hylobates > Hylobates moloch. The sequence continues at coordinate 216,190,142 of NW_026652276.1, forward strand.
TGTCATCAGGCCAGGCACCATGGCTCACGCCTGTAATCCCAGCATTTTGGGAGGCCGAGGTGAGTGGATTACCTGAGGTCAGGAGTTCCAGACCAGCCTTGCCAACATGGTGAAACCCCGACTCTACTAAAAATACAAAAATTAGCAGGGCGTGGTAGCGCGCACCTGCAATCCCAGTTACTCGGGAGGCTGAGGCAGGAAAATCGCTTGAATCCAGGAGGCAGAGGTTCCAACGAGCCAAGATCGTGCCACTGCACTCCAGCCTAAGCGACGGTGAGACTCTGTCTCAAAAAAGAAAAAAAAAATGGCAGTGTTGCTTAACTGTAGTCTCAGTTACCTCACATTTTTAAAAAAGGGGGTGGGGTGAAGAAGAGGGTATGAGACAATCTCCACAATTCCCGGATCCCAAGGATCATGAGGAGGTGCACGGACTGACTCCTTCAAGTCATCCAAGTTCCACCGAAGCCGTGGTAGCTGCTCAGAATGTCAGCCAAGGAAGTCACCTCCTTGTGAGGAGCAATTAGAGCAGAGTACAGAATCTGGAAAAGGGTTTGGATATCAATACCAGTCCAACGCCCCTAGTTTATAGATCAGGCCACTGAGGCCCAGAGGGGTGAAATGATTTGCTTTTGCCACTAAGTAGCCACTAACTTTGGCCAGGCAGGAAACCAGATCTCCTAACTCCCCTCCAGTGCTCTTGCTGTTAGCTCACTGCCTCTCATTGAAGTCAGTACACACAAACATACAAATCACACACATATACATTCCAAGAACCTCGCAATGGAAAACCATTTTAGAGCAGGGGAAGTCTGGGTTTCTCTAATGTGCCATGAGGTCTTCCACAACTGCAGAAGCAAAATTGCCAATGAGTCCCTGACGAGGCCATTTTAAACAAACACCGCAGATACTTGAACGCAGCTAACGTTTTTGGACTGCAGACTTCTTTGCTTCCACTGCCATTGGAAGCCAACACGAATATCTGTTGCCAAAACGCAACCATCTACCTAACCTCGGCTCCTAAAACCTCATCGCCATCCTGGCCAAGGAGGCTGGAGCGGAGACAGAATCCTAGACCAGGAGCCGGGACATCGGGGCTCCAGCCTCGGCGATGCTCCTGACTCGGGGGGCGGCTTCAGGCAGGTCCCGTCCGTCTGAGGGCCTCAGTTCCTCATCCGTCAAGCTGGGGTCGGACGCGCTGAGGTCTCCGGCGCCCCGTCGCGAGTGACAGCGCCGCTCCCGCCCCAGAGGCTGTGCTGGGGGGAAGCCCGCTCCCCGGCTCCCTCGGGCCGCCTCTGCCCGCGCCGCTCCCGCCGGCCCCTCACCCGGAACCCCTTCTCCTTGTCCGCCTTGATCTCGGCGTCCAGCTGCCGCAGTGTGTGCGTGAACCCGCGGAAGAGCAGGTACTCCCGGACCAGCTCGTCAGTGCGCTCCACGGCCTCCGCCATCGCAGCACCAGCGTCTTTAGGGGTGGTGCTGCGAGGGACGGAGGGGCGGGGCCTGGGAGGAATGGGGCGGGGCCGGGCGCAGGCGCCGAGCACGTCACGCCGCGACAGGCCTACCAGCCCGCACGCACCAGGCGCCCTAGCCTGAGGCCTCGCCCCTCGGCCGGCGCCCCGCCCGAGTCCCCGCCCCTGAGCCGGCCGCAGCCCGCCTGGCCTCTCGGGTCACCCTTACCCCTCCCGAGGAGTGGCGAGGGGAGGTCCTGGCGGCGCCGGCGGCGGCTTTGTCTGAATTACTGGAAGTGGCGGCTGCCACCCAAGTCAAGACTGGATCTTAAGAACATCCCAGGTAGTCCAGAGGCGGGCAGGGGGTGCGGCGCCCTGTTGGTTGGCGTTACATCGCAGAGCTCCCGGTCCCCTGCCGTCCTCCTACATGGAGGAAGCTGGAGCCCTAAGAGCAGAGTGACCTGCGTGTAGCCACAACCACGTGTGTCCTCAGAGAGCGCTAACTCCCCCAAAGCTCTGCTTTCATTAGTAAGACGAATTGGCTACACAGCAAGATAACCAAGATGCACTGCTAGGATAGGCAAATTTCATAGCAGTGTATGTACGCTATAGTCCTGGTTTCTTGTGAAAAAAAAAAAAATTAGGTATGTATGTGTGTGTACATTTTTTAAATTCAGGAAGATTGTACACCAAGTTCCTATGCAGTCGGATCTCTGCATCCTCGGGTTCCGCATTCACGGATTCAACCAACGAGGATTGAAAATATTTTTTCCAAAGTTTTGAAAATAAAAAATAGCCGGGCACAGTGGCTCACACTTGTAACCCTAACATTTTGGGAGGCCAGGGTAGGCGGATCTCTTGGCCCCAGGAGTTGGAGACCAGCCTGGACAACATGACGAAACCACATCTCTATAAAAAAAAAAAAAAAAAAAAAAAATGCGGAGCGCAGTGGCTCACGCCTGTAATCCCAGCACTTTGGGAGGCCGAGGTGGGCGGATCACCTGAGGTCGGGAGTTCGAGACCAGCCCGACCAACATGGAGAAACCCCGTCTCTACTAAAAACACAAGATTAGACGGGCGTTGTGGCGCATGCCTGTAATCCCAGCTACGCGGGAGGCTGAGGCAGGAGAATCGCTTGAACCCAGAAGGCGGAGGTTGCGGTGAGCTGAAATCGCGCCATTGCACACCAGCCTGGGCAGCAAGAGTGAAACTCTGTCTCAAGAAAAAAAAAATTAGCCGGGCGTGGTGGTGCTGCCTGTGGTCCCAGCTACTTAGGAGGCTGAGGCAGGAGGATCGCTTGAGCCCAGGAGGTTGAGGCTGCAGTGAGCTGAGATTGTACCACTGCATTCCAGCCTGGGTGACAGCAGGACACCATCTCAGTTTAAAAAAAAATACAATTTTTAAAAACACAAATTAAATATAGCATAACAATTTACATAACATGTACAATGTATTCAGTATTATAAGCAATGTAGAGATTATTTAAAGTATACAGGAGGAAGTGTATAGGTTAGATGCAAACACTAGGCCTTTTTACATCAGGGCATCCACGGATTTTGGTCTTCTAGGGAGGGTCCTAAAACCAAACCCCTGCAGATACCAAGTGACAATTGGAGTGGTTTTATCTGAGAGGTGAGACTATGAAGGACTTCTTGTTTTTTACTTTCTTTTTATTGTTGAAGTTTTTACAAGGTGTACGTATTTTTGTAAGTAGGAAAACAGCCAATATCTTTGAGCCTTGCTTCTGCAAAATGGTGACAATAGGCCAAGCACGGTGGCTCACGCCTGTAATCCCAGCACTTTGGGAGGCCGAGGCGGGCGAATCACGAGGTCAGGAGATCAAGACCATCCTGACTAACACGGTGAAACCCCATCTTTACTAAAAATACAAAAAATTAGGCGGGCCTGGTGGCGGGCACCTGTAGTCCCAGCTACTTGGGAGGCTGAGGCAGGAGAATGGCATGAACCCGGGAGGCAGAGTTTGCAGTGAGCCGAGATCGCGCCACTTCACTCCAGCCTGGGCGACAGAGCGAGACTCCGTCTCAAAAAAAAAAAAAAACTGTGACAGTAACACCCACCTTGCACAGTAGTAATGAAAATTTAATAAGACAGTGTATGTAAAACGCTTAGCACAGTGAATGGCCTATTGGTAAAATGCAGTGAGTGTTCCCTTCTCCTTCCCTCGAATGATATGACTTTTCGTGTTTGTCAAAATACAACTCAGAATCATTGCTGCCCCTCTGCTCAGACCCTCCACTCCTACTCTATGGAAATTCAGTTCCAAAAGAGCTCTGATCTACACTAGAGAAAGCCAAAAAGATAGCACAGAGCAAGCCACAGCAGGACAAGACAGACCTTGTTCTGCCCTCTTTGTTTGCCCTACCTGTCTCCACAAGTGTACCCTCCAGGCAGCTAACCTTGCCTCGAGGGCAGGAAAAGAGAGTCACCACTGTGACTACTGGGAGACCAACTCCTACTTTGAGATCTCAGATCATCAAAGTGAACTTGGAAAATTTGGACAAGTTGCAACCACCAAAGCTTCCACCTACAGGAAAGTTGTGAATTAGATTTCCCTAAGGGCACCTGAAGTCTGCAACCATAGATCTCACCTCCCCCACCTCCATCTGCCCTGACACCTCCCAGACCAGAGCCTGTAATACCAGCTAAGATTAGTTTTCTGATCAATGAAAGGCAGCTCCTCAGAGCTTAAGCACAAACCCTTTGTTCTACAGGAATGTCTTCTCCAAGATACCCACATGGATAGCTGCCTTTCCTCCTTCACGCGTTTGCTCAAATGTCACTGTCTTAGTCTTTTGGGGCTGCAATTTTTTTTTTTTTTAGAAATGCCATAAACTGGGTGGCTTATAAGCAACAGAAACTTATTTCTCATAGTTCTGGAGGGTGGAAAGTCCAAAATCAAGACACTAGCAGATTCATTGTCTGCTGGATGCCCACTGTCTGGTTCATAGATAGTGCCAAGTTACATGCTTAGTAGAGAGCATCCATTGCCATAGCCTTTGGTAGGTAAATCTTTTCTTACTGTAGTCAGTTCCTTAAAAAGTCATGAGCACCTCTGAAAACTGGAAATGGCCCACCATGATCCATCCAGTAATTCACAGGTTTCCTATTGATAGCCCTCATGCTTGTTGTAGGAGGCAGCCTATGTATATGTTAATGTTTCGTTCACTGAAAATTAGTGACACACAACAGATACCCTTTTTCACTTCTCAAATTAGTAATTTTTTAAATTTATTGCCCACTGTTGGTGAACATAAAATGAAAGGGGCATTGTCATTAAGCTTCAGAAGGAGCTACTTTTCTAGGAGTCAATTTGTAGATTATCAAAGCTTCCATAATGTTTCTACTCTTTAGCCCAATGATCCCACTTAATTTCTTTAATTTCCCTTAAAGAAATAATTTTAAAAATAAGCTGAAAGAAAAAAAAAAATCTGGGCATAGTGACTCACACCTGTAATCCTAGCACTTTGGGAGGCCGAGGTGTGAGAATCACTTGAGGCCAGAAGTTATGACCAGCCTGAGTAACATAGGGAGACCCCTTCTTTATTTTTTTAAAAAAGAAAATAAATTAATTTAAACATTAAAAATAAGATTTATGCAGAATGGGGTTTTTTTAAGTAAGAGTGCAACTTATCTTTAATAATGGAAGTTATTTACAAAGTGAAAGGCATAAGTATTTAGAGGCTACAGTGAGTTACCCTCCAAGATCTTGGGAATGAAGAAATTGTACTTCCCACTGAGAGTTAAACTGCAAAATCAACCTAAGATGGTTTAGAATCCAAGGATGCAAAGTCAGTGGAAAGAGAGAGAAAAGATACTAGGCTCACTGGCCTTGGCTGAGGGCATTCACTTCCAAAATAAATATTATGTCAGTCGGAAGAGGTTTTAAACACAGGCACCCAGAAATCAGAGAGTGCCACGGGCAGGGCCCATGCTCATTTGCAACACAGCCGGCACTTGTCCTATGTTCTGACCTATGGCAAGGCCATCCCCAAGATGAGAAGATGGCACTAGACCATCCCAAAATTGGGCCCTGATAGGCATCCCACTCCCATTTTCCTGGTACAAAGCTCACAAAAAGACCATTTTTGTCCTCCAGCACTTGACTACATGGAAACATAGCATTCCAGTGTCTTCCTCCTGGTAAACTAAAAGGTAGTTTTTGATTACAATAGTCTTCCAACATAGGTGGAAAGGATATCATTTATGCCAGTGCTACCACGAATAGTCCGTGTGTGACAGTTATATGACTCATTCAAAGATTTACAAAGTGACATCATGATATCTTCCTCAGGCCCCTGTGCAATGAGGTTAGCACAAATTAGCCTTTCAGAACTTAGTCACTCCTGGGGACTACAGGAACCAGTTCCAGCGGGTCTGGTCACACCAGTTCCACGTGCAGGAGTCTATTACTGATTTCTACAAGGAGAAAGAAATCTCAAACAACCAAATGTTCAACATTAGAGGAAGTCTTATACATTATGCTACATCTATCCCATGTAATATTATGAAATTGTTAAAATTTTTGTTTTTCAAGATAATTTAATTATTTGGAGAAATAGTTACAGTGTGTTTAAAATTATGATTCACACTCTAGAAACGAGTTTGGCAGTTTCTTACAAGATTAAGCATGCAAATACCATACAACCCAGTAATGACACTCAGGTATTTGTCCCAGAGAAATGAAAACTTAGATTTTTACATAAAAATCTGTACACAAAGGTTTATTCATAATAGCCAAAACTGGAAACAACCCAGATGTCCTTCAACAGCATGATTCCATGTATAGAGTATTTTTGAAGAGCCAAAATGTAGACATGGAAAACAGATTAGTGAAGGCCATGAAGAGGAATGGGCACGTGGGAGGAGGGTGAGGAAGGAAGGGTTGTGATTTTTAAAAGGGCAACACAAAGGATCCTTGTGGCAGTGGAATTGTTCTGCATCTTGACTGTGGTTATAGATGCACAAACCTAACATGATAAATTGCATAGAACTAAATACACACACATGTACAAGTAAAACGGAATTTTGAATAAGATCAGTAAATGTCAGTATCCTGGTTATGATATTGTACAATATGTTACTATTGGAGAAAACTGAGTAAAGGATACAATGGGATCTCTCTGAATTATTTCTTTTTTCTTTTTTTGCTTTTATTTTTAGTTGGCATGTAATAATTGTACATATTTATGGGATACAGAGTGATATTTCTTTTCTTTTTTCTTTTTGTTTTTTGAGACAGACTTTTTTTTTTGAGACAGACTTTTTTGATCGGAAGAGCGTTTTGAGACTGGGAAACAGTCTCACTCTGTTTCCCAGGCTAGAGTGCAATGGTGCAATCTCGGCTCATTGCAACCTCTGCCTCCCGGGTTCAAGTGATTCTCCTGCCTCAGCCTCCCAAGTAGCTGGGATTACAGGCATGAGCCACCACGCCCAGCTAATTTTTGTATTTTTAGTAGAGACAGGGTTTCACCATGTTGGCCAGGCTGGTCTCGAACTCCTGGCCTCAAGAGTTCCGCCCACCTCAGCCTCCCAAAGTGCTGGGATTACAGGCATAAGCCACCGCGCCCGGCCCAGAGTGATATTTCAATACACATATACAATGTATAATGATCAAATCATGCATATCCATCACCTCAAACATTTATCATTTCTTCACATTGCGAACATTCAAAATCCTTTCTTTCTCTATATTATTTCTTATAACTGCTTATTAATCTATAGTTAATTAATCTATAGTTATATCAGAATAATAAGTTTAATTTTTAAAAGTTGATACAAAACTGGAGGTGCAATACCATTGCTTTGCATATTCTCAATCATATGTACACATAAAAAATCTTAACAATTATTAGCTCTAGGTAGTAGAGGTGTTGGATTTTGTAAGTGATTTCTGAGTTTAGGCTTTTTAATATTTTTCAAATTCCTTACCATGAACATATATTCATTTTATAATTTATAAATATAATGAATGTAATCTTTAATCACAGCATGATCATTTGTAATAACAACCATATCTTCGTGATAACTCATACAAAGCTTTTTATCAACTAGTCCTCCCAAGACTTTTAGGCATAAATTGCTGCAAAACTAAGAATTTCCGATCCTGTACTTCTACAATTAAATTTTTGGAACCAAATATAGGACCTCACAGCTGAACTCTGATTGCCAAATCGTGTCATTTCTCTGGCTCCCAGCAATCGTGTGCAATTTAAACACTGGGCCAGAAGGACCCTGAGCTTCTTTCACCCTTATAGTCCTGGGCGTCATGCTGCTACCAAGAACCTTCTGGGAACTTTGGTCTGTCTACTTAGAGATAATGAATTCCAAAGAGAGAAAATGAACCACTTTCTCTCAGGTCTCAGACTATGATCATATCTCCTTGAGAAGCAGCTCAAATTAGTGTGAGAACCTGCCACTTGCCTACCCTACCACCTTCCACCCCAGCAAAGTCCTCATGAGCTCAGGGTATCAAACCACTCATAATACTGCTAGATGGTCAGTGGTAGGAATTTGCATATTTATGGGCCTATAAAATCATTCACTTTCACTGCTGGAATGATTCAAGTCTCCTAGGTTAATAAGTAACATGGCCTTCACAAACATCAACTGGAGCACAGCATGGGAGAATTCCAACTCTGTGGCCACATTTCCTAAAATCCAAAACCATTTCTGCCTTCTGCAATACCTATGCTTCTCTGTCACGATGGATGCTGGTATGAATTCTCCCTCTTCCAACACATCATTGTCATCCTCCTCAGGGCTTCTCTTCATATCACATTCCACTGTCTGTGAGGGGTCACCCAGCACTTCTCTTAGGGAAACCTTCTATGTCTCCTTGTATCAGGATCTGAGTCAATGACCACATCTGGTGGATTGTACTTTCCTGTGCAGATGGCATGTAAGCTAGCTGCCCATCCTCAAAATTCCCAGTATCCACCCCAGATTGATGTGTGCTTGCGAGACACACACATCCACAGTTGCCTTTTTGCCAGCCCAACAGGGTAAAGAAGGGCTTCCTTTTAAGCCTTATCTGTGGGTCGCTTCCTTTGGCTGGCTTTGCCAGTACAGCAGAAATGCCTCCCTAAGATGGGACTCTTCAACAAAGAACCCAAAGTCAAGTTTACTCGTCTCTGTACTGGTTCACGTTACTTAGTTGCCAGTCCACACCAAGGTCCACTGAGCTTAAGCAGACATTTTTGTATCTATTTTACACAATAATCATATGTCTGTTGGATATAATAATAAAATATTTGGACATATTTTGTGCATCACTTTTTACTCTCTTTTTCTGGTAATTCATTTTTGTTGCATTTTATAAAAGTTTCAGTCAATACATATTAGAAATAAAAAATAATTTTTGAAAACTTGGTCCTTCAACACATATAATTTGGGAATTGCCAGTCTGGGTGACTTGGAGGGAATTAACGTACAGCACACACTTTGACAAACATTACTGTCCAGGGTCATATCATCATACTGCGTCCCTGGCTCAGAAAGTCAACCTGTCTTGAAACCCACTCTAGACCATTGGTTTTCCCTCCGGTAGCACATGAAAATCACTAGAAAGCTTTTATTTTGTCTTTTTTTGTTGTTATTTTGCTTTTATGGTTGCTGGGTTTTTTTAAACAGGGTCTCTCTTTGCCAAGACTGGAGTGCGGTGGTACAAACACAGCCCACTGCAGCCTTAACCTCCTGGCTCAAGCGACCCACAGTCTCAGTCTCCCAAGTAGCTGAGATCACAAGTGCGTGCCACTAAGCCCAGCTATTTTTTTATTTTTTGTAGAGACAGGGTCTCACCATGTTGCCCATGCTGGTCTTCAACTCCTGGGCTCAATCAATCCTTCTACCTCAGCCTCCCAAAGTGCTGGGATTGCAGGCATGTGCCATGGCGCCTGGTGAAGGGAGCTTTTAAAATACAGTTATAGAGGCCATACTCTAAATCAGTTAAATCAGAATCTCTCAGGGTGGGGATTTTTTAAAAGCTCCCCAAGTAGTTCAAAGGTACAGCCAGTTTTAACAGTCCAAACCTTCTCAATTCATCATCTTGGACCACTTGCCTGGCCTTCTGTTGTTTTGTTTTTATTTGAGGAAATATCTGAGTCAATATCTCTCCTTCCAATAATACTTTAAATTCAAAATTAAAGCAACAAGTGAGGACGGGAAAGCACTTCCAGCATAGTGAAGACCTCCATTAAAGCGATAAGAACACTGTCAAAAATGCTCAAAATCAACTTTTGCAAAACTCCCAAAATTAATCAAAGGCATGCAACAATCTGAGAACTATTTATTCAAGAAAACAGCTGCATCTTGGTAAGAATGGCACACTTTTGTCATTTTAATGTACCCTATTCCCATCTCCCTCTCTGTAGCTCTGCAATAGCCTTGAAAACCAAGAACATTACAGTAACAGCAGCTATGAAAAACAGCATCCAAGAATTCCCAGAAGGAAATAAAATGGGATTGGAATTCCCAAAAGCCTCATCCCCAAAGAATTATCACTATTTGATCTTTGTGGCAGCTCCTTTAAAAGCTCCATTCTCAGGGCTTGTCTTTATTTGGTCTGTATGAACAGCCTATGGCTGGGGAATTTGTCAGAGATAATCATTAGCAATTGTTTAACATCACAGCTGCCTGAGGCAGTGCTATCAGTTGAGGCTTACAAGAGACTGGCTAAAAAACTTAACCAAAAAAAAAAAAACTGAAATTAGATCTCCATAGGGGACATCTGGACATTCATAAAGCTCCAACATATTCCTAAAATCCAAAACCATTTCTGCCTTCTGCAATACCTGTGCTTCATACATGTGTGCATGCCCAGAAAAGAACTAAGAAGGCCCTTTTCTCCTACCTCTGGCTGACTTTGAGCCTCTGTGCAAGTGGCAAGTGAAGACTGAGGCAGAATTATAAAGTGAAAGAGTGTTAAAGTCATGCCCTACACAAGTGGTTCCCTTGGCAAAGGCTGGGAGGCTTATTGGTTCAAGGTATTTAGGGACATCTCTGTCCAATCACTAGATGACCACTGAGTTAACCAAGCTTAGGTGTCTGTGGCTACACATGACAAAGAATAAAGACTTTACAAAGTTAGTCCAGGGAAGTCACTGGAATAACAGTAAGTGTATTAGTCTGTTCTAACGCTGCTAATAAAGACATACCAGAGACTGGGTAATTAATAAAGGAAAGAAGTTTAATTGACTCACAGTTCCACATGGCTAGAGAGGCCTCACAATCACAGCTGAAGGCAAATGAGGAGCAAAGTCACATCTTACATGGCAGCAGACAAGAGAGCTTGTGAACAGTAACTCCCCTTTATAAAACCATCAGATCTCATGAGACATATTCATTATCACAATAACAGCACGGGAAAGACCCGACCCCATGATTCAATTACCTCCCACCAGGTCCCTCCCATGACACATGGGAATTATTGGAGCTATAATTAAAGATGAGATTTGGGTGGGGACCCAGCCAAACCATATCAGTAAGCAAACAAAAAGCAACAATAAACCCCAAGGAAGGGGCAGAATCTGATTTTCAGAGGTATCACATTATATTATATAAAATATCCATTTTTGGCCAGGTGCAGTGGCTCATGCCTATAATCCCAGTGCTTTGGGAGGCCGAGGCAGGTGGATCACTTGGAGTCAGGAGTTTGAGACCAGCCTGGCCAACATGGTGAAACCCTGTCTCTAAGAAAAATACAAAAATTAGCTGCGTGTGGTGGCACATGCCTGTAATCTCTGCTATTGGGATGGCTGAGGCAGGAGAATCACTTGAACCCAGGAGGTGGAGGTTGCAGTGAGCTGAGATTGCACCATTGCACTCTAGCCTAGGTGATGAAGTGAGACTCTATCTCAAAAAACAAATCCATTTTTAACAACAGAAAATTATCACAAAGAGAAAGGAAATATGGTCTGTATGCAGGAAAACAAACTGTCCATAGAAACAGTGTTTGAGGAAGCACAGGTGTTGGACTTAACACACAAGGACTTTACATTAGCTATTATGTTCAAAGGACTAAAGGAAAGCATATCTAAAGAAAAGAAACTACAATAACGATGGCTTATCCAATAGAGAATATCAACAAAGAGATAGAAGTACTCTTTTTTAAAAAAAGAATCGAATGGAAAATCTGTTGTTGAAAAATGCAGTAACTGAAGTGAAACATTCATCAGAGAGATGAAACAGCAGATTAGAACTGGCAGGAGAAAGAGTCAGTGAACTTGAAGATAAGTCAACTAAGAATATGCAGTTTGAGGGAAAGAAAGAAAGAATAATTAAAAAGAGGGTATAGAGCCTCAGAGACTTGTGAGACATCATCAAGCATAGCAACATGTGCATAATGGTAATTCCAAAAGGAAAGTTAAAGGCTGTCAACTAAGAATTCTATATCCAGCAAAACTCTTTTCCAAAATAAAGGAAAGAATACAACAAGAAGTATATGTGAAGAAATAATGGCCATAAACTTCTCAAATTTGATGAAAAACATTAGTCTGAACACAAAAAAGTTCAACAAACTCCAAATAGATTAACTCAAAAAGATCTAGACCTAAAAACAGTATAATTAAACTGTTGAAAGCCAAAGATGAAGTGAAAATCTTAAAAGCAGCAAGAGAAAAGAACTTATCATATAGAACGGAGCCTCAGTAAGATTAACAATGAACTTATCAGCAGAAATAATGGAGTTCAGAAGTGAGATAACATAGTCAAAGGACTGAAAGGTAAAGGCTGTGAACTAATGATTCTATATCCAGCAAAACTATACTTCCAAGATAAAGGAAAAAGATATTTCCATATAAACAAAAATTGAGAGGATTTGTTGCTGGCAGACCTGCCCTATAGGAAATACCAAAGAGAGTCCTTTAAACTGAAAAGAAAGGTCACTAGACAATAATTTGAATTCACACAAAGAAATAAGCGCTAGTAAAGGTAATTACATAGGTAAATACAAAAGACAGTAAAAATGTAGTTTCTAACTCTTTTCTTCTTATTAAAATCAACTTATTGCATAAACCAATAATTATAGACCTATGTAATGGGCTCATAATGTATAAATATGTAATTTTTATGACACTAGTAGCAAAAAGAGGTGGGAAAGAACAGACCTATATTGGAACAAAGTTTTTGCATACTATTTAAACTAAGTTAATATTATTGCAAAGTAGAGTGTTTTAAGTTAAGATGTTAATTGTAATCCCCAGGAAAACAAGTTAAAAATAATTTTAGGCTGGGCACGGTGGCTCACACCTGTTATCCCAGCACTTTGGGAGGCCAAGGCGGGTGGATCACAAAGTCAGGAGATCGAGACCATCCTGGCTAACACAGTGAAACCCCGTCTCCACTAAAAAAATACAAAAAAATTAGCCAGGCATGGTGGTGGTCGCCTGTAGTCCCAGCTACTCGGGAGGCTGAGGCAGGAGAATGGCATGAACCTGGGAGGCGGAGCTTGCAGTGAGCTGAGATCATGCCACTGTACTCCAGCCTGGGCGAGAGAGCGAGACTCTCTCAAAAAAATAATAATAATAATTTTAAAATATTTGATAAAGGAAACAAAGGAGTTACAATGGTATAACACAAAATGTATATTTAACACACAAGAAAGCAGTAATGGAGACATAAAGAAACAAAAAAGACATAAGACAAACATAAACCAGATACTCAAATCACACATGTAAATCATACCTTCTCAGTAATAGTGTTAAATGGAAATAAACTCAGGATTCCAATCAAAAGGCAAAGATCAGTAAAATGAATAACTTTAAAAAACATGATACAACTATATGCTCTCTACAAGAGACATGCTTTACGTTTAGACATAAAGGAGTTGAAGATAAAAGAGTGCGGAGAAATATACCATACAAACATTAACCAAAGTAGAGGTGTAGTGGCTATACTAACAACACACACAGGCAAACACACACATACACACACACACACACAAATTGTTATTAGAGGAAAAAAAAAGGACATTTTATCATGGTAAAAGGGTCAACCCATAAGGAAGATATAACAATTATAAGCATACATGCATCAAAAATAGGCAAAAACTGACCAAATAGAATGGAGAAACTGGCAGTTCAAGAATTGTATAATTTAATAATAGACAGAACAAAGAGGCAAAAGATAAACATAGAAAACTGAAGAACAGAACATTATAAACCAACTAGGCTTAACGTATTTCTATAGAACACTCCACCCAACGGCAGCAGAATATACATTATTCCCGAGTGCAGATGGAACATTCACCAGGACAGATCATGTATTAGGCCACAAAACAAGTTCCAATAAATTTTAACAGAACTAAAATCATACACGGTATTTCTTCTCTAACCATAGAGAAATAAAGCTAGAAATCAGTAACAGAAGGAAAACTGGTAAATTCACAAAATATGTGGAAATTAAACAAAACATTGATAAACAACCAATAAGTCAAAAAGTAAACTACAAGCAAGCTTAGAAAAAAACTTTCAGATGAATGCAAATAAAAATACAACATACCCAAAGTTATGGGATACAGAGAAAGCAATGTACAGAGGAAAATTTATAGCTATAAATAACTACACTGAGAAAGAAGAAAGATCTAAAATTAGTAACCTAACTTCACACTTTAAGGACCTAGAAAAGCAAGAGCAAACTAAACCCAAAACTAGAAGAAGGAAGGAAATAATACAGATTAGAACAGAGATAAATGAAATAGAGAATAGAAAAACAACAGAGAAAACCAATGAAACCAAAAGACAGTTTTTTTGAAAAGATCAGCAAAATGGACAAATCTTTAGCTAGACTGATTATAAAATGGAGAGAGGTAAATGACTAAAATTAGAAGGTGGGGGCATTTCTACTAACCCTATAGAAAAAGGATTATAAGAGATAATATAAACAATTGTACACTGACAAATTAGATAACCACAATGATATGAATAAATTCCTAAAAACACAAATTACCAAAAGTGATTGAAGAAGAAATAAAAACTCTGAATAGACCTATAATAAGTAAAGAGATTGAATCAGCAATCAAAGCCAGGACCAGATGGCGTCACTAATGAATTCTACTACATATTTAAAAAAGAATTCAAATCAATCCTTCTCAAACTCTTCCACAAAATGGAAGAGCTACAGCTTTCTAGCTATGGCTTCTATGAGGCCAGAATTAGCCTGATACAAAATCCAGACAAAGAAAATTCTGATACAAAATCCAGACAAAGAAAACACAAAAAGAGAAAACTATAGATCAAAATCCCATGATGAACATAGAATGCAAAAATCCTCAACAAATATTATCAAATTGAATCCAACAGCATATTATAAGGGTTATACACTGTGACCAATGGGGATTTATCCCAGGAATGCAAGAGTGGTTCAACATAAGAAAATCAATCAATGTAAGACACCATATTAATAGAACCAAAAAAAATCTTCAATTTATCAAAAAAATTCTCAATTGGGGCAGAAAAAAATTTTGACAAAATCCAACACACTCTCATGATAAAAACACTAAAAAAACTAGGAATAGAAAGGAATACCTTCTACATAATAAAGAACCCTTGTGGAAAACCCACAGTTAACATATTCAATAATTAAAGACTGAAAGCTTTCTTCTTAAGATCAGGAACAAAACAAGAATGCCTAATTTTATGGCTGTTATTGAACATTGTGCTGTAAGTTCTAGCTGGAACAATTAGGCAAGAAAAAGAAATGAAGCATCCAAATTGGAAAGAAAGAAGTAAAATTATCTTTATTCACAGATGACATGATCCTATATATAGAAAATATGAAAGAATCCACAAAATAAACTACTAGAGTTAATAATGAATTCAGTAGAGTTGCAAAGTGTAAGATCAACATGCAAACGTCAGTTGTGTTTCTATATACCAGCAATAAACAACATGAAAAAGAACTCCATTTACAATAGTATTTAAAAGAATAAAATACCTAGGAATGAATTTAACCAAGAGAATGATATGTACACTGAAAACTATGCAACATTGCTGAAAGAAATTAAAGAAGGCCTAAATAAATAGGATAGCCCAGGTTCATAGACCAGGAGACTTCCTGTTGTTAAGATGGTAATACTGTACAAATTGGCCAAAAGATTCAAAACAATCCCTAACAATTTCCAATGCCTTCTTCAGTAATGAAGAACCCAATCCTCAAATTCGTGTGTGATTGTGGGGGCTCCAAATGCCAAAACAATCCTGAAAAAGAACAAAGTTGCAGGACTCACACATGCCAATATCAAAACTTACTACAAGGCTATAGTAATCAAAACATTGTGGTACAAACATTGTAGATAGATGCACAGGACTATGAAATTGAATTGAGGATTCAGAAATAAACCTATTAATCTATGACCAGTTGATTTCAGACACAGGTGCCAAGACCATTTAATGGAGAAAGAATTGTCTCTTCAACAAGCGGCACTGGCACAACTGGATATCCACATGCAAAAGAATAAAGTTGGACCCTAGCTTACACCATATAGAAAAATTAACTCAAAATAGATTGTAGAAATAAATATAAGAGCTAAAATTATAAAACTCTTCAACAAAAAATACAGAAGTAAACCAAAGCATGAACAACATAAGAAAAAAATAGATAAATTGGACTTCATCAAAATTAAAAATTTTTGTGCCTCAAAGGGCACCATCAAGAAAGTGAAAAAACAACCCACAGAATGGAAGAAAATATTTGCAAATTTTACATCTAATAAGTGACTTGTATTCAGAATATATAAAGAACTCAACACAACAATTTTATTGATTTTCAATGACAAACCAATTTAAAAATGAACAAAGGATTTAAATAAATATTTCTCCAAGGAAGGTACAAATGGCCAACATGCACATGAAAAGATGCTCAACATCATTCATCACTAGACAAATGCAAATCAAAACCACAATGAGATACGACTTTAAACATACTACAATGGTTATAATAAAAAGGACAGTAACAAGTGTCAGCATTAATATGGAGAAATTGGAACACTTGTACATTGCTGGTAGGAAGGTGAAATGATCAGCTGCTTTGGAAAACAGTTTGGTGGTTCCTTAAACAATTAAACATAAAGTTTCCAAGTGACCTAGCAATTCCATTTATATGTATATAACCAAGAAAATTGAAAACATGTCCTCACAAAAATGTGTCCATGAATAATTGTAGAAACATTATTTATAATAGCCAAAAAGTAGAAATAACCCAAGAATGGATAAACAAAGTCCATACAAAGAACCATTATTTGGCCACACACACACTAAAAAAATGAGGCACTGATACATGCTACAACATGAAACCTTGAAAACCTTATGCTAAGCAAAGAAGCAAGACTCAAGAGGCCACAGACTGTATAGTCTCATTTATGTGTATGATCACATTTTTATAAAATGCCCAGAATAGGTGTAGCCACAGAAACACAAAGTAGACTAGAGGCTGCAAATGACTGAATGGTAGGGCAATGGCAGGGCGGGGATGGGGAGGGACTGCTAATAGAGGTGGGCTCTCTTCTTGGTATGATGAAAATGTTCTAAAATTAGACAGTGGTGATAGTTGCAAAACTCCATGAACATACTAACAGTCACTGAATTGTGCAGTTTAAAAGGGTGAATTTTATGGTGTCAATTCTTTCCCAATAAAGCTGTTATTGAAATGTTGTAGCATCTTTCACCTATCAGATGGACCAGTCCTAAAATTATGACAATACATAGTACTGATGAGGGTATGGTTAAGTAGGTACTATGTATGCTGAGGGTGGTAGTACAAATTGGTACAGCTTCTTTCAGGAGTAATAGTACAGTTTCTACCAATATTTACAATGCATCTACCCTTTGATTTAGCATTTTCAATTTTAGCAATATGAAATATTGGTATATTCAGATAGGTACGTAAAAGATTTGGTAGATTTACAAGCAGATCTGTAAGAATGATCTAATAAGGTCTGTTTAGTTAATAATATTGCACCAATGTTAATTTCTTGATTACGATAATTATATCATAGTTAGATAAGTGAATATTAAGGAAAGCTGGGTAAAGGGTATATAGGCACTCTAATATTTTTGCACTTTTTTTTCCTAATTTGAAATTATTGCAAAATAAAAAGTCATAAAAAAGAAGATATATTATTAGGTGAAAATGCAAGGTGAAGAACAGTGTGTATTCAGTGTGCCATTTGAGTAAAAGTAATGAGGTACATAAATATATATTCATTTGTATGGGCATAGATTATTTCTTAAGTGATAAGTTGTTAAATGTGGTTGCCACTGGCTGGGTGTGGTGGTTCATGCCTGTAACCCCAGCACTTTGGGAGGCCGAGGCGGGCGGATCGCATGAGGTCAGGAGTTCGAGGCCAGCCTGGCCAACGTGGCAAAACCCTGTCTCTACTAAAAATACAAAAATTAGCCTGGCGTGGTGGTGTGCACTTGTAATCCCAGCTGCTTGGGGCCTGAGACAGGAGAATCGCTTGAACCCACGAGGCGGAGGTTGCAGTCAACCGAGATCATACCACTGTGCTCCAACCTGGGCTACAGAGCAAGACTCTGTCTCAAAAAAAAAAAAAAAAAGAGTGGTTGCCTCTGTGGTGACACGAAGACTGGAGTAGAAGGGATCCTTTGTCATTCAGGGTTCCACCAGAGAAACAGCCAGTAGGAGAGAGAAAGATTTGTTACAAGAAATTGGCTTACATGATTGAAGGGGCACTCACTAGGCAAGTCTGAAATCCATGGGGAGGGTGATCAGGAGGGGTAGGCTGAAAACTCTCAGACAGGAGCTGATGCTGCAGTCCACAGGCCGAATTTCTTTTTTCTCAGCTTTGCTTTTAAGGCATTTCAACCAATTAGATCAAGCCTACCCAGATTATCTAGGGTAACCCACTTTAGTTTAAATTGCCTGATAGTAGACATTAATCACAACTACAAATTACCTTCACAGCAACACCTAGATCAGTGTATGATGAATAACTGGGTACTATAGCTTAGCCAATTGATACATAAAACTGCCTATCACCAGGACTTAAAAGTTACAGTGCACTGTCTTATTCTGCTTGAACTTTTTTATAACCGTGTGTGTATTGCTTTTTCCATTAAAAGCAGTGTATTAGTCCATTCTTACACTGCTAAAAAGAACTACTTGAGATTGGGTAATTTATAAAGAAAAGAGGTTTAATTGACTCACAGTTCCACAGGTTGCACAGGAGGCATGGCTGGGGAGGCCTCAGGAAATTTCAATCATGGCAGAAGCGTGAAGGGGAAGCAAGCACATCTTCACACGGCAGTGAGCAAGTGAGAGAGAGAGACAGAAGAAGAAGAAAGTGCTACACACTTTTCAAACAACCAGATCTCATGAGAACTCACTATCATGAGAACAGCAAGGGGGAAGTCCGCCCCCATGATCCAATTACCTCCTACCAGGTCCCTCCCCCAACACTGAGGATTACAATACAACATGAGATTTGGGTGGGGACACAGAGCCAAACCATATCAAAGAGCTACATCAACGTTCCAAAAAGAAAAATGTAGAGAAAGTGTTAGTGCTCTCTGGCCATGGAGGTCATGATTTCCTTCTCTCAGGCAGCCATCTGTCTCCTCATCACACCAGCCTAGCATCCTGTCTCTCTGCTTCAAGGTCTATATTTACCATCACTGTCTGTCTGTCTGTTTCAAAGGACACATCTCCATTTTGCATCTTCTTAACCATTTGCAGTTTTTTCAGTCCCTCCCTTTCAAGGGGAGTGGCCAGAGTTTAAAAAGCTGTCTTCATCCTTTTAACCAGTTAAATGGCCCCCTCCATCAAAAGAGAGAACCCCTGACCTTACCCCAACTCCCGAGTCAGGCTATGTGAAGTTGGGCTGTTTATTTCTCATATCCACCACCTGGAATGTTGTGGTGAAGAAAGAGAGCCCAAGCTCCCATGGACCAGGACTGAGAGAACCCACATCAGTCCTGATGGTAGGAGATAGAAGAGAAAATAATACAGAGGCGAAAAGGGGCGATCCCCCTGACTCCTCTGTTTATAATGAAGTGGGGCCACTGAACCCAAGGTGTAATGCACAGTGGAATTAGATAAGACTGTCCCTCTTGGACAGCCATCAACGTGGGCCGAGGCCTGGGGTAACCACTGCCCTCTCATGAAAATCTTTAGCTGCGCTTGGGCTGCTTACCATCTCTCACCCTCTGAAAAAATAAATGAAGTCCCCAGTGCCCTGGACACTCACAGTGACTGATCTACTCTAACTTTTGCTGAGAAGGGTGACCTTAACCTCTCTTGCAGCTGTGGTGGTTATTCAAACCCTGCTATGGTCTATGCTGGAAACCAAGATATTAGTTTGGAACAGGTGAAAAAGAAACCTAATGGATCAGTCTCTCAAACATGAAGCAAGCAAGCCTCATTTCTCACCCCCATTTGACTGTCCATGCAGTGGCCAAGACTGCCCCAGTAGGCTCTTGGAGTTGCTAAGGAGCTGCCTCAATGTCAGACCATGCAGTTTCCGTGTTCCTGATCCTACGTCCTTGAACTATTAAACCCTCTAGTTCCAAGGACTCGTTCCTAATCCGCACATAACCCCACCCACGAAACTAAACTCTCTCTTCCATCCCAAAGTAGCCCAACATTGGCATGGCCCAATATTCTTATATAATAAAAAAAGAAGTGAATCTTATCACATATGCAAATCCTCTGTCCTTCTGAAAAATAACTAAAATGAGTGGTATAAAAACCGTAAAGGTCATTCCCTAAAAGGAAACAAAATAAATTCCAACATGAATTAGAGAAAAATATAATGAAATAGATGACGATAGTGCACTGAAATACTTACTGACTTAGTGTCTCTAGCTTAAAGTGCCATCTAAATTGAGCCCATTTGAGAATCTACAATCAATTTTATCCACAAAAGAAACAATCTAACTTTCACAGCAATAATTTGCCCGTTTTGATGGTGAAACATTAAGAGGCCCATGAATTTTCTCAGTGAATCTCAAGCACAATAGGTTAGGTCTATTAACTGAATGAATGAAAGCAGGCTTTAATCTTTATAGTGAAATAAATTGTGACTCCCTATAGCAGAAGTTCCCTGTGAAACCACTGAGCAGCTAACACAAATAATGTACTTTTATTCACAAGTTTCAACCTTCTTTATCAGTATTTCTACAGCTCTTTCTACATTTTGAAGCACTTTCACTTATACGTTAAACCCTTAGAATAGAAACATCAAAAGCAGTCCCTTGGAAGTTGCTGCTGAGTTGTGATGAGAGTATGAGTCTTTGGGAATTTTCACTATGGAGGTCTAGGGAGGGTGGGGACTCTCACCCTGGGACATGTCTTGATGGGGTCATACATCTGCCCTCCTATAGCAGGAAGTGCCCAGCTGTACTGACCCAGCAATGCTCCCCATAAAGGATTTTACTGTATCTGCAGGGTCCCTTGGAAACCAATGTCTAGCCCCATGCAAAGGATACGGTGAGCAAAAGCCTATCTAGGATTGTGTCTCAGGCTCATCTTGGCAGAAGTGTTGGGAGCCCCTGACTACAGTCAGAGAGTACACCCCTCCATTGTGTCTCTGCTTTTTCCATTCTTCCCTGGGAGCCACTGTATGCAGACCTCAGCTTAAAGCTGAGAGTTTTTTGTTCTAAAAGTTACAAAATCTTGCATATATCTCTCTGGCCTAAGGTAGTTGATATTTAAGGGACCAAATGCCCCCCAAGGGGGCATGGAATGCAGAGGACCAGAGAGAAGATCTTGAGCAAGTCCCTGGCCCTCTCTGAGCCTGGGGAGAAGACTCTTCACAGGGTTGTCCCTGAGGATGCTGAGCACAGTAAAGTCTCAGTATAGGATCCATCACTCTCATTTTAATTGGAGGATAAAAAGATAATACAGCCTGAGGTCCCTGCCTTTCATTTCATGAAATGGATAGACACTAACAAGGAGAACAAATTCAGAGGGCTATTCCTCCTACCAGAAAGTTAGGCCCGAGGAGCACAAATAGGGGTGGCCATCCCGAGTTGGTGTGAATGCAGTGACCTTGGAAGGCTTCCCGGGTGTTGAGCTGGATCTGCGAGGAGGGCATGTTCTCCAACTGGGAGAGAAGGAGAATATTTCCTGGGATCTCTGCTGGGTTAGAGTATTTCAAGACAGGATCTATGCCACCGTGCAGGAGGAAGTTCAGGGCAGAATCTATGTTGCTGGGAGAATATTTCAGAGAAGGATCTATGTTATTGTAGGGGGAGGGCATTTCTGGACAGGATCTATGTTCCTGTGGTGGGGAGGGGGTGTATTTTAAGGCAAAAGTTTTGCTACTGGGAGGAAGGGGTCAAGGTCAGAGGGTGGTGGTGTGTGTGGATGTTACCAGGGATAACTCATTGTATCCAGAGCTAGTGAGAGGCCACCAGGAGGCCCCCAGTGTTCATGGGCAGAGCCTTCTGCCTTGCAGCTATGGGGAAGATTGATGTGGACAAGATCCTCATTTTCAATCAAGAAATCAGGCTGTGGCAGGTAAGTAAGCTTCTTAGTAACTTTCCCCCCAGGACTACATTTTTTCTGGGTGCACATCTGCTTGTGTGTGTGGCAGTGCTTGGGGCGGGAGGTGGGGTGACTACATGAAAGGTTGCGGCAGGTCAGAGGTCAGTTTCCAAACCACTCTGTGTCATCTCGGTGCAAGGATACGGCCCCCCACGACAGAGCTTCACAAACTCCTAGGTCCCCAGCAACACTGCAGGTAGGGCTGGTGGTGGGAGGTTGGTGGTGGGAGGTGTGGGCAGGCCCAGGAGAGAAAAGTCAGGGAGTAGGGGTGGAGTGGGGCAGTGACAAGCTCCTTAAAGCCCTGAGCGACCTAGGTCAAGGGCTGCATGAGAGCCAGAAGGGGGGCAGCGACCCAAGCAGAATTTTGGAGTGAAATGAACATTTTAAATTTTCCTAGAAAGGCCTGTCTCTACAAAAAAATTAAAAATTAGCATGGTGTGGTGGTGCGGGCCTGCAGTCCCAGCTACTCAGGAGGCTGAGGCAGGAGAATCGCTTGAGCCCGGGAATTCGAGGCTGCAATGAGGCTGCAGTGCACTCCAACCTGGGCGACAGAATGAGAACCTGTCTCAGGAAAAAAAAAGTGCTAGAATGGGAGAATGAGAATTGACCCTTACTGGAAGGTTTTTCTGTTTTTATGCGACGGTTTCTTTATATGTGGGACATCAATCTCATTGACGTCAAACTTCATGAGTGTCTAAGCCTGCCAGGTACCCTATTGCGTGCTTTCCGTAGGGGCTCGTTGATAGTCCTCTCAGTCCCTGAGAGGTGGATTCTAATCCGGAATCCCCTGCTACGCCGCTAAGCCTGTGACCCCTGTTTCACCCCTGCCTCAGGAGGGAAGGAGCTCACCCATCAGATGGCAGCAAGGGGGCGCCTGGGCGGAGCCATGCTTCTTGCACCGTGCACCGGCCCTGAGCCGGGCACTTCGAGGGGCTTGGTCCTGCCTCTGCTACCAAATGTGCAGGGCCTCGCTGGTACCCCCACCAGTGTCAACCAGATATAGTAGGATCACGAGCATCACGAAATATTTCAGGATATAAGCATACAAGCAAAAAGAAGCCTAAACGAGAGTACATCTATATTTGGGGAGCAAAAATGATTTTTTTTCCAAACTGAAAGAATACCTACTTCCTATTACCCAGAGTGAACCCCTTTTCTCTCTTATTCTTGATATTTTAATCTGAGCTATTAAAGGTTCCTTCTCTGCACCCCATTTTCTCCCCCCATCCTCTGTTTCTTCCTGCCTTATTTAAAATGCTATTCCCCTCTCTCCTTTTATGCGTTTATTTCCTTCATGCCGTTTTCTCATGTTTTCGCTTGAGACAGCGAGCCTGGTATTTTGATTCCTTTATCTAAGGGGTTTTCCCTAACCCTCAGGACAACCCTGTAAGCTGGTGCCATTGCGCTATTTGAGAGATGAGAAAACTGGGGCTCAGTGCCAGGTGAGTGGAACCAGCTGGAGGGCATCTACTTAGACCTCCTTGGACACACGAAGGCTGTGTGGAGCCCCTGAGCTGATTACTGACGCGGGGGTCCCCTCCCTGACCCCTCGCGACCCTGCGAGGTGAGTCAGCCCCGCCCCTCCCTTTTCTCTCTCCTCCCTTTTCTGTCGCCTTCGGACAACTTGTAACACTGTTTCTTCCACTGCCCACACGCCCATTGGCCCGTCACCGCGCATTCCCATTGGCTGTGGCGGCCGGGGACAGGGCCGCGATTGGTCCCCACCCCTGTAACGAGGTGCCAGGTCTGTTTTCTGACCTTGACAGGAGCCGCGATCCCCACTCCGGCGCACGAAGCCGGGTGACTGCTGTCCCGGGAGTGGGGACGTCGCGTGCACCGTCGGCGAGTAAGTATCCTTTGAACGCTCCTCTCCAGAAAGGTGCCCTTGGGCATATGAGTGTTTGTGTAGACATGAAATAATTCAGTGCAGTGGAGCCAAACAGGTGAACTTTTAGCGCGGGGTTCACAGGAGCCTTTTGTATCCGTCATCGTGGCTACCTACATTTTTGAGACTGATTCTGGATGATGGTGATTATTATTATCATTTTAAGACGGAGTTTCGCTCTTGTCACCCAGGCTGGAGTGCAATGGCGCGATCTCAGCTCACTGCAACCTCCGCCTCCCGGGTTCAAGCGATTCTCCTGCCTCAGCCTCCTGAGTAGCTGAACTACAGGTGTGAGCCACCACGCCTGGTTAATTTTTTGTATTTCTAGTAGAGACAGGGGTTTCACCGTGTTGGCCGGGCTGCTCTCAAACTCCTGACCTCAGGTGATCCGTCCACCTTGGCTTCCCAAAGTTCTGGGATTACAGGCATGAGCCACCACACCCAGCCAATTCTGGATTATGTTTACATAATTTGATATAGATAGAGAATCAAAGGAAGCTGTCTGTGGATTGTAGTACATTATCCAGTGTATTATATTGTCTGGGGCTTGCTAATGAGAATGGATCACACTCAAATATTTTGTGGACTGATGCTTAAAAATGAACATTTCTCTGAAACTTGGAGAAGGTGAGGGCATTTTTTTAAAGTTTAGTCTAGGGAGTTTTTTAAATGTCAGCTCTGAGTGGATATTAAATAGTATTTTAATAGGAAAATATGTGGTAATGAAAGTATGCTCTGCTTTATAGATGACAATTAATAAAAAATATGTCATGTGACAGTGTTAATCCTCACAAAATGCCCTTTTAGAAGAAGGTATCAACAAAGCGGCCTTCTAACTTTGTTAGACTGAAAGGTTATGTTTGGCAAGCTGATCTCATGAACAAGGTTGAACACAGCAATAAGTTTTGGTTTTGTTTGTTCACTTGTTTGCTTTTAGACAGAATCTCACTCTGTCACCCAGGCTGGAGTGCAGTAGCACGATCTCAGCTCACTGCAACCTCTGCTTCCCAGGCTCAAGTGATCCTCCCAAATCAGCCTCCTGGGTGGCTGGGACTACAGGCACATGACACCCGGATAATTTTTGTATTTTTTGTAGAAATGGGGTTTGGCCACGTTGCCCAGGCTGGTCTCAAACTCCTGAGCTCAAGTGATCCTCCTGCCTCAGCCTCCCAAAGTGCTAGGATTACAGGCAAGAGCCACCGTGCCTGGGCAGCAATAAGTTTTTTAAAGGGGAAAATATGTTAGAGCTATGGCCATTCTGAAAGGCCTAGTATTATTTGGGGCTCCAGTTTCCTCCAGAATAAATGGGCTTTGCACAGAGAAAGTGTTCAGTAAACATTTGTTCATAAACGTAAGGAAGTCTCCAAAATTCCTTAAGATGAAACTTCTCATACAACTATGTGCTCCATACCCCACTTCTATTGGTTTTGAGTGGCTTATGTTTTATTATTATTATTATTATTATTATTGCTCCAGATGCTCATAGAATCATGATCATGACTTTTTTTTTTTTTTTTTTTTGAGACAGAGTTTCACTCTTATCGCCCAGGTTGGAGTACAGTGGCATGATCTCGGCTCACTGCAACCTCCACCTCCTGGGTTCAAGTGATTCTCCTGCCTCAGCTTCCTGAGTAACTGAGATTATAGGTGCCTGCCACCACACCGGCTAATTTTTCTATTTTTAGTAAGAGACGGGGTTTCACCATGTTGGCCAGGCTGGTCTCGAACTCCTTACCTCAAATGATTCGCCTGCCTCGGCCCCCCAATGTGCTGGGATTACAGGCGTGAGCCACCGCGCCCGGCTGATCATGACCTTTTAAAAATGAAAACGTTCAGACTATAATCTAGTTAAAGAATTTTTACCTCCTTTATGCAGATAAAGAAATTAAGGCCAGACATGGTGGCTCATGCCTGTAATCCCAGCACTTTGGGAGGCCAAGATAGGAGGATCACTTGAGCCCAGGAGTTCAAGACCAACCTAGGCAACATAGTGAGACCCCATCTCTACAGAAAAATTTAGCCAGGCCCAGTGGTGCATGTCTGTAGTCCCAGCTACCCAGGAGAGTGAGGTGGAAGGATCACTTGAGCCTAGGAGTTTGAGGCTGCAATGAGCCTAGGGGTTCAAGGATGCAACGAGCCATGAGCTTGCCACTGCACTCCAGCCTGGGCAATGGAGCAAGACCATATCTCAAAAGAAAGAGGAAAAAAAAAAACTTAAGAACTAGAGGCCAGAGGTGGTGTCTCATATTTGTAATGCCAACACTTTAGGAGGCTGAGGCGGGAGGTTCACTTGAGCCCAGGCATTCAAGACCAGCCCGGGCAACATAGTGAGATCCCATCTTTATTTTTATATGTATATATATGTGTGTGTGTGTGTGTGTGTGTGTGTGTGTGTGTGTGTGTGTGTGTGTGTGTGTGTGTGTGTGTGTGTGTGTGTGTGTGTGTGTGTGTGTGTGAACTAGACAGATTTCTTGCCTCATCCAAAGTCACAAGGTCACAAGGTTGGTTAGCCTGAAGATATGGTTATGACCCAGGTCTCAAGCCAATCCATAACCCAACTTGCCTTTCCCTTTACCAGCTCATCCCATCTTTGACTGTCTCTGCATCATCCTTAATATTAGCTTCCTTCAAACTACTATCTCTGTACTGAGTTTCCTCAATTCTTGCTCATTTTAGATGCCCGAACATTCACATTCACCTCTCCAAGCATGCCCAGTTTTCCAAGTCTGGATAGGATATCCAGCTTCTTCAACCTGTATAATCTTCACTACCTTTCTTAATTAACATCACCTTGAAAGAGATTTTGAAGGCTTCTCAATGGCATGCAGAGAGGTCTTTTGGGTTAGGGTGGAACTAAGATGTTATTTCTCCTCCGCCCACCAAGCTTTTCTCTTAATCTTTATTTTCCTTTAGCTCATTCAACCCAGTGCCTCTGCCCTTGAGAGATTTTTGTCTTAGTAGTCCAGGCAATAGAATTCTTAGTGGTTTTAGTTTGGGAGAGGCAGCCAAGAAAGGGAAGCTTGAGTTAATCATCTATGTCTATGCATGGTACCACTTCCTGGGAGGGACACAACTGATGCTTGACACACAGGTGCCGACCAAAGATTTTACTAAGTTGTTGCCAGAACATGATTGAGTTAGAAACCAGTGTGGCCTGGGACTGGGAAGCTCATTAAAGGAATTGGGACTTAAACTGGGAATTGAAGGGCAAGTTGGCTCTAGATCCATAGAAACTGAAGACAGGGGCAGAGAGAGATGGTATTATAGATGGAAGAAGGGGCAGTGGGTCATGGAATAAAGATTGGTGAGCAGGGGAGCAAACCAAAGGGGCAATTGGGAGATTCTGAGTTTTCAAGGCTATTAAAATGCAGTTCCAGGCCCTAGGGAGGTTCCAGAGTATTTTCTCTACTGTGGTATAATTCCTTACACTGCTGGGAGCAGTTTCTTCGACATACTTTGCAACTGCAGAGGGCTTTTAGGAGAGCCAAGTTTTGTTTTTAAAAAACAGATCACTTCTTGATCTCATTTTTACAATAGTTAGCTCCCCCTTTCACAGTATGTTTCATTCCCCCTTCCTAGCCAAACGGCTAATCTTGGAATAAGGCGGAGGATCCTGCCCTCCTCTCCCCATCCTAGACAGTAACTTCTGAGGCACTTGTTCCAGGCGAGCCAGCCCTTCACACAAATCACAGGTGCTGATGGGACAGACCCAAGCGTATTATTAGATAAAAAGAGCTCTGTCCGCCGGGCGCGGTGGCTCACGCTTGTAAACCCTGCACTTTGGGAGGCTGAGGCAGGCGGATCAGGAGGTCAGGAGTTCGACACCAGCCTGACCAACATGGTGAAACCCCATCTCTACTAAAAATATAAAAGTTAGCTGGGCATGGTGGCGCGTGCCTGTGATCCCAGCTACTCAGGAGGCTGAGGCAGGAGAATCGCTTGAACCCGGGAGGCGGAGGTTGCAGTGAGCTGAGATCACGGCACTGCACTCCAATCCAGGCGACAGAGCGAGACTCCGTCTCAAAAGAAAAAAAAAAAAAAGAGCTCTGTCTAACAAAGATCCACCTAAGACTCTGTCAGGGCCACAGACAAGAAAAAAATTCCAAGTCAATCGAAATAACTTGGAAAGAATGCCTTGTGCGGATCATAGCACAGTGGTTCCTAGTAGTGAGCAGGAGGCAGGATCTAGAGGGAAGACACTGAAAATCACTCAAGGTCTAATTAAGAGTAACATCTCCAGGGCTTGATTCTGCCCTTAAAGCAGAGGAGAAGAGTCATCTCCCATCTTTCCTGCGGTGTGCCCCCTCCCTGAGCCAAGGCGGGGGTGGAAATTTCCCCCAGCTCCTGAACAGGTGGCGCCTGGGGGCAGGCAAGATGGAGGCCATGGCTTCAGGCAGCTTGGCCAGCATGGTCTGGGGCTGTCCCCGCCCCTAGGGGCAAGCAGCCCTGGCGGCCCCTAGAGGCGACTGGTGGGAAGTCTGCCCCCTATGGGGGAGGCAGAGGACTGCACCCTTGTCCAAGGCCGAAACTGTCCACACAGCCATCCAGGAATTTCAGGCTGAGCGTGTTTGGGCAGAAGGGAGGACAGCCGGCACTGGCAATGGGAGAACTCCATATTCCCTACAAGCCCAGAGGCCTTTGGTGTTAGTATCCTGAGACTGTTAGAGAACTTGAGGTCCTGGGAGGAACCTGTTATTTTTATATCTCTGTTCATGTAGAACAGTGCTTCCCACCCGCTTTGCTTTTTCTGTATGTTAACCTAAATCCCCTGGTGTCCAGACACATCTGCTACTCCTTAATTTAAACAAGTAAAAACAAAAAACAAAAAAAAACCTATATTCTTCTGTTCAAAAGTTTCTCATTTTCCCTGGGCAGTTCAAAATCTTCACAGTTTCACTGTACTTCCTATTAAAGATTAGTTGGTATCTGGAAATTGAAGACCATGAAGGCATAGGCTTTAATCTAACATAACCCTGGAGCTGGGCTTGAGGGGCCTCTGCAGATTCGTGCTGTTTTCCCTTGGAAGATACCACAGTGTAACTCCTGGTAACAGATGTGACAGAGACATGCAGGGACCAGCATGGGCAACCACAGCATCACTGTTCCCATCTTCCTGCCCTGTTCCAAAAAGCAAAACAAGGGAAAGTCGATACTCTGGGGAAGAGCAGATTATTGATGAGAAATTGTTTTCTGACCTAAAAAGTGTTTCAACATCCCACACTGCCTGATTGGGTTTACCATCTCGTTGGCCTATTTTCCGTACTAAAACATAGTGGGAAAGGTGTCTTCCATCTCCCTTCCCCATAATCCCTTAATGAAGATTCTGTTTCCTGCTGCTGCCAGCTGTGGTGATGCTTGACACACAAATCAAAAGTTAGCGG
Source organism: Hylobates moloch (assembly GCF_009828535.3). Lineage (NCBI taxonomy): Eukaryota > Metazoa > Chordata > Mammalia > Primates > Hylobatidae > Hylobates > Hylobates moloch. Next base: position 216,219,373 of record NW_026652276.1, read on the forward strand.
TGGCTCTCAAATTGTGAAAGTATAACAATCACCCTGGGAACTGCACGCTGGGTTCAGATCCAATGTTTTCAAGGCAGGGCCTGGGCATGTATATTTTCAACAGTCTCTGCAGGTGACCCTAACATACCTCAAAATTAACAAACCCCTGGCGGAGGTCATGCATTGTCTCTGTACGGACTGAGCTCAGCGGGGAGTGGACCTAGCGGAAACCTCTCACTGTAATTCATCAGAAACTCCAGCACTGAGCACCTAATGGGGGCCAGGCTCTGTGTTATGCACTGAGGGTACAGAAGTGACGAAGTCGCGCCTCTCTGTCCAAAGAGCAGGCAGGCTAGTGGGGAGTAGATCTCTGAGTGGTGGGGTGAGGCCTGATGGAAGGGTCTATGGCTCAGGTAAAAGGCCCTGGCCCCTGTATCTTATCAAAACAATTACATGTCAGTCCCAGAATCGCCTCTCCTAGGGAAGGGCTTCTGGCTTGTAAGCTCAGATGTAACAAAGAAGGACACAGTGATCATCTCCAGAACCCACTAGAGTCAAGATAAGGCAAAATGGCTTTCAATTCTCTGTCATCGGGTAACTTCTTGCTTGCACAAGTGGTAAAGTGAATTTTCTTGTTTTCTTTTTTTTTTTTTCCTTGAGGTATATCACAGAAAAATTCACGAGTCTAAAGTGTACCCCTTGAGGGATTTTTTTTCATATGCATACACCTGTGTAACTACTACCCACATCAAAGAGGGGGCATTCTTAAGGTAGAAAAGACCTCACAGTGGGGACAAGTACCTGTTCGGCTTTGAACAGACTAAAGTAAAGCCTGAGATCTCAGGGTATGGCTGCTCTCCTTGGCCAAGCTTAAAATTAACCCCTGAAATTAACGAGTGTCTGGTGAGTACCTGCAATGTGTTGGAACCTTTCGAGGTAAGTTCCAGGGCCCCTCAACTCTTAAGTCCTATATGGGTGGTTTGCAATTTTAGGAGTTGAATTTCAAAAACAGAATTCGTGTTGACCCTGTATAATCTCTATCTACTTTTCTTAATTAGCAATTGACCAACATCACCTTCAAAGGGCTTTTGTAAACTTCTCAAATTTCTCTCACTGTAAATCTTGCCAATAACTGAATTCATGAGGCAGCGAATTTGGGGCCTTTACTTGGGAAGGGTACCTCCTTTCTGCCTGCCTCAATTTGCCTTCCTTTTCCTTTAATATTGTATTTTTATTATCTAGGGCAAAGAAAAGCATAATATTACATTACAGCTTATAATGGCAACCCCTGAAGAAAACAGCAATCCCCATGACAGAGCGACACCCCAGCTGCCAGCACAGCTGCAGGAGCTTGAGCATCGGGTGGCCCGGAGACGGCTGTCCCAGGCCCGCCACCGAGCCACCCTGGCAGCGCTCTTCAATAACCTCAGGAAGACAGTGTACTCTCAGTCTGATCTCACAGCCTCAAAGGTATGGGGACCTGGAGGAGGAGAGGGGACATTTCCACGGGGGAGGAGACGTTTTCACGTGTGGAGGGACTGCGCTGCAAGGCAGGGACTGGCCTGGAGCTGCCACTTCTGCTGGGGTAGTGACAAATGCCCTAGACAGGGTAATTTATAAACAACAGAAGTCTATTGCTCCCGGTTCTGGAGCCTGTGAAGTCCAAGACAAAGGTGTCATCCGATTGGGTGTCTGGTGAGGGCATGCTCCCTGGTTCATAGACAGGGCTGTCTTGCTGTGTCCTCACATGGGGGAAAGACAAACAGGTTCCCTCAGGACTCTTTTATAAGGGCACCAATCACCTTAATCACCTTCCAAAAGCCCCCACCTCTTAATACTATCATATCGGGGATTGGGTCTCAACATACTAAATTTTGGGGGGACACAAACATTCAGACCACAGCAGGTGAAGAATCATCTTTCCACCCTACGAACAAGCCCAAGATGCTGGAAATCAGTCAGCCCCTGGTTCCAAGTCCTTGCTGACCCAACAGCATCAACATGAGCTCTGGGACTGGGGAGAGCAAAACACGTAGGAGTGCTCAGGGAGCTTGCAATCCACCGTATCATCATGCAGCTGCGGTTCCCTTCACTTTCTCTTTGGGCTGGCAGAGCACTGTGACTCCAGCCCCACTCAAGTCTCCTTTTTAGGCACCCACCAGAATCCTTGGAATGTAGAATGTCAAATCCCAGGCTGCTCTGCCCCCAGCTGCTTTGGGGTCCCCCCATGCCCACCCCACACTCTGGCCACGTCTCACTACAGCAGTTCCCTGAGCCAGGCCTGCCTCTCATGGCCTCTGTGTCTCTGCCCCTGCAGTTAGCTCTGCCTTTGGGATTCTGTGCACACTTCAAAGCTGGGCTTGGCTCACTCTGCTTAGCTGCCCTGCTCCATGGAATCTTCCGGACCCCTCCAGTTGGACTATTCCTTCCTCCTTGTACATTTCCACAGCCCTTTGCTTCTACCCCTTGTTAGTACCTACTTAATTCTATCTTGTGTTATGAGGGGTTGTTTCCATGCTTGTCTTACCTGTCAGAGGTCAGCACCCTGAGAGTGTGGACTGTCTTATGTACTCTGTATCCCTGGGACTTAGCACACAGTTTTGCCCTTGTACATGCCCAAGGGATGCATGCAGCCTCTGACAGATATAGATGGTCAGCCTAATAAACAACATTTAGCATTTCTCATTTTTGAATAAACTTGCTGTTACCATTTTGACTTTAATAATGTTACATACAGGAAGGAAGGAGGGAAGAAGGAAGGAAGAGGAGGGAAAGAAAAAGGAAGGAAGGAAAGGAAGGGAGGGAGGGAGGGAAAAAAGGAAGGAAGTTGGAAGGAAGGAAGGAAGGGGGGAGGGAGGGAGGGACGGAGGGGAGCAGAAGGGAGGGGAGGGAGGGAAGGAGAGAGGGAAAAAGGGAAAGAGGGAAATTTAGAGTTCAGGTTGACAGCATTTGATAAGTTTTTAGATCATCTGGAGCATATGCAGTTAGCAGGTAAAAATAGTGGGAGAATAGGACATTTAATATTAACTAGCCCTTTGCACAAGGTTACAACTGAGCTGAAGTCTAGCTCTGCTTTGTGCAAGCTTGGGGTTGACATTCATGCAGAATGCGCCTCTTCCATCACTCCTTATTCCACCTTCAAGCCGCCTCTGTAGTCATTTGCCTTTCTACAGCACTAGCAATTTGCTGAATAAAGCTTAACTCTTTCTAAATCCTTTGGCATTTCGGTGAGAACCCATTCCTAGGCTACAAACAAAACTTCATGCCTCCTGTGCATCAGAACAAACTTCCTATTCTTTTTACTGACAAGGTTAAGGGATGTGACTTTGCATCTGAGGGAGTGTGGCCTCAGCCCTGGGAAGGGATTCCTGGGTCCACAAAACCAGTCTCTGCAGCGAGAGGCTGGCTTTCAGCATTGTCTCTGTCTATCCTCAGTGGCAGGTTCTGAATAAGGCAAAGAGTCATATTCCGGAACTGGAGCAAACCCTGGATAATTTGCTGAAGCTGAAAGGTAATAGATCCCTACTTGCCAATCCCATCTCCCTCCCTGAGAAAACTGGTTCTGTTTTTCTACTGAAAACAGAAGTCGGGTTACAATGAATCAACGAATATTTATTGAGGGCTTACTGTGTGCCAGGAACTGTGCTTGGGCCAATGTTGAGGGACCCTGTCCTTAGTGAGCCTGCAGTCCAGCAAGACCGGCCAGGGTCACCAGGCCATGAGACTTTGATGAGTTCCCTACTGGAGTGCTGCCAAAGGCACCTGATCTCATCTTCAGAGGCCAGAGGAAAAGTGGGCTGCTGCTTGTCTAAGGCTCTCCCCTCACATCTAGAAGGAGAAACTGGGCCCTCGTCTCCCTAATGCTGACCCTGGAGGGTTCAGGGTCCCACTCACAGCCCACCTGGGCCAGAAGGGTGGGAAAGACTCAACAGAGGCTTGACTTTTCTCTTTGTGTTCCTGGCCTTCAACTCCCCGATAGCATCCTTCAACCTGGAAGATGGGCATGCAAGCAGCTTAGAGGAGGTCAAGAAAGAATACGCCAGCATGTATTCTGGAAATGACAGGTAAGACACCACAAACCCCAGGAAGCTGGGGACCTGCTGTGTCCTCACAGCCATCAGTACTGTCTGGTGGCAACTCACCCTTCCTCTCCAGCCTGCAGAACCATCAGGGCTGCTGCTCACCATTCAAAACAGCCATATGCTGGAGACCATTCCTTTCTCTTTTATTCTAGTAACATGCATCAATTTTTTCCCAATTATAAAAATGGGAAACATGCTTATCACAGACTATGCAGAAAATACACAAAAGCCAGAAAATAGAAAACATATATTGTCCCAGAACTCAAAGAAAATCAATGTTAATTTTCAAGAAAATCCATCAAGTTTTTTAAAAATGTTGCACATTATTCTTTAGAGAAATGAGACCATAGTGTTTACATTATATTATAGCTTTTTCTATATATATTTTTTAAAGCCACAACTAATGGCTTTCTTGGAGGATACATATGACAATCAGGAAAATGCAAATCTCAGTCTATATTCCAAGCCTCCTGGGAATCTAAGAAAAGCTAACTTAAACTTCAGCAAGGAAAAGGAACCATGGTACACCCAGGTGTCACAAATGCTGAAAGGGGAACATTATTAATATGTCACATTCATACTTTGAAGGAGAAACTGATTTGAGAAATGTACTTTTATGATCTCATGGTTTTTTGTTTTTGTTTTTGTTTTGTTTTGTTTTTTGAGATGGAGTCTCGCTCTGTCACCCAGGCTGGAGTGCAGTGGCATGATCTCAGTTCACTGCCATCTCTGCCTCCCAGGTTCAAGAGCTTCTCCTGCCTCAGGCTCCCAAGTAACTGGGATTACAGGCGCCCGCCATCACGCCTGGCTAGTTTTTGTATTTTTAGTAGAGGCGGGGTTTCACCATGTTGGCCAAGCTGGTCTCAAACTCCTGACCTCAAGGTATCTTCCTGCCTTGGCCTCCCAAAGTGTTGGGATTACAGGCGTAAGCCACCGCTCCCAGCCGAGCTTGCTTTTTTGACTCAACATGGTACCTTGGGGATTATTCCTGTAAGTATAAAGAGATCCTGGGTGCAGGTCCTGACTTTTCCAAATTATATCCTATTGTTTCATTCTCTTCAAGGTGTCTTTTGAAGAGCAGAATTTGCAAATTTTGATGAGTCCAATTTATCCTTTTTTTAATAGACGAGCTTTTTGTTTAAACCTAAGTATGTCATTTTTTCATGTTATTGTAAATGACGCTTTTTAAAATTTCAATTTCCAATTGTTCATTGCTACTATGTAGCAATATTATTGATTTTTATATTCTGATATTGTCTTCTGCAAACTTGCTAAACTCCCTTCTTGGTTCTAATGACATGTGAGTAGATTATTTGAGATTTTTCTACACAGATAATCACACTGTCTGCAAATAAAGACAGATTTGTTTCTTCTGCTCCAATGTATATTCCTTTAATTTTTTTGCTTGCCTTACTGGACTGGCTAGAACCTCCAGAACAATTTTGAATAGAAGTAGTAAGAGTGGACAGTCTCATCTTATTCCTGATCGAGAGGGGAAACTGTCTTTTGCCATTAAGCACGATGTTAGCGGTAGGTTTTTTGGAGATACCCTTTTTCAGGTTAACAAAGCTCCTTTTTATTCCTAGTTTGCTGAGAGTTTTTATCATGCCTGGATGTTGATTTTGTCAGATGCTTTTTCCGCATCTATTGAGGTTTTTCTTCTGTAGTCTGTTGATATGGTGAATTGCATTGATTGATTTTCAAATGTTGAACCAGTTCTCTTGCATTCCTAGGAAAAAGCTCATTTGGTCATGATATGTACACCTACACACACACACATACACATACATGTATACCTGCTAAAGTTGCTAAGAATTTCTTGTCCATGTTCACGAGGGATATTAATCTATAGTTGTCTTGTTTCTGTTTTCTTTCCCAGCCTGCTTTCAAACAGTTTTCCTCAGAATGGTTCCTCCCCTTGGTGCCCAATTGAGGCAGTCAGGAAGGGTGCTGAGGAGGAGGAAGATGAGGAAGAGGAAGATCAAGAAGAAGAGGAGGAGGAAGAAGAAGAGGAGGAGGAGGAAGAGGAGGAGGAGGAAGAGGAGGAGGAGGAGAAGAGGAGGAGGAGGAAGAGGAGGAGGAGGAAGAGGAGGAGGAGGAAGAGAAGGAGGAGGAAGAGGAGAAAAAAGTGATCTTATACTCCCCAGGCACTTTGTCGCCTGACCTCATGGAATTTGAACGGTGTGAACAGTTGGGTGGGGTGGCTTTGTGCACCCATGGAGCTCCCTCCCATGGGGAAGAGGACAGAGGCTCCGGCTGGGGTATGCTGCAACTGTGTACCCCAGCTGGAGCGCATGGTTCAGACTAGGCCCTGAATCACGAAATCTCCAGGATTTTCATATGGGAGGGGCTCAGGGGCAGGACTGGCAGAGAGGCTAGAGAAATAGTCTCGAAGCTACATTAGCATAGCACATACACTCATACAGTGTTTTTACTTAGACTGAGTGTTTATTTGGGGTGCCTTGTGGAGGGCACAGCTGATGGTGATTATGAGGGCTAACCCCTCTCTCCCTCAAAACACATACCCCCACAAGTCCGCACTGCTCTTATAGTAGGAAAGATGGAGAATGGCTGGCTCAGACGTCCCTTGCCACTGCCTCCTCCATAGACTCAAAGCCCCTCAGCAGCCATGTTGGCTTCCAGAGGAGTTGGCTCAATAGCAGGAGGCTCTCTCCACAGCCGAGCCTGACTTTCGGGCTGCAGGTTAAAGTTGGAGTCCTAACATGCCAGCACATTCATGGGCTCAGAATTTTCAAGAATATTCCCTTAGGATGAGAGCTGAGGCAGCTACGCCTCTTATCTGCTTCTGTCTAACACAGAAGGCTTCATGGGCAGGGACTGGGAGAACTTGGGGAGGGGCCCCAAAGCCCAAGTCTATGTCCTTCATGGCCCCCAAGAAGGCTGCTGCTCTCCAAGGGCCAGGGGCGTGCAGAGTCAGAGAAATCTAAGCCCTTGGTGAGCCGTGGCGCCGTGGCCGGGCCTGTGTGCTGGGGTACACGCCATGAACCGAATCCCGAGGAGACACTTCGAAAGGGAGCTTTAGGGGTGCGAGACGGCGCCGCTTCTGTTCCAGGTATCTCAACTTTTACAAACAGACGATGGACCTTCTGACTGGCAGCGGGATCATTACCCCGCAGGAGGCGGCGCTGCCCATCGTCTCCGCGGCCATCTCCCACCTGTGGCAGAACCTCTCGGAGGAGAGGAAGGCCAGCCTCTGGCAGGCCTGGGCGCAGAAGCACCGCGGCCCTGCGACCCTGGCGGAGGCCTGCCGAGAGCCGGCCTGTGCCGAGGGCAGCGTGAAGGACAGCGGTGTGGACAGCCAGGGTGCCAGCTGCTCGCTGGTCTCCACGCCCGAGGAGGTGAGCAGGCCCACCGGGGTGGCGTGGATGGGGCGCAGGAACCACTCTCGCCCTCGCCCGGGGACACCAGGGCTTTGCATTTAGCAGGTTGGAGGTGCAGTTTGCCTTGTGGCTCCCAAGGTAGGTTTCTGATTTTCTTTCTTTTTTTCTTTTTTTTTTTTTTGAGACGGAGTCTCGCTCTGTCACCCAGGCTGGAGTGCAGTGGGGCGATCTCGGTTCACTGCAAGCTCTGCCTCCCGGGTTCACCTCATTCTCCTGCCTCAGCCTCCAGAGTAGCTGGGACTACAGGCGCGCGCCACCACGCCCGGCTAATTTTTTGTATTTTTAGTAGAGACGGGGTTTCACTGTGTTAGCCAGGATGGTCTCGATCTCCTGACCTCGTGATCCGCCCGCCTCGGCCTTCCAAAGTGCTGGGAACTCAGGCGTGAGCCACCGCGCTTGGCCGGTTTCTGATTTTCTAATCCCTGGGCCAGGGAACAGCATTTGTTTTTCTGCGGTTAGTTTCCTGGCCTTTCCCTGGGGATGGCAGAAGACAAGGCTTGGGAGGTTGTCTCAATTGGGATTCTTTGGGCTGCCAGGGCCTGGATTATTAAACCATGAAGAAATGCACTCCTCACACCCGGGGAGGTCCGAGGCAGGCGGAGGAGCTCACCATGTCCGCGTAGATTCGGGCCTCCCTTGGCTCTGCTCAGTTTCTTATCTTTCCCTACCCTCCCCACCTCCCCCGGCCCTGTGGCTGTGGAACGGCAGCTAGAGCAATCCAACTGTCATTCTTCCTACTCTACATCAGGTAAGACAAAGATTTCCTATGAAAGCTCTTTCTTAAGAGTTAAAGGGCCGGGCGCGGTGGCTCACGCTTGTAATCCCAGCACTTTGGGAGGCCGAGGCGGGCGGATCACGAGGTCAGAAGATCGAGACCACGGTGAAACCCCCTCTCTACTAAAAATACAAAAAAAAAAAAAAAAAATTAGCCGGGCGTGGTGGCGGGCGCCTGTAGTCCCAGCTACTCGGACAGGCTGAGGCAGGAGAATGGCGTGAACCCGGGAGGCGGAGCTTGCAGTGAGCCGAGATCGCGCCACTGCACTCCAGCCTGGGTGAGAGAGCGAGACTCCGTCTCAAAAAAAAAAAAAAAAAAAGAGTTAAGGAAGAACTTTTCCAGAACCGCTCCTCCCCTCTCATTGGCTGGAACTGGCCAAATTGCCAGCCTGCTGAGCCAATGACTGGCCATAGAGAGGATCACACTTGGACCAATCAGATCCAGCCCTTGAAAGGCGGTCAGTTCCCACCCCAAAGAGCACTGGGACAGCTCTGTGAAGGGGAGGTTACCACAACTGCTACCGTAAATACATTTCTCAGCGTTCAGAACGCTAGTCAGAATGGCCGTGGCCATAGTCTGCAAAGCAGAGCATCAGGTAGCATTTGAGGTCGCCCTGCAAGGAGATAAAAGTGGGCTCACAGCTGCTTTTCCAGTATGAGGACAGCCTCAGAACACTGCTCTACCACACGGCCCGCGCTCGCTCCTCTAGCCCAGGCGCAGCCGATTCGCACTCTGCACATGCCCTGTGCTTCGTGGACATTTAGCATCCAAGGCTTCTGCCTGATACATGCCATCCCCTTGCCCTGACTTTCCAAATGCTCCTCAGTCGGGGAGCCTTTGAGGAGACGACATGCTAGTTTCCCAGTGTCTCTCTGTGGAGCCTTAGGGCCAGAGAGCTTTCGATTGTCTCTGACCCTGGAGTTACAGCCCTAGAATGCCTCCGTTTTATAGAAGCTTCCTCAGCTATCAGGCCCAAGCCTGGAGAACGACAGAGGTGTCACCCATTCCTGTCCTTCCAGTTTGCAGGCCTAACCAGCAGTGTGACTTGCCCAGAACTCCCAGCTCCCACTTCAGTGACTGTATCTCTCTCATCACACATTTTTTCACATTACTCTGTCTTTTGGTCACCTGTTGATGGTCAACCCTACATTATTTCCCCTGATGCTTCTCAACTGAATCACCTGTGGAGTTTTTTAAAAGTCAGGTGCCTGGCCAGGCGCAGTGGCTCACGCCTGTAATCCCAGCACTTCGGGAGGCCGAGCAAGGTGGGAGCAATGCTTGAGTCCAGGAGTTTGAGACCAGCCTGGACAACACAGTGAGACTGCGTCTCTACTAAAAACTTAAAAGAGCGGTGTGGTGGTGTACACCTGTAGTCCCAGGTACTCAGGAGGCTGAGGCAGGAGGATCCTTTGAACCCAGGAGGTCAAGGCTGCAGTAAGCTATGATCGTGTCACTGCACTCCAGCCTGGCAACAGAGCAAGACTATCTAAAAAAAAAAACTCAGGGGCCAGGCTGCTATCCCAGACACACTGAATCAGAGCCTCTGAGGGTGGGGCCTCAGGATCTGCGTTTTTAACAAGCTTCCCTCGTGGCTGGTGCAGTGGGTCCTATTGGAGGGAACTCCTGGTGCAGAGGTTCAATGGCCTACCAGCTACTGCCTTGATCCTTTCCCCGACTTCCAAGCATTGGTCCACCAGACTGTGGCTTCTGATCTGGTTTTCCTCTGATGTTGGGTCCACCATGAGAAGATGTGGGTTCTGTTCCATGATGGCTCAAAAAAAGCCAGATGATTAGGACCTCATACCCAAGGCATGTATGAAAGGGCAGCCAACAGATGTGTTTACAGCCCCAAAGTGCCAAGCCCTGGAGTCTCACACGAAGAAAATGAACGGAAAATACAATCATGGGCTACATAAAGATGTTTTGGGCAACAACAGACCACATATACAATGGTGGTCACATAAGATGATAATGGAGCATATATGGAAACCTGATATATGGCACTTGATATTGGCATTGCACATCAAGTAGGGGAAATAATTGATATTCAGTAATGGAACTTGGATTTTTGGTTTTCCATATGAAAAAATATGTATACATAAATATATGGGCTGGGCGTGGTGACGCCAGTCTGTAATTCCAGCACTTTGGGAGGCTGAGGTGGGTGGATCATCTGAGGTCAGGAGTTGGAGACCAGCCTGGCCAAAATGGTCACACACCATCTTTACTAAAAATACAAAAATTAGCTGGGCGTGGTGGCGAGCGCCTGTAATCCCAGCTACTCGGGAGGCTGAGGCAGGAGAATCGCTTGAATCTGGGAGGTGGAGGTTGCAGTGAGCTGAGATCATGCCATTGCACTCCAGCCTGGGTGACAAGAGTAAAACTCTGTCTCAAAAAAGAAAAGATAAATATATGTATATATGCCATCTAGGTTTGCATAAGTACACTCTGTGATGTTCACATGACAAAGTTGCCTAAGGACACATTTCTCAGAACTTATCCCCATCAGTAAGTGATGCATGACAGTATCTACCAAATGCCTGAGCAATTCTGCCAAACTTGACTGTGCCAGCATGCACACTTCCTCAAGAAGAACACATCCAAAGAGAAAACAACCAGAATCTAATGTCTCCAAATTATGGAAACAGCTTTTCTGGGTTTTTCAGGGAGGCCTTTGGGCTGATGTTTTTTGGGTATTAAGAGAAGCTGGCAGCAGATTCCCTCAGCTGTGGCCAGAAGCAGGGCTCTGCCTGCACTGCTGTGCCCAGGTTTAGGCCAGGCCAGGGCTGGGCGATAAGGTAGGCAGAACAGAGAACTCCCATGCCCAAGGCAGGGACAAAGCCACAGTTACTCCTGCTGTGCAGTGACACTGCTGCAGCCCCTGGTCCACCTGGAGAGGTTCTGCTGCAGAACTGTTGTGTTAGAGGCCAGCAGCAGGGTCAGATGGGCCCAGGAGGCTCTGGACTGCTCCATTTCAGTTCAGAGATGAGCTGCCCTGTGAGTGTGGTGGCACTCTGGAAAGGCTATGGAGCCTGGTCTGGGGTCCCCTCTCAGGCTGGCTTGTGAGGGGGATTTGCACAGGTGAGCACAATGTGTGGCCTGCAACTTTGGTGGGCTGATTGCTTAAGGACAGGAATTTCAGTTCTGGGCCCCTGTTTCAGGCCTGCCAGGGAGCAACATGTAGCTGATAGGCTTCAGAGCTGATGGACACTGAAGCACAGGTCTTTCTGTGGCCCCTTTCCAGATCCTCTTTGAAATGACCACAGAGATATCAAGTAGAAGGACAACAGAAAATGTCCGGAAAACTAAGAGAAGGGCCAGAGTCCCAAGGGATTCAGTTCCAGGAAGTCAATTGAAGGAAGACTGAAAGGGCAGACACCAATCGTCTTGGAAGAGCTGTGTGTTGCAGGAAGGGAAGAGGAGAGGAGAGACCCTGGTGGAACCTGCCAGTACCTGCCACCTCAGGGTCAGAGAACTTCCTCTCCTCTCCTCTCCTCTCCTAGGCGTGATTGCCAGTGCAAAGGGGATGTCAGTTAAAGTAAAGCATGCCCAATTCAATTTTTAATACAAAAACGTCCCATGCATGATTCAAAACATTCTTATACTAAAAATTGTTCATTCTTTATCTGAAATTCAAAATGTAACTAGGCATCCCGTATTTGTATTTGCTAAATCTGGCAGTCATGTAAGTGTAAATCATGTTTCTGTAACATATTTAATATTCTCTAACACATTAGGGGGAAGCAGGATGAAAAACTGTCTAAATAGCAAGATTCCAAATTGGAAATATATATTATAGACCTAGGGAAGTGACTGGAGAGAATTACATCAATGTGTCAACAATGGATATCTGGGTGGGATTGTTTCTCAGTAATTCTTATTTTCTTGATCTGTTTCTATTGTCCAAAATTTCCACAATGAACATGTATGTCTCTTATAAAGCAGACAATGTTCAATTATGTGCCAGGTATGTCTGTTATAAAGTGGATAATGTTCAAATGTAACTAGATACTTCACATACATTATCTTACTTAATTCTTGGAATAGCCCTGTGAGTAGACACTAATGTGATTCCTGTTTTATAGAGGAGGATTTGTGAGATGAAGTAACTCATCCCAGGTCACACAGCTAGCAAGGGGCAGGCCTGGGAGGTGGCCTGCCTGCAGCCTAACCCAGAGCCTTCCTGACCCTCTGGATTCAGCTGCCCTGGCATGAGACTGCTAGACTGGGGACCCTGGGCTCCAATAATCTGTCCACCTTGGGAGGTTTTGATGAGGTTTTTCTCAATGGTAAACTGAGGCTCTGGTAATTGCATCTCACACCTGAGCTCCCACCTTCTTCGGCAAGAGAAGTCACAATCCCCATTTCGTCCTGTCCCTCACAGCCACCTCCAGGGTTGGCAGTTTGTCCTGGGCACTCTAGAGTTTAGCATTCACCCCCTAGAAAGAACAGCAAGCAGAGCCCCTGGGTATGGGCCCCAGCTCTGACATGCATGCCCTCTGGGGTGTGGTGTAAAGAGAGAGCCTTTCCACTCATCTCTCCCCAGCAGCCCAGGGCAAGCATGAAATTGTCAAGTTATTTCCCACACATGACGTGCTGTGCTTTCTTTCAGATCCTTTTTGAGGATGCCTTTGATGTGGCAAGCTTCCTGGACAAAAGTGAGGTTCCAAGTACATCTAGCTCCAGGTGAGGAAGAGGGTATGAGATAGCATCATGTGCCCCGGTGTGGGTGGATGTGAGATTGTGTGTGTGCGGGCGTGTATGTGTGAGTTTGCATGTGCATGAATGTGGTAAGTCAGAGAGAGAGAGAGAGACAGAGAGAGGAGTGTGTGTGTGTGCACCCTGCTGGGGTGTTCAGGGGCCTCTCCTCTGCAGTCCCTAGATGGGTGTTATATTAGTCCATTCTCACGCTGCTACAAAGAACTACCTGAGACTGGGTAATTTATAAAGAAAAGAGGTTTAAGTGACTCACAGTTCCACAGGCTGTAAAAGAGGCATGGCTGGGGAAACTTACGATCATGGTGGAAGGCAAAGGGGAAACCTGTATATCCTCACATGGAGACAGGAGAGAGAGTGAAGGGGGAAGTGCGATACACTTTTCAAACAACAAGATCTTGTGAGAATTCTGTCAAGAGAACAGCAAGGGGGACATCTACCTCCATGATTCATTCACAACCCCCTCACCAGGCCCCTCCTTCAACACATGGGGATTATAATTCAACAGGAGATTTGGGTGGGGACACAGAGCCAAATCAGATGTGGTGCCTAATTCAGTGGGTATTCTTGGGGATCCACCTTTTTTCTGTGATTGGAAGTGAGCTGGTCCTAGGATTGTGTCATTGCCCTGGGGATGACATTATCTGTGGCATTTTCAGAGTAGAAAATTCTTCCATCCTGGCACAGGGCTGGGACATACCAGGTTATCAGCTGTAGGTTGTGGAAACTCATCTGTTCACTTTGCACCCTATTCCCAGTGTGTGTTAGTCCTGCTAACCTCCACTGAGGGCTGCTGTATCCCTGCCTTAAGTCCATTATATACTAAATGCCATAGGCCGGATGGCTTATAAACAACAGAAATGTATTTCTCACAGTTCTGGAGGTTGGGGAGTCTACGATCAAGGTGCCAGCAGAGTCAGAGCCTCGGTTTTTCACAGACAGCACCTTCTGGATAAAACTTCACGTGGGGTAGGGGCAAGGAATCTCTCTGGAACCTATTTCTTTAAAAAAAAAAATTTTTTTTTTCTAAGACAGAGTCTCACTCTGTCACCCAGGCTGGAGTGCAGTGCTGTGATCTTGGCTCACTGCAACCTCCACCTCCTGGGTTCAAGTGATTCTCCTGCCTCAGCCTGCCAAGTAGCTGGGATTACAGGTGCATGCCACTATGCTCGGCTAATTTTTGTATTTTTAGCAGAGACAGGATTTTGCCATGTTGGCCTGGCTGGTCTCGAACCCCTGATCTCAGATGATCCACCCACCTCGGCTCCCCAACTGCTAGGATTACAGGCATGAGCCACAGCACCTGGCTCTGGGGCCTGTTTTATAAGGGCACTAATCCCATCATGAGGGGCCCATCTTCATGCCCTAGTCTATGATCTCCCAGAGCCCCCCACCTCCTAACACCATCACCTTGGGGGTTAGGCTTCAGCATATGAATTTTGGAAGAACACAAACTATCAGTCTGTAGCACCTAGGGCAGCTTGCGGGCAGGTTCTCCCAGCTGACCTGGAAGGATAAGGCGGGGAGGGGGCTCTGGGGCACAGAGAATAAGGGCCAATATGCAAACAGGCATGGGCCCTGAGTTTAGGGGATTCTCTGAGTTCTGCAAACAGGGGTTGCTGCTTTTCATGGTGCTGATGGGAACAGATATGGAAGGAGGGGAGAAAAGGATAGCTGACCCAATGAAGTGGGAAGACACAAAATAGGATGTGAAAAGATTTTAAAACAAGAAGCAGCTTGACTAACAGTGTCCCAAAGGTGTGTTTTCTGAGAGAAATCCTTTAGGACTGAAATTCCCTTGCTGCTTTGCTTGAAAAACCTGTGGTCTTAGGGCCTGAAGGCACAGGTTCTTCAGATACCTGTGCTGCTATCATGGCTAAAAAGAATCCTGGACATTTATTTTTCTGCTTTGGGGGTGAGAGGGACATATCCTTGTGATCCCAATGAATAACTCATTGTGCTCTCAAGGGGAGCTTGGCCTATGGGTGCCTGTGAGGCCTTGGAGCCAAAGCCGTCCCTAGTAACCCAGCTGGCCTTTCAGCAGAGCTTCAGGCAAACCACACATCAGCATTTTCCCTCCATTCTCCCTGTTCCACCCAGGCCTAGATGGACTTGGGGAGAAGTGGGATTGTCAGAGGAGGGCTTTGTCCTCTCCAAATCGACCTTACAGAGTGACTCAAGCACTTCTCAGCTGTGAGTGGAGTTTCATTTTGCTTCAATTGGCTGGAAAAGACATTCCTGTTTCTGGCTGAGCTTGGACTGCAAAGACAACCATCGAGAAGCTGCCAGCCTGTCCTTGCCAAGCAATATTCAGAACTCCCTGCCCTGCTGATGGAACAGAAAAACAACCTATTAAAAATGTTCCACTTTCCCTAGAAAAGTCAGGGGTTGCTGACAGAGGGTTCCTCAGCTGACTGCAGTGCCTCATCCCGGGAGGAAGTGAGGGCTGCCTACTGACTCACAGTGAGTGCCAGCTGTCCTACAGACACACAGCCTCTGTGCTCTAAGAAGCCCTTTGAAGCAGGGTCCACATTGCAGGGCCTGGCTCTTAGCAGGCATTCCTAAATGTTGCATGAGCCCCTGCCACCTTTCCTGAAGGTTGAGCTAACTTATCATCTTCTGAGGCCCTGCAATAACAGTTGCTGTCAGCTTTTGAAGGATTTTAATGTCTGCTTCCAAACTGTGCTGCTTATGGTGACATAAGCTCAAGTCACACAGGACTTCTCCCCTTGTCCCAGGCAGGCAGGAGGAAAAGAGCCTGCACAACAGGCCTCCTTTCTGCACCAGGACTTGAGTTCCACGTTAGACCCGCTGAGCAGTGGCAACTCAGCGAACTGAACTCAAGATGTGCGGCGTGCTCCAGAGCTGCCTCAGCAGCCACAGTGGAACCAGAACCGTGGGGGCATTCTGCAGAAGATTGACTAAGGGATAGAGGAACTCTTGTTCCCTTGTTCCAGTGGCCACAGCTCAGAACACTAAATTAGGGCACAGGAGCCTGTCTCACCACAGTCTCGATTTTCCAGGAGATTCCAGACATGATATGTAAGGAGAGGTAACACAAACCTTTCAAGGAGAGGTCTAGGCTGTCTGAGAATTTACAAGTGCTTGGTTCATACTGTAACCCAAATCTTTCAGGGGAGGGGGAAGCAGAGTTGAAAGATCAGGATCCTGAATATTTGTTGTCTCTTCTTCCTTTCTGTTGTCAGTTCAGTGCTTGCCAGCTGCAACCCAGAAAACCCAGAGGAGAAGTTTCAGCTCTATATGCAGATCATCGACTTTTTTAAAGGCCTTAGCTGTGCAAACACTCAAGTAAAGCAGGTAGGATGGAGTAGAGGGCCGTGGCACCTCTGCCCACCTTGCTTAGATAGCAAAAAGGGCTCTTAAGGGCAGCCCCCTAACCAGAACTCACCCCAATCATACCATGAGGAGCCACTGGGCAGGGAC
This sequence comes from Hylobates moloch, assembly GCF_009828535.3. NCBI lineage: Eukaryota > Metazoa > Chordata > Mammalia > Primates > Hylobatidae > Hylobates > Hylobates moloch. The sequence continues at coordinate 216,235,770 of NW_026652276.1, forward strand.
ACTTCATTCTCTCTGGCTTGCTCCATGGATGGTCACCTTCAGCCTGACGCATCCTATAGAATGAATGGAAGATAGCCAGGGAAACAGGAAAGACAGAGAGGTGTCCTCTAGGGCAGGGGTCCCCAACTCCTAGGCCACAGACCAGTACAGATCTATGGCCTGCTAGGAACAGAGCTGCACAGCAGAAGGTGAGCATGACAGCCTGAGCTTTGCCTCCTGTCAGATCAGTGGCAGCGTTAGATTCTCATAGGAGCACAGACCCTATTATGAACTGCTCATGCAAGGGGTCTGATTCTCATAGGAGCACAGACCCTATTATGAACTGCTCATGCAAGGGGTCTAGGTTGCTGTCTCCTTATGAGAATCTAACTAATGCCTGATGATCTGAGGTGGAAGGGTTTCATCCTGAAACCACCCTTGCCACCCCAGGTCTGTGGAAAAATTGTCTTCCGTGAAACTGGTCCCTGGTGCCATAAAGGTTGGGAACCACTGCTCAAAGGCAGACCGCGACTGGGAGCCCTTTGAAGCAGGAACCCGATCCCAGGGGCCTGACTCTCAGCAAGCATTCATAAATGTTGTGTGAACCCTTGACACCTTCCCAAAACGCTGGGCTATTTCATCATCTTCTACAGTCTTCATCATCTTCAGTAATATTTGCTGTCAGCTTTTGAAGGATATTAATGTCTGCTTCCAAACTGTTCCACTTACAGTGATATGAGCAGTAGGACTCTTGGTTAGGAGGGCCGTTCCTGGAAGCTTTTGTCGGAGAAGGGGGGTTATACCTGAGCCACAAGGGGGCAGGTCCTTTCAGATTCATAGCCATGGATTTTTCTTTACTAGTCTAGCAATAATACAACTGTTTATTTAAAAGGTAAGTTATAATAATAGCAAATGTTTGTCTAAAAATAGTCAAGACACCTGTTCAATAGGCTAAGGTATAACTTGCCCTTTTCCAACTAAGTCTTCATTTCCTTCTGCTGGGACCACAGCGAATCTTTACGTGGAGCCCTTCCTTGCAGTTTGCTCTCCCCTTCCCACCAATCCTTGGGTGACTGTCCTCTGGACCAGTTGTCCCCTCTTTCTCTCAGATACAGTTAAATTAGCCCATTTTATCAAGACTTTGAGAATAGACAAAAAGGACAATCTTTGCTTCCCCTCCTTCTCCACATATGGCAGAAAAGATAACAAGCAGGGATTCTAGTATCCATACAAAGCAAAGGTATGGCTGGGCGCAGTGGCTCACGCCCGGAATCCCAGCACTTTGGGAGGCTGAGGTGGGCAGATCACTTGAGCCCAGGATTTCAAGACCAGTCTGGACAACATGGCAAAACCTCATCACTACAAAAAATACAAAAATTAGCTGGGTGTGGTGGTACATGCCTGTAGTCCCAGCTACTCAGGAGGCTGAGTTGGGAGGATTGTTTGAGCCTACAAGGCAGAGGTTACAGTGAGCTGAGATCACGCCACTGTACTCCAGCCTGGGCAACAGAGTGAGACTCTCTCCAAACAACAACAACAACAGAACAAAGCAAAGATGCCAAACTTCAGCACTCCTAGGTTCCTGATGCCTCAGTGTTGCAAGAGCGGGCCCCAGAAATCTGTATTTGGAATGAGCTGTCCAAGTGGCTCTGGGGCAGGAGGACTCAGGCTTTGATAGACTCTGGTGTAAACAGAAAAGTTGCATTCACCTCCCAACCTCGCCATTGTCTTCCCGCTGGACAAGGGGCCCACATGATTTGCCTGGAGACTGTGGTCCCACCTCCCTGACACTCTTGATCCCTATTTCCCTGCCCCTATCAGGAGAGCATGGTGAATGGGAACTGCTTCTCCAGGGCAGGAAATGCTCAGTTTGTGGAGGTCATCCCCACTATCAGGATATCACCCTTGGGACCAGGTCCCACATTCATTAGATGGTTGACTGGGGTCAGGGATGCCACCTGGTTCCATGGGGATCAACCCTGATCTGCAGGGCCGACAAGTTACAGGGGTCATTTTCTGCTGGGATGGAGACAGACAGAAGGAGCAAAACCTCAGGAACATATTTTTAGAGGAAGAAGTCATGGAGAGTCCTGAGGTGTTGGCTGGGATCACTGTTTACAGTGTCCCTTTAGGGACTGAGAAACCCTTGCTAAGCAAACAGTGCTGCTGCTTTTTTTTTCACCCAGGCTGGTGTGTAGTCATGGTGTGATCTTGGCTCACTGCAACCTCTGTCTCCCGGGTTCAAGCAATTCTCGTGCCACGGCCTCCTGAGTAGCTGGGATTACAGGCGCACACCACCACACCCGGCTAATTTTTTTGTATTTTTAGTAGAGACAGGGTTTCGCCATGTTGGCCAGGCTGGTCTCGAACTCCTAACCTCAGGTGATCCGCCTGCCTTGGCCTCCCAAAGTGCTGGGATTACAGGCATTGAGCCACCATGACCAGCCGCAGTGCTGCTGCTTAAAAAAATATCATCTCCTAATAGATAACCCATAAACATGGCATAAAATTTACAAGTTACCAAAAGATATACAATGGACACTTAGTCTCTCTCTCTTCCTTGCTTCCTACCCCATACCCTCCCCCAGAGGCAACAACAGTGACCAGTTTCTTGTACACTCATCCAAAGATATTCTATAGATATTATATATTCTTTCAAACACAAATAGTAGTAGCCTATAGTACACATTGCTTTGCACTTTGCCCTTTGTAAATAGTGTATCCCACAGAGAGCGTGCTGTCTCATTATTTTTGTTGGAAATGAGCTGCATGGTGTTTCACTGGTGGGAGCACCGTGGTGCAGTGCACCATCTTCTATTGATGAGCATTGGGATAAAGCCTTATGAGGTCCTCTGTCTCTCTTGTGGGACCCTGGAAATCCCCAGGATAAAAAAGAAGCCAGTTCTGCTGTGTCCTTTCTGGAGGTCATAAAGTGCTAAGTTGAGTGAAATGGAAATGGGACCTTCCCCCTTAGAGCCTTTGCTTCCTGGCCCAAGCTGGAGGTGAAAATGCAGCCAAAGAGACATAGGATAGAGTCTGGGGGCTGGGCACACCAGAGTTGCAGGAGCCTTCCTATCTGCCTGGGGCCCGAGACCCACAGATAAAAAGTGAACCTCTTCCACCCTGTGTCTTGCAGGAAGCATCCTTTCCCGTTGACGAAGAGATGATCATGTTGCAGTGCACAGAGACCTTTGATGATGAAGATTTGTAATGCAGAAGAGGAGCTGCGAGGGGAGGGACTGAACGAGGTGGGCAGTTCCCAAGGTTGAATGCTGGCAGCTAAGGTTGCACCTGCCTTGGCCTCCAAGACTCTTTGGAGTGGGTTGTTCCAGAAGCATTTTGATGATTTTAGTTTCTGATTATTATAAAGTATAAGAGAAGCATGGCCTTGTGTTGGTCTTTTGGGGCTGTTTGGCACAAAGGGCTGGACTGCTGCTATTGTCCTCCTATTAAGGGGGTACAAAGCACAGCTGGGGCCCAGGCCATGGGCTTTTCAAAGAGGACAGGCAGGATCTGTCCTTGGAGGTGATATAATGCCAGGTACTTTCAGCATGTCCTGGGCACAGGGCATTGCCCTGATGGGTTCTAGAGAGTTCCAGAGCCCACCTGCTCATCCTGCACACTCCGAGAGCCAGGGGCAGTGCTGACCTCAACCCTGTGCCACAGGACAGCTGGGTGGAACCAGATTCATCTGCTGCTCCTGGTAATAAAGTCACCTGAACAAGAGCTACAGTGAGGTCCTGGGGTTCTGAGGGCTTTCTGGTGAGGCTTCTGGGCAAAGGGTGCATACATGTACCTGGGCTTGGACACTGGGGGTGAGGGTGAATTTTATGTGTCAACCTGGCTAGTCTGTGATACCCAGGAATTTGGTCAAACGTTATTTTAGATGTTTCTGTGAAGGTATTGTTAATGAAATTAACATTTAAGTCAGGAGACTTCCAGTAAAGCAGATGATCCTCAGAATGCTTCCTATAGGTTGAAGGCCTGAATCGAAAGAGACCCACCTCCCGGGAGAAAGAGGGAATCCTTCCAGCAGTCCGACTTTGGACTTGAACTGCGGCTCTTCCCAGCCTGCCAGCCCGCCTTGCAGATTTTAGACTTTTACCTCCACAACTGCATGGGTCCCTTCCTTAAAATAAATATTTCACTTCTCTCTTTCTCTGTATCTACATACATACATATCTTATTGGTTCTACTTCTCTGGAGAACCTAGACTAATGCAGGGTGTGCAGGGAGAATGGGCTTGCAGGGCTCTTTACAGTTTTCAAGGCATCATGGCAGCTCCTCCCCTCCACTGAGGCCCTCCCAAAGGCTTGGACTGTGTTATCTCCTAGCGAGCCTGAAATGCAGGCTAAGTCTTAGGACCCAGACCCAGTCCTGTGTGACTCCAAAGCGGTCCTGAGATGCATGAGCCCACACTCAAGGACTTCCCCCGGGGTGTACAGGGATAAGAGCTTTGCCAGCCCTTCACAGCTTACAAATCGCCACACCCAGTGGGCAGAGGGAGGCTCTTCAGGAGCTGGGCAGGAAGGGCCTTTGTGCTCAGGGGCAGCCTGAACTCCTGCTGGTAAGACAGGAATGCAAGAGCTCAGGTTGGCCACCCCCAGAGGCTCACCAAGCCAGCTGTGTGGGAAAGAAGAAATACAGCTTTACAGAGGGGCCTGCACATAGTAGGCCCTCAAGCAACGTATGCCAGTGCTAGCCAGCCCCTCCCTCTTTGTACCAAGCTCCACCCTGATCCTACTTAGTCCAAGGCTGCAACTTCATTCCTCGAGCCGTACCTGCCAGCAGCCCCTGGTCAGAGAGGACCTCAGCAGGATGTGGAGGTGTCCTTTCCCCCCACAACCTTGTGCTAGGTTGTGAGCCCAACGGCACTCTGCTTCTCTCCTGCAGCCTTGGGTATTGGCATAGCCTGGGATGGAGTTATTGCATAAAACTACCTTCACGTGGTTCTCAATCTCCCTTCCTCCCCATCAAGGACTTGTATCAGGAAGGTATCTTCCCATATCTATCAGTCAGTACTGTGGCAGTAGGAGTTCTGCAGAAAAACAGCACCAATATAGAGACGTCGAGATTTATTTTAAGAAATTGGTTTATCTGTTTATGGGGACTGCACGTCTGAAATCTGTAGGGCTTCCAGGAGGCTGGAAACTCAGGCTGGAGTTGGCAGTGCAGTCTTGAAACAACGTCTCCTCCCAGAAACCTCCGTTCTGTTCTTATGGCCTTCAGTTAATTGATGGTGAGCGCCAATCACATCAGCAAGGGCAATCTTCTTAATTTAAAGCGAACTGGTTTGTTAACCACATCTATAAAATGCCTTCACAACACCCCCTAAAGAAGTGCCTGATTAGATAAATGGATATCATAGCTTGGCCAGCTTGACACATGAAACCAACATCACGGGTACCCCTCGGGGATTTTTATGTTGTTGTTGTTATAACAGCTCCCTATGGAGGTTGGGCCTCTGTCATTATTTCCATTTGACAGATGAAGAAACAATGATTTAACTGAAGCCCCAAACCATTTAATAGAAGACTCTCAGATCACCTCACCTCTAACTCTGTATTTTTATACCCAATAAGTTAATGAATGGGGAGCAATTTTGTTGTTTAAAGTAACAAAAAAGCTCTGCTGCTAAAGAATTAGGATGTAGGAATGTGAAGCCAGCCCTTGGAGTTCACTCTGTCGGTCACGTGCATCACCTCTAGGTGATGGCTGGGAGGGGGATCATGGGAGGTCAAGTGGAGGTGGGAAGAAGCAAGATTGGAGGTGAAGGAGGGAAGCTGTGAGGCCGTGACTTTAGGCACTGCATTATCAGAACGGGGGATTCAGATTCTGATAGCGATCTTGGAATGTGCAGAAAAAGCTCCAACAGATAAATGCTTATTGAGCACAGATGGTGTGGGCGGGTGGTGGCTGGGCTGAGCTGACATCTAGCTTGGGTAACTCAGTTCCACCTCATGTTAATTGAATCGAGCTAATTACCCCATGCCCATCACGTCAATTACTTCTTACCCACCAGCTACTTCTCCAACCTTGATTCTGAACAAAACAAGCCTTTGTGCTTTTATGGAAATGTCAGAAATCTGTCCCTTCTTGCATATGCTTCTCACAAAGCTGCCTTGTCCCTGAAGCTCTGAAACCACGTGTTCTGACAAAAAAAAAAAGTACAGCTGAGGGAAGACCAGGAGGCTGTTCCAGGAGAGGGCCTGGCTCTCTTCTCCTGCTGTTCATCCTGCTTTGGCTGCCTGGGGACAGCACGATACGAAAATAAAGTACAGGAAAACCCACTTGGAAAACTGAGCCCGGCTGCCTGGCAGCTGTTTGGTGAGAACATAGGGAACATTCTGAAGGCCTGGAGCTGTCAACCAAAGGAAAAGGAACAAAGGGCAGAATCAGACAGGATGTGAAGGACTTCTGTGGGTAGAGAAGCAGTAGTATAAGGAAGGAGGATGGGCCTGCTCTTCACTGGTGGGAGAGGCATCCAGGACTCCTGGAGCAGCTAAGCGCAGGTCCTCAGCTCCCAGCAAATTTATTACAGCATGTTAGATGGGCGGGACCCTGTTACATTAAGCCTACCATGCCACACACTCACAAAAATCTTTTTTCAAGATAGCAGAAGTAACAGCAGGTGTGTATGCTGACATCTGTTACTGAAAGAAAGAGAAAACTTGATGCAAGATAGGAGAGTTGTCGCAGTGAAACCCTTGAGTAGGAATCAGGGAATGGGCTCTGGAGCACAAGGGGAGGAACCAGCTTCAGGGAGGAGCCAGGCAGCTCATTCACCCAACAGGAGGGAGAGCCAAGGGGCACCATAGCTGGGAGTGGAGACATGCAGGTGTTTGCACAGTTTCTCATCTGATTGCTC